>NW_026636248.1:1394583-2789166 GCF_028554395.1 Pezoporus wallicus
TCCAACCCAAACTGTTCTATGATTTTTGCTTCATGTTTGTTCAAAAGGTGAATCAGTTGCTTGAGGGATTTTGGTGAGATGAGGATGAACAGCATTTGTGATACTTAGAAAAATAAGTTTGAGAAGTCACACTAAACTTCAGAAGAGTTCTGTCACTGTTGGTAATGAAATTTCTTGTTGGAGAGTTTTACAATTTCTTTAGTTGTTAAATAATGTTTCTTGAAAGGTTTCTTGAGCGTGATTGAAAAAAGCCTTAAGTACTATGCATAATTTTCTTATGGATGGGCTGGGTTTTGTTTCTTACCCCTTCAGGGGTAGAGTCAGTAATTGATTAAAAATAGTCAGCGTACAAGAAATTAAATGGACCGATTGTAAAAACTGGTGGTGTTCTGAGGAAACATTTTAAATACAAATAGTTGAAAACGGGAAACATTGTGATGTGTGGGTTACTGCTGGTAGGCATCTAAGCACTGTATAGTCTCTTGCTCACTTTCCCTCCCACCCCCAGAGTGGTGAGGGAAGATGAAGAGGAAAACTAAGAAAACTTATGCGTTGAGATAGAAATTGTTTAAGAAATGGGGGAATAGTGGCAAAGGAGAGACTGAATACAGCACAGGTGATGTAAAGACAATCACTCCCACAGGTAGATCAGTGCCCCATCAGTTGCTGAGCAAAACACAGCTAACCTCCCTAACCCCTCTCCTCTCACATTTTATTGCTGAGTGTGATACTTTTATTACATGGAATATCTCTAGTTAGTTTGGGTCACCTGTCTGATTATACCCCCTTCTCATACTCTTGTCCACACCCCAGCCTATTCACTGGGTGGGGGACAGAGGGAGAAACAAAAAAAGGCATTGATGCAGTGTATGCTCTGCTCAGCAACAGCTAAAACTTTAGTGTGCTGTCAGCATTGTCTTGATCACAGATTAAAAATGCAGCACTATACAAGCTGTTATGAAGAAAATAACTCTGTCCCACCCAGACCCAATAGATAAATGCACTTCTTACTGTTTCTTCTTGCCTCTGCTTCTTCTGATCCTAACACAGGTATTACACAAATAATATCTAAATTAGTGGCCAGAATGGGAAATGTAGGTACAATGCTGTCCATTATACAATTCACTCAGTTTTTGGATTCTTGAAGCACACATGACATTACTTGACTGTGTCTGCTGCTGGGCATACATCATTTTCTGTGTTTCAGGTTGGCTGCAAAATGAAGCTCAGATTACTTCTGCAGCTCTTGTTCCTGCTGAGAAAGTGTGGCATCAACAAATTTACAATTGCTTTCATAAACTTCACCTTAGAAACAGTTCAGTTGTTCTTTCTTTCATTTTTAAGCTGCTCTAGCATACAGACAGTCTAGGGTTGAAAAAGTAGTTTTTAGTACTGTTAGTTATTGGTCAGTTCATGCCTATTTGCTATCATTCTACTGTCCTTAAAACTGTCTTTCCTCCTTAGCGGTAACCCTTGTGATACTTTTATTGAAATTTTGTTTTCATCAGGGTTTTTTTGGCTAGTGAAATTCCGCTTTCATTTCTGTTCATAAGGACAATCTGTTCCTCCATCCTGATAATCTTTTCTGCAGTTGCGCTTTGAATCTGTCATTGAGGGTTATCAGAACTCTGTATGATATTGTGCTTAAAGGTTCACTAGTGCCCCTCCTTGCAGGACATTGGTACTTTACTGGTTTTACTGAAGTCTCCTTAAACATTATCATTCTTTCCCCCCCCCCCCCTTTTTTTTTTTGGCCACCTCACTTTGGGTTTACCTAACAATGTACAAGGGTAAACTCTCTTCCTCTTGCTTTTGGTTTTCAGCTGAAGAGCTGTGAATTTAAAGATAATTTTTATAGTCCCTAAACTC
Source organism: Pezoporus wallicus (assembly GCF_028554395.1). NCBI lineage: Eukaryota > Metazoa > Chordata > Aves > Psittaciformes > Psittacidae > Pezoporus > Pezoporus wallicus. The sequence continues at coordinate 1,396,453 of NW_026636248.1, forward strand.
CTGTTATAGTCCCTAAGCTATTCTTTAAGAACTTTAATAGGAATCTTGTTCCAACCTGATAGTAAGTTATATCAAAAAATGAAACAACTACATTACGATTTTTATACTAATCCTTCATCTTTCAGCTAAACTTGTAAATTCTTATGTTGTATAATAAATGACCAGTGTCCATGCAGATTACATTTACTACATTTATTGCATGATCTAGCTTTTATATACTATACATTGTCCATTTAAAAATGGCAGGAGAAGCATTTTTTTATATATGTGTGATGAGAAGTATTTTTGAGCTGGGGAAAACAAACCACAGCAAACAAAATTTAATTACTGACTTCTTGCTGAGCTAAATGCTGACCTACACTTTAAAATCTTCAGACAACTGACTGACTAGTGTGTTTATCTTGAGGCTAAAAAGGAAAAAACAACCCTCAAACATCATACTCTCTGGGGAGCTGGAAAAAAGAATTATTTGCCTCAATATAAACTCCTTCTTCAGGTTTAGTCATCCAGTTTTGTTTTCTGTTACACACGGAAATGACTGCATGTGGTTAATATTAAAGGGACCATGCCACAGACCTCATCAGATAACCTATCTAATTTCTGAGACTCTCTTCTTAACCTTCTTGTTTCTGTCTTCATGTTGTGTTACTCAGAACTGTGGGAGAAACTGAATAAATATGAGAGTGAGGGGATAACTTCTTCCAGTTCAATGCTTGTAACCAGTCATAGCCTCAAATGTGAATTTTTCATCAAGGCTTCCCATGTAGTGGACTAGTCTAGTATGTTCCGCTGTGAAAATGAAGTAGACAGAACTACAGTGCTTCAGTATCAGTTCTTTCATTGTGATTTAATCATGGGGATCATTTCTTGCCAAGCAGTCACTCCTGTGCAAAAGGGCTAGTTTGAGCTGTTGTGAAACTGACACTGGTCTTCTGTTGCTAGTGTTTTGGGGTTAGTTGGTTTGTTTTGTATAGTGTAGGAATACTGCTTCCCACATGAACCAAAACTCCTTTTATAAAATGATACTAACTCATGTTACCTTTGGACATCAGGAAAGAGAAATAAAATTTGTGAATAAAAACAATCAAACAAAACTCTTAAACCTTTATAATTTCCATGTAAATGTCACATTTGTTTACTGTTATTGTTGGAAAGCTGTATGTTTTGTCTTACCTGACTCCAGCATTTCTTTCAGCGTTCAGACAGAGGACACACAGAAAAAGAAGAGCAGAAAGAAGATAACAGTAGCACCGAATGCAGCAAACTAGGAATCATGGATCTGAAATTTACTTCTTCAAGAAAATACATTTCCATCAGTGTACCTTCCAAATCTCAAACTATGTCTCCTCATATCAAATCAGTAGATGATGTTGTAGTTCTTGGCATGAATCTCAGCAAGTTTAACAAACCTACTCAATTTTTCATCTGTGTTTCTGGAGTTTTTATGTTTTATCTAATCTATGGATATTTACAGGTAAATGCTATGAACTTGTGTCCTAGGCCAATTCCTTCTACCCCTTTTCCTTTTCTGTAATATGTAGAATATTTTTTTAATATGTATAGACATATATATGAATCAGAATTTAATAGCAGTAAATGTGTAATGTAAGATTCCATTATAATTCATATGCCTACAAGTTTTGGTTCAGTTGGACTTTCAGAACTTGATCTTTTACTTCTGTGTGCAAGATAAACCTTTCAATATTGTTTGGATATGGTTTCTTAGTCTTCTGAAAACAAACAAATTGTAGAACCCTATAGACTGACATGTAAGTCTTCATTGATATTGAAACCTTTAGATCTCCTTGAGTTCCCTGAGTGCTGTACAGTAGTAGACTGCTGTTTTCTCTGTTCTCTTTTCAGGGAAGAACTGAAGGACTATGATGGTTAGGTAGAAGCATAGTATTTATGCTGTTTCAGTTAAACATTTCTCTTCTTGCTAGCCTTTTCTCATTTATCTTGAGCAGCTGCACTTCTGTTCTTTTTAAGATCAGTGAGTATTTCAAGGGAAAGCAGTGATCTAAAAGTTGATAATTAAAAATTGCTATGTTTCCAATGTAGCTTTCAAAAACAGCTAAGAATTTTGTTAAAATAAAGTTATTTCCAGAGAATTAAACAAAGTTAGTGGTAATTGAAAGCAGAATCTCAAAAAGAAAAATACTGGGTAGCGTTTTGTTTCATAATTGACACATCTGCATAATTCTTTATGCAGTGCATGTATTTTTCCATAACAAGTTGTTCTAGTTTTAAATGTTCCTACATTCCTACAGCCTGCAAATTTATAAGCTCATATGTGCTGTTTAATATAGGCACTCAAAATACTAGGTGCACATTCCTAAGAGATGGAAATTACCAGTAAATGTCTGTTAGAGAAAGGTAGTATTTAATTTAGTGTGAGCTATTTATAAATTTTGGATAAAAGCAGTCTCCTGAAGCAAATGAACTGAAAAGCAGTCAGGAAACCGTCTATAATATGGGATAACTATGAATGGATCAAATGTATTCCCCTTGATGAACCAATCTGTTAATTTCAGTGGACTTACACCAGTAGTAAATTTTCTCATTGCATTTTGGAAAACCTAAATTATCTTTTTCAATACTTTGCAAATTATGTGTAGTAGGTAAATCTTACAGTTAATAACCACCAGCTGCAAAGGCTAGCTTTGCATGTACATGAAATAAAAATTCTGTTAATTTTTGGTTTGATTTAGTAATTTGGTGCATGTACATGACCTTGCTGGATTTTTGTTTTTATAGGAATTGATATTTTCAGTGGAAGGTTTTAAAGCTTTTGGTTGGTACCTCACTTTGGTGCAATTTGGATTTTATTCCATTTTTGGACTAATAGAATTGCAGTTGATTCAGGACAAAAGGAGAAGGTATGTGTTTTTCCAAGTATTTTACCCACTGTTATCATATTAGAAGCATTTGATATTTATGGTAAATTTAAATTGAGTGTGAATATTGTGAGGCATTGTTAGCACTTCTGTTGTTAAAATAATGTGAATTTACTGGAACAATGTTAGGAAATGTTTTAGAAGCACCCACTTAGATTTGAGACCTGTAAATAGTCTTCTTGACTCTACTGTCACATTGTCCCACTTACAGAGCATATTCTGTCCTCAGGGTGGCTGAAACAGACTGACTCATGCATGTGTTACTTGGGATTATCATGTCTAGAATAGGACCAACTGCACTTCACAGCACTTGAAGCCATCTGTCACTGAATACCTTTTCCTGAAACCTTGGCACCTCCTCACCAAGAGGTTCCTCTAACATGCTGTGTGTTTTGGAGAGTGTCAGAGGTCTGCTCTCTATTTGCCATGTGTCTAAGTAGGTTTGCTTTAAAAGATGTGCTTAGGTTTTGTGTCTTTCATTTAAGAGAGCATTTGCATTGTAAAAATGTCAATGATCATGTGAAAACTTCACAAAAAAATATTGTCACAATGCCATGACAGGACTAAGAGTCAGGGTATCTTGGTATACCAACCTTCTGTGTTTCCTTTGGCAAATCAACTGAAGCCTTCATCTTGATTCTTCTGTAAATAATATACCTTCTCAGAAGGAGGTTAAATAATTACTACTTGAATACTTGCTGAGCCATGAATTTTTATTGTCTTGTATTTGAATGCTGTTTATTAGCAGTAATTGAAAGAAATGACATTTGATATAAGTCATTTATGTGCATTTTTAAATTCCTGTTGCAAAATGAAATTCATTGAGAAAGATGGTCAAAGTGTATTACAAACATATTCCTTTATCTGTTTTCCAAGCTAAATCTCCTGTATATGACTGTAATACCAAGATTCGTATGTTTATATTTTGTAGAATTCCTGGCAAAACCTACATGATAATAGCGTTTTTAACAGTGGGAACTATGGGTTTGTCAAATACCTCTTTAGGATATCTGAATTACCCTACTCAAGTCATCTTCAAGTGCTGTAAGCTGATTCCAGTTATGATAGGTGGGGTTTTTATACAAGGTAAGTTAGTCTTGCTATTAGATTATTTTTTTGTTGTTTCTTTGGGAGGCATTCATGTATGGAATCCTGTACTTTGTTAAATGCCCTTGAGGCTTTTGGAGAGGGATAGGTAGCATTTTTCCTTTAGGAGAAAAAATACCTACTTCTGAAGCATCTTCTCGGAAAATTTATAAATACAATTAGATGTGGGGGAAAAGAAGTTGTACAAGTCACTCACAAAACTTCATTGTTAAGTAATGTAACCAAATCACATCATAAACCATTTTCAATAGTGAAATGGAAAACTTGGAATGGAAAAAAAAATTAAAATATAGCTGTTTTGTGACGAAATCCCCAACTCCTCTTGTTTGAATCCCAAATTCCTCATTAAAATTCCTAACTTTTGATAAAATGTTTAAGCAGAAGTACATGACTTTACATGTCTTTGGCTAGTCCCAAAGTCATAGCTCATATTCCGAGAACAGAAAAAGGGATCTGGAGAGCAACAGATAAAGTGTATAATAATGTGAATAAACATACTTCAGTCATTCTGCATTTAAAATACTTAAGTATATTATAAATATTTCTATTTGTTCAATGCACAAAGATTCATGAAGTCAGTAAAGCTCTGCATGGCTAAGTGACATGAAACAGATTAGGATGATATGTTTCTGTTGTTGAAGTTAATTTTGCCCTTCTATTTGCAATAGAAAGTTAAACTTTCAGAAGAGGTTACAAGTTTACATATGCATATGCATGCGCAGTATTTACCTTTTATTAGGAGTTATTTGTATCATTTTAATGCAGAAAGACTGGTGCTCCCTTAAAGCTTTGTGAACATATATTGTAGTAGCATTGTATTCTCTGTGATTAAAAAAAAACAAAACAATTATTATGTAAAAAATTTCAGTTAAAGTTTCAGAAGTTCAAAAAAGTTCCCTTGGAAGCTTATATTGAAAGTACAGTTTCTGGGAAAGGAATATGTTACTTTAAACAAGATATACTAACTCCTGCCTTTTCATTTCTGTACTCCTTTTCCACTCCCATCCACATCCCATCTCTTCCAAATTAGAGACAATATAGAGTTCTGAAAGTACCCAAATAATCTGTTAGTGTTTGGCAATGACTCCTCTCTAATCAGTAAAGGCAGCCAAAATGTCTTTCATGAGGGAAAAATCTTAAAACATCTAAGCTGATCTAAAGTTTCTGAGATTGTGCTGTGTCAGGCAGGATGTGCCTTATGTCGTTGAAAATATACTTCTATGTCATTAGGATTAAAAACTTCTGTTGCAGAAGAAACCAGTTTTGGTCATGAAAGGGCAGAGCATTAAGTCTTCTGCTTAAGTAAAAATGTCATTGGAACACTTATTCCTTTGAATTCTAGTCTGCTGAACAGGATAATCATGAAATTCTGAGTGGTAACAGTCCTTTCATGTCATTTGTATTGCTTTTGTAGGAAAACGTTATAACATTGCAGATGTGTCTGCCGCCCTCTGTATGAGTCTTGGATTAATATGGTTTACTTTAGCTGACAGCACAGTTGCACCAAACTTCAACTTCACAGGTAAATATATGTTATATTTTAGAGATTAACAAAATGCTTGTTTTTTTTCCTACAATAAGTGTTCCATAGAAGTTCTAAGAGTTCTTCGTGGAGTGCTTTCAGGTATCATATGGAAAATGCAGGTTTCTTTGTAGCTCTACACTTGGCAGAACGGTATCAGTGCCAGAAGAGACTTTTATTCCAAGTGGAGTTTTTTGTGTTCTTAAATCTTCTGGAAATTCCACCCTTTAGGTTGAAATGCCTCATGCTTGTTCTCTGGGAAGTACTTACTTCCCAGTAGATATGTTTAAATAGCTATGATAAAATTCAGTTTAACCATTTTAAACCATTGACTTTCTCACTTGGATTTGCTGTAGATCTTAGTTGGAATGCCCGTGTTCTGACTTTTCTCTGATGTGTAAAATCAGAAGCAAAGAAAGGATTTTAACCTGCTTGGGTTTAAAAACTTAGTTGAATTTCTGTCTCAAATAGCAAGGGAGAATTGGTTATTCATTAAGTCCATGTAATTTACTTGGTCAATGTTTGGATTAATAACCGAATAGTCAACTTTCAGTGTATTCTCCTTTTGGAATTCTGAGATGAGTTACAACAACTGTTACGACAGGCGTTTAGTGTGAAACTATTTCTTGGTAATGGAGGCAGTGATTTAGAAGTTTTGTTCATAGCCATAATAAATCCTTGTTTTTCAGGAAAAAGCTTCTGTTTCTCACAAAATATTATTTCATCTAGTGTTAGTAACAATCAATTTGTTGTGTTACCTGAACTGTATACATCTTTTGCCTTCCTCATAAATGAATTCTCATGCCTTTTATTGTAATTCTAGTGCTATTTGTAGTGGAAGAATTTACAAAGAAAAATAAAAGTGAATTATATAACCTGCTGTGCATTTAGTGTGTTTGTGTGGTGTAACTGGATAGCTACTTTATAAATATTTTGAGTACAGTATGACATTGATAAGCATGTAATTACAGTCTAGTGTTTCTGATGTATAGATACGTTACCATTAATTTTTGACTACAGCCTGTAAGTGCATTCACATGTTAATATATTCCTTTTGTGAAATCTGAATTGTTTCAAATGTCTTAATTTCAAATGACTTAATTCTGAAAAGACTTGGAAAGTTGATTCTTCAACTGAATGGGACAAGGCACAGTGCAGCAAATGTAGTTAAGTCCTGATGCCCTCAAAGATCTGCAAAATGCAAGATAAAAAACTTTAAATGTCTTCAGAGAATAAACAGGGTTGTCTTTCATTATAAATTTATTTTGAATACTTCAAACAAGTCTCTGTGTGTTGAAGCATAGATCACTACCCTTTGGAGGAAGTTAGTTCTGTGAAAATAGAATATAGAACTAGGATTCAAAAGTCTGCATCTCTCCTTAGGAAGGTGATTCAAAATTCTCCTGCTCACCTTTTGGGAAGGTACTTTCTGTATTTCTATATTCTCTTTTCCTGTTTCATTTTATTCCCATGTCGCTTAATTTAACCAGAAGAAACTTTTCATAATGGAAAAGGTAGCGGTTTTCCATTTCTTAGATGAATTATGGAGATAGATGGTCTGTCTCTTCCTTCAAGAAATGTAGTGATTTTTGGTATTGCAGAAATATAGCTGCTGAAGTGTAAAACCAGTGCTAAGAATTATTAAAAACTTCGCTCACTCTGAAAAATGGCATATTCTTTTGAATAATTACTTTTCTTAATGTAAATCACCGAATAAGAACTGAAAGACAAAAGGCAGAACTTTTTGTCTTCAAAGAGTATCTTCAAAGAAATAACAAAGTATTTAAGGATATTAAAGCTTTGAAAAACATAAACAGCAAAATGTTTAACTTCAGAATTACTGTTTTCCAAAATTTCAGATTTCTGTTGCTGCCTACTTGCTGCCCTATAAATTCATGGGTTCCTTCCAGTGATTTATTCACAACTATTAGAACTGCTTCCATACAAATGAGTAGGATTCTAGCATGGTTTCACAGAACTTCTACTAACTTCTTAAGACCAAAGCTGTTTACATTTCACAGTTCTGAGAGCGCAAAACTTTACTGCGATGTTAAACAAAATTCATAATCTTTGTTGTCTGATGCAAATCCTAAAAATGCAGTATGAGCAGATGTAAAATACTATCTGGATGAACAATTATAGGAGGCTTTCCATTTGTGTTTTTTGTGAGCTTTGGGGGTTTTATTTTCCTTTCTTGCTGTTGAAATCGAATCTCAGTATTGCTGGGCCAAAAAAGGTATCTACACAGATTTTGTTTACACATGAAAGAGGTCAGCTAAGAAACTCTTCTGCCAGAACAGGTACATACTTGTAACTAAGGAAGAGGTATACTTTTCAATATGGAGTTGGTGCTAAGAGTTCAAAGCATCTCCTGTCATTATCAGATCGGAGAGGTAGTGGTAGGTATCCTAAATAGCTGTGAATAATAAATACAGGAATTCCAAGAGAGACCAGAAGAGAAGGGTGTGGAGAAGGAGATACCCTTGAAACATTAGAGGTATGGGAACTTCCGCTGTTCTGGCTTTACAGGTGTAAGTGAAATTAACTATTTTCAGTGAAGACACAGCAAAAATACTGATTGCATGCAAATTCTTCCATCCTAGACTATTTGTGTAGGTGCAGTTTAGTCACAGACCAGGGTGTTTTGTCCTTAGCTTCTCTGTTGTTAAGGAGATACTATGTGGTTTATTACATCTACTGTGTCTTCTAATTGTATGTATGTGAATTATTAAAGAGATCTTAATGGGCAGGTAAACTCCAAACAACATGCTAACACATTTGTGTGGTAGCAGTTGTGAGTATGAGAATGTGTTGGATATATTTACACAAGTTTGTCAACAACAATTTGTATAAGCAGTGTTAATATCTTAATGACTTCAAACATCACATTAATAAGGTAAAATACAATGTAATGTAGTATTTCAGTCAAGTCTGTTAGTGCAAGACCTCCAGGTTTAATATCTTTCAGAAATAATTTAGGATCATTCTTCCAGTCGTTTCTACTCACTCTTTACGTACTACATAACGCTACTGGTCTCTTTCATGGTTTTGCTGCTGCTGCTTGGCAGGTGTAGCGCTATTCTTCTTTTCATACTCCAAACTGTGTATGTATGTAATATTAACATCTGTCTTGTCTCCACATTTCTCTTTTCCATGCACACTTACACTTCAGATTCCAGGTAACCTTTTTATCTCAATCCAGTACTGAACATGCATTTGTCCAGTGTTGTGCCTGGTTCATTAAGCACTGCTGGAAAATGTATGATACTGAATACGGAGATATACTCAGTCACATTAACAAAAGTGATCTGCAGCAATGCTATTGGCAAGCTATACCTTTGGACCAGAGCTGAATCTAAGTAGTTAACATATCTATGTCTTCAGCATAATCAGTATTAAGGTTATCATTTCATTTCCATTGGCTCATACCTTTTCCAATGCATGATAACTTCTAGTAATGACAAATCTTTTTCTGTTGTCCCAGTTGTGTTACTCTAGCCTGGGAAAAGAAATGGTTCCCAAACTAAAAAAATGCTGGTTTGAAAGTCACAGAAGTTTCTCAAGAAGATGCCAGCTTAAACTTCATTGGTCTTAAAAATGTCAAATCTTTAAATTCTGAGAATCTTAGGAGCTGGGATTGTTGGTGGTTTTTTGTTTTTTTTTTTCTCTGCCAAAAACTTACACTCCATTTGGTCCAGTAGAACTCCTATTCTGAGGCCTCCAATAGTAAACATAATATTAAGAAAATATAACACTGCTTATTTCTAGTCTTACACTCCTCATTCATCGAGACTAGAGCACACCGTAAACATGATTTTGATGAGTAGTATCTTCTGTAATATTGTATACTTAGGAAAAGTGGTATGTCAACCAGTATGTATCATTAAATGCAGTAGTTGCTACAGGCGGGAAAGAATTGGAAGTTCAGAGGTTGGAAAATGAATAGTGACTGGTGTGAATAGAAAGTTACTAATTTTTGTTATTGGAAAGCTGCTTACATTACTGACTGCATAATGACTTTGTTGTGAACAAATATAGTAACCTAAAACCATGGGGTTTGTACTTGAACAGCAGTTTTTAAAAATTAATATTTCAGAAATGGAAGATTTCTGTTGTGAGTCCTCTTGCATTTGTTTAACCATTACATCTAACTTTTTATTTGCCTTTTTCAGGAAAAAATAGGAGTAACTACCCAAAAGAGTGTGTTGTCTGGTTATTTATCTTCATTACAAATACCTAAATAAATGCAGTTGACATTTTTTCAGTCTTTTTACTACAAAAAATACAGCTATCTTCTTTATAGCAATGTCCAAATGTTCTTGTCAAGCTTTGAGACACACAGTGCTCCGGAGTTAACTGGTGGAGAGAGCGGAGGTGTACACTGCTTTACAGTGGTATCACTAAATCATTTTGCTGACATTTAGAATATGCGATAGAGGGGGGTTGTTATGATTTTCTTGTTCCTGAGATTTATTCCCCCCACCCCAGATAAGTAAGGAGTGGTTTTTGTCACTGCTCTGGTGGTAAATATTCTGAACAGGTTTTTGTTTCTTTCTTTCTTATATTAGGTGTGGTCCTAATATCCCTTGCCCTCTGCGCAGATGCAGTTATAGGAAATGTACAGGAAAAAGCTATGAAGTTGCACAATGGTTCTAATTCAGAAATGGTAAATACCAGATTTGCAGTTTTAAAATAACGTAATATAGACAAGGCGTACAGTGACAGAACATGAAACTTAATCTTCTTTTCTCTTGCATATGTAAAGGAGAGCTATTAGTGTACTGTTCTTGAAATTTTCTCCTTGTTTGGGGCTTTTTGCTGGTATTTGGTTTTTAAGGTTTCAAGGGTGCTGCTTTCTATGTGCAACTTCAAATGTATGTATATTGTAGCTACAGAAACACTCATTTCTAGCAATAATTTCTGTGTCTACCCTGCAGGCCTGAAATCAACAGAGTGTTTTCTGAATGATCATGTGCATCTCTGAAAAATACATACTGCTTTTCTGGTATAGGTGTGCACGTGTTACATGGAACACATTGCTTTTCTTACTTGCTAGACTTCTGCTTATAGGGTGCTAGCATTTGAGAGGCAGCCTTTTTTGAAGCTTTTGAAACTGACTTTCAGAATAGGTGAATATGTGTGTTCCTGATTCAGTGAAATACATAATTCTGTAAGAAGTGTCTTGCTCACTATTTTTTATATGCTTACTTGGAATGTGGATTATCTGTTCGTGAGGTTTGCTTTGTCTTTTTTTTTTTTTCAGACAAAACATGTTTGAACTTGGCGTCTTTTTCTCTAAAGTCAAGTAAATACAAGAAAATCTTTTATTATAACAGACATTATTTGAATATGCCAAAGTAATAGATGAAATTTAATTTACACATTTGGCAGGTATTTTACATTTAACTGGGAAATCCAGTTACTTATTTGTGAGGATAACTTCATACATGAAATTAAAAATCTATTAGAAGAAAGCTTCATTTAAGGCTGAAAGTGATCTAGGTTGGCTCAAGAAGTTTAAACAAAGTTTCTGGGAAGTGGAAGAATATACCAGAGAAGCGTCACTGTGTTTTAGTTTTTATTTTTGTACTTTTTTCTAGTATTCATTGTTGCCTGCTGCAGGAGGCAGATCTTTAGCTACATGGACCTGACCTGACCTAGTGCAGACTTCTTCTGTAGCTTTACTCTCTGAAATCCAAAACAAAATACAGTCTTCAACTCTTTTCTTGCCCACTTTGTACCTTGCCAGCCGTCATCTGGCAGTTACTAACTGCCTTACCTACAATGCTCCTGTTACTTCCAGAACCTTGCTTCTTATTCGTGATAGTCTGACAAATTTTGCTCTTCATATTGTATGCTCATACTTTTTTGTAGAGAATCATTGTAGTGATTAATGATAGAAAGATTTTGGGTTTTTTAGGCTTAGATACTACACTCCAGGATTTTGTTTGGAGAAATCAGTGCAGGAGTACAAGCAGAATTTCAGAAATTATTTTTCCAGGCTTGATACTGTAGGTAAAAATTTAAGAGGTCTTCTGCGTCAGAGATCATGTTTAATGGACAGTTATCTGGAAATAAAACTGAATAGCAAAGGAATGTGACATCTGCAGGATCTGTTTTGTTGCTGAATTTGGAGCTTGCCCTGGATTAAGCAATGATGAAAAGAGAAACCACTGCTCTGGAAGGTTATACCTGATTTTGCCTTGTATGTTATTCAGATGAAGTGACCTATGTCACACTGCCTAACAAAGAACTAGTAATGCAGTACTCATTCCTGGTTGTGAAAGTGAGGTCTTTGGGTAGTTTGGCAGAAAAGCTGGATGTAGAGCCAAATTAAGAACCAGAGGCTAATTTTTGTGCATATAAACAGTGTAAAATAAGAGCTCTGATGATCAGGTCATGAGTTTCAAAGCAGTTCTGTTTTTAAAATGTATATTCATCCCCCTTTATTGTAGGGCAGTGATAAGTCTTTTGTTATCTCATGGCATTGTAATCAATTGTTAATAAATTTATTTTTGCAAATAGTTGAGATAATATAACAAAAAAGCAGCTGATGAAACTTGTGTTGAAAGAAGGCCTGTAATTGACACTGAGTTTTGAAAGTGTAGTCAGCCTGATTAACTAGTAATGTGTAGAAGAGTTCTGTTAACTGTATCCCTTTTTCACAAGGAAAAGCCCAACAGCTGAATGCCTTGCACTGCATAGATTGGCAGTTTCAGCTTCTGTTGTTGCTTCTACATGGGAAAGGATGGGGTGAAGGTTCTTTTGTTGCTGTATGAAGCTATGAATTAAATAAGGGTACAGACAAAACTTAAGTTTACCTGTTTGTTGAGTATAGGCTTTTTTAAGTACTGAGCTAGGTCAGAGCTGATTGAAAACCTTGAATCCTATAACCGTAACACGGGTGCATCATGTGCATGAACTGAAGTGACAAAGATGAAACTTATATGACACTTCTGGAAGTTGTGGTGATTATGTGCTACCATTACAGTTAATATAACATAGATCTTTACTGTGTAGGGTAAGCAACAGAAAACAAAGTACATTTAAGATGTTATTTGAACTATTAAATTACATAGTTGTGTGAAGTTTTATTTAGGCTGTGAAATCCTGTATTTGAAGGATTTGCCACAGTCAACTTTGATCTCGGGATATTATTAAATGACTACCCTGCAAAACCTTTTTTTTTCATGTACTTGTGGGTAGGAAGAATATCTCTAGCACTTATTACTCATTTTTTACTGTAAATCAGCTATTATAGAAATCCTAGTAAAAATATCTTCAAACAGTGCAAATTTAACTCTCAGAAGTTGAACATACTAATAGGACCAAGCGTTTGAAAGAATTAATTTTGTCCTTTTATATAGTATCACCTGGTAATTATTTTCTCTTAAACTATTCTAGGTTTTGTATTCCTATTCAATAGGTTTTGTGTATATTTTATTTGGATTAATATGCACTAGTGGATTAAGCCCTGCAGTAACATTTTGCTCAAAGGTAGGTGTAAAGATTTACTTTTTTCTATGAAGAACCTCATTGGAAAACATTGCTCTGTAAGGTTTAGAAAATCTCACCACTTATCTAAAGTCTTTTCATCATGTAAACTGGTTAACTTGTATAATTCATATATTAAGAAGGTTGTTACAGTCTTTGATGTATAAGATAGGGTAATGTTTTAAAAAACAAAACAATCACAGGACCAGATTTATGAGCTTATAATTTCATTATTATTTTTCCATTATTTAACTAAAATTAAATAAGGATCTTTGCATGAATGCATTGTTGAACAGCTTATTATTGCTCAAGCAATTGATTAAATTTTGTAGTTTTATGTCATTTTGCAATACCTCAGGGTTTGTTTTACATTTTCCTAACGGGCTTTTTTTTGTTGTTGCAGCATCCAGTTCAGACTTACGGTTATGCATTCCTTTTCTCCCTGACTGGGTATTTTGGTATATCCTTTGTTCTAGCTTTGATTAAAATCTTCGGTGCCCTTCTGGCTGTAACAGGTATGAACAAATTATATCTTTACCGCTTTTGGTATAAAAGCGTAAAGTAATTCCATTATTTAGGAAGGACCTTTTGAGAATTGTTCTTACTCTGCGTTCTTTATGCTGACTGATTGTGATTTGTGTACCATTGATCTTTACCAGTATATGTGGTTGAGAGCTTCCTGGTTCCTTCTGTGCCACAGTTTCAGTATTGAAGAGGCTGCTGAGTAATCTTGTACATGTATCCTGTGCTATGTTTTAGTGAAGAAACAACACTGTTCTAAAGAGGGAAATTGCAATGGAAATGTATAGTCAAGTGACTGAAAGGTCTACATATCAGAATATCCCCAGCTGCAGGAAAAAGGGGAAATGACCTTGCTGTTCATTTCAACAGCAGTTGATTGCACTATTAACATTTTTTATGTTTCTAACAACGCTGAAGGAAAAGGCTGACATATTTTGCATCATCTTCATGTACACCTGTTTTCAGGCTGTCCCTGAAATTATTGCTCAGCACTATATACAAACTGATGTAGAATATAAATTCTTTGTCTGTAGAAAATTGTTGCTTCCAAACTTAAAATGTAACTTGAGTGTGTTTTTCAAAAATCTGTGATTTAGCTTCTTCTGTCATCTTTATAGTTGCTACAGTAGTCTGTCAAGAATGGTTACACTGGGCTCATTCCTTCCTCAGGTTACCTTTCCTTTAAACTACAAACATTAGTCACAAGGGCCTGCAGGGGAAGTTGTAGCAAGATGACATGGAGATACTTTCCTCTTTTCCTTCTACCCCTAAAAGCTGGTTTCTGTCAAGTGATGCTCTGCCTTCATCTGTGGTCGTGGAGAGGAAAATACAGACAGTTTTTTTTCTGACCTGAGGATTGCATGCTCTGCTTTCCCATTAATTATTTGTTCTGCAGCACTTCTGTTTCGTGTGTGTTTTTAACAAAGTTCAGTAGGCCTTCTGACTGGACATTGGCCCAGATGAGAGTGTTGTTTCATGTATTAAAATAGCTTTTTTAAAAAATAAAAAAATCTTATTGTGCTAAAACATATCTAAAAAATACTGTGGCGTAACAAACCCTTTCCAGGTTTTCCTTTGCCTGACCTTGATAATTCTAACACTTGAGCCCTTTCTGTCTTGCCTGTAGCAATGTGAAAATGTTTATTGTGCCTTGGAAGAACACCACATTCATTACTGTCCCTCCCACCCCCCATCTACCCTCCCCTTCTTTGGGGGGACTGGGGTGAAAGAGTTTAATGAAAATTATATTTCTATTAGCAGAATGAGAAATTATCAGACTTAATTGAGAAAAAGAAGAAAAGGCACTTAATTTAGAAGGAAATGGTTACATAAATATTTTAATTAATAACTGATTTGAAAGAACAGAAATAATTGTAATTAGAAAAACTGAAGTAATTTAACGATTTTTTTAAATTATTCATCTGTAAACTGTTTTCTAATTAAAACTCAATTTTCTTTTTCATTCGCCTTTAATTTTTTATGTAATAGAAAATCATTTTATTTGATGCACATAAATTTCTTTACATTTAAAGAAAATTGCTACTTAGAAGTTGAGACAGGGGCAGATAAAGCAATGGTGAAGGCTGTTTCTTCTACTACAAAACATGCTTTTAAGTAAATATTTGTTTGTGGGGGCAGGTTGGAGAGAATGAAACTTGCTTTTCTAGCCAAAACAGTGAGAAATTACAGCAGGAGTCACTGGTTCGTTTTGTCTCAGTATGTTACAGTAAGACTGACGTGAGACTAATATGAATGCAGTTGTACAAGTAAGGCTTTACAGTATTGTATAGTAAAATGTACTTGATGGTAAGCAAAACACTTTGAAAAAAACATATTTTTATTTAAGTGCAGGCAATTGTCCCCATTTGTTTGTTTTATCAAGTGAGAAGCCTGCACTATCATATAGAATATGATTCCCTAAGGGTTTCATTCCCTTAACCATAGCTGAATTTGTACGCCTAGCTGCACTGTCACGTTTTTTTAAACAATTTCAATAACTTTTACTCATTTATTGGTTTTGTTTCAGTGGTGAAGTCTGTAGGCTTCCCAGTACATAATTTACTGTATTGTTCGTAGCAGATAGCAAGGAAACTGTTCAAATCATTGTTGGAGCTACAGTTAATTTGAGAGTATCCCAAACAGGTAGTTTACTTCCATTTTTAGTAACAGGGTTGTGTTCTCAAGTCTCCTAACTCCCTTAATTCTTTCTAGTGATGACATGTAGAAGAAGGTCTCTTAATGGTTTTGATGAAAACTTCCCAATGAAACCTCTGAAGTCAGACATCGTTGAGTTTCTTGGGTTTCTAACCAAAGTTGTATTTCTCTGCACTGCTAGGTAAATTTTCAGTAGCTTCAAAAGAATGCCAAGGTGATGACCCCATTCCACTTAAAAATAAAGCCCCAAACACCACTGAACTGTAATAGCATGAGGTGGAAATGGCAAGAGATTTGTTGTGTCCATATAGTGATACCAGTTTTTTCTTCTTTAACAGGTTAATTTATACCATTAGTTACTTGAAAGAGTTGTTTGTTGCTTTCAGATATTGTGAATTGATTAGCTTGAAGTTATTAAATAGCAAGTCTTCTGGAAGTTTCTCTGCTACAGGTACTGTGACTGGCACTGATGCTACTTATGCGGTGTACTTGTTTCAAACAGCATATGGTTTTAGCACTGTTTCGTACTGGACTAGTGCATCTGCAGTCCGTGTTTGCACCAAGGATGATCATTGTTTTAGCTAGACAAGTAATGATATTATCTAATATTGAAGCCTAGATTAGGTTCTTTTGCTGTAACTGAATGCTTAAAGAAGTAAATATTTGTTTTCCTCCGCAGTAACAACAGGAAGAAAAGCAATGACCATTGTGCTTTCTTTCTTCTTCTTTGCAAAGCCGTTCACATTGCAGTAAGTATTTATAGTTTTGAATGGGTTTTTATGTGTGTTATAAAAAAATCATGGTCTTGATCATGGAAATATAACAACAGTGATTAATCATATTCAGGCTTTAGTGCTTTTCATTTCTTATCTTCTACAAATGTTGGCGTTCTGCTGTAAATATTGACTGGCTTGTTGATGCTAATCATGCTAGAGAAAATAGTTTCCATTTTTCAAGATGTCTGGAAGACAAGCTAGTACACGTGTTGGCGTTTTGGGGGTTTGTTTTGTTTCTTTTTCTTTTTGTTGTTTATCTAGTGCTTATGATACTTAATAAATTGGGTACTTTCTCTGTGAAGGAAGATTTGGCTAAAGGAAGGCATTTTCTCCATGATGGTATTATTTGCCCTTTTATGAGCTCAGGTGGTATTATTTCTCCTTTTACGAGCTCTTAACTGGCCTTTTTAAACAACTGCAAGCTTCTGTTATCTTGAGATATTCCAAGATTTTTGAGCTTGGGTTTCTTCCTTTTTTTTTAATTTTAAGGAAAAGCTTACATTGAAAAATGCAGCTAAGTTGATACATTGGTCCTAATTACTTTTGGTTTGAAGCTAAGTAGTACTCGGTACTATTGCTATGCATAATTTCTTTTGAGGTTTGAGAACAAAGCTTACAGCCAAATGCCCAAGTTCAGTTTACTCCAGCTAACAATCTCGAAGCTTAAAATAATGGAAAGCTGAAACAAAAATGCGCTTACGTTGGAAAGTATGGCTGTAAGGCACAGAGTGAGAACACATGCTGGGCCAGTTACAGAGAGTATAGTTCTCATAACCACAGGAAGAAAAAGTGTACTAAAACCCCTCAGGATTCCTTTATTCATGTGAGAAAGAGGAGTTACTGCTTAGTTGTTACTTAACTATAAATGCACCTTAATAAGCTTTCCAGCCAGAACAGGAAAAGGAAAGGTGGAAGGATAGGAATAATAAAGATGTAAGCAAATCTTTCTCACAGTCCGCTAATTTGTTGTTGTTTTTTTCCTTGAACTCTTCTCTCCTTACTGTGGGGGCTTTATTTTTATTCCATCCACAAATATTGGTATATAAGTGTTACAGATGAAGTACTAATGTACTAATGGTAATTTTTTTTCTCTTCCTCCCCCTTCCTTTTAGATACGTGTGGTCAGGCTTACTGGTTGTCCTTGGTATATTTCTGAATGTTTACAGTAAGAACATGGATAAAATCAAACTGCCTTTACTGCATGGTCTCTGGAAAAAAAATGTGGAAGAAAGAAAAACAAGGACGTTGTCACAAACTGTATAGACAGTGGTTTATGCCTTGTCTAGGCTATGACTCACTATTATTTTATTGGAACAGTCTTCAACTGATTCACTTTCCAAAGGGAACATTATTAAAACCAAAGGAGCTGAAGGCATATTGTCTGCTTGCAGATTGCTAGAAGTGCACATTTTTGTGAGCCCTTTCTTCAGAGCACTTGAATTCATCGGTAAAGGTGTTTCAGGCCATTGTCAGATGGCACTATCAGGCAATGAAGGACAACAGCTCCTGGCAAACGGCTGAGAAGCTGCGCTCCAAGTGGGACACAGGAGAAGAGTATTTTGGCCGTTTTAATAATATTGGCCATGTGGCTGAGCTGAGATTAGTGGTTCTTCGTTAATTGTCTATGTGGGATAATTTAAATGTAATACTGTATTAACATTTAATGAAACCTTAATCAGCAACTGGTTGACCAAATTGTGATTTTAAGGGTGGAAGGTTTACAATATGGTATGTTGTCACTGTTTTTCATTTTAAATAAAAATGTTGGGTTTTTTTTAAGTTACTGATTAGGTCACCACAGAACCTTGTATTTATTGTAATAATTGATTTTTCTAGGGGAATATTACAGTGTTACTCTTTTTTATTATTGCTTGCAAGTAGCAAAAATGAGATTGAGGTTGTGCAGTCAACACGTGTGGTTTTACAAGTGGTGAATGGGCTTTTAGGCCTGAACAGGGTTAGAACACAGAATGAAAAAGCCGAGATTGAAACAATGGTGTAAAAAGCTGTTATTTGCTTATTCTGTGGCAAAATACAGAATTTTTAGTGGCCTGTGGCCCTGCATATCATGATGGTATAGAGAGAGGTGGAAGTCCTTTAATTAGTATCATTAAAAGTCTTCATTTGCAATATTGGAGTAAAGAATAACAACATCTGCTAAGGTATTTGGAATATGTATTGTGTCAGTCTTAGTGTGGTCCTGTGATGAATTTAAGAGGATTAGGTTACAGATTACAATTTATTTAATGACAGGAGGAGACAGTATAATACCAGTCTGTCTTTTTCATCGTGAATTTAAGAAATTAATTTAAGACTAAGTCCATTTATCTCTCTTACTTTCATATTCATCTTGCTTTTGAATCGCTTGCCATCTCTTTGATTTTATGTATTTAACAATGGCACTTTAAAAATACTGATCACCTTACAGTTAATTGTTCTCATGTTGTCATGACTTTTTTGTTGTTGTGTCTCTTAGATGCATCTCGGTGTGTGTTCTTTCAACTTAGACAAAAGTAAATTGGATAATAGAATTATGCAGTCAGGAAGAATGTACAAAGAATTGAAATATCTCACAGGCTTGCCTTCTGCCAAAAATGCCGGTTTATGAAAGTATTCAAAATGTGCAAAAGTGTGTTCCAGACGCTTAGGAAGAATTGCTGTTCTAAAGAGTCTGTGATCAAAGCACACACACACAAAATGTGCCTTAAATTTTGCTTATTGTCTTGGTAGCTAGTTTATGGCATATTAAATATGTTATAAAATAGAACATGGAATAGCATAGCCACTCTAGCACAATGGGACAAATGAGTGGAGAGCTGTATTAGCATAACTGCACTGTTTCTAACACTTGAGCTACTGTGGTGTGTCAACAAGACCTTTTACCCCACACACACACGGTATTTCCAAGTTGGGAGAATTTATCGCATGTAACATTTTCATTTTTTAAATTCCCAG
The DNA here is from genome assembly GCF_028554395.1 of Pezoporus wallicus. Taxonomy (NCBI): domain Eukaryota; kingdom Metazoa; phylum Chordata; class Aves; order Psittaciformes; family Psittacidae; genus Pezoporus; species Pezoporus wallicus. The sequence continues at coordinate 1,415,880 of NW_026636248.1, forward strand.
CTACTGCAGGATTGATTCTGTCCTGGATTAGGTAGAGAGGTGGGAGTGTGACCAGCAAATAAATCTTGAAAGAGAAGAATGGCCTGCTGTGGCTATTCATTTCCATGTTGCAGTGATTTTTATCATAAGAAAAAGGGTTACAATGCAAGAGTGCATTTGACCAGGTCAGGGGGATTGATAGACATTTCTTTCCTTGTAATGCTTATCAACTTTCATATTCTTTTGCATTCTTTTCACTAAATGAGGTTGCTTTTTCCAATGAGTTCAGGTTACCTATCAAGCTAAAAGAGGGACAGGTTTTGAACCACTGGAGAGTAACTATGGAACATTTCTGTCCATTAGCTTGGTGGAACTTGCCAATTAGCATTTGAGTGTTGTTTTGAGGATTTTTCAGTCTCAGCTTTGCCATCTGTAAACTGTGTTGCTAAACTTTATTGAACTGAAGGAAATCAAATTATGTGAAAGCTTCCATACATGCACAAAGTCATAGTAAATATAGTTCATTTGGCATCTGTTTTATATAACTAGATGAGAAGTCACTCACAAAGCTTGACTAGAATTCAGATGTGGCATGTAGGTTGCCGAACTGTTCATATAATCCAGTTTTTCCTCTGTTCTCTCACTTCGGAGAGCACAGTGTTCACAATAATATACTTTTTAATTTATTCTCTGTTGTGTACATGTCTGAGTTAATGGAGTACACCTTAGGGGAAGTTTAGATTTATTTTTTTTTTTTAATTCATTTTCTTAACTATAGAAATGTCCGTTTTGTTTTACAGGTGTACTTTTAAAAGTTATTTTTATACACAAATGAATATTGGCTGTTTAGAGTTAATAGCATAAATTTTTGAGTCAGATTTTTATTTTCGTAGGTGTGAGTCTGGTGCTAGCTAATCAACAATATGCAAGTGTGTTAAAGAAAGATATACACACAAGTGAGAGTAGTTCATCACTTGCCACCTGTGTGGTGTGTCATGTTCTGCAGTTTTATGCTTTCACCAAGGCGTTAAAACCTAAATTTCAGTGAGTTGCTGTTTGTGGGGGAGGTGATTGGTTGGTTGTTTTTTTGTTGTTTTGTTAGGTTTTTTAATGACTCTTACAGTGCATGCGAGTAAGAGAGCCTTACAAAAACCTCCAAGTGTTATTACAATGTTTTGGTTTAGGATCTTCTGTACTGTATATGTATGTTGGTTTTGTGTTGTCTGTGAAATACAAATAAGGGCTTGTCCATAAATCAACTGTAAATTCCTTATTTTTCATATAAGAGCACTTACATTGAGGTGTTGGTTAATCCTTCCTAACATTGCCATGTAGCCTGATCATAATAGCGTTTGTATTTTGTACTCATAGGCTCCTGGACCCTTTACAATAGGCGTTGTGAAGCTACAGAGAAAAAAACATTTGTTCTGTCACCATAAGATTTATTACCTAACTATAATGTGAATTAGTTGCTGTTTATTCTCATGCTACACAACTTTCTCCTCCATACAGAAAACTGTGATACAGGAATTAGTTATTCCTGAATTGAAGTTCACACTAAAATTTAAGGCTGCCCGGGGTCTCCGTTGATGTCACCAGTCTGCCTCTGTGACAGCCACAAGTTCTGCCTCTTTTGGAGGACTGAGGGAGCTCCATTTTCCTAAATTAGTATGCATTTGCAGTTGCTTTCATATTACATTTTTGCATTTATTTGGCACGCTTGAATACCAAAGTAATTGACTGCACAGTGAATTTCCCCAGTATTTCAGTACGTTAATATCATCAAACTGTTAATTATTCAGCTATCTATATGTGAATACAAGTATGGAAGAACTAATGCTCTGAACATCCCCACTCTCCCCAAAACTACAGTGTTTCTGATACTGCAGTAAACTGTTTTTCTTAATCTTATTTTATCAGTTATTTGCACATGCCAGCATTTTGAGCTAAAACTCAGGCATATATCATTCCTGCTCATCTTCCTTACTTGTCATTCGTAAATTTGGATGCAAACTCCCTTTTTAACATGTTCTGTCAATGCACTGTGCATTGTTTAAAGTTTCTATTCCTGCATGTAAGGGCTCACATGATACTAGTAGATACTAGTAGAGATTGGACAGATTCTGTGTTTTCTGTTTCATATCAGTTATGACTGTTTGCATAATTCTTTTACGTCCTCTTCACAGAGAAAAAAAAAAAATCTTTTATACTTCCATTTATTTTTTGAAAGGTCTTGATGAATACACATGCGAGTTAACTCCTTCATGTCATTCCATCTTCCAAGAAAATCTCTCTTCTCCCTTGCTTGCCTTGAGAACTCAAGGAAGAGGAAGTAAATTATTGCAAGTGCTCTTTTTTGTTTAATAAGTGCCTTCCTTACTAATCTGGTTTGTCTTAATTGTTTCTTTTCTTTCTGCCTCCCATGCTCCCTGCACAAACAAGCCCTTCTTTCATATTTGACCGCTGCTTGTTCGGTCATGGAAACTTTGAGTTGTTTGTTGTTCTGAAAAGACGTATAGAAATGCATGTATACTCTGGAGGGCAGGAAATAATAAGTAAACTTCACAAGTTAGGGAAGTAATTAAATGGATTCATACTTTCTTTTCTGGAGGGATTATATATATATATGGTTTAGGTAATAGTTCTGAATTTGTTAGTAGAAGGGGTTTTATTCTCCATTACATTTTACCTGTTTAAAATCTTCGTATCAATTTTAATATTTAATATAAAACTCCTGAATACTCAGGCAGTTTATAGAGATTAATTTTAGTCTTGCCTATGAGGCAGAAAAATCCTATCTCCATTTCACTGATGAAGTGGAGATGGTAACTTGCCCAAAGTCGCCTTAGTAAAAGGAACAGGTGTTAATGCCCTCAGTTACACTATGCCCCAAGTCCAGCAGAGCCCTTCTGTACCTGAAATGAAACCCTACCGATGTAAGCTCAGTTTTCTTTTACCCCAATATTAGAGATTTTTAATTTGCTTCTGTCTGTTCTGTGCTAGTATAATTTAAAGTGAAAGTAAGATAACCATGAAGTAGGCTTCCTGCACTTTAGCTGAAATTTATCTGCATTGTGTGCATTGTTACTGTCTTGTTGATTTTCTGTTCTTGCTTTGCTATCAGAACAAGCTGGGGACAGTAGCAGCCATAGGAGAAGCATAATATCCTTCACTTTCAGGTGGCTGGTCTGAATTTAGTTCACCTTGCTACTGGTCAAAAGCTGCTGCCACTGGAAAAATGTGAGGAACTGTCATAATGTGAGGAGCTGAGCATAATGTTGTCATGGTGGATCTGTATCTTTTTCCCAGTCACTTGCAGAGAAACAAAGATGGTAACACAATAAAGAACATTCATGCACAAATACTCAGCTTAGAATATAATGCCGATTTAATGCTTCTTTTCTATACCTGGATTGGTTTCTGCTGTTGTGCTGTTTTTTCTTGAGGTGTGATAGTACTGTATTGCTTCTCTGTGCTTTTGGATATTTAATTTTTTTTTTCTTTGTTAGATTTCTCAGTTTTTAATTCCTCTTCCTTATTTTAAGTGTGAAGTTCTACCTTGTAATTGTTATTACACCTGTAGTACTGTGTCCAGTTCTTGGCTCTTCAGGACAAGAGAGAGATGGGACTACAGAAGTCCAGCAAAGAGATGTGAAGATGACAAAGGGACTGGAGCATCTGCTGTGAAGACTGGGAGAGCTGGGACTGTTCAACCTGGAGAAGAGAAGGCTCAAGGGATATCGCATCAATGTATTTAAATGCCTGAAGGGAGAATGCAAAGAGGATGGGGCCAGGCCCTTTTTGGTGGTGCCCAGTGACGTGAGCAGAGGCAGTGGCACAAATGGAAACACAGGAGGTTCCCTCTGAACAGCGGGAAATACTACTTTACTGTGAGAGTGACAGGTTGCCCAGGGAAGTGATGGAGTCTTCATCCGTGAAGGTACTCAAAAGCCTCTGGACATTGTCCTGGACAACTAGCTGTTGGTGGCCCTGCTTGGGCAGGGGCAGTTGAACCAGAGGACCTCCAGAGGTCCATGCCAACCTCAGTCGTTCTGTGATCCTAAATCTTGTGGGGTTTTTTCTTCCTGTTTCCAGAGTGTTAATAAACATTTGAAACACATCTATCTGTTGGCTACAGTACCTCTACTGAAGTTGAAGAAGCCATCCTGACAACACCCCATAGCGTGATTCTTACTGAATAGTGAGTGTCCCCTTCAGAGAGACACCTTCATTTGGTAACTACTGTTCAGTGCAAAGAGTATTTAAACCTCCTAGAGCCAATGCAAGAAACTGGTAGATGACATTGGTGCTGTCAGCACAGAACTATTGAATGTATTCATGAAGGAGTTCAAAGTTGCTTTTGGTTTTCTGCATTTAGGTCTTGCAATGGTATTGGGTGTTTTAGTGCATCTGATCTGCAGAGGTCTGTTAGAAGTGTTGCTAAACCATTTGCTTTCTGTTAGTTACCAGCATTTTGCATTAACATGATGTGGTAGATGCCTTACTACTAGCTCAAAACCCAGGTATAAATTCCACTTAATGCAGTTCTGTAGTATCAGGCATTTACACGAGCATATCTATGCAAAAATATCTTAAACAGCAGTCTTAGTTCCATATAAAACTGAAGAAAAGTTCCTGTGTCAGGTTGAGTAACTATTGGTGCTCAGTGCTAGCATAAACATGGATATAATCACACCCCTAGAGAGGGAACTCTTTTTCACTCTATCATCCGCAATAAAAACAGGAGTAATGCAGCAGTGGCATGTCTGTGACTAAACCTCTGCAGCCCAGTTACATGTATAATGTGATATTGGCTGCATACTGTGGAGGTGCTTCCTCATTGCATTGCTTTGCCATGGCTTCAAGAACTGCAAACAATCACGGTAGTTCTGTTACATGAGAGCTGTTGCAGTGTTTTGCAGGACTAGGCATTATAGCTGGAGAACCCTCAGCACAAAAAAATTAAGGGCACTATAGGTTATACTTAGGAAGTGGATTATGTTATAGCTATCTGTAGAAAGCAGACACATTCAAATGTGCAGATAGGTGTTATTCAGACCCATATCAGCCCTAATTTGAATGACCCAGTCAAACTAAATAGTAGTCCCTCATGAGCAAAACAGTGCAGTAGGAATTGGAGGTGCCCCATCTCGACTTTTAATATTGCTTACAGTTTAAAGTACCCCTTCAGAAGAGAGTTGAGAGGGAGACGTGGCTCTGGCCACTGTTGCTGAAGAGAGAAAAGCCACATTATTCAACAATGATCAATGCTGTTTAAAGTTAGAAATAGCTTCTCTGCTCACTTTGTCTTTAAACGTAGCCAGCTCTATTAATACTCATGCCTAATCCAGTAAATCTTATGCTTACTAATAGGTAAAGTTATATTTATTTTGAACTTGATGGGTGTTTCAGTTTGAGCTAGACATTGCAGCCATTTGGATAATCATGGACATGGAGTACTGCATCCAGCTCTGGAGTCCTCAGCACAGAAAAAGCATAGGACCTGTTGGAGCTGGTCTAGAGAAGGGCCACGAAGATGACCAGAGAGCTGGAGCACCTCCTGTATGAAGACAGGCTGAGAAAGTTGGGGCTGTTCAGCCTGGAGAAGAGAAGGCTGCGTGGAGACCTCATAGCAGCCTTCCAGTGCCTAAAAGGAACATAAGAGAAAGATGAGACAAGCTTTTTAGCAAGGCCTGTTGCAATAGGATGAGGGGTAATGGTTTTAAACTAAAAGAGGAGAGATTTAAACTGAATATAAGGAAATTTTTTATTATGATGAGAGTGGTGAGACATTGGAACAGGTTGTTCAGGGAAGCTGTGGCTGCCCCATGCCTGAAAACATTCAAGGCCAGGTTGGATGGGGCTTTGATCAACCTGGTCTAGTTGAAGATGCCTGTGCTCATTGTGGGGGTGTTTGGACTGGATGACCTTTAAAGATCCCTTCCAACCCAAACTGTTCTATGCCCACAAAGAGGATTTGAGGTCCTGAAAGGCTTTAATGCATAAAGCAGAGTTCATACAGGCTTCAGGCAGTGACTAAGCAAAATTTAAGCTCATTAGGCTTTGACAGGCCTTTAATCTTTTGTTGCCTTAGCCTAAAGTTAGGATTATTTATTTTGTGTACTATCCAAATTTTGGATACTGGAAAATCATTTTAGTGAGGAATATGCTAAAAATTGCCCTCAATAAGCAGTTCAAGTTAGCAGCTGGTAGTATTTTATCCCTAGTTTACACCATCCTGTGCAGTACAACTTAAGGTAAAAATCTGAATGTGAGTGCTTGACCTCTTGAAATGAAGACTCTATGCATAGTTTTAGGTAATACCACCATCCTTGATTTTAACGAAAAAAAACCCAAACAAATTCTATAGAACTTCATAGGTAAGCAGGGTTTAGAAGTACCCAGTCCTTACTATGAATCATACCTGATTTCCCTGGGCTCCTATCCTTAATAAATGCCTCATGCCTGGCTGTACAAGTTGGGTTTGCAAACTCCATCTTTCCTGGGATTAAAGCAGCCTGAGATTAAGGAATCATGCCTGTGTGCTTGCCAGGACTGAGACCAGTTTATTGCCTAAAGCTTTTGGATCCCCAGCAAGGAGGTAAAGGCAGCTTGAATTGACCTTCTTAGATTTGGTAAATTCTGCATTTCAAGACAGTTTCAATATATCTGTTCTTTCTCAGATAACAGCTCATATTTTTCCAAGAAGTTGAAGCATAGACTGTGTACAAATGATACGTTTGGCTTCTAAATAGAAATGTCACTGGTTGGGAGATCTAGCTTTTTTCCTACTGAGAGATTAATTTGCATGGGAAAAGGGTGCAGGTGTGTACCAGAAAGGTGCAATGTGGTATCTTTCACCAGATTATATTTCTACACTCTGCACTATGGTAGGATTAGGAAAGAAATGTAAATCAAGACGTGTTGGAGAGCAATAGCATTAATTCTTGGGTACCCTATTTTTCCATTACATAATTTTGGATGCAGCAGGTACAAGGCAGGTTTCAGTTATTGGACTAAGAATCAAGACGGGGATTTTTCAAAGCAATTGAAGACAACTGCTTTACTGTTCTGAAAATACCAAATTCAATAACCACAAAAAAGCTCTAGACTGCCCATCTCTCTGCTAAGCTTCCCTTGCTGTCTGTGGACACCCACTGTGAAGACAGATTCATCTTAGGCTTATACCTTGGTTGATGGGCAAAGACATTCTTTTAGGTATGCTGAGACATCAGAGTTGGAAATAGGATGGCTCCTGTCAGTCATCTTCGTTGCAGGTCCTTCAAAGTGGCAAATAGCTGTGCCAAACTGCAAACGGTTGAGATACGCTTGGTAGATGTGCAGATGGTGTGTGATTTCTACAGACTGCTAGATTTCTACTTCCTGAGCTATGGCTGTTGGATCAGTTTAACTGTTCTCTTTCTGGTAATTTCTTAGAGTGTTAAAATGTGTAATTTTGTATTTGCACAGTTTGGGGGTGCTTCAGGTTGTTGGTTTTGTTGTTTTTTTTTTTACTTTGTATTTTCCTAATTAACATTCTGTGGTGCAGGGGATTCTTCATAAATAATTTTCAATATTTACCTTTTTATTGTCTCTGTTTAGTTTATTTATTGAGACACACAGTAAGAGCTGTCTGCATCTCTTCTTCCCTGTGTTCATTTCTATTATTGTAATCTCTCTCCAACAGAATTGGTAACCTGTGTTATTTTCTCAGCCTCATGTAGTAAATAATGGTACATGTCTGAAGCTTATCACAAGAGCAAATAAGATGGTGCATAACGCAGCATCTCTCCAAATTGCCACAGCAGGGAGTACAGGGCTTGCAGTACATCCATTACCTCTGTTATTTCTTGCAAACCCCCTGAATTTTTCTGCCTGCGGATGCTGTAAGACAACAACCAAAAAAGAGCTGAGGTAGCTAAATGAGGATGTGAACCTTTCAGAGAACGTTGTTCCTTTTAGTCAGAGGAGCAACCCACACTGGATTGTTTATGGTTTTATCCCAATATTTGATTTTCTGTCCTCACATTTTTGTTGGTTTTCTTGTTTTTTTTCATTCCTGTAGTCTAACCGGAGAATACCAGTTAAAAACCTGGCATCCTAGTTACTAGTTTTATACTGTACAAGTAATTTTTCTATCATTTTACACTTCTCTCACTATGACAACTATGAGTGTTCATAGCTTTAATTTTTCCGTTATCCTTTTGAGCCAATTTAGTCTGTTTGCCTCTGGAATGCTGGTATCCTAAAGCAAACCAAGTGATTTACTTGGATTCATTACTCAGAAGTCTGTGGCTGACACTACTGCAGATTGTTTTTTTAACAATGGTTTAATAAAATTCTCTTCAGTCATGACTCCCTGTTTCTTCACAGTTGTCCATAAAAATCTATATTGTTAGGTTGCAAGAACTGCAGTAACTACAAATTCATAGAAATCCTACTGAACAAAGTACAGTGCACAAAGCAGCATAAAGCCTATTGACATGTATGAGCAGCACATACTGCAGATCTATTGTTATTTCACTACAATAAGACTGTAACTGCTACAATTCAGAGGAGAACAGAAGCCTCAGAACAACAAAATCTCACCTCTTTGGGGTATCTTGTTGAAACAGAGCAGCTAGTGCTTCACCTGTCTTTCCTGAAGAAAGTATTGAGACCTTTCCTTGTAAATGGAGGCCGGGAGACTACTATGCGCTCATCTGTTTAATACGTATGAAATTAGGGGTTTATGCAGAATAGCTAACAACAATAATTTTTTAAAGAAACTGTGGATACAAGTAGAGAATTGTAGAAAATCTTGAAAAGCAAAGCATACAGATTACTGCAACCAGCTCCTCCCTGGGGCTGAGTTTATGCAATTTAAACTCATTCAAACTCAACGGCCAAACTGAAGCAATTACAGGTGTAGCATTTGGCTTGCACTGAGGGCAGATTTCCTTAGGGAAAGTGTAGAGAACATTTTGGTCAGAGGAAAGGCAGAAGTTTCTCCATACAATCAAAACCCAAGGAAGAACAGTTTGGTCTGAGACAAGATGTTACATTTTTTAGTTAACAATACTGTTAAAAAGCCAAAAGAATGAAGAAACTACATTGACAGAAGTGCTGGAACGGGAGACTTATTCAGTGGTCTGCTTACCAGACCAGTCTTTTTGGCTGCTAGAGTCTCTTTCAGTCCCTTTTTCTTGAGAAGACTGTAATGTTGCAAGAGATGGTAAAAATGTATATAGTAGGTTCAAATATGAGGAACGAAAGATGGACGGACACTATCCCACAATACTGCACAACATATATATATATAATACTTGGGCATTTTTGTAGCTAGTAGAAATAATAGAATTTGGTTTTCTATGTAGGTTTTCTATAAAATGTGCATTGTTTCCTATCAGTTTTACAGAATGAAATTGAATCAGCATATTTAAAAATATTCTGCTCGGTTTTATCCTCTGTATTTCCCCAGCAGTTTAGCTGGAACACCAATACCTGACAATCTGTTCTTTACACTTCTGTTACTCCTCAAAAGTAAGGCTGGGGTGGCAACGTGGGAGGAGGTCAAGAGTGCATTTTCGACGTGAAGAAGTATTGGGTCCTGTTTAACCCATCCTGTAGAGATATGGCCACTGAAAATCATCTTTGGAGGGGAAAGAATGTCGAAATACTGAGCTGTTTTTCTTTGCTCTTGATCTAGACTTTTTTGAAGTAAGGGACTGCCTGGGGGTAGGGGATGCTTCTCAATGGTCTTCATTAGGAATATTGAATGCTAGTATTTTATTTGAGTTTCTTAATTGGTATTCATGGAACAAATTTTTAATGGTTTGTCCTAAGGAAAGTCTTAGGCTAAATTAAAACTAAGTTCAGGTTTTGATAATGTAATGCACAGAACAGAAATTCTATGGAGAAGCTGTAACTACCCCCAGCCAGAGCAGTACAGTTTGCCACTTTGCCTTCCCTCCTCTCCCAGTCCCCAACACCTTTTCTCTCCTTGATTCAGACATGCAAAGGATAAAACCTTGGAAGAAAATGTATAGCATTGTTTTAAAAGTGCTAAAAAACGCCTCTCTTCCATTGAATAGTCATACCTTTGTGTCTCTACAGGGCTGAATTGAGGCAGAGAGCTTTAGTTACATTCTCTGCTTTGTTCTCTTGTTGTCTCCTAAGTGTAACTTTAATGGAATTTCCTGTATTTACAGTACTTTGTTAGGGAGAATATCTGAACTGCCTAGCTACCGCTGTTAGTGTTGGGGTTATAACACATACCTATCTCTGCCTTGTTGGTTCTCAAAGAGCCCTGTGGTACAAAGTCATCCTCATGGAAAACAAACAGAACCAACAGGCAGACAGCTGCACGTGAAAAATGACAAAACATTTCTCCCCACTTCACAATAAAGAAGGAAGGACAGCTGACATAGGAATGCTGTTCAGGGTGGCTCTAACATGGGCCTGCTGGATCCCAGCCTGGTGTCTTTACACCGTAACTGCTGGATTGCTGTATTTCTCCTCCTTTGTTTTCTAGGTTGTACTTCTGTCGGTAGCTTTATGCTGCTGTTTTAGGAAATCATATTGCACAGCCTTATTCCCATCAGCTGACAGAGATGTAAGAATTTCATTAGCTTGATAACTGCTCTCGTTCTGGCTGATAAAACGTGAAAAATGTAGTTTGAAAATACCTTCCAGGGCTGCTGAGGTGGCCCAGATAGGGCTGTGTCAGAGACCCCAATTCATTTCATAGCCTTTTAGTCCTCTGGATTTCACATTTCCTAAGGAGACTCCCACTGGTTTCTGCACAGCAGGCAAAAGGGCAGCTGAGCAATGAGCTTAGTCAGCACATGTTTGGATACTTGCTGGAGATTCATCAGGAAATGCTTCTGATTCGGTAACTTCCTAAGGCTACCTTAATTAGCACACAGACTTGCAGCCTTCCCTATGCCAGGGTGCTCTCTTGGGGCAGCCAGACAGAATTGGGTCCCTTTCCCACCTGGCTACAAAGGGAGCTGTGAGTCTCTTGGGACACATGACCCCAAAGCAAAGCACTCCCATCCTCATCTGTGAGTTATGGATTGAAATGTTCACGTGCTCAACTTTATTTAGGGGAGATAATGTTCAAACCCTGAAAGTAGGGGTATTCACAAAGTAAAATTGTTTCGTACATTCCACTTCCCAGGCAGAGAGCATAGTTATGCCATGTGACTTCTGCATCCACTCAAGACACCTTTGCTAGCTAACACTGAGCACCCAGCTCCTCCTGGATAAAAAACAGGCTACAAATTTGTCACAAAAACTGGCAAATAATGTTGAATTATAAATATATTTGAGAAAATTGTACTGCGTTGGCTGACAATTCATTAAAAAAAAAGGAGCTAAAATTGATCAAATGAATTGTTTGTTACTAATTATTTGCCTAGTGCTAGCTGTGATGTGAGACCTTGAGGGTGGGAATAAATTATCTTAATGAGGGATTAGGTTAAGGCATGTTATAAATTCTCATTTCAAGTGCTAACCCCGCCATTAATATATTTGCCTATAACTGTGAATCTTCTTTAATAGCTGCCTGTCTTCTTTGCAGTGCATAAAAATGTTCCTCTGTTTTAAATCCATGTTCTGAAAAGGAATTATGCGGCCTCCCATATTTTTTCTTCGTTAGAAACACCAAATAAATACCTATGAGGAAATAACAGTTATGTAGACTGTAAGCTATATTTCATTATGTAGAAATAAATGTTCACATCCCAAGGACAGATGAAGTACCAGATACCTGTTACTGTGAGCTGAATACATCCCTGCTTTTGAACACCTCATATGTATAGTGCATGTGGCCTTAAAGATATATTTTTCCAAGTAAAATGAGGCTGGAGAAACGGGGATAAGCTTCTTTATACAACTTGAAAGAGAAAAGAGGAACATGACCTAAGCACTGTACAAACTCATGATGGTAACAATTGCCTCAGACAATTCAAGTAACAAGGATTTTAAATCTGATCTTCCTCCATTAGGTTTCTGTAGCCACATTATTATCATACTTAATTATTATAACTGCTTTTAGGAATTCACAGCAAAATCTGAGACAGGTAAATCAGAAGCTGATTGAGATAAGGACCATTTCTCTTTCATTTCTCTAGTAGCTCTAGATACTACTGCAACATAACAACCATGTAATAATAAAACATGTTTTTCTCTCTCTGCCTCTTTCTTATTTTTATTAGTTGTCCACAAAGTGCTTTTAAAAGAAAGGACATCTTACTCTCTGTATTTCTACAGGCAGGTCAGCACCCACAATCGCTCAGCAGGTCAGTGTGGCACACAGCTTCCCACACTGTGCCTTATGTGCATCAGTCCTATGCGTGCTCTTTCCCTTGGATATTGCTTCCTCAAAAGATCAGCAATGCTGGCTATTTTGTAAGTTGAGGTTGGAGAGGGAGGAGGATGTACTAGGTGGTCTTGCCTTTCTGTGAATTCATTTCAGAATGTGACTGAATTTCCTTTGTACTTTTAAGGCATGATATAATGCCTCAGTTTGCCAAGAGCTTTAGAGCACTCTTAAAAAAGAATATTTTTCCTTGTCTTCTTTTTGGTTTGCCAAATATATTCGGCTGGTTTTCACTAGTTACCTATCTCTTTCTGCAGCACTTTGTGTATAACTGGTTAAGCTCTAGGAGCACACGGGAGATGAGATGCTCCCTATGCAAATAGTCAGAGCTCTTTGGAGATGCTGTTCATCTCACTGGGAACAGAGCTAGGCCCTCTCTGCTTCCACAGAGACTTGTTTCTGAGCACTGTCAAGCCACCTGGTATTGATATTCAGAACAGTAACAAACTTGCCAGAATTCATTATCCTGTGCAGTACCAATTCAGAGGCAGTGCTTGTGTGTTTGTGCAGGAAAGATTCATCACGTTTTTGGGTCAGATACCTTGTCAGCTCCACAAACACATACACACGCACACACAGAGGGAAGAAAAAATGAGCTTCATACGCTTCATTCATGTCAGAACTCAACAACTTTAAGAGCGCAAACATTCTGCAGTCACTCATGAAAAGAAATTTTTAATAATAAATATCTAACAATTAATGGGCTGGTAGCTGCAGTTGTCTTCAGGGCATAATATCTAATTTCCTTGCAATGTTTCATATCCTTACTTTTCATGCTGCAACAGTCTATCATTAAAACCAAATGCAGGTTTCTATCACTTTTATTTATTTTTCAAATCAACTTATAAATCAGTGCCAGGCCTTGTTACAGATGAGTTCCAATAAATTATCAGCTGTGGACAAATTCTGAATGTTAAACATTCTCTGCTTCTCTCTTCTCTATTTCTCCCTTTATTTTTCTTCCACTCACTGTGCTCCTGTGTTTCCCTCTGAGCTTGGAGAGCACAGCAAGCAGGGGGGTTTGGAAGGATTTTCCCCCTTTTAAACAATGTCAGAACCTGGCTACTTAATTATGTGTGATTTAAATAATACAAGCATTTATTTGTTTTTCAGGAAAAAAAACAGAACAAAACAAACACAACAAAACAAAAAACAAACTAGGGACTTCAGTAAAATAGATATTTTCTCTTTTACTTGTAGCTGACAAGTAATTCCTGTAGTGACTTGTAACCCTAATCTAACTTACATTAATTCTTTTGCCAAAATGCTTTGTCTTTGCCCTTTGGAAGCAGGTAACTAATAAGTGGTTTTGTGAGCTAATGCTAACTTTTCCTCAGTTGATCTGTCACTTCCAAATCAGGTTATTGAGATTAGCACTGTATCTATCAGTTAAGTAAATTTTACTTCTAATTTTACCAGTAGACTCAGATACATCAAAAGGCCTAAGGTGGCATAGTCTTGCATGGCTAATGGGAAACTCTGACTGTTGTAATGAGTAGAATGACCTTTAAAAGTATTCTGGGTTGCAGTTGTCTACAGCCGCTGTGCAGCAGCGGGTGGATAAGCTGCGATCCTTAGCCTGGATGAACTCTGTATCTGTCCTGGGTTCAGCTGTAGCAGTTGAGTTTCCCGCATTTGGGAAAATCACAGACGTCAACACATCCAGAGTGCAGGGTATGAGCCTCTCCCTGGGACAATCGTCTGCCTGATCATGGTGTCTCCCCTGCCAGATTTTACTACTTTGCTCTATTTGTCAGTTCACATGAATGACTGACAAAGAGAATTAAAGACACCTTGATCTGCAAAACCTGCAAATTTGGGGACAGAGCAAAACTACAAGTTGAACTTTGCTACCCTGCCCTGCCCTACTAAGTTTTATTCAGCCCATTTACTCTGTGTGATATGAAAATCTGCATAGAAACAAGTACTGAGCTGGGAATGTGCAATACACAGCTTTCCTGGGGAGGCATATTTTAAATCTGGACTCAGTGAGAAAAATCAACTGATTTTTGCATCCTTTCCGTTAATTTTACCTAGATGTTAAGGAAATCAGGGTAAGAGGCAAAGAGAACCTTTTCCATTCTCTCCAGTGAACCTTTTGACTTTATTTCAAAAGTATTTAATAGGGCTGATAGGATGCACTCGTATGTTCATTTAAATCCTGTAGTGGCTAATCTAGGTGGGTGAGATGTTCCTGCCACACACTACAGGGATAAGCCTGTCCTTACAGAATGCTTAAGGTTCCTGTGTTGGTGCAAGGAAAACTTTCTAGTGCTTCCATGGACCTTTGTCACCCTTAGGTGATGGCCTCTCAAGCTGCATCTGATTAGGAGTTCCCCTCATCAGTCTGTCTCTCTGTCAACAGCATATTTTTACAACATAACATGCTCCTATGATGTGATTCTATGGCTCTAACATAGATGTATTACACCTTAACCATAGCCCAAACATCTCACAAACAGATTGACTGTACACCAAATAACAGCCAGGAACATGGTTTCCATTACCTGTAATGCTGAATTGATGACAGTTGGAAACCCAGATGCTGTCAGCCAGACATCTAAGGTACCTACATTTAAGCTGAGATTTAGCTGTGTATGCTCAGTGACACTGACAAGCAGGGCACTTTTTTTTCTCTGTTTATACAGAAGCTGATTTCAGGAACCCAGACTGAAAAATAATAACTGATACTGATATTTTATTACTGAGAAATTTCCTTCTTGATCTTCTAAACCCACTGTACTTCTTTGCACTGTATAGAGCAATGTTGGCTTATAGTCAGATTGCAGGGGAGTGTGAGTCAGAACTCCAGTTTCTATCCACAGCTCTCCCAGTGGCTTCGTATAAAGTTGAGGACAAGTCTTGCTCTTTCCCTATCTATACCCTCTCAAATGCTACAACAGATCAGTAGGGGATACTACTTCACAGGGCTGCTGTGAGGCCTAATTAATTTGCAGGGTGCCTGCAGTTTTTGAATGAAATGTGCTATAGAAGTGGAAAGGCAGCATTATTATTAATATTATTGTTATTCTTGTCATTATTGTTATTATTTCTTTAAATTATTATTATTGTTATTTCACAGGAGCATTTGCATTGTTCTCTGGAACAGCCTGTACCTGGTGGAAGACTGTCTTCCAATCTTTCTGGACAAGAGCTCTATTAACACACAAACAAACAGGTCACACTGTTCTTGGAGCAGAATTCTCTAGCATGTTAGTGACAATTTCACACTACTGGCCCCGGAGTGCTCTGGAGAAATCCAGGTTTTTCTTAGTGCTTAATAAAAGAAGGCCATCATAAAATATGTCACTTGTGGCCGATTAACCCTGTCACAAGAGACAAAATCAAAGAGGAAAATTACATAAATTTATCTTTTCATGGGTGCCAACTGTAGCTTCCACATGAACTGCAATCTCACTTTTAACATAGTATTCGTTTGTGGCTGCATGGCCAAATTTTCCAGTAAAGGTTCACCGAAAGGGCTCATCTTCTGTTTCTGGGCACCTGAAATGACCATGTTTTACTGTGGCTTAATAAAGAGCCCAAAGTCAGTATGGACTAATGTGGTGAGGCCACTAGAAGCCTTGGGATGGATCCATGGTTGCCACATCCTGCATTAATGCCACCAGAGGACTGCTGTGATTAATGTTGCCTGAGGATTCATCTGACAGCTCTGGCTACTTAGTTTGGTCTTTCTGTGCAAGATAAGCATTTTTGAAAACCTGGCCCTCTGTATAAATGGCTGAGCTCTTTTCGCACTTCCAACCACAGCGACACGCAGTTTACATGTCAAAAAGGAAAAAGTCGTGCCCTTTATTTCTTACAAAGCACACTTTAATGGGTATTTTTTTAACTGGGGATTCTACCGGTCACTCACATGAGCTGTGGATGAGAGAAGAAAATTTTACTCAAAGGAATATATCCACAGCCTCAAGAAATCAGCAGACACCATTCTCCTTGATTCTCTTGGGCTTTGGACCAAGCCACCAGTTAGAAAAAGACATTTTACTCTTGAAGAGCATTGGTGGAAAGATTTGTATGAATGCCTTAAAAACAGCCTTCTTTTTACACACTCTTCATTAATCTTCCTCTGTCATTTTTGGTTTAGGAGCCAACAGCTGCAACAGGGCACAGGAGTGCATTACCCATATTCAGTGCTGGGTGCTTGCTGCACTGTCCATGATAGCAAAGGTGAGCTGTTCCATAAGGAGAAAGCACTTCAGGGCTTACAGCAGCCAAGCGCAGCGATCAAGCAGAGCTCTGCACCAGCCGGAGGCTGCCCACCTACTGCTGCAGCCAGAAATGCTCTGTACACACAGAGCATTGTGGCAGGGATTTGAGGATGGCATGCTGACACTGATGTTGCCATTTTAAATTCATTCAATTAATATTATGAAGAGTCTAACCCATTACTATAGTTGATAGACTGCTGTTGCCCTCATGGAGCTAAACGTTATACCAAGTGCTGGTACTAAGTGGTTTTCTGAGTCTTATAAAGGTTAGATTGTATCTCTGATGATTTCATGCATTTCTTTTTTCTTTTCTGATTAGTTCTTTTTTTCCTGCTTAGTTCTTTTTTTTTTTTTTTTTTTTTTTTTTTTTACATATAGTGAGGGAGTTTCTTGAGGAGCGAATGGCAAAATGAAACTGAAAAGTACTTTAATTGCTATTTTAATTGCACAGATACCAGCTTCAAAATTCCAGTAGCAAACCAAAGGTACAATCTTTACAAGGAAAAGAGCAACAGAGATATTTCTTCACAGGCTTTTAATTGTAATCCTAATGAAATCACCATGTGAAGATGTGGGTTGCCTGAAGCATGCACATGATGGCAAAGAAGGTGACTTTGTACATTAGCATTCAGAAAGACTACAGCCTGTGGCATGGGTTAGGCATCATTCACTCAAAGCTTCCTAGATGAGGGAAAAGCAAATTTTGCCACTCCAAGAATGGGAAACAGAGCATCACAATATATGTTTCGAGGCTCCAGCTGCAGTCAGTGGGGAGAAAGGGATTCCTCCAAGGGGCAGCAGTGGGTATGTGCAAGTACCTCTATGAGATGTGACAAAACTCCTTAGCCTTTATTCCCCCTTACAAAAACCAGAACACCAACTAGAGGTGCACAGCTGATTTTCACTGTAGCCTGCCAGCTACCAAACCCTTGCCACACAAACCCAATACAAGGGTATGTCTATATTCTTAGTTCCTCGCACCTTTGGAAATTGCAGGGAAAGTACATGCTTTTTTTTTTTTTCTCATTTTCACTGGTTTTATGCAGGAGGAACTCTCCTGACTGCTATAAAATTACTCGTTATTTCCACAACTGTGAATGTACTAGTAAGAGGAGTACTGTACTTACAATAGTAAAATAGCACCAGCCTAAAATATTAATGTTTGAAAAGCTTTAGCTGGAATAAGGAATATTTGTGTCACATGAGAGTCTTCCTCTGAAGAAACAGTGGCATTTCATCAGCATTCTCAGGTTTTTTGCACCTACAGAAAGGATCTGGTTTTCAAAGGTGCTGCCTGCCTAGCAGGTTTCATAGGACTAAGCAGAACTGCTTTGATGAACATCTTGGAAAACTAGACACCTCTTCAAAAGTATTAAACAAAGCTCTACCTTAAAGCTCCTTTTTCATCTTCTTTTAGCTATCTTATAAGACACTGCTTCATCTCAGCAATCTTCCATTCCTGTTCCACAGAGAGCAAAGAAGGAGGAAGAAAATACTTACTAACCAGACTGAAGACGGGCATGACCTCACTCGTTCATCAAATGGAATCAAAGTCAATACAACAGTGTCAGTAAATCCCATTTAATGATCTCTCCCCAAAGAACTTTTACATGTAGAGAGATTATTAATTTACCACTTTGAAATATAATTCACTACACACCAAATGCTCAATAAGCCACAGTGGCAGCAATCATTTATAAGAACTTTGTTTTACCAAAACCACGAGACCAGTCCGAGGCTCCTGAGACCAATTATTGTTGCTGGACCAAAGATTGCTTTATCTTCTGTAGCCTAGTGAAAGTCCTCTATTAAACATTACACTGGCAGGGGAAGCCAAGATGTGGTGCTTCTCAGACATATTCTATGTTGCTAGACTAATAAAATAAAGTCTTAAGCATGGCAAAGAAACAAGAATCATAGGAAGGGGTAAATTCAGTCTTTCAGAAGAAAATGCCAGTTACCATGTGAACATCTGAAGTCCTGATATCATCTTCTTTCCTTTGCAAAATTCTTGTGACTTGGGTTTTCCAGAATGCAGCTTTCAACCAAAGATGCGGGTAGGTTTTAGCTTGCATCACAAATAAGCCCACACATACGGTGCATACAATTACATTGTGCCCATTCCTCCTCTCACTGAAGTCAGTAAAATGCTGGGGAGAGCAGGGTACTGAGTTGATTTCTGAGAGTCAGTAAAAAAACTTCAAAACCTTGTCTATGAGAATAAAGTAGTACTTGCCTGGCTAGGGTATTTTGGGGATTCTATAATCAACATGTTACTGTATTTAGGCAAAAAAAAAATCCTCACTGTTTACTTGTAGGGACAGATCCAAAACATAACAATGTGAGATGTCCATTGTCTTTCATGACACCTTACCTGTAGTACTATGTTCAGCTCTGGAGCCTCCAGCACAAGAGGGACATGGACCGGCTCGAGACAGTCCAGAGGAGGGCAATGAAGATGTGAGAGGGCTGGAGCACCTCCTCTATGAAGACAGACAGAGAGAGTTGGAGTTGTTCAGCTTGGAGAAGAGCAGGCTCCAGGAAGACCTTATAACAGCCTTCCAGTACCTAAAGGGGGCCAACAGGAAATCTGAAGAGGGACTTTTTACAAGGGCATGAAGGGATAGGATAAGGAGGAATGGCTTTAAACTGAAAGAAGACCAGTTTAAGTTAGATATTAGGAAGAAGCTCCCCATTAAGGTGGTGAAACATTGCAACAGGTATTCCGGAGAAGTCATGGTGTCCCCATCCCTGGCAGTGTTCAAGGCCAGGTTGGACTGGGCTTTGAGCAACCTGGTCTAGTGGAAGGTGTCCCTGTCCATGGCAGAGTGTTGGAACTAGGTGATCTTTAAGGTCTCTTCCAACCCAAACCATTCTATAATCCTATGATTAACTTCAGTAAGCTTCCAGTTTACGAAGAAGGATGCTACTGTGCACTTCACAGCAGCAGTAACACTAGCAGTTATCTTCCCCTCTACACATATCCAAAAAGCAATTTAACGCACCAGCAGCAGTTGCCTATTAATCGGGCTAGAATAAAGGTAGCCTGGGAGGGTGGGTTTAAGAGAGGAATGTGGTACTATTATGTATTGCTTGCAAAGTAAACAAGCAACATCAGTATAGTCATTTCCTAATTACGAGCTGTTTCATAAACTGTAAATGCTAACATGGGAGAGGTAAATCATAGCAATTTAATTAATAAAACACTTTAGACAATTAAATCCATATGTGCATGTCCTGGGGCACAACATCAATAATAGAAGCTTGCAGGCATATTTTGGAAATTTTATGCAATCATCTGCAGATCTTGTAGTCAATAATTGGTACAAACTGTTTTAACTCTTCCTTGCCTGATCTGGAAAACAGAAAGGAGTTGTTAACCACTATTATTATTCATTTCATTACATTTATTATGTTGCCCACTTTTCCATTCTATGTGTGCATTTCAAATTATTTCTGTGCAAGCTACAAAATGAATCTGATGTTTTCCTTATATGTTTGTGATCTCCATACACAGTATAATGAATGGACTTCATCCTAGAAAGTTAATAGACTTGTTTTCCTGATCTACAGGGCTACACTGAAATTTGCAGACAGTGCAACTTTGGGCTCTACAGTCTGAGTATAATTTCTGAACAATGGGGCTTGAGCTTTCAAGTTGCAAGGATCTGTCCATGAAAGATTTTGGAGACCCTAAGCACAGAGCTGAATGGAGACTTTGACAGCTCCAGATAGACAGCTGACGAATGTTCAGAGAGGCTACCTCATGTGTGCAGCAACTTGGAGTTGTACACAGATTGTTATCCTGGTATTTACAAACCAGGTGACAGTGATCCAGAAAAGAAACAGGTAATTGGAACCAAGCAAGCACAAGACCAAAGTCCCACACACTTTTCCTGTGGGACACAGAGCTTGACAATATATTATAAACCTCTATAATCTGTGATACCTAGCAGTGCCTGTTAAGTCTGGGAGTCCATTTGTCCACAAACAGCAGACACACACACTCTGGTAAATGGTCTATGTGCCATTTTTACACAGACAAACTGCTAGGAATAGCCAAGCCCCAGTATTTATAAAATGTCCAAACATCTCCAAGCAGATGGCTATACCTGAACTCAGGCAAATCTCAAAAGAACTGGACAAAGTGTTGCTTCCCCACCTGCCAAAACCAAACTCCTGTATACCAGGAAAGTACTGGGGTCTTTCTAAGGTTCATTAAGCTTGAAGAAGGAAATTCACATCTCCATACTGGCTCCCAGATAATTTCCAGTGTCCATGTAAAGCTTTGTTCTTGGAATTTCAAGGAAAAATGAATCCAGCCCTGGCAACATCAAAGCATGGTATGATCTTTGAACCACTATAACTGTGTGTCCTCTGGGACAATGCAAATTGCAAAGACTTTTAAAGCAATTAATGTATTCAGCTCCATATGCATCAAAGTTCCAGTTCTGATTAATGCACTGCCATGGTAGCACTGCTCCCTGGGGACAAGGCTGTTCACAAAGTCCCAGAAGCAGCATATAAATGTTGGGGACATCTTCAGTTAAGGGGATCTCACAGTAGGTAGTCTTCCAGTAGAGATCAAACACTTGCTAAGTCTCAAGGGAAAAAAGCCAAGTCTTCATACATGTAGTTTAAGGCTCTGAATCTTAAACATCCACTCACTTTCCCAAAAGAACCAAAGAAGAGATTTAATCGCAAAAATGGAAAACTTTCCAAAGACTTAATGAGATCTACCAGGGGTTTCACCATGTCTATTGTTGTCATATGAAAAACAATGGATGATGATTTGAAATCATTGAATGGGTAAGTAGAGACAGGAATTAGCTGGTAAAGCGATTCTGCTGTTCACTTACAAAGATACTATGAGGAAAAATTCCCTTCTCTGTGAGCACGCTATGACTTCCCATGAATTCCGGCTTCCCTTGCATTTTTATTGTATCAATTTATGTGAGATATTGCTATTACCCTTCTCATAGTAGGAAATCAAGAGATTAAACATGTGCCCGTCTTCCTGATCTTTAGGGATGGTCTTTCCACTGCCTATTGTTATTTGTAGGATCAGGATTTCATACACTACAATCTGCAGAGGATTTGAGGTCTTCTGAGAGAGTAATGTAAGTGTGAATTAGTAGTGCTGTTATTGGTAATGACGCAAAAATGTCTGTCTTTCTGGTGGGGAGAGAAAAAGATCAGGAAACTTCTGGAAATGTGTCTTACAGAGTGAGAGAGATTTTAAAACTTCTGTGTACAATTGAAAGTCATTGTAAATTGAAGCTTAACTTTTCTTAATTCCTTTTAAATTATTATTATTATTCACATATTTGGTAATTCAACACAGCATACCACAGTATACCAGAGCAGCTTTATTTTAAACTGTGAAGGCACTTGTAGCATGAAATCCTTACACCAGGGATGTTGGTTGTAGCTATGTGGGCCACTATCAAGTAGCTTGCCAATATATAATAACGAGTATTTGCTATTTGGGATTAGTTATAATTATTTTTTCTACCCTGTAAAACACAGTAAGACTCCTTTGGCTCACGTATGTTTTCACAGCGTGGGGTGACGTTAAAATGACTAATGCTGAAGTGGTTCCTGGCAGAGCATTATGGAGAAAATTCTTGTATGATATCATTTATATATAAATCCTGCTCCAGTTCATCAGGATATTAAACAATTTCAAAGCCAGAGTGCACTGCCTTGCTACCCACTTGAAGGAGTTTCTTCTAGATTACTGCTTTGATTCTTGATAAGAACTGGCCTCTTTCCTCTGATGAGAACTGGGCAAATGCCCTCACTGCATTTCAAATCCCATCACACAGTTTTGCTGGAAACATTGCTTCTGATAAAATTGTTGCTAATTCCTGCTGCCCTAGCTCTAAGACTGTCTGACATATGAGACCAATTTTCTCGAATATGGTTTTGTGGCTTAGCATTTCTTTACTGCAGAAAATCTGAACTGAAAGGGCAGAACATGTATGCAGTATTTAGAACTGGCACCTGTGTGGGCTTGTTTTTTTCTCCAGTTTGGAGCTTTCAGAGAACTGAGACATCACCTCCTATAGCAAAAGTTAAGAGAGTCCCAAAAAAAAAAGAAGGCTAACAATTGTTAGTTGTTCCAGGTAAGCAGTGAATACCACACCTGGCATGATTAGCTGTGATGGTCAGCCAGAGGACCTCATCCAAAGTTCTCTGGAGATGGTAGAACAAAAACCTAACACATTCATCGTGCAGCCACTGCAAACCTACTCAGCCTCACCTGTATGACTGTCATGAAATATGACACGCTGATTCATTCTGACTATCTATTCAGATGATTACAAAGATTAACCTCTTTCTGACATCACTTTGCTTCTTCAAGCAAGATCACAGGCATTTGGAAGAGCCATTAGTCATGTGGCACAAAACTATCTTCCTGTGCAAGTGGGCTCTTCAGAGAACAGGAAACCAACAGCAATGTTGGTTAGTCTAAAGATTTCTTTCTAATACTGTTTGAATGTGTCTCTTGATGTGAATCTTGATCATTGTGCTTTTAGAGTCAGCCTTCTGTTCTGAATGGGTAACTTGTTAAAAACCCAGTTTGTTTAACATGTTGTACCTATACATTCTCTGAGAAGGTGCATATATATCCTATATTTATACAGTAATTACAGATTGTGTTTCACCATTAAAATACATAGCTGCTTATATCAGCTCTACCTTTTTTATGAGCCGGACAACTTGACTTTTAATTGCTATGTGTTCTTCAGGAATTAGAGATAAGATTAGTCCTGGCGGTACTTTAGTTTAAACCCATAAATAGTCCTACAGAATCAGTGAGATCATTTCCATGTTTAACAATAAAACAATTGTGGATTGGAAGATTATGATGACGATTGTTCTGATAATGAAAAAAGAAACTACTCTCTTTGTTGTCATTTTTTTTTTTTTTAGAATTTTTGGTACAGACTTTGCTACATAGTTTAATGGAATGCAGTGGAAAATAATCAAATATTCAATATTGAATATTTAAACTTTTTTCTAATAATTTTTAAACAGATATTGTGATTTTAATCATAGAATCATAGAATAGTTAGGTTTGGAAAGGACCTTAAGATCACCAAGTTCCAACCCCCCTGCCATGGGCAGGGACACCTCACACTAAACCATATCACCCAAGGCCTCGTCCAACCTGGCCTTGAACACTGCCAGGAATGGAGCATTCACAACCTCCTTGGGCAACCCATTCCAGTGCCTCACCACCCTAACAGGAAAGAATTTCCTCCTTATATCCAATCTAAACTTCCCCTGCTGAAGTTTAAACCCATTACCCCTTGTCCTATCACTACAGTCCCTAATGAAGAGTCCCTCCCCAGCATCCCTATAGCCCCCCTTCAGATACTGGAAGGCTGCTATGAGGTCTCCACGCAGCCTTCTCTTCTCCAGGCTGAACAGCCCCAACATTTTCAGCCTATCTTCATATGGGAGGTGCTCCAGTCCCCTGATCATCCTCGTGGCCCTCCTCTGGACTTGTTCCAACAATTCCATGTCCTTTTTATGTTGAGAACACCAGAACTGCACACAATACTCCAGGTGAGGTCTCACAAGAGCAGAGTAGAGGGACAGGATCACCTCCTTCGACCTGCTGGTCACGCTGCTTTTGATGCAGCCCAGGATACAGTTGGCTTTCTGGGCTGTGAGCGCACACTGAAGCCAGCTCATGTTCATTTTCTCATCAACCAACACCCCCACGTCCTTCTCCACAGGGCTGCTCTGAATCTCTTCTCTGCCCAACCTGTAGCTGTGCCTGGGATTGCTCCGACCCAGGTGTAGGACCTTGCACTTGGCATGGTTAAACTTCATGAGGTTGGCATCAGCCCACCTCACAAGCATGTCAAGGTCCCTCTGGATGGCATTCCTTCCCTCCAGTGTATCAACCGAACCACACAGCTTGGTGTCATCGGCAAACTTGCTGAGGGCACACTCAATCCCACTATCCATGTCAGAGACAAAGATGTTGAACAAGACCAGTTCCAACACTGATTTCGCTGTGCTCTTTCAGAAAAATAAGTCTCCTATGTGGAAACAATGCACTCCTTTGAAAGAAAAATCCTGACTGAAAAAGCTGTTTCAGTTTGAAATTCAGCTGTTCTCACATTTCCAGTTTAAAAAAGATGACTCTGACTATTTTACTACTTCTGTGGTATGTATATTTGGATATGTATATCCAGGATGGCTGCATTTTATTGTCTTAATTATTCCTGCCAATTTATCATTATCAATGCTGTCGACTGACTCTACACGTGGACTTTGATATCTCTGATACCATATGGTGCTGTGCAGTTCTATTTAACTGCCCAAATGATACCCAAAAGCCCAAAAATAATTTGCAGAAAGTTATTAAGCAGGCTGTTATGTTCAGTCAACTTTATTAATGCATTTGGATTTTTAATCCATCCCACCAGTATGTTTGTGGTTTCAATTGTTATTGGGTCTGATGTGTTGCAGAAAACAATCCTGTATGCCTCAAGTTAATGATAGGCAGACTCTGTGAAACACAAGCCTTAATGTGAGATGTTGACTGCAAAATGCTGTGGCCAAGGTGGCACATTGCTATGTACCTAAAAAAAGAGAGCAGATCTTCAACAGGAATGATGTTGATCTTTTTACAGTGCAGGAGGCTGCCTGTGTGTTATCTAGAAAAGATATCCATAAACAGCATTTGCTGCTGGCAGCTATATATTCTCATGGATAAAAAGTGGAAGCATCGTGGACTTGGGTGAGTGTGAGAGGAAGTGTTGGGCATGTCAAACAGCCTTCCCTCAGGCCCTACAGCAGCTGAAGGGAGGCCGCTTGCAGTGGTTATGGGATACTCAAGGTGTGGAATTTTGTCCTTCTAAACTGGATTTCTTCCTCTCATCACCAGACTGATACAGGATTTTACAGATGTTACAAATGCTGAGTGTTTCTGTGGGGTTTGTCAGGGAATGGAGACACCTACTGGTGGGATATAATAGCAGTAATCACCATCATAATGTTAAATTATTATTATTGTCATAATAATTATTATAATAGGGATAATAAAAACCACAAAACCAACAAAAAGCCCTCACTGCAGCTTTAAAACAAAGTTATATGGCCAGTCCATAGAGATTTAGAAACACTGGAAGTGTTCAGCACATATACTCAGTGCTAAATGCATATTTTATTAAAGGAAGGAATCATACTGTCGTATATGGTAAGTGGAGTGAATGCCAACAGCTCCCTCGTATATCCAAAAGTGAATGCAATCAAAAATTAAACATGGATAAGTTCTCACTGAAAAAATTTGGGGGAGCGGGGGTTGGTAAGAAATACTATTTCTATCCATGAAAACCCTCTCACTGTCAGAATTCAATGCTTTTTCTCTCTTCACTGCATTTGGTAATAATAAAAATATATTTTCAGGAGATTGCATGAGCACATGGTCCTTTCTTTTTGGTATAATAGCTACATGGTTTTAGATATCTCCTCAGTAAATTATAATTTAATTTTCAGCTATTTAAAGGTCACTCTGAATAATATATACGCTGCTTAATAATCAGTTAAAATAATGGCACCTTTCAGGAGTGTAGGGTAATAGCAGTATTGCCTTTGTGCAGGCCTTTGCTGTTTTCATTTATTGTGTGATCGGTGAAGCAAGGGAGAAGTTCCCCGAGCCAGATCTTCAGTCTCTCTTTCTTTTTCTTTTTAATGGGAGGAACAAAAACCTTTTCGCAATCAGCAGCAATCTCTCCAAAGGTCTTTTAATTTAAAAAGTCATAAGTGTTAATTAGCTATTATTAAGTGCCCCCTGTATAAATTAACGTGATTGATGAAAAAATTAAGGGTAATGAAAAATGTAGCAATGCATGTATTTTTAAGAGACTATATTAAAGATGAAAGTCCCCAAAGACAGAAACTAAGGCCTGCTTCACCCGTGCCCTGCCTTTATTAGTATTAATAAAAAAATATATAAATATATATCTCCAGAATGCACATGGACACATTGGATATACCAGTTTTAACATATTTCTTACTTCATTTTGCTTTGGATACTTCTTTGTGACAAAGGCTTATTCCAATGTGATGTCATTTGTCAAAATTCTTTTTGTTTTTTTGACCAAAAGGAGGTTCTTTTAAAATGGAAACTGAGATTTAGAGGTAGAAAGAAAAGAGAGCTGGACTAATTGAATGACTGCTTTCCTCATTAATTTTGTATGTACCACGGTAGGACACTACTGTGGTTTACGAAATCAGTTCTTGTTTCATCTGTTATCAGAATCAAAACCTAAAGTATAAATAAGAGAAAGTATTCATTTCTCCACAAGGATTTTTCTCCCATTATAAAGTTACATTTATAACTGTTCTGGGTTCTGCAACCTGTTTGCCTACATGAGCCTGACTGGACCACCATTTGTTTGAATAACATTTCACAAGAAACAGGCCAGATTAGGCCACAGTGACTGCACGTCAAGAGTATTTCCAAGTGGAAAATGTTTGAATAAATAATATCAGATCAGAATATTTTAATTGCCATCTTCTCATCTGCCCAAAACATACTGCTTGCACCATATAGGCACTAATTTACTTGAATTTCTGTTTTATATAAAGGCTTTATGTGAAATCATAATCATAATCTGATCTAACCTACATTAATATCCATTAAGAAATAGTTTCCACCAAAAAATAGGTTGGCAATGCAAACAGAAGGACTAAGAGATTTATTATTAGCATTCTTGCATGCTACACATGCAGAATCCCTCCAAAAGAGTCAGGGATTTAGCCACAGGACCCTGCTGAGGTGTGTCAGCAGCAAATAGTTTCACGAAGCCTGGTTTTCTATAACACTGTCTCTTGTTGTGAGACCTTGTCTGTTGCTTGACCTTGTCTGTTGCTTTACCTCCTGTTGCTTGATTGGCAGGTTGGAGAAAGTGTGAACCTGCACAGTGTGCACTGTCTACAAAGTGTTCAACCTCTTAAGAGCATGTATCCCAAAAAATGGCTTCAGAGCTTTTCTTCCTCTCAACCCCAGCCCGCAGGAAATTATTAGTAGAGCTGCCTTCAGAGCATCTCTGTGTAAGTTTCTGCCAGGTGTACCTGAAAGTGGCCATGGTTCCAGCTCTTTCATAGTCATCAACAGCACAAGCTTATAATTTTTTCATGTTTTCCTTTCTTTTCTTCTTTCTCTTCCTCTGAGCTTCTTCACCCCAGTTCAGTTCTGCATGTTTCTTATTAAATTGAATAAGATTTAAACTGCATTGTTTAATGCAGTTAAACATTACTGCATTAATGCAGATCCTAACTTGTCTGGTTTAGAAGCCAGTAGAATGCAGAGTGATGGTATGCATAAGTGACACTTAACATTAAACCTGTCCAACACCTTCCAGTTTGAGACCTTTTTCTTCCTTTGCTCTTCCCTTTTTAATTAATTAATTAACAAATTGGAGTGAAATTATTTTTCAAGGCCAGCATCTGCGTTTCACTGGTTGTTTTACAGCAAAAAGGGCTGGACATCTTCGAGATAAAATGTATTTTTCTGGTTCTAGTAAAAGAACCTCACAGTTATTGATTGATAATACTCCCCACATTTTACACTCTAGTGCAAAAGTTTGAAAGTGGCAAGAAGATACGAGATATATGTCTTCAGCACAAATTTGATCAAATTTCTATAAACCCTCTCTGAAGTCTGCTGTTAAGGACTGGAAAGATTTTGACAGTTGAAGTCTCTGAAGAGCCTGACTGCATTAAGCAGCCCTATGCACTGACCAAGATGCATGTGCACCACTCCCAGAGGGCTGGTCATTCTCTAGCCAGGAGCTCCAGGAGAGAAAATAATTATCTCAACATATAAGAACAGAAGACCAAAATAACAACTATACAGAGTCAGATCAAAAGTTCATCTAACCCAATAACCTATTTCTGATAATGACAAATAGTAGATGCATAAAGAGAAGTATAAGAACATAAAGTATGAACCAGTAGTAGTCTTGAATATCCTTCAGGTTTCTGAAAATACTCAACTCTGGGAATTCCAAAGTCAGAGGTGTTTTCTGTTTATGAAATCCTCACCGGATTTTTCCTTCATAAGTTTGTCCAGTCCTTGACTCCATGTAAACCTCAAACTCCTATGCTTTGCCATGGTAATAAGTTCTAAGAAAAACCCTCTTTCATTTGTTTTGTATTTGTTCCAATTCCCTTGATACACCAACAGCTTTTGTATGGAAGATGAAGTGAGCAGTTAACTTCTATCCAATCTGTATTAACAGGACAATTCAATTTGGAGGTATCCTCAGGACTACATCTAGACCAACCTCTTCCTTAAAACAGGGTAAGGACAGGCTAGTCTGCTCTGGAAAAGCTTTGAGGAAGAAGACTGCATAAGCTCTCTGGGCAGCCTACTCTGCTGCTTGGCTATCCTCGAGGGGAAAAAGTTTTTGTTGGGGAGCAGCAAGAGTAGGGCTGCTCCATTACAAGCAGTGAGCTGGGAGATGAAGGTGACTGTTGTCAAGGCAATGCCCTCAAAAACCAGGGTGTAGTCCCACAGGACTGGTGGGTGGGACGGGTAGAGCAATGATTGGTGACAGCCAGCATGGCTTCACTAAGGGGAAATCCTGCCTGACCAATTTGGTGGCCTTCTATGATGGGGCTACAGAACTGATGGACAGGGGTAGAGCAGTTGATGTCATCTACCTGGACTTGTGCAAAGTGTTCGACACTGTCCCACACGACATCCTTGTCTCTAAATTGGAGAGACATCAATTTGATGGATGGACCACTCGGTGGATAAAGAACTGGCTGGATGGCCACACACAAAGAGTTGTGGTCAATGACTCAATGTCCGACTGGAGACCAGTAACGAGTGGTGTCCCTCAGGGAACGGTGTTGGGACCAGTCTTGTTCAACATCTTTGTCAGTGACATGGACAGTGGGATTGAGTGCGCCCTCAGCAAGTTTGCCGATGACACCAAGCTGTGTGCTTCGGTTGATAACACTGGAGGTAAGGAATGCCATCCAGAGGGACCTTGACAGGCTTGTGAGGTGGGCTGATGCCAACCTCATGAAGTTTAACCATGCCTAGTGCAAGGTCCTACACCTGGGTAGGAGCAATCTCAGGCACAGCTACAGGTTGGGCAGAGAAGAGATTCAGAGCAGCCCTGCGGAGAAGGACTTGGGGGTGTTGGTTGATGAGAAAATGAACATGAGCTGGCTTCAGTGTGCGCTCACAGCCCAGAAAGCCAACTGTATCCTGGGCTGCATCAAAAAGAGCATGACCAACAGGTCCAAGGAGGTGATCCTGCCCCTCTACTCTGCTCTTGTGAGACCTCACCTGGAGTATTGTGTACAGTTCTGGTGTCCTCAACATAAAAAGGACACAGAACTGTTGGAACAAGTCCAGAGGAGGGCCACGAGGATGATCAGGGGACTGGAGCACCTCCCGTATGAAGATAGGCTGAGAAGGCTGGGGCTGTTCAGCCTGGAGAAGAGAAGGCTGCGTGGAGACCTCATAGCAGCCTTCCAGTATCTGAAGGGGGGCTATAGGGATGCTGGGGAGGGACTCTTCATTAGGGACTGTAGTGATAGGACAAGGGGTAATGGGTTTAAACTTCAGCAGGGGAAGTTTAGATTGGATATAAGGAGGAAATTCTTTCCTGTTAGGGTGGTGAGGCACTGGAATGGATTGCCCAGGGAGGTTGTGAATGCTCCATCCCTGGCAGTGTTCAAGGCCAGGTTGGACGAGGCCTTGGGTGATATGGTTTAGTGTGAGGTGCCCCTGCCCATGGCAGAGGGGTTGGAACTTGGTGATCTTAAGATCCTTTCCAACCCTAACTATTCTATGATTCTATGATTCTATGATTCTATGAATGCAGCAATGACAAGTTCCACTGACAGTCCCAGACAAGCCCAAGGTTTAGAGCTCTGCGCTATATCCTACTATATCCTAGAGTCTTTCAAGCTGAAAAAACCTTACAATATAATGTTTCACTGTAAATGATTATTTCATATAGGACCTAAGTAATTCAACGATTAAATGCAAAAATAAACAAACTTGAATCTAGTGAAAACCCACCAGATTAACATCTGTTGTTATTACAGGGCATGGCAGTAAATGGAAGTGGTGTGAAAAATTCAGTTGTAACAAATCTCTGCTGAAGAGATGAAAGGTACTTACACAGGAGTGTAGAATAATTTAGATTGGAAGGGACTTCTGAGGTAAGATGGTTTAAATCCAGCACAAAGCAGACACAAACAGTTGCTCAGAGACTTTAACTGACAAGTTTAGAGTATCTCCAAGGATGGAGAGTGTGCAGCCTCTCTGGCAATGTGTTCCAATATTTGACTGCTCTGATTGGGAAAATTTGTTTTCTAATGTGTAATCAGAGTTTTTCTTATTCCAGCTTGGGCCCACTCACCATCATCCTTTCACTATGAACATTTGCAAACAGACTCCTACTGTCCTTATGTTGTTTTGGGCTATAGAAGACAGCAGTATCTCCCACAAAACCTCCTCTTTCCAAGGGAAATGACCCGTTTTCCTCAGCCATTTGTCATGTATCATGTACTTCCACCTTCAACCATCTTGCTGGCCCTCCATTGGATTCACATCAGTATATCAATGTCTGTCTTGTAGTGGGAAGACCAAAACTGGACATAGTGTTCAGAATGTAGTCTCATGGACAACACAGGGCCATTTTCATTATTTATGCTTCAAAGTAGTGTTGCAGGACCCCTGCATCCCTGGACAAAGTTTTTACACTTGTTGTTAAGCTGATGGGATAAATGGGAATACTAGCACCGGAAAAAAGTTAGTGGCTCATCGATAAAGAACAAGTGGAGCCTAGCTTCCAAGAATACAGCAGACCCTGATCCTCATCAGGTATTAATCATCACAGCTGCATTTCTATAGAAGTATACAAATTTATATTAGCTAAGAAGATGATTTGCTGCACAAAGCACAATAGCACAATATAGCCAGTCACAGAAGGCTTGTAACATAGCTCTGTTGCTCACTCTCAGTCATACCAGAACAAACTAAATCCTTATAAATTTGCTTTTAAATGTAAAAGAGAAGTATACTTTGAAGAACTAACAGATCTATTAGCTTGGTCTAAAGTCCACCATATCAGCAGAAATGTTGCTGGTGATTTCAGTGATATTTGATATTTCATGAAACATACACTCATTTAACAGGTATTATTATTTACAATCTGCAGCTCAAGTAATAACTCTGACACAGACCTTATACTACCTATCTCTGTGGAATCTCTCTTTTAGGAGGTTCAAAGAACAAAGGGTTTTCATGCTTTGTTCAATACATTTTAAAAAATAAAAAAATCCACCTAACCACCAACCTAATATTTACAAAAGAAAAAAGTACTTTTTAGACTAAAAACCAACAGAAGTACTTACACGCTTTAGTAAAATTAATGAATGCTTTTAATTGCACATGGCTATATTCTGTGAAAAAAATACCCTTAGATTCTGTTTGAACATGTACAAAAAATCTGAAGGTTTTGTGCCGCTCTATCCCATAAATCATTCCTCCATAATAATGCCTTCCTGTCCAAGCACACTAATCAAATCTCTTCCTTGTCAGTGGAATTATTACATTTTAACAAGCACAGGATTTAATCATCAGTGCAGGCTTTTCACGCATTTACTTCATTCAGGCCTTGACAGCAAACTTTTACTCATGAGTTGTCCTTACAGTGGTGGTTTGATTACTATTTTGACTACTCATGTGAGTAATACTTTCCTGTTTCAGGCCTTTAATTAGCTGAATGCTTTCAGAGATATTTTTATATACTGCATTTTCTCTGTGCATTAACCATTTATCCTTCCTCCCTCCCTCATGTTAATGACTTGGGCAGGTATGTATTTGTCTAATGTATCAATCACTTTCTCCTCACTTTCTACACTTCTAAAGTCTTTCTGATTGCTTCTCATGAATTTTAAGAAGCTTCTCTGATAGAAAAGCCCTTGGCATCTATACTGTAAGTCACATAGGATTTAATCTTTTGTGATTGAAATAAAGGGCATTGCCCAGCTATAAAACATACCCCATGTTATTTTTGAACTTACCAGCTGCTTTGTTTCTGTCTTTCTGTTGCCCTCCCAAGTATTCTGCAACTTGAAGGTCATCAGTGTATGTTCACAGGTCTATCAGCATCCAGGAGTGACTACAGATGTTGCTAAGGTGATTTCTTTAATTAGATATGTATCTGCTCATTGGCAGAATATTCTGCACCTGGGACTAACAAAGACTTTATGTAATATAGTAACCTGTTCCTGTAAAAGACACAAGGAGGAAAAGGATTTTATAAAACTTAACAAATTGTCTAAACTGACTTGTTATTCGGAATGCTCCTTTTTCAATTTAAACTGATGGATAATAAAAAGTTAAATTTCATCTGCAGCACAGGGGCTTTCCTGCAGCCAAAAGTTTATTTACAATCTTTTTCTCTTGTGTTACATGTCAAAGGAAGTCCAACCTAATAAAGTTTTACAAGGAAGATAAATAAGGATTAAAAAAAAAATGTAATGGGCCAGCGTATGTTTTGAAAGGTTACTTGGGTTTTGTTGGTTGGTGTTTGTTTCTTTTCTTGTTATGGTTCAAAATCCATGTGTGGCTCTATGTACACTTTTCTTTCTACTGATTTCAAGACAAGTCTGTCCAGGTATTGTAATCTACCTGAGTGATGTGACTTAGGCTAATGTTACCTGACATTCACTTGGCAGGGGGTTACATAACTTTGCTTAGCAGACAGCTAGAGGGATTTAAGATGCTGCTACACCCAGCTGTTTATTACACCAGAGAAGACAGGTCCACAGCAGACCCAGAAGAATGGTCACCCTACAGCTGCTTTCTGTCTAAGACCAGTAGTTTAGTTCAGTGGAATTTGCAGGAAAGCAGCTGAGTGAGGCACATGCACATTAAATCCTGCTAATTCTTTGTGATAACAGTAATACCTGTAGAAAGTTGAAATGGACAGCTGAAGAGGTAACTTACTAGGCTCAGCTAAATTAGTCAGGGCTCACCTGTCATCATGCTTGAGTTAGAGACTGGAATGGCAACTAAAAGAAAGTAAGTTTGACACAGAAATTCCCACTGTGCTGTGCTCTGTTTCTCATTGACCTCCTGTGATACATCATTTTCTAACAAATTCTGGCATGTGATGAAGAATCAGAGTTCTCAAGCCCATCCAGGGACCATTCCCCATTCTCCACCCTAAGGGATAACTAATTTGTTTGCTTATAAAGAATTTATTTTATATTCAAGTGTTATTCACAGTTACGTTATTCAAATCCGAAACATTCAAACCCTATTCCATTTGGTGGGAAGGGAAAAGGGATCCAATTTTTCACATCCAGATATGAGCCTGTGGGGTTTTCTCTATTGGATCAAGTTTCAGAAAGAGCTTTTTTTTTTTTCAGGTTCTTAGAAATTATTTTTTTTTTCAAATGAGATTATGTCCAAAAAGTCAGAAACTTTTCAAAAAAACCTTGAGATCATATAACCCAAATTTGCTCTTGGCTCATTTCTATATTGCCTGACAGGTTTCATCTGCTTGATAGAGAAAAAGCTACACAATTTCTGTAAGATCCCACAAATAGCAAAGGGAAGATGGACTCTTTTTCTGACATGAAAAAGGCCAAAGAAGGGAAAAAGGGACTGTAAATGAGGATTTTAAGAGTTGTACCTAAACTCTAGATGATGCAAGGACAGTATCTAAGTAATGAAATTAATTTTCCAATGCATCTATTTCTATTTTACTACTACCACTGTTTCTACTGAGGATTTGAGGTCATCTCAAGCAGACTGGTCAGTCCATACCCTCAGATCAGAAACAACTTCATCAAATCCCAAATCCACCCTTGGGTATTGCAGATCATATGGGAAACAAGATAATTGAATGTTCTGAGAACCCTAAAAGCTGATTCAATTGACTGCCCTAGATAAGACTGATAAGTGAAAAGAGGAGAGTTTTAGCGTTAACTCTGAATATCCTGGCATTCACCATTAAAACAGGAGATACTTTACTAGGTGACTGCTGTCTTGGGAATGCAGGGGGCAATGTCAACAAATATTATGAGTCCTGTAATATTAAGAAATCTCCACTGGCTTCAATGAATCAAGGTCTGCCACTTTATAAGCATCCTCAGTAGCACCAGGGGTTTGTTCTCCCTCTGTAAATACCAGCAATTACAAGACAGAAAAAATCCAACATTATACTCTTCTTGTCGTCCTACTGATTGTGGTTATACCATCTTATGGCACAGAGTTACATTCCTAAAACACAAAACATACAAGTGTGATATCTGCACCCAACAATGAGGAGTCCCTAGAGCTGACTTTCACTCTTGTCAAGTTCAATTTCAAACAGCTCCCAGAAATTCTTCAATGATACACTCTCCCACTCCAGGTCTTCTTAAAAGGCATTGGAAAGCATGGCTGAGTAAGGGAAAAGTGTTGTCAATTGTCTTGCTAAAGGACAAAACCACAGCAAACCACACTGGCACTGATAGCTCTTCCCTGTCAATAAAGCGGCTTTACAGCAAAAACATTTAATTTTATTTTGGTTTTAATCTGTTGTTGTCAAGTCTTATCTGTATTCAGGAAAAGAATGAATTTGACAGTTTTGTGTTGACTCTTACTTTCCCATTACTGACTCTTTTCATCTCTGTCCTGGAGCAAAAATACATGTCCCTTTTTAAGCTTTTGATGATAAAAATCTCATCTGTAGCCTCATAAATGATCCTTTATTATCTATATTAATAATGAATAAATGTCTGTTGAATACCCCTGATCCTTTGCATTAATAGTGCCAGATGTATTATAGATAACCTTTTGATTTAACAGCACAAACTGTGGAACAATATTAAACCAGTAAAGGACTGATCTTACTGGAGTCACTAAGGTCAAAATTATAAACATTTCTTTCATTTCTATGTGTAAATTGTCCCATTATGCAACATCAGCCCCCATCATTTCTTTTTGAGAGAGGTACCAGACTAGCTGTCCTAGAAATAGAGCTCATAAATAATACCTGGAATAATTTTTCTAAACATTTCCGGCTCTTCCACTTCTCCTTCCTAATACCTCCTAAGGATCTTAATTAATAGAGCATTACTACATGAGCAGGTCCACTTCCGTTTATTGTAATATCATTTAAAAATATGTTGCTCGCCCCTTTTCTCATTAGTCCTGTCAGAATCAGGCACACACCTCATTCAATCATCTTCTGAAATGACACTGAGAGAACTGTAGTTATTCCTGAACAAAGGGATGAAGCTCCTTTTAGATCAGCAAAATCACCCTGTAAATTTGACTACTTTCCTCTCACATACCTGTGGTTTCCGCTTTTATGATCATTTTCAAATGGGTTGTTGCTTTACGCTGATGGCCATAACACCTGAAAATCCATTCGCCTGTAAATCAGGATAACACCCTTCATAAATGTTCCTTTCTGCCTGCTGTCCTGTGACTTCTATTCCAACTTTTCAGTGCCTCTAACAAAAGTGAAGTGCATTTTTCAATATTAGGTGACAAAATACAGTGTGTCTTTTTTCAGAGAAAAAAAGATTTCCACTGGTGCTAAGTGGGAAATATCATAGTTCTGCACTTTTCTTAAGTGTAGCTTCTGAAATGAATTGTTTAATGCTGCTGAGGCTGAAGCACAGGAATTCTGCACATCCGCTTACTTGTAACATTAACTGTAGCTACGCCGTTATGAGGCCAATTCCAAAAGTGCTAAGAAGCTCAAATTGCCCATGAACCGCTCTATTTCTAAGACGAACACCATAACAAGGTCACCTGACAGAAATCTGCAGTTACCTACTGAAAAGGTAGATAAGAGATAAGGTGGCAGCTGGCGCTAAGCAGCCTTAGCGCTGCCCAGCTTTTATTCCCAGCTACCAAGTTTGTCTCACAACTGTCTTTAGGAATACTACTGTATGTAAATAGCTAGGTCACAGTTTATTCCCAAATTCCTGAGGCTTTTTTAGAAGCGGTAAAGTAACATCCTTCAGTAATAAAATGACTACAGGTAGGCTTCAATGTCTGCTAGTTCTACATCTAAACAGGACTGTAGTTAGATTCTCTTAAGGACCCAGCAGAGGCTGGATTTTGCTGCTAATTTAGCTAACAGGAAAATAATTAAAGACTTGGACTGTAAAATTAAATGACTTGAAACAGTTCTCTTTGAATTTAAGAGAGAAAACTCAATTGGTTTTAATGCAGCAAAAATGTATCAGGTATCAATGAACAAGTATGCTATAGACATCAGAGAAAAAAAAAACATTTCACAAGTACTGGGATGTTCTGTTGTGCAATTTTTCATGACCCACTACCAAAACACCATCAAAGCTGGGTTTTGCAATTACGGATATTGTAACACTTTCTGTAAGGACTATTCTCAGATTCTATCACTGGTGTAGCTACTCAGGCACAACAAAGCTCATGGGCTCTTCAACATTTCTACAGACTTCTTGTATGTAAGAAAATAACACCCTTCAGGCAGCTTAGTGATCTGTAGGCTGAAAAAATCCTTTGGCTGTCATCTTTTAGCTGAATTTGGATTTGCGTGTCAGTTCAAGCCATACTGGAAACTGTGAACAAAAACCTGATACCATTGAAGTCAAAGCAGTTTTGCTGCAGTTTCACACAGCAGAGATGACAGGTTACCAGATTCAGCTTTTTTTTTTTATAGAAAGTCAAAGGTATCTTCTGATAAATAACAAAAAAAGAAGAAACAATTTAAATAAAACTAAATTGCGGAGACAATAATAACGAAAGCTGACATTAAAATTCATGGTGTTTGTTATTGACTTAAAGGCAAAAATAAGTACAGCTCTTCACCCAGCATTCTAACATTACCATACATCAGCTAATTCCATTTGATTCATGACTTACATTTATAACAGTTACAGCCATTAGGCAAGATCTGCTTTAGAGGCCTAATCCAACAAACACCTGCATACTTAATCACTTCAGACACAAGCACAAGGTTTTTTTGTCTTGCAGACTCATTTTCAAAACCACATGCATATAGCTGTCTGGAAAGGCATGTAAGACACATTTTGGTCAAGTTCCTAGCTAATCTGGTCCACAAAGTGGCATGACATTTGACATCACTGGGTGAGCCCTCTTTTAGCTGTATCTGTGGAAATCCAAACTCAAGAGAATTATATGCACGCATCAACAAAAGCTGAAATGAATCTGTATATAAAATCTTGGCTCAGGGGTTTTGTTGCTGACTTGGAGTGGACAGGGTTTCATTCAATAACTCCAGCTATTCGTATTTGTCATACATAATGCATGCATCTCAGTAGCACCTAGTTTAAACCTCCCCATAATCTCAAACCAGAGAAACTGAGATTTTCCAGTGTGCACAGGTAATTAAAGAAGAGTTCAAAATATTACCTAATTTACTTAGGCTAAAATCTGACAATAGAATTTGTACCAAAGCACATATTTTGCTACGTTCTTTCTTAAGTGCATGACAAACCACTGTATAGGTCATCGTTTGCTTCCTTGTTGAATGACAAATTATGACTCAAATTAAACATGATTGCTCCTTGTGAAACTGAACTACAGCTTCTTAAAGGCAGTGATGGTATTTCCTCTTTGTTTTGGTTTTTTCTCCATTTCCTGTTGATGAAAGCTACTGTCTGGATTGCCAGGTTTTAGCATTTCAGCTAGACTGATAGCATCAAAGATACTTCTTGCCTTGATCCTTTCCTTTGTTGCTACCTCACATGACTGTTCTACGTAATGAATACTCCCATGTCTAGTTCACAGCACCTCTGGCTTTATTCTACTTCTCTAAATTAATATGTGTTTCTATTTAATGGCCTATGCACCTAGGTAGTTAAAATACCTTCAAAACTGTTACCTTTCTCCTTCCTACTTACTACATTTATACTGCTACAAACATTAGCAAATGTTGATATCAGTCTATCACTTTTTTTGTAACTCTTCTTCATATTGAAAAGCACCAGATCTTCAAGCACACTTGCTGAAGTCACCTGGTGATATTCTCCAGACTGAATTCCTAACAGACTCATGAGCTACTGCAGAATCATTACTGACCTCTAACAGAATCTTCATCGAATCCCTGGACTCTAGAAAAGAAAAGTTGTAGTTTAAACCAAAATCTCTTTTGTTTATGTAGAGATGGGTATTCTGGTTTCAGTAAGAAGCAGAAATACAAGTAAGTTGTTATAAAGGTGAGTTCTAGCTCAGATGTTCTGAATGCTGGACTAACTCTAGTTCTTAGTGTGGAAACTAATAAATAGTCTTGCATGAGAGACAAACAAGAAAGACTAAGTATGAAACTTCAATACAACCACTACTGAAATTCATAGGCTTGCAGCTGAGAACAGCACCACCTTCCTTCATGGAATGATTTAAGCAACTAGGTGCAGAATTCCCTCTCCTATTTTCTGTCCCCAAGTTTTTTCCCACATTGCAACACTGCAAAGTAAGTTTTGAGTAAGCTGGACTTAATCCATTCTTCCCCTACCTTATCACATCTTACCCACAAAAACAGAACTCTATTAGCATTTAGCATCTTTTGCATATTTGAGCAGGTAAAGGTAAGATTTGCTTCTGAACACAGACAAACCAACCTGTAAAATCTACATATGTTAGCCAATCAGCATTTAATAGATTTTCTGAGGTTCCATCTACATGAAATTGACCAAGCCTGTCCTAAGTGGCAGCTTATATTCGAATGAAATTCCGTAACTGACAATAAATAAGTCAGAAAAGCAGGATTTTACTGTTCCCAAGGTATAACGCTGCCACAGAGAGAATAACACATAATGCTTTCACCAGAGTAAGTAGAACCAAGATAACATTCTCTTCCAATCCTAGAACTATTTAAGACAGCATGCCTCTAATGGTGACTGGATAATGAAAAGTTTTATGGCCTTTTTCTGCTTGTTTTGGGGGAACCTAATCCGTTTTCTAAAGTGAACAAGCACATTTTTTGCCCACACTCCTACAAACACAATGGGTTGTTTTTTTTCTTAGCTTCCTTCACAGTCCTCACCCTTTCCAATTCTTCCAATTCTTCTGTCAGCCTGCAGTATTATTTTAACCATCTTCAAAGAGGTCATAATGGCAAAAGGAGACAGGGGCAAAATGTGGGGGAGGGAGGAGAAGCAATGAAATAAGTGAGTGCAATAATTGTTCTCCAATGAAGAAAAAGGTAGAAGAAAAACCACCCAAGTTCATCAGTAATGCAGGCCCTGCCATCCCCAGATGTTACAGAAGCATTAGAATTGCTCCCTGCAAGAAAAATTGGATTAGTCACAATCTTGTCGACTAATGGGCACACTCTGTGATCTTTAGAGCTTCATTTACTGGGTTAATAGTGCTTTGCCTGAGTTCCTTTGCAACAGGGAAAAAAAAAAAAATCTGTAAGAAGAAATATTCTGGGTGCAGTCCACAGCCACTGACACGAGTAATATCATATTCATCACAGACAGACCTCGTATCTCATTACTACTGAAGAGTTTGCCCCCAAGGCATTTGAGCTCAGTCAGGCCAGGCCCCTCATGTGGAACCGTTCAGGTATATTGTGAAATGATTTAATGCGATAATAATGTCCACTTTGTGAGATAGATTATGTTTTTTATAGTGGCTGATGGTTAATGAATGATGCATTAGCAAACATCACTAAAACATTATTGAGAAAATGCAGATAAGAGATAGTAACTCCCTCCTTCCCAACCCCCACTCTCTCCCAGATGCATAAAGATGGAAAGCAGAACTTAAAGGAAACAGAAAACTTGACGTTTTTGTGAGGCTACCAGTTTGCATACTCTCTCTCTTGCTTGCTTGTTCTCTAGAGAAGGGGGAAAACAGATATTTTAAAAAGTTGTAAACACGAACTGAAATATCTCTTCTTAAATCAAATGAGAATCAATGTAAGTGCAAAACTGAAAAATACATTATATGTTGACCCAGTTTATTAGATGAAGCCGTTTGCCCTGATTTGATTTATCTGGCAATACACTGCTCAGCTGTGAAATGAGATAAGAAGAGCCTATTCACCTTATTTACAATATTATAGTGACTCCCACTAGCACCACTATGGTTAAGGATCTGTCAGCAATTCCATTACAAACACCATTTTTTTAGGGTTTGTAACATGGCTGTAGATTCATGCTTAGCTTGAACATGGCAATCCAAACCCAATAGATTCAATAAAAATCTCCTATTGAGTCCAATGGATTTTGGATTAATGCAGCACAATCTTAAAAATGTGAAAATCTGTAGGTATTTTTCTACATTTTTAGTCATTACGGCTGTGCCTTGGGAAGAAATACAAAGAGGGCCATATTCCCTGACAGTGGAACTGCTCTAAAGTCAGTAGAGTTATAGTAATTTACAACACCTGAAAAGCTGCCTCTTCTGTCAGTTATACACTTGGCAAAGATGAATCACAACAAGGAGTTGTTTTTCTGTTTTACTTTGATTTGCTGTTTTATTTGGCTTACATACGCTTCTAAAACCTCTTTGTTTCCTTAACAAGGGAGGGGTAAGTCCCACACACTTTCAATGGCAGTTAAACTGCTTCTGATCCCCCAGTCTAGAATTCATATTGCTGTTTTTTCCCATAAACCTGAAAAGCCTTCTAAACTGCAGCTTTCTATACAAAAAGATCCTTTCTAGTCCAAGCCTTTTGTCTATTTTGGTGTGTTTTGACACTGAAGCCTTCAAATAAAATTTCTGTTCTCGTTTCCTTCACTTTAATTTGTGAATTTCTTAACAGCTCAAAAATCTAAGAACGAAATGAAGTAGGGCAGGCTACTTAGGTAGAGGCTGCTGAGGCCAAACAGTACATGATGAACACAGTTATACAGACACAAAGTGGATTTTATCTATTTCACGGATAGTAGATAAACACTTATCACCAGCATCGCCCAGCAATACCTAATTAAATAAAGCAAAGGCCTCTGCTGTTCTGGATTTCATTTTTATTTGCACCTGTGTGACTGAAGAGACTGGAGCGCACCAGTTAGCACACTTTCTCCTAATTTTGTAACACAGAGCAAGCTATATTTTAAAATAGGTGTAGTATTTTAAAAATAATAATGTTCTTTCCAATTCATGGGTATTGCAGAGAAATGTGGGAGGAAAAAGAAAAAAGAAATTTGAATAAAGGAAGAATGTAACAAAGGGATGGCAAGACCTTGAATATCAGCATCGCCTATTTAGCGATGAATCTCCTCGAATCTCTTATTTCACCACACACAGAAACAGTAAAACCGCTGGTGCCTGAGGCTGCCCAGCCCCAGCTGCCCCCATCATGGGAAACCAGTGGGAGGAGATGGCAGCACTCTCAGGCTGTCATCCCTCCAAGGCCAACCATCTCAGAGTACTGTCCGTTCATCCTTCACAGGCCAGCCATCTCGGAGCATTGTCCATTCGTGGCCTCATAGACACGTTAACAAGTTCGAAAGCAAATGAATAACAACAGGCACAGGTGGCTGTGCTTGCACAGGAACTGCAAGATGGAAGGTCAGGAAGGGAAGCAGCTCCCTCCGTCAGAGGGCTGCTGCTTGCCCAGGCCTCTCTGGCTCCTGCAGCACTTAGTGAGGAGGAAAACATGGTGGCAGCTGGAAGGACGAACCCTGTTCCACCACCTGAGCCACCCCAGAGAGGCTGCTGCCATGAGTCTCGTCAACACCCACTGTGGCCAGAGTGGAAAGGCAGAGGAGAAAGCAACAGGAGTGAGAGTACCAGCCCCTGAAGAGTACGGGAAGTGGCTAAGGTAGCAGTATCTAGAGGTTTGGGGCTTAAACCCCACCCTGCTTAAATTGCTTCTTAACAAAAAGGCAAAAAATGTTATGGCAGGAGGGTTGTGGAGTGGTGCTCCACAACCTTAGCTGCTTTTGGTACTAGTACCACCAGGACTCAGCCTCCATAACAGCCCCTCAGAAATGTGGAGGCAGTGCATGGTGAGCACCAGGGGCTAACCGCGGCCTGCAGGGTAGCGCCACAGGCTCTGAGGGTGCCTCTAGGAAAAATAAACCTGTAAGGAGAAATATTCTGGGTGCAGTCACATCTCCCTGAACCACATCCCTGTTCCTTACAGGTGCCTGAGGGTGCCCCATGGGGCTGTAAGGAATGTGACACAGCCCTCTTGAGGAGTTGTATCCATCTTGAGATAGCTGTGAGGGGACAGCCCCAGCACCAGGGGTCAGTGGGAAACACAATTGTGTTTTCTCCCCTGCAAGGGGTATCTGGACTTAGACTCCCAAGACAAGATAGTTTAAGGGCACAGGACAGCTTCTTTTGGGGAAGTGGGCTCTGGCAAGCAGAAGTTAAGAAGCTTCCAGAACATGCCCCTGTGCTGAAGCGCACCTAGCTGTTCTAGGTGGGACCTACCACAGTGAGAACTGCAGCAGCAATCAGCCCTAGTGCTGGCCATCATCTGCAATCAGCCATCAAGTTCCAGTTTTCTTGTGTTGGTAAGATTTGTACTTTGTTTGCTTGCCTCATCAGAGGTTTAGCAGGTTTTCTTGGTTGTCTGCAATTGTCTGAAACTTAGTATGAGGATTATCTGTGTCACTTAAATGGATCCCTTCCACTCTGTAGGCACCAGCACATGTGAACTATGTGCAATATCGAAAAAGTTGCAGAATATCATGATTGCATGCATAGGAACAAAGTAATATTTTCTATTGCACTTAGGATCTCATTAATCATTACTGCAGCCATGATGTCTCATTTGTGATGGGTTTGTTGCCTCAGAATTGTAGTAAATGTTCAGAACTAACATGTATAGTGCTTTTATATATTCTTTTCTTATACTGCCTACTATGTTCAGAATCAGAGGGAAACATCACACTTGTATTTGAAACCCTCCCTTGGTCCTACCAGTACACACCAGCAAAGTTATTATAGTCTGTCTCTGAGAACTGCACAGTGGACCTACAAAGCATATAAAAATTTAAGGGCAATGTGACTCATCTGTGTCACCTTAATTTGATGAATACAGACTAACTGGTTGATGGGTTAAGAAAAACAAAATTACTTGAACTTCCTTGTATTTTATCAGAGGGCTGGAATTCACATAAGCCAGGGTTTTAAAAATTGTAAGTTTTTATATATAGATAATATGCCATATTAAAACTCATAAATGTGCAGGCTTTTCCACTATGGTGGGCAGCTCAAACTACCCTCTTCAAAGGAAGACTTGAAGAATATTTAGTATATCTGTAAATTAGACAGAACATACCTTGAATTAGTCTAATGAAATTATAGTCAGAAAACATGGGAAATGCTTGGTTTATCCTCTCAGTATATGGCACTACCAGAAACAAGAATATTTTTTTCTTTTTACTACAGACATCATGGGAAGAGGCTTTAAATGAGACTAGTATCTCTGTTAGTGACAGAACATAGCAGGCAAATAGTAGAGGCCAGAAACTCATGAACTGAGATGGTCTTTAATAGTCAAGTTAAAAAAACAAAGGAATTGTTCCTCGTCAAATATGGGCAACAATTGTTGTCAGCGTGTGCACTGAGACTGTGTATCATTAATCACTAGAATCGAGCATTTCCTAATTTTTAGGTAGTGTTGCTGATTTGTCTTAGTTAATGATGTAGGAAACTAGTTTTTTAAGTCTCACAACACATTGAATTTAAATGCTTGCATACCTACACATTGAATTTAAATGCTTGCATAAGCATCCCAGAGCATTTCTGGTACTTACATTTTAGTGGCTGTTTTTCTGACATTCTGTGAAGCATGACTATTCTTTTCCTTCATTTCCCCAAAGATATTGATGTGTATGTGCAGAGAAGTGGAATTCCAACTGAGGTCTCCAATAGAAAAATAACATATTAAAAACCAATCTGAGCACTTAAGAACTTTATCAACTCAAGAAACTGGAATTACTGTGGAAATCTCAGTATTGTGTCTGTTTTCTATTAATACCAAGAATTCTTACTCATGGACTAACATCATACTGTATTAGAGACCAAACACACA
The DNA here is from genome assembly GCF_028554395.1 of Pezoporus wallicus. Lineage (NCBI taxonomy): Eukaryota > Metazoa > Chordata > Aves > Psittaciformes > Psittacidae > Pezoporus > Pezoporus wallicus. The sequence goes on from NW_026636248.1 coordinate 1,460,471, forward strand.
TAAAACAGAAACACCTTTGCTTCCATTTGTAAAATTAGTATGAAGCAAGAAGTAAAACATAGAAAAAGGCAGATTAGGGAACACAAGAAAATATTGGATGGTCATCTGAGGAATCTTTCTGTTCATTGCTGGTACGGAAGGGAGAGTGGCATTCTGATATCTATACATTCAGGATCAGTCAACAGTAGCAAAATATGTCTTGCTCACTTCATAATCTGGAGGAAACTTCAGGCTGAATTTGCAATTAGACATACACGATGTTTGCATTGTATAGAGGCTGTGTGAAGGGATTTAGTTTGCCTTTTTCCCCCAAATTAGCTATTACATAATTAATCCTTAGAAATCCTCTGCCTGTTTAGAATAAACACAAGGAGAAATGAGAGAATGTCCCATTCTCAGGTTTTTAAGTAATGACATGAGCATGCCAGTGATGCATTATCCCTTTTGTAAAGTTATACAAGTTGAGAGGTATTTGTTTGTTTGTCCGTATCAATTGTCTCCAGGTGTTTGGTGTTTTTCTGTGCTTTTCAAAAAGGCAGGAAGGGGAGGATGTTCCTAAATAATATGTTGCCCTGACTTTATAAGGCTTGTTTTGTCTGGCAAATGAATTATGTAAACCTTTTCCACCCGAAACTGTTTCAAGTCAATTAATTGTTGTAATTACTTAAGATTTCTTTTTAATGAATATGACTCTCCAGGGATTTGATGATATTCTGTCATCTGTAGACCTGATAAATGAAATGTGATTTGTGGCTTGCTGCAAACTGAACCCTTGTACTTGAACAATGTCTCTCTTTCCTATGTGCTCACTAAATGGAAGAAATGCCCTTGATGGAATTAGAAACATTTGCTTCAGTTGGTCCCTAGCAAGAATGGCTAGTATAGGCAGGTAAGGTTTGGCTTTTACTCCTTTTGTTCCCTCTTCCTTTAAATGCAGGCCTTGTTAACACATTGACAATTACTAAGACCAAACACACAACCCCAGTGAGGCTACCTATTGTAATTGAGAACTAGCTGAGTTCTTCCATCTCTCATCTCCATTAGATGCACTGAAATGTGAAAGATTAGCAGTCAGAGAGGAAGGAAACCAACACTGTATGATGGTTTTCTTATATTACCTTTTGTATTGCTTTCTTTGCCTCACCAACATTTTGTAATAAGAACAGCCAAATCTGGCAAGCAAGGCACCCTCTCCTTGTTTTTGTGCAATACCTAGTTTCCAGTGCACAATATCTAGATTCCAGTGCTTCTCAAGAAAAACAGAGCTGCCCAGTGCTGCAGATGAAGACAAGCAATCTGAGACAGCATGACAAAAAACCATGAAGTCTGAATTGAGTTCCTGCAGTGTGACTGCTTGTATGTGTTTCCACTAGCCTATTTTCCCTTACACTGCCATGCAAATAGTATAGCTAAATCTCCAATGTTAGGAAAGTATAAAGCAGGTGGAGTTTCCTGATTTAAATTCCATTGGTAAAATGGGGATTATTGCTTTATTGCAAGACCTTTCCTGAATATCACGTGGGTACATTAAACATCGTAAAATACATAGCCAAATGTAGTGGCTTGGTTATAGGTTGGAATGTAAGGACAATGAATTATTGTGTATCTCAAGCAAAGATCACTTTGACCTTTTTCCAGTCAAAAGAGGGTGCCTCATATATGCATAGCTGTCTAAATCTGGCAGTCATGGGTAGTGTAAGTGTACAGAAGAGACAGCATCCCTGATAATGGAAGTGAATTAACAAACAGAAGAAACTGTTATGTCTATTAGTGGTCCAGGAAAAACAAAGGGCTGTGAAGGGTGCAAAGGTGAAAACTGTGAAGAAAGAGTGACAAAGAAACATCAGACCAATGTCTGGGAGGAAGAATCATGGAAAATGAGAAAACATTGAATTTTCACAGAAAGGGATTTTGCACTTTGGGGTTCAAAAGCCAGGAGAGATTGTAGTGACAAAACTATATCAAACCCTAAGTCTTTCTAAACTCAAACCCGCTTCTTTATGCTGGCATAAAAGATATTGTCTTTCTCTTCCTCCAACCTGCCCTTTTTCTTTCTGGGCTAGCAGGACCTATAGCCAAGGATACAAATGTACAATAAACTTCAAGGAACTATTTTTCCTGGCTTGATGGGTCCAGCTGAAAAAGTGGTATCTAGAAGTTTATGACACTGATTGTCTTTGGTTCAGTAATTGGATGGAAGACATTCAGATCACCTTTGATTAGATGAACTTCTGAAACTACTGAGATTTATCAGTGCACAGATCTTACTCTCAGAGGACTCAAGTAAAAGTGTCCCATTAACTTAATGAATCAGGCCGCAAGAGAACAACTGCTCTTGAAGTCAGAATGAGAGATTTCCCATCAGTGGCACAAATTCTGCCAATAAAGGCAACAGGATTTCTCAAGTGAAATGAGATTAGAAAATGTCTCCCCTGATTTTCAGTAGTTAGATGATTGACTATCCTGTAATAGGCTAATTATTAGATTTCCCTTCAATTTTTGTGTTGCAGAAAGGAAGGAAAGTTTCTTTCTCTACCTAGATTGTGTGATAGTTGTGGCACTGTTTCATCAATGCCATTGCATAGTCTTGACCTTTGAAAGATGGTATGGTGCATTCATCTTTCTCAATCTCCTCTGCCTTCAGCAAGGTGTCCTCAGCTCTGGAACTTCTGGCAATTTGACAAAGGCATCTCCCTACATGTCAGTTCCTGTTATCCACTCTGTCTTCTTCACATATGACACACATGTCAGCTCTCATTTTTTTCACTGCTTTCTTTGTTTGCTCCTTCACAGGTGGGAGATTCCTCATCCTCTTTTTTGAGCCATTTCCAGGGTGGTCCTTATTTTTCCTGCAATGCCTTCCTTGACAACTTTAAAGATCCTTTTTGTCACTGATGTTCTGTGGTTCTTCACAAAGAAAAATAGCTTTTTAGAGGCCTCATTAACTATCCTCAGTAAACTATTTCCTTGCCTTTTTTATAAATGATACTCTTCCAGCTACCGTAGAAAAGTTGTTGCTAAACGCTTTTGACATAATGCGTATGGAAGTTCCTCACCTCAGTATGCTTGTTTAGCAACAGTAACAAATACTTTAATAGCCTCTTTATCTATTTTAAAAACATCTCAAGTAATGTTTGTTTCATCCTTGTAAAATCATGTTGCGAGATGGCAAAACTAGCACCTACCTCCCACATGCTTTAGCTTAGGCTGTTTGATTGCAGTATTCTAACTAAGCAGTGTTATTAGTGATGAGGCATTGACAAGAAGGCAATGATCACTGCCTCTCCTCTCATCTAGAAGTGAATCAGCAGGAAGCAGAGATTATAGAAACATGTTCTTGTCAGTCTGTCCTTCAAAAAGGCAGGGAGCCTCCCCGACTGCGCCCCTGGTAGCTCCTCAGTGGTCTTGAAAGTTGGATGCAGGGAAAACAACCAAAAGAGTTAACTTACAAGAAATAACTGTTGTCAGACAAGTGATCCTGAAGGCTGATAAAAAAAAAGTATTCCTGACACTGTTACTTTCTTATTTAGATGTTTGGGCACTTACAGTAAAAAGTTCAATAAGAGCTGAGACAGTGGACAGATACTGTTCAAATTGCATATGATGGTTTCATATGCTTAACTACTTATCTGAAGTGATAAAATTAAAACAGAAACATAGTAATTTAGGCAAATTTTAAGCCTTGTTTCTCCTTTCATATGTGGCTTTTTGCACTACTTTACCTTTGTAAAGATAATTTATACTAGTGTGACATCAAAATTACATCATAGAAGCAGATACTTACAATAAATGTTGGTTTTGAAAATACTAAGTTGGTCTTATCTAATCTAACCAGGTTTTATAGAAATAAACCTATTTTGGTAAATTTTGAGGCGTTTTTAAATGCAAGTTTTATTTCTACAATCACTAGTGTAAATAATTTAGACAGAATGAAGACACCCCATTGCTGAGGTGTCTTCCTCTATAAAAGTAGACTACATTGGAACACATACTAATGAAATTGTCTTTTCTGAATATTTTGGGATCTTTCTTACAAATTTAGTAATTTTTTTGTTTGTGTCTGGTCTACTTAAGAAGTTGCTAGCACAAAGCAGTGAGAATAGTCAGGTTTGTCTTGCCTTTCAGAGTTTTCCTTTTAATGCAGTCCAGAGATGATTCAGTTAGTGACTTTTACCAAATCAAATCCACTACTTTGTTTTTACATAAATTTTATAGGAATAATCTGTGTTCTTAAAGTTGGGAAGGTTTTTCAATAACTGGCTACATGGTAAACAAGAGATATTCAAAATTCTAGCAGTAACTTATATCACAATATTCTTACTGTTTTCTCCTACAAAAATAAGTTGCCAAACAAAGCTGTCACAGTGAATTAGAGCATGGTTCAAATGAAAAATGCAAAAGAATGTACAACCTAAACTTAAAAGAAAGTTAAATTACATTAGCAAAGAAAAGGTATAAGAAGTCTTTAAAATGCTCTCTCCATATCACACAGTTTCCAGTAACAAAATAAAAATTGTAATATTTTATTATTATAATAAATAGAATGCATGCTTTCCGAAATTGCCTATAGTCACATACTTTTTTGTTATACAGTAAACACTTTAAATTGTGTCTCAATAACAAAAACATGAACATGTAAAAACATTTACATTTGGTAAGCTCTTCCCTGTTATTTATGCATGCTGAGTGTAATAACAATGCTTACTTTAGAGAGGTCATGTGGTCATTTATTAATCAATGTTTTATCATGTTTTCACAGTTCTTACATGCAAAGTGTTTATGCATATATCTAGTGTATGCACACACGTACCTTGCAAACTGTTATATGAATGTGTTACTCTGGCTGGTTTGCATCTTTCTTCACTCTTTGCCCCCCCGCATCAAAATCTTATTTATAAAATCACTGGTACTGAAAATGTGAAATACAGTCTGTTATTTGAATATCTATAAATCGGCCATCTGTGATATACACTGTAACAAGGAAAAATGAATCAAGTTTGTCAGTAAATGCTACTTTGACAAATCCAATTTTAAACATAATGTATTGCTAAGGCTGTATTATAACAACTTTCATAACTCTAAAAGGGCAAATAACTTATTTGTCTCTTTAGTAATTGCACCATGTATGGTGATTTAGTATGTCTTGAATTTAGATTTTTACTTCTGTGATAAGAAGCTCTTTCTTATTATCTTTGTCCTTTGCAAAATCTCAGGATTTTGTTAAGGACAGCCAAGTAGGTGGTTTGTGATTATTAAATATACCACCCTGATAGTACCCTCTGGAGATTAGATTTGCACATCAAAGTAACAGTCAGAGTAATACAAGAGCTGCACCTCCATGTTGACCCACCCAACTCACTGCACCAAGAGCAGCTTTTCAAAAGATGTGATTAAGTAAAAGACAGCCAATAGCAGTGGATAAATAATGTCATGCATTAAAATACACCGAAAACAAGTGTAGAGCTAAGATGGAAACACGCTGTCATAGTACCTGTTCCAGTAGAGGGGATGGGTGCAGCAGTTGAAAAGTATCTACATGAGTTTTATTTAGTGAATTGCAATCTCCAAGTGATCAAAAAGTTCAGGATGAAAGTTTCCCCAGAAGCAAAGTAGAAAGAAGTTGAATACTGTCATTGCTCTCTATGAATGAATCTCCTTAACCTTTAGTTAGTGTGTATCACTTAGCAGTTACATTTCATCTCTGGATGTTCCTAGACTGTAAGTCAGGAATTTGTTTTGAGTATGGGCATAGCTAAAGCACAACAGCAGGTACTTGAGTTAAATATTTGTATGGGGAAAGCATGATTGAAATAATTACACAGTCAAGGTAAATTAGTTTTAAGCAGTCTAATTTCATAAAAGGCTGATTCCAGAGAACTGGCAAGGAGCAAGGATATATGATAATAACACATTCAACAGTGTTGGAAGAGAGCTCCTAAAATGATTAAAATGTCCTAAAACTCATACAGTTTAAAATAATAATAAAAATAACAACAACTTTTTAGGTACATTTTATTAACTTTTTAGGTTACAAACTGGTAGGAATTTAAGACAAGTTTTCAGGGGGTTGTTTCTATTGCAGAAGAAACTTTAAAGAAAATCTACTGAATGGAAGCTCATATTTTTACTATATCTATGTGGCTGTAGAAGCTTGCTCAAGAGGTTATTAAATATCATGGTAAAATAACAACCTGGCAAGACTGTGTAATCCTACACTTTTATAAAACATATATGGCATACAAACATGATATACCTATCTTTATACCGCAAACAGGAAAAAGAAAGGGCTTTTCATAAATCTGTAATTTTTTTCATGTAGCAAACACAGTTCTACCAGGCTTTGGCAGGTATTAAATCTGCAAGAGAGAAGTAAATAGTTCCTGTGCTATGTTCTTTGTATATGGAAAACATATACAAGAAGCAGAAAGGTGACATTTAACTCTATAGTATTAAATCCTATAGCAGAAAAAAACAGCAGTGGAGAGAAAGCTGGACTTATGCATTACTTAAACACGCTTCTTAAGAATGCCCTTGTTCTCCTGAGTTCTTTCTCATCACCATAAGCTCTCTCCTAGGTGTGAAACTATAAGCAGACGAAAGCTTGTCATGCAGGTGTATTTTGTATACCTGCCACATTGTGAACTCACCATGTCTCTGGCCCTGAGGAGAAGTTCTCTTCCCTTGCAGCAAGATTATGTTTTAAAAAGCTGACTTTTAAACCTCTTACTGAATTTTTTAATGGATTAAATTCATCATGTCACCAGCTGCTGTGCAGCTAATAGAGCCATAAAACACTGTATTAAAGGATTACCCATGCAAAATTTCCTCTTGTGCTAATGTGAATTTTAATACTTTTAACATTTAGTTGAGATGGGAATGTCCAAGAACAGCTTGTTCAATAGGTTGTTCTATAAAATTAAGTTCCTCAGCTCATCACAAATGCCAGGACTCCATTAAGTTAAAATTTTACAGAGCGGCTGAGATGATTCACTGTATATAGCATTCACAGGGAGGAAGGCAACATCTGCTTCTCCATTAATGCTATAAACCAAGGAAGTAAAACACACAAGAGCATCATAACTGCAGGGAAACTGGGCTGAACAGCTGAGAGTCCTCGCTCCATATTAGCTGGGGGTCAGTTTATGCCATTAGGTACTTGAGGTATAAAGGCAGAGGAAATACAAAATTCCACTCCCTGAAGCAGGGTGACTACCGTAGGCTTTGAATCTAGTCTCACATTAATATTCAGGAGGAATTTCATGAAAGCAAATTATTTAACTTTAGTAGGTGGTATAGGGAAAAAAAAGGGATAGCCATGCTTTCAAAACAGGGAGTGAGACCTTTGGTTTTATACTTATCTATAAACAGTAATTAACAAGCTATCATTTATGTTTCTGAAATCATTAAGTGACTGCAAAATAAGATATAAAAGGCTGCAGGTTGCATTTCTCTCATCTGACAGCAACAAAATGGTCTTCTAGAGGGTGTTTCTCTGGAGTAGTTATAAGTTTAGAAGTGGTGTGCCTTTGTTGGCTCGTAACTCCCATTTTCTGCTGAATAGGACAGTTTGAAGAGATGCTAGCAGGTACTAGAAAGAGCCTCACCAAGCCTCTCCCCCCTGTCTCACCCATAAGGACCACCCACGGAAACTACCATCAGTAACCAGATGAAATCCTTGTTTACTGCTGCAATTAATACATAATTAAGCACTTGGACCTTACTCAGACATCTTTTTCCTACCATGGGCAACAGAATAAGCTTGAAGGAAGGGCAAAGAGCAGGCAAGCAACAGCAGTCCCAGTCCATCAACATCTGCACTGAGTATCATTCTTGATAGTGAAATATTTGGGTAGGTAAGACTGTAAAAAAAAAAAGGAACACTAAGCTTTCTTTTGACCCTAATGGCTCTTGCAAACAAATGATCACTGATGCAGGCAAAACATTCTGTGTTTTCAAATCAGCATGTAAAAATTGGTTTCTCCTTATGGCTTTTCATCTGAGCATTGATCATCCCAGTACCAGCTAAAGCAAGGCAGCATAACATCACACACTTTACCTTGTTAGCAGTACCATCATCATGCAGAGAGTGCTGCCAAATAAGAACCCACCAGTTCCAGGGACAGCCAGAGTGCTTCTTCAATCCCACCCTGAGTATGTGAGAAAGGAAGAAACCCCAGCTGACTCTAGCTCAAATGCTGTGCACCCTGTAAGAGAAGGAGCTGGCTGGTTTTGTCACTCATTGATCCCAAAATGACCAAAACCACTGCCAGCAACCTCCTCCTTAGAAGCCTGTGCAGCTGTTTATCTTTGGTCATTTCCTGAAGGAGTAATTTTTAGTCAGGACCCTGATCAACAGCCAGATGAGGATAGTAGGAACAGCCTATGAATTCTAGGTTTCATCTCTACAAACTTTAAAAATCCAGCTATGAGCAGTTGACTGCCTTTTAAAACTGTTTCCAAATGAGGGAGACTTTCCATGTAGCACATTGTTCATACTGCTAAGTTTTTTTACAAAATTTTGTAGTAGTAATAGTAGTAGTAGCACTAGTAGTAAAGGTTTCTGATGCTCACTTTGGAATAAAAGGGGACAGTTATTTAAAATCTTACATGAGAATGGTGAGGAAGTTTTAATAGGAATATGCTTGAGCTGCTGTTCCTTACCCCAACTGAATTTTCTCCACAGCTCCATATTTTGTTCTCCATGTGTATTACTGTTCTGAGAGCCTGTCATTTCTTATCAGAATGAGAAAGGCTAAAGAGATAATATTTCAATAACATACTGGCCTGATCATAAAATAACTCAATGGAAATGTGTAACTGCCTCAGGCAGCACAGCAGGATAGTCAGCAGTCAGATGATTTCTATTCTGGGTTTCTTTTTTTTATGGTTACATTTTCTGTTATATCAGACATACCCTCAAGTCTTAGTTATGCTTTTATTCAAAAGGAGAACCACAGTATAAAGACCTACAAAACTTATTATGATATATTACTGTAAAGAAATAAAAGTTGGTGCCACAGTAGCATATTGATAAGGACAGGCCTGCCACACTAATTGACCTTTTTTAATCTCAACCACCAGGGCTGAGGCCTAAGCATCTCGGTTGCTTAGCAACAGGGTCACTGCTTTCAGGCCTTAAATGCACCAAAAAAAATAGTTAAGAAAATATCAGAAGATGTGATCTTATGAAGGCAGCAGATGTTTGGCAGATGAAAGTATTCTTTTTTATCCCTTTTTATCCCGTGCTGTTGATCATAATGCATAGAGGGTCAAAAAAGAAACCAGGGTCTGAAGTTTTACTGATCTAAGAAGACCATCAAAACAGTACTGAAACTACAGGCATATGCTCCTGCTTGACACTGGTCCTGATGAGATGCTTTTGATTTTTAGACCATACATAGATATCTACAAATAATTCATATGATTCTTCCTTATGCATAAACTACATGCATACGTGCAAAATACTAAGTGACCCTGGATAATATACATGTATTTTTAGGACAGCAGAGTGCAGAAGAAAAGTTAAAAAGGGGTTCCTATTTTCTAGATCCGTTTTTAACATTCTATCATAAACATTAGTGCTCACTGCTACGTTTAATGACAAGGCTTGAGGCAACACAACATCTCCTAAAGGTCAGCTCAGAGAGAAATTTGTTTCTTCCCTCCTCAGCATGAAATACAGGAAAAAGTCAACACTTCTTTTAAACTTTAATAAAGGCCATGGAACAAGACTGCTTCTCTGCCAGAAATCAAAATCTTTGTAGATGAGAGTAGCCAAATGTTTGCTGCAGGTTTCTCCTGGAGAGGAATCCTAGTGTTAGAGTCATGAAATCTCTGTGTTATTCTGAAATAATCATCAACAAAAATGATAAATGGCCTCATGAATTCCACTGTGTCTTAACATTAATGCTTCCCTAGCTTAAATGCAAGCTGGGAGGCTCTTATTTTATCAGTGCTCATATAAATTACTTCATGGTTGTCAGTGAACAAAGCATTTAATGTAAACCAAAAATCAGTATTTTCCTCTCACAAACATCAGTTACGGTTAAATTTAATGTTAAATGTGGGGCACAATAACAAGAGGTTTTAGATTTTCTTTATTTACAGTGTTACTTCAAATAATTGTCTAGATTTTCCCTGCTACATTTTAGTCTTCTTTCACTATTACTACTTGGCAACAGGGGTATTTGTATGGAGGTTCTTCACAGAATCACAGAATCATTAAGGTTGGAAGGGGCCTCCAGAGATTTTTTAGTCCAAGTCCCTTGACTAAAATTTTCTTGCCTTGCCTCTTCTTGAGGCTGAACAGTCCCAGCTCTCCCAGCCTTCTTCATATGACAGATGCTCTAATCCCTTGATCATCCTACACTGAACTTGCTCCAGTGTTTCTTATGCTAAGAAGCCCAGAACTGCACCCAACACACCAGGTGTGCAACCAGGGCTGAGCAGAGAAGGGTCACATCCGTCAAGCTACGAATGACTAGCCTCTAACTGGATTTTGTACCATTGATTCCAATATGTCAAGCCTTGCATTCCATCCTGTTATGAGCCCACCTCTCTGTATACTCATCTAACTTGTACTTCAGAAATTTGTCTATGTTGTTATGGGAGTTGGGGTCAAAAGCTTTACTAAATCCAAACAACAGCACCAAGCTAGTCACCTCATCATAAAAGGCAATCAAGCTGGTGAAGGATGATTTTCCCTTCATAAATGCATGCTTCTTTTCCTCTATATTTTCATAAATGGTTTGCAGGAGCATTGCTCCTTCACCTTCCCAGGGACTGAGGGAAGCTGACCAGCCTTGTGGGTGCAAGCCCATTATATACCATGGTCTTGTATATATCCATTTTTTAAACGTTAATTAACCCAGTTCTCTTCCACTGAAGGTAAGTCTTCCTTGCTCTGGCACTTTTCTGCTGGTCTGAGGAACCTGGGATTCCTTAAGGGCAGTCTTACCAGTAAAGACCAAAGTGAAGAAGGCATTGAATACCTTGGCCTGTTCATTGTTCTTTGTCACCAGATCAACTGTCTCATTCATCAGAATGCTAGAATTTTCCCTACTCTTTCTTTTGTTGGTGATGTACTAGCAGAAGATCTTCTTGCTTAACCATCACAACCCTCACCAGATTCAGTTTGATGGGCTTTGCTTTTTCTTACGTGATCTTTGCATACTCAGACAGTGTCCATACATGACTGCTGGGCCACCTGCCCCTACTTCCACCTCCTGCATACTTCCTTTTTATGTTTTAATTTTGTCAGGAGCTTTTTGTTCATTTGTGCAGGCCTTCTGACACCTTTCCTTGGTTTCCCACTCATTGAGATAGATTGTTCTTGAGTTTGGAGAAAGTGATCCCTGAAAATCAACTAACGCTCCTGGATCCATCTTCTCTCCAGAGGCATTTCCAATGGGATTTTTCCAACCAGATCCCTAAAAAGGCCAATGTCTGCTCTCCTGAAAGCCAGGGTTGTAATCCTACTTTTAGCCTTTGGCAATCCTCATCTTTCTCCTCTTTTTTTGCCTTTTCCCAATTGACGGTGTTTTAATGTTAGGAAGAAGGGACAATGTCTTGATTTACAGCTAGAAACAGCAGAAGTGTTGCTGTCATTCTGAATTGTCTAGAATATGAGAGGATTTTAAGAACACATTCAAGGCAGTAATGCTCTGTCAAGTTCTCAATATTAATATATATACAATGCCCTCTCTTTCACGTAAGTTGTGTTTCTAACAAAATGGTCAAAATATCCACACCCTTGTTGCCCAGATCAGCAGATAAAATGGGCATCTCTGTATTGTTTTCTTATCTTAATATCCAAGTGGAGGATTTGAATGCCCTATTTTGGTACTCACACTTGTGTACTGATTTCCTAAGTAGAATTATCACTGATTCAACAAAACTTCATTACATGGGGACTGTACAGGACTTTGTATCATAGGGAAAAATTAATGCTTGATCACTACGTTGAAGCATGTTATCTACACAAAGAAAATACATTTAACCAAGAAATCAGAAACTGTGATAATGGATGTCATAGACATTGCTAATAGTCTTCTGAAATCAGCTCTGCTTGTATAAAAATTTAAATGTTTGCACTCACTGTGTCTAGAGATGCCTATGGTTTGATAATACCTAGCAGTTGTATGCAGGGAACTTAGGGATTTGTGCAGTTGTTGTTTGATCTTACTATTGACTTCAAGTAAGATCAGCAGGATGTTTGCCATGAACAAAAGATCAGCCTTAGTAGAATTCCTTTTGCTTAACTGAGTTTAGTCTTCTGATATCTTCTTGAACATCACAATGTTAATCAGTTGTAACAGGTAAATCAGCATGTTAGGATCTGTCTTTACACCAAGATAGGGTCTTAAATATCTATTAGTCTTCAAAGTTAACTGCTTTTGGCATTTGTTAATACCAAAGGCAGCCAAATATTTTTTGTGAATTCAAAACTCTGTTTTACAAAACTTAAAAGTTCTGTGAAAGGGTGACTCTCAATGGTAATAGTATGAAAGTAATGCAGCTAGGTAGGTAGAAGTGTTAGTAAATGTAGTTATGCAACAGGCATAGCCTTCCTACTGTTTCTTTCATCTATGTGTCCTCCATATAAATTCTCAGCAAAACCACTCTTTTACTAGTGTAAGTAGCTTAAGTGTATGCCACTCAGAGAAAGACCAGTGGAAAACTAAGACATAAATATGTCAAAACATACATGACTCTGCCTTTAAATGTTGATTAATGGTTTCATGAACTATAGCTATGCTAAACCCAGATTTCAGTTCCAGAAACTTCCTTTTTTTTTGTCTCAGTGGTGAGCTCCATGAGAGTTCTGTAAATTATTTGTCTTTGCCAATGTTAGTTTACCATGATAGTGAAGTTCAAGTCTGAGAAGCCATGAAGTATCACAGGCAAGCATCCTTAGATATATCTTCATTTTTCCTACTGAGTTAAACCAATTTTGTGTGTTCACAGGTGCTGACTGATCTTTACAAAAGTATTTTTCAGGTGATCTCTCAGAGGAATGCTATATTTTAACACCCTTTCATCCTTAAGAAGGAGAATAAAATATTTTCCCAGTCTGGGTACTGATACATGAAAGCAGAATTTTGTTACTAATGACATGCTAGAAACTCACATGAATTTATAATGAAGGAAAGGTGTATTTTGTTTTTTCCATTCAGAAGGAGGAACTGCATCATGCCTACTGCATATCATCTATTGCAAAAAGTCTCACAGAAACCCCTTAAAAGGATATATTTCTCTTAGATCAGTCCTTGGTTTTAATCATTAACCCAGGGATTATTCCAGGATTCTGCAGTACTAATTACAGATTTCAGCTTAGTGGAAGAACTAAATATGAGAATTAATTCAAAATATTTACTTAAGCCAACATTCATGTTTTTATGTGTTCCATTTCTTAGTACTGCTGTGGAAATAGTTTTCATGAGCATGTACAGCATAGTGCAGAGCATAGGGAAATTCTACAAACATGTTTGTATAGGCAATAAAACATCTGCCATCAGGCTACATTAGCATTTGAAAAATAATATGCAAAAAAACAACTGAAAAATTATTGAATGTACAAACTAAGATTCACTAAGAATCAATCATAAAACCTTTAACTGTGAAATTTCATCATGCAGTTTTTGTCCTTGCACTTACTATTATTCTTCTGTGATTTCCTATTTTAAGAAAAGGCATAGTGGTAAGAAAAAGATAAACAGCTTACAAATTTCAGGGTTCTTTGAATTCTATATACATGTTATGTTGATATTATTGGACCAGGCACAGCCTGGAATATGGCCACCCCAACCAAGGCCATTGAAGATAAGCTGTGAAATTTAAAAAAATGAATACTGAACTACTGAGGTACAACAGAGCAGTGCATCCTTTCTCCAACAGTTAAAAAGCTTAGCAAAAAAAAAGAAAATACTGCACAAACTGTACTGTTGAAAACCTGATTTTCTCAAGTATTCACTCATTAGCTAAATGAAAGCCATTTGCTCTAGAACAAAAAATCTACTGTTTTCCACGTCATGCTAAATACCAACCTTTTAAGTTATGACTTTTTAGTAATACATTTGTTCAGCCTAACTAAATGACTGTTTGTGAGGAATGGAGCATTATGAAAACCAAATTGGAGCAGTACCAAAGCTAACTGCTTCACACCTCTGTGTAAATTCTGTTAGTCTTCAAGTCTGTCAGGAGGAGACAGGTGTAGAAAGGTTCTTCATGACTGATTCTGGATTTTCTATACAATTTGGAAAACTGGTGAGCTGAAGTTGGATAAATTCCAGCCACTTTCCTTTGCCTTGACTTCTGAAATGCAAGGAATAACTGGTATCTATTCCAATGGTCCTGGACCTGGAGGACTGGATCAGAAATTCCTGAAAAGATAATCAGTGATAGACAGTGATCAGTAGAACTCTACAAGAAGACCAGTTGAACAGAGTTTTGCTATTACTGTCACAAGACAATAATTTTAACACATGGAGAGGGTCTTAGTTACACTTGAAACAGAAGTTTAGCAAAATCAGCAAGTGCTCAAAAGTTTCAAAAAAGATCCAAATCAGAAAGTACATTTTCTGATGAGAACCACAGTAAGTAAAGAAATGTTAGACTCCTGGTCTAAAGGGCAATAAGTACCTGCACAGCACTGGGTTCATTCTATATAGCAGTGGATAACACTTTCCCTACATTAATTTGAGATCACAGCTGATCAAGCGAAATATTTTCTTCTGCCCTGTCCCTTTGAGCCACTTCTTCTCTTGTAAGCTTGCAGAAGAACTCAGTGGAAAGTTGCTGTGGTCACTTACTGAACACAGAAAAATATGATTGAACTTTTTACCTTTTGGTTATACTTTTGATCTGTAGCCCACATGATCTCATTAAGACCATATTATTTAGCTTAAACTTCAGATACTTGACCATTTCTCACTGTAGCCCCAGGCTGGGTGTAGTGTAATATTGTTCTGGCCAGCTTCCTGGCAGGGCAACATGTCATAAAGTATCTGCTGGGATATGACAGAAGAAGCAGGTTGGGGGATGGAAGATGGAATAAAGAGGCTCAGACACTTAAGAGAGCTTGCAAGAAGAGGTCAGTGCCCATCAGATGATAGGATACTGAATCCCAATTACTCAGGAATGCTCAGCACAGGCTGCCTGATGCAGACTGCAATAAATCTTATGGCAGGCATTAGGAACACCTGGTTTCAGATGAGAACACCTTTCTTAGTTCAATCTAAATCAATCTTTTTTTCTTCCCCTTGCCTGAACTGATCTCTATCTACTGGGGGAGGAAGGGGAAGAAAAACAGGCAGGTGATCTTATTATGGGTCTTGTCAGCCTCACTAATGCAAAACAGGTAACAGGCAGAAGAGACAAAAAGGAGAGGGTTTAACCAGTGCAATAGCTCCTGTCATCTGCCTTGCTATTTGAGAGCAGCTTCTTTACAGCTGCCTTCAAATTGGCACATGTCACAACACTGGACTTTGTCCAGCCCACACTCAGATGTCGGATGAGCTTAATGGTCATGAGTCATTAAAAGCTTTCAACATTGCTGACCTCCTGAATATCTTGAGTCTATTGTTCTATCTGGAGAAGAATTGGGGAGGTAAACACAGTTCAGCCACTGTCAGCTCTGCTGATATAAATCAAAACAGTTATGGTGATTTCAGGGAGCTGAGTGTGGCCATATTCACTGTGGTCCTACCCTGCTTTTAGAGAACAAAAGGATAGTTCCAAATTAAAACTTTTTGAAGAAAACCATGAGCACTACAATTAACTGTTTACAGATTTATATCTTTTATTTTTGCTGTCTGAGAAGGTGTAAGCTCTGATTTAAGTATTTTCCCTGTACTGGAATATCCGTAGGATCTTTGTCCTCCAGCATGCCCTCAGAAAAGGTGCTTAATCTCTCAGAGATCTCCACTGTTCCATGAAATTCTGCTTATGCTGGTCAATAGATTCAAAATTTACTAAGGAGGAAGAGACATACACACATGCACACAGAAAGACAGAAAGTTATTTCATGAGCTTCTTCCTTAGCAAGCTGCCTGAAAGTAAGTCAGTGGTGGGGTTCTCAATGGTTGGGCTCCAATGTGTTCCCCATTTTTTCTTTCTGAGTTTTCTTCTATCTCTCCTCTTTTCTTTTTTTTTTCTCCAAATAATTTTCTTTCCCTCAAGATGGGCTCTTCCCATTTGAAGAATTTCCATGAGCTACCCTGAGAGAAATTCCTATGTAACAGGTAAACATATGACACAGTTACAAATGGAGAACATATTCATGGCCTCATACACATGTGACTGTCCTAGCCTTGTTGCCTGTCAGCATCCATTGCAAAGAGACATCCAGTTCTGACCCTGGCAAACATCCATAAATTACCATGATCAGAAAGGACAGTTTAAGGCCTTACACAAGGAAGGAAACACTTGCTCTCAGTGGCAGTTTGGAGCTATCTGGAGTCCCCATTGCACCTTTTGAGTAACAGCTGTATTCCCAAGAGCTCCAAGCAGAGGGCCCACTTCATGTGCCAGCCTGAAGCAGCATAGTTGCCCACACGGCTGGCTGTGTATAAAAGGAACTGGAAAGCATGCCACATAGGATCATTTCAGTAATGGTTCTCATTGGGCTACCTAGCTGATAATCTTCTCCCCCGGTATACACAGCAGCACTACAACTCAGAGCGCTCAGAGCTACAGGAGCCACTGAAAAACACAGTAAATTAAGTACAATTAGCAGAGCAAACATCACCACTGCTAGCATAATAGTCTTGTAATTATTATAACAGCACTTATTATTTGGGCCATTTCTCAAAGCAGTGGTCTTTAAATGAATGTCGTTGTTATGAAGTCCCTTTTCAAATAGAGTATCCCAGGGTACACTGGAGACTTGAGGAAGAAGGGTTTAGACCTGATTCAAATAAATATTTCAGTGCCTAACTGGAGAGAGTACCCATTGGACTGTCAGGTGAATTCCAGAAGGACAACTACAAAAAGAATCCATTACGTGGTTCTTCCTGACTAAAGCAGTGTTTAGATGCTGAATTTCTGAGTTGTGTCCTGATGGCACTGTGATACAGACTGCAGGAGAAAATCTAGTTAGTGATGTAAACAGGTATGTGTTAGACTGCCCAAGTCCAGCAGTAGGTCTCTCATGTTGGTCCTCAGTAGGACTGTGAAACTCACTGTCATTATAGGATGACGTAACTGAAGTGCACAAGCTTTCACACGTAGTTTAAGACATGTTTTCTTACTGCTTGGCAGCTCCTGTTCACTACCCATTGCTCCTTACAAAAGCACTCTGTATTTGGTCTTAGGCTTACATTTAACATCCCTCACTTAAAGAGTGTGCTCAAATAGGAGCCAGCCTGGCTAGGCTGAATACTGGGGTTTAGTGTCTGAAGTCCATCAGTGGAACCACAGAGACACAATAAGTTTTTAGGACCACAACAGTTATCTTGAGATCTTGGAATGGACTAGCATTTTCAGCATTTCAAATTCCTTCTGAAGCCAATGGGGTCTGTCCGTCTTTGCAGCCTCTGGGAACTTATTAACTCTGCTGCTGTTTTGGTGCCTAAGTATGGATGGAGGTGACTGACTTCAGGCAGCAAGGGTATACTGTGGCTAGTATAGCTAACAATATAATTATTTCAAAAGGTTCTTCATCTTTCCTACTATATACTGACTTATTTCTGTTGAGTGACAGAGTGGTGACCACTTGTTCAATTTTCTACAACAGAATAAGGGTGAACTAAGGACTCATCTGTTGAGAACATCAAAACACCCAAGTAAAAAGTGACTTGAAATGACAAGATCTCACCCCAGAAATAAATTGCAGTAATAAAAAGATTAACATTTATGATAATCCTCTCTGCATAGCATAAGGCAGGCATGAACAACTGCCTGGAAAGATAAGGATTTCAATTTCAAGAAGCAAAGGAGAATCTTCATAGTTTAAGTAGGGAGTTCTGACTTCGTAGTTCACAATTTACTACTACTGAAGGTTTCCTAAATACTCAGAGACCAGAGGCGTATAGAAGATTAGATAACAGAACTCCAGAAGCATTTCTTATTTAGAGAGGAAGGGCCACTAGGTGGCACAAAAGTTGCCTAATGTCATTGAATTTTCTGGTTTTGAGACTGGAAAATGACACTCCAAGGGATGAACTATGGCTTTATAACTACAACATTGTAATGCAACCAGCAAAGAAAATACATGGATGTTTAGAGGGTTGAGATTCTTTAATTCCATTCTGTACATTGGAGGATTAGTGTGGCTTTGTTATTACTGTCCCCTCCTTCCAAAAAAAATGATTTGTTTTTTAAAGAACCAAAAATGCATAACCAGAAAGTTGACAGATTCATTGTGCTTAAATGTGGAAGTAAGTATGATGTGCCAAACAAAGAATAGTGTGCCAAAGAAATAATAATCTGTCAAGACACCCTACCTTCAAGAATGTAGGATTAATTTGAAGAGGTGAGAATGACATCAGGAAAAAGGCAGAAAGGGGAAAAATATAGAGTTGGAGAAGTTGTAGCAGTGAGGATTTATAACCCAAGAGCAAGTCAGCTAATGTAGAAGTCATCCTTACCAATGACATCTCAAAGGCATTGACATATCAGTTAATATCAGTTAACAAAACAGAAAAAACTGAAGACCAAGCCCTTTGGTCCCAGAGAACATGCAAGGAACATCCCACGAAGGAGAATGCATCTGACCATCTGGACATACAGAGTGTTGCACAATTTGCTTCTGGGGCTAACAACTATCTGAGCAATGCCTTATACACTGCATGAGCATCCACAGAGTCATTCTGGTCAAGGAGAGTCAACTTACAATCTGAAATCAGTTTTAATGAGACAACTTTGATGGGCATTATGTCAGCTTCTTTCAACCTTGGGGTTTTGATTGACTGCTGAGGACTGTCCTTTAGATGGTAACAAGGATGCTGTCATTCCTGCACAGATAGCTTGCACCAGGCTTGAATGCAAAAGCAAGTAGTGTGCATACCTGCTCTTTCTGCATCAGAATAAATTTCAGCTTCAATTAATTTCACTTTAGATAATATTTAAAAACCAATTGTGGCTGACACACTTTACAAGTCTGTTGTTCCTGCTGAGATAAACCATGGGCCTGATCATGAAAGCATAGCTCAAGATCAGCAGTGTGGTATCCAGAGCCCAGTATGGCCCAATTGCAATCTCTAGTGTTCATTACAGTAGCTTATGATCTGATAGTCTGAAATAGAGGAGAGAATTCTTTGATCTCCTGCATTGCTTGCACAGTTTTCAGGAAGGGTTTTCAGCAGCACTTCAGGGATCTGTCTTTATTTCTTTAAATCACTAGTGAATTTTATATTTGTTTAAAGCAGAACTGCATTAGACAAGTGCTGTGTTTTTGAAACCCTATCTATGGCTTATGCTTCCAGCTGGGAAGGAAGGTTAGTAAAATTAGTAATGAATACAATCAGAGCTGGCTTCTGCCTTTAAAATATTTTTAAAGTGATGAAAAGAGAGGAGAGAAAAGGAGAAAGAGGAGAGGGGAGGAGAGAGGAGGAGAGGAGAGGAAGTTAGAAGCCATTGAAAAAAAAACATTTTGACTTTCAGCCCTGCTACTGCAAATATTATAAAGCAAGATGTATTTTTAAGAAGTCATTAATGACATTCAGTTTTCCTCTGGTCCTCTTCTTGCTTTCTCACAACTAGTGATATCTGCTATCACCTCCGTACTTCAGATGTCAGAACAAAGTGATTCAAAAATCCCCAGATAGAGAAATAAAAAAAAGAGGAAAACCCTTGTCAGTGACAGCTTTTTCAAAGTAAACAGAGCTTTGTATTGCATATTCAGAGTCCCATAAACTTTATAAGGTTGGAAAAGTATTATTTTTATAATAGGACTCATATGAATATGGTTTTGAATTCTACAGCAGCAGCTCCAGGTACAAAATGGCTACACTCTTCAAGCCATATATTTTATAGAATCATAGAAGAGTTAGGGTTGGAAAGGACCTTAAGATCATCTAGTTCCAACCCCCCCTGCCATGGGCAGGGACACCTAACGCTAAACCATATCACCCAAGGCCTCGTCCAACCTGGCCTTGAACACTGACAGGGATGGAGCATTCACAACCTCCTTGGGCAACCCATTCCACTGCCTCACCACCCTAACAGGAAAGAATTTCCTCCTTATATCCAACCTAAACTTCCCCTGTTTAAGTTTTAACCCATTACCCCTTGTCCTGTCTCTACAGTCCCTAATGAAGAGTCCCTCCCCAGCATCCCTATAGGCCCCCTTCAGATACTGGAAGGCTGCTAGGAGGTCTCCACGCAGCCTTCTCTTCTCCAGGCTGAACAGCCCCAGCTTTCTCAGCCTGTCTACATACAGGAGGTGCTCCAGACCCCTGATCATCCTCATGGCCCTTCTCTGGACTTGTTCCAACAGTTCCATGTCCTCTTTATGTTGAGGACACCAGAACTGCACACAATACTCCAGGTGAGGTCTCACAAGAGCAGAGTAGAGGGGCAGGATCACCTCCTTCGACCTGCTGGTCACGCTCCTTTTGATGCAGCCCAGGATATTTAAATGAAGCTATCACTAAGGCATGCAGTAAGATGAGACTAAATTTCTTTTCTGGAATGTACAAAAGCGCATGGATTCTCTTTATGCTTTTGTCCACAAGATACCACATGATCAGGCTGAAAATACTACTTATCTGCGGGGGGAAATTATTTCTGGTTCCCACAAGATTGTAGTCAATATCAGCATTCCATTTTTAAGTGGTTTATAAAGGGTTAATGAATAATTAATGGATATCATAAGCACATTTCAGATATGATCAGTGTATGCAATAGATGCATATCAGCATGTGGAATTTTAGTTAGTTATATGCTATTTGGCTATTATAGTTCATTTATTAAAACAGCTGCAGATAATTTAGTAACCCTTTCTACATTTCTTATAGCTGGAAGAATAACATGAAGCGTGACCAAAAAAGGAAGAAAATTCTTTCACTTCCTCAGTAAGTTTAGTCTGGTTTCCGATTGATCCTAACTAATAATTCAGTTTTGTCATTGTTATTTTAACTCTAGAATCTATTAAAACAGATAGTAATATGTAAGATTTAAAATCTTTAATGTGGGAAAGGAACCAGCCCTGAAAAAACAGGACAGATTAGCATTTGATTACAAACCTTAAGGAATTAAACTTTTATATTGTAAACCCAGACATATGTAGAAAGATTTGTGTTACAATCTTGTCCTTTTCCCACCATTCCCATCATTCACTGGGAAACTAGAAAATACAGGAATTCTTGCGAGATGCTGATCATGTAGGATCAGGTACACAATTTTCTGCCCATTTTAGACAGGAACAAACCAGATTATGAGAGTTTTTTTTAAAGAAAATCTATTTTGAGCAAAGACTTTAAGTAGGAAGTAGCAAATAAAAGTGGATATATCTGACTACTCAACCCAAAATTATCAACTCTGTCTTGCCCAAACTGGAAGTGGATAAAATCCTTCTACTTGAATTGGCTGTTGGCTTCACTGCCACTTTATCTAGGGACTCTCAGAGACCAGATAATAAACAGTTACTAGTGTGTAAGACATCTCTGCTCTTTGCCACGCACGCTGTCCCTCTGCCAGAAGTTGCTGCCCCATAAATGTGGCCACAGAAGAAAACTTGTAAGCCTCTGCATCATCACCCTGCTTTGATGGTCCATAATTAACTGTGAGGCGGAAGCACAAGTCATTCTCTTGGCTGTGTGGCAGAATGGCTACCTAGGGCATAAAGTGGAATAAGGAAACACTAATATTTTTGGACAGCAAGATTTGCCAACTGCTTCTGTTAATCTCCCTCAGGAAACCAGAAAGTTTTCAATATCTTATCCCTCATATTTTCATTTTTAACCTAATGCTGTCTTATCCTTCATATTGTCATTCTATTCCCATGAAGAGCTCTAGACTATTTCTGAACTCAATTAAATCTTTCCTGGAACATCAGGAACTCTGTCCATTGTATTTCTCTGAAACAGGCATCAAATCTACTTTAAAACTTTTGCCAAAAAGGGTATTTATTGTTTTTTTTTAAGTATGTATTTCTGTTATCATTAACTGCAACAACAGTAGTAGTAGCAATAGCAGTAGTAGTAATAGTAAAATAAATATACCTTGTCCATGACTAAGGGTTAAATTGGTTTGGTTTTGATTTCTTTTTTTATTAAATGTTAAAAAACAGTTAGTTGAATAGTAAGCAGGGAAATGGTAACAATGAGAGGGAAAATGCAGTAAAGGCCACTTAAAACACATTAGTTATGTTAGCCTAGAGCAGGATCCAAATTCAGGTCTGAACTGATTGGAGCTGTCTGCTTACTTCAGTTTGCTCAATTATCAGCCACCAGTAATTGGAAATTTGTCCCATTGTACATTAGGGGCTAATTAAGATTTTATTTTGACCAATAAAGCCGATATTACTTGCACTTGCACTTTGTCCTATTTGTGTTGCTGAAAACCCTGAATCCCAGCAATTCCCTGGGGATTTCTGAGATCCCGTAACACTCTCTGTCTCTGCAATAAAGACTAAGGGGAAAACTCTGACCCCTGAAGCTAACGACAAAACTGATATTAGCACAGTGAAATCAGAACTTGAGTTACACACTATATCTTTCAGATTATTATCTCTGTTTCTTCCTCATTTCCCAGATTTATCGCACTTCCAAAGGACTCTGTGTTAATTAACTAATCAATGCATAGCATTTTCTTTTTAGCATAAAAGCTATTTTTTTACTTAATCATTCACCATGTCAAGGAGCTAAAAAAGAATATGTTGAGAGGTTTGCCCTTGATTAAAACACAAAATGTGGCAATAAATATTTTTTATTGGTTATAATACCTTTACTTTATTAGGAAGATAACAGACTGCTGGTTAACTGATCATGAAAAATTAATTTAAAAGAAAAATATATGATACAGAGTTATTTCTGTTGTGTCTGCCTAACTTTTTATGTCTTCTTGTCTTCCTGTAAAAATTTGAGCTCTTTTAGTTTGTTTTTTTATTATCTACATGATATGATATTACCCAAGCCAGTCCTGAGAAACAGCAGATTTTGAACTGATGCTAACGCTTCTTTTACTTGCTTGTCAGTGCTATGCATAGAATGGTTTTGGTTGGAAAGCACCTTAAAGATCATCTAGTTCCACCACCCCCCCTGCCCCGCCATGGGCAAAGACAGCTTCCACTATACCAGCTCACTCAAAGCACTGTCCAACCTTGTCTTGCACCATCCTCTCTCTGGTATATAGATTTGTAAAGCAAAATGAAAAAGAAAAAATAACTGATATAATAAAACATCTTAAAAGTATTTGATACTTTTTATCTGATGTAAAGTATATGAAACGTACACATGTACATGAGCTTAGTGCTGATAAGGATGAATTAAAACATGTGCCAAAATATTTTACTGAATAGGGAAAATCAGTTTGAAAATCAGTTCTAATATGCTGTAATTATTATTATGATAAAAAAACATTAAAACTTCATTGCATGTTCTACATTTTGAGAAAGCTTTAGTGTTCTAAGAGGTTTGTTGTTGCCAACAGCACATTACAGTATTCAGAAAATACATCAAATGCTTATTTTTCAGGTATGTTCATGCAGGGTCTTTATTTCTAATTCCACTAATGCTCCACAGTTGGGTATCTTATATGCCTACTTTTCATTTAATAAAAAAAAAAAAAATCTTATTACTGTAAAATTCCATTACTCTCATGCCTCCCTATGTAGTACAATGTTAAGTACACTACAATACCGAGTCCCAGATGGAATACAATGCTGTAATTCAATTGAGGGATCCTGCTAATGTCCCACACTGAAGAATATAGCTTAAGGGTTTGGGTATGGTAGCAAACCTCTCAGCCTGGAGACTGAATTACAACCTGACTACGCAATCTGGGCCTCTGTGCAGTTGTTTGTAATGTACAGGACCCTGATTATCTGTAATACATCTGTAAAACAATTATTACAATAAAAAAGAGAAAGTAAGAGCACTGTAAATTAAAGTTTGTCCATAAGAATTATGCTATTACAGGAGAGCTGGTGTTACAACAAGCATGGAATAGGAAAAGAAGGCTTGCAAAGTGTGCTTAAAATTGCTTAAAGGTCTATTGAATAAGGGTTCAGTTCTGCCACCCCCACTTCTATTAGAAAGGATTGCTGGCTAACTTCTTAAGATAAATTAAATGCTGTGGGTAGATTTGGCTCTCGATTTAGTTGTGGAGATAGTAATGAGTATTAAAAATTCCTAATTTAGATTCTTCCTTTAGATTCCTAATATCACATGTGTGATCCTGAAACCACCTGCCAAACATCCAGCTGACTCTTGTAGCACCAAAATCTCCATTCCCATAGATTTCAGCAGTAAAACTTACCACCAACAGGTCTGTGTTCTGCCAAGACCAGAACTGTTTCGGTCATGACAGAGCTGCACAACTCATGTTGATGCCTTTTTTGGACCTGCAAATGTCAAATTCCTCCCATGACCTCTAAGGGCTCTGACAAGAACAAGACAATGGTCAGGCTTCACACAAAACCAAGCACATTTGCAAGATGTACCACCCCAGTTCTCCACTCTTTTTTGTATAGTAGTAGTTCTTAAGGCAGTTGTTTCAGGCAGAGATGCAGGTAAAGTCCCATCTGTCCATGGGGTATAGCACAGCTCTGAGGGGAGTGCTCTAGTCATGAGGCTGCAGGGGGTCAGGCTCATGGGGCACAAGGCTGGAGCTCCAAGAGCAATGGAGCCAATCTATCAGGTTGCTGCTGTCAGTGAGGCAGATGTGGGCTCTTTTTCTCCCCGCTTTGCCAGCCATGTGTTCCTGACTCCGCTCTTGTAGTGGTTCTGGCATGGATCTGATCCTGTGACAGGTTAATCCAAGGAGCTAAACTAGTAAAAAATTAGCCATACAAAACCAAAGTAAAGAGTTTTTAGCTGGTTTAGTTCCAGCATTTCATGAAAATATCAAACAAGCAGTGGTACCAGCTGTGGGTGGTAGTGGGTATGTGCATCTGGGGCTATCGGAAGAGGTAGTCAAAAACTGACCTGGTTCAGCATATGGTTTCTGTACTGCAGCTAGCTCCTGTTGCTTTTGTTGCTGTTGCTCTGATTTTAGTGGAATATCTAAAAACCAGTGGAGCCAGGCAAAGAAATAGTAAGAATAGCTCTCTAGCTTACTGATTACAGCACTCTGGCCAAGGTTTATTTTAAATTGGAGAAATTTAAATAGGAAAAAAAACATGTGAGTAGTACTGTAGCACAGCATTTTAACAGCCCTGTAGCAGAATTAGCTGAAATGATCTTGGTCCTTCAAATAGTATTTGGCTGAACATGGAAGCTGGTTTTCAAACCATGCCAATCAGTTCACCTTTCAGCACAGAACATATTGTTACTAGATCAATACATCAGTGTTATGCAGACACCAAGTTAAAAAATGTAATTGGTTAAATGAATGGCCTTCAGTGTCACAGCAAAGGGGAATAAGACCTCCAAGGAGGATTATGGTGCACCCCATTGAGCCAAGGTGCTCTGGATGTGCTGGAGTGCTAGGTCATGGGGGTGTCATGAATTTGTGGATTATCAGGTACCTTCCTCATGTCCTCCTTGTTGTCAAGAAATCTGTACCTTCATAGAATTAGCAATAAAACATTCGTAGGAGCAGATTAGGTTTACAAATCTACCTAATGTAGCGTGAAATTTAGAGTGTATGCTCCAGCGATCAGAGCTGCAGTGTTGACCCATTATGCTCTGCAGTCACATTCTTCCATTTTCACTCTTTGAAGCACAAAGGGAGGGGGAACAAATAACACACACACTTATGAGCATTTTCTTTTGGTTTCTTTCTTTTGTATGTTTGGGTTTTTTTAAGTAGAGCTGTAGCTTGCCCTCTTGTGAGGGTTTACTTAGAGCTTTGCTTAACTTTGCTGGAAACTTAAAATTCATTGCTAGTATACATGACGGCTATTTGTTGTGCTTTGTGAAAAAGCAGCCCCAAGTTTTCAAACTTATGGAAAGGAAACACCTTCTTAATTCTTCGCGTACTTGGACTCTGCCAAAATGGGCTGCCATCCTGTGTAAAAATGATGTAAA
The DNA here is from genome assembly GCF_028554395.1 of Pezoporus wallicus. Lineage (NCBI taxonomy): Eukaryota > Metazoa > Chordata > Aves > Psittaciformes > Psittacidae > Pezoporus > Pezoporus wallicus. Next base: position 1,486,603 of record NW_026636248.1, read on the forward strand.
CTTTACCCTTTAGCATATAGTAAAATGTACTTCATTGAAAGTCAGGGAGGCAGAACACAGTGTGGTAGCTATAGCTTGTGTTACAAGTTAGAAAGCAGCAGCCATGTTAAAAAAGGTATGTATAAGTTATTCTGCCCTTCTTTAGCAATTATGCTGTGTTATTGAATGTGAAAGGCACACATTCTTCCTCTTCTCTGGACTGATCAGAAACAAATAACCCATACTCAGTAGCCAAAAAAGTTCAACAAGACTGTTTACATATGTGAAGTCTGTTTTTAATCTCTGGATATGCCTGGTGATCCTATCAGCTACCTTAACTTTGCATTTCTGGGCCTAGACTGAGTTGCCATTCCAAGGAGACCTGCAGCATGTCTTAGCTGCAGTAATATTACATGGACAGGAGCAGAGATCAATTTATGTCGATATTACAAAATAACTAGATGATTATATGCCCAAACCTACTTGTAAAATCTGAAGCTACATCCTGATCTGACTCACTGAGACTTGGGTCCTGGAATATGATAGAATCTGTTTTGGACTGAACTGTGGCGAAATAAGATTCCCAATTTTCATTCTGCCAGAGCTTGCCAAAGACTTTTTGAAGGATTCTATCCTACTGTGTCAAGCTATGTTGCATCTCCCTGTAAGTATCCCTAGCGTGCAAATTGAGCACTGATTTCCCCAGAGCACTTGTAGAAACCGAACTGTTATCATGATTTTGATGAGAAAAGACCAAAGATATGCAAGTGTGACTGAGGAAATATTAACCTTCTGCTCTGCTGTATTTTTTGCAGGAAACCAGACTCTAACCATTCATCTTGCAAAACTCTACTCCTGAACAGCGATACCTTAAAAATTCAGTCATATTCCTTTCACGCTATTGTTTAGCACAGCAGCTTCTGCTATTTCATACCTACTGTCATGTACTGAAGCCTTCAACAAAAGACCAAAATTGTTCTAGCTTCAAAAAATGCTTGGAAGTGACTGCACCCTGCACATGTATTTCTGTTGCATTTTTTTATTCCTGATCATAGAAACTGCAGAGGATGTTGCAAAAGAAGAGAGTTACCAGTATTTATTTATGTCGCATAGTCAGATGAAAAGAAGCGCCCCTGGTAACTTTTCCAGGGGATATTAAAAAAAACAGAACTGTGCACATACACACGTCAACAGCTGCTGAGCTATTACATTGCCTGCATTTGAATACAGGACAGAGGCCTACATTTCCCAGATTCCACTGCCATCAGTGAAACAGCTCTGGGGGTATAGATCTGTAACTGCGACCAGAATCTGGCCTTGTCCACTGCAGTGGCAACAGCATTCAAATATACATGCATAACAGTACCTGGCCACAGACTTTGTGATAATGGGATGGGGAAGAGTTAGAGGAACCATAGCACATCCATTTGAACCCCCTGCTATGACACATTCACTCTGGATTGCAGGATGTTGAAATGACCACACAGCTGGGCAGCCCTTCTTTTCACACCATAGTGGTTGTAAGCCACTAATGGTCCTGACAGCCCTTGCAGTGTCTAATGCTTTTCTTTATACCCCTTCAAGTTACAAAAAGGACAGCCTTGGCTATCAGTTCAAAAGATAAATATGAAAGTTTTTCTATATCAGAAAAGATTTCCAGCCTTTCTGGTTCACAAATCAGAAGGAAAAAATGAAAACCTGAATGGGGTTTTAAATCTCATGATTTTTAAGACAATTGGATGATTTTGTGGAGCCTGGCTCATGATTCTTCAGTGTTTGGGTGTGTGTTTTCTTCCTAAACACTGTCAGTAAACACAATAGAAGCTGGTTTCATCCCTGTTGGGAAACTGATGTTCCCATGTGCAACAAATGCAAGGCTCTGTGGGGCTTGCTGTATAAGCCAAAAGATTTCTGCATTACAGCATCAGGTTATCATAACCTATCTCCCCCTCCTTCCTACCCCCAGAACTCATCTATATGCTAATTTAAAGTGACTAATGCCGCCCCACAATATAACGTCTCTAATGTTTTCAGGGGAGGAAAGAGAGTGGAAAGAGGCTGATGCTCCTGTTTGATTAGTGCAATATCTTCTGACAAAATTCCCAGATTTTCTGATTATAATGTCTGTTTGCATCAGCACCTTGACTACTTCTGGTTCAGCTTTGACTAGGCTTGCAGTTAGGTTTGAGTTTACATTCCTGTGAGTTAAGTATCAGTGACTTAAGCAAATATAAAATACATTTTTCTCACCTTGCTTTTGTGAAAATAATCATGCTCAGCTGTTTGTTTAAAAGGAAAGACACTACTGTCACTCTGTCAGGGCTAACAACTACTGTATCAGCATCTGACAGAGCTCCCCATTGAGTTACTAGATACCTGAACTATCTGGGATTTGGCTCCTGGGCCTTTCTGGTTCAGTCGTACAGCCTAGGGAGCTTTTGGTTTCTCCACAAACATGTGCATTGATAGTCCCTCTGCCCCTTTTCCCCTTCCTCCCTCACACTCACTGTAACACAATTAAGATATCAAATGCAGCAATTACAACAAGAAAATCCTAATTAGGCAGCAGCAGCTTCTGTAATAAAGGAATCAAAAAAATCTGAATACAGAGCTAAGCTGAAAGACAACAGAGGCCTTCTAATCGCAGACTTCTAGTTCTTAAAGGACTACTCAACGCCAATCGTCCTCCATGAATTTCACTTCACTAGCTTTCTCTGTACTTTTCTAGGACAAAAGAAGTAATACCAACATAGAGTCCTGTGGCCATAATCAAATAATAATTGGCCTCGGAGATCACTTATGAAAATCAGGGAAGTAATAAGGTTTCTGAATAATTATGAATAATTAGGCACATTTATGAATAATTACACTGTTAATAACTATCTAACACATCCAGTTTTTAAACTGTAATTCAGTCATTATTGATTGGTTAGCCATCATCTTCACTGCTGTTTCCCTACTCATTAACATCCTGATTCAGCCAGGAGCCCTGCAAGGCTGCATTTATTCTTTTGGCATGTCAGGAAAGAGGAGCTCTATTGCTGTAAGTTCTGAATCCTGAGGAAGGGGAAAACCTGTTTCACACAGAACAGGTTTCATCGAGCATAGGGGATGGATACTTCTGGAAAAAAAATTTATCCATGCACTTTCTAAATGTGGTATTGCAACAATGTAAAAACATTACAACAATAAGGAGTGCAGAAAACAGGACAATGGTGCTGTGTCTGGAGTTTCTGACTATTTCACTTCCTGTGCTTCGCCTTTGAGGTTTTTGAGGCGTGGACCATCTCATACAAATGGACTTAGCAGAGCTCACTCAATATGGCGCCACCAGAGCAGGTAGAAATAAATGCTGCTTCTTCAAGAATAAGGGGTCTGGGACATATAATTCCCACCCTGGGAAAGAAAGAGCCAGGGAGCTAGTCAGTCGCTGCTGCTGGCCCAGCCAGGATCTCAACCGCAGAGGAAGCTTTGCCTGCTGCTGTAAAGAGACCACACCACATGTGCCTGCCATTCAGCGGGGTAGTTGCTACCACCTTCCATCAACATTTCCTTGGGCTCTGCAGTGGTCCCGTGGCTCAGCTGGAACCAAAGACAGCAGGATTACCAGGGCTCTGGCTTTGCCTAATAACCAGCATTGCAAGGAGAAACAGTTCTCCCACTCTCAGCAAATACGTGTTTTGCCTGTGTCTGAAGTTGTGGTTGATTACATAGATTAGGTAGCTAAATGGATGCCAGAGCTGCTGGCAAGGCCAGTAATAAAAGGTAATACTATGTATACCATTCAGAGCACCACTGTTTTCAGGCACTTTACATCAGTTTTACACCAATAGTAAGGCCTGTCACTCAGAAAAAGTATATGGAGCATATATGGAGTATATGGAGCTTTTAAACAGGGAACACTTTCTGAGTTGTTATTGCTCCTCTGCCTCTTACTTATACAGCACATTTCATCCAGAAAAGCTGGGTCTGACATGAGGAAAATGTGAGTCATGGCCTTGTACGATTTCAATACATTGAGACACATGCTACCTACTTTTGGAAAAGCATTCAGGAGAGTAAAAGATACAGATCAGATGCTATGAACTGTATGTCCCAGATGGAAAACAAGGTAATGCTGAAGGATGGATGTTTGATAGTTCATGAACCCAGGACATTTTACATCAAATTTAAAAAAAAACAACGACGAACTAAACCAGATCAAACCAAACTATAAAACCAAACAAAAAACACCACTTGTACATCCCTTTTTATTTTTTCCAGTGCATGAGTAAAATTCTGTGGTTTTTGATGAAATGTCGTCATTTTTTTTGTGCTTACTAGTCCTGACTTTATGATAGTAAATTACATGGTGGACACAAAAACAAGCACCTAAATCACTCCAAGTATTGCTTTAAAGAAGAGTATTAACAAAAGTAAATGCCATAGACAAGTATTCTACCTCTGTTTCTTTACACGTCTACTCGTTCACCTGGAATGAATACTGATTCATTTTCCCTTTGGAAGAATTTACTTTCTGAATTTTCTCCATAGTGTTGTAATTCATTTCTGTGCCCTATTTTTATGTTCCAGAGTTAAAAAAAAAAAAAAAAAAAAAAAATTTACATAACTATCACTTGCTAAGATTGTGGCTCAAACCCTCTTTCAACTGCAAGGATTGAAGGAGCCATGATAACCTATGTTATCTCTTTCATAATCATCTTCAAGCAGTCTTTCTAATAACTCCTCCTGAAGACTTAGAAAGGGGAAGAAAATAGACCAAACCACTTAGTGGGAAAAATGAATGATTGACTGTTGAATGTTTGTTAAACTGGAAGTGACCATTTCAAGAAAGCAGAAAAAGGTCCCAACATGTAATTCTGAGAAGGCAGCCATGGAAGACCGTCTCTTCTACTTTGGCTTTGACATGCTAAGAAATGGCATGAAAAATAACTAAGGAAAACAGCACACTTTTCACTATCAGGTGGGTAGAAATGACAAATCTCTATCCGAGATCTAGAGAAGTCCATTATTTTCTTTTCATATAATCTCACATTAATCCTTGTAACTCATTACCATCAGATGTTGTGGAGACTAACAGGTTAGATGGGTTCATGAGACTGAAGAAGTCCATGTGTAAAATGCCCATTAGTGGACCAGATGTGACCTACAGATCACATACTTTAAATTAAAGGAGAGTGCAAAGATCCCAGGGTATATGTGGGTTTATACTTTTCCTGAAAATATCAAAACAAGAAAAACTTGTTTTCTGTAGAGGCAGAGATTTTAGCCATTATTCCAGTACCAGCAGTTCATCTTCCCTTTCTTTCCCTCTAGCTGTGGACAAATAAATAGCTTTGGAATTCCCTGGTAGGACATCTGCCTCTATCAGCTGGTGTAGTATATGCATTCTAGGCCAGAATCTCCTATGTTTTCATCAGAGACAACCACTGTTATTGTGCTTTCTGTGAAGACCACATTCATAGCTTCTGTATTTCCCTGATTATGGCAGCCCCATCCTCTGTGCACAGCAAAGAAAATTATTTGTATTTGGGGAAAGGGAGAAGGGTGCACAGAAAGAATAATAAAGTTTCTGCTGGGACTATATTTATTGTGTGCTTTGAAGCATCAGATAGCTTCAGAAAACTGTGAAGTTGGCGAGTTTGTTTTCTGGTTTTGTCACTACTGACTGCATTTTGAGTGTGGTGAATATTAATGTTTGAGTAGATGATCAAAGTCCCGCATGGACTAGGAAAAATATGAAGTAGATGAATAGTTGTTCATTTCCATCTTGTGCTGTTTGATTCCGTTTGTAGAGGATTGCTTTTTACTGTGTCTGTTGCTTTGTCGTCTACAGGAGACTTTTCATATTTTAATTTGTCCCAACACTGGGTTATCATTTTATCAAGCTCATTTTTCTAGTCCTAGGGCAACGCATAGTGGTATGTCTAGCATTTTATTGCATGCAGCACCAACCTGCTTCTTCCCAGATGTAGCACGCATCAGCAATCATCATTTCGCCAAGCTCTGACACACCCCTAAAAACAGCTGTTTTCCTGAGCATGAACATCTGTAGGATCTGTCTCTCCAGCATTAGACTGTGCAAGACTTTTTGTATATTCCTGTTTTTATGTCACAGAGAAATCTTGCACTTGGTGTCTGTACTGGGGAAGCAGAGAAATGTGAAAGACCAACCTTCTTTCAAAGTGAAAGTCACCTTGTACACAGCCACCTGGAGCTGCCCCAGACTCTGCACAATCCTCGCCTCTCCCCCACTGTGTATGACACTATACCCCAGGCCATGCTAACTTCCCCCTGTCCCCACCCCATCCCACCCTTTCATCTTCAATTTGTTCAACCTCACTCCATGGATGCCATTGAATGCAAGGGCCGATCAGCTGAAAGTAGTCAGGGCATGGTGACATTTGGATTCTGGTTTTTGAAAACTAGATCCAAAAAAGTACTTTCGAAGTTGGTTCCTGACTGCAAACATCAGTGGTGGTGAAATGCTGGCAACCTAGGGTAAAGAGAGGCAGAGCAGAACCAAGTGATGTGGGACAGTTTTGATAACACAGTGGCTTCCAGTGGATGCTTTGGCTTCCATTAAACATCATTAATGTTTTCAAAGAAGCATGAAATATACACCCATGCTTCCTCTGCTCTCCCTCCCCCGTCCCTGTCCCTCCTGCAACACAAAGGGGACCTTCTTTTGTTATATTTGGATAATTATTTTGCTGCCTTCCCTCCTGCTACCCGCTAAACATCCGTGATTGATGAAGGGAACACATTGAGAATTTGAGATGAAAAGTGAAGAGAGAGCAAGGCCGGGCAAATGAGCCAGTGGGTTGAAGCACTTGGGACATTAGAGAGTGTCAAGGATGGCAAATGACTTCATTGAAGTAATGATGATAAACATTTTATCCCTGTGCATATATGTGCATTATACCTAACGATCTCAAGCATAAGTAAGCGAAGAAAGGCACTAAATAAATCATATGAACAGGCCCTAAATGGGAATCCCTAAGGAATGGTATCTGAATCGTAAATGCATGCCTGAATTTCACACATCAAATTACAATAAAGAGATTGATATTTTAAACAGCTCTGTACTTAAAGGGTACTGTATCTAGTCCTGAGGATTTTTCTTTTGCTTAAATTTTTTTCAGTTACAACATGTATATGTATACACACACACACACGTGTCTGTGTGTAAATTCATTAAATGAGGTATTTTGCATAGCAGTGGGTTATTCTTGATTTCATTAACATCTTAGAGACTAAGAAGCGCTTTATGCCTGACTGAGATTTTTGAAAGACATAAATGCTCAAGGACAAAGTCTTTTCTGTCACACCAAAGAAAATCTCAAAAAAAAGAAAATTAAAAAATCCTTGCTGTAAATGAACTTACTCTAGACTTGGTCTGATGTAACTGAAAATACAGTCTGACACTTACCGTTACATTTCTTTCATCACTTTCTCTCGCTCCCTCAAATTGTGGAGCCAAATTCTTAGCTGGTGTCAACCAGCAAAGCTTCATGAGCAGTCAGCAGAGCATGCCTGGTGGCATGATTTGGTCCAATAGCTACACAAGTAGAGAATGGACTTGGGTATTAAAGAGAACAGGTTTTGTGCAGAACAAATTATAGTAGAAATGTCATCCCATTTCCTTCCAGCCTCAGCCATCTTAAAATCATCAAAATACAACTGAGTAATAAATCTCCTAAGGTATGGGGAAGCAGGCTGGAAGAAATGAAAATGTCTGATAAGACTGAGCACCCATACGTCCTCACAGATAGCCCTGGCGCACACTACATTCTTCAGTAGAAACACAGGAGAAGATAACCATGGAGATTTAAAACCTCTGGGATTTCAGCTCTTTTCCAGGTTTTCTCATCAGATCTTTTCATTTATCTAGTAAAAAGAACTCTGCCCACAGATGTCACAACCATCCCAGGCTCTCCGTATCTTTCTTCCAGCAGTTTCAGTAAGGCAAAAGGTCTGCATGGAGTTCAGAGGCTTTACCCACCATATTTCCTGACAGAGGGAAGCATTCTTGGGCCAGGGCTTTGGCAATGCTGCCCTTGAGTTTCCCATTCAGAGCTTCCAGAGCAGGATGAAACAGTGAATGAACATCTTAAGTATCAACCCTCCTGGCTTTTTCCCTGGACAGAGACTTTGTTTCCCAAGTGTTGATCTTAACTTGGAAAATACATGCTGGATTTAAATGTAATATGCATTGATTCTTGTGCTGCTGCTAAGAATATGCACTTCCACGTGCTTATATATATGTACATTAATACCTGCATACATATTTACATATTTTGCATTTGGGAAACATTTATACAGCATAACATTCTGAAAGCAAGAAATTTAACGTATCCCCTGATTAAGTCTTACCCATTATGAGGAATCTGGAAACACACAAAACATGCCTTTTTGAATTTGAACAAATCCTTCCTGCTACAGATACTTATAGAAAGCAAAATCCATATATTGATTGTAAGCAGTTTTCATGCACTTGCTGGTGTATAAAGCATAGCAAGAGGTAAAGGTCATTGAGTAGCTTCATGTATAAAGGCTGGATCCAGAGTGCTCTGAAGTTCTTCTCTGAAGTCAATTCCAGTCTTTTCTTGAATAAGGCAAGCCCTGAATACTGGGGATGAACTATTTAAATATTTTATTTTTTTCCAAAATGAATTTATTTCAAAGTGTTGCTAAACTGTAAGTTAGGTTTCCCATCAGCACTGCTAACATTTTTATTTTCACTGGAAAGCTAGAATGCCTTTTTAAAACATAAAAAGATATCCACTTAACTCTTTACATTATCAAAATATATTTTTCATAAGCTATTAAAACAAATAAATATTACATCCTGTAGTCCCTGCTGGAATGCTCAATCCATCACTACTTTTTTGACTATTGATTAATTTTCAGAAATGTGTTGACACAAACCTTTCTGTGAACAAGTTCCCTTCTCTTCCATACCTGAACTGGCTTGTCACATTTTTGCCTTTTTGCATGATTAATGTTGTTTTGTAAGCTTCAAGAATCAATAAACATGATCTGAAGTGCATACATCTGTATTTTAAACGTGTCCTATTATCTTAGTTTTCTAGTCAACCTGCAAAATACGTTTCCCATTGAACTTAACAGGTGTGAGCTGTGTGGCTGGTGATAACATAGAAGGTCTTCTGATCTGGCTGGTCCTTGCCATGAAATCAGATCTTCCTTCCAGATTCAGGAATGTGGTGTATTTGGAAAGAGTTTCCTCCAGGACTCCAGGAAGACTTAGTCTCCTCTGCTACATTTCTCTTCATGTCTTTAGAGGGGGGATAGCTTTATGGTCTCAAATTCCTCTGGCTTCCTTAAATGTTCAGCATATTCAGTGTATTGCAGGATCAAACCTTCAGTGGATGTCCCTTGGGAAATCAAAAGAAAGATTCCTTCAAGCCAGCTAGCATCATATATATTCAATGAACACAAAGGGGATGAGAAAAAGCATAATCCAGCATTTCGGGGATTTTACCAGCATGATATTGCAAGGATCATGTTAGTCCGTGCTGAGAAACACTGCAGGATTTGTGACAGTTAAATATTTGTTCTCTGTCAATGTAGGAATCTGTCCTTCAAGTGGTCACAGCACTCCTCTTTCCAAACTCAGAATGAGAAACTGATTGCCAAACTGAATGAGCCTGGCCTGTACTAATCCTTCAGCATGCTGCAGTCTGGAGGAGGGGAAAGAAATATTTTACTTGCAGGATTCTTTTTTCCCCTCCACAGATTTGATACTGTGTACTTGAAACTTTGCAGAAGCATGAAATATTAGTCCCGGTCCCCGGAACCATTTATAAATATTGCCAGCAACTTGCATTACACCGGTGGTGCAGTGTCTCTGCAACATCTCATACCGTTCCGAAAGATATTATATATCTGCATGAGACTGCACCTCTGTGGTCTGAGCCATAACTAGAAAATAGTTATGCCACAGTAAATGCAGAATTTAATGTAGGATCAGCAATCCATTCCAGGAGAAAGATGGGTAGAGGCAGGAGGAAAACCTGCTGAAAAGCACAGGTAAGTCCTTTGTGCTGTGAAAATGAATCTGGTTTTGGTGCTGGGGGCTGAGTTTATGTTGATGCACAGAAGTAAAACAAGAGTATTCAGACAAGTGGAACATGATCTGATAAGCCTGGAAATAACTCTGCCAGGCTATCCAGCCTGAATGACATCCCTGCCTGTGTCCTTTCAACACATTTGATTTGAACACAATCTTCCCAGACGAAGGCTTTTCCTGTGCTTTCTGTCCTGCTTCACTACTTCACAAACTCCCTGAATGTAGAGCAATGGCGGCTGAAGTGAGAGGAGAGCTATATATTTTTCTTGAAGAGACAATATTTCTTCTGGGTTTAGGGTTGGGGTTTTTTCAGTATTGTAACCTCTCAATGTGGTACAAAGCAAGTCTTTTCCTTACTCTGCCAGCTTAACACAGTAATGAAATTGTGCCTTTCATTTATTAGATGCTTGAACTCTGTGTGCATACTCTTTATCTGTATATGAACAGATAAAACTAGAAATAGGTCTATCAGATTTTCAGATATGAAAAAAATGAAACAATTTTTATAGACTTCCCAGAGTACAATTTCATTAAGCTCCACATCCATTGAATGAAAATTTGCAAAATGTATATCCTTATTACATGAATAAAATGAAACAAGATTCATGCCTGAAGATTCATAGATATGAATAATGTTCACACAATACCAAATTTCACTAAACTGAATATAAAGATTTATATTTGAACTATAGTCTTCAATTTGCACGATTTATGCCCTAGTGGTTGCATGACTACATTTATCAGAAAGGGGCTGTTCTTCATGGGAGGTAATTCTGCTAAAGCTTGTGATCATTTGGCTCTTGATCAGTGAAATGAACTGAATCTCATTTTCTGTGTCTGTCTTTTCAGTGTTTTCCACCCCCATATTCTCTAACTCTGATTAGATGAATACATATTTCAAATCAGGATATGAAGCACCTACCCATGAATCAGCCAAATACGGGCCCTGACCTAGCACCATCTTTAACATTTCTCCTGGGCATGATACTTGTTCTATCCACAATGTCCATGGCTTTTAGAAATATTCAATGTTTTTGTGTGGAAAAGTACATGCTCCTCACTTTTATTCTTTAAGTTTTCACAGTATATCAGATTGTGTAAGTGCTTACTTCTGAGCAACCAGGTCCGTAATAGGTGGGTAGGAGATCAGCAGTCCTTAGATAGTCTTCAGACTCCTATTGCTGCCTTCAGAGCTCTTACTGTGTAGCCATTACCAGCAATCAAATCATGTTGCATCAGAAGAGGGATCCTGACTCAAGTCTGAAAATTGCTGAAGAAGAGAGAACTTGGATCAGGATGCAAATGTGAACAAGTTGATGCTATCGGGCTATGGCAAATAATGAAGACCATCAATACAGTCACATTAATGTGGTCACTTATCCTTGAAGGAAACTTCATTGACTGATGGGGTATCGGTGGCATTAATCAATTAACTAATAGTGCTTTTATCTTAATAAGAAAGAACAGAATAGTCTTGAGTAGAAATAGCATGCTAGAATAGATATATGCCGGTAACCATCTCTTTGTTAACATAAAACAGAGTAGACCTCTTTATACTTTTTCTAAAAATATGGTTTTGGTTTAAAATAACAAAAATAAAAATTAAAGGGAAAGAATCCTGGAAAACACCTTTTTTTTCATGACTGATGCCTCTTCTGCAGCTGCAAGCACATTCATTTCTCCATAATCCCTAGCAGTGCAAAAAAAAAGAGAGCCTTCAGGTGAAAGGTTACCTACATTTATAATGTCAGGCAGTGAGACTGGTGAGGTAAAAGGTAAATGGTAATTTTATCATTAGCGTGCCTGACCCCTTGCCCCCACCATATCTCATAGGAGACGTTAAGAACGGCTCACCTGTCAAGATGCAAACACTTAAAGGTCAATGCGCACAGAAATCTTCAAGAGCTTACAACTGAACTGCTGACACCTTTTATTATCACCGCTTAAATAAATGATTCAAGTGGCAAGACAAGGGTAAGATTGGTTAAATGTCACAATTTACACGAGAAATTCTTGGAGCATTATTTTCTAAATTCTGACTATATAGATATGATTTTTAATTCTAGAAGTGTGTGATCAATGAGGTTGATTTCACACCATTTACAGAAGTTTAAACATATATTCCGCTTTGGCAAGGCTGGAAAGCACGCACAAGGAGGAAGTTTTGCTGTCATTGGAACAGAGAATGCAGATCCCTGGATCCACTATCATTCTAGTGTACGACATCAGAAAACTCTTTTGACCTCTGTACGTGAGATGTGGGTATTTATGACTCAAGAGGATGGTAGGATATCTTGTAACCTAGTCACAAATTTTTTAGAACACTTGTTACACTTCATTTTTCACTTCAAGAAGTAACCAGATAAAGATCCTTTCCTCATTCTCCAAGCTCTTTTTACACTGAAAAGCTACGGAGTGTGGACACATCAGCACCAGTGTTTGGAAAAGCACCAGGGTTCACCCATGCATACACTATCTACGGGATCAGTGCGTGTAATTCTATAGGGGTGAGTGTAATTTACTCCTGACACTGTGCATCACACCTCCTGTTGTTTACAAAAAAGGGCCAGTCAGGTATACAGGACCCTTGAGTGTGATCTTCTTAGAGCTGGAGGTCTGTAATACAAAAGCAATACTTTTGTATTGCTATTGTATTGGACAGTCAGCAGTGGTGTGAGTTGTTCAGGGCAGGGAAAGGGATCTGTCTGTGATTCTGATGTTCATCAGAACCTGAGTAAGTCAGTAATTTCTGAGTGAGGGTAGTTCAGTTTTAAGAAGCTCTCACAGCAAAAGAAAGAAGAAATGGGAATAAAAATGGGGAAAGATGGCTTATGCTACCTGAAAAGCAGACCTTAATCATTTGTGCTGAACAGAGCATGGTTTAGTGTGGCATGGGGGTTGGAACTAGATGATCTTAAGGTCCTTTCCAACCCTGACTATTCTACGGTTCTATGATTCTATGATCTCGTGGCTCTGTAAGATCTCCTAGAATGAATCCCCTTTCCTTATGGCTGTTACATTGCTCATTATTTCCAGTGAGACCATACCGACCCTGTGCAAGTGAGTTGCCCTGAAGGGTGAAGCTATGTTCTTTCCAGGGGTTGTCAATGGTGAAGAGGGAGCAGGGTCCATTTAGTACTGATGAGTTGTTCGGGCTTAATGTTGCTTGAATGGTGAGTGTTTTGAGATCAGTGTACATGTTAAAGCTGCCTTACCTAAAGGGTTATAATTTTTGATCAGTAAGCATCTACATAATCTATATAAAGCAGCAATTTTTTAGTTTGACAGCTACAAACACAGTAACTGGCTACTAGCATGTGATGCAAGCCCTCCTGAATCTATACCTTTTGTCCTCCCCACACAATGATCACTATACTCAGTGATCTGCTCTCCTTCACCTTGTCTCCATCTCTCCTTACTCTTTAACTTACTGACTTTTAAATTTACTTCTCCAGGTAACATTCCACATACTCTTCCCACTTTCATTAAACTTTTTCCTGAAACGGCTGCATGCTGCTGAAGCTACCAAATAAAAAGCTTCATTTCTCCTTTCCACCTATCAACTATATGACTAGCACATCATGGTGCTTGCATTTTTATTTTTTTTTTCCTGTATTATTTTGTTTCTGGCATCTTATTGGTGTGCTGCATAATGAAGTAATGCAGTAATAAAGGAAATAAAGGAAGGTTAAATAAGAAGGAAAAAAAAAGGGGTAGCAGGGAGGAGGAAAGGTGGGTGCCCAAAGAACACTTAGCTCCTCTTCATATTCAAAGAAACAATGACCAAAACCAGGAACTGGGTTGAAAGTACAAACAGTGTTCATGATAAATGGATTTTTCAGAGAAACACCTGTCATCCAAGTTCTTTGCTAGGAACAACAGCAGGTGGGCCACACATTCCTGGCTGTTTGCACCACAGCAATACCCATGCTCCTGTATATCTGACTGGCCCTTTTAGTAACAACAGGACTGTTAAGGTATTGCTACAAGAGGATGGCCCTACTGAGTGTAAAGCTCAGGACAGACATCTCTTCTACTTCTGTTTCTGAGAAAATCTCTTACTTTATTTCATCCCCCCTTGCAATATCCTACAATAAGAGGTCTGTCCATAAGTGACTTTCTTTGGTTTCATTGCTGTAATGTAATTCTATTTAGAAACGTATCAGTAAATGTTATTGCAAGGCTGCAATCTCACTTCAGCTTTCAGATTTATAAAATGAGAGGGAATGCTGTACCTGCAGATGGATGCTACGTATGCAGCCGAAATGCAGTTTAAAAAAGCATGTTTATATTATTTATTAATAATCCCTCTTTATTAATAATACTTATAAGTATTTTTATTATCATTTTTGCTGTCTGTGAAGCTCAAGGACACCACAGATTACTAAATATTTAATTTCTAGTGAAATGTAGTATTTAGTATTTATTTGCCATCCTCTGCTGAAACTGCTTACTGTCTGAAGGTAGACATTTGGGGAGAGAAATGACCATCTATCAAAGTTTTTGGAATTGCGAAGTGCTCAACAGAAATGGGAATGTACTGTAAATCACTTAGAACTTTAGGAAGGTTCATCTAAGGCTTGAATGATCTTGAACCTTTACTGGCAACACAGGACAGCAGGTTTTTCAACTTACTGAAAAACACCTACTATCCCAACAATTCTTCATCTTTGCCTAGCGTCTCTGCAAAGATATTTTCCATCAGTGCTACCTGCACAGCAAGCCCACCAGTGGAAGATAAAAAGCAAGGAGAGCACTAGTTTCATGCATCCCCGGTATACTTAGTGCCAGAGCATGTAATGTTTTTAAAGTAGGGTTCTGCCTGACAAGATGCCTAAAACCTCAGTGACCAGTTGCACCTTCTCCATGGGAACAATTGACTGCATAGCAGAGCATAAGCAGACATCCACCTGCCAGGGGTATCAGAGATTTCACTGGAGCAGACCTCAACTGAACCATAGACTTAACTATGACTGAATTTACACAAGCAAGTTATCTCAGTGGGACTTAAACTTAGCCCGATGCTTAAGCACTTAGCTGAGTCAAGGATCTAATGAGCAAAGTGCTGGAATTACAGCTGCCATTTCACAAAAGGCACAGTATAAAAATATATACGGTTTGCAGCAACTACAGCTTTCTATTTGCAGACCTTCTTTTATGTAATTTAACACATAGATCAAAACTGCACAAAATGCAATATTTTTTTGCCTTGCACTGCTCTTGTGCATCAAAAACTTCTGTACTATCTCAATTTTAACCATGCATGATTAAGATATTGTAAAATGGTTTAGCCATTGTAAAAAGGTAGAGCCATTGCAAAATTATTTTCACTTTTTTACCTGACCACCTGAGGAAGACACCTGGTAGTAATAAAATTATTTTTACTACACGCCTTTCAGGACATAAGAGAAATAAAACACTTTCTTTGATATGCAAGTACTATACAACTGTGCTTCAGCAAAACATCTGTTATGCCCCACCAAAATCAAACAGCCACCTTTTTATGTTGCTTGGTTATTTTCTTGTTTGTTTGTTTTGAATTACTTATTTTTCATACCATCAGAAGCATGCAAAGACTAACAAGCAGGTAAGGTTAGCCTACCAAGCACTAAAAGCTCAAAGAGATAGAGGCTTCCTCATTTGCTTACCATGCAAAGCTATTTCTTTTTGGATCACAGTGGTCTCTATTTAAACAGAAGTCCCTATTCTGATTGTGAACACATGCAGAACATGCCACTGCCTCTGATGCTGTTTTCTTGCGCATGTAGAAATATACTCCACTAAATATAGAAAGAAAGCGCCATGCTGCTGCTCCTGTTTGGATGTTGACATGTTAGATAACAGAGATTCTTGGTTTGTTATACAGTACTGCTGTTGATGGTACACCAGCTACTTACGAGTTCAACATGACAAAATAAATCCAACTCACCACCTTTTCCCTGCAGAGAAGGACAACAGATCTACTTTCACTCTCTACAGAGCTGGAAGATGCTGCTCTGGCCATTTCAAAGACATGGAAGAAGGCAAAGCTGCCTAGGGGCATGCCCACTTTTCTATCTGATGATACATACTACCACAACTCCCGCCATGGTGTAAAACATATCTCATTCTGTATGCCCAAGGAAGTAAAATTCAGAAAGCCTGGGCTGTGTATTCTGAAACATTCTTGGCTTCAGGAACCCAATATTCACTTCAGGATCAGCCCTTCTTTCTTTCTACATATACACATAGACTAATACAAAGTGGGTACAGATTACAAGTATCTTGATGTGGAAGCATCTGATGCTTACTTTTGCTCAATTGATGTACCAAAATAATGATGCAAAGGAATGGAGCATTTGGTCCTAGCGCTTCAGGGTACTAGTTGCTCTTAAATGTGGTTACAAGGCTTTCAAGTATCTCTTTCCTCCATGGTTTTGCCTCCTCACAACACACTTCCTCACGCACATTTTGTGCAATCAGACCTCAGTGCAGTGGGGGAGACAGTCAGACTAATGTATTCTAATACCTCCTAACACCCCCCCCCCCCAATTTTTCTTTGTTGTTTTGCTCCTTAATAATCTCCAAGTGCAAAATATGTAGGAAGCCATGCATAAATCCTGGTCATAATGTCATCCCCTAAGACACAAATACAGGAAGGAGCATTTTTCAGAGAGATAAAAGAAGAGAACATCCAATTTTCCACTACAAAACAGGTGCACTCAGATTTTCAAAGTACATTGCACTTGTCTCTCTTGTTTATTTAATCCTAATTTATTGGATCAAGACAAAGAATAGTACAGTTTGGTTTTCTGGCATGTTCGTGTCCACAGCAAAAAGAAGGTCATTGCATTTGGGTACTAATCTACCAGTGCAGTAAGCCGTGATTAAAATGTCTCGGTAATGTTCTCAAAAAAAAACATTACAACTGCTTGAATCCATATCCATCCATGGCTAGAGAAGAGTGGATGCTAGTCTGGTTTGGTTAAATAGATATAAACTTATTCCCCAGTCAGTCAGCTAGAGCAGCAACCCTGCATTTCAGCAAGCTAAATAAAAAGATTGCCTGGGGTCAGGATAAAAGTGAAGGTACACAGGACCATGAAATAGTTTTCACCATTATCATTTCACTTCAGAGGACCTAGTATTACTCTCACCGGGGATCATGTGTGACCTCAGCTCTCCCTATTAGTTCTTATACCTCTAAATTTATTATAATGTTCACCAAGAAAGCAAAGGGGTAAACAAGGAAGATAACTCTGGGTGTTTTGGCTTTGTATTATGTTCTAACTTTATCAAGGAGTTTTGGACAGATAAGCAGGGAAGGATGGAGTTCTTAAAATAAAGTGAAGGTGCAATGTAAAAAAAAGATACCTTTGTTCAACTTCTGGGTGAAGTTCTATGTGCCTGAGCCATGCTCCCCCTGCTGCCACTGCGGCGGCTTCTCCTCTTCTTTTTTCATAATCGCCCCAGTTATGAGTCTTTGCTCACAAAGGTGGAAAACACGGAGGGCTCTAATGATGCATTATCACAGGTCAGAGAATGAACCACATAAATCTCTGTGGCATTTGCCTTCACACAATGCCTCTAAAAGGACAGCAGCATTCCTTAAAGATGCAGCTTTTCCCCAGTCAAAGACAGCTCAAATGTACCTGTGGGCTTTTGCCTGGATAATCACCTTTTCCTCTCACTGCTCCTTGGACAGCTCCAACCTCATCTGCTTTTCTTCACTCTGCTGTGTTTTCAGTAATGAAGACTAGAATTCAATTGTACATCTGGGACTAATAGCTTTTAAACCTAAATTATTTCGCAGCTGCAATTACAGTCAGGTTGTCATAAACATGCAAGCAGTGCAGTAGAGGGAGGAGAGATGCCTCCACCGTAAAAGCCATTTTCAAAGCAAAACTTCAGTCTAATTTGAAGATGTTATTGTTGTTGTAGTTGGAGACTGACGGAGCTGTCTTTGAAGACCATGTCATTCCTGCAATTGGCTTACTTTGAATCAACAGAAGAGAAACCTGAATTGTACAGGGGAGTAAGACTATGCATAAAATGTCAGTAGTTAATGGCAGTTGTGTTATTGTCATGACAGTATGATGGTAGTTCAGTGAAGCAATTATGACTTTTGCATAATACCAATGAAAGCAAAGACTTTCAAAGAAATAATAAGGTTTACTATGTATTTCACAATGGAGAGGAGAGGAGAGGAGAGGAGAGGAGAGGAGAGGAGAGGAGAGGAGAGGAGAGGATAGGAGAGAGGAGAGGAGAGGAGAGGAGAGGGAAGAAGATGGCATTGCATAGGATGTGCTCCCCATCCTGTTTTTACGACTAAAGTCAAAACAGGCTTGGAATGTATGTTTGGGGATTACGGCTTGTTCAGACTCCTTCCTCCATCCCTGTTCCAGACATGGATCTTACAGTCTTTGTGGGTGTTCTGACAAACCTTAACAAAATAATTTTCCCATTCTCCATTTCTTTCTGATGGTTTGGCTACTTAACAATAAAAAGACTATAAATGGAAGCAATAGCTGCAGCAACTACTAAATTGGCAGGCAAAGGTTATTATAGATATGCTGATTTGTGTGTCTAGTACGGACGTGAATTCAACCACAAGACACAAAGCCATAGTAGAAACAGGTGCCATTTCTACTGTTCTCAGAACTGCTTCTTTCAGAATGAAATCCCATTTATTTTGCACAATGTTAATGTATTTATTTCTCTCTTGCTTAATCTGTGCTTTGTCCTGTTTCCTGAGGAACAGTTTTGCAGCTGTTAACATATGCAGGATCTTTCCTTATATTTCCAGACTAAAAATTGCATGTATTTCTTTTCTACTGTTCTCGGAACATATTTTCTCATCGTGATGCCTCTAGACTGACTAGAAATCAATCCATCAAGCTCAATTTTTACTTACGATTTTTAAACAATTTACCTAAATCACAAAAACATTTATGGTTGTGTTCTTCAATCTACTTATTTTACGTTCTCTTTCATGAACATTCAGATCTGGTGATCAAAAACTCTTAATTGGTCCCTCGTTAAAAAACACCTCTTTGGCTGTTAGGCTTTGACTTCCTCTGTATTGCATTCAGAGAATTATCTTTCTTTAGTTATGCGATATTATAAAGCCATTGCATTCAGTTAGTTCCAAAGCATGAATGAAAACTGTTTTTCAGGGTCTTCTTCCTTCTTAGAATTCCAGTGGGAATGAAGGTCCTATGTAGACCCTAACATGCTGATCATACTGGCTTTTTCACAAACAGCTATGAGATACTTGGGAGTGAATAACAGTAATAATAATAGCGCTTATATGGAATTTGAATTTCATGATGCACATCTCTCCCTGCAGGTTAGCAGGTTTTGCCAGCCACTATTTCATGACAGCTGTATCTTACTTCCTATGAACACAGGAAGAGGTCAGCTGAGAGAAGGAGCCTTTGCACAACGAATTTAAAGTATATACACAATGAAGTTAAGTGTATACAATCATCAGCAAACGGTGGTGAATCTGCAAACAGACACAAAGCAGACACATAGAATTCTGCACCCACCAGCAGATAGAGTAACACAACTGACTCTATGGTCAAGAACATGTGCTGAGGAACCTCCACTGATGAACATCAAGCTAATGATATTTATCTGCTGCGAACTTGGAGTGAGAAGTGGATTAGAGAAGAAGGTTTAGAAAAAGCACAAGAAAGTGAATATTTGTGCACAAAGCTAGATTACCTGCTGCTTCCAAAATATTTTGGTTAA
Source organism: Pezoporus wallicus (assembly GCF_028554395.1). NCBI lineage: Eukaryota > Metazoa > Chordata > Aves > Psittaciformes > Psittacidae > Pezoporus > Pezoporus wallicus. Next base: position 1,506,410 of record NW_026636248.1, read on the forward strand.
TATTTCTCCTAAAGAAGACATGGGATAATTTCAGAATCAAGGAATTTCCAGGATGTGACAAACAAATCAAAACAAAAAACTATTTTCCCAGTGATAAACAAGTTACCAGATAAGAAATATTTCCTTCAAGTTTGATAAGATAGTAAAGCTGTATTGCTGAAATTGCATCTAAATCTCCTATTCAGCTGTACCAGCTCCTGAAAAAGCACTGCTTCCAGCTTTCATTGCCTGCAGTCTTTTTTCCCTGTCATCAAGTTCTCACCACGTTTCAAAAAAAAAATGGCATAGCCAGTCTTCCACCCAGAAATACAAAAGTCCTGATCATGCAAGTGTTTTCTGTGATTCTAGGTATAGCTGATAATAAAATGATGCACTGTATGAGAATGTGCTTTGTACAGTAAAGGTGTCACCAGGCACTTTATTAGTGACTCCTGTGACTGTCAGTAACGGCAAGATTAATGTAATAAAAAAATCTGTACCTAAGCCACTTTTTTTTCTTTTCACTTAACTGGACTAAGTGTGTGACTATCATGAAGTGTGAAACTCATCTAATTCAAGTTCACAGAGCCCCTCACCTGTTAAAGGACTTTTGCAAAATTAGGACTTCAGTACAAAAGACTCTCTTTTTAGGAAAAATGTAGAAAACCTTGACAACAGTTTAGGGAGTTGTTATCCTTCCACTCCTACAAATTAATCTGATCAAAATAGTTTGCTTTTTTGCCACCCTTTCTTTTTCATTAATTTTCTTACAGACCTGTTTTTGACAACTCCTCTGGATTATTGAGGCATGTGTAAGAGTAGATAGAATGAAAATATGTTGTAATTGAAAGGTAAGTGAAGACAGGAATTTTTCCTTCTTGTTTGCTAGCAAGCATGAGATACATTGTCATTGCTTGATATATAAGAAATTAATGCCATAAACACAGTGTTGTCAGACAGTTAAGTAACCCTTGGTACACAGCTTAAAACATTCAGTACAGTTCAAGATACAACAGTGCCTCTTCGATTCATGACACTTATTTCCACAAAACATGTATGTATGCCTGTCATGTTTGTGCTATGTACACGGAGACACTTCAGTATGCAGCTATCAAATGTAATTTCTTTTAACTGGAACACACTGCTTCTCAAGTAACTGTACTACACATTAGATGAAGTCCTGAAAGAGAATAGTTCAGCTTTTACATAAGCATGTGACGAATGAACAGTAGAATCAGACGAGTTAGTAATCAATGGTTGACTACAAAATACATATGTCTGGGAATACAATAAATGTATTTATTTTCAGAAATCAGCATTAATCTTCAATACTGGTTGCCAGTGGGGCTGTAAGTTATTCATTTGTGTGAGCTCCCTGATTGATGTTGTTCATACAAACTTCTATTCTCAAAGCAATATCTACATGAAAAAAAATTTCACCATGATTAAGAGAATTATTGATGTTTTCATTGTTAGTAACATCTCATCTAGGATTCACAAACAGTAGCAGATTCAGCAGCTTCAAGTTTTAGATATCTGTGGTGGTACTTTGGATTCAAATCACAAGATAAAACTCCAGGCAAAGCACAAAACTTGCAGCGCAGACAAGCAGGAGATTCAGGTAGCATTAATGCAGATTTATGCCTTCACAGTTCTGCTTATGGTCAAACCCTTGACACTTGATGGGATAAATTCCAAGCTGAGGTATTGAGAAACACTGTCCACACCCAAAGGAACAACCACATAGAGGAACAGTCACCTCCGACCCGCTCACTCTGCCCTCCTCTACAGTTCCATCCATGCCCCGACTACAAAACTAGAAAGTGCCTTTAAGTGTTTTAATTATTACACTACAGACATTCTCCATATGCCAGATAATAGGCTTTCATGTCACTCATCTAAAAAAAAAAAATAAAGCAAAAGAGGGCCTTCATATTTATTTCTCTGTCTTTATATCTTTTCTATGAATGTATCATATCTCAACCACCTATCCTACTTACTTTTGTAGAAAATTTTTGAATTTCTTTTAAAATATTTAATTTACTTTCTTACCAATCAGCTTTAGTTCTGTGTCTTTCTTAATCTGCATCTATATTTTCATCATATATTTACCAATAGACATACATTACTGAAGGAAGTCTGTTGTAGGTTTTAAGGTATATATGAGTGACCGTTGCTTTTTTATTGGATGTCAAAAGGAGGGAGACTGGAAGGGTTTTTTCATTTAAATATACTCACAGTTTGCACTGAACTGGAATATTTGACTGACATGGTCAAATATTAGGTTCCACAGAAATGTAAAGAAAAACATCAATCATTTATTCCTTCCTTTTAGCCAGATAGTACACCTCTAGAGTTACATGTTTTAGCTTCCTAAGGGTTAATTATTTTAGCTTGGTAGTCTAATTCTGAATATCAACCGCAGGTTTAAACCCCGGAGTGTGGATCTGAGAAATTGTCTTCTGCTAATCCAACTCCCCAGAGGCATTTTAGGTGATTACAGTCATTCTTGCTGTAATTTATATAATTATAGAAAATCTGATTTTTCTTGGTTGTCTCTTTTTTTTTTTTTTTTTTCCCCATTTGTCTCCTGTTGCCTGGCCTTAAATATCAGGTAGAGATTTCATTTACGCTGCTAGATATGTAAGTGTATGTATTTTCCCCAAGCTGTTGTATTGATTATGGAATGTTATGGTGATAATTTACTAAGTGACATCTTCAGAAATATATATCTGTGCTGAACTACCCATGCAGGTGTACACAAGAGTCAAGGTAAGGGAATGGAAAAGCATAACATGCATCATCACCCCTGTAAAAGTGTAGCAGATTAAAGGATACCACCATGTGGAGGCTACAGTCAGTGTATGTATTGCAATAAGCCAGTCCAGGGGAACTTGCGGATGGCTAAACAGGATTAACAGTGCAGTATGCAATGCCTTTCAGCTCCAGGGAAACAAGCATTGTGGGGTGAAGTTGTATTTTGTATTACACCAGTTGATAAAGTATAAAGAGCAAAAGCTTTCAGGCTTTGAATTGTCTCATCAAATTAACTTATATCCTCTGATCATCACTATTTCAAAAACCCTAGTGGGTCATTTCTGAACCTGAAACCTTTTTCTGAGATGATAAGCAAGAGGAATTAAATGCTTACGCATCCTTGCTTGCTCACATAACTCCTGGAATGGGTCATCATGCAGGAAGGGTTATTGGTGCCAGTGGTCTGGGGGCACTAACAGGCCCTCATGGCTTTGAAAAGCCCCACTGTGTGCCTGTACCCCACATCCTGCCGAGGTCATGACTGAGCTTCCCCTGCCATTGTTGTTTCTTGGGGCTATGTAGGAGCAGGGTAATACTTTCCCTGTGCAGCTCCAGAGAGCATCAGACTTCTTGCACACACACACATGGGCCAACTGGTGGAGGACAGAAGTCTGACACCTGCACACTCCCTGCCTTTGGAGTAGTAGAGTGGCTGTTTGGAGGGTGTGGACACTATAGTACAGGGGTGCGGAAGAGCATTTTATTCATGCTGCAATAAAATCTGTGTCTTGGATGCCTCTAAAGTTTCCCTTTTGCTACAAAGACTTTTTTTCTGTCTCTATCCAGAAGAACCTATCTTGCATGGCCTAAACTGCCATGAGTTGTCTATCCTCTCCATAGAGCACTGCATCCTCATTTCAGAATGTCTTTCTCTCTTAATACAGTGCATGTAAATAATGTGCTGGGATTTCTAGGAGGTGTCCAATTCCATACCCAACCTATTCTAAATCCTTGGCAAAGCACAGAGACAAAAACTATGCACAGCTCAGAAGACACCAGATTAATGGTAGTTAATTGGCACTCTTTTTTACCAGCCTTAGCAAAGAGATAATACAGCATAGCCATGAAGTCTGGTTTATCCTCCTTTGCTACAGTCCATGCTGTAGAGGGAAAGAGCATTATGGAAACAAGGAGACATGGAGAACCCTATGTTCAGCATTGTTTGGTTATACAGTGATTTAATCAATGCTAAGGTGAAAAAAAAAAGGAAATTACGTGTATTTTTAATGTCATAAATATTGGAAGGGGGAGGGGAGCATCTTATTCTAGCTTGAAGATTTTATTCTAGCAACATGTATCCATTTTCCTTGAGAGAGATGTTGTAGATTCACAGAACTGGTACAATTTTATTCCGCTTCTCTTGTGCACCATAAAGTACCTGGATTGGAAAAGATTCTAGTTAAAATCTTGGCTATCCTGGGAAAGGCTTTGAATATTCCTCTGAGTACTCAGCAGAGGCTTTATTTCCTGCTGAAATGCTTCCACTTCCCATGAAACACTTAAATGTTCATTAGAGCACAAGGAGAGTGTAAGAATGACCTGATAGCCAAGCACCAGGAAGTCCTCCCAGGAAACTGAATTGATGGCAATAAATAGATGGATAGATAGACAGAGAGAAAGACAGATGGATAGATAGACAGACAGACATATAAAAGCCAGGTTCTGTCTGCTGTGCTGTTCTGCTCCAAGGATGCAGGAAGTACGTCAGTTTCCGAGAGCACAAGATCTGAGAGAAGGGATGGGGAAGAGGAAAGTTGCATCACACAAATTTCTTTTGCTCTCCATCTGAGTATGGATCTATCTGAAAGCCTTCTGAAGAAAAGAGACAATATTTTTGGTGGAAGCTAAATCAGCTCCTCACAAGTGGATACTTCACAGAACTGGGAATTTAACCCTGGGAAGCAATTCATGGCTGTAATTCTCCCCTTCACTCAGCTTCAGTTGGTGTAACACCAACTACAACAGCCCTTTGTTAGCATAACATGAATGAGCCCTGTAGTGGTTTAGTTGCTTAAATGAATCAGAACTCAGCAAAAAAAACCAGTAGTTCTTGCTTTAATGTTAGACTTCATGGTGTTTGATTCACAGTATTTTTGTATTTATCTGTAATTAATATATATTATGGTGCACAAAGTAACTAACACAGCTTTAAGCCAGTAGATTCCTTTGGGCTTCCTCCCACTCTGTCATTCCAACAAAAAGCAGGTGAACGAGATGTTCAATTTTTTTTTTTTTAATCAGGAAATATTATTCCTTAGCATTTCGTGTGTATCGTGAACAGATAATACACATGTTCAAAACAATATTTATTTGTAGCGGTTCACCACCTCTTCATTTACATAAATACTTATGACTTACATTTCTTGCCTTCTCCATTCTCTACCTCCCCTACAGCTTTATTTTTATTACAAGTTTTTATATCTGTTGCTATTAGTAAAATGCTATTAACCAGATATTTAGTTGGTGTGGATCTGGCCCTATAAGCTCTACTTGTCCCATTAAAATATAGGCAGTGCATGAGTGAAATACAGAAGAAAAGTAGCCACTGTTAAATCATCAACTATGTTATAGCTTTTCTCACTCATCCTTCTCCACCTCACCCCCACATACTAAAAAAAATCAAGACAAGCAAGGTTTTCAAATCATATATTCCTTCAGCTATAATAAGCTGGTTGAGGCTTAAAGCCTCTCACCAACCTTAATCCCCTAAATCCCCTGCATGCCATAGCAAATTGAAATTCAGTTGGGGCTGTCCAGCCTTGTAAAGACAAACCATCCTTCATCAAAGAGGTGTCTGTATTGATAAATTGCTCCCTTCATACGCATGACACTATCTCTAAAAGTGATTTGTGTACATTAGGACAGCAGAAAAAGATGAAACGAAAAACCCTTAAGAGTAAACTAAGATGAAGAATAAAAAAGATTACTTGGAGCAGTCAAGTGGCTTTTTACAGAATCAAATTTGGGGAAGAATCATTCATTGCAGTCTCTATAAAACACAAGTCCTGCATATAGGCACAGCAGATATGACTTACCATGGATGTAAAACCCACTGTGGAATTGCTCAGATGTGCTTGCAAAGCTATTGTGGGGATGGAGTTCAGGAGGACAAAATACTGAGCAAATTGAATGAACTCTTCTGCTGTCTGATTGAAAGCAAACATATTACAACATTAACAAGCATTTTGATTCCCACCGTTGTAGCGCAGCTGGGATGACATCTTAAGATGTTGTTGTGGTTTATCTAATGCACAAGCCTGTTTTTCTTCTAGGGAAGCAAAGCTCTGGCTGCTGCTGCTGTTGCTGCTGCTTCCAGTTTGAACTTGCCTGTCCTGAGTAGCTATTCTTCATTACTTTTTGCAGTGCTCCTAATATACCACACTGTGAGAAAGGTTTGTTCCTGTCCTAGATTTTCACAGCAGCTGCTGCTTAGGACACAGAATGCTCTGCTGCTCCTGGTAGTTCAGGTGTCTCTGTGTTTTTCTGATTAAGAGCTCTAAAGAAACAAAAGGTAAGGGAACGTGGATTCATGATAGAGGATTAGTAGGGATTGGAAAAGTAGGTTGGGAAAGAGACAAATACAAGCAGCATTCAGGAGTCAGTTCAGTATCACATGTAAGAATATCTGATTAAATGTATGCAGTGATTTGCTGAATCAGAACTTAGAATCATAGAATCATAGAATAGTTAGGGTTGGAAAGGACCTTAAGATCATCTAGTTCCAACCCCCCTGCATGGGCAGGGACACCTCACACTAAACCAAGGCCTCGTCCAACCTGGCCTTGAACACTGCCAGGGATGGAGCATTCACAACCTCCCTGGACAATCCATTCCAGTGCCTCACCACCCTCACAGGAAAGATTTCTTCCTTATATCCAATCTAAACTTCCTCTGTTTAAGTTTGAACCTGTTACCCCTTGTCCTGTCACTACAGTCCCTAAAGAAGAGTCCCTCCCCAGCATCCTTGTAGTCCCCCTTCAGACACTGGAAGGCTGCTATGAGGTCTCCACGCAGCCTTCTCTTCTCCAGGCTGAACAGCCCCAACATTTTCAGCCTATCTTCATATGGGAGGTGCTCCAGTCCCCTGATCATCCTCGTGGCCCTCCTCTGGACTTGTTCCAACAGTTTCATGTCCTTTTTATGTTGAGGACACCAGAACTGCACACAATACTCCAGGTGAGGTCTCACGAGAGCAGAGTAGAGGGGCAGGATCACCTCCTTGAAGCTTAAGACTTCATTGCACACCTCAGCTGTTTCACTGAGCACTATTAAAACCAGAAATAAGCAGGCAAATTTCCTACTTCAGAAAATGCATTGTCCTTAAAAGTCTATTTTTCTTTTCACTTTGGATATTTAGACCCGGGAAATGCATGCAGTATTCCTATGATTCCAGGCATGAAGTTTCTACTTTGGTTTTATTTCACATGATCTCCTTTTACAGTGTGATATCAAAAAAAAAACCCAAATTGTGTTCCTATGCAAAATTTTCTGTGGCATATTCCAGCATATTCTGCCCTGTTTAAATTGCAAGTTTAAAATTTATTTGAAGCATAACTTTATCCAAAGAGAATTCAATGGAAATGGAAGATGACACTTTGATAGTATCTGTTTTAGTAGTATTATTCTGTGTTGCAGAGATGAATATCTGGTTTGCAGCAATTAGGAGAAAAAGTCTTGCTGAATAATCTACTCTGTAAGTTCCCAGCTGAAAATCACAGGTGCAAAAGACTGTTAACAACTATCCTGTCTAGAAAGCCCCTTCACTCATGCCACAAAACTCCCTCACACCTCAAGCTCTGTCACAAAGAACGGTGACAAGTTACGGTGGACCAAATTTTGCAGCTGCGTTTTGAATCTCTTTCCAATCTTTCTCTCCTATTTCCTTCAGCCTTCCCAGTGGCACTGTGTGCACTTCACAAGATTGGTCACCAAAACCAGCATTTGCCTGCCTATAAGGGCTCCCTGAAGAGCAGCAACAACAAAACCAACAAGAATAAACACAAATGAGAAAAGAGAGATGATTCCAAAAATAAGAACCTCTTTAGAAATGTGTGGCAAGCCTCTATGTACATCTCTGAAGATAATCAGAATCAGAAATGAGAATTCTGATCCCTACCATAGATACTTTGTCTTTTCTTAAGGCTGGTGACTCACATCACAAAAGACCTTGACAAAGAGAAGTGATTGACATTCATTCAAACCTGATGTGCCTCAGACATTTTTCCATGGCTCAATTTTGTATGCATGATCTGAGTCCTTCTACAACATGCTGTTCACAGAATTCAGATGGCTTTGCACACCTGATTAATTGCTTACCCAATCCAGCATGCTTTTCTTTTCACTGTGCAAATAAGAAACTCAAGTAAATTCCTCTATGTGGATTGCTGCATTCAGATGTTCATTTTAAACATAATATGGGCACAGATGTACAAACTAATCTGCAACTTACATTATCTGCTTTATGAACTTGATATTATAAAAGCAAGCAAAAGAAAAACAAAGGGAAAATAGGGTGGAAGAAGCTCAGCTCTCTTTCTTAAAGACATTTTGTTTGAAGGGCCCTAGACAGGACAGAAATCAGAAAGAAAGAAATGGCAGCCTAAATGTATATATGCTTGGATGGGTGAAACTCAAAACTGCCTGTGCCTTCACAGACTTTTGCACTTTCTGCTGTATGTATTTACATGTGCATATATGGATATATTACTCTCTTCTAATAATTAAATGCTGCAGTTCAGATATTTCATTTATGTCCCTAAAAATTCTTCTTGTGATGTAGAATTTTTGCCAAGAAAGTTTTTATACTTACGTCTTCTTTTATGCTTATTGTCTGCTGAATCACGAAAATCAGTATATTTCCTGTCATTTCTATAATCTCTTATTTTATTTGTATCTGCACCTTCAGATCTAATTCTGATATTCAGAGGAGTTCAGTCCTTCCACAGGATTTCTTAAGAACTTGAGAAAACTGATTAAAATGTTGATCCTATTGATAGATGTTGATTTATATTGTGTCATGTATTAGTAGCAGTTGTTTTACAATAGCCCAGAGAGGTGCTAGGCCAGATCATCCACGCAGACCTGATTTGGTCTGTGATGGTCTGTAGCCTGAAGATCTTGTAATTGAAATAATCAAAAGAGATGGGAGGTGGAAGAGAAGCACAGGAAGTGTTTCCAGTTTACAAACAGAGGGAGAAGGACAGAGGACTGGGTTCACAGCAATACAGCTGAAGCAAAGCTAAGACAGGTGCCTCACTGCTGCCTGCTCCTTGGGCAGAAAACAGAACTGAAGGCCTGCAAGGGCAGGTCAGCCTACCTGAGATCGGAGTCCTTCTATGAGAGTCTCCCCATTGGTTAAACAGAGAGCCAGGGGCAGCTGTGCTCCCAGCCAGAGAGGTTTCCATGAAGGTCTGGAGAACGGATTTCTTTAAAGTCACATGATCGGTGAAAGATGCGGATCTCTCCCCAGGGGAGGGTTCAACAGAGTCCTAATTCTCATGGAAATAAAGTAGATAGCTTTAAAAATCGGGTCCTACACTTCACCTTTCAACTGCCTCTTACTGCTGTGATGTTTACTCCAAAAACTATTTGCCCGGTCTTCTTTTTCCCCTGAGCCTTCCCTCTCTTACTCCCCATTCCCCTTGACCTTGTCAGGCCCGCTTTAATTCTGTTCCTCCCCTATTTACCCAGCCCTGCTCATGCAGCCTGGGGTGCAGCTACGAAGTTGCTCAGGGACCCTGCAAATAGCCGATGCGCTAGTTCCCTTGGACCAGCACCCACGGCAGCAGCCAGCAGGAAGCGCGGAGCGGCACACAGCCTTTACGCTTCCAAGCAGCCAAACGCAGCACCCGTACGACACCCGCAGTCTTTAGGCCCAGGTACCAACAGCTCTTTCTCATCATCAGGCGTTAGCCACACGGCACAAATGCTCCCTCGCTTGTAGGTAAAAATCCCCACTGAGGTCTGACATTCACAGTCACCCCACACACAGAACTTCTCCCCCTCCTCTGATACCTTGGAGTAGTAAACCGTTTGTTTAATCTCTTTGATTTTCCCTGACTGCCAGTAATAAAATGCTGCTCTTTCTGAAATAATTTCCTGACTATTTGCTAAGATTCATCTCCGACATTTCATTAAATATGATCATTTAACTGTACAAGTACAAATGTATTTTTAATTTAGCTTACTGCAGATATTATAGATGTGGGGAAATGAATTCACATTGCTCTAGGACAAATATATCATTCACATATGAATGCCACAAAAGAACAAATTATTAAAAATTACTGAAACTTCCACAAAGATTTATACTTAACATTTCCATTTTCAATCTCAGTGCCAGGAAACATATAGCTTGTCACTATATCACACATGATATTATGAAGAATGTTTGGAAGATTTCCCTAGGAATCTTTATCAGCATTTCAGTCTTGGATTTCATGCCAAGGAGCAAACTCTGGTTTCAGGAAGAAAAGGTGAATTCAGCTGGGTTTGTTTGGGAAAGCCTGACTTATCAAATAGGCTTTCATAAAAGAGTTTCCTGACCACATATAAAAAGAGATATTACTTGATAAGCCAAAAATAATAGAAATAAATTAAATATTGATTAATTTGTCCAATGCATCTTCCATACATAATATTTTGTAAACCATGTTTTTATAAACCATCAGTTGAGAATACAGAAAATAGAAAAACTATACAAAATTAACCCCAAGTTGGTCTCAAAGGGAGACAACCCCAATATGTGTTTCATATATGTTTGAATTTCATGAGAAGCTGGAACTGAACTGTTTTAGGTTGGACTGCTTGGGGGTTTTCCTAGTTCAGGACTAAATGCTGTTGTTTAGAAATAGGAAGTAAAACAGTTACTATCATGGTATTGTGTGGTTTTAATATTAAAAATGTACTTTCATATTAGCAAAACTTCCAAACATCCAGTTTGGAAGGGACTGGGGGCCCTGTATTGTGCTAATCTGTATATAAAGAAGATGGGAAAACAGTCTCTGCTTCTCTATGTCACAGTTTACCTTTTAGAAGGTAAACAACTTACAAAACTAATGGACAGGTCAATACATAAGAGCAGTTTACTTAACACTTCAAAGAGGTGTAGTAAAATTTTAACAATGGATTTCAGTCTTTCCTGGCCTTGATGACACAGCTTCAAACTTACTCGTATCATGGGCCATCATTATGCTCTATTTTTGTACAGTATAGGGAGCTCTGGATTATGACTCTTATGTTTATATAGGAGTGAAATAGCAACAGTAACACAACAGAAGAAAAATCGTATGCTGGAATTAGGAGCAAATAATGGTTTGTTGCTGAAGTGGGGAAAATGTATTTTATCCTGTTCTGCTGCCATGAAATGTAGCATTTTCTTGTGTTCCATGAATTGCCCTTTCATTTTTTCTTCTGTACATATATCAAAAATTTATTTGTATTTTGAGCATAATTTTTCCCTTTCACGAAAAGCAACTTTACAACACAAACGTTTCCAGTACTTTTTCTAAACTTGACACACAATATTGAACCACGGTGTGGTGCTCCCTCCGTGAATCAGAGCTTTCAAATCGCCTCTTCACAAACTAACAGCCATTCTTTTGATGCAAAGCTGTTCTGCTTGGCTTGTAACTCTGTGCAACAGGCGTCTCTGAAACTAGTTTTGAAAAATTAGGTTCAGTTTTTAAGATGAGGAACCCGAAGACAGGCTCTGTCACATACACTTAGGTACTTAAATAACTCCTCTTGCTTTCAAAAATTACCATTGTACAGGAACAAGAGAACACAGTTTCCCTTAGTATGATGTTGCTTGCATAAACAATATGCCAAACTGCTATATCACTATATCAAGTATAATATCACTACATTCACTATATCAAGTAAAATAATAATAGAATCAAAGAATTGTTTGGTTTCAAGAAAGTAAGAAATATTGTTGAAAATTTAAAAATGTTCTGCAATCAGCCTGTCAAATTCTCATTGTAAACCAGAGAAATGCGCCCTTTTCCCCAGCTCATTATTTAGCCAGCTCACAATGAGTGAGTTTAAGATGCCACACATATTGTCTATTTTATTCTGGTATATATCATAGTCTGTGAGGAGGCCAGAGGTGAAATCTGGTCTGAATTCATGTCAGTCTGGTTTAGCATATATTAAATTAATTTATTCAGTTCTTTATAGCTTCCCAGTGGACACTTACACGTATCCTACGGCAGGACACTTTGTTATCTTCTCTGTGGGAGAGGCCAAAGGCTAGAGCTGATGGGAGATGACATTGCTTCAGTACTGAGGAAAACTGGCAGAGCTGGAAAACAGACTTTCTCTCAGGATGCTACGGAGCTGGATGGAGAGATAGAGGATCCTTGGATTTTGAGAGCTAGGAACTCGAAAACACTTTGCACATCTAAACATCTGGTCTTGCGTTATTCAGGTTCCTCATGAAACCTTCACCTCCTTCTTAACAGCCCTGTATTCTGGGGGATGGGAAGAGGTGATGAGCTTGGTTGTGGATGTGGCCAGAGACGAGGACTGCAACTCCTGTCTCAGCTCCTGGCCTGCTGCATGAGCCCGAGCAAATCACTTCACCTCTCTCTGCCCATGTTTCTGTCTTGTCCATCAGTCTGTCCACTCTTCCTAGCAAAGGACCTGTATTTATACCAACACAACAAATTTTCATCCTACTGGACTGAGACATGGGAAGAATTTTGGAATTCTGTTGCAACATGTATAACTTTTTTACTGTTGGTCAGGATTGGAAATTTTTGGCAGACAGATTTGGAAAAGAAGGTTTCAAGTTGTGGAGGAAGCCAGAAAAAAGAGAGCTCTGAATTGACATGACCTGTGGATGGTAAGGGATAATGACAGTCCTGAAGCTGAAGATCATGGAAGATATCTAGTATTAGCCCTTGCAACAGCACAGGGATTTTTCTAAAGGTTACCTATTTTGTAGATCAGATTGTGCTATGAGCTCTAGCATCGTCCTGACATTTATCAAATGGTCTGTGATAAATGGTCTAAGAACAAACTTTAAAGTTTTAAATGCAAAAGAACAGCCCTTGAAACAGTCTCATCTTCTGATGAAAAACACATTGCAATAAAACTACGAGAAAGCTTTCCAAAGTATCTCAGTTGCTCACCTGTGGTCACATTGGAAGAAATGTGTCTAAGGACCCTAGTATGCACAAGAGAGAAAACAACAAAAACGAAAAAGCAATGCCAACAACAGCACAATTGATGAGCTATTTCAGCAGGTTTTCCTCAGTTTTCCTAGGTTATTTTATACCCTGTGTGTCTGTATTCTAACTGAATTCTATTTTGGCTGCTCAGATACATTAAGAAGTCTGGCCTTTGGTGATTACAAGGCACACTTCTGTTTAGTTCAGTCACAACTTAACTGGAAAACACAGAGGAAGAACTTAGAGAGCAACTTGGGATTCACCTCTATTTTACTACATTTCTTCTCTGAGAAACAATAAATCCTGTAAGTCGTGTCTTGCTGCAGTGTCCTCCCAACCTATACCTGATAATGGAAAATAGATGGATTATCCAACATTAATAAATATGCTTGAGGGGACCTACAATGGATTTCATTGACTGTACATAAGTGTACATAACAGTTAGAATGAAAAGCACAATTGCATAACTAATTGCATTGCTCTTGTCTTGGCAGTCAAGTACCAACAGTACTGAAAAGGATGAGAGGTAATAGCTAATGAAGACAGGATGCTTACATTTTAACTCATCCACCTTTTCCAGGGGATACTTAGGATCATAGAATCATAGAATAGTTAGGGTTGGAAAGGACCTTAAGATCACCTAGTTCCAACCCCCCTGCCATGGGCAGAGACACCTAAACCATGCCACCTAAGGCTCTGTCCAACCTGGCCTTGAATGCCACCAGGAATGGAGCATTCGTAACTTCCTTGGGCAACCCATTTCAGTGCCTCACCACCCTTACAGTAAAGAACTTCTTCCTTATATCCAATCTATACTTCATATCCAATCTATACTTCCCCTGTTTAAGTTTTACCCCTTGTCCTGTCGCTGCAGTCCCTAAAGAAGAGTCCCTCCCCAGCATTCATTATAGGCCCCCTTCAGATACTGGAAGGCTGCTATGAGGTCTCCACGCAGCCTTCTCTTCTCCAGGCTGAACAGCCCCAACTTTCTCAGCCTGTCTTCATATGGGAGGTGCTCCAGTCCCCTGATCATCCTCATGGCCCTTCTCTGGACTTGTTCCAACAGTTCCATGTCCTTTTTATGTTGAGGACACCAGAACTGCACACAATACTCCAGGTGAGGTCTCACGAGAGCAGAGTAGAGGGGCAGGATCACCTCCTTTGACCTGCTGGTCACGCTCCTTTTGATGCAGCCCAGGATACGGTTGGCTTTCTGGGCTGTGAGCGCACACTGAAGCCGGCTCATGTTCATTTTCTCATCGACCAGCACTCCCAAGTCCTTCTCCGCAGGGCTGCTTTGAATTAATTACTTGCCAAGCTTCTGTTCATAGCTGAGAGAATAAGTAGTGTAGCCAAGTAGCAAATGTATTAACCAACGTAAGTAAAAGTTTGCAATATATCAGCGGATGTTTCTGGACAGCAAGAGGCCCATGTTCTGCAGTTCAAAAAATTAACTGAAATAGGGGAAACCTGAATAATGATGCTGTGATAAATTAGGTTTGTGATTAGAAAGACTGTAATTCCTAGGTAGTGGGAATAGCAGATGCTTGAGGAAAAGCCAAGTTAAGGGAGTTAAGTACCAAATCTCATTGAATTTCCACTGCCGTGTTAGTTATCTAATTGTACTGCTATAAAAAAGCTGCTTTTTATAGGCCCTACAGCGTTCTTTTTTACATCAGTGACTTTTGCCCAAGTTTACTTGGGTAATTTTCTTTCTTTTTTCCCCAAGGATGGTCTTTTCTGAGCACTGAAGGAGAAGTCCTCATGGCTGAAGTTTGTCATGGCTTCTGTGACTTGCTAGCGTTATGCTTTTTTGATTTTCCAGTGCCAGTTTATTTCTATACCAGCAAGTACTCTGCAGTCTTTGAATCTGTTCCAGGATACATGAAAGAGAAGAAAGCAGAGGCTGGTTTTAAACTTTGTGTTTTTTTTTCTTAGGATGGAGCTAGTGGAAGAATTGTCTTGATATTTGACCAAGCAAATTACGCCAGCTAGTAGGTGCTTTAATTTGTATGCCTGAGGCTTAAACAATGCCACATCCACTTAGAGACCTGAATGTTACTGTTCTGCTCCTATTACAGTTAGTGATATCGAATTGTGTTACTGTGGATGTGTGTCTGTAAGTTCTACTGGCTACGTGTGTGCTTATGTATATATTTCTAGCATGGGGATGGGGGAAGAGAAACAAATCTAAAGATGATGAAGAAGAAGTTAATTTTTTAATTTAAATTAAATGATCCAATGTTTCATGCTTGTGGAGCAAATGAACAAAGGTGTCACAAGTAATCAAAAGTTTAGGATCCATAATCCCTGCTAATCCAAAATGATCTTGAATGCAGGATGTCAAAAGCTTTAGAATTGATAAGAGAACAGTCCTAGATCAACATGACATGGCAAACAACCAGTTGAAGTGCTGAGCTAAACAAGCCACACTAATATGCAGGAGACTTTATTTATTTATTTTAAAATAAATAACTATCTATAGCTTTTCCTACCAGGATATGTCCCCTAAAATGCTGTGGCTTGCTTTATGGATGTGCATCATGCAAGCATATATTGATGACATAAAGGTCATCTAACTATATGGTTGTTTCAAGCACATCATGTATGTTGTGAATATTCTGGTTACCAACTGCAGCATCAAACCAGTGCATAAATTATTCCCAGTGCTCAGTCATCTTCTATAACAAATTACCACCACATACTTTCTTACATGCTGAGGGTCGTACTAACTGTATATCCCGTGTGCAATTAATGCTCTGCACTTACTGTTCTTACTATGTGACTACAAATTTGCAACAAACTGATAGAGAACCCCACTAATAACAGCACTGGGACATGAGCAACAAACACAAAATTAGTCAAGGCCATATATATTCACTCTCCTTGCCCAAAGTAAAGACAGTCTCTAAGATGTCTGTTCTCTACTTGATAAAAAATATTGAAAGAAACCTATTGTGGAGTTATTCCCCAAAACTGACACAGTATTTTACATTATCAAAGCAGGATGATAATAATCACAGGAATTTACAGAATGCTGGCTGTACAGAAACGAGGAAATCTTTGGACAGATAAAATAAAAGACTGAATGCAGGAGATCTGAGTTTTGTTAGTGCCTCTGTTGCAGATTTCCTCTGTCACCATATTTGACTCAGTCATTGCTTGAATGCAGATTTTTCAATCTGTAAAACAGGAATATTGCCATTTGCAGATGTAAGTATTTTCTGCCACCCATCTTGGAGAAGCTATCTGATTGGGAGGCTGTGTGGCTCCATGCACAGATTTTTTAAGTCTCCTGACATTTAAAAACGTACAGGTGGAACCCCTGTGGAAATCTGATTTAAAGTTACGTCATTTTTTTTAGAGACAGTGCTGATTTTCAATTCAGAGGTATGACTGCACTTCATACTGGCCCTTAATACGGCTGCAGTTACACCAGTGTTAACAGCATGGTAACAATATTGGGAACAGTTTAGCTTATTCTGCGCTCACATGTAAAATACTGTCGATCTTAGAGAATTTGACTCCATTGTCTTTTTCAGTTACAGAATGCAGTCACACAACATGGCTTACATAATTTAGTTATAAGTGATTTGTTAATTCTCATAGTATCGTTTCAAAAGCAGATGCCTAATGGTGATGGCAAGAATGATAACAACAAAAAGATGTCAAAAGAGAAAGGTCTTGCTTGCCAAGGAGAAGCATTGCTCATAATCAAGAATATCAGCCAAAAATATGCCAGTATTTTAATTAACTATGCCTTAACTGGAACTGGAGAATTCTCTGTCCCCAACCATCCAAGCTACCATGCAGATGAAGCCAAAAGTATCTATAAGGACATTGTGCTGTCAAGTTGTTGGCACTGTGTTCCTTCCCAGGGCCCTTGTCCCCTGACTGCCAGCACTGTGCACATACTAATTTGCAGCCAAGCTTCAGGGAAGCCAAGCAAGGAGGAAGGGACAGGCTCTGTCAGAACTTCAACATGCTGTCCAGCCACAAGTCGTCATCCTTCATGGACAATAAAGACACTGTAAGTTCAAATTGTAGGATAATAAAGCAAGGGGAGTTTGAACTCTGACAAAAATTGTATTAATAATTTAATTAAGAAATTAGTAAGAAGAAATACATGATGCTAAGTACAACTGTAGGTTAAGCACTAGCAAGGAGTGCTGAATCACCTCAGATGTAAATATATTAGAAAACAATACATTTTGTGTGGAAAAATAGCTGTTAAAATTTGCCACAGAACCAACAGGGCTGAAAAGCAAGTAATCACCACCTAGAGTGAAAGTTTTAAACCATCATCACAGACTTGAATATTCAGTGGTTTTGCATTCCCCCCGTTATTTTAGAAGGACCTGAAATAAAATTCTGAGCAAAGCCACGTTACTTTTGTGAACAGCCTCTGGTAAAACACCAAAGAAGATACTTTAAAACCTCTAGCAAGTGCCCTTAAGGTCCTGCATGTCAAATCAACAGGTAAATTGTAATGACACAGTCATTTTTAAGGGACACTTTTTTGTGTATTCACTTTGGCACAATTTTCTCATTGTCATTTTTTGAAAACCCTATTACCCATCATTAGAGTTTTTCAGTCTTTTATTTATACAGTGGCACAACACTTTCTGCATATATCCTGCTCTTGCATAAGACAAGAGCAACTTTTTTAATATCCCTTTCTTGAAATCAAAACAATATGTAAACTACTGTTCAAAAAATCACCCAGTCTCATCCACTGCTGCAGTAGCCTTACTGTGTTCACCCAGCTACATGTTCCTAACAGAAATCTTGTTAAAATGCAAGCTGGAACTATACTTTTATTCCGCTAATGGTAGCTGTGTTTTTCAGTCTGACCTAAATTTGCTAAACTGCTACTGGAGTGGCAGGTAAGTAAGCCATGGTAGCTAAACAGAAGAACGGTGCTCAGAAGGCGATTCTGCCCAGTGTTTCTGCACTTTGCGCCGATGACTTCAGGCAAGCTACAAAAGCCCTTTTCCCTCTTTTTATCCATCTTCAAACTGTTAATTCAAATGATGTTTAGCTTCATTACTGAGGTGATGTTAAATGTATTAGAACCCACGAGCACAGCCTCTCAAGTAAGTCTTTGCTTTGTAAAACAGAACTGTGACGCATTGGGGAATCTGTCTATCTGCAGCTTATGAATTCTAAATTTACTGTGAAAATACCATCAAACATTTCAGCGTAAAAAGGATCTACCATATGCTACCTGTGCTTTATGATATATTGACCAGCCCTGAGAAAATATGACCCCTTGAACATCTGTGGTCTCCTACTGAAATGCAAACCCTGTGTAACAGTAACTGATTAGAGTGAGGAAACTAATCCATCCAATTTTTCTGTGAGAAAAGGAATTATAGAGTACAAACCCCTCATTAGGAAACAAAAGTACTGGGTGTGAAACTCACATGGCAAGACTGGAAACACATGACAGGAGAAAGGATGAAGGAATATATCCTTGTTGTAGGAAAATCATCCAGCAACCAGGTACAGAGCAAGTTTACCTAGAATGGAGAGATAAAGACAGAGACTCAGTGTTTCCAACAGAAATCTCTGTTGAAAAATGAATTCAGGACTGACCTGAATCAAAAGATATTTTGGGAGTAACCAAAAAATTAAGGCATGAAATGTGTGTAGATTTTATTGCTGTATCCAGATCTGAATCCTTCATGCTATATAGTAAAAGAATAATTGGTTTTAAGATCTTATGTAAGGTGTCTTTGTGTGTCCTGTCATTCACTATTGCATATATTTGAAGGATTAAATTATAAATGCAGAGTTCTTGCTGTGTACACACTCCAGGGAAGAGTGTAGTTAAGCTACTGGGGAAATAGCACCTGTTTGGAAGACCTGAAGCTGTCAGAGCCAAGGTCTCAATGTTTGTGGTAAGGAACAGGAGAACTAATTGGTGGAAACATAATGGAAGGCAAAAGGGAATTTTTATAACATAGAAACCTAGCCTAAAACATGAAGCATAAACCAATAGTATTTATTCACTTATCTTGCTACATCTTTAACACGCTTTGCATGCATGAGAAAAATATGAGTCCTTAATTAAGAACATTTAAAGAGAAAAGATACAGAAGAAGAAGCAAATACTTGCTGTGGAAATATGAATTTGCATGTTGCAACTCCCTTGATCTAGTTCCATACTGTGTTTGGTGATATTGTTCTTTTCTTTCACTGTGTACTATCCAAAGTAGAATAAGTAAAGCAAAGAAGGAAAAATTTTTTCCCTTCAACAGGAAGTGAAGAAAAATTATTTCAGAAGAAACAAAAATTATTTTCTTGGTTTAACTACCAGACTGAAGCTTTATAATTCTCCTAGTTTTGTTTTAGGCTTCCTACACAGATAATCTGCACTTGATACACACGTGCTTTTAGAAGCTGAACATAGCAGCGAGGGGAATAACATCAGCAGACTTCATAGACCTGGATTGGCTGCAGCTACCTTATCACAGGTGAACTTGGGATCAGAACCCACTTCTCGTAACCATGTGAACAGACTACTAATATGTAGTTAATATTATATGTAGCTTAGACTGGGACAAGAATTCACGAGGCTGGTTTCAGGCCAAGGGGAAATATTTCCTCATATTTACTTCCCACAGTAAACATAAGGCTGATATGTTCTGCACACATCATGTCAGACATGCTCCTTGCTGGAGCACAGAGTCGTACAGGTCCCATTTAGGTATGTATGCATACAGGACTGCTTTTCAGTTCAATTAGCCTGCATACATTATACAGAGGTTATGCCAGCTTTTTTTTTCTTGTGGATGTTATACTAGGTTGAAAGAGATCAGGTGCTAGTTTCAAGGAAAAGTCTGAACAAAGCACACAGTATGTAATTTGGCAGAAACACCATCAGTACAAAATTAATACCTCCAAATACTTTCACCATATTTAAATTACTGGAGTGAGATTATCCTTGCTCAATCTTTTGTGTCCTATAGCCAAACAGGGTTTTATCTGGAATTAGTGCCCTATCATGAGAGCTACTGTGGCCATACATTTATTCAGTTAATAGCTTTTCTTCTCCGTGCTACTGTCTTGGTGTGGAGCTGCAAAGTGACTACCACCCAAGCACATCTACACCCCCTGACTGTGCACTGGTCTGCTTTAAGGCTACCAGTGATTTTGGTGCATTTTTTTGTTTGAGAGGAGCCTTTCAGTTGTCTTGCCTTATCATGGGGGTTTGCTGAATCTCAGGTGCTCCTGATGTTCCTGCTAATGTCTAAAGCAGGGGAGAAGTTGAATGTGTAATAGTAAAACAACGATTTTGTGCTGTTAATCAGCTTGAGCATTGCAATCCATTCCTATAAAAGCTTTAATCTTCTGCTTCTCAGCAGAGTAACTAACACAGGTGAGGCTCCAGGCTGCCACAGCTAGCCCTGTAGACCATTTAAAACTAACCTCGGTATGCCTGCATACTTGCTCGCAGCACTAATATTCCCCATGGTGTTCCTAAAGCATGGTTAGAAAAGTGTGAACTTTCTACAAGGCTTGGAAAAATTTTGTTGGCTATTTTTTAGTTACCTTTTTTGGTAAATATTTCTTCCAGATGGCTAAGTACAGTCACTGTCTCAAGAATGGTTGTGCTGTAGTCAGAACTTCTATATTTTTGATCATAAATTTGTTGGTAAAAGAGACAATTTGTCTTGTACAACACTGGGTATATTGTCTGTGATTAAAACAGCAGATAATAACAATAATAATGATGCAGCTGAGAGAAGTTAGCTCTTACCAGAGAAAAGTGAGTGAAACAGGAAAAAGTAAGCTGATATTTGAATTTATTAAATCCATTCAAATTTAATGTATACAAAAAGATGCAGCCTTGTACTGTAGTCCGACAGCTACCAACTCACATGGAGGCAGACTGCCACATGCAGTCAGATCAGCTGCAGTGGAATCAGATCCAACAACCTGACTTTTCTTTTTCTTTGCCTTTTCCTCATCATTTACAAAACTTTTCAGAATCACTAAGATCTGCCATTCTTCCCCTAAACAAATGTTGGCAAAGTTTCAGTCATAGCTTTACTAAGAATTAATTTGAGAGCAGTGCTATATCATTAGTTCAGTCAAATACTGAACTTACTGCACTAGGAAAATTGTTTAGTTTAAGAGGTATTAACCTGGTTTTCTTAGGGATCTTTATTTATAAAAGCCATATTTGATTGAACTTAGTAGCCGTCTCACAGTGCCAATATGAGAAGCAAGTTATGTAGGACCCCGGAACATTTTAGGAACATGTCGGGACATACAGGTTATTACTGTTTAGCTACTGTTTAATCTTGTGGAGTTCAAGAGTTTGGAAAATCTACCAAGTTGATGGCGTGACTTTGCCTTCCATGTATACTTAACACTTCCACTCACTTCACCAGTCTCTACTGTTTTCCTAAGTTTGACACATACAGTCTATACCATGAAGTCTTCTCCTGAAAACAGAAGCATGTCCTCCTGTAGTTTCCAGCCTTGAGGGTAATCAAACAGTGAGAAAGAGCATTTGCCAGCTTTTTAAGCTCCATTGAGGCTCTGGTCCTGCAGTACATTTACCCACATGAATAATCACTGAATTCAGTGGTTCCTCTAAGGATAACAGCACATGCTTTCAAACCACGTCTTACAAGAGGAGAATATGCAGAAGTGGCAATGCCCCTATAGTAAGCTGTTGGCTGCACAGCAGAGAAAAAATTAATTGATTAAAACTCATTTTGCAGCCATGTAATTAAACTCAGTTCTTAGATTCAAGAATATTCAAGCAATTGAACTTTTGATTTACTTTAGTTACTTTGTATGACATATTGCCTTCAAGACCATGCATTTCCTAGTAATATATTATAGGAACATTTAAGAAAGTGTGTACCAACATTCTCTTTTTTGCTGCCTCAGACTAAAGAAATGTTGTAACAGAGCAAATGGTCAGCGTGAGACTGAGTCAGATGACAAGAGTTTTGCAGTGGTTTCCGTTTCCCCCAGAAAATCCAGTTTTGCCTTCTAAACTAAGTGTGAAAGGACCCTATCAGAACTAGCAGGAAGTATGTGGATATTACCAAATCAAAACCATCCAAACTGGGGGTTTATCTTTCAATAGTTGGTGTTAAAAGGCTGATTACACTTACATTTAATAAGAGGCATCTACTGACAATTGTTGTAAGATTTCTAAAGCTTTGCTATTGTGTTCTTGATTGCAAGAATAAACAGATTAAAGCCAAACCCAGGAATCTGCCAATTAAGATAAGCAATTGGTAACCTTAAAGAAGGTAAAAGAACTGATCCACCGCAGTACCTCCTTACTGTCAATAAAGGAAAGTGAACAGGAAGAGACAGTTACTCCTTTCTGAGCTACAGAAGAGACAGATTGTGCAGACCAGTTGAGCTGAATGGCTCTGGCAAATACCTTCACCAGTGAGAAAAAAGATATACCTTTAAAATTTTGCAAGGGTATACCAGCCCTGGGGTACATTGTAAAGGCTAATCAGCCAGTCTGACAGGCAGCTGAGATGCTAAATCAGCTAAGTAGGATACTTATTAAGTATAATCTTAGTAACACATTTTCTTACTTTATCTATTTGCAATTTTGTTCTATTATTGCAAGTGTGTATTATTTTCTAGCTAACTGTAAGCTTTTACCCTTAAACCTTTTCAAAGGATTTAAGGATCTGACAAAATACAAAGCATCCCAGTTTTTTATCCCTGAAGTCAAAGGGCTGAAATATACTCTGTTGTGCCACGCATCCCAGTACATTTATCCATGGTATCCAAAGAGAATCAGAATGCTGATCGGATTCAACCAAGCTGAGAAAAGATGATTTAAGGGGCATGTGAAAGAATCCAGTGGCCTGCATAAGATGGATATGTTACCTGATTCTAGTCAAGTGGTTGGGAAACCTCAGGGTCCTTAAACTATCACAGAGCATAGTATATATTACAAACTTCTTGGTACATAACTACTTCCTGGAAAAATAATTGCAAAGAATTTTATGTACAGTATTGTGCTGCTGATTGCTTTGAACAACTGTTTTGAAAGCAATACTGAAATTACTGTACTAATGTGACAAAGTTGCTGCTGGGATTCTTTGTGATCGGAGGGCCCTTTATTCCTTCATTACTAGTAACAGCTTCAAGTAACAACACAGGCATTTTTCTTAGCAACAATAATCACAATTATGCACATTTAAGATCTCGCCCTTACTGAGATTTGAAGTCTTGCTCACACACTCATTCTTGTCAAGTGCTTTTTCTTTTCCTCATTAACAGCTGATAAAATTAGTGTAAGAACCTCTGCTGACATGATCTGCATTAAATGATGTCCTATAGTCCCCCTCATACATCTGCATGCAAGACATTTGCATCAATGTTCTGTTGAACAGCACTAGGTACTAGGCAGCCTGAAGTTTCCTTACCCGTTCAGCTGTGTGAAGTTGTATCACTGTAGCATCTCAGCCTCCTGAAACGTATGTGTCTATGAATGTTGGCTTTTTCTTTGGTGATACTGATGAAATACCTTTATATGCATAGAAAAGAAAAAAAAAAAAAAAAGGAGTGAATGTGGCATTTCAGAGGTGCAGCACAGCTGGATACTTTTGTCCATGTAAGGAAAGCAAAGCATAGAGAGCAGAGATGTGATTGTCCTTGTTTTCCTGCAGATCTCAAACCAAGCTTAAGATGAAGACATTCAAGGCCATTCTGTGTGTGTTTTGGGGAACCTGATCTAGTTGAAGTCATCCTGCTCATTGCAGGGGGGTTGGACTAGATGACCTCTGGATAGTTCCTTTCAATTCAAACTATTCTATGATTCTATGAAAGGAAGAGCAAGAGTGAGAACAAGTAGATATGTACATGGACCACGTAACCAAAATCAGGGGGCTCAAGTGTAATTCTTCTTCAATATCCTAATTCCATCCACACAAAAACAACTCACAGAATTTTACATTAATTTGAGCAATATATTTTCATCATTTGCATTTTTAAATCTTAATAAGCAGTTTACTATGAAATATTCATACTACATCTCATTTGCTATGGAAAATGCTGTAAAGGAGAGGTACAGAGATCTGGTCTTACTAATACTGGGGTTTCTTCTCATATCTTCATTAGTCCTCATTGAGCAGCCTTCTCTGGTTTGCGCTAAACTAACTACAGAGAAGGGATTACATTAAAGACGCCCAAGTGGCTTCTGCTACTTAACTCGTTGGCAGAAAGTCACAGTACATATCAGCAGGAGCACAAGCAGAAAGACAAAAGGGGAAGAAAGCATGCACCAGATGATTGGAGAGGCCCATCAAGGAGAGAAATGAAAGAGAAATAATTGCTAGGAAGTTTTCTTAGTGCATTTCCAACTTAGGTACATGCATAGAGCTACGGAACACAAAGATGACAACCAATAATAATGCTTTGCTAGAGAGGCAGGTCTAGGTCACGGCTGTATTCATGCTGGTCAGATCTGATTGTCTGTGACAAACAGTGCTGAGTAATTGCTCTAATCACTCCGGTAGGCATTGTACCTTGGCCCAGCAAAAGAATGATGCAATAACAGCTTCAGAAGCCTGCCTCCCCTTCAAGCTGACATCTCTGACAGCAGTGCATTCATTTTAATGGGAGGGTTATTTGGAGTTGCTGCTGTTCAACAGGGGAGAGGCCAATGAGTATTCCTAAGTTGGCCAGAGATAAGGGCCTCATTAAAGTGCTCAGGAGTACTTATTTGCAGGTTGACTTGCTGTGATGATCAGTTGGTGGAAAACTATAACAATGAAAAGCACAAAAACATGTCATAGAGCATCGGCTGCAGGTTTGTGCTTCTCCAGAGCAGCAAACAATTAGGGTGGTGTGTCATCAAAACTTTCATGTCAACAAAGCAACACATTCGCTTTAAATGAGACAAAGTCAAATCTACTTAAAGGAAACCAAAACTGGAACAATCCTCCAAAGTGCATTTCGCTTCAGGATGCCAGACTGTTTTTAGAAGAGTAGTGGGTGAAACACTCCATGAGGAATCTTTATTTCCCTCCTGTAATTCCCTGCTTTTTTCCTCCTTCATGTTTACATGCTCTCTACTTATAGCAACAAGATTTTGTGAAGTCTGCACTCCCTTCTAAAGCAGATGAAGCAACCCGAGATACTTCCATTTTTTTCTGTTACAGAATGCCTTTGGATGACGACTGTGTAGACAGGAGCAGTTTGTTTGCCAAATTGTAACGGGAAGTTACATTTCTGAAGCTCTCCAGCTACTGCACTCTCATAATTACTTGCTGTCTCTGGAAGTCAAGTGTGTTTAGGGGTCTCCATAACTGGGCAACGCTGATGCATATATTAAGTCCCCGAGATGAACCTGAGTATCTAGTTTGCTGGCTGCTACAAGGTGCATCTGTCTCTCAAACAATATGCACTACGTGATTTTATTGCCCACTTTTTTGGTCTCAAAAGCAAACACTGCTTGCTGGGATGCGCTCCCAAGTATCTCATCTGTAAACGCTAAGTGAATTGTCATTGAAATATAGAGCATAGCCTTCTATTATGAGAGCTAAAATGTTTAACACATGGGTGAGTCCCCTCTGGGGGACTAACACTTGGCAGAGCTGGCCTCCCTTGATAACATGATGTTCTCCAATGGAATGACTACAATAGATAATACTAAGTGGATGTAAGCGAAAGGCATGCTGGCAAATGCTTTATTTTTAATCACTTCTCTGTGTGTGTGCATGCACACATGCAGCAGTGTATGTCTGTAAGGAGGTCAGGATGCTTGACCTTCACAAAATAGGTGGAGCTGCAAATTCAGCAGCACTGTTGTTTGTGCTGCTTTAAACGTTCATCCCCCTGTAACAGAGGAAATCCAGAGCTGCCCTTTAGGGCAAGGTTATAGTTGGTTTTATATCACCTAACTGCTGCCAGGAACTGGGAGCTGTGATGGAGGTGATATTTAAAATGCATTTTTTCTTAATTATTTGCTATTAACTTAGATTCTTACCATTTTGCAGGATTGTGTGGCTGTGTGCATGTGTTTGTGTGTGTGTATGAGGGAAAAGAGGAGCATGCGAATAAGCGTCAATTTAAAGAGGGTTGTGGCTTACTTGTCACTCACCAGCACACAGGAAAGGCATGTTGGGACTTTATGTTGGACCAAAACAAAGAAAGAATAAAAGCCTCCAAAGGTACAGATCACAACAGAGGGGAAGAAACTTGGGGAAAAGTAAAGCCCTAAAAAGGGGATTTTTAAGCGGTTTGGGTTTTGTTGTTTGGCTTTGGGGAGGGGAGGTTTGTGGTGTTTTTCTAAATGAACTTTACATAGATCTTGTGCTCCATATCCCATAAAAGTAGATATGGTAGCTTAATCACAGAATTTCAGAAAGAAATTGTGGGCTTGCTGAGGAGACAGCAAAGACAGCATTTGCGAGTCACACTATACAAAGGGATGCAGTGTTAGCCCACACTTTTGTCAAGACTGACTTAAAGATCTTCATTAAATTGCAATGCTGTTCACGCAAAACATAGCCTGTTGAGCTACTGCACTCGTCCTGTGGCTTGTCAAGGAAGTTCTTGGGCCACCGAAGCCTCTACTGAGCTAAGTACTGAAACATTGCTATCCTTGTATCCACCTCTGCTTAATTTTATTTAAGGTTAGATAAGGGAATGCTTGGAATACTGGAAAATTTTAAAAAATATGTAGCTTCTGCCATTCATTGATGTGAAAAGGAATTATTTTGACTTATTGGTCCAATTTTTTCCTTTTGTCATACCAGTATTAATGAGTGACTCTGTTTTTTTCATTGAAAATAGGTAGTTATATCCGCAGTTGGTAACCATAGATGTGGCTCCAGTGACTTTGATTTGCACAAGCTGTGGATTTGGCCTATGTTCTCAGTGGGCCTATTCCAGATACATATGAAAATTGGAATCCAACCCAACAGGTATCCAGAATGGCTACAGTTTTAATTGTGGGAATTACTCGTGTAGGGACATTACACTGAAATTTGATTATAGTTGCTTTGACAAGTGTAACACTCTGTAGGAAAATCAATCCCGTTTCTGTAATGAAGAAAAACAAGTCATTTTCAAAAGGAAATATGATTATACATTCACAGCTTAGGCTGAAGAAACAGAAGGCAGCTTAATACAGTGCAGGCTTGCTCAGAGGGAATATCCACTCGCTGAGGCCAGCATAACAAGATTGGATTCCAGTTTAATGTGGTTGTGACTCAATCCCTTTGGAGAGTTTGTTTGACAATCTGACAAAGTTATCTCAAGAAAAATAGGTTAAAAAACATAAACTTGACTTCAGTAACTGCATTTTCTCTTCAGCATGTAGAGTATTTTGCCTGGAGGCCCCTGCAGCCTGAAGCCCCATAGGTAATACCACTTTGTGCCTTTACATAAACCAAATGTTTTAGTAGGCATTTTGCTCCGAGAAAAAGCTTGCCATGTGAGCTTAATATGGGGAAATAAAGTCTTTCTGATCTCTCTATGTGAAAAAGAGAATATGAAGGAGATGAAGTGTAACTGTTGTTACTGCAAGGACGTGGGTTCATCTCCAGTAATTTCTAACTATCCTGTTAGTTGTATTTCAGTAGATGCCTAGTTCCCTCATGATACATTTCAGAAATTCCTGTTTAATGTTGAATCTTCACATTCAGTGTCAAAGCAGAATGTGCTAAGTGAAAGTGAATGTGCAGCACTGTTCTGCTTCCACAGATGGGAAACAGAGGCACAGAGAAATGTGCAATGTCGCCTTTGGGGCTAATTGCTTAGTCACTGGCAGAGTCGAGTCACTCCCACACTCTATCTTCAGGCATAGTCACAGAGTCGCAATGGCAGTAATTGGAGCCTTCAAGATATTACAACCTCTAACTGTTCATTACTGTGCCCAGTTGTCACTTACCATCTTTCAGCTGGTGGTTGTCAACCCACAGTTGAGCCACCAGAACAGATTATGTAAATCCTAATAGATTCAATACCTAATCAGCCAGGTCTTCTCAAGTCACCTTCATCTCCTATGAGGAAAGACTAAGAGAGTTAGGGTTCTTCAGCCTGAAGAAGACTCCGGAAATACCTTATTGTGGCCTTTCTATACTTAAAGGGGGCCTATAAGAAAGTTGGGGACAGACACTTTTGTAGGGCCTGTAGTGACAGGACAAGGTGTAATGGTTCTAAACCAAAAGAGGGTAGATTCAGTCTAGATATAAGGAAGAATTCTTCTGTGAAGAGGGTGATGAAACACTGGAACAGTCACCCAGAGAGGTGGTAGATGCCCTTACCAGTAGCATTTTTATCACCATCTCACCATGACTTCACTCCCCCAACCTCACATATGCTCTGCTAGAACATTCTACAGATGAAGATCTTATTTTTCTTGAGCCCCATCACCTTGGTTTTGTTGCAAGGTTGAGCAGTTGGGCACACCGATGCTGACAGCTGTGTCTTGCTGCCTCTCACCTGAAGTTACTCCAAGCCAGAGCCTTGCCCAGCAAACCAGTAAGGCACAGTATAGTTGAAGATTGCAGTGGACAGACCATGGAAAGACAACCCCAACTAGACGCAGGCATTGTGCATTAGGTTTCTCAGGAGAAGTAAGTGTGGGACAGGATATTATTGGAAGCACCAAATTACATGAGTGGTTGACCATGACAACAGACTGTCCTGTCTCCAGGGAATCGGTTGAGTAGTACAGAGAACACAAGATTCATGAGGTGTCTGAGACAAGATGAAGATGACCCCAGCACAATGTTGCAGTGACCCAGTGGTGTTGATAAACAACCAAAGCAGATCCCAGGACTGAGGGAGAGGATACATACTCACCTGGGCAACACTCACTCTAAGTCCCTGCATGCCACACTCACATCATGAGCTGGGGCCCTTCCAAAGATCATTCTGAAATTAAGCACTGTCTTATTGACTTCTCAGCCCCGAACTGATTGGGACCCCAATGTTATGAGTCAAGAGTTGCTACCTCACAGATAGCTAAAGCCCCTTTCTTCTCAGTGCTCAGGAAGCATTGATGGGTGGGGGAGCACCTTCTGGAGAAACAGCTGCAAGAAGGTGTTTGGTAACATTTCCATTCCTAAATTCTCCCCGTATTGCTGATCTCCCCATACTTGGAGTATAACCTTCTGCTGGTAGTCATAGCTCTTCTCACAGACCCAGATGCTTCAGGGAACAGGAACCTGCAATTCCGTGGTTTTACTGTACTCTGTTTTATCATCAATAAGAAAAGGATTAACAAAAGTATCAGTTCTGTCCCATGTTCCCCCTTCCCTGCTCATGCAGCCCAGCATTGAAACACCATATGCAGGCCATCTCTATCACCAGCCTGTAGCAGGAAAGGGACACTTTCAGAGGTACAGCCAGCAATGGATCCATGTTGCCACCTACTGCTTCCTGGAAACTGTGATGCCCTGGCACTTGGTGACATGCAAACAACACCTTACTTGTGACACGGTGATTTTCTAGGTTTGCTCCTGTGGTGATAACAGCCTCGTAAGCAGGAGCTAACTTTCCTACCACAGTGCAACAGGCCATCATCCCAAACTACACTTGAGAGATGAGAATGAATGGCATATGGGATATGTTGTACTCTGGGCTATCTATCTCAGGGCAGCAGCTGACATAAGCACTATCTGATGTGCTGTGAATAATTCAACAGGAATGGATGCGTGTCTGCACCAAATTTGTATTGCCAGGTGATCCAGTAATGCATAAATCCAATCTTAGTGATCATCTGACCACAGCCTAAATGTTCAATGCCTGGCTCTATCATTAATCTCACTGTGTGATTTTAGACAAGTCATTTTCCCTTCCCTGAGAATCACTTTCCCACAGCTGGAATACGGGACATAACAAGTTCCTGTAAACCTGTACCTTTTGGGGGCTTACAGTCCCACCGCAGGATATAAGTAAATGCTGGTAGGATAGAATGAGTGTTTGCAAACAAAAAGAAATAGTAATAAAAAAAGATGAGATACATAAGAAGGGAGAACAGCTGTGTTTTAAAGGTTGGTTGGAGGCTAACTGTCTCTGAAAACAAGGAGATTTAGTTTTATTCAGAAAACCCATTTTAGAGAAATAAACTGGTTCCCTGTCCATCCGGTAGATGCAATTAGCCCAAAGGAGCCCTTTCTGAGGACTGTACTCTGGGACGCATAGATCAGCATCACACAGTTAAAAAAATAGATGCATGGGAATAGTATAAATAAATTTAGCTTTCTTCAGCCAAATTATTAGGTGGGAAAAAATAATAGAGAGGAAATGGCACAATATGAGTGAGAACTTATTCTATACTCTACTTAAGCTGTTCCAAACATACACCTTTCAAGGTTCCAAAAGAACAGTTATGCTAAAGTAGTGTGTAGTTGAATAAAGTATTTCATTTACACAGCCTATTTTTCTTTCACTATCAATGTCTGTCATATACTGCCACTGTTACTACTGCCCTTAGTGATTAATGGGTTTGCCGTGTTTTGGAAGAAAGCACTTTTAACTCAAAGACATAGAAGAAATAGGGCAGCAACATTATGGGCTATATTCTATAGTGGATTTGAAAATATCAAATCTGCCTAAAGCTTGGTTTAAGCCTATACATCCTTTCTGGTTTGTTCTTTTTGTTCTCTTCTTTTTAATGTATACCCCTAATGCACAAAACTGAGACTGCCTGTAAGTGAATTAGCCCCCAGTTTAACAAAGCTGTTTAAGTTAAACATGTTTAAGTATGTGAGTAATCAATAAGCTCAACTCCAGGGACATGAAAAAGCATGTGAATACACAGCTCCCTGAATACATGCCTTGGCATGGTTGAGAAGGGGAAACTCGTCTATGTAAAGCTGATCCCAGAGCTGCTCAGCATGGGGAACTACAAATTAAGGCAGCCACCCATGAGTTGAACAATTTTCTACCTATCTAATACAGCCTCCTGAGTTTGGATATCATGTGTTGCCCATCATCATAGTAGCTGAGCACATTTGGAAAGTTAAGTCAATAATTTTACACCAGATTAAAAATGTTTGCACTTAAGTTAACAACCGTGAAAATTTACTTATATTAGTTTTGGGCCACAGAGGGAGCATGTATTGCTTTACACACCCACCCAGAGGTAACTGATGATTTAAAAAAACCCCAGGCCTAGAGAATGTGAAGAAAATGTATTGTTCAAATCAAGGTTAATTTATAATGCACTTTGATCTTCTACTAAAAAGTAACAAATTAAGAACATTATCCTATGCCTACCACAGATTTAAAAATATTAAAGATCGAGTAACCCCTTTTACACATAAAGATCTAATGTCTTTTGCTATTGTGCAGGATTATTTCTTAATTAATATCACATTTGCTAGCATTTTATCCAGCAAAGGTTTAAACATCTCAAAGAAGAGAATTTACAGTTTATATTCATTCTGTCAATGCTGAGATAATGGTGTTACTGGTGTTGCATGAAAATATTTAAATAAGAAGAAAGGTTCTTGCCAATCCAAATAAGAAACAGTCTGCCACAGTACTATATATGTGTCTGAATTTGAGCTGTTTTTTCAGATTGTGAGTTTTACTAAATCCTTCAGGTAAAATGAAAGGCTGAGTCTCTGTCAAATTGCTGAATAAAATAAAATAAAATACCCCAAACAATTAGCACCACCCCAAAACCCATTATATTTCTGAATTATATTTAGGGCAGGTATTTTCAGAAAATAAACTGGACCCAGTGGTCTGTCAAAACCCTTCTGTGAAATGCTGACTGCCAAAGATTTTTTTTAGAAGTTAAGCTGGTGCTCTTTTTATTTCTTTATTACAATGAAAAATGTGAATCTTTTTTCTTCCGATGTGTTTTTTTTTCCCCTACCCTTGTTTGCTTTAAAAATAATGGCTAAAATCCTGCCCAACTTAAGCCCCAGGGGGATCTGCCAAGATATCACTCATCTAGCACAGACTTCACACCATAATGTAAGTATTATGGATGTTGCATTTTAAATAAAAACATCCTCTTTCCAAATGCTTTTTAGTCCACAAACTTAAAGAAACTGAAAAAAATCAAAACAGTCGAGGCTAAGAACCTTTTCTCTCCTAAACAGTTGACAGTTTTGCTCTTGACTCTTCTAATGTTATAATTTAGTGGTTTAGTTCTCACAGGCAAGCAGGCGAGACAGGACTTGAACTGTAAACATAAAATCCCCCTCTTTCTTCCCCCCTCTTTAAAAAAAATGCCTTTCAGACAGTCTTTATATACATAAAAATAAAAAAAACAAAACAATCCTATTATTTTTATGGGTCGTGATTAAGACTTGAATCAGTTGCTTTCCTCAGTTAATTCAACTTTTAGCTAACGTTTCATTTTTGAGCAAGAGACATTGACTCATTCATTGAAGTTTGTAACAAGCACTTCCTCTCTATTCTTTGGAGTAGAGATTTTTAACTTTCCTTGACTGAATTTTTTTTTTCTGTTTTCAGGGGTTTTAATGTTTGCATGTGCAAACAGATTATAGACGCTGTTGATTTAGATATCTACATGCAAGCACCAAACAATACTTCCTTTTCCCTCAGATGGCTAGGCATTGAAATGCATGAGGGCAAGGCAAGTTTAAGTTGTGACATTGTAATAGGAATTCTTGTGAAGCACAAAGTGCTCAATAAATGACAAAGGTATCTCTTGAGGAACAGCTGAAAGCCATTTATATTTAGGCATTTCTACAACATAGAAAAGCAGAATGAGACAAATTTACTGCTGTTATTTTTATTGATTAAACCTCATGTTAAATTTGAAGTAAGTGTATTCAGTGGCAATGTAGTCTTTGGAACCCCCTGTCTAATCCAACTAACTTGAGGATAAACTCGCAGCTGTACAGACAATTTGTATTAAGCAGCTGTTAGCCATGACACATACACAGTGATACAGAGTAAGAAAATTTGGGAAGGGGAAGATTCCTTATGCTGGAAAGAGGCTTGCAATGTTGCATGACAGGGCATGCAAAATGCTCTGCTACAACATAAAATAAGTAATATGCAAGAGCCACTTAAGGAATAGCTGAAATATGAGAAAACGGGTTATAAATCTGTTACATGCAAGGCTTTAATAATGCAAAATCATGTTGGAATACAGGTTGCTAGTGTATTATCATGTGCGTCAAAAAAAAAAACAACAAAACAACAGATGAAAGGAAGACAGCAAAACACAGAATTACCTACATACAGCTATATGGGATTGTATTTCAAAGAGTTGGTCACCCCTTTATTAGGAGACTTTATGGCTCCCCACTTACACTTCTTAAAATTATACAAGTATGTGCCACTTTGCCCCCCAGTGAGGCAATACATCACTCACAGTGCACCCATAAGCTAACTGTATTGCAACTGTGTTTGTGTTTCTTTCCATGAGCTCAGCTAGAGGAGGCCCATGCCACAGCCTTGTGTCCTCTACTAAAATGCAGCTATGGACTACCTACACTTGCCTATGTCCCCACTATTAGTGGCCTAAGAGCCTCACTTGCAGACAGACAAATATAGGTGAGGCAAATCTGATTCCACCTGGTCTTTCCCTTGGGGCAGGTGAGGGCATCTCTGATTTTGCTTCACAAAGAGCAGCTCCTTGTCTGGGGGAGTAATTCTGATCTCTTTTCATGGGTTCTTGCTCTTTACTTTCACTAGTAGCGCTCATAGCGATTTCTCAGCAAACACAGGCCTCATTCTGCTCTAAAAGGTATGTATTATTATTTCAATGTAACATTCCTTTACAGTGTTATTTACAGTCATGTAGTGTGCTCTCATTTTTTTGTTTTCTTGCTTGTGTATGACCCCAGGAGAAAGGCAAGTAACTCTCTTGCTGCATGCTGTCTCTCACCTCTTCACTGATGATAGCTCTAAATACTGGTTTCAAGCCCTGGCCAGAAGATAAAATATGCATGCCTCTTCCAAAAGTTGAATGTAAACTTTTCTGATTTCATTTATAGTAACTGCTTCTAGCAGAAATGTCTGATCCAGAGAGAACTTGCCTGAATTGGAATTGACTCTGGTCTGAGCTGTGAATTATGCTTTTCTGATTGTTTAGTAGTTTAGTCTTCATCTTCTAACACCTCACTCCCTTTCCTCTCAACTTTGAGCCTGACTGATGGGGAGGGTGGAAAGTCTTTCCTTGGAGACCCTTGGGCTTCCCTGTAGGGAAGGAAATCTGCAGATCAGGTGATGGGCTTTGCAGTGTCTGTTTAGGCTGGCAGGCTGCAAGTTTTCCAAGCCTAAAGTTCTGAACCACAGAAGGCATTTCTGATGTTTTCTCCCATCTTCTGTCTTCCCCACTCCCCTAAAGATATTATTGTTACTTTGGAGAACCGGTGCCTGATATTTGCGTGCAATGCTTCCTGCCCACTATCTCACCCAGCAGACTGTAAGTCATTTAAGTTAAGGATGTGGCATTTGCAGACTTAGTCCAATGAGTAAAATAATCTGAATTTCCTCCAGACCGACAAAGACAAAGGGTAATATTACCTACCAGCTCAGCTGCTGCTCCCAAATTCACTGTGTTTAATTGAACAGTGATAAACTCAGTTACCTAGTATAGCAGAACCTCTAGCTTCTTTCCCAAGCATACATAAATCCTCCCTCAAACAATTCTGTATTTATGAGGATTTTTGGTACTCACCTGCAGTCACCATAGAGGTAGGTATAAAGGGGGACAAACTGCAGGAGGAAAGACAAACTGATAGATTGTTAGACAGACTGAATCAGTTTGTAGAGTTGACAATTATATTCATTAACTCAATCAGCCTTCGGTTAATAGTGCGGGTTTGATTGCCGTCTTGCCTACAGGTAAATCTCCATCAAAATTACAACCATCAGTTAGTCCCCATTTTTAGAAACTATATGTGCTGGGGGAAAAAAAAAAATGGAAAAGAAAAAAGCAGAAAAATCTGTTGCTGTTTCCTTTCTTCCAGCAGCAAAAAGCTGCTCCAAAAGCAGCTGGAGGTGCGGAGCCACAGTGACCTCAGCCGGCGCTGGAGAGACCGTGCGGCACCAGCACCCCAGTGGGGACTGCATCCACAGCTCCACATAGCCATGCTCCCAGCTTGAGGGTGCAGAGTGCTTTCCTGCCCTAAGGTACTGCTTCTGCTCACTGGTACTGTAGATCCAGATGCTATAGCCAATGCCAGACTGAGATCTTCCCCAGTCCCTCATTCTCATCCCCTCTGAGAAATGTGGTTCAGGATGGGCACGTCTCTATTGCCACTGGATAAGGATATATGACAGCAACTAGGCAGATGTTAGCTGGTACTTGTAATAGGGGTTTATTATGGGTTAAAATTAATTTTATATTTCTGTGCAGGCACTTTTAGGAGACTTTTTGAAACAGTGTCCCAAGCATTTAGTAATATAAGGAACATACATCTTATACTGAAGTCAGCCTCAAATTTAAAGGCTATGGGGACTTGAAATAAATAATTAAAATGAGTAAAATCCCCTATAAATTAATTTTATAAAAAAAATTTATGCTCTACAAAATTTTCTGTTTCATATTCTTATATTGTGAATTCTTGAGTCACAGTCCAAAGTACAGCTTCATAAAAAAACAACGCTGTAAAAAGCATTTACATACATATTGCAAGGTGAAGGGTGATAATCTCCATCAAAGAGCTCATTTTCATATTTCCGCCCATATTTTGTCCTAATTTATGAAAATAAGAAGGTCCTTACATCTGCAAATGACAAGGTTGTCATCTTCACCAGAAAACAAAACCTTTTAGCTTCCCTCACTTTAAAATGCATCAGGTGTTAATAAAGCCATATAAACTTGAATGAGTCTTAGTTTCATAGATAATAGAGACCTCTTTTTTCTCCACTGGTAAGCAGTAAACCCAAGATCTTTTGTTTCTCACCACAGCAAATAAATCCTGTGTAGCTCCAGAACCTACAGGTTGTACACTCAGCTAAAAAATACTCGTTTTGTTCAGTTTTCATCCATGGAGCCATGTAGGTTTGCACTGAACCAAGAGCTCAACTTTCTGTGTGTTCAGGGGCAATGACTCCATAGTCTGCAGTCCTCATAAAATGTAACCCGTCTTTTCCTGGCCCAGGTTCGCATGCCATGAAACAGAGATCCCATTGTTGGAAGCTGGAGGAGGTCACAGCACCAAGCTGCACTGTAAGAGAAGGTCACTTGGAGGGTTAGGGAACGAGGGCAGTTTGGGTTAACAAGTGGGAAGAGTGGGCTGGGAATGGGGCACAACCAGTGTTCACAGTGCACTGGTTCATGTCAGTAACGTGATGGAGAAGTTTCCAGGGAACCCCAGCTTCAGCCTTGAGCTGCTCTTGGAAATTTTGAAAAGTGATGCTATGTCCCTTATTCAGAGAAAATTGTCTTAAAACTTACACTGCTGCAGAGACAACTTTTTGGGGGGGTCTGATATGGTGTACCTTGGTCCTTTTTATATCTGACCACTTCTGTCCAGAAGCTTTAAACCTGTATTCATTTTACACCATAACTGTATTCATTTTAAACCATAAGCAAATAGTACCTGTTTCCTTTCCCCCCTTTGAAGGTAGCACGGAATTTGTACGCACCCTTGATTTGTTGTTTTGTTTCTTTCTGCTAGCATCATCCGGAGAACCAGAAACAATCCAGAGGTTGCTGATGTGTCAGAAAAGGTAATTTTTCAGTCAAATCCCACCACTGCTATCAGGAGCACAGATACTTCCAGTCTAGCTGCAGCCTAGAGTCAGTTTTCTTTTGTGCTCTCCAACGTGCTTCAGCCCAGCCAAGGCTTTTTTTTTGTTGTTTTTCTTGGCAGGGTGGATGTTGGCTTATTGGTTATGAGAGACTGTACAATCATTGCAGTGGAAATAAAAAGCCCTGACACTAGAGCAGTAGAAATAACAATGTTGGTTTCTTCCCACTAAGTGGAAATAACATGCTCTGTTCCACCAATTTGAGGTACAGAATACCTGACACGAGATGGTGTATAACACACTGTGTTTTTCAGGGAAAATGTCTCAGCATCACTGCACTGTGCCAGAGCAAAACTGCACCAAAAATGGTCAGGTACAAGGTCACTGATAATAGGCCAGATTCTCGGGGCTGAGGTAAATCGGAAGAATGAGGCTAAAAGGATTTCTATCAACTGATAATACGGCCTGAAACATTTATTACTTTATTAAGTCAGCTCTTGGGTACTGTGCCCCCATACCTGTCTGTGGAAGTCTTTTAAGAGACTCTCTCTAACCTCCAATAAGTACATAACAATTGATAGGCACTTACATATAACTGACAGGCAGAAATGGTGACCTGGGTTTAATAAATCATGCAGCTTGCTGAACTTGACAGCATCATATATTTTTAAGGTAAGCCCTCATAGATTTTGAATAAAAAGGAATCAATTAAAGAAAGGCATACTTTTTCTGTTCCAGTCTCACCATATTAAGGTAATAAAAAGCCAGTAAGTGGCCAGATTCACCTCTTTCTTCCACTGACCCCTTTGGAATGCTGCATTGTTGCAGATCGAAAAGGAAACAAATCTTTCTAGTGACTACTTGGAACATCATTGTTAGTATACACTATTATTTTATAGGACTTAAATAGTATCTGTAGTTAAAATGTAATCTTGAGTTTTGTAGGGACCCTAGATGTGTATTTTCATTATAGTTTCAAAACCTCTAGGTTAAATTTAACAGCAACACAAGGAAGTACAACTGTCTACTTCAGTGGACAGTGAATCAGGACTGACCTACTCCAGGACAGACAGAACAGGCAGGGAGTGTATTTTTCACATGTACATAAATCAGCAGCTGTCCATGAGGAAATTTTAAAACACAATTATGAAGAAAAAAAACCAAAGGAAACATATTTATCTTTAAGATTTTTCCTTTCCCTTCTTCCCTCAAATATTCTTATATTCTCAAACAAGATAATTCCTACAAAGCTTCTATCCTTTTATCCTTTTTATTTTATAATGCTTAACTTAGCATTAAGTTCTTTAATTTTCCTTCACATTTTGTTGGCAATTTATAATGAAAGCGAGTGTCATTTGGCATAATGGAATCTTCACCAGGGTTAGCAGTAGCCTTCATTCAGACCGAGGCTTGGTCCATCTTTGTGAGGACAAATAGGGCTATACAATGGAGGCTGAGCAGTGCTGCTACGTGACTGCCTCTGTTTCACATGACACAGAGTACAAGCAGGGTGTTGGGCAGTACTGACGGAGCTGAGAGAAGCATGTCTGAATCATCCTCATCATTGGACTAGTCTCCTGTTAATGGCATGGTAACAGATAGTATATTTTAAATCAATAACCACTGCCTTTATAGAGCACCCTCCATTTGTCAGCTCACAAGGCAGTCATTTCAACTTTTCTGTGTTAGTTAAACTGGAGTATGAATAACTGACTTTCCAAAGATTATTGATAGAGCTTGTTTTAATTAAATAACAGAAGGTGAACTAGGCAGGCAGAACTGGTCAGGGGACTGGAACATTAGCTCAGCATGAGAAAGATTTATGTTCTTCTGATACATGCTTCCTGCAGAGCCTTAAGGAAACCACCTACCCTGTTGTGCTCTGTGTGACTGAAGTGGACAAATAATCCTCCCTTGTTTCACAGGAGTCTGATGTAAGGGTAAATGTATCAAGAATGAGAAGAGCATACAACCTGTGTAACAACAGTGATGATGTACATGTCTTACCGTATGATTAGTTGGGAGGGGTTTTTGAACTTTGCATGGTCTGATCACCTTACACCCTCCCTTGAAATAAACTGTTCTCAGTCACAATGTGATTTTATCCAGTCTTTGTAAAAATCTGATCACAGTATTTGTTTGAATTTTTTCCCAGCACTGCTCTGAAGTAGAAGAGGAAGATGTTCAAGGGGAAGAGGAAACTATACCTGGATGCATTTCTAACTGTTACAGCTCCTCGATCAGATTCTCAGCTGAGAGAGCTACAGGGTAATTGGATTACGGTTACTGTAAATCTTCTGATTGACACCATCTGAGAATCTAGTCCCGTCTTCCAGAATCAGACACTTTTTCAAAGGACTATGATATCTATAATGTTTTTCCTGGCTGTTTGTAATAATAGAACGAGCTTCTACAGTGAACTTCTGAGCTTCTCTGAATTTAAGTTTACTTTTACTGTAATACCGTTTTTTATGTCACAACTAGACTGCAGATTGAAAGGCTGACAGTGTCGAGGGAATTTGGTGTTTTACATTTAGAAGGAACATTTAATGAATTATGCTGCCCCCAGATAACCCCTATTTCATTTGTATATAATGCTCAGGGCTAAGGATTGTCTTCCTGATCCTTTTCAGATGTTAGGCAGTATGATTCAAGAGTGGTCACGTTACTGCTCCCATCCTTACTTCAGACTCAATCCTGCAAGTGCTGAGTGCCTTAACTCCCACTGAGGACATAAAATGGCTTTAATACAGCAATAATCTTAAATTTATCAAAAGCATAAAGTTCAGAGTGAAATCAGATGCTGAACTTTTTTCTCTGTGTGGCTGGTGGGCAAAACATATTATGTAAACATGACCTTTTAGTAATTTAATATGTAGTGCTTTTTATATTTATGCCTAATTGATAGATTTCTTTTAAACGAAAAGTACTCAAAAACAGTAGATTGCCTAAAAATATTCTGTCCCCTTAATCCCTGGAGGTATTAATGACTCAGCTCCCACTAACCGGGCTTGTCAGTTTGCTGTTCCACATCATCAGGAGAGGAGCTACAGATCTTTAAGTTGATGTCGGAAATGAACTAAGAGGAGTGCACCAAATAGCATATTGGTAAGAATACAGGAAGAAACTAATTTACTACTTAACAGCCATGCAATGTAAAACTGAAAAATTAATCAGACATCGGGCTTCAGGGTGCAAGTTTGTTGTCTGTCAGGGTCAGGAAAAAGATTTCTCACCCTCCCCTCTGTCAAGGCACTGGTATAATTGGCTCCATGCATTATAGAAAGCAGCTTCTCTCCCTGTAGCACATGGCGATTGTCGGTGGGCTCTGGAAACTGGGCCTTACCTCCAGCGTGCTTGTATGTTTCACATCGCACGTCCCAGTTTTGTGTTTGCTTTCATTTTGTTTTTAAATATGTACGATTTGCACCCTATAAATGCATGTGTGTATTGTATCTATGTGAGATATCAGACCAGATGAAAAGGTTTTGCTTTTCAGCTGTGAGGTTCAGCATGTGGATGAAAGCCATTTTCATGGGGGTCTATGAAGTTGCGAGCCCTCCAAGTGACTGGACCCTCACCATGGCTGCATTGTTTAGCTAGCACAGATAGTCCTCAGCTGTAAAACTAAGTGATAAAAAATGAACTAAATTCACTCTGAAAAGAATTTACAATTTTTATACAAAATGCAGCACAGTCTTCTTTAACACTTCTGAAGTGTTACCTGAGGGCTGTGTTTGGCCACTGATTTCTGTCCCACCCAGACATACAAACAGCAGCAGTCAATGCACAGTGATGTGTTCAAACACTCCTAGCCTGAGCCTTGGCTAGGAAAAATTGAAATAACTTCGGTAAATACAGTGTATACCATTGCCTACAGTGGAACTGGGCTAATTTAATTACCTGAGGACCTGCTCTGTGCTTCATCACCTGTGCATCTTTGATTCAGTCACCTGCTTTTAAAAGCAGGATATGGAGATCCTGCTATGATATGGAAATGGTGGCATCCCTGTCCCTGCAAGTGCTCAAGAAATGTGTAGATGAGGCCCTTAGTGACATGGTTTAGTGGTGGACTTGGTATAATGGTTGCAGTTAATGATCTTAAAGGTCTTTTCCAACCTAGCTGATTCCCTGATTTTGAGCCTGTGAGCTAAGATGCTAAGACTGTGAACCCAACTACAGTAGTTTGAAACTTAACTCTATTTTCTGGATACTTTGAAGATACCTGAATTCCTTCAAAAATCCAAAGCAATTGAAGATATTCTGTTAGCTCTCTGCTGAGTGCTTAACAAATCATTTCACACTGACAATATGGTCTCAAAGCTGCATAGACAGTCTTTGAGATTGGTCTCAGCCTCTTTGCTCTCTTAACACTGCATCTTTGGGGAAAGACAATGAAGCACAATCCTAAGGCCTCAAAAGGATATGCATTAAAACTCATAGATCCACATCTAAATCTCAAGAAAAAAAGAGAGGTTGCATTGCATGCAGTAGGCATGTAAGAAAATGCTCAGCAGGATCTGAAAGGGTTTTGCTATTCCATTTAGGGAGATAAGTCAATGACAGCTGTACCCTTATTTCAGGCAAAGTTCTGCCCTGATTAATGCCATCAAGAATACAAGGGCTGCTGAGTTACAGTGAAACAATTAAATAATATGGTGGTGTTCTGTCCAAAAAGGAACAGTTTTAGTAGTGTCTTGAATAACTGAAACTTGCAGAGATTTTTCTGCTGATGTGCCCAAGAAGCTAGTGCAAAACCATCCACACACAGCTATATAAACTGCAAATATGCGAGCAACTAGACACTCTTACCCAATCCCCCACGTAGGTGCTTTTAATCATTAAATACATCATAACTTATTTCATTCCATTCACAAATAGATGTTCTTAAGATTTTTATGTCATTACAGTGCTTGCCCTTCTCTTCTGACAGCAGTTTTCTTCCTTAGCTGGGGCAGCAAACCCAAATGTGG
Organism: Pezoporus wallicus; assembly: GCF_028554395.1. Lineage (NCBI taxonomy): Eukaryota > Metazoa > Chordata > Aves > Psittaciformes > Psittacidae > Pezoporus > Pezoporus wallicus. The sequence goes on from NW_026636248.1 coordinate 1,548,003, forward strand.
TTCAGTCCTTCAGCCTCCATCGAGAGCAGCTCAGCCTTCTCTGGTAATTTCAGCGAATTCAGCAGGCTGCGAAGGAGGATGGCAGAAGTGTGGCTATGGGCTTCTTTCTATCACCGCTGGAATAGCAGCCATAATCCCCAGCTAACGGGCAAAGCAGATATCCAGGGACACTGACCCCCTTAAACTACCTCAGTGAGCACTGGCAGAAGCCATCTGAGCACACCCTAAGGGCTCACCACTCTCCGTATGAAGAATGAATGCAGATAGCTATTGCACCATCAGTTTTCATCTTACCTTACCACATGCTGATTTCTCTATATAAGCAGGCCTTTGGCTGCCCTTTAGAGTCTGTTTGCTCCAAAGACCTTTCTTGGTCAACTTAGAACTGTGAGGAGTAGTAATTTGCATCAGAGATGCCCTTGTTATTTACAGAGACTGCTTCTGGACCCTGACCATATTAAAAAGCTAAACAGAAAATCTTGCTGACACCTGGGAACCAAAATTTTTTGGGTCAAACTGATTTGTTCACTGCAACCTACTTATGATATATTTAATTAGTCCATACTTCTGGGCAGCTGTCAATCAATTTCCTCTGTTGATTGGTCACAGATGGAGATGCAGTGCTGGGGGAGGTGGTGGATGTTCCTGGCATTATTGTGGAAGATCAGCTATTTCTTTAGCATGTCTTTTTCACTCTCTCGGGGTTAAAACTGTCACCAGACTCAAACTGATGGTTTGATAGTAAGACATTTCAGGATGAGATTTTACTTCAGGAAATTAGCTTCAGGGAATATCCTTCCTCCTCTGGAGTTTGGGGCATGGCTCATGGTACCACAGATTACTGGGAAGATCTGGAAACATCACCTAAGAATTTCCTGCTTCATCCAAAATGTTTGCAATGCACCCTTTATTTCATTTCTTCCTTACCTATGGCACCACTTTTGAGGCTCAGAATCTTCATAACAATTGTAATGTCTTTCATTCAAAGGTCTTGGGGGGTGTTTTATAAATTTTGGTTACTCTCTATTACAGAACTGCCTGCAAATGTAAGACACTCGATATCATGACATGCAGTTGGTCCCTTGCTATTCCTACTTTTCTAAATGAACATGAGCTCAAAGAAGAACATGGGAGGCAGCACATCTTTCCCAGACTAAAAGGAGCTTAAGTTCTAGGTTTAGAATAAGTCAGACAAACAATGCACATAATTCTATTTACTGCACCGAACCGACGGTTGATGTTTTCCTTCACCAGGTCTTTTCCACTAAAAGATCTCAAAGCAGGAGCCTTTGTTGTAAATAGTAGAGAAAAATGATAATCACAGTGCTGTCTCCTGCATCCAAATGACGGTGTGCGAGGCACATACATAACTTCTTGGCAAGGATCTGTTTGTCAAAATGAAAGAAGCCAACTGCATGAGGGAAAGAGACGACAGGTCTTGACAAACTTCTAGATGCTAGCAAAAATGTAAACAAGAAGTTGCTGTGACTGATGTGTTCATGTAACACCGCCAGAGTACTTGCTTCAAGAATTAACAACTGTTGATGCTTTTATGACTAGTCAAAAGAGCAAGTGTCATGATTTCTGCTATGTTTGACATTTTCTACAGTTTCTACTCAATTTTAATCTCTGTGTAATACTCAGTACTCAGCTTTGTACAAGAAAGACAGAATAAGTAAGTTTTCTACAAATGGGATAATACATTTGAAGACAGCTGACCTAAGAAAAGAGATAGCAGAGATGAAAATTTCTTGACATTTTTATGAACTCATCATTTTTGCCATTTAATATATAAAAAGAAAAACCTATTTCCACTGATTGATTACTTTAATGAATAAATGTACTCAATGATTTGGTGGCTTGAGTGGATTAAATTTCCCTTGCTGGCAGGAACTGGCCTTAAATGAAAGTGTTTTGAGGGTTTATTCATTTCTCCTGCACCAAAAAAACAGACAGAAAATCAGTCTGGATTTCCAACCACTTTGATCTCTGTGTATATTTTATAAACTCTTGTCTGAACCTCTGTGAGCTCCTGTGAAGCAAAACCCAATTACAGGCCGCCAGACTGTGGGCTCAAATAATTCTAAACCAGATTTTTCACAATGTCACTGATGTGTTGAACACCACCCAGCAGCTTATAATCATAACCACCTTCTTTCGCATTATACCTCCTTGCTGTAATCAGCTCAAATGCTCATCACCACCAAAGCCTCGCTCCTCACCTCCACAAAATGCCTTCCGAAACACAACAGCAAATAAACAGTTGATTTAAAAAAAAAGAAAAAAAAAGGCTGCATTGCGAGGTATGGTTTTGTCCCTAAGTTTTGAGTTTTGGATGGAGACAAAAACCAAGACTGAAGATCACTGCAGGGAACAACAGGGAAAAGAGAGGAGTTCATTACAAAAAACTAAATTTGCCCCACTTTTTTCTAGTAGATCCATTATCAGACTCATCGGTTATGGTGCAACATAACCTGAAGTTCTTAAACTCATAAACTTAGTGTGCAGCTCTTCCTGCAGGCCTGGGTCAAGCACCATGTGACATCCCTACACTAATACAGATCTTCCTTTGGATGACGTATGTGCTAATGTCAAACGCACGCACTTCCCAAAAGCTGAATGTAAATGTGTTCTCAGAAAGGCAGCCTCGACAGAGTTTGTGTTGGACTGGGCCTATAACACATATTCCAAAAGTATTTTATATTTAAGAAAGTTGCTTTAATGGAAAAAAAATGCATTTAAAAAGTCATACAATGTACTGCTTTACAGTTTTACATTTTGAATATGTTTGCTTGCTTTGTAAATTTATGTCTCCAGCAATTGAAAGTTGAAACAGAATAAAGAGAAGCAAAGAACAAATAAAGGACCACAACACATATTTTCACTAGCAATACTGGCTTCAAAGGGCTTTGCTGCAGACAGATAAACCTTGTGATGGCATGTGTAGGGAAAAGAAGTCAAAACTATGGTGAGTCATTTGCTCCATAGTTTCATTTTCTTGGTTGTGTCCTGATGTTTGTGCCTGTTGTTTTCATGCGACTTGTCTCAAGCCACAGTTGCAGCAGAAGGGGTTTGTAAGCATTCCTTTGAGGCTGGCTGTTGCTCAGGGAAGGGCGCTCTTGGTGTTCATGTCCATATAAATACACCTGCCTATTTGCCATGTCAAGTCTGTATTACTTTTTTTTTTTAATTTTCTCTGTTCTGCGACATTTCCTAGTATCATTGAGTGGCTCCTCATTGACTTTAAAAAGATCAAAAGAAAATTGTGCTTGCGTGTAGTATTTGGTCATTCCTGTCCTATTACAGAAAATGTACAGATACTGTAGGAAGTGTCAGATGGTTAGAGTAGCCTGATTCCTCTTTTTTTGTTAAAATACTGAACTCTCTAAATACTACAAGGTACAATACTGAAGGCCATAAAGACTTTTCATCCAGGAGAGAAGCATACAGGCAGAGGCAGAATTCTCTCACAATTATTAACCACAGTGCATCCAATACACAGCAATAGAGGCAATATCTGCCCTGGAGAGCCATCAAGGCTGCTATTTCATGAGATATGCCTCCAACACAGGGTGTTTCTCCAAGCAGCTTTGCATAACTGTGTCATCAGTGCAGACAGATGGAATAAAAGGGGAGTAGAGACGCTGCTGGGATTGGAAATTAGTTATTCAGCACAGCATCCAGGCGTGGTTTTAACCCACCTCAGTATGAATCTGTCCAGAATTCAAAAGACCACTGTATTTAAAGCCACATTTAAATTGAAGTTTAAACTTCCCAGTTTCTAACTACGTCTGTTTATTCAAAATGAGGTTTTCCCATTGCTGTTCTCAGGAGTCCCAGCTAACATACTACCTGACTCAGTAAATAAGGCTATTGAAGCTACATGAGCATCTAGTCCATAATTCTAAAATGATACAGAGCCACAAGCAGTAACGTTTACTCTAGAGAAAAGTCTAGGAAAAAGGGAGGTTTTCCACCATTTGTTGTCTAGAGATGTGCTGAGTAGGTTTAGTTGAACTGGCAACAAAAAACTCTCTTGCTTCTATGGAAGTGCTCTAGCCCTGCAACAGATGAAGCAAACTCCCTAAAATCCTCAATATAGACTTATTTGGGCTAACTACATTATCATGAGTCTGAGCATAGAGTATTTGTGTCCCTAAAACATGGAGATTAATTGATAATTAATATCAGAAGAGGTGCACCAGCTCAGGAATTCTTGTACCCTAGCAGGAATCCTAAATGCATCTGATTGCAACTCAACACTGAGGAAACCTTCTATTTGAGGGGAAAAAAAGCACTTGATGCCCACTCATGGCATTTCTACAAATACCACTAATGGATAAAAAAATATTGGAAAGACTATTTTTAAATGCAGTTTTCTCTTAGACTGTGAGAATCACCTATGACATCAGCGTAATCTGGTAGTGCTGTGATATCTCCTTTCAAATCCATCCTTTCCTCAAGGACATCAGGAGAGGTGAAAGCTGACAGCATTTCTGTTACACTGACAGAGCTGCGGGTCAAGTGAGCATCACACCAGTTTACACGAGGGCCATACTTGACCTTGCGTCATGACAGCTCCCAGAAGATCCAGCAGTAAGCACTGATGTATTCAAGGCTGTACATTCTGGCATTGCAACAAGATCTGCACTTTAAGGGCAACATTGAGGGCATCGTTCATCCTGGGGCAAACACAGAGCACTAGAAAGATGTTCTGCTACAAAAATTTTGCGACAAGCTGCCATCATCTCCTGCAGGGCAAATACAGGAATCTACTGTTGAAGACAAGCGATCAGAGCCTGCCTCAGGTGCTGACAGCACTTCTTTAACACATCCACTTCTCTAACACAAGCCTTATTCTCAACAACAGCTGCTACTGATCGAGCTGTTACTGATCGGGCATCTCCTTCTTGTCGGCTAAAAGGCAAAAGTAAATCTGCCGGAAACAACATGCCCAGCATCTTGTGGGCAGAGGGCTAGATCAGCTTCTAGTCTGCTGACTGCATACTCACAACCAGCACAGCGATCCAAATGTGCTTTTGTACAGGCCTTAGGAAGACCAATTGATCTTTTGGAAGCAGGAGGGAAGGCTGTGTGATGAATGGGAAAGGCTCCTTTCCAGCCACCTGACCTGCCTGCCATCTAGTGTATGTTCAGGACATATTTCCAGATCAGCACAGCAATAGCTGGAGAACAAAGAACACAATTAGCCTGGACTAATGTGGCACGTTACTAATATCTTAGGCCGAAATAGCTTGGCCTTTTCACCCCAGGACTCTGCATCATGTAAATAGGGCATACCCCCCCCCCCCCCCCCAAAAAAAAAAAAGGCAGTAGTGATTGTTAACAACAAACTACGCTTGTTTTCAAAAACATAGCAGACAAAACCCAGTGCTTACTTAGCTATAAAAGAAGCAGATTACATTTCCAACAACCAAATGTACCACATTTACATACGATGTGTGTAAATTTACAAACTAGGTGTAGTGTTCTAGGCATACTACTTTTTAAATTAGCTATCTGCTTCAGCTATTTAACTGTCTTTCAGGAACAAAACTGCTTGTGACAGACATGCACAACTGCTGAGCAGACCAGTGGTCCTGTGCCACACCAAACCCCAGCATTCAGATTAGTACATCAGACACCAGTTTTTCCCCTTCTGTGCTGAACAGCCAGCTCTTTGCTACAATCCTTCATTTCCTTACACCCATCAATTTCAATTGTTTTTCTTTAATGACACCTTCTAATTTGGAAGGTGAGTGAATAATAAAGGGTAGTAAATTTGACTTAATAAACAAGGTGGAACCAAGAGTAGAGTATGTCTCTACATATCTCTCAGTAAATTTTCCATGCAGGTCCATATTGTCTTGTCTCAGGGAAATCAAATTGGTGCCAATCAGTGCCTAAGAATTGACTCTTTCCTTATTAAACAATAGAGTTACCTGGGCTTTCTGACAAAAAAAAAAACACTTCAAAGGAGTATCAATGAGGCATTTTGGATAGATATATATAAATTAACACATACACACAACTGGTCTCCAAATCCATGGAAGCTAGTCAAAATTATAAAATTATTCTAGAATTATCAAACCCAGTCTCACATCCATGTTCAACAGTTGTTTAATCTCAAAATTGAGTCATGATGCTTTTGAGATCCAAACACAGACATGCCTGTGACTGACAAAGTTCCTGGAACTCTGAGCTATGAATGAGCCTTCTCTGGGAACACATTAAAATCAGACACAGCAGTGTGGAGCTAATTGCCTCCTACCTGGTCTAAGGAACATATGCAGCAGTGCAGTAATGCAGCTATCCTACCTGTGGATCTGGTACTGCCTTGCAATTGAGATGTAATGCCAGGGCATTGCTGTGACTCGCAATCATCTTCCACAGAACAGAAGACAGAAAGAAGTCGATTTTGTAATGGTCAGTGATGAATCCTGTTGTCGCTCCAACTGCAATGAACATACACGTGCTTATTTTGCTAAATTAAGACATGCATGTGCATGAGATCAGAGTTCTAAAGAGTATGACAAGTCTCCCTTGCCCTACTTTTGGTCTTGCACTACCACAGCAGCAATATCACGGCAACTTTCCTTTCCCTGTTTCCTTCCATATGCACTCAGGCTAAAATCAGCTGCTGGCTGCGGGGACAGTAACATCTCTGAGTCATTGCCTGCAGAAAGGCTTCTAACTAGAAGTCTTTTTGTCAGTGTAACCTAGTGGAAATGAGGCAAAGCAATAGAATTACTGTGCCTCTTAGGTGTAAAATACTGCTTTTGAATGGAAGTTGTTTTCTGCCTGACACATACAAGAATGGCTAAATTTTAACAGGGACCTGGGGTTCATGTTTCTGTTGTATAGCACAGGGTTGAGCAGGAGAAAAGGGAAGCTGAAACAGAGGAGAAATGGCTTTTACTAGAACCATTCTTTTTGTGTGTTCGATTTTCCAAGAGAATCTTGAAGGAAAAAAAAAAAAAAGCCAATTTCATCTTTGTTTCATTCAGCCACTGCATGAACAGGGAACAAGTCTGGATCTTTGACTGCATATATTCCCCTCATTTCAACAAGCAGAGTAACAGCAGCAAGGTCTCTTTTTTTGCTCTTAAGCTAAAGGAATCGCTGTGCTTACACAGGCTGTAGATCAGGCAGTGTAAGGGGTATCAGTCACAAACACTTAACCAGTTTGTTACACACATCTGAAAATTAATCATGAAACCTTGCTGCAAATCTCTGCTATTAAATCTTTGCTTGCGGAATTTTTATGAGGTTTGGAGTAGGAAGGTCCTACTGGTCCTATTAGTGGAAAATAATGTAGTTTATTGATATCTTTATTTCAACAACTGTGTAAAAGTGCCCATTGGGCAAACCTGCCTTCTCCAATTCCCCCAGAGTACCTGTGAATAAATACATATTAAGGGTAGAGTAGTTCATTGTGAAAAGCAGAGACACAAATGCCAAAAGCAAAGAGAGACCTCTTTGCTTCTGCTTTGGGGCAAGGAGGGGATGGTGTGCAAGACGGGCCTCCCTGTGTCAGGACAGTGTGGGCTGAGGAAGAGGTGTTATGTGCAGCTATAACCTGGGACATCCTGTGGAAGGGCACTGCAGGACTACAGCCACTGCTGCTGAAATTAAGAAGGGGGAAGGAAAATTGAATGCAAATTGTAATTGCAGTGTGTCCAAGACACAGGGCAGAAAACATTCTCCATTTGTATAAAATATAGATTTGTATGTAAATATTCAACAATAACTTCTCTAGTAATGAATAAGAAATAAATTGCTTATTTGATGTATGATAAAACCATTATTTTGCACAGATGAGGCAGATGACACTTGATTTATATTGTCTTGCAAAAGCTTCAGACAATTAAGGAGAAAACTGTTTGGAGACTTATTACATTGACAAAATTGTGGTACAGCTAACAGCAATATGATTCACAAGGATCGTCTGGCATGTAAAGCTCGTTTTAACAGATACCAATGTGACATACATAAAGCTGTCAGGCTTCCTCTAAAGGACAGTCATCCACTTCACATTTCAAGTGCCAAATTAATTATATTTGACATTTAATTTATAACCTAAGGTATTTTAGGTTTGGAACTCGACCATGGTAACAGCAGATCAGAGCAGTGCTCCGTTTGACAGAATCGATTTTTCAAGTTATTTTCCTTGTATGTGAGGGTCTCGATTCAGATTTCTGTATCGAGCTTGCGTCCAGGACACTGATACCTCAAAGCAAAGAAGGCTTCTTCCGCCTCCTCCCCCATCCATTCCGTGGTGAATTGTTTTGCACTTTTGTGCAAGTTTCTTCCGCAGACTCAATCACAAAGCTCCACCTAATGGAACTAGGGGAGAACTGCGCACAGAAAAAGGAGAGAAACGCTGCTGACTCTTATCAATGTAACTGTAAAGAGTTAATCTCCTCCACCTAATTCTTAAAGCCTCGTCTTCCTAAGACTTTAAAAATTTTAGATGGGAGGAAAGCCAAAAACTTCAGTTTTTCATTTGACTGAAATTGTAACCAATAACATTTCAATCCATCGATACTCATATTTCACACTGGTAAGTCTCACCTTCTAGGTTCCAAAGCATTTTAGAATTGTAAATATAAATAATAACCTGTAAATGTAGGTATAGATTTACTGATAGGTGGCTCATTATTGAAAATTAAATCTTTCAATAATGAAACAATCAACTAGCTCTTTTAAAAAATGGCAAAACCTTTCTATCAATTTCCCCACTGAAAATTAAGGCTTTCTGTACAATTTTAGGCCATTCATTGCTATAACACTAGAATACAGCTGGAACACTAGCATTTCAAGATATTGCTGCAGGAAAAGAGCTGAGGAATTAAAAAAACTTTGCAAAGAGCACTGCCATTTTCAAAGCATAGCAATTTTTTAATATATATTTTTTTAAAATAAGAGCTTTGCAAATGTTAATATAAAGGATTGGACAAATTCCTGCAAAACCTTAAAAAAACACTCCTGACTTCAGAATTGCTCCCCATTCAGAGGACGGCTCTGTGGCCACTTTCAGACTTCTGCAACAGAAGGTACAAATCTAAATGTCACCCTGTATCAAGATAAAGTGTTTCACTGAGGAACCAGGACATTTATCAGGATCACCTTATCTGAGATGACTGACGCAGTAATAGCCCTGAATCTGTATTTTGGAACTGTCAGTAGCAGGACAAGACCAGCCTGTTGTTTTTAGTAAAAGCAGTAGTATTTATTAGTCTTCTATCAAGTACTGCACTTTGATATTCTGCACAAATACATCTGCCGATCTATAACTGTTTTAATTTCTAACGTTTATGATCAGACATAGTGGTATGACATCCACAGCAGAATATATTCAATTAGAAAGGTGATTAAATCATTGTCTTCAACAAATCTCAATTACACTAAGGTGAGTTAAATCAGGCTATTTCACGGCCAGCTCAGATTTTGTGGGTTTTATCTCTTAACTTCACTGCTATCATTATACGTGGCTTATTAACTGTTTTTCTTCACCCTACTTATGTCCCTCCTTTTCCTTTGCTGCCCTTGATCAGCGCGCCTAATTAACAGCTCGGTTCTGCGCGATCCTTAATAGCACAAAAATGCAGCTCTCTGAAACCAGCTTTTGGCTTCACTCGGACAAGCAGCTCGGAAGTTTACGAGGTGGATGGAGGAAGGCATGACCGGTAAGCGGGCGGGCGAGCAGTGTGATCTCGTTAGTCTCGGTTCCCGAGCGACGGGAGAGCCGCGTACGCCTCGTTAGCCCGGCGGTATCCCCCCGACAGCACGCTGCCATTGCATCCAACGATAGATGAAGCGCCAGCAAGCGACAGGACAGGCCTGGAGGCCAGAGAGCCGGCCCGCAGCGTCTGGTCGCCCCTGCCCGCCTCCAGCAGCCGGGATATCCCAGGGCCAGGGGCTTCGAGGGGGTCGCACCTTTATTGTCCTCTGCCAGAGGCACAGCGACAAACCCATCAACAGCTCCTGCCACATTCCGGGAAGAGAGCAACCGCTGTTCCCGTTAGAAACAGAGGCTATCTCCATCCCGGCTGCGGCGCGGCCGGGGCCCGGCGTGGAGGAGCTGGTGCTGCTGGAGAAGCTACTGGGCCTGCCGAAAGGGAGCAAGTACGGCGTCCAGGGGGATCGGAAGGTGAAGGGAGCGAGGAGGGGCTGGCAGCGGGCGGGGGTTCACCCACCCTCTTCCCCAGCGGTCTCTTACCTCGCCGCTTCCCCTCCCACCTCTCCGGCCCGGCCCTGCCAGATCATTCCCTTCACCGCCGTTGCGACGGTGGCTGAGACACACACCCCCCCCCCCCCCCCCCCCCCCCCCCCCAAACTCCTTTTCCCTTGGGGGGGCGGGCCGTGCCCCGTGTTGGCCTCAGCTGCCCATCCCGTTTCCGTCAGCTCTTCGCTTGAGCGGGGGTTTCGTTTTCTTTCCCCGAGCCTCTTCCTTCATCACCCGCCCTAAGTTGTGGCTGTAGGGCCTCGCTGCCTACTCGTAGGTTCTGGAAACTTCTTTGTTCCGCCTGTGGAAGGAAAATTGTCTGTCGTTGGAGGGATGTTGGCTTAAAATGTGCTTGTTCTTACACCACCCCTCCCTATGCTTTTCTTGTGCCAGCGCAAGTTACATCTGTGCTGGAGTGGTTAAATTGCATGGAAAAAAAGATACGATTTTAATATTAAGAAAGTATCTGTAGTGAGGAGTTATTGCTCTTAAATATTTTGCTTTTTTAAGTAGAAGTCTTGGCGTTTTGAAATTTTTACGGAAACATTAGGTTCTGTAGTTTAAGAGGCATCTTAGGCCTGAAAAGTGTAATATGGAGCTGAGAGTGTTACATATGTGTAAGGGCCTTTACATGATGCTTTTGGAGAAAGATAACAGAAAAGAAGGTGTGTGGTTGCCTTGTGTTAGTTGCTTTGTAGGGTTTTTTCCCCTTGACTTTACTGCTTATGATTAAAGTCCTGAATATCAGTATATGCATTCTTCAGTTGCAAAAGCTTCCTTAATTATTTGACAACCTGAGTGGTATTTTAATGCTGTTGCTGTAAAGCAGAAGTCTGAAAAGTCAAGTAACTAGATCGATCTGCACTTTTCCAGACTGCATGTTGAGAGAAAAAAGTGAATAATTGTTAGAGAATCATGGTGCAACTACAAAATGAAAATCATGATTTTAGCTTGTACTTTATGTTAATTAAATCCAAACATAAAAGCTCCTTTGTGTGGTCAGATACTTTGAAAAAAGAAAGTATTGCATTTTAATCAGCAGCTTTTGTCTTTTGATGTTGTAAATGACTGAATGGGCTTTAGTCTGTTGCAGTTAGTTTCAATTCATTCACTTAATTTCTGATTCTTAGCAGTTCAGTTTATTTTCCCCCAGTTTAGTATGTGCTAGTGTCACTAACAAAGACATGGTTAAAGCTAGAGGTGTGTTGTGTTGTCCTCCCCTGATATCAGTGAATTACTAACATATGTCAGAGCATTTGGGAATAGAATAGTAAGTATGAATAAGCATTTTGGTAAACCTTGCTGCTGTAATCTGCCCAGAGAGAAATTGGGTGCTGCTGACTTTACAATCCTAAGTCAGAGTCCTGAATTTGAAAATAAGTTAAAAGTTAATTACATTTCTGACAGTGTTAGAATGAGCAATAACATTTCTTGCTAATAGAGGCAGAATTTTATTAATTTGAGCTAAAGGTATCTTGGCTTATGCATATTCAGTACTGTTTCTTCTATAAAAAATGAAAATATACCACCCCAAAGAGTAAGAAGAGAATATACACATGGTTTTAATATTACAACCTTTAGTATCAGTATTTCTGAATTCCAATATATTGCTTTAAAGATCCTTCTGAAGAGCAAAAAGAAAAAAAAAAAGTATTCTTACTGCACTTTTTTTTTTTCTTATTCTAGGTTCCTGTTCTTCAGACAAACAATGGACCTGGTCTGACAGGAATAATGACCATAGCTGCCTACTTAGTTAAACAGGCCAAGAAAGAGCAACTGCTTGGAAGTACTGCAGAAGAGAAAGCTCTTGTCCAGCAGTGGTTGGAATATAGAGTGACTCAAGTAGATGGAAGCTCTAGTAAAGAAGATACAAGGATAATTCTGAAGGTAAGGAGTATTTAATTACCTTGCCACTGAATTTTGGAGTGACCTAGCCCTTGAAGAAAAGTACGGTGCTGATGTGTGTGAACAACCGAGTAATAAAACTGAGTAAATGGTGAAAACTTGGCAGTATCTCTCAGTACTGGCTTTTATTCTGCTTGCTGCTTTTCACTTTTCTTGACAAAAATACCCCAACAACCTGAAATAAGAGGGAAAAGAGCTTCAACTGTAAAGTATGGGAAGCAGAGCTCTTAGTGTTTTATGGCTGTAGTGCTGGAAACTACCCAGGGTGTTCCAGATAGTTTAGAGGTTGTTCAGCTGCCTAGTCTTGTATTTGCTGTGTAAGATGGCATTTTCCTACTATCCTACAACAATTTGACGCTGTATTTCAAGATAACACTGCTCTGACTGTTTTAAGAGCAATTCTTATTGATTTGTTAATTATGGAATACAGGCCATACTTTATGTTGTAGTACTTGATACTGATATCAAAAGGAGTTAGTGGACAGAATTCCTGTGTTGGAAATCATAAAGGCACTTTGCAAAACTACCCTTCACGTAGTTAACCTTATATGGTGGGTTTAGTCTGCTGTAGTAAATGTTTCTTGTAGTCTGAAGTTTAGTTTCTCTTAGGCAGGTGGAAACATAAAAGAGGATCTCAAGGGTCACTCTGTTACTTGAGCAAGAAATATATGGCAAGGAGTAGATAGCAAAACTTACTCTATTTCCTCCTTACTTCTTGTGACTGATAATGAAGGCAAAATAAATAATCTTGTGACAAGACTGATTTTTGAAGTCTTGTGGGAACAGAGCTTGAAGAGAAAATTTGATTTAACTATTATTTTTATTAAACTGTTAAATTTGATAACACTGTTAAGTGTTAAGGGCTCTGTTTAATAAGTGTATATGAAACTAGTAAAATTCAATCAGTTTTTGAAGTGTTAATTTTTTTCTAATTTTAAAGGTGTATTTTAGATGGCAAGTATGCAATGCTCAGTGCTACTTTTGACTCCGGGTTTAGAAATAGCTTTGTGACATAAGAGGTATTAGGAAGGTTGATTTTACATGAGGCTAGCAGAGTCTTAACACTTCTAACTTCTGTTAGGTGTGGTAAGTCTGAGTCAACTAGAACTATTGCAGAAACCAAAGATAAACTAAAGCAGCATTCAAGAGTTAACATGTTGTGTTACATAGTCAAAAAAAGATCTTGCATCTTAAAATTGTGCCAAGCAAAACCCTGTTAGTAATCTGTTGTCCTTTTCAAACTGACAGCCTCCTTGATCTTGAGGACTTTGAATGTTATGCCTGCTTTACAAGGATCAACTTGGTGAAAGCTCTAAAGAACCATTTTTTTCTTTTATGCCCCAAATAATCTGAGTTACCAAGATCTCATTGTAGCTATGTAATATCTTCCATCAGTTAAGCATCAGTTTGTTTATATTGCTTCTCTTTTTGTAACAAACTGCTCTCATTTTCTACATGCAAATGCTATCAAAACCTTTACAGTCATGGTTACTCTACAGATATCGCACAAAAACTGTCTACCTTTGGGATTTCTGAAACTTTACTGAAGGAGGCATTGATTAATCGGGGTTTAATTTCAGGTTTACCTGTACTTTGAGCAGGTGGTATGACTGGGTGGCCCTCGGAGGTTCCTGTTGTCTAATTAATGTTGTTTTAATAAAACCTTTATGACAAGTATGACATAATTTCAGTCATTTTTTCAAACAAACTGGTGATGCCTTTTGTTCTTTCCCAAACTGTGAGAAGACCATATGAGAATAAATAACTTTTATTTACTTTTCTTGCTCTTCTGTTATACAAAAAACAAAAGCAAGTTTTCTGTCTTGTTATAACAAAATACATGTGCTCTGGATGGCTTAAGTGATGGTACCTTTGTCAGCACACACGAGTATCTCTAGAACTGCATTTGAGTATTAAAACTAGACACAGTGATACGATTTCATGTTGAAGCTGATACCTCTTTTCAGTTTCAGTCTTAGAAGCACTGGCAGTGTTGAAAAGACAGTATACTGAAACACAAATATGTAGATAAATCGAGTGTTTCCAAACAAAGCAGAATTTCCCTATTGAGAAATGGTGTCATTTGAGGGAGAATCTCTGCCTTTAAGTATTATCTGGTAGATATTGCAACTTTAAAATTTTCCTGTGGATTTTTTTTTTTCTTAGCAGATGTTGAATAACCAGAATGTATTTTGACACAGGGCTGCTGTGGAATTGTTCCAACACTAATAATTTCATAGTATAGCAATTAAGATTTTTTTTTTCTTTTAATTTGTTCTCTTGCTACCATGATTAATCAGAAAAAGAGGCAGCCTACCATTAAAGTATACTATGCCAAGAGGGAGTAGGAATGAAAAAAAAATTAAAAACTAAAATAGGAAGGGAAGTCTGAGGTTGTAGTTTTACAACGTGTCTGGAATACACAATGGCAGTCTTGGGACAGCTGCAGCCTAGAGCCACAATTTATAATAAGCTGCCAAAAACAGTTCAGTTACTTCTGCTATAAACTTTAGTCTGTCTCTGTTTAACCCTTAATTGAGGTGATGTGGTTCTGAAAAATGTCAGTAACTGGTTTAATGTTTGATAATTTGATTAGGAAGGGGTTTCTGTTGGCCTTAGGAAAATAGGTTCTTAAGTTGTTCTTGCTGGTGTGTTGACTCTTACTTGGCATGAAAGCAATCATGAAGTAGCCAGACCATCTCAGCCAGGTTTTTTATTTTCATTCAGAGCAAATGCCATGCTGTTTTAAGTGGCCAATGAAAGTGTTCTTGGAGTTTGGTTTTTGATTTATGCTCCTGTATTGAGCAAAATAAACAGGAGTAGTACCTCTGGGCTGTTCTTCAGCATATATGCAGGAATGATGGTTGTTAATAGTGGTGACAGCATAATATCTAATGCATTATATTAACTTTGTTGTCCACAGGACGAGAGAGTATTTTCCTTTGCTTCTTTGATATTTGATTAATGGTAAATGAAGCTTCATAGGAAAAAAATGGAAAACTACTGAGGAGTTGTGCCTGATAACTACCAGTTTTGCTATTCTTCCAGGAAGGAACTGAATGTTTGTGAGACACTTGTGCCATCAGATGTCCACTTAGGTGTTAATTGATTCAGTTGAAGAGATTTGAATGTCTGTCTTTAGAGTTCTTCCACCCTACTACATCTTCAGGGGCATATGCTAAATAATTGTGAGCTTGCTATAGAAATCTCTAGATTCTGAACGATAATTATAGCAAAGAATTTTTGTGTTCTGCTTTTAGTGTCTTAAACAAAAAATGTTCCATGATTTCAACTAGTTTTGTCCTAATTTCCTGTGCTGTCTGGCTAGAAACATGAAATCCAATTAGAAATCTGAGTAAGAGAGTTTCAATTCTTACTTAATGTCCTTGTTTGAAAAATTACTGTTTCTACAAATACATAAGCAGGTTAATCCATACTCTGCCCATGCCATTAATCACAGTTCTTGTACACTGTTTTTTGACAGACTTCTAAATGGGATGCCTACCCTGGCAAGCTTGTTCAGCAAGTCTTTATTAAACTTCAAGTTTCTGTATTCACTTCTCTCCCTTTTCTGTTAGCACCGGGATATTTTTGTTCACTTGCAGGTGTAAAAGATTCTATTTTGATTACTTGAGCAATGTGTCTTAAGTATCTTTTCTTCTGTCTCTTACAGGAGATTGTTGAATGTATGTTGAATGTAATACTCATCCAGACCAGGTTTAGTTCATAGTTTGCCAGTAAGAGAAGTCTTGCGTGAGAATTAAAAATATGCCTATGCCCCAGCAGTGCAGTTCTACTTTTCTTGGGTATGGCTGCAGAATCCTTTCTTGAGTTCTGCATCGTCAGAGGCTTTCCTGATACATTTGAGAGTGCTCAGCTCTTTGTCTTTGCATGATGAGATATAAAGGCATTTAGGGTATAAATGACCTTGAGAATACTGCTGATTGCAAGGATGTGCTTCTGTGCACACGCAGTATGTGCTGGACATACATACGGGCACCAGTGGTGTGTTGTGGACAAAATACCCAAAACAGTATCAGTATTAGATCCATTGTCAGCTCTTGAGTCATGTAAGAAGCAGCTGTTACTTATCTGAGCTATTCTCTTGACTTGTGGTGGTTGGAAGGGATTCAGTTGCCTTAATGGATGAATTGGATTACAGATAATTAAATTGCATATTTAAAAGATAATAAGTGATTCTGTGGGGTAGCCAGAAGTGTGCCGTGGGTGGGGTGTGTTGAGCTGTTGCTCCAGATATATGCTGTAAATTGGAATTTTTTTTTCTTCATAAAACAAGGGACTGGGAATCCATCAGTCCATAAATAATGCAACATCTCTTCTTCCTGTTGCTTTTTTCCCCTTATACCCAAAAATGGAATTGGAATTGCAGTGGTTTTTCGTATACTAGTGCATCAGACTGCAGTTATGTCTTAAATACCTGTTTGAAATTTGACAAGGGGCTTTCTGAGGGACTGCAACAATAAGTTCATACAATTCCAAGCAATTTCCAAGTCTATTTCAGTCATTTAATATTGGGATTGTATTTATGTAATCAGTTTAAGTAGTGATGCTCAGTACATGAAAGACAATGGTACAAACGACAGACCTGAGTCTCCTGGATGTAATAGAAACTCGGATACAGTTTTGTATTCGTGTTTTTATTAGTCTTTCCAGGACAGGAACACTAGTTCAGTTTAATACCATGGTCACTTATGAAAGCTTGACTTTAACACAGAATTCTTACACAGTTGGCTATCAGCCAATAATATAATCATCTATGGGAAACAAACCCATGAGGCAAGATTAACTAGATGCACCTAGTGCACATGAAAAGAATTGCGCATTTCTGAATTACTTTAACTTACAGGATGAAATTGTAGTATCTATCTGTATTTTATGGAAGGAAAGCACATGATCAAGAAAAGAATTGAAGACTAATTTATCCAAGACTAAGCCATTTTTGCCAAATTCCATTTGTTCAGTTAATTGATTTTGTAAAATTTCATGAACCAGAATAAATAATTGTTCACACTGTAATGTTTTATTTTGCCTTTAAAGTTTTAGGATTTTTTTTTAATTGATTAGTATTCTGCGTATACATGCACAGTATAAAATTTTGAGCAGGGAAATAAATGTGTTGATTGTGTCTTCATGAATGATGAAGTTTTTACTTTATGAAATCCTCAGTCCGTAGCTTGGACTAAGGAGAAAGAGGGGAGGGAGGATATAATTTCAGTGGTGTTACTTCTCACTATGTGTTAAATTTGTGGTTAATCAAAGTGAAAAATACCGGTCAAAGAATCTGTGTCACAATAGATGAAGAATGATTAATTTTGTTTTCCTAGTAGACAGATCTCTGGGTATATTTGGGGGTTTTCCTTCCTGCAGACCTTTTCTTGACATTGCATTTGCTTTTGTCATGTGTGTATGAAATTCCACAGAATGGTAGTTATATGATTAAAGTAATCTGAGGGTTTACTAACATGAAGCAGTAAACCAGTCTAAAGAAAAGAAGCTATATAGCCAGGGGCAGATGACCTTACAGAATTTTAACTATGCAGGGGTTAATATTTTTCTCCGATTTGCTCTAATAAAAGAAATCAAAGCAGACATGAGGATGTTTAAATACTACAGAAGTACAAGAGTTCTGTCATGAAGAACTTATCAAAGAATTAGGTGGCATAATAGAGTCAAACTTGTTAAAATCAAATGCAGGGTTAGATGTCTTTGTCTCAGCATTTTAGTTTTGTATTTTGGTTGGTTTTACATATGCATTGTAGGATATCTCGATCAGTAAAATTATGGAACCACAAAACTGCAGTCTGCCAATGGCTAGATATAATTTTTAATTGTTCACTAATTATTAACCCCCTTCTCTTTGCCCTAGACTCTTTTTAAAAAAAAATAAAAGATTGTCTTAAAATGGAATGTGTTGTAATTAAGACCGAAAAACTATTTCAGGGACATTTTTTTAAATATTAGTTATATTTGAGTTTCTTACCTCTGTTTCTGGGGCAGGGGAGGGGTGGCTTAAGGAGATTGCTGAGGAAACAGGAGGGCATTTACTACAATTTTTTTCAGTGAGCAGAAGAATACTAACAGGGAGAGCTTCCAGGTTACAAAAACTAAAAGTTGCTTATGCTAGGATCGGGGTTAATATAGGTAACTTTGCTGCTGTGTTTCTTTCTTCAACGTAGGGGGCAGAAAGGCGCATAAATTGAATGAGAAGCAGGTAAGATGTGGAGAAGAGGAGGGAGGTAGAGGTTATGTGTGACTGCCTGTATTATCAGAAGTGGTACACTTGAGGAAGAATAAGTCTGTCAGCCCCCCTGTTTTGCAGCGGAGAATGACTGCATACAAAAAGATGTGAAAAAAGGTCTTTCAGTAGTAGAGATTTGAAATAATTACTCACTGAACCTAAATGGAAGCCTTCTGCTACCCACCCTCAGCCTCTCATACAGAATAGTTGAGAGATGATTTTAAAATGCTGAAGCAGTGTTCTCTTTGAAGGGACTTGGACAACAACTGAATTTACAGTATCAGTCAATAAGAGTTGCTAGCAGTGATTTCAGTGTTAATAAAACCAGGTGTCAAATGCTACTGAAATGGGTAGCAGTTCCAGACTGCTGACCAGCTGCATTGAGTCCTGGAGGACAGGAGAAGCTGCTACTGGAAGAGCAATGCGCTCTCCTTTGATTGTAGAATTGTATTTTCCACTTATCAAATGTTAAATGTCTTTAACAGCAATGCTTCTGAGTCATATGTGCTAACAATAACAAAAGTCTTGGTTTTGGAGTTCCAGTAATTTGGAGCCAAGAAGACAGACTTGAAAGTACTTGTGTGGAGTCAGATGGGAATATAAAATAAATCACACTTGTATTTACAAAAATTTGAGTGGATATAAGGGGAAGAATTACAAAAAACTATGTACCAGTAGCAAACTGGCTAGTACTGAGTTTAGAGAGCAACATTTACATTTTATTGAATCCTCACTGTCAAAGTATGATAGTTTATTATCTTGACACTTTTTTCTCCTTTGCTGAATAGGGATAAATTTAAGCTGGCATTTATTTTATGTGCATGGTCTCCAGAGTAGATTTTCTGTTATTTTCAACAATTGCCTTAATATTTTGTCTTACGATGTTAATACTACAGCAGTACAATGACTTTTTCATTTTCAGGATCTTAACATACACCTTGAAGATAAAGTCTACCTTGCAGGAAACATTTTTACCTTAGCAGACATTCTGATGTACTATGGATTGCATCATGTCATGGTAAGTGTTATTTGAATTATTTTTGTATGTACAGCTCTCATAATTGTTTATCTAAAGGGCAGCTTATTGTTGTAGAAATTGACCTACTGAATTGCTCAGTGAAAATCACAGAATGAAAATTGAGAGATTTTGTACAAAAATCTTCAAATAAAACGGGTTTAAGTTGTGGGTTTGTTTTTGTGGGATTTTTTTTGTGTTTTTTTGGTTTTTTTTTTCTTTTAGTTTTTTTTTACTTATTTTAATATTTAGGTATGGGTCTGTCAAAAAAGAAGTGTATTACCTGTAGTGTTCCGAATGCTTTAGTTACCTCTACATAACGGGGATAATACCTGTCCCTCTGACATGCATGTGTGTCTGAGAATCAGTGAATTTAATCAACTGGGTGAATGGTTATGTTATACCATTAAAAACAGGACTCTGATTAAAGAGTGCAAGAACAGTACACTTCAAAAGGCAGGCTGAGGCAGAGAAGGGGAGGGAAGATCAAGTAATGGAATACTACCAAAAATGAGAACATAGACTGAGGAGTAGGTTAAATCGAGAAAGTGTGAAGCAGAGGAGCAGGAAGGGAAGCTTCATTTCAGAAGGTTTTTGAAAACATGTTAGAGTAAGTCACCTAGAATTAATTCTGTTAAACTGTATTTGCCTTGTAAAGTATCTTAAGTAATAGGATGGATGTGTTGACTAGAGTGTCAGAATGGGTTACCTTTCACATATGATATGTAGACAGAAAAAATGTGTAAGTACTTTCTAAAAATGACTGTATATGCTGTAGGAGAGTATGAGTTCCAATGATACTTTTTATTTGAAAATAATTTAGGCAGAAGAAAATAAAGCATATTTTAAATTTAGCGTTTGCTCTAGAGTAGACCACCTAATCAAGAAGATAAGCTTTGGGAAATGGAACAGATGGTAGAAACAAATGACCTGGTGTTCCTGGGTGCCTGCAACCATCCAGACACTACTTGGGACAAGTTTATAGTACAGCATCTGTTTCTGAAATGTGTGACTTCATGGAAGTTCATTTTCCGAATCTGAAGGGTATAAAGGGCAAATAATGGGGTGGCTGTCCTAAATAAAGAGGAAAATTTAGAAGCTGCTAGCTGGGAATTGCATGTATTTTGAAGGTTTCAGACTTGATTAATATAGGTTCCTAACTATAAAGGTGAACACTTGAACTGTAGAATCTTGTGATTTATTTTTATTTTTCCTGTAATGAGAGGAGAGTACATCCAGAGCTGCAGCTCTGCCCTAAGCTTTGGGGGGGAAGCTGCTCTATCTCTTAATGTGATGTGGTCTAGTGAAGCAGTTTGTCATACACATGACTGTTTCAACTAAGCCTTGTGCAAAATATCAATAAATGCTTCCTCTAATCCTTCAAGAGAGAAGGTAGAAATAGAAGGCACCGAGAGGGAGATCCACAGTTCTTGCTGTTTAGAACAATGATCTGAAAATACTACTGATAATGACCTTCAGGC
Source organism: Pezoporus wallicus (assembly GCF_028554395.1). Classification (NCBI taxonomy): domain Eukaryota; kingdom Metazoa; phylum Chordata; class Aves; order Psittaciformes; family Psittacidae; genus Pezoporus; species Pezoporus wallicus. Next base: position 1,568,891 of record NW_026636248.1, read on the forward strand.
TTAATCTCTTACATTTTGATAGACTAACAACTACATGCTACCATGTGCATTAGTAACAAAATACTGTAAATATTAGTGGCAGACCATGATTGTCCTGAATGAGCTGAGTATTATTCAAACATTAAAAGTCTTCTGGTGCGACTTTAATTGGAAATGATTTAAGACCACTCAGTCCTTCTGCACTCAGTTTCATTTCCCTTTTGTAGTGTTTCTGAATATAGATCATACATCTTTGTATTACTTCCTTCCTTCCACCGTCATTAATGAAAGTCAGATCCACAGGTAGTGTTTCAGGCTTACTGCAGACTTGAATTTATTTTGAGTCTAGAAATACACTTGTAATAATAAGGCAGGAACTAAATTGTATACATTATTGTTCTGCATCATAATATAGGTCAAACACCCTAAAAGTGTAATGCTTGATACTAAGTTTTTTCTAAATCGGTGTGATTTACATTGTCATATGTAATTTCATGTCTCCGTGTATCTGATATAAATATTGTTGTCTTTAGACACTTTGATTACTTAAGTACATATGTGGATAAGCATAATGAACAATGAAGTTCTACTAGGTTAAAGCATAGATTGCAGAGAAAACATGAATTTGGAAGCATTGCTTAAGGATAGCTCAAGCAATCAGTAAGCATTAAATTCCCCCTGTGGTAATGAACTTGTTTCCCTATGTTTTTATTCTTAAGTATTTTCAAACAGCAGAAGTTCAGTTCTATTTAAGAGAAATAATCAATACAAAACTTTGTCAGAAGCAAAGAGGTAGTCTGAACTTTGTATGTCTGACTTGGAAATTTCTTTAATAAGGCCTAGAAATAAGTTCTGGGTGAAATTCAGATCTGCAAATGGAAGATGCCTCAGTCAAAGTTTCGGGGTCAAATCAAGTACAAAACGAAGTTGTTCTCCTCAGGTCAGAACTAATACTGAACTAAAATGAGAATGCACTAGGAGCTTTTTTTCCACTTATTTTTTTTCCATAATGAACATTTCCTGTAATAAACAGATTGCTGTGAATTTTTGTTAATACTCACCGATACACTGCTTTTAGTAATGAGGTTGTTACCTCATTACTTTCCTTCTGGAAAATTATGCTAGAAATGGTACTTAAACTAAATGCAAAACCAGTTTCACTTTAAAGAGAAGACTTAATTTTAAGCATGTTCCTTCAACAACAGAAAATTAGTCAAAACTATGTAAAAGTGCATATAATTCATTAAAAAAAAAACTGTTTAGCAGGTTGGCGTTGGGGTTTTTTTTCCATCCTCCCCTCATATCTAAAGGCTAAATTTAAAAAGTGAGATTGTATCTTTTTCTTGATGCTGAAGAACTTGAGATATAGGCAGGTATTTTTAGAATTTCCATGCACATTCTGGGTGTGGGAATGGGAATTTTTGCCTCCATCCCCAATGCAACTGAAAGCAAATATAATTAAGGCATGTATATTTATAGCTCTTCTAGAAACTCTTCTAGTTGTGTTGTATGATGACCACCTTGGTTACCCTTTGTGAGCTTCGTGGTGAAAGAATAAGACTTTATTCTTTTTTTTTTTTTTCCCCATGACATAAAAAAGCCTGTCAAATTGAGTGTCTGCTGCTTTGCTATTAAAATAATTGCTTTAATAGCAAATAATTATTTTAACAGCAGAACAGCAGCCTTTCTTAACTTGGGGGAATTATCTAATTTAATGAGGAAGAACAGAAAATACCCATCTAACAATGTTGTAAAAAAACGCCGTGGAAGTGATCTCTAAACAATTAACCTAAGAGTTATGTTCCAAGTAAAAAGTAGAGCATGCCACAAAGTGCTTTTTAATATATTTCACTGATGGAGTACATTATGTAAATAAGTAAAAATATCTTGCTTGTTGTGCCTAGAGTACAGAAAGGGGGTTTTGTTATTAGAGTAGCTGTCTGTTTTGCCCTTCAGATGTTTATTCACTACACGAACAGAACAGAGGAAGACTAGTTTTCCAGACTCTATTTTTTATTTACAGCAGGGAAATACAAAGATTGAGAATTGTCAGTATAAAGTTATGGGAGGAAATACTGTACCTGCTGCAAAATCTGAAATTTAGTTCAGCATTTTCCTAACAAAGTGCTTACCCATTAAAGACTTTCAAAAAAGGCATTGTAATTATAACTTTACACATGCTCAACTGACAGTTAAAGCTGACGGTATTTTTATTACCTGCTGATACTTACATATTTTTCTTCATTTTCAGTAATTTTAAATGGCCTTCGAATACACATGCTGCTCTTTTCATGCTCTATGTTAATTTGTAAAGGGTTCTACAACTTTATACCAAACACTGGCTTCCAACTACCATTATAACAAACTGCAGATGATCAAAGCATTTTCCCTGTAAATGGTGCTGCATGGAAGGTTTTGTCATGGATATCCTGCACTTGCAGAAGCTGAGGCAATTTGTGAAGCACTTAGTGTCACATTTTAATAGCTTCCATTCTTTTTGTAATGCATTTAAAAATTCTGGAGTTTTCCCCTTATCAATGTCATTCTCTTCCACTGGGCTAATGCTGGTTGACTCCTTTATGTTTCTAGCTCAGCAAAAATAATATGTGGCTGTAATTGATTTGTCTGTGCATTTCTGTCAGTCTATACAGCTGTAGGAATAGTGTTTACATTTCCATGCCAGCAGGAAGAAACTCAGATTTTCTCATGCTGCTTAACTGGGGTTCACAGCAGTTCAAAATTGCAGAAGTTTTTGAGGAAATGCATGTGCAGTGCTATGCTTATATTGTGGCAGGTGAGTTCTATAAGAACAGCTAGTTGGGTTTAGGAGCAGCTGCAAGATCCCTGGTTTTTGGTTGTTGCTGCAGTTATTGTGCTCTTAACTGGCTGTTAATAGAGTTTTAATGGTATGTGGCATTGGTTTAGAATTCCTTCCGCAACTCCTTGAAATTATTCTTTCCTCGGTAGTTTTCCCATGGCTCATCTTCTAGTATATATCTATATTTTCTTTTTACAACTACATACTTAAATCTTTACAGTTCTTAGCCCAGTGCTGGGCTGTGTGAAAGAACAGTCAGGAAAAGCAGCAAATATTACAGGCAGCTCTTTTTCAGGAAAGGGCTGGTGCAGCACGAGGTAAAATTTAATGTGAAAGTTAGTTTTGAACACCAGCTTTTCACTTAAATAGCCGAGTAAATGAATGTGTATAGCTCTTCCTGTGATTTAAAGTTTGTTGCAGCATTTGTTTCCAGGTGTCCTGTGCCCAAGATGAAATTTGCAGTGCACCTGCATTATCCATAAAATCTGGCATTTGCAGAACAAGGCATAAGGAATATGGCATCTGTTTAGCTTTTGAGAAGGGGATTAACCTAGATCAGCTCTAGAAGTCTAAATGTGAGAAGTATTAGGCACGTCTGGCTGTGATTTGTCTGTTAAAAACTATCCTCTACAGGTGTGCCCTCTTTCATTGACTGCAGGTGTTGTCAAGATGACTAATTTAAGCTTGATGGGTAACTTGGCTAACTGAAAATGAAGTGAGGTGAATCCCGTGCTGCTCAGTTTAAGTATTGGTGAGATGATGAGATAGGGCAGTTGATGTGAGGATCACATTTGTTCCTGATGCAGTTTTTGTAGTCTGTTTTGAGGACTACCTGATACGTAATTCAGTTGTATTGGGTTAATGTGAGGAAACACATGATTGTCTAAACTGATAAGCTGACCTCATAACAGAGGAATGAGGAGACCTAAAATTGCTAATCAAGGAGTAGTAATGCAGGTGATAGAGGATAGGAATAGTTCTTCTGCAGCTGGCTTAATTCTGAAATAATAAAAGACTTCAGTGAGGATGTTGGTGATGTGAACTTTGGTGGCTTTAAAAGATATAGTTAATATCTGTAATAGTACATGACTTCATCTGAGCTAGTCCTCTAATAAAAAGTAAAGGTAGGTTTGAAGCTTCTGATTAATTCTGGCCACAATTCCAGTGGCAAGGAGCTGTTGGAATAGCTAGATTGTAGTTGGAGGCTTCTTCCTGTCTGCTCTTGCAGCTGTTTAGATTTGGATTAAAATAAACAAGTGTATATGCTGTTGACTTGAGAGCACAACAGGATGTCAAACTGTAGGAGTGATAGTACTTTAATAAGTTTATGAAGTATGGACAGGTTTCCAGTTTGGTTTACTGTAGTAATTTGAATCATTCCATTGCTGCCAATGTGAGCTAGCACATCTGAGCATTTAAGTGTTAAGCTATGGTGTTTCTTAGTAACTATTGTATGACCACTGCTCAAAATAGAAAACAACTTTCAACTTTTCTGTCCAGTCTGAAATTGCCTGAAAAAAAACCCATATAGCTGTACTTAGAATACACCTTGAAATACAAAGTGGTTACTTTACTGATAAGACTGCTGGCTAGATTAACATGAAAGACTAGTGCCCCCTGTGGAACTCTTCCCTGCACCCCCAATAATGTATGCTAACCCCATAAATAGATGCATTAAATTCAAGCAGTCTAACACCCTTTTTAACCCATTGTTGTAATGCAAATATATATTCCACCCTCCAAGTCTGTTCATTTGAATTAATTAAAAGTAAATCCATATTTTGGGTTGTGATTTTTTCATATGTGAAGTTAAGATAGAATAGTGCCAGACTGTAACAACTGTTTATGCAAGTTGGAATCAGCTATAAAACTGTCCACTTTTATTTTCCCTTACCACGTTTGACATTAATGATACAGTGCCTTGTTTTATTGGTGCCTTGTGTTTCTTCCCCATGATGCAGTGCCTCGTTTTATTGGTGCCTTGTGTTTCTTCCCCATGCAGGTGGACCTCACAGTGCAAGAAAAGGAGAAATACCTTAATGTGTCTCGTTGGTTCAACCACATTCAACATTATCCAGGTGTCCGGCAGCATCTGTCTAATGTAGTCTTTATCAAAAACAGATTATACACTAATGCTCATTAAGGAAAATCTTAATGTCATGTCAGAAGTGTGTTTGGGAGTTTAGAAGTTATACTGTCCAAAACCACTAACTTCCAAATACTGGTTTGTAACTTTCTGTATGTGAACCAAAACTGTTGATGCCTCAAATAGAATTGCATTGAATTACTGTTGTTCATTCAAGAATTTGAACTTATTAAATTGTATCATGTATCTGATTAAATGCAGCAAAGGTGGAAAGATGAAAATTGAGTTTTAAGTCACTATTTTTTGAAAATGAAAAGTTCTTTCAATTAAGTATTCAAGACTAATAACATGGTCCTTATAGGAAAGAATTACTTATTTTCCTTCAATTATTCACTCCTTTTGCTATTTATTGAATTTTTATGTATGTCATGCTTTCTTTTCATTTTATTTTCCATGGATGTTTACACTAGTTTTGTAAAAGTTAAGAGCTATATTGTGTGCCAAGGATATGAAAAAGGGAACATGCAAATGTTACAAAGTATTTATGTGACTGAATAAATTATTTTAAAACTCTTTAGTCTTAATTTGGCTGTGAAACTTCTTAGTAGCTCTACAGTAAAGAAAATTTTGTTTCACCTTCTGCTTCATTTTGTGGTATATGTACTTCTATTTTGATTCTAGAAGTGTCTTCTTTCAAACTGAATAACAAAGGTTATCATTCTCTCAAGATTCCTGCTTCATATGCTGTTTCCACACAAGCGCAAATGCAAGTTTCAAGATGATAAAACCCAAACCACATAACAGGAAAAAAACCAACCTCCCCCTCAATTTAAGACGATAATGAGATCCTCTATCAAGTTTACTCTCAAGGTTGGATCAGCAGGCATTTGGACATCGCTAACATAATGCCCTAAGGATACACCTGAACTACGTAATTACCTTCTGTGCAATTCAGTTAACGTTTTCTTTTAAAATGCCGAAAGAAATATAAAGATACTTTGATATTTTAATTGGTAAACTTCCATTTTGGTTTCTACAACAGTATTCAGAAAACAACTTCTCAATTGTGGATTCTTTCGTCTTGTGCTCTGCTTTAGAAGCCTCCCATCCAATAAGGTGAATATAAAGGTACCTTGGACAGGTGTTTGAGCCTTAGGAAAAAAAAATAGATACTAAAATCTATCCTAACACATAACAGGATAGGAGAAATTCGCATGAGTAAGCTTATCTTGCACAATTCCAGGCTATTAGGTGTTTTCTGTATATGCATAATTTCCTCAGAGGGTTTACAGGCACACTTTCAGGAATGTCTTATATTGTTAAAAACGAAAATACTCTTGTTTGGTTTGAAAAAGTTCTTATTCTTTCACAGAGGAATTAATTCTTAGCTTCTACTATATCTCCTATAAGTTACCTTTCTTCCTTGCTATTTAGAAGTAGGCCTTGTATACTTGATCTCACTGAAATACTGAGATCTGTTCAAGAATTGTGGAGTGGACTTTAGCACAAATGTACGTTAGAAACTTCATACTCCATACTTTTCGCTTTTGACTACCTGAAGGTTTCAGGTTTTTATTGTCAGTACTTGCACTCTTCCCAATTTGTTACCTAGTAAAATGTATATAAGAGAGTTTGCTTTTTGTTTTCCCCATTTATGGTTGCGAGAAAGTGATGATGAGACTTGGAAAAATGTCTTTTACAAAATTCTACTGTGATGAACCATTTCCTGTTTCTGAAGGGTAGCATGAGTGGGATCAGTGCATTTGGCTGGAGTTTGCGGAATTTCCACGTTCATCTTACAAACATTGGTCTTATACACGCTATTGTGAGTGAGAATAATCGGAGCTTTATAAGGTGTATGTGCAAACCTTCATCTGTGGAAACAAGCAGCTTATGTTACAGCTAAGAACACTGAAATGGAACCAGAGCTAAAAATACTGCTGAAAACAATACTGTCATCTGCTCAGGCAAGTTTTTTCAGGATGCTACTATGAAGTGTCTTTTTTTAATCCCAAACAGTTGCTGTTTCCAATTGTTAGGATTTCTCAAGGTGGCTGCATGCTACTGTAGCAGTATCCCCTAGCCTCTTGTGCCAGTTTTATTTTCTCTGGTGTAGAACAGAAGTGTTTCTTGCTGCTGAAATGTTTAAAAAAAAAAAAACCAGCTAACAGATGAAATGTTTAGAAGTGTATTAGTAAAATTTAACTCTGTGCTATCCAAAAAGGCATTTGGTCATTATTGTATGCTAACTTGAGCATTTCCATTTGCCTCCCCTGCATGAAGAAGCTGAAGGAGGTAGACGATAAAAGCAAAGGACGATGAACCGAGATTTTTGTCTTTAGAGAGATGACTGAGAAAACCAAATAGTATTAATTTCCTTCTCTCTCCCCTTTTCTTTATAATGCCTTTTGATCATCAAGGACACCTAGGTCTGCACAAAAACTTCTGAAAAATCACAAAACAGCTTGATCTATGTGGAATTCTATGAGGTACATTTTTTACGATGATGCTTCTCGATATGTACAGATGAGGTGTGTGTGTAATCTTTCAAACTAACATCAATGGTTTGTATAAAGAGTGCACATGGGTAAATGTTCTGGTGATTTTAAAGCTACTAACACTTGTCTATGTGTTATCATACTTCCACTGAACATTAGTAGAAGTGACTTTTCTCCCTTGCAACCTTCTTTTGCAAAATTTCAGTTGCTGAAGGGCACTGTAAATACTGTGATGTTTTACTTTGTTGCTTTGCAGTTTGGTGATGATGATGACCACAGTGATATGTGGAATTTATTTTCACAGTATTTCATGAACAGTGGCACTCTCATTTGTTAATGTATCTCATCATTGCAGTATTATTATTTTGCATAATTGTACTATCTAATTTAGTCAAGGGGCCTGACATGTTATGGTCTTTTAAGTATGTGCCTCTGGGACTTGAGGTTGTTGCCATATGGTGAGATAGTGCTGCATGACAACCTTTCAGCAACTGAAGAATTCAGCAGTAAAATAAATATGGTAATTGTAAGTGTTCAGTGAAAACTTACACTTACCACTTGTCTTTTTCCCTTTGATGCCAAGATGGCAGCTGCTTGCAGAAAAGCCAGGCTGAAACAGATACCTGATATGTTAGAAATGTGCTGATGATTTTTAGTTGTCTTTGAATGTATCACTTTATTTTCAAGTGAGAGTTCAGAAGTCTCATGGGGCAGTTCTTGCACTGAGACTTATAGCTGGGCAGCAGTGATTTAAACACAAATCCAGGTTTAACATAGGGTTAGAGAAAAGTGAGTAGAAATAAGAAAATTGAGATACGATTTACACTGGACAGGAAAAAAAATTGTTCCAGTTTAGACCTGGGTACTAAGAAAACCTGACTGGAACTGAAGCAAAGGCTTCTCAGCAGCAAACCTGTAAAGAGTTGTTTTTTTTTTCTGTGATAGATTAAGTATATAATGGTAATACATTTAAGGGGGAGGGGTGAGTTCCTTTTGTGTTGTCAGTGATTTACCTATCCGATTGACATCCCAATTTTCTACACAGAAAACAAGTTAGGAGATACCACCTGAGGTTAACAATTGAAACAGTCCCATCACGCAAAGTCTCTTCCTTTTCTTCGCTGCCCACCCACAGTAGGGACTTGCTTTCAAAACAGTTGCTCCTATGGAATTACCAGAGATTGAAGTCTCCTAGCTAGCACCTTAGCTGTTAGCATGTAAGAGGTGATACTTTCGCATCCTTTTAATCTTGTTTTTTGATATTGTAATCCTTCTTCATAGCCTACCCTGCCCTCTTCAAAATATTTTTAAACCGACGTAGCCTTTCTCCCAGGAATTTCTTGCTATTGTCTGAATCTTTGGAAATACACAGGCCTAGAAATGGGGAACTTTTTTTTTTTTTTATGGTACATATTAAACTTCCCAGAAGGTGGTGTAGTTCATTTGGGTATCTTGATAAAATAATTATTCAACTTTGCTTGCTTTCTCTCTCACATGCATGTCCACCTGTTTAAAGTATAACTCATGGAAGAGTAATCTAGACTCTTCGGTGTGGGTGTGGATCCTGGGTTATTAGCAGGGAGCTGAGACACTAGGATTTAAGATGCACACAAGAACTTTGCAATTCAAGTAAGACATTTAACTATTTTATATGAAAATGCAGCTTAGAAGTGTTAACATGTTTTTGTCTGTGAAATAAAATACACTCAAGTGACGTCACAGATGAAAACAGCTATAGAACTTGGGCATTTTTATTCTCCTCTTCGTTAAAAAGCAACAGATGATCTTAACTGCTCCCCAGTGCTATGGATTTGGAAGACGTAAGGACAAAGTGCTTCACAAGAGATTAGCTGAGAAAGATGAAAATAAATAGATGCAACTATAAAGTCATTGTCAAGAAATCCAGTGTAAGCTCTTTTCAAAGGTCTAGCAGACCTAGACTCTAGTATGTGATTTTCTTTTCTATATATTTTTTTTTTTCCTTTTCACTTTCAATCCTATCATTTCTTTTAATCTTTGGTATGTTTCATGGTCTTTAACTTCAAAGTGTAATTGTAATGATGCAGCTACTTAATGGATTAATATGTTTAATATTTTCCCCCTAAAAGCAGAATTTCTTCTTTGCATCTATAATTGGATCGTGCTGCTGCTCTCCCTAATGGCTATGCCAGGTTTCATAGTCGCCATACACCTGAGCACATGCTTAATCACTTGGTAATGTTATTTTTTGTTCTAGATTTATCAAAATTGAATTGTGCTACACACTTCTTTTGTGCTTTATTGCAAAAGATGAGTGAGGAGAGGTGCCATCATGCACCTCTGCTGCACAAGCTTTCAGATTCAGGCTGGGTCTTTGCATCCCACCGCTACATGTCTTGAGTATTAGATGTATAGTACTTCAGAACCCAGCTCTAGGGAGATATGTAAAGATACCAGAGATTTGGAGGGGAGGAGGAATTGATTTTGTAGCAAAGTTACTTGTTGCTGCTCTGTGCACATTCCTGCAGGCCTTTATTTTCCATGCTGGTAGTGATTGTAGCCACTGTGGCTGCTGCAGATCATGGCACATCCCAACTCTCACTCTGCAGGCAGGCGGGAGGTGAATAATTTTTTATCATTGCTGCATCTGAAGGATTCCCCTTTCCCCTCCCACACTACCTTGGCCCCTTTAGGAAGGTTTTCATCTATTAAACTTTCCCTTCTGTGTTGGAAGAACAAAGTCTTTTTCAGCATTTCCAGGCTGGTGATCTAATTTGACAGCTCCTCGGTGATGCCTATTCCACTTCAAAGAGGCAGGTAGCCTCAGGCAAGCCAGCTGCATTGTGGATTCTGCAGATTTGGCTTGCTGTTCCTGCTGGGTGTCATCTGTCTTCTTAGTCTTGCGGTGGATAATTTTTGTCTTCCCTAGCATCATCTGCCTGAGCAGTTTCTGCCTGGCAGGCCTGTCCATCCAGGTTGAGCATCAAATACAGTAGCTGCGCGACTAATCTGACAAGGCATTCCTCCAAACAGCGCACCCCCAGGCCTGCTTTGGCCAGCATCGGCATTGCGGCCCGCAAACTTCCACCCATCACGATCATGGTCTCAGTCTCCCATCACGGGTGCAGCCCATGGACTTATTCTGCTGGCGCAAAGTATGTCCCCCGCCTTGCCTTCTTAAGGGCCGTCGCTCCCATTCCTCCCATCTTGGCAGATGTCTGCCTCAACAGGTTTGGGCTTTCCTGCCTGTTGCCGGCATTTGACTCGGACACCGCCACTTGGATGAAACAATCCTTTAGTGGATTATCATCGCTAGACAGCCTGTGGGGGAAATGACAGGATTCGGCACGTTCATCTGGAGATTCTGCAATTCGGAGTGCTGCTAACACTAATGGGAAGTGGCAGGGTGATCCCTGAAAGAGAAAGCGGGTTCCATTGCACGGCAAAAGTGACAGAGGTTGTTTAGCGTATCTCCCAAAAGAATACATGATGACTACATATGTTGATTTTCATGCTCCAAGCCAGAGCTATTTCCATATTTTTGTGACTTGATGGCTACTTCCTACAAACTGACAGGTTAGAGGCTCCACAAGTATTTGTCTTTTTATAGCCATCCGCTCTTTAAGTCCTCCTTAATTCTTTTAAATATGTTTTGAAAATAAACTTGACAGTGCAGTGGGAGTAAGCAAGAGGAGGAATTAAAAAGAAACAAACCAGGCATAAATGCAGCAAATAAAGCATATTCTTAAAAAAAAACCAATAAATAATCGGTATACAAACAGAGGAGAAAAGGTTTCAGGACAGTAGTAATAGAAACCGATGCACTTATCTGTCACAGGATTTGTCCTTGTTGCAGTCCTGTAGTTCTGAACCTGACATTACTCATAATGCAAAAACTCTTTCCTAGAAATGCAGTAGTTACAAACCCCCTTAACTACAGGATTTCCTCCTCAGCAAATAAAAAGATAGCTGGAGCATAGGGCTTAGAGGGGGAAAGAAGTTGTTAGAGGGAAAGACTAGGAAAGGATGACAACAAGACTGGAAAGGGATAAAATTAACATTTGAACAATTCTACCCCTAATTATCAGTGATCATCAAACCAGCTGGAATATCCTACAAATATTGTTAACATAAAAGCACTAGTATAATTTATTGGTGATTGGCAAGTGCTTACTTGCTTTGGATCCAAGTGGAAAAGTAAAAATACTGATCTATAGGTTGCAAGAGGTAGTTACCCAGGGGGGGGGGGGGGGGGGGGGGGGGGGGGGGGTTTTTTAGTAACAATTCTTATATCTGCTAATTACCTATTTAATATAATATTTAAAGACAAAGTAACAATGACGGAGGGAAAAACTCTTTTAGAGCACATATTTATGCTGAATTTAGTAATATTTTAAATGAAGTATTGAACACTTTCCAAAGATTCATTTTATCATTTAAACAGATTCTAACCACATTTAGACTGATTTTTGGAGGAGTTTGTTTCAATGAAACCAATGCACTCATTTTTAACACTGAGTTCACAAAATTATATGTATTGTCAAAAAAAAAAAAGGCGATTTCAGTGGGCAGTTTCTGAGCTTTGATGATGGGAAACAATTTATGAATAGGAACATTTTTGCGTGTCTGTTGTGCAATAGTTTCACACTATAAAAAAAAATAATAAAGTCCTTTTTTGGAGGCAATTACTCCTACTTACAAAAGCTATGCAGAGATGGAAATGGGCATAACTAATTTCTAATAAAGAAATGTATAATACTGCTTTCTACTGATAAAACGCTAATTGTAAACTGGCTCCTTTCAGGTATTCCAGGTCACGACACTGAAGGCTGCAGCAGCTGTAGAAGAATTTGTGGTCCATTTCTTCTTCATTGACCATACAAAGACACTGAGCATTGGGGTATGTAATGCAAAGAAAAAAGAACGTGTTAAAGAAAACAAATGCTAGGTGCAATGACTGAAATAGGGTCAAGCTGTTCTAAAAGTTATTGAGCTTATGAAGCATGAAAACAAAGTCCCAAGAGAAACTTATTATACTGTAATTACAACTGTTGGATATGTTGGCTACAAAACTTAAGCACGGCAGTCTATTTTACATCCAGCAAAAAAGCAAAAACTACATAAAATCGCTAGGGTTCTTGTAAAAGAGTTAAGAATATTAAGATATTTTCAATATATTTTGAAAATATTCTATGCAGTTTAAAAATACTAAATACACTGAAAATATTTTATATACTTTGAAAATATATATACTGTTATAAATATCAGCAAACTAATTTATCTGAACGCATGTCTCCTAAAAAACGAACAGCAAGTACTGGTTTGGTGTTTTGGGGGTTTTGTTGGTGGTTTTTTGTTTGTTTGTTTGTTTTTTTTGTGGTTTTGTTGTTTCTTTTTTTGGTGGGTGTTTTTTCTTTGTTTTGTTTGAGGGGTTTTGGGGGGGGGAGGGCGGGGTCAGGTGTGTTTTGTTTTGCTGGGGGCTGTGGTGTGCGTTTTGGTCCTTTGGTTGGTTTAGTTGGTTGGTTGGTTTGGTTTTAGGAACGCATGGTGCTGTGCTCAGAGGAAGCCGAGCCCGAGGCTCTGCGCTGGAGCCGTCCCTGGCGCACCCCTTGGGACGGAGCAATCGGTGCCGGCCTGGCCGCGCAGATCGCCCCCACGGCGGCAGCACCTTCCTTCCGTGTAGAAACCTTTCCCCTCAGCGCAGCCAGCGGGGGATCCGCGGGAGGATCTGGATGTGGCCGGTGCCCGCTGTGGCCCGGTGACAGCAGACGGCCAGGACAGCCGCCCTGCCCGCCCCGCTTACAACAGCAAGGGCCGCTGCCGCTGCGGCCGGCGCGCGGCGATGACCTCACCGCGCGGCACTGGGTCGAGGCGGAAGCTCGGCGGGCGGGGCAGGGCCGGGCTGCCCGTGGGCCGGAGCTGGGGCGCTGAGGGCCATGAGCGGGGCTGGCCTCGCATCCCCCAGCCGGACCCGCGGCAGGAAGCGGGAGGCGCTGGCGGCCGGGTCCCCGATCCAGCCCATCATCAAAGGTAAGGAGCGGGACCGGCCCAGCTCGGTGGCTCCTTACGGTGGCCGAGCCCGCAGTATACAGAGCAGCCGGGGGAAACACCGCGCCTGGACCGTTGCGGGGCTGCGGGCCGTTAGCGGGGCCTCTTGAGAGGGGCGGCTGTAGAATCAGCTAGGTTGGAAAAGGCCTTTACGATCATCAGGTCCAACTGTTACCCTAGCACTGCGAAGACCATCACTAAACCTTGTCACTGAGGACCTCTTCTACACCGTTTTTGTGCACTTCCAGGAACAGTGGTTCCACCACTTCTCTGGGCAGCCTGTTCCAATACTTGATCACTCTCTTGGTGAAGAAATCTTTATTAATATCCAGTCAAAACCTCCCCTGGTGCAGCTTGAAGCCATTACCCGTTGTCGTCTCAGTTGTTACTTGGGAGAAAAGACCAGCCACCTCCTTGCTCCCTTTCAGGTAGTTGTAGAGAGCCTTCTTAAGTAACCGCAGTTCCCTTGGCCTTTCCTCGTAAGACCTGCTCCAGACCCTTCACCAGATTTCTTTACCCTTTTCTGGACCTGCTGCAGCATCTCAATGTCTTTCTTGTTGTGAGAGGCCCAGAACTGAACACAGTATTACACAGTATTCGAGATGCAGCCTCACCAGTGGAGGAGATCAGTGCCCTGGCCCTTCTGGCCGCACTGGTGCTGATACAGGCCAGGATGCCTTTGGCCTTCTTGGCTGCCTGGGCACAAGCTGACTTATGTTCAGCAGTCATCAGTCAGCACCCCAGGTCGTTTTCTGGCAGGCAGCATTCCAGCTTTCCCAAAGAGTGGCTGCTTTCCCACCCTCAGCGTGGTCTGTCATTCGAAGCTGGGCAGCTGGGAGGCTTAACTGGCTTCTTAGTCTCTTGGATTTGGCTTTACTCACAGTAAAGCCAAATCCAAGACAGGTGTCTGGCTTTACTTTGCAAAGTGGAGTCTGACACTGGGTCCTTGCCACTAGCATTAAGTTCCCTGGGAAGTTCTTACTTTTATCTTGTTTGTCTAGGCACGTGTGTTCTGGAGTAGTTCATCTGTACACAGGAGCATTTGAATTTGGAAGTGTTTCAACCTGTGCTGTATCTACTGCAGTCATGTTCCGCAAATATGAAATAATTGTTATTTCCATGTGGCTTATTTTGACCCTTCTAAGAGTACTCTGGGTAAAGATTTTCAAAGTGGCCAGTAACAGCTCAGAGAAAATGCTCCTGTCCTCAGATTTCCTACCTAGAAGCCATTCAAGTCCCTTTCTGTCTCATAACATCCCTGAAGACAAGGGTGTTTCCCACTCAAATAAAAATCTTGTCAGAAAATACAGTTTGATTTTATTTTAATTATCCATTTAAGTCTTTGGGTTAAGATAACAGAAAGGTCATATAACATAGTCCATAAACCTAAATATTTTAATTTGGAAATTGCATGATTACACTTTTTTTGAATGGGACAGGATTCAGGGTGTGAAACGGGCAGGTGTGGATACAGTAGAGAGGGAGTTCCACATGGTAACTCAACAGCTTGGACAGAAAAAGTAGGGCTCTTTGTGAAGACAGCAGTACCAGTTTAAGTGCTTGTTGAAACTACACTGGAAGCTGTACTAAAGAGGAAGAGGAGGATTGAAACTGAGCATGCTGAGAGACAGAGAAGAACATACACCTTCACAGAAAGGTGAATCTTGGAGGCATATTCCAGGCAGCACCTGGAATACCAATTCATTGCATTTTATCTAAGTTGCTGGTTCGCTGAATAGATAGATTAGCCAGCAAATAATGTTCTGGTGCCCTTTTGATTTTGCATGTGTTTGGAGAGCAGTAGTCTTTCTTACATTGGAGTATGGTGTGCTGTGTAGCCTAGTTTGGAGTGTGCGAATAAAGCTAAAAATCTGACTTTCATTTATCTTCTAGATGTTGGGGAAATCTACTCAAGACTACTGGATCACAGACCAGTAATTCACGGAGAAATACGTTACTTCATTAAAGAATTTGAAGTAAGTATTTTTATCATATCTGGTGAAGCAGTCTTTGGAGTCTGAGACTTTAAACAGATTTAGATATTATAATGTGTATGTAAATTCTTCAGAAAGACTTGGTGTATATTTGCTGCCCAGAATAACTTAAACTCCTGTAGTATATATCTGCATGTTTAGTAAACAAGGCAGTAATTGAGGTCTTTTTATTTAAGTTAAGCTTCAAAAGGGACATAAATATTTTTCTTGCAGAAGACTGGCAGGAATACTGATGTAGGAGAACGTAGTGTTAACATCTTAGAGACGTCTAGTTGGTTTAAGGAATATATTGTTGGCTGGTATAGGTTTACATCTCGTTAAGAAACTGGTTTGTTCCTGAGCTGGATTCAGCTGGTACAGTTGTAATTTAATTTTACTTTAATTTTTTTGTTCTGTGAGAAAGTAATATTACTTGAAGAAAAGAGCAATACTTTATGCAAAGTAAGATAATTGTTAAAAATCAAGTTAATATAATCTGATTAGCTGCAGATAAGGCTGAAGTACTGAAGGTATAAAAGTGTTTTATGCAACTTTGCTTGGAAAGTGTAGTACAGTTTCCTCAAGATGGCAGTAAAAGTGTAGAAAAGTAGAATCTTCCGTCAGCCAAAGGTGGTTTCTGAGTAGATCTTCATTCTTTCAGAATGTGGATTAAAATTAGTCCTGAAAATACAGTTATAATTCAAACTTTCAGTCTGCAGATATCATTAAAAAAAAAAAAACAACACAGAAAAAGAAACAATAAAATATCTGCCCCCCCCCCCCCCCCCCGATTATTTCTAGGATTTCAAGCAGGTTTAATTTGTCTCTATACTGGCAAAATACATATGTGAACCAAAGTCTCATCAGATCTGTGGTGTATGAGCTTGAGAGCCAGAAGGAATGAGCTGGTTTTTTTGCTTGCCTTAAACAAGTTCTGCGATACACTAGACAGCTTTAAATGGCTTTTCAGAGAAAGAAAAATTTTCAACTCAATTATAAAATTAGAATTGATCTAATGGAAGGTGTCCCTGCCCATGGAAGTAGGCTTTGAACTAGATGATCTTTAGGATCCCTTCCAACCCAAGCCATTCTATGATTCTATGATACATTTCTCTTGTTGCACCCAAAGTCTTGTTCTATTTCTTAGACAAGTTTCGTATTCTCTTAGATATTTTCTTTAATATCTGGTGTATACTTCAAAGGGGACAGGCGAGGCGGGGAGGGGAAGGCAAAGCAGAGGATTATTTACGTTTTTGCAACTTAAAATTTCTTCGAAAGATTATACTTGTTTCTAACTTGGAGATACCAGATATTTTTTGGTTGCAGTAGGATAGGACATATGCTTTTTCTTTCAATAATTGGTATCTAGTGCGTAAAGTACGTAGCTTTGCATTCAGGAGGTCTGGAGCCTGTTTAATTAAGTTGCTTTACTTGTCTGTGCCTGTGTTTCTGAAGTTTTAAAACTGGTGTGGTGTTCCAGTTGCTCACTTTGTGTGATGCAGTATGTTTTGATTATCTAAAATTGCTTTATGATTCATAACTTTCAGTACAGGAATGCTTGTGTACAACTGTACTCATAACCTGGAGGAGATTTTAGAATCCTTTCCATTGTCTTAAGTGGAAAATGCAGGTGAAATTCAGGGTGGGAGTAGTGCCGTGGCTTCAGAAAAAGAGTGGGTTTGGTTTTTTTAATATAAACAATAAAGCAAGCACAGCTTCTTCTAATTATGATCAGCAGTGAGCCAGAAGAATGGCTGCCTCTTTAGTCAGCTGTCTTATGTTATTGTCTTAGTCTTGACATCATTGCTTTACTTCAGTAAAAATAATTTTACTCACATTATTTTAACCTTGTAAATCTGTACGGTCAGATATCTGCTAACTCTGTAAGGTCAGACATCAAGCAAGGAGAATCACTGCTGTGTTATTTCTCTGTGACAATGAGTTATAAAAACGCAGTGCTTTCAAGCTCTGTTTCTTCCTGTTCTTCTTGATATGCTGGAAATGATTTATGCCAAAAAATGCATTTTTCCACACAAATGTTTCCATTAGTATCTCATAAGGGCCAGAAATGTCATTCAACATATTATTACATTTTAGTTGAAGAATGAAGCATTACTCTCTTTTTATTTTTATTTTTTTATAAAACTAATCTTATCAGTTGAGCTGAGTAACACTTTAATAGACAATGGTATAGTCTTTGAGATAAAGCTTTTAGTTTATCAACTGGGAAACCAACTTATTTTGGAAAGTGGAAATTCCTTGTTAGCCACTCATTTTTTTTAATTCTTCTGACAGGAAAAACGTGGCCTCCGAGAACTACGAGTACTTGAAAATCTGAAGAACACAATCTTTGACACAAATGAACACATTCTTCCTAAGTGTGAGCAGGCAATGAGTGACAATTTGAATGAAGTATTCAAGAAATGTAAGCATGTTGCTTCTTCTTTCTGTTGTTGCATTATTTTGAAGAACAGTTTAAATAGTTTGGATCCAAAATACGATTTGTGGAAAAATTACCACCCTTAGATAAATTTTCTACCATTTATGTGTTTTGTTGTCATTTCTGTGAGATTCTGAAAAGGAAACGAGGACTTTTTTTTATATCTGTTGGTTCAGCCAACACAGCTCTTGTTAAAGTCATGTTAAAGCTTTTTGTTGATTGAAGTAGAAGTTATTTCATTTCAGTCTTTTGCTACTCACTTAGAAACAGGACAATGGGTTTCCATATTGGCTAAAGCCATGGATAAAATTTCAGTTTTCTGGTTTGTTGCAAGTGTGACATGGTGTGACTTTCAAGTCTCTTTCTGTGGGAGAATATAATGCTGCCCCCATGATTTAAAACAAAACTTGCTGCTCTATAGTTACGAAATGTGCTATTGTTATAATCTTTAGTCACAAATAGAGTAGTAGTAATAATTGTTATATGTTAATCCTAGTTTCATCTTTATAACCATCCAATATAATTCTTATTGCTCAGATTTTAGAAGAAAGTTTAAAATTTGTTGTAATAATTTTTCAGTAGCTTTTTTTTTTCTTTACTCATTCAGGAGGATAGCTTCTGAAAAAGGTATTTCAAGGGGGTATAGCTTTAGCCGCCAAATTTATGCAGTTGAAAAGTGCCAGTGTGGGTTTTGTTATATTTGATGTATAGCATATTGTATAAGCATTCAATTTCATATATTTGATTTATATGGCATCTGGCATATGCAGAATAACAGATGGTAGGTGATACTATGCACACAAAATAATGGCAGGAAAATATTTGAAACTTAAAATTTAGTCATGCAAATAAGGAATGAATGGAGTAAACCTTTGATATTACTACCTGAGTTCCTAATGGTCAGCTGTGCAATACATTATTATTACTAAATCACAGAAAGGTTGAGGTGGGAAGGGACCTCTGGAGGTCACTTTGTCCAACCTCCGTGCTCAAGCAGGAGCAGCTAAAGCCAGTTGTCCAGGGCTGTGTCCAGTTGGGGTTTGAATATTTGTACAGATGGGCACTCTGGGTGACCTGTGCCAGTGTTCGACCACCCTCAGAAAAAAGTGTTTTCTTCTGTATAGATGTAATCTCATGTGTCTCAGTTTGAGCCCAGCGTCTCTTGTCCTGGCAGTGAGCACTCTAGTGAAGAGTATGGCTCCTTCATCTTCATTCCCTTCAATCAGATATTTATTGACACTGATGAGTTCCCCCCAGGCCACCTTTTCTCCACTCTGAACAGTCCCAGCTCTCTCAGCCTCTCCCCATGTGAGAGATGCTCTGGTGCCTTAATTGTCTTTGTTGCCATATGCTGGACTTGCTCCAGTAACTCCATCTCTTTTTATTTACTGGGCAAAGTACCACAGACGTGGCCTGTGTTGCTGGTCCTCCTGCTTGGGATTATTTCTCCCTGGATACAGGACTTGTCGTTTCCGTGTGTTGAACTTCGTAAGATTCCTCTCAGCCCAATTGTCCAGTTGTTCTCTGAATGGCAGCACAACCATACAGTCTTTCAGCCATTCCTGGTTTTCTGTTGTCTGCAGATTTGCTAAGGGTGCACTCTGCTCCAGCATCTTGGTCACTGGTGAAGACATTAAACTGTTGGCCACAGTGCTGATCTCTGAGGTAAACAGCTGGTGACTTGCCTCCAACTTGACATTGTGCTGCCGATCACAGAGTCTAGCAGCCAGTTTCCATTCTACCTCGCTGTCCACTTTCTCACCTGTACTTTAACTTGTCAGTGACGATGTTGTGGGAGACAGTCAAAAGCCTTACTGAAGCTGAAGTAAACAACATCAGCTGCTTTCCCCCCATCCACCAAACTAACTGCTGCATTATAAAAGGCTATCAGGCTGTTCAAGGATGAATTCCCATTTCTAAATCCATGCTGACTACTTGTTCACCTTCTTGTTCTCATGTGTTTGGAAATGCCTCCAGGAGGATTTTTCTGTATCACCTTTCATGAGATTGAGGTGAGGCTGACTGGTCAGTGTTCTCTGATCTTCCATCTTGTCCTTGTTGATTCAAGTTCCTTGAAGGATCAAGTCTTCAGGAACCTCTCCCAGATGCAGTGACCTTTCAAAGAGAGAGAGTGCCCTCACAATACTGTCAGCTCCCTCAAAACTCGTGGACACAAGCTGTGTTGTCCCTCAGACCCTGGGGACATATTTCCAGTTTATTTAAATGCTCCCTAACCTGCTCCTCCTCCACCAACAGTAAGTCTTCTTTGCTCCAGACTTCCCCTCTGGTCTCAGGGGCCTGGGATTCATGAAGGCTGGTCTTTATCTTAAAGACTAAGGGAAAGAATGCTTTGAGTACCTTGCCCTTTTCCATGTTCTTTGTCACCAGCTCCCCTGAGTAATTCAGCAGATTCCATGCCCAGTTCCCTGCAGTTTCCCTAGTTTTCCTTTTGCTGATTTTAGAATCCTTTCATGTTGCCTTTTGCATCCATTGCCAGATTCAGCTCTGGATCAGCTTTGACTTTCCTGTCCTATCTTTGCAGATCATACAGAAACTTCATGCTCCTCCTGGGTCACCTGCCCCTGCTTGCACCTCGTATATGCTTGCTTTTTCAGTCTGAATTCAGTTACGAGCTCCTTGTTCATACAAGAATGGTTCCATGCATACATCCTCCTGCTGTCTTTGCTCGATTTCCTGATTGTTGGGATGAGTCTTTTTTTGAGCTTGGAGGAAGTGATCCTTGAAAAGGGTGCTATGTCCTTTCTGTTACCATCATCCCAGACCCTCAATTTGTCTACCTTATCCACAGCTTTACTTTTGGTTTTGGTTTTATTTTTTCTGTTTTTGAGGAATCACTCCTTCACCTGTCATTTTATAGTGTAAAGCTGTCCCTACCTGGTTGGTCAGCCTCTTGGCAAAGGTACTTTTGCCCTCTTTAGTCATGTAGATTCCAAATAGCTGTTGATGCTCAGAATGAATCTCATGGATGTAGAAACTGAAACCCTGCTGCCAACACCAACTGTGCAACCAATTTTTAACCCCAAAAGTCCATCAAGTCCCCCTCACCAGTAAACTTGAGGAGAACATTACCCAGATCCTCATGCCTTGACTGTCCCAGATCCCTGTGGTCATTTCTGGTATTTCTCAGGTCACCTCTGCAGTAATCTACAAGGAAGAGCAGCAGTGGTAATAGTCTGAGCCTCAGTAGCCTGTCTACAGCATCTTGATTGCGAGCTCCTGGCAAGCAGCAAACCTCTTGATGCCAAAACATATTGATAGGTGGGAAGCCTCTGTCCCCTGCAGTAGGGAGTCTGCTACAACTATTACTTGTCTTCTCCAGGCTGAGCCACCAGATGCTCCAGTTCCTGGTGCTCCCAGCTCCTCATCAGCTAGAAAGGCAGTGAGCCTGTTCTGTAACTGGAAGTCCTCAGGAGCCAGGAGCCTGCCTCCTGGTGTGAGAAGTCACCAGCTTTAAGATGCTGATAAGTAAAGTATTTCTTGATACCAAGATGTGTTAGTGGGAGAAGTGGGAAGATTTTGCTTTGTTGTAATTAGTTTATTTGATTCTGCATTAATTAGGCATTAAGTAAGTTAGGGAAAAAAAAACGCCCTAGGAACACTGCTCCTGTTTCCATTCCTAGGCTTAGTCTCATTAGGGAAGATGCTGACTCCAGCATAAAGATATTCTCCATGTAGATCATTTATACTAAATCACTTTTTGCATTTGATGGGAAAAAATAAGAAACAAAACCCAACTAAAACATGGAGCTTGCTCAGCTGTTTCTACTTACTGACTTGAGATGTTTTTTATGTCTTCTGAGGTGCTGAGTAGTGCACTCTAGCTCATCAGCAATACTAAGGCATCTGGGCACAAGAGGACCTAGCTGCCTTTCTCTTTTTGGCTTCTAGAATGCACAAGGGTTGAACTCGAATAAGCCTATGTACAGTTACCAGTGTAATTTTCGCAAGTACTGACAAATCTTTCTTGTGCCGTTAAGTGGCACAGTGCAATATGATCTTTGACCTGCAGTGGCCTCATGTCTTTTAAATCCCTTTCAAGCGAGTTTTTGTTGTTTTTTTTTTTTTATTTAGAACAGCAGACTGATCTACTGCAATTTGTTATTTCAGTGCAAGCTGCCAATGGTATGATCCATAAACTCCAACAGAAGGAGCATGAAGAGAGGAAGGTAAAGGATGGTTGGGTAGATTTTTATAATGTGATCTAAGTAAGAGTCTTATGCTTCTACAGCAGTATCTCCCTTCAGTATAGCAAAACCTAAAAGCGTATTTTTCTATACTTTATGTACTTGCAGTAAAACTTATTTTGGAGGGTTTTCTCACTCATAAAACACATACTGCAGGGACATGTAAGTTCTCAACTGCAGAGTTAATGGATCACTAGCTCTTCCTACAATCTCCTGATGTATGGAAACAATTTATATATATATATCTCCTTTGCTTTATTTTCCCTCCTAGCTCAGACTATAATATTTGTCACATACAAGGAAAGCTTAAATATAAAAAAAAAATATTTTCTGTGGAACAAAAAACACCTACTAACCTACCAGAATGGAAATGTAAATCTTTCCTAGTTAGCTGAGAACATTGACCATATTATATATGTTGCTTGTTGAAAAGGAAGTGTGTTTTTCACTTGTGGATGGGTTGTTTAATGAAGGGCTATATTATAGGAACATGCGAATCATTGGAATCTTTTCAGTTGGCTACACTTTGCGCATTTGAAATACATGTGCTCTGAATCTAAAATTTGGAAAATTATACAAGAAATTAGTTACATGTTTTCCCATTACTCCTTCATGATTGTGTTCCTATGTTATCTTTTTACTTGCAAAATGTTATTTATAATCGTTTAGTTCAGAAAAACTGAAGACATTTCTGTGGCCATCATGCAAAACAGGCTGAGTATTGATTTATGTAAGCTGATAGTTGTGTTTTTCTTTCCTTTTTGTAATTGATGAAGATGGGCAGTCCAGTTGCAGTTTGAATACTCATACTGTGCGAATAGCATGCCACTGAACCCTGACAAAGTTTGCTTGTGTTTAACACTAGCAAAGATACTGGTAGGGAGGTTAAATAGGAAACTCTTTACAGTTCTGCTACTGTTTGAAGTAAAAGTTTAATGAAATATTATAACTTATAGAATGAACACTCAATAAGAATGGTAACTATTACTTTTAAAAATATTAGCTGTATGTTTTCACTCTTTTTTGTTTTGGTTGTTTGGTTTGGTTTGGTTTGGGGCTTTTTGTATGCAGTGGAGGAATACTAATAGCTTTTCAGGATTAATATTGTTTCCTTCAGCTTGTGTAATAAGACTTTTTGGCTTGAAAGTTTCCTAATGTGAGTAGTGTCAGGTAGGTAATTTTCTTAAAAATTATGGATGGGAGCTGTCATTATAGTGCTATTTGAGGAGAAATAATTCTTCCTTACTTTTAAAATACTTTTTCCTTACTTTCCTTCCTGAAATCATGTGTTCTGAAAATATAGTGCAGTTTTGGTGGGATTTAGTGTCAAGTGATTACTGTTAGCAGCCCTCAGTGAAATTAGTTCAATGTCTGCTGAATGGAATGAATTTTAAGATAATTTTCTTTACTAAGTATCTTTTTTTTTTCTTACACTTCCTTTTAGCTATTGATATCAACAAGTAAAAAAAGGGAAATTATGTTGTCCCTACCACATTATCACTTAAGGTATAAAGTGATGTCTGATTACAGGGGTGTCATTGAATGAAGCATTCATAGAATCCCTGTCTCATTGAGTCATCTTCCCATCCAGATCAGTAATATTCAGTTAGTAGTTCAACCTGGTTTTGTGTACTATATTCTTTTTTTATTATTATTGTTAATATTTTATTTAGAAGTGTATAGGCTTATACTGGAAGCTATCTACCACTTCCCATAATAGTCTTCTTTATTGGTTGTAGTATGAACTAGTATGGTGACAGTTCTCAAAGTCTGTGTCTTGCACAGATGGTGGTGGTTTTGGTTTGGGGTTTTACAAATGTGGTTTTGGTCTTGTTTGTGTTTCTTAATGCTAGCAAAAATAGCCCAACTAATACTAAAATCAGAGTTTCCTGAAAAAAAAATCCATGTTTTTAAAAATGTTAATTTTTTGCATAACCAATGAGAGTAAAACAAGGATAGAAATAAATACAACTAAGTCAGATGAGTCAGAACTATATACAAGAAGGCTTAACTGTCTTTCAGGTTCAAGCAGTATGCGCTACTGAGTGAAATATGGTTTCATAATCAGATTAGATTTTTTCCAAATAACGAATGTCTGAACTGAGTTGTTGATATAAAAGGAATATGAAAGATGTCACTGCCAAAATATGTAAATTTGCTAACACACCAAAAGGAATTCCCAGAACAGGAATCAGTAAGGCAGCAACGACGTTTGTGATTTAGATAAGCTTTGGCTTTTATCTAAACCAGATAATGGAACTTTAACTCGGAACTATTGTCAACTTTTTATATGAACATGAAAGCTGAAAATCTTACAAATTTTGTGATGTCTAAATATTAAAGAAATTACTCATAAAAGTAGTCGGCATTGTTATAAACGTACAACAGATAATAAGCTCAGCTTGAGTTTCCCAAACCCTTGTATTTACGAAGTTATACTGAAAGACAGAAATTGGGCCAAATATTCAGCTTATGTGTGAAAAGTGAAATTTAACAGCTTGCTATGGCTTATGTTCTGCTGGGTGACTGAAGGAACTTCCAGTAGTACAGCTGAAACACTGTTCAGAGAAGAGGAATTGCAGAAAGAATGAATAACCACCAAAGACAGGATAAAAGCTGTATTGGTGTATTGGTCTGGAGCTGGAAACTTAATAGGAGGATAGAGCTGGAGTTCTAAGAGTGTTCAGAGCTGAGGAGATGATTCTGTGATTAAATAAGCAAAAACCATCTATCCAGATGTTGACAAATTAACAGCTATGGAGAAAGACCATTTGTACTACCTTGTAATTCTTTGCAGGTGGGGTAAAGATGTGGGGTTTTTTTCTATGCAGTAGAGGGGTAGCAAGTGCCGGTCACTAACACAGATAGTAAAAGCCTAAACCATAATGTACTGTTTCTGACAGTTGAACAGTTTTTCGGTTCACATAGAAATTTACAGCATGGCAGGAAACGTTGGACAGTCTAATGCTTAAAACATTGCAATATATAGCTAACAATTTTTTCGGCTCCTAGCTTAATATTGTACTAATACCATACAATTTTGTGAGTTGCGTAAGGCTTCTTCTTGGCTCAGGAAAGTCTGTCTGGATACTTTAGTTCATATGGCGATTTTTCCATGTTACAAAAGACACGAGGATTTACCCAAGAACAAAATGTGTTGTTCTGAAGCCTGAATATGGTATCTTTATATTGTCTTTTGTCTTGTTATCATGCACTGGTATATTTATACAACTAAATATGAAAACAGCTTGTTTGTGTAGGTTTTTTACTTGTGAGTTTATACTATAGTTATTTTACAGATTTGTTTGTTTTAGCAGTCATTTGAAATGACAAAGGTAGGAATTATTAAAATTAAGCCTTACTCTGGAAAGTTTAAAAATAATGAAAATTAACACTGAATTACTACTTTTTCATTTATATATTTTTTTTTTAAGGAGGAAAAAGGGGTTGCTTTCTAATGCAACCGTATTTGCATTTTCAGACATGCAAGCTTTATTTCCTTCTTCATCACAGTAAAAAGTATTATCTTAAAGCTGTTACAAGATAGTGGAGAAAGCTGAGATGAGGGAAGCCTTTTAGTACCTTAGCTCCAGAGATGGTGCCACTTTTTGCTTTGTTAAAGGTGTAAATTGCAATTATGGAGTTTTTTTATTTCCAACACAAAAAAAAAAATAATTACTGTTTCAATAGAAAGGTGCTTGCATTTATGTACTTAAGAGAACAAGCACTTGCAACAATTGCTTCTCAGTACTCAACTGTTTAAATTTTTATGTAAGCATAGATTAGGCAATGTACATAGTCTGGCCATTAATACCCCTTTATTTCACAATGTCAGTTCTCTTGTGCTAGAGCAAGCTAAAGACTGATTGAGCAGGGAAAGGAATTAGACCACAGATTTTTGATAAACTGAACTTTGCTATCTCATGTTCTAGCAGTGTCTTAGGTTATTTTAACAGGTAAATCACTTTATATCCTTGGTTAGATTATAGTGTAGTAGAAAATGAAAGTAGAAAGTAGCAACATAAATTTTATATTCCTTGCAAACTGTTCATGTTCTGAGGAGCATGGGTTAGTCTAGCCAAAGTGTGGTTCGGGTAGGTGCTCTGTAATCCCGTCAAAAAATGTGTGATGCCTGACAGTTTCAAAATGTGTTGAGTGTGAAGTAGTGTACAAGTTAAACTGTTAGTATCCACTGATGTATTTTATTAGTAGCAAATATTGCATCTGTTGCAAACAAAATGGATCTCTGCATAATATTGCTACTATGTGTATGAAATGCTGCATTGCAAAAATGGTGAATTTCACACACGGTGTGTGATTTTGAAGAAAAATACATAGAGAGTATTGAAGAATGCATAAGTGGGTTCTCATTGTGTTGACAAAAATTCCAGATGTCTGTAAAAGCTGTATGATAGTTTTTATTCCCACACAGAAGTACTGTACATAGAAAGTAGTCATTGTTGATATATCAAAAAGGAGAAAAAAGGTGGGGGGGAGAAAGACTAATCTTTTTTGCTGGAAGATGGAGCAAATGTAAGAACAACTGCCTACATTTATTGTGACATCAGCATTTATAATATAAGGAGGAGAGACTGTTAATACTGTATGCAAGGAATCGTATAGTACAGAAGTACATCTCATTTTGACATGCATATTGAATGTGTGTATGAGCTCTGTTCCTAAATAGCTGTTGTTTTTTTTTTCTTTTCCCCCAAGATAAGAGAATGAAAGGAATCAGACGTACCAGAAGCCAAGCAGTATGAAAACACGAGGGGAAAAAATAACTTATTTATAAAGGAAGACATTAATCACAGTGAGGGCTAGCTGGCTAAAGCAGAAACACTAACTGCCAGTTTCAAAACACTTAATATCTATGTGGTTATATTCCATTTCATTCTTTCCTTTTTGTATTAGGGGCTTTTCATCAAGACTAGTATCTGATGCCTATGCTGAACTATTTTATTATGTGGTAAAATAGAAATGTAGTTTGTTTCTTCCTTTAAAAATGTATTCAAGAATGTAGAAGATAATTTTGTTTCAACCAGTCGTATATTCAAGGGGAAAGTAGCAAATGTCAAGAAAAGAGGAACGGTATGTTGAAGGATTGGCTGACATCATTTGTAGGAGTGTTGTTAACCATAGCAATTTGTTGTGAAGCAGATAAGCATTTTATTTATGCATATTTGACATAAAATCTCAAATGTTGTCTTGAATGTTCAAGTGTGTCCTTTAATCTCTGGTAATGTATATGTACCTAAATAATAGACATACATAACTTTATAAAATTTTGTCTAGCACTCACAAATATAAAATATAGTGGGCCTAGTGTTTTCCTCATAACTTGGACACAATAATGTGTCCAGCATATTTTTAGTCAGTAGTATATATACAACATAGGCCTGCTCATACTTGCTGTGAAATCTTCAAGACCACTTATTAAAAATTAGATGTGCTTTGTTGGGGTTTTTTAGTTCTTTTTTAATTATATCTGGATTGGTTACTTTCAGAACAGTGGACATCCCTAAGTCTGTCTTTGTCAGAAGACAGCTTCTTTCTGTGTGAACGCAAGAAAAAAAGGGCGGGGGGGGAGAGCAGTGTCTGTTTGCTGTTTGGTTGTTGATTTGGGTTTTTTTTTTTCCACATAACCAAGGGGCTAAAACCACTAAACACTGTTTCCAAAATCGGAATTTAAAAACAAATCTTAATGAGATAATATGGATTTATATCAGCTGCGTACAGTATTTATAACATCATAAGTAATCAGAAGAACAAATAATGCAAAGTACGACCTTTAGAAACCAACAGAAATGAGCTAGGCAAGCTAATAATTTTAAAGTCTTTCCATGCTTTTTTTTTATTTTTCACCAGTATAGTATAGAAAAGCTATCGTCGTGAATGCTGTCATGTTAATATTATCAGAGACATTTTACTGTTTGTTTTCGGTGGACTATACTTTATAAAAATAAATGTTTTCTGTTTAGTTTTACCCTTTCATCTGTTTTTTTGCTAGTTTCACTTTCCTCTGCTGAAGTAAAGTCCAGTTTCTCTGGCACTTGAACATTATGTAGCTCTCATCAAACCCTCTGTTTCAATATGGAAATGATTGTTAAAACTCCACATTTTCCTTCTCTCAGCTTCAGGCGGACAAGCTGATGGCTCGTGAAGAAAAGCACATAGCCCACTGGGAGGAATTCATGGAAGAACAACAAAACAAAAGAGCAGAGGTGGATGAAGAGCACAGAAAAGCTATGGAGCGCCTCAAAGAGCAGTATTCTGATATGGAGAAGGAACTGGCCAAATACGCTCATTTTTAAGACCTTTCTTTTTTAATAACGCTGGGTTTGTGCCAACACTCAGTTGCTTCTGACTTAGATTGTGATTCTTTTGGAAAGCTGAAACACAGAAGAAAAAGACCTTCCTCTACAGGTTTGGTATGGGAAGAAAAGCTTTGCATACTTTCAACTTAAGTGCCTATCTATGCTTGTTTTGTTCAGGGCAGGTGGAATGCCAGTATTTCTTCGTTTTTTGGAAGGTGGAACTGGAAATTACATTGCGTGACTGCATCGGCTCAGGGAATTGCAAACTGGAATTCTCTCCCATCTGCAGAGACCATCGTATCATTTGGGAAGAGAGAGACTAATGTAACATTAAGTAGCCCAGTGTGCAGCCTCAGCTCTTTCCGAAAAAGTAGATGTAATAGGTTCCAGCCATAGTTAGCTGAGAATTCATTGGGAAAACCATAAAGCCCTTTCATAGATTTCAGGAAAACCAACCTCTTTTACAGAATGTTTTATTCTGAAGCTTTAGCAACTCTCAACAGAGTTTTAAATCCAGTTCTAATTCCAGCTTTTGGGTTGTATGTTCAGTATTATGAAGTAGAGATTTCAGTGGGTTTTTGCTAACATAAAAATGACTAAGTGAGCTTGGACAACAGTTTCTTTTCTCTCCCTGTAAATGTCTCAGTCCTCTCTTTCTAAGCTTTACTGTTCTAAGCAAAGCCAAAACAAACTCAAAAGTAATCAAGAGAAACATATTGGTCTTTGTATTAGCTTTGTAGCTAGTACAGTATTTACCTTAAATATTTGACGTGTTATTGGTTTACTAAGGATAAGCTTGTCAGAACTTTATAAAGCAATTGAGGAAAGATTTTCGTTGCTTTATCAGTATAACAAATGAGCAGATTAGTAAAATACCTGTAATACTGATCTGCTTTCTTACTAACTGTTACTCTTACAGTGTGTGTGAAACTCCTTTTGCTTCCTTTTATTTGCAACTTGCAGTTAACAGCAATGTAACTGAAAAAGTTAACTTAATCAGTTCATTAACCAAGCAAAATGAGACATAGTCCCTTAATGAAATACGCTGCAAGCTAACCGTTAGTACAGGAAATATCTTTCCATAATTTAGCTGGTGTCCAATATAGAATGGAAACAGGTAAAAATAAACAGAATTTACCCTTTACCTGTATTGCAACAGTAATATGCCAACAATGGTTGCTTGTGTAAGTTTATGGCTTCGTGTCAAGGCTCCGTTCCTGGCAGCCTGTTGATAGTGTGATTAAAGTTAGTAGAGGAGATGGAATAAGTATTTGAGATTTCTTTCAATAACACTGAATTCCTGCCAAGCTGCTCTGCCTGCTACTGTAGGCCCAACAGCTTCATCAATCATCATCGTGTATCTGGACTGGAAAGAGGACTTGCCGACGCTGGGGCATGTTGGAATGTTGTTAATTCTCTGTTGTGGATGGAAAAAACGTAGATGTCTCAAAAGTATCCCACACATGAAAAATAGGAAAGCCTCTTTTAGAAAAACCCTATTTGAATAGAAGGTGACCTCTGTAATATTTTTCAGCTTATGTACCCATGATGAATGTTGTAACAAAGCTCAGACTTTAAAAAGTTAGTTCTTGCCTGTCTTCAGAATTGAGTGTGGAATAGTTTTGATTGTTTTGAGCACAGACTGAAAACTGCTTCTCTCTTGGAAGATTATTTGATGTATATGTGCTGAAAGCCCACATATCTTTACAACAAAATGCTTTTCATTGCATACTGAATTAATTTTTACTTTTGCACTGATAATTTTTATTAAGATTTCGATATCTAATTAACTGTACACTGGAGCTGTAGATTTTAGTATTTTGCCAATTTTAGGGCTCTTAAGCAATGATTACAAGTGTTGCAAGTTGAATATTCACTGGAAAATAAACTGGTATTTCCAAAATTTTCTGGGATACATGCTCCTGATTCTTTGGAAAGCTTCTAAATACCAGCACTAAAAAATGTGTTCATCTTTTATAACGATGCAGGTATTTTTATTTTGAAGATTATTTGAAAACACTTTTTTCATAGTCTGTATCTGCCTGTTGGCCCACTCTTATTCATTGTGGGGACTGCCTGAAAACTGTGTTGCTGAAATTCTTTTTTCAGAAACTTTCACCTTTTTTTATATGATATGTTGGAGGTTTTAAGGTACTTGGAAATGCTTCATTGTCTTTGAAGCAACTTGCCAACATTTAGAGGAAAACCTATTTTTTCTGTCCAAATGCTTAAACTCCCCTACACCCACCCACCCCCCTTCCCCAAAGAAACAACACTGATGTGTCAAAACTGAACATATCTAATGGATAAAAACGATCCATCTTCAGTAGTTTTTTAGCAAGGTGGGACTAGGGTCTGTGTGAACACAATAGTTCCACAGTGGGACTCTTTTTGTGAGATTCAAATTCTTATTATTCGCTAGTCTCTGCTGTACAGGAGAAATATAAAAATTAATTTAAAAGTTGGGTTTATGTCATTGGTGCATGAAGAACATGTTTTACCTTGCGATATTTGCATGACTGAATTTCATAGTTTTAAAAGTCTTGAGAGTTTATTTAATCCCTGTTAAAAGCTATAGAAGTTTGCATTGGATTCCAGTAGGAGCTAGAAAAGTTCCTCCACACATAAACTTCTAGTATGGCAGCTGAGTTTTGCAATCCATCTTTGTGCCAGACTGTGTGTAGAACTTTTCACTTAACTATTGGTGCTATTTATTATACTGAACAGTAAGTTTAACTGTTCTTTTGTAACTGCAGTGAGTTTGGGTGTCGGGTAACAGCATATTGGAATATTTTCTGAAATATTTTCTTAGTCTTTTTATTCTAATGAATACATAGCAAGTAACTGGTATCTTTCTTGGAACTGCTATATGAGATCTGCTCCTGCTGTATTTAGGGGAAATAAGAAACTGAGGAACTGAAGAAATAATGGCTTCTTTTGTTTTTTAACTGCCTTGTTTTAACAAGATCTGGTGTTCTCCTTGGGATGTTATATCTAAGGCCTATTTTTTTTTTTTTTTTTTTTAATCTTAGAAAACTCATTTACTTGCTCTTACTCTTCTTTCTATGCTAACACTGGGTAATACTTTTTGTAGAAAAATTCCATAACTGCAGCTGGAACATTGCATCTTCACTGGTATTTTAATTTATGGCTTGTTAAACCTTTTCTCAGAAACTGTAGAGGGTTTGCGGGTTTTTTTTTGGTAGTCAAATTAAATAGCAAATAGATGGCATAATTACCCAATTGATTGAATCATATATAGTTCACTCCTAGGTAGAAAAGCTTCCTGTTATCTCATGGCTATGGATTTGGGGTTTTCCAAATATTCTCCAGTAGGTGTCAGTGCAAGCCTGAGAAGAAATGTTAGCCTTTTTCAAGAGGTATAGCATGTGAACACTTAGGTTCAGTTGTAATGCAGTATTTTGTGTAAGTACAACACATTTTGTGCATGAAACCACATGCTTTTAAATAAAAAAATCATTTAAATAAAAATATTTACCCACAGCATTTTGCCCTTTTAGTTCTCAAAAAAGTTTACAAGTCACTCCTTAAATTATTTATGTATAATTAAATATTATAATAATAATTATTGCTGATTTGAACAGTGTTTTCCACAATACTTATGTGTTCTAATTAAGATTTGTTATAATCAGAAGTTAGACCCAGTGTCAGAAATTAAAACCTTCATTGGTGTTCAGCTTAGTGGATCAGGTTTTTTGATGGTTTGAGGCAAAAGTTTATTGATAGAGCTTGTGCCATAATAAAGAAATGAGGACTTCTGACATAAATTTTGTGACAGAATTCCCATACTTAAAATGCACTTTTAAACGGGCCAGTTATTTTATTTGTTTGTAATGGAATGAACTTCTCAAAGTAATAAAGATGCAGTAGGCTCAGTGCTGTTGGTGTAGTTACAGTCTGTATGTCAAGATACAGCAGACTCTGCAGGAAGATGGGATTGTAGCTGCTGTAATAGGATTTTAATGAATAACACAACTTTCATGAATAGTTTAATCATAATATTATTCAGAAATTCCAAGTAACACAGACATTTAAAAGAAGTCAAAAATGTCAAAAGCTATTTTGGGGGCAATTAACAAAGGGAATTTTATAAGTGTTGAAAGAAATCTTTTAGAAATACAGTACTCCACCTATATGTACCTTCCAGTTCTGAAAAGTGTGTAGTATTGCATGAAGGACCTTTGCAGTTTTATGTATAGTAAGGAGCAAAGACAATGGTGAGCACCAGGAAAAAGAAAGGCTTGCAGAAGTTCTGTGAGGGCTTAAAGCTGTAGCACTCAAAATCCAGGGCTCAGATGCTAGGGCTAGGAATCTAGCAGAGCTATCCAGCTAGATTTCAGATTGCCTCCTTAAATGCTTTCTCTGGGCCAAATCAGAACCTGGAGGGTTCAGGATTTTATTTAATATTATTTTATCAAAAGTGAAGAAAAAGCTGACCATTTCAATATGAACTTTCAAGACAATTGCACTGAAGGATGGAGAATCATAGAGTCAATTAGGTTGGAAATGCTGTATTTCAAAACTGATGTAAAATAAAACTTTATATTTCCTCAGTCTTCTCTACTGATGACTCACTGGGTGGATACAAAGAGACCTTTAACTGAGTATCATTGTTACATTTAACAGACATTGGCTTTAACAGTTTAGTGAGAACCAAAGCCCGATTTATGGCTCTTGCTTGTTACTCATTACTAACATTTTGAGATGCACATAATCTGTAAATTTATTCAGCATTTCATGACATATGGTCCCTATATTCTGTAATCTGGAGAAAAATACCCTTTGTTTTTGCTGAAGCAAACACTGCAGGACCTGGATAAGCATTTTTAGTTGGTTTTGAGTTAACTGGACAATAAATTCTCAAGCTTGCTTTGCAAATTTCTGGGGTGGTTCCTAGCCAGTGGTCTCCCAAAATAGGATATGCAAAAATGCCTCTTGCTGTATCGTGTTCTAGAATATGCACAGCACTTTTCAGTAGCTTTAGCTTTGGGAAATTTAGTCCACATTGCTTGAGGTCATAGGAAGTCCTTTATGCGTGGACCCAAGTTTGTCCTTTTCAGATGTTTTTTAGCCCTTGTTAAATAAATTCCGGTTCCTGAAAATAAGCTTTCTAGATGACTCTAAGTTGTTCCAATATTTGTTACGTCACCTAGAAAGCTTCTAAACTGAATTACATAAATAGGAAATACTGTGCATCCCTCTAGTGTACTGATTTGAAAGAAAATTGAGCATAACTTAGAAAATACTTATTAAGCAATTGATTTTGAACAACTGACCAGCATTTGGAATCCTAAGGAGGAATTATCCTTTCAACTATCAAGCCCTAGATGGTTCAAAAACATTTTCAGAATCAGCAGCCTGCAATACATCACAACAGTGGAGAAGTTCTGTGGCATCCAGAAGCACTCTGAGAGTGTAGGGCTTTGATGTAAGTTCAGAGGTGTTTATGTGTTGACTTCATTGTCTGGGACACTGTAAGTGCAGAATACAAATGCTGTGTGTATATATATATATATATACACACATATACATATATATACAAATACCTAGTGTAGGACAGTACCTTTCATTTTGTGCAAGGCTTTCTGTATATCCATGTATCCAGCAGAAGTCGGTCCAAGCCAGGCTGCCATTTCTGGTTGTGAAAAATACAAAATATATATATATATTAAAAAATGTGGGGTGACCAGGATGTATTGTGTTTTGAAATTCCCTTGCAGCTGGGACTCGTGGTACAGCAAATGCAGTTTCCTTTAAAACATCCATGAACAGATACAATTTTATGTAATAAAGTTATTATTGACTTTTTGTTTCTTAGCCAGATGTTGGAGTAGCAAGGAAACAGATGATGCAGTCCACTACATCAGGTTGCTTTATGATGGTGGTTGGTGTTTGTTGCTGAGGCGGCAGTCACCATCACCATGGGATCACAAAATGCAAACTCTTTCTTCATTTTGTTTGGTTGTAGAGGATGCAAATCCTAGAGAAGTGTGTGGTCGTCAAACTGGAGCGTGAAAAGTCATAGCAGAGTTTCTGTATGCTATCCCTTTGTCTTCTGCAGTCTTTCCTGAAGAAGAAATAGTAGTTCCCTCTTTCTACTCTTTCCAGGCCCAATTTCACTTTTATCAAAAATTTCATAGAAATTAAAAAAAAAACAAGTTGAGCTTTTGAAATTATCTTCAGTCAAAATAATGTAAGAGGCTCAAGCTGAGCCTCTGTTGTTACGAGTTTCGGTGCTGATTATATTTTGCCTGTCGATACAGGACTAGACTAAGACCACATACCTCTGCAAGGAGGTGATCCAGCAGCTATTGTATTCGTGCTACTGTAGGTCATTGCCTCAGTATGCTGCCTTTGAAACGGCTGCCATAAAGAGAAACTTCATCTGAAAACTATTCTGAAATAATTTTCACACGGTAAGAAATTATTCTTCATATATGATGTGATTTCCACGTGCACCTTCCCTGTGCTTTCAAGTTCCCAGGCTAGTTTGTCCTGCAGAATCCAATAAAGAAGTGTAATTTCTCCCTAGGGTCTTTTCTGGTCATGTTTGATATCACTTAACATAATGAGCTTTTTAATCCCACATCATAAAAGGTTCTCTTTGAGGCTGGGTTTTTGTTTTTTTTTTTTTTTTTATTTCTTCAACAAATAGTGTTGCTTACATCCCTTCTAAAGAATGCTCTTAGTTATGTGAAATGTGCACATGTTGTCTGGGCCAACCTCTTATCTACACCAGATTCAAAAAGTCTGGTCCAGTACAGTGGCTTAGACTGCATGTTTTTGTTGTGTTTTGTTTCTTTTAAAAATATGTATGTATGTGTCCTGTTAAAAAACATTACTGCCCCCGTCTAGGAACAATGCAACACTCACATCATTTCCTGAAATAATAGAGTTGGAAGGCAATTATCTACTCACCAAACAGGCTAAAACAACAGTTCCTGATATTCTTCTCAAATATTTCAACTTCCCAGGAATCCGGAAAAAATAATTCCATGAGACGGTGTTATGAATGAAGGTATGACATTCCAGTTTCCTTCACTTGGAGTCAGACATCCAGAGGTAATAAATTACCATGCCCTTGGCACTGCTGAAGGGGTCTGGCTGTGGCAAATTGTTTTTCTTCAGTGCAGGAACAGTGAAGTGCTTTTACATCCTCCTCTGTCTGGTGACAGGCATGGCTTCTTAATGAGCTTTCAACAGCAATCGTATGAATTGCACGTAGAAGAAACAGCAATCTGACAACAAAGTACCTTGAACAAAATTTATTTAGGGATTAGGACAGTATAATAAATACTTGGGGTGGGGGGTTCTCCCTTTTACCTCTGTGAAATGAAGCCAGTGACATGGTCTGAGAGCTGCACTGTAACAGGAAAAAAACAAGTAGTGAAAAAGCATCTTTTCCTCTTGCATCTCAAAGAAATCAATTTTCAACAGCCTTACCCTGGTCCCATTTCTGTCACTCCAATGACTAGCTACATCTGCTGCCCATATTCATTTTATGTTTGGTTTTGGTTGGGTTTTTGCTTGGTTTCCCCCCCATTAGTGCAAAGGAAAGAAGAGTAAATATACTGAAGGGGATTCAGATATTGCTTTTGCGGGTTCTCTGTCAATTCTGGTTTTCAGCTTAGTCATTAATTCATGCTTGAATAGTTCTTGGAAGGGATTGTACATTTGAATTGTATGACAGAGGTTATATAGGCATATAGAAAAGTGAAATGCTGCTCCTGGGAAAAGAGTTGATGCACTTGATCTTTGAAGAACTGACTTGAAGTATTTAATAATCAAGCAGATGGAAGATACTGGTGAAGAAGTGTGTGTCTGGATCCAAAGTGAAGCATTTTGGCAAGGTAGCACCAGGAGCCTTGCTCTATTAAATCTGTAAAGTCATAACAAGAAAACAGCAAATCGGTGTGCATCAAAAATCAAATACTATTAAAACAGAAGCTCTTAATTGAATCTGCTCTGATCCTTGCTTCAGGGTGAAGTTTGAAGAGAACTACAAATGGGAAATACATAAATTGTATTTAATTGATTAAGAAAAGAGTCCTGGTTTAATGAGACGATATGCATATAGTGCAGTTTTTCAAAGAGATTGTGTTCTTTTGTTACTTACTTGAGAGAACTCAACAATCCTGCCAGCTTCAGGGGTAGGTGTAAGCGTATGCCACATGCCAGCAAAGGTTGCAGAGTTCAGCTCTGTACTTAGCATCCTGAAGCAGATTCCGCATTTACAAGGGATCACTTGGCCAGGAAGAACTACACTCAACAGAGAGGTTTGCATGTCTCCACAGTGTGTACTGTTTGTGCCAGGGAAAACAGAAGGACAAAATCCTGCTCCTGTTGAAATGTTCAGCAAAATTCACAGTAACTTCAGTGCAGCTAGAATTTAGGTAGTGGTTTTGGAATCGGGACTCTTCAAGGCCAAAAGCAAGTAGTTCCTTTTTTAGTAATGACCCTGAACTATGGTAAAGAAATGTGATTAACGTAATTGCTATTCTTGTAACACATAACTTTCGTGTCCATACTATTTAGGTCTTTTTCAAATTGAATCTATCATTACAGGTTTGTAGTGTATCTGCTTATCTCTATTTTTATGAAATAGTAGAAACTATAATCCTGTTTGCTGTATCAAGCTTTCATTGGTTCATCACAACTCAACGCTTAGCTTTTTCTAAGCACTTATAATTGCTAGGCATCTCATCAGTAATGAGGTCAGACACCTTTAGCAGGTTTCATGTTCATGGCTAATGACACTTTGTGAACAGCAGACTGGTTAGAACTATCTGTAAAGAGCAGATAGTAAGACTACCAAAGTGTCACAGTGACTTTCATATGAACAAAAAAAAAAAATGAAGTTGAAATTTAGCTTATCATCAAATAGATCTTTCTTTTCCTGCCTGCTAGCCCTGGGTGCATAAACGGGACTATATAAAGGTGAATTTTTTATTTTCATTTTGTTTTCTATATTCTTTCTCGCTTAGTAATTTCCACAGATGTCTTGGTGGAGCCTTTTCAAATGGACTCATAGTTGTGACTGATGTTAGGATTCAAGCCTGCCATAGGACTTGATGCACTGCTTTTCACCAGTAGTGTCCCTTCAGCTTCATTTTGGCTTATTTTTGAGTTGGCAATGTAATCTTAAAGGAATAAAAGGTAATAAATGATTTCTTTTGCTAGAACTGGAACACGTTTAGTGGCCATTAAGCTGGTAACAGATGTTTAACTGAAAGGTCAGATAATTTACAATGTGAAACATTATTTCAGTTGCCACCTTTCATAATTACAAGTATGTTGTTTACCTACCTAATACTCTGAGTGTTTGTGGCCCCCTATGCAATTAAGTGTGCACAAAGGATTATTAACTAAAATAATCTGGGCTGGGAATCAGACCTTCACTCTATTATAGGATCATAAAGAAGAAAGAGAAAGAAAAACTGACTCAGAGTGTCAAGCAAAGCAAACTGAGTCATTATTATGTCTTGCTATTCTGTATTAACTATATTGATATTTTGGTAAGGTAAAGATCAGCTCAGAAGATTCAGGTGTCAGCTTGCTTGAAAACAAAGTGTATTGTAGGGCATATGGTCCAGAAACATTAGGCACACAGTATGAAAAAAAAAAGAAACCATGGATTTTAATAGAGAGGAATTTATTATCTGTTATTTTAATTTCTGCAGAACACAGGATTATCTTAGAGTGCAAATAATTGAGTCACAAAGGCTCAAAATTTATTTTCTGTAAAATTGAAAAGGAAAGAGAAGATCTCAAATCATGCTTTTTTCCAGCAGGTAACTGCTGTGGATCCAGGGGCAGTAGGGTTTGGGCTTTGGGGAGGGGTTGGTTGATTTATTATTTTTTTTTCCTGAATATCTTACTGGAATATTTGTGTTTTGTGATAAGTATAATATCTTGCTCCTGTGATCTGTTTAACTTTGTGTAGGTAGGGAAAAGGGTAAAACCAAAGCTATAGGGGTAGTGGTATTACAAAGATACATAAGGCATTTGTAGTTAGATTCTCTTCCTGTACTTCTTGCTGTTAAATGATATAAACAGCGAAGATAGAAGCTAATACATATTAAGAAAAAAAAAAATCTTTTGCCTACCAAATGTATATTCATTGAATTTTTAGATCAGTGGTTGAGCTGACGTTTAAAGTTATAATTTAAAATTATAATTTAAAAAATGAAAATAAAAATTGACTTTGTGGGGGCTGGTGTGTGTCCGGCGGTGGCCGCATGCTAGGGCAGACTCCCCAATTAGAAGGTTGCGTGCTCCATCTGGTTGGTCAACTGCACTGTTTACGCGTCCTACACTTTACCGCAGTCGAGACTCAAAACAGTAAACACCTCGGAACACCAAAAGTGCCAGAAGCCACCTTATTTTTGTTTTAATTTTCTGTAATTATACCTGCAAGAATTGGAGAGTTCTAGCACTTTGTTTTTCTCACTTTTTTTTTTTTCTCCTTGAGTATGACTTTTATTTTGCATCTCGTAAACCCTTGGCAATGGGTGCAACAGCTGCTTTTGGACTCATAGGTGAAGAGATCCTCTAGGACACGTACATTTCCAGCAATAATCAGTCCTCTCTTTCTCCGTGCAGCGTGCCAGTGGTACAACTGAGCAAGCGGACGTCATGTGTACAGCCTCCTTGCATGATGTGGACTTGCCTTCAAGAGCTGTTTCCCAAGGGGAATTTCTCTCCTCTCATTTCTGTTCAGTGTTTGGCTTCCTAGTGAACAAGGACTCCCTCTGAGCTCTAACATTCCTCTTTTACCTACCTTGTCCTTGACTGTGCTTTTCCTTAACAAGCCTAAATCGGGTTGCACAGTTCTGATTTATTTTCCCCTTCTTTCTTGCTTTCTTTAACGTGAAAAGGTCAGTTTGGTTTACTTTATGGTAGAAGGTCTAAGATTTATAATGGAAAAGATGGATGCAAGTTGGTTTTACAGAGTTTAAGTAAGGTTAAGGAGAGTTCCCCCAAGGTTTGTACTGGTGTTGGTGCTGTCTAATGTTTGATTTGGAGGAAGGCAGAGGCAGTGGGGTGGTAAATCAACACATGACCAAAAAAATCACTCAGTCACATTTAGAAAGGAAGAGAAGGAAATGTAGAATGGCCTAACAAAGAGCAGGCAATCTGACATGATGGTGGAGCTCTGATTGCAGTACAGTGTGATTTAGAGAACAATGTTGACAATTTACACGTACTAGATTTTGAATTACTGAAACCAGAAGGGAAAAAGATACATTCCTGTGAACAACTGAGTGAAAACATTTCTTCATGTTGCAGTGCTGGCTGAAAAATAGATAGGTACATGGGAAAGTAGGTAGTATTAAAAGGACAATACTAAAAATAAAATAATGTAATACCATGGCATATAGTACACGCTCACATAGACTACTAAATACAGTCTGCTTCATTGCAGAAGGGATATGACTGAGATGGGAAAAGGACAGTGAAAACAAAGTTTGGAGAAGTGTATACGTAGGGAGAAAGCTTTAAAAGTCTAACTTGGAGAGTAAAGTCTTTAATATAGTAAAATAGTGTGGACAGAGTAAATCATGTCTATATAATGCAAGAGGAGAGAGAAAAATGGATAAAATCTATTTGACTTTTACAACTGATTAAAGAAATTGTTTTTTCTATAACATGCAATTGATTTGTAGTCCACGCTACAGGTTGCCATTGACCAACTGCTTTGTAGGTGAACTTTCTGGGAAAATTACCCATGCTTCATCGAAGGACTTCATTTAGGAAACTTTCCATTGGCTTTTCTAAGCCAATTTCATGTGACCTTTCCTAATTCTTGAATACTATCCTTTACACAATGCTTTCTAATACAGATGAGGGCATCTTGTCGGACACTTAGCTTTGGGTATGTGTTTTCCATGGATTTTACTTTTTCAAACAGCAAATCTCATGCTATGTGTTTGTGTAACAATTGCTATCTAATTCATAATTGTTTAGGGAACTCTGGGAATGCATAAACAACAACAACAACAACAAAATAATATTTTACCAGAAGTATGCTGCTGTATTCTTTTTTCTTTAAGAATCCCCCCATCTCATACCAGCTTGATGTTTTTCTGGGTAGGTACAAATTCACATGTATTTCACAAAATGCTGAATGAGGAGAACGCATATGGCGGGTCATCTTGCAATTACTTCCACAGTTAAACTTGGCAGTGAATTTTAGGCAGGAAGAAGAACTAAGGCAGTGCTGTCTGTTAGAAATACCTTGTGGGAAGTGGGGTGGCTTTGGATCCTTCATGACTTTGAAAGGTGGTGCAGGATATAACTACATGGTATGTGACTTGGGGAGGACAGAGAGAGTGCTTCTATTAGGAAAACATGAAGAATCCAAAATTTTTCTGTAAGCAACCACATTCACGCCGTTAGAAAAGCTTTCTAGGCCTTTGAAATAAATTTACCTTGCAAAGGTACTGAAAGACAAGGTGGCTGCTGTCTGTGCCAAATTTGTAATATTCTGTTGCTTTTGTATATAAGACTTCACAGTAAATAAGCTTTCTATCTATCTAGCTTTGCTTTATGTGGAATTTCGTAGTCCAGCAGTAAATTTGCCTACAGCAGGCTTTGCTTACACTTTAGAAGAAAAGCTGGAATATATCTATCTTGCTTTATTTTAATGCCACTGGAGTAGCTGGGTGCTTGTGTGGGGACTGGCTGCTGAAGTGCCTCTTGGAGAGCAAGACTGCCTTCTGATCATGAGAGAAGGGGGATATAGCTGTGGACATCTTGCAGATGAGAAAATTGTGAGGCTTTCCCAGTGCTGCTGCAAGAACAAGAAATGTGGTAGTACTGTCCTGAAGGGTGGGATCAAGGAACCTTAGAAGAGCTAGACTTTCTTTCCCACTATAATAGTATTGTTGGCCCAACACTAAGGCCCAATTGAAATGAAATCTTCCCTGGCCAACAGTGAGCTTTGGACAAAGGCTGCTGTT
Organism: Pezoporus wallicus; assembly: GCF_028554395.1. Classification (NCBI taxonomy): domain Eukaryota; kingdom Metazoa; phylum Chordata; class Aves; order Psittaciformes; family Psittacidae; genus Pezoporus; species Pezoporus wallicus. The sequence continues at coordinate 1,610,217 of NW_026636248.1, forward strand.
GTAAGGAGAAAATACAAAAACCCTCTAATTTTTAAAACAAGCAAATTGCCTCAAAACCAAACAGAATGCAAAGCAAACTCCACCAACCCCTTCGCCAAAAAGCTGCAACACCCCCTCCCCCAGCCAAGTTCTGTGTTTCTGAATCTGATCACATACTTCTGCTTCAACACAGAAGAAAATTTAATGAGAATTTAATACTTCAGTCATGAGCTTCCCACTAAGCAGCTGGCTTAGGCTCCTTCACAGAAAGAGTGTAAGCAGTAGGTGATAGGAGGTTTTCCAGTTAGCATTGGCATCATTCAGAAAGCAGAGAAGGCATAGAAGTGGAGTAATGGGTATATATTAATAATTAAAAATAACCCACCTTCACCAGTAACAACACAGAAAATACTTTCCATGCTATGTAAGTAATAGATCAACATTTAAGCTGATTAAAATTTGATAAACTACTACCTTCCCCATTTTCTGATAGGAAGGCTGGGGCCCAAGATAAAGCAGTGTCAAGCTGGGGAGGACAAACACCCTAGCATCCAATAAACTTTTTATACATTTATTTTGTTAAGACTGATTCCCATTTCCTTTGTAACTCTTTGTTTATTAATGAGCTGACGCATCCAGAGTCCAGCAGCTTGTTTCCACACCAGAAAGATGGATTTGCACCCCTGCCAAGTGGAGTCAGAGGCAGAGATAACAGCCAGCAACAACAATAGTCTTCCCTGATCCCCTTGCCAAGAACAACTGGCAAAAAGGACTTGGGGAGTAACTTATCACCAGCTCAGGGAGAGGCTGAAGCTCTGGAAGCACAGGGGTTGCTCCTTGTCTGCCACGGATAAACAGCAGGATGCAACCGAGCCAAACTCACCTTGGAGGCTTTACCTGGCAGAGGAGGAGACGGGCACACATCAGTTAACGTAATGCTCTATGATAACCCGCCAGTTATTTTAAGTAGCCTGCAACACAGCAGACTAACGCAGCAGGCATTTTTCAAGTGGCAAACCCACACAGACAAAACCCTGAAGATAATTTGGGCCTGAGGTAAGTATTGTTGATGAGTGCACACTCATCCTTGAATTGGTTAAGCTCCTCTCAGATGACATGCTGTATTCTTAAATGTGAGCAAGTCATCTAATCCTGCGCTGTGGGTGACGTGAAATGGGCTCACAACAGTTGGTACTGGATGTTTCAACCTGCTTCTCTTGAGTCTCATTCTGCAAAATAGTGAGCACCTGGTCACATCGACTCAACTGTGTTGGATTCTCGGGGCTCTTTTGCTTGAGAGTAAAAAGTAGGAACACCTGAGGCAAATTCTTTTACAAAAATTATATCAGTTTCACTTTGTAGCTGCATCATGGTTTTCTCTGAGAGAAGATCCCCCTGCTAGCAAGTCAGATAAATTCAGACTTCACAGGCATGATGACTCTCGGATAGGATAGGTACAGCTCTTATTTGCATGGGTTCTTAGACAAAATGGCTATCTCAAATAGCATTTTGAATCCAAATGAAACCCATGGAAATAAAGTTCTATGTGACACACAACCCATCATGACTTAATATGTGTAATTTAACAAAAAAAAATATGGTTAAGTTTTGCAGTTTAGAGTGAGCAGCAGTGTGAAGTGGTATATTGTAGATTGTCTGCTGTAGCTGGCCTTCATACTGCTAAACCCCATTCAAATTAAGGAGAAGCTGGAGCATGTTAGTTTGTTCTGCATTTCTTTATGTGCCTTACTCAAATTTTCTTCACCTGACTCAGTGTCAGAATCCATCTTTCCAGTCTGGCTTGGTAGAGATTATTTCATGTTATTCTTTCCTCTCCTGTGTCTGTATAGCTACAACACACTGAGATCCTTCCACTTCTTTTTCTGCAGGCCTATCTTCTCTATAACTTAAACTAAATCTCTCATTTAAGCTTTTGTAATGTCATCTGTTGCTCTTCAGCTCTTGCAACGCGCTCTTTGCAAGTGTGATACAGACGCATGCTGTCCCCACCAAAACAGGTGTTCAGTTCAAACTCTGCTTTTGTTTGTTTGATCATGCTACTTCTCACTTCATATCTAAGACCTGCCTTGTATGTAGCGTCATATCCAATTTAGGACTCTGGTTCCATCAATTCAAGGACACAAAGTTGCTGTTCCTTTTTAAACTTTAAATTTCCTGGTATTTTGAATTCTAAAGTTAGGCTTTATTGAACCATTAACATTATTTTTGTTTCACAACAGAAAGGAGTGGGGTAAAAAAGCCCACAAAGTTGGCTTACAATACAACTTTTCAGAACCACTAGACCAAGAGATGAGAAAGTTACTGATTTCCGAGGTTTATCTAAGTTCAGGGTGGCAAAGTAATGATTTCCTCTGCATTGCCAACACCATTACAAAATTTGTACATGCTGTACAAATGCTGTACATGCTTTAATCTTTGTCTATGAGCTGATCTCAACCTCCTGTCTTCTCTCTTCCACTTTGTCCCATCACATATAGACTGGTATTACTAGAGGAAGAGACCACACCTTTCCCATATCTTTTTTTCCTTTTAGCCCATTTTTGCTTGCTTTATAAATAAATAATAGCCAGTGTGGTGCCAGGGAAGCAAAGGAAAAAGCTACAATTAGATCACAAGGCAAAATAAGAAATCAACAAACTGAAAAATACTTTTCTTACAAAATGCAACCACACTCTAGGGAGAAATCAATGCAGGCTGTTCTATGAATGAAATTCATCTCTTGACTGTATCTTTCCTGTTCCTGGTAAAGAGACTGCCATGATGTGCAAGGTCATTTGGGGCACCTAGTGATGGCACCTAGTGCCAACTTGGAAGCCACTAGTAGGCAGGGGCTGCAGGGCCAGGGCTAGAGATGCTACATGGGCTGCCTTAACTCCAGGTAGGGACTGGCAGTGACCCCCACCTTCAGCTACTTGTTGCTGTGGTGCCCTTCCCTTGTGCTGGGTGTTTGGCAGCAAGATTAGTGCCCCAACAGGCTTTACCAGGTGAGGAGCAGAAGCAAAAGGAGTGATGGGACCAGGTGCTGCTCACATCAGCATGGTAAGTGGTGGCTGAGAGCCCCTTTGTGCCCAGCATCAGCCCAGAGTTAACATGTCACCAACATGGCTTTAAAAACCGTTAGTATTCATTGCCCTTAAAGTATTGGGATTTTCAGCCTATAATCTTACCTCCTGTTTCTAAGCATTCAGCTATATAAGTGTTAGCAACTGGTTTGACACTTGATGTAAACTAACTGCTTTTATTTTAATGTTGTGCTATCAAATCAATTTGCCTATTGAGTTTTCACTCTTTCCTTCCCATCTAGTACCTCCTTAAGCCTCCTCTTTGGGTCATCATATTAACCTTGCCTAAGATTCAGTTGTGTTTTTCAGCCAGATTATATAGATATATATATATATTTTTTTTTTTTTTTAACAAGGATTTGAGGAAGCTGGAACACAATTCTCCATCCTGGATGGATGTTGTCTAGTTCTTTAAAGTGTTGTAAATTTCTTGACTTATCAGTAACAACATATAAATAAGGAACAGGAAGAGATTCTACAAGTACATAGCAAATAAAAAACAGACTAGGGAGAATGTAGGCCCCCTCAGGAAGCTCTCGGGAGAACTGGCTACACAGGATTTGGAGAAGGCTGAGGTTCTGAATGACTTCTTTGCCTCGGTCTTCACTGGCAAAGGCTCTGACCAAACCACCCAGGTCTTGGAAGGCAGACACAGGGACTGGGAGAATGAAGACCTTGCGCCCACTGTAGGAGAGGAACTGGTTCGAGACCATCTTAAAAATCTGAACGTGGACAAGTCCATGGGTCCTGATGAAATCCATCCGCGGGTCCTGAAGGAGCTGGAGAATGAAGTTGTGAAGCCGCTGGCCATCATATTTGAGAAATCATGGCAGTCAGGTGAAGTTCCCAATGACTGGAAAAAGGGAAATATAACCCCCATTTTCAAGAAGGGGAAAATGGATGACCTGGGGAATTACAGACCAGTCAGTCTCACCTCTGTGCCTGGCAAAATCTTGGAGCAGATTCTCCTGGAAGGCATGCTAAGGCACATGAAAATCAACACGGTGCTTGGTGACAGCCAGCATGGCTTCACTAAGGGGAAATCCTGCCTGACCAATTTGGTGGCCTTCTATGATGGGGCTACAGAACTGATGGACAGGGGTAGAGCAGTTGATGTCATCTACCTGGACTTGTGTAAAGCGTTCGACACTGTCCCACACAACATCCTTGTCTCTAAATTGGAGAGACATCAATTTGATGGATGGACCACTCGGTGGATAAAGAACCAGCTGGATGGCCGCACACAAAGAGTTGTGGTCAATGGCTCAATGTCCGACTGGAGACCAGTAACGAGTGGTGTCCCTCAGGGATTGGTGTTGGGACCGGTCTTGTTCAACATCTTTGTCAGTGACATGGACAGTGGGATTGAGTGTGCCCTCAGCAAGTTTGCCGATGACACCAAGCTGTGTGGTTCGGTTGATACCCTGGAGAGAAGGAATGCCATCCAGAGGGACCTTGACACGCTTGTGAGGTGGGCTGATGCCAACCTCATGAAGTTTAACCGTGCCAAGTGCAAGGTCTTACACCTGGGTCAGAGCAATCCCAGGCACAGCTACAGGTTGGGCAGAGAAGAGATTCAGAGCAGCCCTGCGGAGAAGGACTTGGGGGTGTTGGTCGATGAGAAAATGAACATGAGCCGGCTTCAGTGTGCGCTCACAGCCCAGAAAGCCAACTGTATCCTGGGCTGCATCAAAAGGAGTGTGACCAGCAGGTCAAAGGAGGTGATCCTGTCCCTTTACTCTGCTCTCATGAGACCTCACCTGGAGTATTGTGTGCAGTTCTGGTGTCCTCAACATAAAAAGGACATGGAACTGTTGGAACAAATCCAGAGAAGGGCCACGAGGCTGATCAGGGGACTGGAGCACCTCTCGTATGAAGACAGGCTGAGGAAGTTGGGGCTGTTCAGCCTGGAGAAGAGAAGGCTGCGTGGAGACCTCATAGCAGCCTTCCAGTATCTGAAGGGGGCCTATAGGGATGCTGGGGAGAGACTCTTCATTAGAGACTGTAGTGACCAGACAAGGGGTAACGGGTTAAAACTTAAACAGGGGAAGTTTAGATTGGATATAAGGAGGAAATTCTTTCCTGTTAGGGTGGTGAGACACTGGAATGGGTTGTCCAGGGAGGTTGTGAATGCTGCATCCCTGGCGGTGTTCAAGACCAGGCTGGATGAGGCCTTGGGTGAGAAGGTTTAGTGTGAGGTGTCCCTGCCCATGGCAGGGGGGTTGGAACTAGATGATCTTAAGGTCCTTTCCAACCCTAACTATTCTATGATTCTATGATTCTATAACATGGACTACACTGGATTCCCAAGAGAAAGGGTGGGAGTGAGGAAGTTAAACACCTTCTCATGAGATCAGAAGAGAGCGTTGTCATAAATGTCTTTCTAAAAATAGATCAAAATGTATGGCCACTTTGGGTGCAGCAGGACTGTGTGTAGCAGAGCATGCTTCAGCTCCAAAAGGCTGTTGCTAACTTCCTGACCTGGAAAGGCCAAGAAAAGCTAGCCAGTCCCAAGTAACAGTAAAAGGAGCCCACAAGGGAAGTTATGTTTCAGAATGGAGGCGATTCGAATGTGTGGTGCCAAGACTGTCAGTTGTTTCCACCACAGCCATGATTACCAAACATATTGGATGGCAGTTTATAATTTCTCCATTTATGCCCTCAGGCTACTTTAGGCAACTGGTAGAACTTTTTATCCTCTCACAGATTACTGTGCTATATTCACACCACAGCTATCTTAAAGAGCTTGAGAGAACTCCCTGCCACTACTGGCATTGGCAGCATCCTGGTATTTCAGTTTTGGGTGGATACCATCCATGAATGTTCCACTTCTTCAGCTTCTTAGAGCTGCTTCTTTATGTACAGCAGTAACATTGGCTCAAAGAGGATTCTAAGCGTTGAGCTCATCTTTCTCCAATCCATTTCTCACGCCAAATTACTTAAGAATACATCCAAAACGTGTATCTGATAGCTATGCCAGGCAGTAACCTTTCTTTTTCATGGAGTAAAGGACTCTAAAAGCTGGGTAACACTTACAGAAGTCTTTCCACACAGGCAGATGCAGCTGCTTGTGGTTTGTCTTCCCTCCCCAGTGTGTTAATCTACTAACACTCAGCAAATGCACCTGGAAGGTGTTTTTGAGACTGGGAAGCAAACAGCACTGAACACTGGTTGAGAAAGAGCACCTGATGTTACTTAAAAATAGCATTTGAAAGTGGTAAAGGCAAATAACCCTTCCTCCAAGTACAAATCGGTATCTCCTCTAGCTTAACCCACTTCTGTAGATTTTAGCAGAATCTGTCCTCTAATGGATCCAAACAGATTAGAGAGCTAAAGATCTATGAGATTTAATTTTTCAACAAACACTGCTATTCTGAGCTGCCTGTGGACAATGCCTTTCTATTAGTAATTAAATGCACTCATGAAAAAGCAATTTTCTTTCTTGATGCAGAGGACACTGAAAGTTTCCCAGAGTTTCAGACATTGTGCATACACAGCGCCAGGACAGCCCCCAGAAAAAAAAGAGTCAAGTGTGGGATGGCAGCTTGATTTGGAAGGACAGTTCAGAAGGTGGTGGCTGGAAGCTGCTGAAACATCAGCTCGAATTTGGCTTCATCTCACAGAGCTTTGCCTTTACTTCAGGGAGGACTCCTGTTCATGAACTGTGAGTGGTCCAGCATTGGAAGGATACTCAGAGCATTAAAAGGTGTTTAGTTGGGATCTAGGGCTCAGCAAAAAGAATAACCTACCTACATTGTTGAAATATTCCAAGAAATGTGTCATCTAGTGCCCTGATGAGATGGTGGGGAGACCAGTGTTGTGGTTGCATTCCTGATACTGGCCTTCAGCAGCTGCTGTGGTTCCTTAATACATGGGCATGCAAAGAGGAGAGAGATGAACCTCAAATGTATCCCCAGTGTCAGGACTGCATTTACAGGGTACTCTTGAAAATGCCTGTTGTGGGTAGGTCAGGGCTGCCTCATGGAGTGGAGGGGAATAAGGCTGTGAGGAGCGAGGGAGACAAAGCTACTTCGATTTTTCTGCAGGTGTTCTTCTGGAACACTGCTGCAGAGCTCAACATCTGATCCTGGGAATGAGCACACCAGCCTTAACATTCCTTGATTTCCCAGGACACCTCTTGAAGCAGTTTTCCTTAATTAACAACATACAAAAACTTATTAAAGACTAAAAATAATTGCAAGACAGGTTTTGGGGTGGGTTTTTGTTGTGGTTTTTATTTTTTTCTTTTTTAGTTTTTCGTTGTGTTGACCAGTGACTGGAAAAGCGATGTCTTAAAGTACTTGGTGTATCAGGGAGGTGCCTCCTACAAATAGCAGACAGGCAATATTGTACAATATTACCATGTGAAATCAATAGTTTACAACGTAAGACCAGGTCCATTTGCATCAGTGGGACTCAAGGCATGTCAGTATGAGAAATGCAGCATGTAAATACTCCCCTCTTTCTTTGCAGTGTCTCATTTTGGACAGCCACTGACAATGCAAGCAGATAAAGATGGAAATGACCCAAAGCCTTTGATTTTTTTGAGTGCCTTCCAACTTTACAGAAGTTTGAATAAGCATCTCAAATTTATGACTTGGGTTCCAATCTGTAGTAACTGTAGTCCAACAGCGTAATTGCTACGTTAGAGTACCTGAAATAATAAGTCTCCTTTAACTGTCAGATGTTGAGCAGGTGAAGGCTTGAAAGAGTGATTCACTGTAATAAAGCCAATGATATGTGTTGACTTTTGTAGCTGTATCAAGGAGCAAGACTTCTGGTACCAGAACTTTATCAGCAAACAGAAGTCCCAAGCCAGATGCCACTGTGACAACAGATGCTAGTGGTAATAACAGATATTACAATGCTTATTTTTCAGCATGATTTCTCAAATTTTGTAAATCCATGTTTTGCTCTTTCCCTGCACAGTAGGGATGTCCCAGTAGAGTTGTGTGACAGCAGCTGTAACTTCACTGTAGTTTGAATGAATATGTTACAAGGAACAGGAAGCAACAAAGTTAGAGGAAGAATAAAGCAAAAGTTAATCATATGCTAGAACTTGTTCCTATAGTTGCTATCCAGAGTGCTCAGGAGAACATATTTACTGTTTAAGGTACCTTTTTTCCAAATTAATTTGAAAGTATTCAAAAATTAATCCTCACATCACTCACATGGATTGAGTATAAATTTATTTTCAGTAGGGCAAAACTGCAGTGCAGACTTGTCACTGTACTCATCAGGAAGGTTTTGAGTCTATTGTGTCTCTCCAAACCCGGCAGCACTGAAGGCTTCAGTTTGGATACTTCAGCTGATGATGACTGAGGTAGGCTGGTGCAGGCAGTACCTGCCTGCTGAGAGTGCTGGAGGCTCAAGTCTGCTCTGCTGCCTGTCAGTTACATGCTTACAATGAAAGATCCACCTTAAAAGTAGGATCTTCCATTAAAAAATAGCTTCCATTTGTAAACAAGCCGTATGTACACAGCCTTATCTAGAGAACCTTATATTGCCTCTACTTTGAGATAACAGGGGAAGAAACTGCAGCCAGGATCACATCTTGGTGGATGAAACAAGCGCCCTTGTCACAGGTGCTGCCCGCTCAAGGAAGATTTTCTGTGCACTGAACAGGATCCAGATCCTGCAAGCATGTGCAAAGGGTGGCTTGTGCTTTCCCGGAGGCACAGCCAAAAATGTCTTTCCATTCCTCCAGCACTTACACCAACCTGCTGATATTATGGCAGCCTTCATTCAGATCCATCTCATTCACAAATGGAAGGAAAAGGTGGTTTCATTGATAGTTTTATGCCCTTTCATTTTATTGTGGTTAACTCAGAGTCTGAGATTCCTTTTTTGCTGAAAGCTTCTGCAGGTCCTAGAAACAGGTATATATTTACAAGTAAAGAAAGATTGTCACATGAGTCTTTAAGTAGAAATATTCCTCGACATATAAGCCTGAATGATAAATGTTTATCACTTCTTAGTAGTTTTCCCCACAATACTTTGAAGCGTGGGTACTCAGTAGCACAGGAGGTAGGAGACTCAGTTCTGTTCTTTGCTTGCGTTATTTCAGTTTTACACTAGAAATGGAATAAAATATATGCAGACTGGATTATTACATCTGAACTAAGTGTTACACTGACTAAATATTGAGTGAACAAGTCCTGCATCTTAACCTTGGGTTTCCTCTCTCTGCTGCTCCTATCATCCAAAACATGCTTAGCCCTTGCCTGTTACTATCCTAATGTTTCTGGAAGGCAGTGTAAAACTCTGAGATACTGTTTCGAAATGGAGTTAGTCTTCCCAAATAATCTTTTATTTCTGGAAGATAACATTGTAAATTGGATAAAAAGTATATCCACTTTTCAGGGCATCTTGCCGGTGTGAGAGAAAAGGTGCTTTCCTTTTTTTCCTAGATGGCAAGACGCATGTCTGATTTGCAGTGCTTCACGTGCCCTGTACCAGCAGGAATGACCTGTAAATGCCTATATTGAATTACTTATTTAGCAATAATATCTGCTTGCCATCACAGACTCCGCATAGTGCTTTGTACACATGAAAAACAACTAGTTACGGCTCAGTTTCTATGATGGCAGGGGCTCAGAGCTCTTTAGTGTAGAAGAAAGTCAGCGCCTGAGCCAATTGCTGGTTTTGAGCACATGAAATCATGGGTCAGTATAAACAGTACAAGTTCATAAGCAATATGTGAGGATAAATACATTTTTAATATCATAAAACCAGAGTGAGATTCTCCCCCTTCCCATCTTCCTTCAAAAAGTAAGATAAGTAGGAGAATATGTGGAATAAATGCACTTTATTTACCTGGCAGTTTTGTAGAGAATGAAGCTTCGGAGAGGTGTTTGCCGGTGCCTGTCTTTACGAGGAATCTTATGACCCACAATAGTGCTTGAGAAACAGTACTTCCTGGTGAAGGGTTTTCAGTGAAGACTGGGATTTTGGTGGTTATGCTACTGGCTGAATGTTCCCAGGCTATCTTTGGTACCTCCCTGCTTCATGATCAAATTACGTGTTCTTCTGCATGAGGCGGAGAAAGAAAATAGATTTAACTGTTCAAAGGTTTGATGTTCTAAGCCATCCATGACTGCCACTGCCTACTTACAAGATTTTTAATTTCCTACAAGCAGAGCTTTAACAAATTGTGTTTGAGCTCACATCAAAGAATAATATTTCATTTAATACTTTCTAGTAGTGGGCATACATATGGTCTATATATCTTGGCAAGATGGCAATCAAGGAAGGGTTTGTTTTTTATCTCATAGACTGAAACTTCACAGAAGAACTAGCATGTTTAGTTTTGTTAAACTGTTTGAGGTACCTGAGCTTTCCATTGAGAACATCAGCACAGAAAACTAATTTCTCCCTGGCTGAATGCCTAAAGCTACAGTCACTGATTTGGTGGTATTTACGCAAGGATTAGATCAGAAATACAGGTACTTAATACTTTTCTAGCACACTAAATGCACCAAAACCACACTCATGTTTCATGAGATAAGATTAAATTCTGTCTACAAAAAGAGCAAATTTTCTCATTGAGAATGATGATTCCAAAACCTCTGATGGCTAAAGCAGCTTAGAGCAAACTGAAATGGCAAGGACACAGTTACTGCTCCTAAAACATAAGTCTCTGCTTGAGAACCATTTGGACACATAAGGAGAATGACAGAAAAGCTGATGAAACTGCGTCGGCTACATGTGTCCAAAACAAACTCCAAAGATCCTACCACAGCCCCTCTTCCTATCTCGTGAAGAGGTAGTGGTAAAGCGTTTGTTGAAAGCAGTCCTTAACATGCATGATGTTTTGAAGTCTTTTTCTACCAAGCAGGAGTTAAACAGATCACTCAGGTTAAGCTAGAAAAAGCTAATTTGGCTAACTCATTGTCTAGTCAAGTCAGCCACTGTTAGCTGCAGTCCTATCCTCTTTTGTCTCCCCATTACACCTATTTCCATAACGTTCCTAGATGACTTTCTGTGTTCAGGGGAACGATGGCATGCCTCTCTGCTAGCTTTGGACTCCTTGATGACTTCATCTTTTTTTAAGATTTGTCTTTTTGGGGATGTTTTGTGACATTATTATTTCCCATTTCCTCTCTCTTTTCCTGCTGCCTTTGACCACGAATGCTCTCCCTTCCCCCTCCTGGGTTTCTAGGGAAATGTCCCACCATGTTTGGTCTCTGGCCTTCTCATTAAATGCTTCCTGAGCACTTTGTGAAGCTCTTGCCTCCTGAACACCTTTCTTTACTGTCTATGTTATGGCATGATCCCTTGTTTTAAAGTGTGTGACTTTATATCTGACTTTGATAAAATGTCCAGCTTAACAAGGAATTAGCATCTTCTAAAACATTTGTCACTCTGGTGACCCTTGCCTTATAATGATCAGTAAAAAGTTCTAAGTGTTGACAGTCCTTTCTGAGAGGCCCTATAAGGGCAGACTGGCTGTTCCCCAGCAAGTAACATTTTGCCATGCGGAGCATGGTGTGCCCTGCAGTCACTGATTCATGCAGCAGACTGAGGTAGAGTATCCCAACAAAGGTGTGGTGGCTTAACCCCAGCCAGCAACTTTCTGCCCCCTGCCCTTACCCCAGTGAGATGAAGAGGGGATTTGGGAAAAGGCAAAACTCATGGGTTGAGATAAGAGCAGTTTAATAATTGACATAAACAACAACAACAAAAAGAGAGAGAGGATTCAAACTCAATAAACACAGGTGATGCATGAGGTAATTGCTCACCACCTGCTAACAAATGCCCATCCAGTCCCCAGGCAGCAATCAGCCCCTCCCAGACAGCCCCCCTGGTTTATATACCGAGCATGACATGCTGTGGTATGGAATATCTCTTTGGCTTGTTCAGGTTAGCTGTCCTGGCTGTGCTCCCTCCTGGCTTCTTGTTTCCCTCCTCACTGGCAGAGCATGAGTGACTGAAAAGTCCTTGAGTTCGAGTGCTACTTAACAGCAACTAAAACATTGGTGTGTTATCAACACTGTTCTCAGACTAAAGCCAGAACACAGCACTGCACCAGCTACTAGAAAGGAAATTAACTCTATCCTACCTGAAACTAGGATACAAGGTAATTTACAGCTGTTCTCATGCTCTTAAGTTACGTTCGTGAACACTTGCCCTCCAGTTGATTGACAGATTAAGAACACACAATTCCCGGCCAGGCACCATCTCTCTTGCAGTATATCCTAGGTCCTGCAGCAGGCACACATAGGTTGCTGTAGCTTCTTTTAGATTTCTTCTTCCTTTGTCTATATGGATAGACACCTGGCTGCCCCAAACAACATGCATGTCTTTATGCCTTTCCAACTCAGATATTTCTTCTCCACACAAATTCTTGTGCTGTACTGCAGACCATGCCTGTTTTCCTTTCTTCTTGTTTTACCCTGCTGCTCCCATCTTATGTATTTTACAAACTACGTTCCTTAACTGTCTCCAAACTTTCTTCCTACCAGTGCTGTGCTGTTCCTCTCGTGGTGTGTAGTAACAGCCTGTCTGTAGACCTCTTCCTTTTGTGAACCCAAGGGAGCCATGACCAGTAGGTTATTTTTCTATGTGTCTTCGATGGGTTTGTCATATATGTGAAATAGAAAGGGGGGTGACAGCCTGATTTAGAATGAAACACAGTGAGTATTTAATATGTTTTTAAAATATTTCTTTCATTTATCATGTGATATCTGGAGAGCTAATTTTACAATCTGTAGGATAGACTGTAATTTCTTAATTAATATGCTTCCATAGCCAAAGAAAGGAAATACTGAGAAGTATGGGTATGAAGGTGTAAGACAAAGCAGTAAGATAAAGAGCTAAAAATAAAGAAAGAAGCTGTTGGCTTGGTGAGAGCTAGAAAGAAAAAAGTCCTTGTACCAGAAATGCAAAACTGTAGATTTTAGCAACAGAAAAGGCAAGTTTTCAAGGGATTGAAGTGCACATAAGGAAGACATCTGTGTTTAAATCCTAATCAGCTAACTTGCGTTTAGAAGTTTGGCTATTTGCTTTATTCTTGAATCGCTGTGAATTCCTCTTTGCTTCTGTTAAACTATAAATCCTGCATTTGACATCAGCTGTTACAGGGTAAAGAAGTTCATTAGTGCTGCAAAACATCCAAATTATATTAAGTGACATACTGAAAGTATAAAACAAACATTAAGTAATGGCAGTCCTGTCAGTTAGAATTAAAGTCCTCCATAGTTTCGGGTCTTCTTTTCTAAAGAGAGGTGGTGTTGCAGTTCAGAAGAGAAAAACCAAGTTAAAAAAATTGCTCTTATTAGGAATTGCAGCTGGCTTTGAAAGAGCAACATCAGAGTCCAACTTTTCTTTGGGTGGATATAGGAATATGCTGGTTGTGAGCCACCAGAAGGGTACAGGACAGACCAGGGAAAAAAGTGCTGATTAAAAAATAATTAAAACCAGTTTTCTTGCTATACAGCATGTGGAGCTGGCCAGAAATGATGAGTGAGTAACTCTGTCCATATAAATGCTTTTCGGTTTCTTTTTTCTTGATCCACATTCACCTTTTGGATATCTCAGGACATTTTAAAATCCTACTTATGCTTGCAGCCTCTGTTTCTTGAGCTTAGATTGGTTTTATTTGGGGTATGTGGAGAAATCACAGGGCTCTCTAATGTGTCAAATATCACAATGGACCATCATTCATAGTGGCAGATAAAAGCAGCTGCAGGTTACTTAAGAGGGTGTGTGCAGTGTAATGGAAGAGAATTCAACCATGGAAAAAAATAGCCTCCAGTATTCCATCACTCAGAGAAGCACGTTAAAACAGCTGCAGAATTAATAGACAGGAAATTCTTTCTTTATGATCCATGAAATCTTCAATCTATATTATCCTATTCTTCCTAACAACTTCTAATTGCAGAACTTAATTTCGCTGTTTATTAATTTTGCACCATAGTGGCTTACAATTGAGAGTAAATTGCCTGAAAGCAAAATTCTGTTTCATTTGACTGAACTGTAATAATCAGTAGCATTTCCAGCAATTACATATTCCTTTCCTGCAGCCAGTGGGGAAAGCAACTATTGAAACTGGAGTTTGTGGCCACAGTGGTCACAGTCCCACAGAGATGGTGGTCAGCCAACACAATGAGCATAGGTTTCCTCCAGAAAGAAGAGTGCTCGCTTGCCTTGGGATTGCTCTTTCCCTACTGCTAGGCATTACTGCCATTTTCTAGGCTGTCAAACTGGTAACATTTTGTGGGTGGCAAAATGATGTCATTTTATTCAGCAGCTTGTAGTAATTTCCACTCCTAACCTTTCATGAGAGGTACAAATTACCAAAGAAAAAGGGCTATAAGCTTACAGATGGCAGTATCGCTTTTCCATTGAGATCACAATATCCTTCTTTCTAGCTGAATGACAATTGTGCTGTCACTAAAATTACATAATGCTATGTCCCCTGAGGGGTTATAGTTTGGGATTCAAAGGACAGCTGTCAAAATACAAGTTGCTGTATTCTGAGCTTTAAAAGTCTCTTGGGGGTCATACATATGAGTTTGTCCTTGGTTTTTTTTTGGTGGATTATAGGTAGAGTTAACAGTGGAATGTAATTGAGAAAACTACATTTACATGGCAAGTTAGGTGTTACGCCTGAGATACAAATGACTAAAATAACCAATATGTGTTGTAAATCATGGGGACAAAAATCAGGGCTAACACAAATGGCAGCACTATACTGACTCAGTGGAGTTTGGTAGCCTATGGTAAAACTGCCCTTTCTCTATATTTTGTATACTATCACACAATACAATGTGTAGTAAAAGCTGCTCTGATTTTCCAGGTTTTGTCTGATGTCTCAAAGTCAGCTGTGCTCTAGCAGCTGCCACTGCTGCACACTTGTTTCAAGTGCCTGCCAATGGCTATGAACAAGAATTAAATCAAAGAATCTCAGTGCAGTCTTTGAATGTGATTGGAGGAAAACTCTTGGAGTTTTAGAAGATTTCCCCAAACTAGGAAAAAAAAAAAGAAGGGGGGGGGGGGGGGGAATATGTTTGGAAAAAAGGATCTTGCTTTGGGTAAGTGTTGTGGTTTAACCCCAGTAGGCAGCTGAGCCCCACACAGCTTCTTGCTCACTTTCCCCCACTGGGATGGGGGAGCAAATCAGAAGGGTAAAAAAGGGAAAACTCCTGTGTTGAGATAAAAACAGTTTAACTGGTAAAGCAAAACAGGTGTGCACAAGCAAAGCAGAATAAGGAATTTATGGACTACTTGCCACCAGCAGGAAGATGCACAGCCATCCCGAGGAAAGCTGGGTTCTGTTATACATAACATTGATATGGGAAGACAAATGCTGTAACTCTGAATGCCTCCTCTTCCCTTTCTTTCTCCAGCTTTTACTGACAATTGTGACACCATATGGAGTATCATATCCCCCTGGTCAGTTGGGTTCAGCTGTCCCAGCTATGTCCCAACATCTTGTGCATCCCCCATATGCTCGCTTGGTAGGGCAGCATGAAAAGCAGAAAAGGCCTTGATGCTGTGTAAACACTGCTCAGCAATAACTAAAATATCCCCGTGTTATCAACACTGTTTTGGTCACAAATCCAAAACACAGCACAATAAGAACTATTATTATAAAATGATTAGGGTTGGAAGAGACCTTAAAGCTCATCCAGTTCCAACTTGCTTGCCACAGGCAGGGACACCTTCCACTAGACCAGGTTGCTCAAAGCCCCATCCAACCTGGCCTTGAAAACTTCCAGGGATGGAGCAGCCACAGCTTGTTGGGGCAATTGTCTTCCTGTGCCTCACCACTATCATAGATTCTTTTCCTAATATACAATCTAAAATTATGCTCTTTCAGTTTAAAGCCATTTCCTCTCTTCCTATCCCTACATGTCCTTGTAAAAGGTCCCTCTCCAGATTTCTTTTAGCCCCCCTTTCCTTTTAGATACTAGAAGGCTGCTCTAAGGTCTCCCCAGAGCCTTCTCCAGGATGAACCACCCCAACTCAGCCTGTCTCCATAGGACAGATGCTCCAGCCCTCGGATCATCTTCATGGCCTTCCTCTGGACTTGCCTCTTCTCATTTTGGGGGCCTCAGAGCTGTACACAGTACTGCAGGTGAGATCTCCCAAGAGCAGAGTACAGGGGCAGGATCGCAATCGATTGACCTGCTGGTCACACTACTTTTGATGCAGCCCAGCATACAGTTGGCTTTCTGGGCTGCAAGCCCACACTGCTGGGTCATGTTGAGCTTCTCATCAACCAGCACCCCCAAATCCTTCTCCTCAGGGCTGCTCTCAATCCATTCTCCACCCAGCCTGTGTTTGTGCTTGGGATTGCCCCGACCCAGGTGCAGGAACTTGCACTTGGCCTTGCTGAACTTCCTGAGGTTTGTGTTGGCCCACCTCACAAGCGTGTCACGGTCTCTCTGGATGGCATCCCTTCCCTCCAGTGTGTTGACCTCACCACACAGCTCAGTGTCATCAGCAGGCTTGCTGAGGGCGCACTCAATCCCACTGTCCATGTCACCGACAAAAATGTTGAGCAGCACCAGTCCCAGTACTGACCCCTGAGGGATGCCACTCATCACTGGTCTGCATTTGGACATCAAGCTGTTGACCACATCTCTTTGGGTGTTACCATCCAGCCTATGGTGGGTAGCCTTCATGATCCCAGCCCCTGCCTTTGCCTTCTTGGGTGACTTAGGTGGTGTGGCTGGAGCATTTGCCAGTGAAGACTCAGGCAAATAAGTCATTGAGCGTCATGGTTTTCTCCATATCCCAAGTAACCAGGTGTCCCATTTTCTTCTGGAAAGGGACCACATTTTCCTTAGTCTTCCTTTTATCACCACCATACCTATAGAATCTTTTCTTATTGCTCTTGAAATCCCTTGCCAGGTTTCATTCCCTGAGGGCTTTAGCTTTCCTAACCTGATCCATGGCTGCGAGGACAATTGCTCTGTATCCCCTCCAGGGTACCCATCCTTGCTTCCACCCTCTGTAGGCTTTCTCTTCGGCTTGGAGTTTGTCCAGAAGCATCCTGTTCATCCATGGAGGCCTCCTGATGTTTTTACCTGACTTCCTTTTTGATGGAAGGAATGACCCGAGTTTGGAGGCGGTGATTCTTAAATATTAACCAACCTTTTTGGGCCCCTCTTCCCTTCAGTGCTTTGTCCCAGGGCACTTTAACAAGCAGATCCCTGAGGAGACCAAAGTCTATTCTCCTGAAGTCCAGGTAACAAGTTTGTTGTGCACTCTCCTTGCTATCCTAAGGACCTTGAACACCAGCATTTCATGGTCACTGTAGCCAAGGCTGTCCTTGAATTTCACTTTCCACACGAGCCCTTTCTTGTTGGTGAGAATAAGGTCCTCCAGCATAACTCCTCTGTCATTTAGAGAAGGAAGTTATCATCAGTGCATTCTGGGAACCTCCTGGATTGCTTATGCTTTGCCACTTTGTCTCCAACAGATACTAGGGTGGTTGAAGTTCCCAATGAGGACTGGGACTTGTGAAAGTGAGGCTGCTTCTATCTGTCTATAGAGGGCCTTATCCACTCTGTCTTCCTGGTCAGATTGCCTGTAGCAAACCCCCCATATTATATCACCTGTACATGTCCTTCCTTTAATCCTGACTCATAGTCTTCTCATCTATCCCCAGCTGGAGCTCCACGGACTCCAGCTAGTCATTAACATAGAGGGCAACATCCCCTCCTCATCTTCCCTTCCTGCCCTTCCTACAGAGCCTGTATGAAGAAAATTGAACTCCATCTCAGACAAAACCAGTACAATAGGTCAATTATATAGTCAAGTTTCTACTTGAAGGAATGGAACAGAACAGAGCAATTTTTATGGAACCGTAGCAACTCCTGAAACGTTATTTTTATTCCATTTAAAACCAAGCATTGCAAAGAAGTGTGTACACACCGCTTTCACAAGATGGAAAAGATTTAATTAAGACATTTCTGAATGACAGAAGTCAGGAAAGCTCAACATGACCAACACAGGTCTTAAAATCGTAAACCTCAGCTTTTCCTGCTCAAAGACCTCATTAGCGGGGCTGGATAATGTGATAGGTATTCCTTCCTTGAGGGTCTTGGGAAATTTCTTGTTTTCTCTCACTGTTTCCAGCTATTAGCATCCTCTGCTGACACAATTTCAGCTGCTGTTTCAAAATACGTATCAGAAACAGGAAGCTCTTAGGAAAACAAGACTGGCTCTAGCGAATTCCTTGAGATGGGGAAAATATAAGTGAGGAAAGGGAAGCTGAGAAAAACAGAGCAACAAAGCTGCTTCTGAGGGGTCATTTTCCCCACCTGCATGTAGTCCTGTATTACTTGAATAGTACAGAAGAGAAAAAAGTGTGGCACAGAGGTGTGTGTGGATCAGGCTTTGGTTTGCAGAGCACCTATTTCTGGACTCTATCAAGCAAGGCAATCACCTGCTGTAGGTTGCTTTGATTGCCAGAAAGCAAGTCACATTTTAAAAACCCCAAACTGAATGCATACATAACATCATCTTCTCTCTTCAGGGCCATAGAAGGGAAGTAGTTGTCTGTGACTTGAATGGAAAGGGAAACATCTGCAAAGCAGTCAAACTCTTAGATAAGATGCAAATCCTGTTTTAGGGATGCATTAATGTCAGGGATAAGGCAACTAAGACGTGCAGGCGTTAAAATGCATCTGCTGCTCAGCTGTGTGTGAGTGGATGAGAGGATGATTGATTGTTTTTATTTGCCAGTCTGGTTTGTGAGGAAGATTTGTGGGATGGTACTTGTGAATGAATGGGAGCTGTTAGCTTGTTTAGTCTAGCAGAACAAAAGCCAAGAAAGGATGCCACTGCTACCTCTAAATACTGTGAAAGAGGAAAAGAGTATTTAATCTAAATGATAAGGCTGGCACAGGAACACCCTGGTATGAATAAGCCATAAATAAATACAGGCTGATTATGAAAAAAGTTCATAATCCCGGGCAAGGAGCTAACTTTTAGAGTGTTGTAGGCCTAAAAACACCATCACTTGTAGTGCTAGGGCAGTTTGCAAATAGGATTGTATGATGCTATTATTAGAACAAGGACTAAACTCCATGACCTCTGAGGTCCTCTCCGGTCCTACACTCCCTTGGTTCTACAAAACATTTACATGAGGCCTACGCAATACACAGCCCCCCTGAGCACATGCTGCAAACTAAGGACTTTCTTTGCCCAAGCGTATGTGGGTAAACAACTTGTTTGTACAGTTTCATTTCTGCAGGCCAAAGCATGCACCAGGAACGAGCCGGTGCCTCTTAGCCATGGGAGCTGATTGACTGGGCAGTGGAAGCTAAGAGGCAGTGGGCTGGGTTTGACGTATCAGGCTTATTCCTCTGCAAACATTTTGACGTTAATTGTCCTTACAGAACAGAGGCAAAGAGCATGAAGGACTTTGGGAAACGGTGTACATATACAGGGGCTGTAGGACTTCTCAGGAGTCATAATCAGTACTGGCTGTTGACATCCGAGGATAAATTCATCTTGCTGATAAACAATGCAGGTTCATTCCTGTGTATTGGCAATATTCTCTTGATTAGGTGATTAGTTTAGATCAGTTATTACAAACATCAACTCCCACCTGTAGCTTGACAGGCTTTGATGCTTTTCTCCCCAGATGTATGCTGTCACCTACAACGAGCTCCTGTGAACTGTCCATCTGCGAGGAGCAATTGCAGTAAGTGTTGTAAGTGCAGTAAGAACAGTTGGTTCTGGTGACTCTTCACCAATGGGACCATTCCTGCCTGCTCAGGTGCTCCACGGTGGTGGTCTGGTCCTTAGCCTGGGACGGCACTTGAGGAGTTCAGCTCCTGGATGTCAGTCACTTGCAGCTGGGTGGAAACTCCTGCTGTCAAGCAGGGACTGATTATCCCTGCAAAGCACCTGGGGCACAGGAGGCAGAGGCTGGATGACTGGAGAAGCAGGAGGCTGGGTGATGTTGGCATGCTGCACCGAGGGATAGTATGAGTGCAGAAGTAAGAGGATTACTAGGTGGGAGATGATAGTAAGAGGAATATGGATGTTGGAAGTCTTTTGTGTTCCACCCTTATCTGATGTGCCTTCTCTTTGTGTAATGTGATATCAATGTGGCTTAGATTGTGTGAAACATTTGTGGGTGTTTATCAAAGTATACTTTGAGAGACAGCAGTTGCCACCAGGCTACCTGCAAAGCTGCTTCAACTGTTTTTCTCCCTATCCTTGCTGTATTCCCAAAGTAGTTAATAGAAATAGGAGGATGAGAGCTAGAACAGAAGTTCGTAAGATCCAAAGACAGAGAGAAAAGGGAGCTGGATCGAGGTGGTGGACAGTAACAGAATTTTAATCAAGATCCAAATCAGCAAGCAGGAAACACTAATTCACATAAGCAATATTAATCTCATTAGCATTTTATGGAAAGAAGTATTCTCAGAGAAAGATTTATTCTTATTAGCAGTTCTGCCCTAGCAGTACTTCTTGCTAACTTACAAAAGCAAAACTGTAATCTTTGCCTATTCGTCTCAGGAATGTTGAACCATTATACTCATATTTCTACTGAAAGTAATGTCATTTTTATGTGGTCTGTATCTTAGATGGAAACCTTAAATTCAGACATTTATTAAAATTACTTAAAATAGCTTTTAATTAATCTATTTTTAATTAAGAGGATCATTAATTTAATTAAAAGTCTAATTTTAAATGTGGTAGATATACAGAGAAAAAAGGAAGACCAAAAATATACTTGTACGGAAAAGAAACCAGCTTGCTTAACTGGTGAGGTGCTTTCTGTGGTTAGGCAGCCCACCTGGTTGTATCAGGACACTGTTCTTCAAGGTCTGAGAATTAGTCATTCTTACCCTCTCTGATAACTGCCTTTTTGTTTAAGGGGGTTTGTTGGTATTTTTTCATATGCTGAAGGGGGGAAATAATCTGCACTTTTTTTTTCTTAATTCTTTTTGAATTCATGATTAGTCAATCACTTATTCTGAAGCACAGAAATAAACCTTGTTTAAAGAAAAGGCTGCTACTTTGTACTTAAGGTTACTGATTCGTACTTAAATTCTAATTCTGGTGATTAGCTACTCTTCTGGACAACCTATGTTTGACCTTTTTCTTGTTTGGCAATAAACATAGTTTGAGTCTTTTGTAACTCTTTCATGTACACATGGGATTGTTAGGAGCCTAGTTTTGAGGTAGATAGTTTTTGAAAGTAGAAGATATCTCTAATTTTAATTCTTTACTTTTTTAAGTGATTCTTGTTGGGTCTAGTTATGGCCTTTGGAAAGATGATGTAGCATCAAAGTGATATGAGCAACCAGACCCAGCCTTGGCTCTAACTGGAAACTGGCCCAGGCAAGGAAATGGTTGTTGCATGATGTGTACACAGGCAGCACAGAAAGCTCCTTCCTACCTGGTGCTTCCCGTGGAAGAGGTGATGTTAGAGGGGATAGTTCAGAGAAGAGAGGATGCGGGGAAGAGAGAAGTCTGGAAGATATAGTATGAACTCCACCTATCTGAAAGCATTAGTGCTTTTGACTGCAAGCAACAGCCTGGCAGAGAGAGGAACGGTGTCAGGCTGCATTGATCTTGCTGGGCACAAGCCCTGGTGTTATACCAGCACAGATGTCTGCAGAAGTACAAAGGTCAGCCTCGTATGCTCGTGTCTGTGTGTATGCAGATTTATTTAGTCACCTGACATTTTCATCAAAATGCATTTTCTTGTTAAACCAGGTGATTTTTAACTGGTTCACTACCCCAAGCTCAAGGACTTGCAGTTAACATCTAGACTGAAATTAACCGAAGTTGGAGCAATTATAGAAAAGCAACCCCCTCTCCTATGTTGTATCAGCTTCCAGCTATCTCATACTATTGTAGAATTACAGAATGGTTTGGGTTGGAAGGGACCTTAAAGATCATCTAGTTCCAACCCCCATGCCATGGGCAGGGGCACCTTCTGCTAGACCATGTTGCTCAAAGCCCCATCTTTATTATTTGCTGCTTTTATTAGTATTATTTACTGATTATTGCTGTACTGCTGCAACTCAAGCAACCCCCAGTTGTGCGAGCACCCATTCCCTTGGTAGCAGGCAGGAGAGCCAAGGGTCAGAGTCATTATCCAGGCTGGGCACGGCTCGGGGAGGGAGGACCTGGGCAGCAGGGCTTTCTCCCAGAGGCACAGCACCGTTATTAACCCTGCCTGCCTCTTCACTGGTTTACTTAAAGGCTTCATCACGGTATGTCTCTTTGTGTGTATATTAAAATATAAATCTATGTTGTTGTTTTTAAAATGCAAATATAGATTTATATATTAGCATAATTACAATTAATATAATTAATATAAACCACCAAATAATACGGTATATAAAAATAACATCAAACATAAATACATACGTAATATATTTAAAACATTGTTTTATTTTATTTTCTCATTTTTTATCCCCAGAAGGGATGGCTCCGGACAGCGTGCGCAGGGGGATGTGTGCAGGGGGGTACCCGAGGGGGGCCGGCCGGTAGCGGGAGGCGGGAGCCGTAGGGCGGGCGGGGCGAGGAGAGGCGGCAGGAGCAAGCCGGGGCTTTGGCCGGTCGCTGTCTCGGCGCTGCGATGGCTCTGCTCCGCTCCGGCCCGGCCTGGTGGCGTCTCCTCTCCTTGGCCATGCTCGGCCCCGTCCTCTGCTGCCGGCCGGGGCGGGCTGAGCCGGAGCCGGGCCCGGAGCCGGACCCGGTCCCGGCGGCGGAGGTGGACCCGGACGTGGCCCCGGACCCGCACGGGCGGCACCTCTACAGCGCGGAGATGCTGCGGCACGGCGCCGCCGCCGCCCCCCACTTCGTCATGTTCTTCGCCCCGTGGTGGGTATCCGGAGCGGCGGAGCTGGGCCCGGCCCGGCGCGGCGCACTCCTGCCCGCCTCTTCCCCTATTGACGTGGCGGCGGGAGGCGGCCGGGCCGGCGGCGGGGGAGGCCTCGGGGTCGCGCCGCTCCGAGTTCCAACAGCCGGGGCCGGGCGGGCGCCTTCCCCCTGGGAGCGGCGGGAGGGCACGCGTTTAATGGCAGCCGGGAGCTGCTGAGCGCCGGGCCGGGGAGGGAGAGCTGAAGCCTCGTGTGTGCCTAGACCGGGCCTCCGTGGCCGTGCTGGCGCTGTCGGAGGCTTCAGCCGGGCCGGTCAGCGGTGGCCCCCTCTTTGCTGAGGGCCCTTGGCAGCGGAATGCATCGAAGGCACCCGAAGCGGCCCCGTGAACACCCGTGGGTGCCTCCCGCTTGGGGCCTGCGGTGAAGCTGCTCGGCCGGGCAGTGAGGGGGCAAGCTGGGACAGCCCCGGTTCTCATGGGCTGGAGCTGGCCCCGGTCCCCGGTCTCAGCTTCACGTTGTTCCTCAAAGAGCCCGAGAGTCCTCGGCCGCTGTGTGTGGCAGCGGTTGCGATTTGGTGACCGTCATTTACCGTGTGTTCTCAAGTCTCACAAGTGCTTCGGTTGCAACAAGTTGTCTTCTCTTTCAATCACTGAATTTAAAGATAAATGTGCAGTGAGAGCACTGTAATGATAGTGCTGTGTTCCCAAGGCTGCAGGTACCCATAGCACAGCTGAGGAGTTCTCAGATTGGCAAGAGACCAAGTGGGCCTATGGCCAGAACTGGTACATTTGACACAAGAATAGTTGCGTGGGAGAGCAGGGTTTTGTTGGATGTTACACTCTCATGGGGCAGTACTTCTCATCCCTGAGCCTTTCTAGTGGTTGTTGATAGTCTTCTATTTTCTTCATCTCTTCCCCTACACTTTTTATCTGAGATCCAGTGTAGGTTACTGGGAGTTGTGTTGTTAGGATTGATTTGGTTTGTTTTTCTCCAGATTTTCTTGAATTTAGTTAAGGGAACAATGTGCAAAAGTAATGTTCTGATCCTAAGTTAACCATTGGTGCACAGTGCCATTTAGGTGTGAGTCATGATGCTCTTTGAAATCGATAGCAGAGAAAGATTTCCTTTCAAAACTGAGGAACTCCTACTTTGTTATTAATGTCACGTTGTTTATGCAGTATGAAAACGTTAAGCAAAAGCTTGAAAGAGCAGATGCCTGCTTTTGTTCTCTGAAGATCACAGAAGCGGAGGATGTCTGACTTGCTGGTGAAGGACCTGTGCCTGGGACTGCTGTAAGGCCTAAGAAATGCCTGTGCAGAGCAGGAGTGCTTCTGCTCTGTTCTGTTTTCAGGTGATAATATCTGTGCCTGGCTGAGGTTTGACTGATTATTTCACAGACATCCCTAAAACCAGATGGGCTTTGTCTCGGCACACTGTGGGAGATCCTGTGCCAAAAGGGCTGTTGCAGGGTCCAGTGTATGCTGCACATCCTCAGTGTGCATCAAAGAGTACACTGGCCTTGTAAACCTCGACCATGCTGTGCCCTTGTGAGGGCTGAGGATCTCTGCTCAGATCAAGAGTGAGGGAGCTGCGTTGTTTCCCAGGCTTTTTGTGGCTTCTCTGGATGTTCTTCTTACCTGTAGCAAGTGTCCTCCAGATATCTGGGTCTTCAGGGCCTTCAGTATGGACTTCTGACAGACAGCAACAGGGCCAGGTTTCAGGTCCAGGGGGAACAGAAAGACAAAGGGAACATCTGAGTGCTTGAGAGAGGTGCTTATACTCACACCAGTAGTTTTATCGTCAGTGGGATCAGGTGGCAACCTGACAGCCCCGGAGGCTATATTAGAGCCTCTTGCCCTATTCCTAGGTGATATTAATGTGCTAATCTCCTAATGCTTCTCAGAGAGGCATGGGTTTTGGCACTGATGCCTTTAGTTACAAGGGAGAAGCCTGCCAAACAATCCAACATTAAGCTAGGATTTCCTATCAGATTGCTATGGATGCTGCTAATGTTGCGTTGTCAATGCTACCAGTAAGAGTTGCGTTGGAGCCAACACAGCTCTTCCAGATTCTTGACACAAATGTTGCTGAGGGCCTCACTCCCAAACAGCAGCGGTACACATTTGTGTCCTACATTTGTTTAAAATATTGCGGGCTAGTCCAAAGATAAGAGCATTCCAAGTCATTTGTCATCGGATGTCTAAGGTCTTTAGTTGTCAAACTGTCCCCCTTGGTAGCTACACTTGGCAAGTGACAGAACTATGAGCAGATTACTCTCTTAGTGACACTAGATATTGTTAAGATGTTGGCCATGCCAGCTGCATGTCTACAGAGGAATGAGGTTCCCATGGTTCCTTACCTGGAAGGAACCTCAAATGAGTAGTTCCATTGTGTTATTGTGACCATTACGTATCTTTTCAACATGCGTGGTTTCTTGGTAAACCTCTGGAAGTCCACTTAGCTGAATTGGACTTGATCACCAGAGGTTGTTGCTGTTGAATTGTAACTCTTGTTGGTTGGATTTTACTTTAGCTGGGTTCTTCTGTCTGGAGCAAGACTGGTCCTGTGCTCTTTGTACCATTATGTCTGTTTATCCCAGGGTCTACCAACATTTTTAACTGGATAAGCATTTGTTCTGTATTTTACTGTGGAGCTGCCCTTGCTAGCTGCAGAGCTCAAGCTCTTCTGAGGGCCTCCAGGAATGTCTGTATTCCTCACTGACTGCAGAGAGCTTATCAGTTACTGCAGGTTGACATATATGGTCCCTATGCACCTTTACATCCTATTTTGCCAGGAAGTCCACCATCCAGTTTTGCAGATGAGAAGTGCTGGTACTGTGGGTGGAGCACTGACCTGGCAACATGAGGTACAGCAGGCTGGTACTCTATAGATACTACCACAGCAAAATAATCTCCATGCATGAACACCTGTGGCACGTGGCTGCTCAGATTTAAATTGGGCAACCTATCTGCAAACTCTTACAAATCAGGTTCTTACACCCGTATTTCCTGATGTTAGTGGCATACAAGAAGTAGAGTTTTGGATTTGGTTGGTTTTGTTTTTCAGAAGGATGAGCCTTTCCTACAGCCTTGTTAGTCTCTTTTGGATCTTCAGTTACATTTGTAAACAGAGATTATGAATAGCTTGCACCTTCCTAGCCCATGTAAGGGAGGGAACAGCAGGACTTCTCATTGATGTCCAGTTCTCCATCATTGCTGCTCTGGCTGCTCCTCCAACCCCACTGACTTAATGTATAAATTGCTTGAGATTGCCTTACCTAGTTTTCCATGTTCTGTTTTTTAAGAGCAGTCAGTATTAACTTGGATTTTAAAATCCCCATGACTGCTAGGCAAAGGGACCATGGAATCCAAAATGCTTTTAAGTCAAGCTCCACGAAAGAGTTGACCATGGAGGGACTTCAGTTTGATGTTAAATATTTAAGGAATATTTAAATTTAGTAATAAAACATGGTGTCCCTTCACCATGATGAGATCATGGTGATCAGAATAAGATCATATGGGAAGTCTGAATTCCCCATATAGTGGGGATCCCCCAGATGCTGCACCTGACTTACAGGACCTTATTAAGGTCAGAAGACATTCTTTATCTTAAAGTAAATCTGTATTTTTGGGGGGTTTGGGGTTTGGTTTGGTTTGGTTTTTTTCCTAATGATATCAGGATACCTGGGAAGGTGTGAACCCATGCAGCTTTTCTACAAGTGGATTCAAATCCGGTTGTGTAAGTGAAAATGTTTTAAATGGGAGCAACTTTCTCCAAAGTCCTAATAGTGTTTTGGTTGTTACTTACAAAGCAGACTGCTTAAGTCATGCAAAGGGCGATAAGAGCTTTCATACTGTCAGGTAGAAAATGTTTTCTGTTAATCCAATTACGTATTTTTAGATGTCTTACAGGGTTGGCAAAAGCATCCATTAAAGAGAAATGAAAATCTATTCCTTAAAAAGTTTTCATCTAGTTACAGGAATAAGGTATTACTATAATGAGTTGAAAGACTAAGAAAACTGTGAGAATAATGATGATTTTCTGCTTCTGGGAGCCAGCTGTTATAGCAACTGTATGAGGACACTTTTCTGTGTATATGCAGATGTAAATACTTGGTGGTATGCTGCTGGGGCAAAGCATGGTATAGGAGGATTTTGAGAAATTCTGTCCAAATATCAGCCCTGATATGTTTTGTGGCTTGTGAGTTACAATTCCTGTGACTCGCACAAGCATGAGTGGCCTTACAATAAGGCTAGAAACTATTATCATCTTACCTGCCACTAAAATATGCAGTGTATTGAAATGTTAGAGTGGAAAGAAAGCTAGACAGCCTCGCAGGATTTTTCTAGAAAGCTGGAAGACTGAGTGCTTTTCTTAATACCCTCACTACATTCATGGGGGTGTTCAGTAGGCTTTGTAATGTAAAAAGATAGTAGCAAGAAGCTGTCATTTCTTGATTTTTGCATCTGTTTGCAGTGCCCCACAATTCTTGATAGTCTTGACTGTTGCTTAGTGTAACAGTGCTTGAGTATGGAAGATTTCTGACTTAACTGTTTTTAAATGCATCAAAATCTCTAACCATTATGCATATGACTTTTCCACAGATTCATTCCCCTCTAAGCAACTGTTAAGCTCTTGTTCCTTCTGTCGCAGGTGTGGACATTGTCAGCGCCTCCAGCCAACTTGGAATGATTTGGGAGATAAATACAACAACATGGAAAACACACAGGTCTATGTTGTTAAAGTGGATTGTACTACAGATACTCCACTGTGCTCTGAATTTGGCGTCCGAGGATACCCTACGTAAGTATAAAAGGATGTCTACTCCTGTTTCTCTTTTAGTTTTAAATGATACTCTGCCAATTTGTTGAAGCTAACTTCTAAGCTGTGTTTTCTAGTGTGTTTCATACGTTCATTTTAAGCCGTTTTACCATGTTGCCAAGACTCGTGATACATACTACTCTTACTCTTTTAAAGAAGCTGTTTTATGTCTTGGAAGATGGCTGTGTTTAAACAAAGTCCAGAACTGTCTGTTTCTTTTCTCCAAGAGTACCTCTTTCTCAAGCAACAGTGCATTACACAGCTGTGATATGCATGATAGAGCTGATCTCTGGTAATGGTACTTTTCAAAATAACTTGTCACAAGTTTGTCAGTATACTGCACCATTCATAATTCATGTATAGATGATCTTTTAAATTTTTGAGTGAAGTTAATCCTCATAAAATAATTAAGACTGTTATCTACCATAGCAGTGGTGATGCTGTACAGACCTTTTCTAGGTTAATTTTGCATGTATTGATCTAGGAGAAATTCACTTGGAATTTGAGGTTGTTAAACTTATCCTGTTATAAAGGATATATGGCTTACTACCTCAACTTTGGTAGGCAGAACATGATCTAGAATATCTATGAGAGGTCAGCTTGTATAGTACTTCTGGGTTAAACACATGTGCTCCCTTTTTAGCTGCCACAGAGGAGTAGAGGGATTTTTTTCACTTGTGTCTTTTTTAAAGCTTCTTGCAAAAATGGATGGGATTGTTTCAGCCACTTCAATAATTACTCATCTCAGTGGGAATAGGTGGAGAATGTAGTCATCTGTAGCCCTCCTGCAGCCTGTATTTTTGGTTTCCCACCACCCTTTACTCATTTCGTGTAGCGTTACTCCTGACCTCGGTAATAGCCTGAACTTAACGCATGCTCCTGGCTGCACCCACTTTGACACAGATGAGTGCTACTGAGTAGAAGTTGGGAGTTATAAATAGCTAAGTCCTTGTTGAAACAGGAATTGCCATAAGGGCAGTTTGTGTCTTAGTTCCACTAGTGAAACTAAGAAACAATGACTATAGAACTCTGTTCTAATATCCCCAAAACTGAGTATTTGTGTCTGCATATTTGAATAGATTATGTTGTGGTGCTATCCCTTGTAAAGCAGATTGGCAGATACTTTAAATAAGAAGAAGATGTATGGACATATTGCTTCCCCCCACCACCCTCTAAGGTCATTGGATATTTAGGAATAGTTAGCACTCACTTTTGTCTGCTTGAAAAGTGTAAATGATAAGGCAGTCATTTGCTAGTTATAGAACTACAGAGATGAAAGGGAATTCATGATATCAGTTCTCTTCCTGTCTGAGTCAGTTTTGAACTAGCCTGTTTTTAAAAACCTCCAGCAAAGGAAATTTCACAGTTTCCTTGGGCACAGAGGGGTTGTCGCAAGTCCAGGATGTGCTGGTCCCTACACTGCTTTTCCAGACACCCGTCAAAGGAAAGGCTGCATCCCTTTTCCATCCCCCAGAGAGTAAAACTGGCTGAGCAGATCCCTTTGCTTGTTAGTACAGTTGTCTCAGGATTATTTGGTGCTACAAAATATTCTCTCAACTGAACTAGAGAAGCTTACTCTCATTTGAAGAAAATAAAGGTGTAGATGGCTCTTTAAGCTGATTAGCTTCTTTTTTTTTTTTTTCTTGTTACTTTTCAAAAGTATTGCCATGAGGTGCATTTTAGATGTTCTGCTTCATTTTTGCTGT
Source organism: Pezoporus wallicus (assembly GCF_028554395.1). Taxonomy (NCBI): domain Eukaryota; kingdom Metazoa; phylum Chordata; class Aves; order Psittaciformes; family Psittacidae; genus Pezoporus; species Pezoporus wallicus. The sequence continues at coordinate 1,639,614 of NW_026636248.1, forward strand.
TTCCTTCTTATTATGAACTTGCTTCCTGCCCACACCCCCCCCCCCCAAAAAAAAAAAACACCTTACTTTCTATCATCACAAAGAACATTCAGGAATACCTTAAATAACAAATGGATGTGGGAGTTCCTATTTCTTTTGCATATATTTGTATTATGTGTTTTTTCAACACTTTCATACGTTCATTTTTTCCAACTGTAGAACAAGAAGAGAGAGAAAAACAAAAAGCAGTACAAAATGACAGCTGGCAAAGGAGAACTGAGGGCTAGTTGACATTAGTGATTGAAACTAGGGTTTGCTTTAAACATAACACTAGGTCAGAAGTCAGTATTGCCCCTTTACCAAATATATTTCCAATTTTAACTTAAATATTTAATAGTAAACGCTTTAGGTAGTTTATGGAAAGGTTTTGATAGCTGTTACTAAATGTCAATAATCGTGAAGTCTTGAATCCCTCCTAGTAGTCTCTTTGACCTATTGACTCGTTTGAGCGTGTTTTTAATCACTTTAATACCACATGAAAAGTCCTATATTCCAAGAGTAGTCATGGAATGAAATGTGAGAAAGAAATTCCTGGGAAGATAAGCATTGGATATTTTTACTCTGGTGATGTAGAGGGTTGAGCAAAACAAAATTGATGCTTTTTGACAAACTGAATTAGGATTCATAGGCATTATGAATGAATAACCTTAGAACTGAACACTGTAATGTTTTATTTGTTACTTCTTTATTGGCTGAAATAATATTAGTCTATGTTGATTTTTAACATGGTATTTCTTTTTGCTATTTTTAAAATATCCTTTAAAAGCTTATGTGGGAATTACAAAAAAAGCATCCTGAGTTCTAGCTGTGACCCTTTAAGTTGAGGGAGGTGCCTGATGCTGATGTTAATAGTCAAGAGAGCTGTTACTTTAGCCTGAGGTGTGTTGCTATGGATTAGCAAAACATGTTTGCTTCCCAAGAATGCTTCCTGTGTGCAAATTTTCACCTCACTCTTTTCTACATTTTGATCCTTTAGCCTGAAGCTGCTTAAACCAGGACAAGAACCTCTGAAATATCAAGGCCCTAGGGACTTCCAGGCACTGGAAAACTGGATGTTGGAGAAACTAAATGAGGAACCATCTGTAAGTGAAATGGAAATATTTGCTCCTGCAAACTTGCTTATCTATAATTGCTATAGGTTAGGTTTCATTTTCCAGGAGGAAATCTGCTCCTGAGAATAACAGTCAGATGGCAATAACAATATGGGGCAGCTTCCATATAAGTCAGCTTAGTAATTAAAAGTGTCATCCTGTAACCTGCCCTTTGTTTCCTGTATTTAAAACTACAGCACATAACGTAGTTTTAAATGCTTAGCATTTTGACGTTTTAAGATACAATTCTTAGTGTTAATTCAGTTGACACCTGTAGGCCGTAATGCTTATAGATTAAGAAAAGCAATTTAGCTATAATGCATTATAAATTGCATTTGTGTTGGGCTTAATTACCTCTGAAATCATGAATGCTGTCTGTAGATCAGTTATCAGATAGTCTGATAATGTTGAAGCCTAAAGAAAGGTTTTAAAATAATCAGTTAGATAAGTTAACTTAATACCATCACTAAGAAAACCCTTGAGTTTAGGGATAGCATTTACATAAAGTAGCCAGGCCTTGCCTAAAACTAAATTTGATTGCTGTTTCTAATCTGGATAAATCTATAACAATTGCTGAACCACAGTTAGAATGTGATTATGTTGAAACAAACATGGTATTTTTAATAATTAAACATTAAATGCTGAAATATTTGAAGACATGTACCTTGAGGTTCTTAAATTCATTCCAGCTCTGACCCTCATACCTAGAAAGTTGCTTTTGCTGAAGTGCCAATGGTTTTGTTGCAGGTTATACCTGTGAAGTGTGTGCTCTCTTCCCATTGTTGCTGTCTTCATGGAGCCATTAGGTCCCTCTCTCTGGCAATAGGGGAGCAAGAAAAGATCTTTTTCACCAGCTATTTTTAAATAGCCCAGAGACCACTGGAACAGGTGCAATGGCAGACGTGTGATGCTAGGAAGGAACTGTTATGTAATCTAAGAATACTAATATATGGTGATGTGATGAATGCTGTAACAGTTATTGTGCTCCGTCACTGTACTACAGCATGGTGAAATTCCAGTGACTGCTAGCTCTGCTAGCTCTTTTCTGTGTGGTTGTCTTTTTCACATTTTGCTTTCAAGTAGTTGTTTGTTAGGAAACATTAGATATCTAAATCAACCTAAATAAGGACATTGCTTTAGGAATTTAAAATTTCAGACTTTACACCACTACCAGAGAATGGTGTGATACAGGAATCAAATGTTGTTTATTTACTGTACAAGGCAAATAAAAGTTTGTTTTTTTTTTCTCATTAATAGGATGCAGAACCTGATGTGGAACCACCAAAAGCCCCTGAACCTAAGCAGGGAATGTACGAACTCTCAGCAGACAATTTCAAAATGCACATAGCAGAAGGTAACTATTTTTCTCATGAGCAAGGGACACTTGCTTACAGAGACATCAATAGTAGGAAGTCTGCAACATAAATATTAGTTTTCAAGGTACCTCCTTTCCACTTTTATTTTCCAGTGATGCCTAGTGAAAGAGGATTAAAGTTACAGACTGTGTAAAAATGTAGTAGTGTGTTTACACATTGCACGCCATGCGAAAGTTTAAGAAAACCACCCCACTTAGAAGGCAGTAAAATTAAGGCACATAATCAATCACATGGAAGAACCTAGCAGGGCTTGCTTGACTAAACTGTTTCTTTCCTAGAGTGCCTTGCCACTCACTTTGTTTTTTTGCCAGTCCAGTTTCCTCTTTCACTGGGTGCTGGCTTATTTTTACTCCCAGGCTGCTGTTCTGGATAAATATAATCCACCCACTTCATCCTTACTGCCCCGTCCCACTCCAGTCTGGCCACTTATTTAGCTTTCTTCCTCCAGAATTTCATGTGGGTAAAACACTTCACTTGTTTGGCCATTTTAAAAAATATTTTGTCTGGAAGCTTTTAAATTAACGCCAGGATCAATACCTAACATGGGAAATTTTGCCAGCCACATGGTGGCTTTTTTAAAGAATGAGCAGAATCTTACCATACAACTTGAGCTGTCATAACAACAGATGATATCTGTTTTCCTAAAAAACAAAGGCTGGATTAAATTATCTTCTGTATCCATGTGATACCATCAGTGAGGTAGATACTTGAGCTTCTTAAAGCAATCGTTCATTGATTAGAAATATTTTCAAGTGTAAAAGAGCATTTTATGCAGGTAACTTAAAATTTCCCAGCCTGTGTGGCTTAGCACATAATTACAACAAAATTCTTTGTGGATTTTTCCACAAGCTGTCAGGGAGATGCTAAGCATTATAAAACTTTACAGTCTGAGACGATAGCTAAGTTTAGTGTATCTGTAAATGTTTTAATATTTTTATTGTAATTTTCTTATATATCTGTTTGCATTCACAGAGGAGATATTCTCATGGTCATATCCAGTGGCTGAGCAGGTTTATGATCATCTCTAAAGCTGCTGAGGCCTCTCTGACTTCAATTACAAAAAGTTCAGTACTTCAATGTCATAGGACCATAGGTTTGGGTTAGAAGGGACTTTAAAGATAACCTAGTTCCAACATCCCTGTCACTGGCCACATCCAGCCTGGCCATGAACACTTCCAGGGATGGAGCAGCCACAGCTTACTGAGGCAGCCTGTTCCTGTGCCTCACCGCTCTCATAGTGAAGGATTTCTTCCTCATATCTCATCTAAATCTACCCTCTTTCAGTTTAAAGCCATTCTCCCTTGTCCTATCTCAAGATGCCCTTATAAAAAGTCCCTCTCCATATTTCTTGTAGGCCTCCTTTAGGTACTGGAAGGCTGTTATAAGGTCTTCCCAGAGCCTTCTCTTCCCCAAGCTGAACAACCCGAATTCTCTCAGCCTGTCTTCACAGGAGATGTGCTCCAACCCTGTCATCATTGCAGCCCTCCTCTAGACATGCTCCAACAGGCCCGCATCCTTCTGAGGGAGCCCCAGAGCTGAATGCAGTACTCCAGGTGGGGTCTCATGAGAGCAGAGTAGAGGGGCAGGACCACCTCCCTTGACCTGCTGGTCACGCTCCTTTTGATGCAGCCCAGCATACAGTTGTCTTTCTGGGCTGCAAGCCCACACTGCTGGGTCATGTTGAGCTACTCATCAACCAGTACCCCCAAATCCTTCCTCTCAGGGCTGCTCTCAATCCATTCTCCACCCAGCCTGTGTTTGTGCTTGGGATTGCCCCGACCCAGGTGCAGGAACTTGCACTTGGCCTTGCTGAACTTCCTGAGGTTTGTTCTGCCCTAACTGCCAAGCCTGTCATGGTCCCTCTGGATGGCATCACTTCCCTCCAGCACGTCGACTGCACCACACAGCTTGGTGTTGATGGCAGGCTTGCTGATGGTTCACTCAATCCCACTGTTCATGTTGCCAATAAGGATGTTGAACGGCACCATTACCAACACTGACCCCCGAGGAGTGCCACTCATCACCAGTCTCCTCTTGGACATCAAACCATTTTAGCAGGAGGCTTAGCAGTTCCAGCTGGAAGGTTAACTTTTGTTCTTAAAAAGTCTCCCTTTACCTTTTTCATGCTCTAGGGTAAGAAAGATTTTGTTTCTATCAGGGAGGAGGGTATATCATAGAGTATGTGGCGTGGAATAGCTGATTTTGGCTAGACATTTATTCATAAGAAATTTCAGTTTGCAGTTCACTTGACCAAAGCAAAGCATGTCAATCAATTTGAAAGTCTTCAATTTGCAAACCAGGCAAGTTACAGTACAGTATTACTGCAGTTTCCATTTCCTAGTTATTTTGTGGCGTCTTTCCTCTGACCTCCTGTTGTGAGCAAGCCCTCAAATTGGAAATGAATTCTAGTAGTATCAGCCCAAAAGCAGTCTTCAAAGGATTATGAATACTTTTGTTAGAAAGAGCCATTCTCCAGTTGCTGGCGTTTCCTTCAAATTAGGTTTTTTCTTTGTTTTAATAAAGTTCATTTTTAGTTCATATTAACAGTCTTGCCTTGATATGTACAAAACAGTGCAGCATCTTGAATTAATAGTAATCTCAATTGAAGGAAATTACTTGAAGGAAATTGGAGGAAATAGTACTCTGCAACTAAGCTTATACTTTTAAGCTAAACGTCTCTATAAACCACCGCAGAAGTCTACTAAAGGCAGTGATTCCTGAGTAGTTAACATGAAAATGCAAAGAGCAGGGCAGAAAAAGGAGAATGTAAAGCTGAACAAAATTATTTAGGTAGTTCATTGGCTTAATGCAGTGGCGTTTCCTAATAAATATGTAAGTTTAAGTCTAATAATTACTTTCATTTATGGTGTTATGAACACACATGCCTTGGTGGTTCTTTCTGCTCTCTAATAGGTCAAGTGACATGATAGAATTAGACATTTTGGCAATTGGTTAGGTTAAAATTATCAGCTTTAATATCTCATTTGTTGGCTTTAAGTTGTGAAGCTTTTTGGATTTTCAGGGAAATTGGCAACACTGGGACTGCATACAGTATAGAAAACCTAATTGCTGAAGCATTCTGTCCTGGCCTTTGATTTACAGTGTTTCCTATCTTTAACTCAGGAAATACCATGATAAATTTGCAGTCTGAGATTAGAACCTAGTCTTTAACTGCAGCCAAATTCATTCCAAATGAGTTAAATGTGTTTTGTTTTTTTTCTTTTTTTCTTTATTTTTCCCCCTTCGACTTAAAAGGTAATCACTTCATCAAATTCTTTGCCCCTTGGTGTGGTCATTGTAAGGCTTTGGCCCCAACCTGGGAACAGCTGGCTCAAGCCTTTGAGCATTCAGAAACTGTCAAGATTGGCAAGGTAGGTGAAGTACTCTTCATCTAAAAGATGTTTTGTGTGAATGCATATTTCAGCCAAGTATCATAGCTTTTGTGCTTTGATTTGCAAACGACAGTTGTTTGTTTGTCACCTCTTAAATACTTTTATAGTCACAGCTTCTATTTTAATTTGGTGATTCCCCCCCCCCCCCATACATCCGCAGTTGACAGGACTCCCTCATTTTAAGCAAGGACTTGCTAGAACCATAGCTAGCTTCCTGTGTTTGAGAGAGAGAGAGAGACGGGAATAAGTCCAATACTTCATATGCGTGGAGTAATATTTTGAGATTTGTTTTTTATTATGCTTCCCCTTTTTCAGAACTCGATAGATGTCAGTATTTATTTTGAATGGGAAAGTGACTTTTAATTTGCTCTTTAACACACTGGATTCCTTAACAAGCTTTAGATCTACAGGGCTCCTTACGATGAATTATTTCTTGATTGGTTGGGTTTTTTCCCCTTTACCTCCCCAGAACTTTCTAAAGGTTTCAGGAGGTCTTCACCTTAAAAACTGATATCTTGTCCTGCTTTACTATTTCTCTTAGGGTTGATAACCAGGTTCTGTGGTGTATTTACCATGGGAGCTTGTTACTTGTACGTGGAGTGACTTCTGTGCTGAGGTATGGAGGTGGTCTGGCAATTGCAGTTACTGGCTTTATTTGCTGACCCATACCTAAGTCCAGGTGCTCATGATGTGAATCCCTCTGTACTTGCCAACAGTGGAAAACTGACAGGGCTCAACTTCCATATCCTTAAGCTTTCCAAGTGATACCAGTGATCTGAAAGACTGCATAGTGGTTAGCAGTGTTGTCAGTCCTGCAGAGGGACAAAAACCCAGCTGTCTTCCCTGCCTCTGCCCTCATAGCACTTTCAGTTGTTACTGGGGGTGATGAGCTTGACTTTTCTTATTTTTAATGCTTTTGAAAATCCACAAATTAAGGTACGCTGCAGGTGTAGAGCAGGTCAGCATGGCTGAACTTCATAGAGAAGACATACATATATTTATGTATGAAAAAAATTGAGACCTGGATATAAAATTGAATTCTTTCTAGAATAAAATACTGCAGGCTATTGCTCCTTTGATGTTGTCTGTACCAAATGTTGCATCTGCTGATTTACTTTTTGAGAACCTTGCTTGCTGCTTGGTAAAATCTTTGCTTAGCTTAAGCAGCTTCTTGGAAGTTATCATTCTCTGCTACTCAGAGAAAAACTAACAAAAAATTTCCAGAATTTTTGTTTTATTCACTTGTCTGTCGTGTTTGCAGTTATTCTTACTGGTAGTTCCATTTAATAAAGCCACTGAGATTTGTCTGGATACCTAATCAATTTTATGAAACTGTATGCCTTGTGAAATTGTGAAAAATTTGAAACATGTCTTGGCTAAGATTGTAAGTATGTAAGTAAACAGGAAACACAACTGAGAAGGTTGAACCATGACCATCATGTATTTTGGGAGGATAGTGTCTTAACAGCAGAGATACCACTGACAGGATGCTCTTTGATCTTTAGAATTGATCTTCAGTCATCTGGAGCAAAGTGTTTCTAATGTAAAATTCATAATCCAAGTGCTGTGTCAAGCAGTGACTCCAATGCTGAAGTTACCTTTTTTTTCCTGCTTCAAAAAAAGATGATTAACTGATAACTTCACAGGTTGGTTTATGACATATTAGAATTGAATGTTGCTATGCACTTGGAACTTCCCTTTCGGTAAAGTTAACTTGGTAGCTGTTGACATGCCTTCTGAAGTCTTTAAAGAGTAGTCTTTTAAAAAATGGATGAGCCAATATATCTTCATTTTAAGGCTCTCTCACATTAGCATTTTGTATCTTATTGTCCATGCAGTGATTTTTATTCATTGAGAGTACCAAGTACTTTTTGACTGTAATATTTAATTATGTCTTCATTGTTCTTTGCAACTGCTGCTACTTCTTTCTTGTCCCTCCTTGATCCCTCCTAAAACAAAGTAATAAAATAATCAAGCAGACACAGAGCCTCTCAGTTATACAACCCAACCACTGTTCGGAAGGCAGACATAATCATTCTCAAGGCAGTACTTGGTACTGAATTTTGCAAACCTTTGTATTGCTTGTTCCTGTATTTTTCTGAGATTGTAAACATCAGGGAGGCTATGATGCTTGTTGTATGTTTATTTTATGCGCTCAGTGATTTATTTATTTATTTATTTATTCTGGTTTATTTATTTCTTTTAAACTGTAGGTCGACTGTACCCAGCATTCCAAAGTCTGCTCTGAAACCCAAGTTCGTGGCTATCCCACGCTCCTGTGGTTTAGGAACGGTGAAAAGGTGAGTCTGCAAGCTCAGCAAAAGATAAGATCATTTTTTCTGAATAATACTTGGACTGTGTTTGTGTCATGGGAAAATTAGATCAAGAGGGTATATATGAAAGTCTGCTTGTGAGAGAAGAGGTGGTGGAGGTTCAGTTGGATACTGGAAGAAGTATATTTCATCCACAAATAAATGATACTTTTTGGCTCTTTATGCTCTGCAACTAACTGATATGATGTTCATAAATCTGTAAACAGTATCTCCAGTTATTCTACTGTGCAAGAGAAATCGGTGTTTACTTTATCTTAATACCTTACCTCCTACGGAAAACAAAACCATGGATGAAATAGAAATAATTTTAAAAGTGTGTAATTTTCACAGTGTGTATCAGAAGGTTTTCATCTGTAAGTGGTACCTAAGTGATGTTTCAGTAGTGAAAAAATTCCTTCTTATAAATCTGAACACTTCGTATAACTGTGAAAGTCCTGTGGGCCCAGTTGGCACTTTTCCTTGTAGCAATGAAAAAAATTACAATATTCTGAAGTAAAATATTTATAAATACCATGTACATGAACAGCAGCAAATAAACATATAAATAGTAGTGTTGCTTATCATATGCTTCACACTTTCAAGATTAATTAAATACGTGAGTCCAGGGGAAGGCTGCAAAGATGATCTGAGTGAGTGCTGGAGCAACAATTTTGTGAAGACAGGCTGAGGGAGTTGGGCTTGTTCAGCCTGGAGAACAAGCCAGGGAGACCTTAGAGAGCAGCCTTCCAGTACCTAGAGGAGGCCTACAAGAAATCTGTACCTTTTTACAGGGGTGTGTAGTGACAGGACAAGGGGTAGTGGCTTTAAACTGAAAGAGGGTAGATTTAGATTAGATGTAAAGAAGTTCTTTAGTGTGAGGGTGGTGAGATGCTGGAACAGGTTGCCCAGCGAAATTGCAGGTGCCCCATCCCTGGCAGTGTTCAAAGCCAGGCTGGGTGGGGCTTTGAGCTACCTGATCTTGTGGAAGATGTCCCTTCCCATGGCAGGGGTGTTGGAACTACATGATCTTTAAGACCCCTTCCAACCCTAACCAATCTAAGAAATAAAAACAGGTCTGCATGCAGAGAACCTACAACTCTTCTTTCAGCTGTTACTTGCTGAGTTTTGGAGGGCTTTGCATTCATGTTGCATTCCTTTTGAACATCTACAGTGTCAGAGTTGTTTTACTACTCAGTCCAGTTTACTGGCTGCTGCCTGTGGCAGTTTTCTGGTGCTCTAAAGAGAAATTAACCATAAACACATACCAGTGCCTGTGAGGTTTGGTATAAGCACTCTTGTAAGATCAGACGCTCCAGAGAATTTAATGAAGCAGCGCTGGGATTTTTGAATTCCAGCCTGATTCACACCAGAAATACATGATCTTGAGCAGTGGTGCCTGGCGCATGTTGGAAGCAGATATGGAAGCTGAGGGAATGCTCAAGTCAAACGTGGTGTGCCCAAGGTTAGAGGTGTTTTCAGTTAATTAAATGTGGGAAGTGTTTTGCTGTTTATCCAGGATAGTTTTTCACCTATTTGGTTTGTTTTTATTTTTCAGATGGCAAGATAACCTTGCCAGAACCATACTGTCTTGATCTAGAAAAGTTAGCTGTGGTTTTTCACAACCAGCCAGATCAATATTTTTTCTTGACCCTTTGTAATTATTGAAGTTTGAATTGCTCAGTTATTTTCATCAGGAGTGCAGTGAAAGAAAAAGTCAGATCACTGCTCTTGTATTTGGTAAAACTGAATCTCAGCTGTTGGTCTGAACAATGTATTTTGGTTGACATCAGGCTGGCTTTTCTCCATTGGCAGTGTGGTATTCCCTGGTGGCATACTGACACCAGAATCACATGTTTTTTCATGGGCTGATACAATATATTCAAACAAAAGAACAAACAAGCACAAAGATCCCCACAAAACTCCAACAGTTTTCCACTAATCTGATCAAGAAATTCCTGGAAATCTCTCTTGCTGCTCTTACACTGTTCAGTAAGGGAGGGGAGGAGGAGGAGAACTGCTTCAGCCATCCAGCCCTGTTGTTATAACTCAAGTCTGGCATCACACCATACTTCTTGGTTAGATGCAGCAGAAACCCTGGGAGGAATGAGTGGGCACTGCCACTGCCCTGCTGAAATGGATGCAAACAAGCAGGTACAGGCATCTTTCATCAGATTAATTCTTCTGTGATTTAGACCAGTGTGGGGAAAGTAGCTATAGTTACAAGTAACATTATGAATGACAAAAGTGTCAGAAAGAGTTCCAAAAATGTGGGAAAGAGTTGAAGAGGCGTCTTTTCCTCCTTCCAACATATGGAAGATTGTATGCTGTTTCTTGAAGATTATTCCTCATCTGTGAGAGGGAATGTATCTTCTAGCCCACACCTCATGGAATCAAAACTCATGAATTCTACTCAAAATAGATATGTAGTGTCTCCAAGAGATGATCTCGTGTTTGAACAGAGAAAATAGTACTGATTTTCACGAAGAACAGTATGGGCAGTCACGCAAGAGCCAGTTTGGAGATGGCCAGCAGTGGATTTGAATGACTAGAAACTGCTCAGAGGTCCTCTAATTTCTTGTTCTCTAGAGCTGTGAAAGTACCTGAGATATGGGGAAGCAACTAAGGCAAACCATGGCTTCTCACAGATCTTGCTGGTTGAGGGCTTTATGTGCAGGTTCAGAAATGCAACTTTACTTTCATGAGACTGGTGCTGTTGGAAATACCTGCCCCACAGCAGGCAGCTGTTGTCTCTTGCTCCTAGGTTAACTCGGTTGCCTGGAGACCATTGCCTTACTGTTTGGGTTTTCCAAGAATGTGTGACAAGTGTGTTGGTTGGCAGCTATGTAGTCAGGTGACATGCAAGTTGAGTCTTTCAGCCCTCTCAAAGCACTGAACAGAGCTCGCATGGTAACAGATACCACCATGAAACAGTGATAGATACTTATTGTAGCAGCTATTGTTCCTTCCAGTAGCTTTTAGGTTAAAAAAACTCACCAAAGACCTTGAAAGATCTGACTAGAGTGAGAAATGAGGGTCAAGGTGGAAAAGTTCCTAAAATTTGCTTCTATGTTTCTGAACCACCTTTCATTTCAAGGAAATTTTAGATTGTTCCCTTTTGGGACTGAAGAATCTATGGCAAATCCTGAAGATGTGGAGTGTATGGAATGCTGTGGAAAGGTTTAACTACTGGCTAATCATATTTATTGTGAATATGCTTACATTTGGCTGTGTTAGTTTTTTCTGGAAGTTATTTTCTAATTATTTATTTGCTAGATTAACTGCATATATACACTTGCACAACTATTTTGTAATTGTAGAATGACCAGTACAAAGGGAAGAGGGACTTTGACTCCTTAAAGGAATATGTGGATTCCCAACTACAGAGCTCTGGGAAAGAGCCACCAGCAGATGAACCTGCTGAATCCCCGCAGCCACCCGCAGAACCCCCCCATGTTGAGGTAAGTGTTTCTGCACTTTGCAGCGACGTTAGACATGTTCAAACTGCTTCAGCAGCCCATCTGAGTCTTCCATGAGTTTCTCGCTCTGATAGCTTGGCGATTTCTAGATGTGAACTGTACCAGATACTTTCCTGGTTATTTTTTTTAGTAATTAATGAGTGGAATCAGACCATAATTCCTAGTGATGCGTTTATTAACCTCATGAATTCAGGTTAATAAAGGAGAAGGAAAAAAAATTGAGCTCTGTTTTTATGGTTTAGCTAGAAGCAGTGTGGTCTTTTTTGGCCTGCAGAACTGCTGGCATCTTGGTCAGTATGACAGCATGTTTCATCAGTATGGAGGTGAATGTTTCTTGCAAGATTCTCACTTGAACCCAGGAAGATGGCACATGCTGCTAAGCCCCTAAAAAAAGCCAGGGTCCTATACTTATAAACTATCTGCAGAAACAATAAACAAGCAAAGATTATAAAGACTGATCTAAAAGTGGCAAGGAAAGTGTCCTGTGACAAGAATACTCCTTGGGTTGGGAGGCTTATTTTAATCCTGGCTGTAGGCTACAGGGGTTGTGAGTGTTGCCAAGGAATTGACAGGAATAACTTTTATCACTTTTGCATAGTTGTACTTGATGTTGTGTAGTTTTCTTTTATAATCACTTTGGTATTTCATCTGCCATTTTTCTTGTAGATGAATGTATAATTGGTGAGGCTGAGAAATTAAGGATGGCTCTCAAGCATACTCTGTTAGGAAATGTGGAAAACATACTTCTGCCTAGAAAATAAGGGACAGTGATTTACACTCCCTTGTGATTTACACTCCCTTGTGATGCAGAATGATCTTATGTACTTAAAAAGCATCAACATTATTATAGAAATGCAGTTTATATGCAGCTTCTCACAGGAGAATATTGCCCTTCCCAGCTGACCTTTCTAACAGTTACTCATCTTGCATAAAGTGGCTTACCAAACATGATATGTATATGCAGTTTTCATGCCCTTCAATTTTATTTTTTTTTAATTGACCTCATATTTGGGAGATCCCAAGAAGCTGGTGTTAGTACAGTGCAGAAAGTAATTAGTTGTCTTTCTATTTTTATAGAGATAATGCAAACCACATGTGATGCAGATTCCTACTTAAACCTCACATGCACCAGCACACATACAAACAGGAATGAACTGTGGGGGCACTTTTTGCCAAGTAACAGGCACAATGTAGGGCTCCACTTGCCTTTGCAACTGTAAACACAGCTTTGGATGCCACTAGGGTTGCCCATCTTCGTGCACCTTGGTTCTAGTTTTGTTTTCGTGAATTTTGAAACAAGGTGCTAGCCCATGTAGCCAGCACACACTGACAGCATTTACCATCAGCAGCCCACAGCTGGTGCCACAGGCAGCAAAAGCAATTGAGTTCAGACTCCAAGTTTTTGTCTCAGTGTTGAGCCCCTACATGGATTCCCCCATGTCTTACATAGGCCAAGTACTTGCCAGTCGTTTCACAGAAGCTGTACTGCTGTGTCCCTGAGACTTCTCTCCTACCAGACATGACTAAAATTACTCATCCAAATGGATTAAGGCAGAGTGATCAAAAGATGCTTGGACTATGTGATTGCATAAGATGCCTTTTCTTAAGAAAGCAAGCTAAAATTGAGCTATCCAATACTAAATTTATTTTTACGGTTATATAGTTCACATTGCTATTCTGATAGTCATCTGTGGCTCTTTAATATTTGTTTTACTATATGGGTCATGGGGAAGATGGCATTTATGGGTTTTTCAGATTTGGTATGTTAGACTGTAAATGATGTCTGCAACATCCGATATCCCTTTAGGAAATTCAGAATAGAAGAATACTATTTACTGCTATTTTTTTTCTTAAGTTATTTGTAATTATTTAATAATTAGGAAGTGTTATTTCTAAATAATTCTTTAGAGGGTGTAACACTTAAGTTTAATGAAATAATAATTTCATGAACTAGCAGTTTTTTACAGAAGTGTTTAAAGGTAATGGGTAATTTGTGATTTTGAATTCCTTTTGGCTTCTCTTTATAAAACTCTTACTATGTTTAAAGTAGAATTGGTAATATTGTCAGTTATACTGCTGTTTTGCTTTCATTTGAATTTGAAGCTTTTATAGGCTTGAGATTTGTTTTGGGGTTTTTTTTTGTTTGGTTGGTTTTTATTCCCTCCCACCCTTAAGGGTCTCACACAAAAAATGAAACTTGTTATGGTTCTGTGCTCTCATGTAAGACTGTCCGTAAGCAATACGTGCAAGCCTCCCATCACTCCCATGCCTTTGCTCCTGATGTTATCAGGAGTAAAAATTACTCCTGGCGTCCGTGCAAGTGTGGTGTGGTGATGTCCTCTTTCTTGACAGGCAAATACATTTTTCTGGTAAGAGTGTTCTATGTATGCAATGCACGGATATAGCAGAGGGAGAACAGCTGTCAAGACATCATAGTATGCCTTGAATACCTCATTAAACTCTCAGATGGCCATTATGTGCTCTGAGCCAACTCTTCTCAGGGCTGTTCCTTGAAGCATTTTCATGGCAGTGTATTATAATGAAGGTGGTGGGTTTTTTTTTTTTTTAGTTTTTTTCTTTCCTCAGCAACTAAAATTTGGATACAGGCAAATCCCTTGAAAACAGGGATGTTTTGTTTTTCCAATTATGGATGAGATTCAGTGTGAAATACGCATTTGTCTACAGCTCTCCAGGGGAGGAAAGTAACTGAGGAATAAAAGTGAGGTGTACTCCTGCTACTCATTTATATTATCAGTAACATTATCTTTTGCAGTTTGAGTTTCCCTTTCAGGTAGCTAAAAGCTCATCTGGCTGATGTTGCATATACAGAAGGTCTTGACACTTTTTTGTTTGTTTTTTGAACAGGCTACAGTGCTCTCTCTCTCTGAAAAAGACTTTGATGCAACCATTGCTAGGGGGATCACGTTTATTAAATTCTATGCTCCGTGGTAAGTTTGTACCTCTTACTCAGGATTATTGCTGGCCTAAACTGACACTGCATTTAGGTCTTTTTGTGTAGTATTGTATTTGTTGTCTGGATCTAAAATATGAATTTAATGAAACTTACATGCTGTCTTTCTCATCCATTGACCATTCTCTCAGTCAATAGAAGGAAGCCTGGTGAGGGGGAAGAGATAAAGCTGTATTTCGCTGTGTGAAAGATAACACATCACTGATTTCATCATTAGCCATCCCATTAACGCTATATATGAAATATAAAAAGATCTTTTGTTTATGGTAGTGGAAGGTCACCATTACAAAGCAACACAAGCAAATGCAACCCATGTTTAAATATACGCAGGAGTATCAAAAGATTGCAGCTTAACTTTGGCAGTAGGCATGCATGTGTTTCTTATTGTAGGCAAAAAGTACCAGGGAGAGTGTTATGTAATCTCAATGATGCAGTCTTTCCCAGTGTTGTCACCTTTTTTACCTGTGTGGTTTACTGCTTCAGAGCCACTTCTGTACTCTCTTATATCTGAAAGACCTGCTTTTGGATGTGGGCAAGTATCTGCCACCACTGTGTTAAGAAATCTGCCCATACGCACATACATAACCCCCTTCATGTTCAGTGCTCTTTCTTCATTCCCTTTATCCCCTCTGTGTGCTGTGAGGGATTGATATGGAATCTGTGCCTGCGCTCCTACCACACCACCAGCAGAACTGGCTGGTAAATTCAATTTACACCTGTGTACAAAGCAGCTCTTAGTCTGATTTGTGAACCCAGGGCTTGTTGGCACATATAGGAGTTCATTGTCTGAGAAAATTTTCTGGAAAAGTTTGAGATGATAAAGAAAGGCTCCCTTTTTAATTAAGTGCAGTATTAGTAAGAAAAGTTAAGTTATATCCTCATCTCATGAGATTCTGATGGGGTGCTGCTGGATCTCACAGATACCATCAGTGTCGGGTAGTCAGCTGAGACATGGTGGTTCAGGGTGCAGAGAGTCAGGTTCATAAACCAGAGTGTGCTCCCTGCTGCAATATTCAGAAATCCACCGTTGAGTAAAATACTTCCTATATTTGTGTAGCTGCTATCCTAGTTTTAACATTGAAAGTCAGGCTCATGTATGCAGTTGTAGTGCTCTGCATATAAAGGACCTTTTCCTCTTCCAAATGGATTAAGTTGTGTAGGGCTCAGCTAACGCTATTATGTTGCTTGCTAGTTCTGTCTTTGTTTGTTTTGGATAAATATTAATGTAAACTTGCATAGTAAGCATAAAATCAGCCTGTTCTAGTAGTTTTTGTGCATGGTCAGAAATGCTTTTATGCTGTCACTGTATATTAACAAGGTGGTTCAAATACACACTGGCTTGCATTAAGAAAACTCTGGCTGAGACATCTTCTATTATTTTTGTAAATGCCCTGATCCAGTCTCAAGGCAATTACGAGGCTCTTTCACTAACCCAAATAAGCTGCAGCTGGGTTAGAATAGAATGAGCAGTACAGCTTTAAAGTCTGAAGTGCTTTGGGAATTATTCTTGAAGGCAGGCAGTAGTAAGAAGTTCAAGCTATGAACTTGGCTAAGCCAAGTTCAAAATACAAACAAAATTCTTTACTATATATTGGACAAGGAGGCCATTAGGAACTGGAAGAAATTTAATAGGGAAATTAAAATCTCATAAATAATTAAACTTGGGCTATGTAGCTTTAGCACATGCTACCTGAAAATTTAATTTGTACTACAGACATGCTATGCCTTACTTAAAATGTCGGTTTGTTGGTTGGGTTTTTTCCTCATTTAAATATCCTCTGTGCTCGTCTTTACTTGGCTTCATATTTTCTGTAGGGTAAAATGTTAATGCACTGACATCCAAAATAGCATTCCAGATGAGACGAATGAAAGCCAGAAACTACTTCAGTGCTTCACTTACATAAAGTCACTCATTTTCTTAGCTCATTTAGTGACACAATAGTGCAAGGGAGTTGGAGGGCCAAATCACTGGGGGATAGAAAAGGCAGCTGGTTAAACTTGCAGCCATTGCAGCAAGACAGTGGAGATAAACTGAAAGGTGTATCTGCTAAACAGATCTCCCTCTTTTGTTTCTAGGTGTGGTCACTGTAAGAACTTGGCTCCAACTTGGGAGAACCTTGCCAAAGAGCAATTTCCAGGTTTGACTGATGTCAAAATAGCAGAAGTAGACTGCACTGTGGAACGTAACGTCTGCAGCAGATTTTCTGTAAGTGTGAAAGATCTGAAATGAACAGGATAGTATTGTGTACCAAACGTTAGCAGCTCCAGCATGCAGCAGAGCTGCTGCTACGCTGCAGGTGCCTGGTGACAGCACAGCTGTGTTCTCCGTTAGCCAAACAAGAGGTAGTTAGAACAGCACCCGGTGACACAGTTTCTTTCCGGGCCTGTCAGACTTGGTCATTATTGCATGAAGCTGAAGAAGTCCCTAATTTAAGAAGCCTCCCTCTGTGAGAGCACACCAAAGCAGTCTTCTTGTAGCTGATGCAAAGTTCTATTTCTAGGGGAAATAAGTCTTTTGGTGCTGGTAGGCAGACAACTGACGGTAGGTCTGGAACTGCCATTCCAAGAGCCTAGATTAACATGTATTATCCCAGTCACTTATCCTAGAGTCATAGAACGGTTTGGGTGGAACGGGACCTTAAGGATCACCTAGTTCCAACCGCACTCCCATGGGCAGGAACACCGCCCGCTAGACCAAGTTGCTCTGATTAGCTTTATTTATTGCACCTCTCTGTCACTATACAATAAGCATGTCTGTTTGGACTTTGTGAATATGATAACTGGAAATTCTGGGGTGGTGGTTGGGTTGGTTTGGTGCTTTTTTTCTCAGTTAAAGTAGCTTATTGTGTTAGAGGGGTTTGGTGTCTTTTCAGAGTCAGGTAAATACAAGTGAAGGATACCAGTGCATTTTGACATCTGTAACAAGTCTCTGTTGTGTGTGTGTCTTTTGAAGGTACGTGGTTATCCTACACTTCTGCTTTTCCGAGGTGGAAAGAAAGTCAGTGAACACAATGGCACGAGAGATCTTGAATCACTGCATAGCTTTGTCTTGCGTCAGGCAAGGGATGAACTGTAATAAAAGTCTAGATGCTCCATCCCTGGCTGTCTCTGTACAGTAGCTGAGGGATTTCAATCATTGCTAATTTTCAAATAGTATATTTGGGGGGAGGAGGGGATTAGGGCGGGGTTTTTTTGTTTGTTTTTAGGAAATTGAATGTACTAAACATTGGTATCTTCCCTGTGTGTGCGTGTTAAAGACATCCTACCCTGTGTGCGAAGGAAAAGTAACAAGTAGTTACTGTGCAAATTGAGAATATTTTCAGCATTGGTAGTATTACTGCATTTCTGCCTTCCCGCAATGAAGTGTAAATGGTTTCCTTTGAGACTAAAATACATGAAGAAAACCATCTTAAGGGCACCAGCAGAATATTTTTGTATTCAGGTTAAATTTGGTTCAAAAGTAATCCTTACAAACTGCCTACCATTACTAGAAAGGTAAAAGCTACAACGGTGTTGAGTAACTTTTGCCTCTACTGCTGTACTTATACCTTGTTTGTCTTAATATAGCTCTGGTAAGAAATGGAAAGTCATGGGAGGTTGAAAATACACACACCTTTGGAAGATACCAGGCCACCCTGAGCTGGTTATTACCTGTTAATCCTCTCAGCATGGGAGGTCTAGCCATAATGAAAGTGATGGTACTGTAACATGTGCCTGAACATTATTGATGCCATAGTGTACATGTGTCAGGTGGATTGTCGTAGGCTGCTTCTGTCCAGCTCCAGAGGAGTAACTATGCTCTACTTATATAGAGCTAAAGTGAATAGGCGCTATTATAACTGCTCCGTTAATACTAAATGATCAGTTAGACTTCAGAGCTGATGACATGTGTTTCCTACCCTCGCCTGAATCCAGACTTTGTGTTGAATAGTACAATGTTTAGTTTTTTTTCCCCATTCAGCTCTTCTACAGTAGTGTAAAATAGTTCCCCACTCTTCTTCCTTGAGCCTTAACCTTTTTCGAAGCTGTAAGCATTGATAAGTTTTAATGCCAGGACCATGTGCTCTATGGTGCCTTGGATTATAATATGGATCTATTCTTTGGTGCATAAGGTGTTCCGTGTCAGAAATAACTGAAAGCCAAAGAATTTACACTGCAGAGACTGTCACGATACAAAGAGAACAGCAAACCAAGGACTGAATTCTGCATGTCGTGCACACAGAAACTCATGGAATGAGGATGGCTAATTTGACTATGCTGTCAAGATGCTGATTTTTGTCCATCATATGGAGTAGGTTGGGTATTTTTTAGGGAAAAAAAAAAGGCAAACCAGCAATGAACTTTTAAATCAGTGAATTTCTCCTGGTACTTCACTGTCTGTCCAGAACATTGTTTCTGTTCAATCTAAAAATGTGTAAGGGTGAAAAAGCCACAGCGAAAGCTAAGTGTTGTACTGGCAGATGTATTAGATCAATGTGTATACTTCTGCCTTAAAGGAAGCCTTTATTATCATGTTTTTAACAACTTTCTAGTGAAGCACAATCTCATGAGTTTCTTGTATAAAATCAGAGTGGTACAATTGTTTACACTGAGATTTTTCTAAATAAAAACTTTTTCAAAAAGCAGTCTTTCTATAAATGATACAGCACAATGAATATACAGTGACAAGTGCAATAAATTATAGCTTGTATTTACAAGAAGCCTTTTAAATGCAAGAATTAGAGGTAAGTGCATTTAATACAAGTTTAATATTGATCAAAACAATTTGCTATTAGCTTCTGCTAGACAAACGGTGGCTACACTACGAATGTGTCCTTTATACCAGTTTGTTAGTTGCGTGAGTTGATTGGGGAAGGTTGGCCAAAGACTTGCCTATGTTGTTGACATTCTGTCTTCCTGTAAATAAATTGTCCAGCCAGAGAACGAATGGCCCCTAAACTTTTACATCTGAATTACAGCTGTCGAAGCAGCCCCTCTTCTTTCCTGGGCAAGTGGTAGTAGATGAGGCAGCTCCACGTGGGGAGTGGAAGGAAGTTGCGTAAGAACAAGTGTATGAAGTCATACTGCTCAGTCTAGTAGTGAATGGGAAGGACTAGCCAGCGCCTGAGTTCACACTAATGTTTCTAACACAGGATGCAGCCAAGCCACCTTACACTCTCAGGATCAGACTGACTTAAACTGTGCTTGGAGAATAAGAGAACTGAAACATTTGCTTTGGCACGATTTAAGATGATTACAGACTTCAGGAGACTAACAGGCTAGGTGTAGTAACTGGTCCTTCTAGACAATAGGCAATTCCTAATCTTAGGAATTTTTTAGTATCCATTTTATACAGGATGGATGCTCTAAGCCTGAAGTACTAACATCACCTTCCTTACTCTAGTTTCTCCTGTCTCTCCCCTCATCTTTCCCCATCTCCCTAAAAAGACTCAGTTGTTTTGGGTGTCCGGTGCCCATCTGGTAAAACTGCAGCACACATCCAAAACTGCTAAATGCCAAGCCACTATGTGAGATTAAGACCATCCCAGACAAATAAAGCACGTGTGGGCATATTGCTGCTTTGCGCGCTCCGGCTCTGCAATGCTGAGCAGCCACCGCGGCGCTGGGGTCAGTCGGTAAGAATACCAGCAGTTTGCTCGCACCCCAGCATGTAGTCCTCACCCCCTCCTTCCTCCCACAAGGCACATACATGGTGTTCTGAAAGGTGGTCCATCAGTTATTTTTCCTCCAAGGTCAGGTAGTTCATCGAAGCAGGGAATGTGGTGTGGAAGTTCATGGTAGAATCGCATAGTCCATGTGAAGACTGTTTGTCAGTGACATCCACAAGCTCTTACTACCATATTCCTGTATTTCTTCAAGATTACGTTAGAATTATCATCGAAATAAAGAACAGATATGGCATTTAGTTTGGTAGGTGCACAGCATGGTTTGGGAACATAATCAGGATTCATAAGATGAACCTGTTGCCAAAAAGAAAATACAAGTGAGACAATTGTAACTCATTTACAAATTCACCTATTGCTTTGGCATCGAGCTTTCTGGATCCTTACCAGAGTTTGTACAATGGCATGATTGGTTGCGTTCATATGGGCGTTGAGTGGGAACGAGCACTCCCCATCACAGTAGTTGGCTGCATAGCCCTTTGGAGCGATTATCCAGTCCTTTTTAGGAAACAAACAGAACGTGATTCAAATTAAAGAGTTGCCAACTTGTACAGACAACTGCATGCAATTAAGAGCAGATGAAAATTTTCCACCAACTTTTTTCTCGAGGGTGAAAATGTGTTTTCACTGAAGCTGTTAGGGTTCGGGTTTTTTTGTGAGCCATCACTTTTCCATGGACACACTGATTTTAATGTGCAAAGAATGGTGCACGTCTGTGCGCATCTTTACTGCCATGAACTAAGAGTTGTATTCCTAAAACTCTTGCTGGGTTGCCCTGTGGGGACTGTGGTTTGGATGCTTTTATTTTCCAGTATTTCCTGCAGGTTAGGCCCTCTAGCTGAAGTACCTTTCCGAGGCTGAGTCACTGTTTCAGGAGGCGTTACCTCCTGGAGAAAGTCATGTACATGCATCTGTGCGCACACATGAACAGTTCAACCAGGGAGCTCCAGAATGGCAATATAAAACACTGGTGTAGTGCTCACAGACACTCTACCTTATATGCTCTTACACAGGGAGACTAGTCTGCTAAGGTGGGAAGTAGTAGCACCGTAACAGCTTCTCTACCTCTACCAGTCTCCTAAAGGAGACACAGGACAGCCAGCCTGCGCTGCATGTGCAAGCAGGTGGCCCCACTGGCAATCTATGCCATGCTATGGAAGAAGATGACTCCTCACCAAGGGGATATTAAAGTAATTACAACTTCTCTGCTGCTGACACAAAAGAGGCAAAGGTAAATTAAAACCATTAGCAATTCTCAGGAGGCATTTCACCTCCCTTGGTGTCAGGCTCTGCAGGAGGATGCACTGGTGCACTTCACATGCACGCAATTCTTAGATCCTTTACCAGACAACAATTACCTGGGTTAGCTTGCAGTTTGCTACAGCAGGCCCAAGCAGCCAGAGCCTTGCTGCAGCTTTGCTAGCCATGTCTGCTGGTTGATTGCTAACATAAGAATACCTGGGCATAGCAAAACCACTCCTCCACTTTTCTGTACTAGCTGACCCGTAATTTGCACCCAGTAAACCGAGCTTCTTTTCATGAGACAGTCACTCTCCTACTGCAGCAGCCAGTACAGACCATGTAATTAAAGTTGAGGTTTGATGCAGTATAAGGGAAGTGCTCTGCTAAAAGATTTGAAGGAGAAAGCAGTACCCAGCAACTGCAGGGGGCTTCTGCCCATCATGCAGTAGGATCTGCATTCCAGCTCCTGTTGGTCTGTGGCCTTTCTTTGGCAACATCTTACCTTTCTTGCAACTAGAAAGGTGAAGGCAGTGCCCTCTAGTCCATGAACTTCACAACTGGAACACACGTCCTGCCTGGAAGCAGGGCAAACAAGCTAGGGAGGAGGTGGAAAGACTGTGCACAAGTAAAAAGAAAAGCCACTAGCAAGTAATGGGAATGGAGTCAGTATGCAGCAGTGTTTGTGGCCAGTGGGCTGAAGTTGACATAAGCTACAAAAAAATGTTGCTGTCCCATTAACTGGGAGAGGATTTTCATGTGTTGGGTATTAGAGAAGCAGCAGGGGTAGCCCTGGCATCCTGAATTACAATCTGGTAAAAACATTGGCTGATCTAAACGGGACCTCCCTCACAGAAGTGCTGACTGAAAGAATTTTAACAAATAAATAAATTAAAAAGAGTCCATGAGGGCATTCTTTGAAACGTGATGTTTGCTGACACTCTATACATAATGGTCCTAAATGACTTACTCTAAACAACTCCCTGGCCTCGCTCATGGTGTTGCAACTAAACCCAGTCTTCAGTCCACCTACCGCAGCCAGTGCTAATTGTGGGGCAGGACGGGGAGGATTTCAATACAATGGCCAAGGTTAAAATTAGGGCTGATCACTAGAAAAAAACTTCACTTGTTTAAAATCACTGCTTAACATCAGATTTTTTTCCTTATCATTAGAGGCACATGAATATGAGCCCTTGCCCGTACTGTGACTCCCATGAGTGACAGAGAATGACGGTGTATTTGAATCTCATAAAGTATCAAGCTTCCTCTGGATCTTATCAAATGTCACAACTATCAATATTTATTTGCCCTTCCCTGTGACTGGTTTTAGTGAGGAGACACAAGGGACATTTTAAAGCATAATGGCAGCCTCGAGTGGAATTACCGTGACACTGTTTAGATAACATTTCATAACAAAATGTCTAGTTTACCCAGAGAGAAACATCACCCACCTGCCATCCCAAGTCTTGGAAGCTAACGTAAAGCTCATGCTTTCTGCACGCTGTTTTTAGATCACTGCTGTTATAATCTGTTAAGAGAAAAAGAACAAAACAGGAATTGAGAAAGTAAACCAGGCAGAGCATCACTGGAGGGCACAGCTGGCCAGATGTGTTTGTGCTGTGGGCTCAGCAGTGAGAAACAGCAGCTCCCTCAGCAGCCAAAAGGATAAGGGTGTTGAGGGACATCCAAAGCAGGACTGAAGCTTTTAAGATGCCTGTGGGAATGGAAGCACCCAAGGAACAGTGACTTGCTTATAATTCCTTCAGTCACCTTCAATAGCTTGACAAACAGCACTTGTAAAACGACTTCTTAAAAATAAATCTGCTCCTTCAGCCAGGGACAGGCTGGCCTGTTTGAGCATCCCTGCTGGGTGCTCAAACTCACCCCTCTTCCACAGCTGTGGTTTCCAACGTGTGCCACCCTAGGTGGTTAAGCTCAAAGTGCACATACTTACCGAGAGAATTACAACCCTGGGAAGGTTAATCATCACCTTGTGGCCCTGTACTGGTCCTTAAACAGCT
This sequence comes from Pezoporus wallicus, assembly GCF_028554395.1. NCBI lineage: Eukaryota > Metazoa > Chordata > Aves > Psittaciformes > Psittacidae > Pezoporus > Pezoporus wallicus. The sequence goes on from NW_026636248.1 coordinate 1,663,194, forward strand.
AAGATGTCCAATAGGCAGTGAAGCCATGTCCCCATCCCTCTCCGTGCCTTACCCCCAGCCTGCCCCAGACATCACACACAACTCAATGCATCACTGCCACTCTTGGACCTTCACAAGCAATGCTCTGAAAAACAAGTTTCTCCTTCCCATAACCTGCTTATCTGCAGATAACACAGGATTTGATGCGCTGTCAACATGAACTTGCTCCTTAATGCCAACACTGCATAGAAAAGTGAGGGCACAGGGTGCAAAGCCCTGACCATAGACTTCCCCCTTGCCATGGCACAATGTATGAGGATGGTTCAACCATGCAGGAGCTGCTCCTGATGGCCCTACAAAGTGTAGCTTTTGACAGCGAGTGGAATTTCCCATTTACATTTGGAATGAGAAGCGGCTCCACACACGAACACCTGGAACCGCGGAGGAGCTGAGCCGTGACAGAAGGGCCTTTCACCCCTGGGTGGCTGCACACATCCAGCCTTGATGGGCAGTGTCTGACTCCGTCACGCCTCACGGGGCTGTCGGACCTCAGTGCAGCAGCCACAGAAACCACCTTTGCAGGTGGGTGCCTTGGCCACCGGCTGCGGCTGTCGAACCCAAGCTTTGCCCCCATGGGAAACACAAGAGGAAGAGATGGCAGCAAATTCGGCTGAGCAGCGTGGGAGCCCCGGTCCCCATCCGCGCGGTGACATGTGTGTGCTCATCCCAGAGCCAGACACAGACTGGCCATGTTCTCCTCCAGTGCCTTACCCACAGGGGCCTTCTCTCCTCTCACACGCCTCATTTGCAAGTAAAGGCGTTTCCATCAGCAGGCAGATGCCACATGCTGATGTGCCTGCATCCCGCTGTCCTGAGCCTTTCAGCTATCCAGCCCCCCAGCGCCCCTAATGCGGCTTGAAAGGGCACCCTCCCAGTGTAGCTTTCCCCAGATGCGGCAGCTGGGATAGAAAAATATTTTCAGTGGCTTTTTCCTTGGCTCTGAATAAGCCTTTCTTTTTCTTCCCTCCACCACCCCCCCAAAGTTTGGGAACTACAAATGCAAATATTTATTCAAAGGAAAAACTATAATACTAAAAGTACATCCAACTGACATTAAGGGCAGCACAGCATCACAGCTGGGTACAGTTAACACTGAGGGCTGAAAAAACCCTACACCTCAAACCCACCCTCCAAACCACCAAAGATTAGAGAGTTGTTTTTAGAAGCAGTTTGGGTTTTAAACTGTAAGGATTGCATTTCAGGCTTTCAATAGCTTCGCTTCAATCACGGATTTCATCAGGTGAGCAGCGCTGGTTAACAGCCTGCTGCAGCATAAACATTCGCTCTTTCAGGAGCACTCGGTAGCAAGGACAGGGGTGAGGCTCTCCATTCAAGCTTCCTATTTTCAAACCAGACATACCCAGTAGAAACCAGGGTGTGGCGGGTTTTTTCAGATGAAGCTTTTCAGTCCTGGCTCGGCCCAGGAGCAGATTTCTAGCATGAGATGTTTCCAAATGATCTGATCATAACGAGGGGAAACATAATGAGCAGAAGATACTTTGAGCGGTCAAAGGCTTTCATTTAAGTACCTAAAACCACAATTTCGTTGTTCTTCAATGGGACATGCGTAGTTTTCTTAGAGGAAAACCATCTGTATTTGATAGGGAGTTACTGTGGAGTCGATCTATGCGCAATCAACTGGTCAGAATGATGCTACATTCCAAATCCAGCTACACCTTACCCAGATCAGCTACAGGAAAGGGGAGAAGGCAAGGGAGGCAGAGAAAACAGGAGTGGGCAGGAAGGCTGTGAGCAATCACAAGTTTAAGAAAACACAAGGGGAAAAAAAAGAGCTGTTTAACAAGCTACATGAAGCAGAACATGTTATGAACGTGTCCGCTCTCACACTGCCTGAAACTGGCCCCCAAAGATCGGTTCAGCTCAGTAGCTGGAGTGACCTGACTCACACTCTGCACTGAGGGCTGGGAAGCCATTGAGGAGAGGCTGAGAGGGTGGCTACAAAGAAGACTGAGACTCCCTTCTTACAAGGAATCATACAGAAAACAGATTCCAATTGGACACAAGAGGAAAATTTTTCACAATGAGAACCATCAGCCACTGGAATAATCTGCCCAGGGAAGTGGTGGATTCCCCAATGTTGGACACTTTTAAGATTCAGCTGAACAGACTGCTGGGCCATCTTGTCTAGGTTGTGCTTTTGCCAAGAAAGACTGGTCCCTTCCAACCCGATACTCCATGATTCTCACTTGCCCAAACTCAGTTTTTTTTCCTTCTTAAATGTTGACATACTAAATATCCCTTCTGGCATTTGCCCTGTCCCCTGCTTAGCCCTCACCCCAAGCTCCTGCGCCCTCTTTTCTTGCTATGTTTGCCTACCAGGTCTACTTTATGGAATCTACTGTAGCTGAACTTTAGGGATGTTACAAACTTTTAATCAACCCTTAGCAGTGGATTTCTGAGTTGGAGAAAAAAATGCAGCAATACAGATATACATAATAATGATCCATTCCCCATGGTCTGGGGCTCCACATATGCCCTACCACCATGCACACTGGATGTACATGCAGGCTAAAAGGAGAAGAACCCACACAGTAAAGGGTTTCTGCTGGTGAGATAGAGCTCACTGAGCTACTGAAGTTGGCCTCCACATTTTCCCCAGAGCCTAGCAGCATCAGCTACCCCAATCCATCATGCTCACCTGTTTTAACCCAAATTGCCATTCGAGGTGGTTTGCAGTGGAAGATCCAACTGCCAAAAGACAACAGGGTACATGTCCCTTCCAGGCAGCCCTGCCATGGGGAGCCAGGAGGGCCGAAAGGAGGCAGCCTGCAGTGGGGAGGGGGGGGTGGTGTCCCTGCAAATAGCCACCACAGCCCAGCTTACATCGCCACGACATGATTTGCAAGGATTGTTTGCCAGAGACCTCCAAAATCTCAGTGAGTTTAGGGAGCTCCTATAAGCTCACTGTGGGTTTAGCAAAATTGTGTCTTTTTTTTCCCCCTGAATGTAGCAATTCAGAAACAGTAGCTTGGCATTTACAAGACACTGCATTTAATCATACTGCAAACTATTTTGTCTAAAACAGAGATTTACAAAACTGAATGTTGTCTGCCTTCATCAGAACGCAAGTCTGACTTTCTGTGAGCACAGATGTTTCTCTTAAGGCTGGACACTGGCATGTGTGTTGCTGAAAGGGGAGAGAGAATAGCCTGACTTAATGGTCTTCCTCCTACAGATACTTATGCACCCACCTTAGATTTCCTATATCCTCTCCCACGTTAAGTGCTGGCAAAGAATATATAAATATTTACTGAGGTCCATCCGTCTGAGAACACCCTTGCTGCTCCCAAGGTGCCAGCTTACCAAATTCCACACAGTAATTAATTGCTTCTGTGATTCAAAATAGCTTTGACAGAGGTCTCCGAGGCCAGCCCCTTCTTCTTGGTGTTTGACTTTGGTGATTTGTCCGGATAAAGCTGGTGTAAACTGATCACACAGTTAATAACAGCCCACTTCACATGAAAGCGATCTGCTTGGGTGGGAAGACGGGAGATGTCGGGCTGACGTGGACCTGCATGTGAAGGCACGTACAGAAATGCTGGCCACACCGCTCCAGTTTGCATCTGAGTGCTCTTACTAAAGGGAAGATTGGCCGCAAGATAATGATGTTTGTTAACAAGACCCTTGCCATCATGGAAGCAATTGGCCTTATTTGCCTTCAGTGTTTCTGCATGCTGCCCTTTGTGGTATTCGGTTTCCCGTGTTTGTGGGGAAATCTGCCTGGTGCCGTGCATGTCTGCTGGAAGGAAAGGCCACTAGAAGAGCCCCTTCATTTCTCATGGAACACCTCACAGCAGCTCCAGAGGCGAAAGGGTGGCGACAGAGGACCCCAAAAGGGGTATTGCGTGAGTTTCACTCAAAGCAGACAGTGCAGCCCAAGTCAGATGTTTAAATGCAACTCTCTCCATAAGAAGGGGCTGATGGGAAGGGATGTGCCCGAGGTCTGACAGAAGAGGAGGGTTATCACCACTGGACAGAGACAGCCCCATACAGGAACTGTAAGTCATGAAGGAGCTGGCTGTACAGCAGCAAAGTCCTTAGGCTCGAGGTTCACTACCTGTTATGTTAAGGAGAGTCCCCAGCTCTTTAGGTTAACTACAGGGGCAGCCCTGGAGTCTGAGAGCCCAAGCTAAACCCATTTCAAGACATGGCCGAGAGAGGGCCTCCAGGTCTTACAGCCAACAGAATAGAAACACCTGCATGCTCCTCCCATCCACCTCATTCCTCCTCCATGTCCTGGGCTAGAACTGGCATATGGTTTTCCACCTCAACAGATGAACATATTTCTTATTCTTCCTGTTCATCCTTCTTCTGCAGAAGAACAGAGCTTGGCTCCAGAAGTGCACTGATGCAGGACTCTCTGTCAAAGCAGTTTATAGCCATGGGGGTTACTCAGTTCTGCTTTATATAAAGCCAGTCATAATTACATGTTGATAATACAGGGAAACGAGCTTCCTTGGTGAAAAAATACAGACCATTGAGATTCTTATGCCACAGCCATAACCTCAGTATCTGAGGACTTGGTGCTGACTGCAGGACGACAGCTCCACATCAAAGGGAGCACAGCAGGGTCCCAGTCCTGCATGTAGCAGCATGGCTTCATGTAACCCCCCCACTGCCAGCTCACCAGATCCTGTACCAGCCCAGCAGCATACTTCATGCACTCTGAACAGCAGGACTTGAAATGCTTTCCATATTTAGATAGTAAATAGGGCTTTTTTAAACATACCACTCCACCTCAACTCACAGCATCTTTTGGGAAACGGGTCCATTTTTATACTGAAGAAAGCAAGCCCTGTGTATTCACAAACATGAAGGAAGGTTCAATCTACAAAAAACATCAACACCAGCCAGCTGCCTTGTTCTCCAGGAGAAAAACTGCCCTCAACCCCTGATAGGCAGTCTCAATCCTAGCTCAGGGAAGACCATAGACCAAAAATCTGATGTGATGTAAGATATAATGAGAGGAAGATGTGCAGGCAGGTTGATGCACACAAAGGGATTACAGCATCCCAGTTCTGCACCTGCTTTGGGTCCACATGCATCACAGCACCTTTAGAAGAGCAAGACAGCCTTCAGGGTAACACCCCTGGGCTCACATACTGCTTCATCCTGGAGTGAACACTTTTCCAGCCCTGCCACGCGTGGGGCCTCTTCGGGTGCACATGCAAGAGAAGGGGACAGCCTACTGATTCATGCTGGCTAAGCTTTGGCAATGCTGCCTTATCTCCCTGTGCTGTGTCTGGACATAGAGTAAAAAATACAGCCACCTCTCCTCCTTGGGGTATACTCATTTCTAGACACAGGAAAAGCAGGGATCCTATTGGAAATGAAGGGGGCAGCATAAGCAAATTAATCAAGTAACTTGGAACAGGCTGAAATGTTTGAGAGGAAAGAAGGTACTCAGTGAATGAAAAACTCGCAGCACTGTGATGCGGGGAACAGTGGCTAGAAAACAGACAAGACTCAGAAGACAGAACACACAATTTTTGCCAAAATTTCAGAGTTACTGTATTGTCCCACCAGCCCACAACAGCACTCACAAAGCTGCTGTACAACACCTGCAACATGCAACATTTCCACTGCAAACAGACAATCCTCTTTGCCTGCCTGAAAATGCATTTCACCTACTATACACTGCCGGGCAAATGCTGCGTGGCAAGCAACCTAGAAGCACAAGAATCAGGGTTAAAACACCTCAGCCCCATGAATTCAATGGCCGCAACTTCAAATGGGGGTCTGGACTCCACCCTGGATTCAAGAGGTCTCCTGTAAGTCTCATTTTAAGTGAGACCCCCTCTTCCATTTCCTCGCAGATACAACCTGCTCCTCCAAGAGCATCCCAGCTTACATACCCCTTCTTGCTTCTGCACTCAGAGCAAATACAAACATGACAAGAAGTCGGCCCAGCTTGTGTTGGATGATGACCTGTGTTGGATCATTACCTGTGACACTAGACACCCTGGAAACATCCTGAGCCTGGGTAGAGCGGTTTCGACTCTGTTGCCGGCGCCTGCTCGTTGCTGACCTAGTGGTCCGTACGTGAACTTCACTCACTTTGAAGAAGGCCACCATGAAAGGCTGTTTGTCGTAAGGGCCATCTCGGCCCATAAGGCCTGCTTCTCTAGGATTTACACTGAAACCTTCAAACCAAACAGAAAGCGGAGTGTTAGACAAAAAGTGCGTTTGGATTGTTCCATCCAACATCTTGGCATCCCCATCAGCAGTGCTTCCTTTCTTCCTGCTCATACTTCACTTTTTTAATCACTAAGCATTCCCCTCCTGCCACCATGACCCATGGATATTTTTATGACAGCACCCCATCCATCCTGGATGAGAGGCTTGCAGCACCTGGGTCTTTGGTACCCCAATGGCATCTCTACTTCAGTTTAGGCACTGAAAAGGTATACAGATAGATATGTAAACTACAAAGCCCAGATGTGTCATGAAATTAGTTCTGCTGCCCACGAAACACGAGAAGCAGAGATGGGATTAGGAGAGAGCAGAGGGCAAAGAGATGAGGTGCTTTTGTCAGGAGCACAGGGACAGCTCTCAGCCCATTTGGGAAGGTGGAAGCTGGCACTAACGTTTCCTCAGGGAGAACAGTGGATAGCCCCTCTGGTCTCACTTGACCCCATAGGTGCATCAAACTCCAGCATGAAACAATAGGAAGAAAACCTAAGGTTGGAGACCGATTCCTACGGACGACAGATGTCATAGTCATCTTTTTAGTCACTTTCTGCTCATTAGATCCTATTCTTCCCCACTGTTTATATTCCAACACTTAATTTCATGCAGTTTCTTCTCTTCTTTTCCACCTTGCAAAGTTTCTGTGGACTGTGAAATGCTATCATTGCAGCCACCCTCAGAGGAAACAGCCCCACACAGAGACTGCATTCACTTCTCCAGTGCACATCTCCCACCTCAGGTTTGATGAGATCGGAGCAGTGATGGCAGCTGCAGCAGCCAGGAGGGTTGCCATAATCCCACACGGGGAGGTGCATACCCACAACCCTGCTCAATTCTCTTCCTCTAACCCCTAAACCTCACCCCACCTGGAACCCCAGCTTCATGCCCCCTTCCACCTCCAACCCAAGAATTGGTGCCCTACCCCAGCCCACTTGCACCAGCTCATCCTGGTACTGTTCAGAGACACCTCACCTCACTCATCAGGAAAGACATGTCCATCATGGGATAGCCAAGAACTGACAGCCCTCTATATGTGCCCTCAGACTGTTGCTCGTGTTGTTGGCTACAGCTGCCTACAAAGGCAGGGTGCTCACCCCCCCATATCACAACTGGTCTCTGTCAGCACCACGTCTAGACATCATACAAGAGACCTGTGAGGTGACTTGCATTAACTCGCCCGTAACCTACCATCCCGAGTCACCACGCTCAGATGCAGTCCCATGTTGTGCTGAGGGTTCATCACCCACATGTTACTTGTGGCGGTGACATCAAACTCCAGCCAGCCCTCCTCTGAGGCCCACACCACCCGTGTGTCCAGCAGAAACAGGTCAGAGGCCCTGCAGAGGAAAAGCATAATGACAATATTGTGATGTCTGGGATTTCCTCCCCTGGCTTTTGCTGTTACAGAAACAAAACTTGAAATCATTAGAAGTGATGTTAATAGCTAGGAAAAAAAACAACACCTAAAATCTGCCTGTCTGTATCCAGAGTTTTGCCATGAAATGCACATGCTTGCACATGTGAAATTCAGGATTACAAAGGCTTTTCACTATTTTCTAGGCTGCAGAAAAGCAATTCTACTCCTCAGATCTGTTCAATTCTCCACCAGCAAGGGATTAGTAAGGTACTCTTCTCCTGAAGAGTATAATGCTAGCCCAGTAGGACAGTGCTCAAACTAACAGCATTTCCAGGCATTTCATGGCTTGGTCAAAGGTGTTGCATGGTTTCAGCCCCCTTTCCAAAACACAAACAAACCATAATTGACCAAAATAAAAAATAAAACTCAACTTAACAGGCCAAGCAGCAAGCAGTGATGGTCACTATAAAGACATTATTCCAAGGCATATCAACAGGGATTAGAGCACCTTGTTCCCAGGCTCTTGGCACTGGGTCTCATTCATAGGCTTCACCTTCAAATGTTATCAAGTCTATACATACGTTTTTTTGCAGCATTAAATGCCTATCAAAACTCAGTGAAATGAGTTCAATGAAATCAGCTGGAGAAGCACCCAGAAGCACCATGTACATTTTCCCACAGTATTATAGGCATAACTTTCCTGTGCTACAATTCCTATCCTTAGCCTGTGGCCATCACCACAAAATGGATACTGGGTGTCAATCCCATCTTCACCTCTCTTCCTCCCTGGATTTCTTTTTTTCTAACAATAACTTAATGGAAATGAGAAAACAGGTACCTGTCCCTTCCACCCATCAAAGGTTAACTTCAGAAAAAAACCCAACATTTTGATTGAGTTCTGTTTTATTTTTGGCCAACTGCTATGTCATACTGCCCAGCAGCTTGGCTTGCATGAGATCACATGTGGAAAAATAAGCACTTAAGTATATTAGGGCTCCTACTGCAGCTATTTTTACAACATAGAGGCTTTCCTCTGCCTTGCTGGTAGCTGCTCACTCCGTGGTTGACTCAGCAGCCTTTCCCACAGGGGTCTTTGCCATGGCTCCTCCAATGGGAAGAGGGTTCAGGAACAGCTCTGACCTTCACCTCCAACAGCAGTGAGTATCTGGGGCTGGCCAGCTGCTACATGTTTTGGAAACCTTAGGGTTGAAAGAGTTGGGCTTTCACAGGCAGGGTATATAAGCTGAAGTGTTGCTTAAAGGAGACCACAAACAGCAGCTGCAGCTGAGACCACTCTTTCCCTGTCCAGGTTTAAGAGAGGAATGAACTGCTAGGTCATTCCCACCTCTGAATACAACTTACGCGTTGGTCCTCTCCAGTGCCTGAGATGGACTATATCCAAAAAGGGGTTTTCCCAGCACCTGACATTCCCCCTCACACCAATTGCTTTCTGATCTCCTTTCCTACCTTCCCTCCTCTAAGTGCCATAATCTTCCTGGCACTCATCCACTCCAGACAATGCCTGCTGGAGCCTCCAGAGTAGAGTAACTTCAGCATTACATCCCCCCAAACCAAACATGTCTGGCTGGAGAGCCATTGGGAACTCCTTAAGAGCAAACCTGCATGAACACTCAACCACATGGGAGTAGTCAGATATTCAAAAACATGAGAGGCTTAGCGTTTACGTTCCCCATTGCCTTGCACTTTGGGAAGGCAGATATGAGAGAGCTGTAAAGCCTGAAAGCACCACCATATGGCATCATCTAGCACATTCCCCTGAATTCCAGGCAGGATCAACTACCTCCACATCACTCCAGAGAGATGTTTGCCTGACATGATCTTACAGATTTCCAGCCTCAGGAATTTCCACCTTTCCAGGAAATTGAATGTGTTTCACTTGATCTCACTGAGTGCAGTGGAAGACGCATCTCACAGACTTGATGCATTTGATGCACCTCACAGACTATGCCTCTACTCATATATGTCAGAATATGATTTTGGCTTCTTCACAAAACTCACACTATTAACTGATGTTCATCTTGTGATCCACTATAATCCTCAGATTCATGCTGCTGAACCACACAGAACCCAGTCATTTCCTACGGTGTACTTACATCTCTGATTTTTCAGGTCCAAATGCAGTTCTCTACCAAATCACACTTTCCCCCTGCCCTGAGACTGAACCGCCATCATGATTAGGTGCACTTAAAATTCAGACCTGCCTTACAGTGGATCTGCCCCACCTTAGTGTCCTCCACGAAAGTAAAAGCAATGGTACAATTCCACCAAATAAGAATGCTCCACTTTACCCCAGTATGTCACACTCATTTTGGAAAGATTTCAATTCCTTTGTAACATGCAGAAAAATGGACAATGGGGCTCTCCAATCCAGTTAACTCTTTGCAGTAAGTCTCATACAGGACTTGTTTTCAATCAGTTATTCAACTGACTTCTGCATCATTTGACCGGAAGCCAACACTGAAGGTTCACCCCACAGGTATGGTTTTGTCATACTAGAAACACTAGCAGGTAACACGTTCTAATACTTTCTGCTTAAGCCTGTTTTCAATTAATGTTTGCCACCCAAACTTCACCAGGCTGCACAAAATTACATATAGTTTCTTACTAGTTTGTTTTACGGCATGAAGGTTTTTAAAAGAGTCACCTCTTTCCAACAAAATTAGGGAAGAAAATGACTCACATAAAAACCAATCCCAAGTATTTAGCTGAGTGTCTTTAACCACTCCTTTGTATTTTTCAGAATCTAAATGTTGTATGTCTTTCCTCCTTTAAGGAAATCACTTGAATTTTGATCAAGCAGAAGAACTTAAAAACTGCCGCCCACACAGGCTCAACAGAGATTCAGAGTTTAGCAACAAAATCCTCTGGACTTTCTGTATGCAGGGAACATACTTTCTCCCTCCTTACCCGCTTGATAAACCAGATACCATGTACCAACTGATAGCAAACTGCTTTTCCCTACAGCCACATAGCCAAGAAGAAATGTTCTTATTACTCCTGCAAAAAGGCTGTACAATGTCTGATCTTGGAATGGAGACTGGGAGATCTCCCATGCTGGCCCATGGTGGGAAAGAAAGAATATCTATTTAGAAGGGGAAGGGTGAAGGATTTGCTGCAGTGGTGGGGGACACATGGACATGCAAGGGCTGGATGGACAGACCCTGGATAAAGGGAAAAAGTCTGCAAAGAAAAGAGAGTAAAAAGTACTTGTGGCCACCAAGCCTCTGTGAATCAGGCCCATTATCCCTGACTCAGAATCCCTCTGCATCTAGAAGCAGTAGGGAAACTACTGGAATCTTCCTGCACCAATGGCTCACAGAGGGCTTCAACCTGCTACCACTGTCATCTGCAGCAACACAGCTGCCAACAAACATAGTGACAGATGTCAGTGATGTGAGTCTTACACTTCCAGTCTTGCTCCAATGTTCACAACTGGAATTTTCTTCCCCCCAACCTGTTCTGCTCTCTGAAGACCACAGAAAACACATTTGTTTCATTCCTCTCTCACAGGGCTGCAAAAGAAAGGTGGGAAGCATGAGACCTAAAGCTGCTACATAGCCTTATTGCCACTCCAGCTGCTGGACTGCTGGACGATTTTGGCAAAGACCATTTTTGCCATGGGTGTTTGCATCAGCTTCTCATCTGCATGATGAGAACACCATCACTAGCTTTGCCTTATAGCCATGTCAAAACAAGAAATAGCGTAGGAAGCTGTAAGATACCATGCTGGAGAGTGCTACGCACAAGTAGATACAAGCCCATAGTCAAAGCAAAATCTCAAGAGTGGACAAGAAGGTGAGAAACAGATCACATGCTGTGCAAGGTGCATGCAACAAACTCTTGAATTCCTAGTCATTAATTGGTGACATCGATCCTGTGCTGTGAGGCTGGCAGTGGCCCTTCAAACAAAAGCATGTAACCATGTACGTGGTCACGTTAATGGATTATTTGAAAACTTCAGCATTTGAGAATAACAGAGGCAAGATGGGACCTAAGGGAAACAGGAAGGGGGCAAGAAGAATGGGGAAAAAGCTAGAAAAAGAAAGGGCAGAAGAAATACATGAGCCAGCATCGTTGAGCAAAGAGGAATACCTGCTCTCTCAACACAGGCTGAAGAAAGCAGAGTCAGCCCAGAGGTTTAATGCTCAAGCAACCCCACATGTCAAAGGACATCACAGGACCTCTGGCACCTGCACAGCAGGAAATTCAGTGTACAGAGGATGAATTTCATCACCAAATCAGGCAGCTTTTTAACATCCTCTCTGTCTAAACCTGCCTCTGTGGTTTTATACAGCTGCTGTCATCTCATTGTCACTATGGTGACTGACAGTCTCATCTTTACTTTCACTGTGCTTAACCATCTGGATGAGTTCGGTTAATGATTTTCATAATAAAGGTGCTGCAGGCAGAATATGTATTAACCTTAGATTATTAATGAAAAGCAAGAGAATGGCAGAAACTGAGGCAATGACCCGAAACAACTTTCCTGAGACAAGAGAGGACATTAAACGGGAAGTTGCAAGTTAGAGATTCCCAACTCAGAACAGGAGGTCTTTGTTCTGGATCAGGGCCCTAAAGTATGGTCTCAAGTCCCAGGAAATAAATGGAGGTGTTTCCATGGCCTTCAGAGGACTCTAGAGGAGGATGGAGAAGCAAAGGTCAACAGAGCAATCACAAGTGGCTGGAGTAAACAGAAAGTACACAGTTTACTGGAGAAATATGGCCTGTATAATTCAGAAGGCAGGATTTAGCTCCAGTGTCCTCGGAGAGCGAGCTGATCTGTCAGATATAAATATCAAATATAGCTACTATTCTTAACGCCGGCATCCCAACCATGTACCCAGGGCATTTACAGGAGAAACAGCTTGCATTTAACTTCAGTGCTTTTCCCGCTGTAAGATAAATATTTTGTTAACTGAAACCTCTGTGTAAACCTTTCAACAAAATGTCTCCGGGTGCTAATTCTCTTTAATTGAACACTAATTAGATTAGAATTTAGTCAAATTAGTAACCAGGTCAAGTGCTTAATCTCAGTTACTATACTTAGTGAAATGTTCACATTAAAATAATTTCTCTGTTCTGGGTACACATTACAACATGGAACTTTGCTACAGGAAAAACACCAAGGCTATAAAAAGCTAAATTTAAAGAAGCATCTGTTGAAGTAGGTTTTTTACTTTCCCACCCTCCCTGGCCTTCTTTCCCCAACCAGGCAGAAGTTTTACCAGGGAGGCAGTGAGAACAAACAGAAATCTCACCTTCAAAATGACCAAGCTAAAGGTCTCTTATTTTAATTACGGATCTCGGAACAACATTTTGGCCTAACTTCAAAGCTCGCGATTACCCAGGTGTTTAAAGGATTGTTACGCATCAACAGCCATTTACCAAAGCATTAATTACTGTAAGTCTCTAAAACTTTCCTCAGCTGAACCTTTTTGTTTACTTTTCTTCAAAGACAAGTTGACATAATAGTCTAGACTGCCTAGCAGCAGTTTCTCAAAAGGGAATTCTGCACAGAAGTGTGTGGGATTTACATTTTAATTAACGCACTTTCTAAATACTCTCCTGCTTCCTTGGGATCCGAGTCTTTAGTTTGCACTGACATCAACCTTCTGTAAAAATTTGCCTGCATATAGCAAACTAGCAAGTTTCTTTGCTCTTAATCCACTAATGACGGACTAATAACTAGAATAGATAAAACTTCGAAATTGCAGCCTTTTCAAAGGAAACACCAAGAGCTGTCCACCTACAATGACACCTACTTTCAAGGTGAAATAGAAGGCCAGCAACTGGGCACTGATTAGCAAAGACTGACAGCCAGTGGAGGAAAAAGCACACAATGGGGATGCTGGGACACTCTGGAAGGGGTCTGCAATTCAGCACAGGGAGGGCAGAGCCATCCTGGACGTATCAAGACACAGGGGCACACCAGAAGGGAGAGGTAAGCTCTCACACCACTACCTTTCTGTCTGATAAGAGCTCCCATGTGCTGAGGCAGCTGTCCTGTACCACTGCAGGCATCGCCCCTGGCAGTAAAGTCTGCAAGGGCAGAGGGCTAAGACTTGTAGACTCACTGGAAGAGCAGCAAAGCGAGACACTAGTTTCAAGGCTACAGCTGGCAAATAGTGGAAGATGACAGCCTAGAACTAGTGGATGTTGTCTCCCCATGCGAAGACTGTGGGAAGCTCAGCCTACAGGCCTGTTATAATCCCCAGCAAAGCCAACACTGATATTTGAGTGCAAAGGTGTCCCCCCACATCTAGCTCAAGGTTTCGAGCTTTAGGCTCTGAGGAATGAACATTTTACCAACAAGAACATAAAAAAAAAAAAGAAAAAGTCGTTACAGGGACAGAAGATGTGTTTCTCATTTGCTTAATTTAATGGACTAAGGAGTATTCTAGCTGCAGTGAAGGCTACAATAATACACCTCAGAATTTAAATGCACTTTGAGGCATGAAGACGGGTGAGAGGGAACAGGGTAATAATTTATCTTTGTCTTTCATGAAAAGAAATAAGGCACTGATATGCTATTTTTTCATTTTGTTAGAAAAAGCCAGCTGGCTATGGAACCAGTAAGTTTCATCCAGAAAAACTCTGACTTTTAAACTACTAAAAAGCAGCCACCCTAAACCACAACAAATCGCATCCCCACAGTGGGAGCTGAACTGAAACGCAGATAGACACTTCTCCATAGCATCATGGAAACAGCTCTATCAGATACAAATATATGCACACTATATACAAATCTGACCCCAACTTGAAACAGATTGATGCTAAGCTTTGTCATTTGTATTACACAACCCACTCCAAAACGCAGTTGAGGACAGTTATTTATTTTCTAAGCTATAAACACTGCCGGCAAATCAATTTGCCCTTTAGATTAGACGCTCGGATCACATTTGTATAAATATCCTGTCGCAAAGAGGAAGACTTTACTACCACTGTAACTGGCAGCTAAAAACCAATGAGCACCTTAACCCTTAAGGAATTAGTGCTCAGTAGAAGAAGAACATACTCCCCAGGCAGTCACTCTGCAAGGCACAGCTATGGGTCCACACGTGTCTTATCATACAGGAGAATCTTTCTGCACATCAAGCCCTCATATTTCATTCTGGGTGCAAACAAAACTGTTTAATAAACCTTGACCATTAAGGTACCATATCTTCCTTTGATCACTAACACAGGCCACTGTGTTTTTCATAGATCAGTTGTTTGGACAGTGTGGGAGTGGTCCGAGGTCTGCATTAGCAGGATATTTAAACTTGAAAACATACTGATGATCCAAACCAAGGCCTAATATCTTTGATCAACCATAAACTGCCCTCCCTAGTCCTGACCTGACACCTCTCTGGGTGAGAGAGAGAAACTTTTGAGAAGGAAAAAGAAATTAATGAGCTGTTTCCAAGGACAAACTTATTTCTTCCTTTGCCTTGCAAAGGTCTCACTTACATGGCAATCCACTCCCAAGAGGTATCAGAAGTCAGAGGGCTTTGCTGGTTCTTCCACAAAATCATTGCTACACCTTAGACGTAAGCCCATGTGCAGGACTTAGCTGTGCTTCGCTACCACCAAAAAAGAGGAGATTCAAGGTTGCGCAGCTCCTGTCTGTTGAAACTAAATGCCCCCCCCCCCGACATGGTAACGGTGAGATAAACAGCTGGAAGCTGATGCCACTTGTCTTCCTGAACTGGTGCTTTGGCAAATCTCCCTGCTCTCTGCACATACCAAGGGTAAAAAGAAAAATCCACCCTAGCCTTCAAACAGCCCAGTCTCTTAAGCTCTGGGAGTCAGAAGCCAAAGGTCCCGAAGAGGTATTGCCTGTTCTCTCTCCCCACGTCAGGCCCTTCAGTCCCCAGCCCACTTCTAAACCCACAGTCATCCCCCTCAGAGCAAACCAGACATCAGCCCTGTTCAGTAAAGCTGCTTCGTCACGCAATCTGAAATGTATACTGCTGATGGCTGGCCACAAACTTGACCCATCCTGAGGATTTCATTAATCTCTTCACAGCATCCCACTGACAGCTCCAGCAATTTGCGTTGTCACAAAATGTAGCCGTTAGCTGCAGTTCAGTTAGAAAACAAAAGCCTAGTTTCTAGGCACTATTTTTTTTTTACCTTAGCAAAGGGTGGAAGGAATGGGGAGATGAAAATATTACTGACACAAGTGAGTCAGTATTAAAAATTTTTTTGCTTTTAAGAGAGAATGTACTTAGACCACACTGTCCTCAATGTGCATTTCTTAGCCTGGAACCTCCACAAGTATTGTTCTCGTATTTCTGATGGCTTTGAACAAGGAAAGGGTCAAATTTCTCCTCAAAGCTTCTGTGCTGTTTCAGTCAGCATTGATCTCTGATCATTCATGCTCTCTCCACATACACCCCTACCTAGGAGACAGTCTCGAATGGGCCCGTATAATCGTTGCTTTTAACCTTGTCTACAGTGGCAAAAATCAGTTCGATAATTCAGTAACTGGCAAGAAATTTTAGCCTCAGGCTTGGTGGTTTTTTTTTAGGCATCAGGGATCAGCCAGCAGTGCCTTGCAATTCCATGCAGCAGCGCGCACATCTGGGCTGGAGTCACACGCTCATGCTGTGGTAACTGTCCAGATGAGGTTTTTTTTTCCTTTGCTCAAGTAACACTGAATTAAGCCACTTCATTACACGTAATTGCAGCCAAGGGATATGTCCAGTCTCTGAGCTTTGGTGAAGATCTGTGTGTACTGAAGCTTCCTCTTATCTCCTGCCCTCCCAAACTCATTTCTTTGAGAGGAACAGGCAGGTTTCTTTTTCTTTATATGTTTTCCCTCAGAGCTGCATGCTGCCTTTCTGTTGCAGACTGCTGGTTTAAATCCATTCATGCCAGCTGCCCTGTTAAATATTATTTGTGCCCAAAAGTATTTTATTAGCTACCAATAATCGCCTCAGACAACTGTTAACCTCATAAAAGCCAAGATTAACATGGTGTCTTTGACCTTTCTATGAAGACTGCCAACGTTGACTGAACAGGCACTTTCTGTGGCCTTCAGAGACTAATTTTCCTGACCAGAAGGAATATTTGTCAGCAGAACAAGATGGAAAAATGTGCTATGTCAACTCCTTCTGTTTCACCTGCTGGTTCCCCAGCTAGACTTCCAGATCTGTACAGACTCTTCCTTATGCAATAAAGTGTCATAAAATGCCAGGAAATATCAGGCTGTCCAAAGGAAGTGTGACATAACTTTTTTTTAGTAAATCTTTTTTTAAGTCAAAGGCAGCTGTTATTTTCTGGCTCGTAAAATATCTGCTAAAATGCAACAGAAGCCTTACAAATATTTAGCGAGTTCCTTCAAAAAACCCAGTGCTTCTCCTCTTGTAATTTAACCTTGTAGTGTTCTCAAGAGGAAAAGAAAACATTATCTTCCAAATTAATCTACTGAGACAAAAGGAGGAGAAAAAATCACTTTGGATTTCCCTCCCCACCCCCAGTAAAAGCATGTAAGTGAACTGATAATCAAAACCCAAATGAGCTGAATAAAGCTCCTTAAGACACAGCAGAAAAATCCCCCCCCCCCCGCAGAGATATAAGTGAACAGCTAGATGCAAGTTTTTAGTATTTGTTTTCAAGAATGTTTACAGGCCAAAGCCCACCCAGGTCACCAATGCAGCTGCATGTTTCAATCTGTAGCAGCAGCAGCAGTAGCCTACAGAGTCAGAACCTCAACTGAAGGTACAAATGGAGAGTGGTAAGTAGCTTCTAATATCTGTCTTTTAACAGCTGTATACTTTTAATATATACATGACAATTAATACAAATGACTATCAATAGATACACACTTTTAGATACATACAGAGAATATATACACAGGCATCTATTTATACACAAGCACACATGTTTTCATATGTGGTTTTATATTTTACATGAACATGAAAGAGTCCTTTAAGCTAAAAAGGGTGGAAAAGGGCACATCCTTTTTACAGCTGCAAGAATCTGTGAGCAACATCTTACCCACCTCTGCACAGATGATGTGACAAGTCCTTTTAGACTCATCCGAAGCGCAAGTTTCTTTAGCCAAAGGTCTCCCTCCTTCCCACCGGTAAAAATAAATAAATAAAGAAGAAAAAGAAACAGAAAGGGAGCCTTCAGGGACTGGATGAGTCAGAGGTTAGTAATGAACTACAGACACTCATCCCTGGGTCAGCAGTTCACGCCTAGCCTGTGTCAGGAGGGACGGTGAATTGCGGGCAGTCTGGACCTGGAGGAAGCTGCTTTATGATTCCCAGTCCCAACAGTGGGATCCCCTCACCATGAAAGCCAGCAGCAGCAGGAGGAACATGATGGAAGGGACCTGAAAGACCTGAAATACTCGCCAGCTCTGGAGAGAGACCACCCTGGTGATCCCCACACAAGCTGACACCTCTGTTCTCTCTGAAGGGAGCTCTCTAGCACCCAGTGATGCCCAGGACCTGCAGATGCCATAGCAGCCAGTGCCATAGGACATGTGTCCCAGCTTCACAATGCAGTACGATTTTGGCAGGTTTCTGGCATGGTGTTCAAAACAAAGATACCAGTTGCCAGCATCATTGCTGCATACAGCCCCTTTCAGAAAAAAGAATTCACAGAAGTTTTAGGAGCAAGGTACATTAGGGGCCATATCCTGTACTTTATTCTCGTTCCCACAGTGCTTGCTGACTTTACTCTGAAAAAATGCTATATACACATAAAAGTTGACAGTTCTCCTACTCTGTGCCCTGCTTTGGTGACCATCACAGAGCAGCATATCGATCGCTTCCAGACACTTGGCAGAAGTTTTCCTCCAGCTGCAGAAGTAGAATCTCTACTTGTGAAATCTAAACCAGACCAACACTCACCATTTTTTATTCAGTGTGGCTCTAAATGAACAATACAGCTAACATCTAGGAAATATGCATGACCATCCAGACTTCCACCAGCTCTTCAAGCGTGGGCATTGATGTAACATGTTAACCAGCACGTACGTTACCCAAGGAGGCACTCCAGCAACCCACAACTCAAAGCTCAAAGGGAACGCTGATCATCTAAAATTAACACCTTCTTCCCATCGCCTATATACCCAGTATTTCTCTCCATTTGCCCAGATGTTCTCCCCACAGAACAACCACCAGCTACTTGATGCTGTCCTCACAACAGCAAATCAAAGGCAGATCCCCCCAAAATGATATACACAGAAAGGATGTAGAAAGAAGGATCAGAAAGGCAAATACCCAGGAAACCTTCAGAGAGAAAAGAAACAGTTACAGTGCTGACACATTTCAGCAGAAGTAATGAAATGCTTTTGTACCACAGCATTACTCTGACTTTTAATTGACCTTTGTTTCCAGCTTTCAGCCTTATGTGATTCCCTCATGCTAAACACCACCCTTTTAAAATTAATTACTCCATTTACACTTGTTTGGACTTTTGTAACACATTTCCTACCCTGCCCCTGTCTTTTGCCTCCCCCATTGCCACTGAAAGCCCAGGAGTGATTTTGTACCTGTGGTCAGCATGCTGAATTTTTTTCTGCTTTATTTACTTAAATGTAAGTCCAGCTGAATGCAGGTCAAGTCTGCACTAATTGCCAGTATTTTTCAAACAGGCTATGCTTTATTTATGCAGTAGTACTAGGTTGAAAGAGGACAGATGTATTTCAGTACACAAGAGCAACGCCAGCATAACAACTTTGGTTTAAATATCTACTTCCTCACAGCAGATTCTTGCTCTATTTAAAGACAACACGTGGACTACAATACCATGGACTTTCTGCAGCTGAGGTCCGTTTTGCACTCTGCCATGCCCATTTTCCACAAGGAAACAACAAAACCCCATTAATGAGCACAATCCTGGTATTTATTTAGCAGTCCTCTCAACATGAATGTGCAAGCTTAACTTTCCCCAGGACAGCAACTGGTGGCACAGAGCGAGCCCCTTCCTGCGTACCTGTTCTGATGTTCCTGCAGCACTTGATAGATGCTGATAAGGAAGGTTTGGTTTTTAAAGCTCCCCACAACGCAGTCCTTGTAGATGCGAAACTCAGCGGCTGTGACGGCCTCGCCCTCCGGAATCTGAGACAAATTGAATTTGAACTCCTTGTGGTGCCGCTGGTGAGGCGTGAACTCCTTGTCGTACTCAACTGTAGATGGGAAAAGGAAAAGGGAAAAGGGACCATGACTAAAATTTAACAACAGGTTTCCACATGCTGCCACCTGTTCCTCACTAAAAACAAACCCTAAAAATCCTATTTTCTTCTCCAAAGATAGCTCGGCAAGTGCCAGGAAAGCTTATGTTGTTAAAGCCTTTCAAATGCAGTACTGAGAAGAGATGAATGTTCCTCTTCTCTAGCCAATGCCTTTGAGATTTCCTGTTTTCTAAAGCAAAGCCAGCTTTGACAGGTGAAATATGACCATGTGTTTTGCTCCTGTGATCTGAAGCTGTGACCACCCCAGGGTTTTCCACCTGTGGATCTCCATGTTCTTTACAGCATTTCTTTAGGCCTTGCATCCCTCTTCCAAAAGA
Source organism: Pezoporus wallicus (assembly GCF_028554395.1). NCBI lineage: Eukaryota > Metazoa > Chordata > Aves > Psittaciformes > Psittacidae > Pezoporus > Pezoporus wallicus. The sequence goes on from NW_026636248.1 coordinate 1,683,331, forward strand.
GGAGACAATTATTTCCATTTTGCTTTAGCACATGAAGGCACAGACAGAAAAAAGTGTTAGCAGCAGGTCAACCAGTTCCCTAACTGCCCTAAAAACTGCTGTTTTCTGGCTCCTGGTTTTGTGTGTTAGCCATCAGACTGCCATGTGAACAGAATAAGATTAATGTGACATTTATAAGGGTTAAAGTAAACCAGAGATCCCCTTCCTTTTGCAGAAGCTTATCTGAGAATCAGAGTGCTGAGAAGGAGTGACCCCTTTGGCTTTCTGGTCTTAGACCTCCTCAGGTACGCTATCAGGTATCGGGTTTAAGGCAGACGCAAACTAGAACCCTCCTTCTTCAGGCCTCAGGATTTGTGTTTTCTCTGTTTGAGGCTCCCTTTCCAAATTATACTTTTAGTTCCACTCTTGTATTACTTGATTACATCTTGGTTTAACCTGACTTTGATTTATTGTTCATCGTTTCTTCTAATTTTCGATTAGAAATTGCTTAAAACATTAACATATTACATAAACATACAAAATTACATCTTTAAAACCCTCATGAGAAAAAAATGAGGCCAAAAAACTGTTCCCACCAGTGCAACTGAAGGAGTGTATCTCAGTGATGAATAAGTCGTCATTATATTGTCATTAGGGACACGATTACATTCAGAAGAGAAGGTGGTGAGGGAAGTTTGTCTCTTTGCTTTTTGTTGCTCTCTCCCCCTTCCCACCCCTCCCAATTAACACATCAAACTGCAAAGGCATCCATGAGCCCACCCTCACAACATCCCATGAGGTAAGCAGCAATACCCGTTTTACAGCTGGGATACTGAGTCACCAGGAGAGTGACTTGTCCAAGGACAGGCAGCAGAGCCTTGCAGTGGAGCCAGGAACAACGAACGGCCAGCAAGCTTAAGGTTCGTTGCTTTGTCCACAGGTTACCTCCTTGAAGAGCCATTATGTCTCCCGGCTGCTGGGAACAGCCCATGGAGATTATCCCCTCTATCCTTCCTTACTGCCTGCTCCACTTCATCCCCCAGCCCCAGTTTTGTCTGTGTCCTCTCCCTTTCCTTTGGCAGCCCTTTCATGTGAGCTGCCTCATCTGGCTGGGTCCATGTCCTGGCTCCCTATGAGACAGTTAGTCACATCCTTCTCTTTGAAGCTCGCCTGGAAATCTTTTCACCTCCGCGTGACTGCTGCCGAACATTTAGTGGGACACTGCACTTGGAAATGCTGCATTAAGAGCTGCCATGGGGCAAACAGGCAAACCTGCAAATTGCTGTCAGAGCCAGATGCTACTGCCAATTTTGGCAGTTGTGCATTGCATATGTTTGAGCAGTTTAGATGTCAAAAGACTGACAAACACAGGTGACTGGACCCTACGGCTTACAGAAATGAGGGGGTAAAACCAGCATTTCCATCAGAGACTGCACCAAGGCAAATGATGGTACGAATCACTTTCCAGTGCCACCTAGGAATTACCTAGGTGGCCACCAGTTACTGACAATCTGGGCTCACCTTTGAAGCACCTGCCCCTGCTTTTAATTGAGAATGACTCTGGTAATACCAGACTGGCTGGTATCACTCAAATGCACACCCTCTGAGAAGGGGCCTGAGCTGCCTGGTTACTTCCCATCCTGAGGCGAGCCCTGCAGGATGCACCTCCCAAAACTGCATGGCCACATACTGTCAGAAACTTGCAAGCATCCAACCAACAAGAAAATACCTTCATCTGCCTGCAGCAGGACGACGTGCCCAACTTAGCCTTTTTACTTGCTGCTGTGAGACGAGAGGATGTAATTAATGGTGAGGGAATGTCTAAATCCACGGGTTTGGAAAGACACGCGCATGAAGCAACAATTCTCAATTTAGAACTTGCTAAGTCCTTGGTCGCGGGTGCAATGACCAGCCAAAACCCACGTCCCCTCCCGTGCTTTCACGGGGACAAGCTGACCTGTGGGCACAGCTGAACACGATAAAGGAGGATCAGGAAGAGCAAGGGGAAGGACACTGCCAGGGCAAGCAGCAAAGCTCTATCAGGGTGCCGGAAAACTAAAATTACACCAGGCAGAAACAGCAAAGGGAATATTTGATGCTTTCTGCCAGCTACAGCCCCACATGGTGAGATGCTACGTGGCCTCTCCAAGCACACAAGGGAGAGCTCAGAGCTGTCCCGCCTGGCAGAGGGCTCAAAACAAGCCCAAACATCACTTCTTGTTATTCCTTTTCAACCTCAAGTCAGCTACAGCAGCCTCCCCTCCACTACAAAATACATAGTTTAAAAGTTATATAGCCAGACTTCAGTCCTTTAAATCAGTATTTTCCCACACCCTTCTTTGAAAAAGTGAAACATAAGCCACAAAGGGAAGAAATCCCACCAAAACATCTACCACAGAGCATCAAAAGTAGCAGCAGGCATGATGCTTGACTCCAAGTACCCTTTTCCAGTTTATAACTTGCCTGATACATTTACAATAGTATTTTCCTGTTTTTAAAACTTTCTTCCTTTATCCCTGCCCTTGTCCAAATGCCCCACACAATCACAGAAGCTGACTAGACTGATTACAGGAGAAACTGTCAGACTGATTTCATTGTCAGGCTTGACAGAATAAACAACCTGGAACAAACAAGGAAACCTTTTTTTTTATCCTTCAGATTGTGTAATTTAGCTTTTTTTCTATTATAGGAAAGGCACGCTCGGAAAGAAACACTGTTAAGTCGATGGTGAACTCCTCAGATGCAGTCAGAAGCATCCCTACAACATCACAGGATGGAAAAAAGTCTACATTAAGCTTGTATGAAGCCAGTATAAAAGTTTAACGAGTTGGAAAGTTTTTCTGGCCATGTATCTTCCCATGATACAATGGAGGGTGCGGTGGGTTTTTTTTTTCTTTGTGGGAGTGGTGAGATATTTAAGTTCTATATACTCATTGTCGCCCCATCAAGTTAATAATTAACTGTTTTCATTCAGCAAGACAGCTTAAAAATATAAAATGCCAACAGATCTTCTCTGGGGGCTTTTACCCCCTGGGAACTGTTCATTTTTAACAAAGAAGTCAAGTTTTAGAACAGTAAAATTTGGAAAGGGAAGGTTCCCAGGATTACCCAGTCTGTATTGCTATCACGATTCAATGCATCAGATGACCTCGTATTCAAAACGCAGACAGCGCACACCAAAATGCAAGACAACAGTAAAAAGGAGAATTTCTCAAGCGGCTTTCCAAGTATTATTTTTCCCACATGAATTCATTCAGGTCACTCTGATGGGTGACACGTGAAATCCAAAGCTAATTTCTGTCTTAAGATGGACACATCCATGCCCCAGCTGCACAAAGCCCTTGCAGGGAAAATCAAGCGGCTCACGGCTGGGGCAGGTTGAAAGCAAGCAGTCCTATGTAGTACTGGCCTCCCATAACCTCTCCCCAGAGTTGGCTGGAACGTCAGGACAAAGCCAGGCAAAACGAGAGATTGTAGTGTCATTACATGAACTGTAGCTGTATAAAATTCATCCTCATGGTCAGGCTATATTATCCTGAACATTATTACTCATTTGACAGAGTAGCTCCTTAGATACTGTAGATCCAGGTATGCATGTACCAGGGTGAGTTGGGAAAGGAGACTGTAAGCAGAAGTTTTAGCCCATCATGGGTGTTCTGTCCTCTGAGCAAAACAGACTGTCAGCCCCACTGTGCAGATCTCTGCCTTCACCCTAGCTGGGGCTTTGGCTGCTCCTTCACTTGCAATGACAAGCAGGGTCTGAGCTGTGGACATTGGGAGTATTTGCCCCAGAGTTTTCATTACAGCAGGGTGGTTGAGCATGCACAAACAGTTAACAGAGAAGCCTGCCAGTAGCTCTTTACATTCCCCTTAACAAATATTTTTAAATACTATACAAACACAACACTATTGTCAAGCAGTTAAAAAGGCAAGAATGGCAAAATTACGGTTACTGTGGTTTTGAATTTTGTGTATTCTAATTCTAACTCAGTGTTGCAATAGCCAAATTCAGCACAAAATGTCCTTGGTTTAAAAATAACATACTGCTTACAATACTTGTTACTTTAAAAACACTCCACACACACTCACAAATTAATTACAAAATTAACACAATGCATCTATTTTGGTAACTATACCAATAAACTTCCATTTGACTGTGTCACATCACCTTGGACCAAAGGAAATACAACCCTAAGGACACACATGGAAATAAACTTTCCTCAAGCATAGCAATTATCTTCATCTTTTTTGATCTAAAGTAACTGGTATGCAGAAATAACAGGACAACCATCTCTCCTGCGGAAACACAATTTTCACTCAGAACAGCAGCACCAAATGTCGTGATACTGGTGGTTTTCTCCAGCTCTCAGCTGTGTTAGGCCAGGTGCTCAGGTGAGAATCTTGATGGTGGCTTAAGAAAGTCTCTAGCTCATACTCTAGGAGCTTATGCCAAAAATACTAATATGTATACTTATAACTTAGAGGTCTGAAATTAATTTTTTAAATCAATTGCTTATATTAATAATTTCCACAGCAATCTGCCTTCTTGAAGGGGGCAGAGAAGGAGTGGGGTTGCAAATGAATGAGATATGATTATTTGGGATGGGACATTCTGCATTCGTCCTGTCTCCACCAAGGCTGAAACTTCTGAAGAGTCTTTTGCACCCCAAGATCTTCAGCGATGACTTGGTTTTGCAGGACCACTGCAATTTCACTCCAGCAAAAGCAACCTTCATAAAAAGTATTCATAGCTTATGAGTTTTGCACACATGTTCACACGTGTACAAAAGTTATATTTGAGTACAAATATAAGCCATTCCCATTCATTTCTTCTCAGCCTTCATACATGATCACCACCTAATAAAATGAAAAAGCCCCAGAAAACTGGAGATGTTAATGGGAGACTCACCACCACAGCTATACAGTAAGTGCAGAGGCAATTTCTGGTTTACGTCGCCGTTTTCTCCATTAAGTCAATGGCATTTATCACATCTGGAGCAATGAAGTGGTGGATCACACCTCAAATACTTTAAGCATTACCACAGCTCCAACAGTCCCCTTTAATAAAAGGACCATGTACATATATAATCAATCTACTGCTGCAACCTTACAGCTTCCATCACCAGAATTTCTTCAGTAATAACTGTCAATAGTTTACACAGGACAAAATTTATGTAAGCTTAAGAAAATCCCTCAACCTTGGCCACAGTTGCTGTACAAAGCAGCAAAAGGCAGTAAGAATCAACATATAGGGCAGGATTAATATAGAAGTTAGCAGTACTTTCCTAAGACTAACAGACACATGACAGGGGAAGACAGAAAAACGAGCTTTCAGGTACACAAGCCTTTCGTACATCCAGGCTGAGGATGTCCAACCTGACTGCAAGACTCATGCTTCATCTGGGTCTTACAATTTGCCTCTATTGCATAAAAAGTGCTTATATAGACTATCAGACACAGGCATCAACATGGATGGGACCTGCAGCGCATGCTTTTTATTAAGCACAAATACCAAGGATATGCCTAAAGGCTTTTCTGTATTCTTCCAAACCTATTAGGTCAGTTTTAAGAAAGACACCAAGTCTCCCAAAGACACCAAGTCTCTTGATCGAGTCCCACCTCACTGGCTGATCATCACAACTAGGTAAGTAGTGTTACTAGTTAAAGCTGACCTTTATTACTAAAATAAGCAGTATTTCCTAAATACTCTGTAAAAAAGAGCAAAGAGAACAACCCAAAGAGTACAAAATATCAGTTTAACATCTTAAATGGAAAGAACAGAACACTAAAAGGCTTCACAGCTACTTTCTGTGTTTAACAAGGAAACAGAAGTTGTACTGAGTGGACCTGAAGCAATCAGGCAGTAAAAACAGATGGCTCCTGGAAGCAGAGTGGATGCATAAGGGAAAGAATCACTGACGTGTCTGGTTTTCATACATATGTATAGTACATGCCACTGTCAGTTGGATACCAGGCTAAAGAGACATGCACTCTATACCACTGCAGAGACATCCTAAATCCACCACCTACATCAAGTGTGTTGCCTGTTGCTCCCGCTGCTATGTTCCTACATACAAGGTCTCCCTAGATCCCTTCCCTCTTCACCCCCTTCTGAAAAGTAGAATGAGCAAACATAGCTCATTTCAAAAAAGGAGCAGTCCTTCCCTCTGCTTTCCAGACATCGCCACTGGATTTACAGTTTGTTCACATAGGTAAGAGCATGTAAAAGCTCACCAGACATCAGTAATGAACTTTTCCTGCCTGCGCTCTTGGGGGTAAAAAGCACGTTTAAAACAGGAAAAAAAAGCCAAGATGCTTACGGTTGAATCTGACATTTCACCTTTTGTTGGTCTGCGTGGGACCAGCTGATGTGGTCTAGAGACAACAGCTAGCTGTGCTACCGTAAATATAATGCAACTACAAGATTCAAGACAACTTAAAAATAAGCAGATTCGAGGCCAACAAACTTCAAAAGGGTGCTTTCTTCGAAACAGCCATAATATCAAATCTGGGCCACCACAATATAAAGTGGAATTATTCCACTAACTTCACTGGAGAGATGCTAGTTTACATCCAATGAAGACCTGTCTTTATGCTCAATACCCAAGTGCCAGAAAATAATGACTCAGAAAAATAACCCATCATTAATCCAATCCCACTGTAATTATGGAGATTAAATTTAAACAATAGCAAATCACTCTCTAAACATAAAACTCTATAGAAGATCTTCAAAGGAGGGGGACCTTTCACTTTTGGACAAAAAAATACAATGAGCTCCTCTTTGTTTCTTTGTGCTGGGAATCAAGCTGGAATCAGCTTACAAAATCAGATTAAAACAGTTGCTCAAAAGCTTCCTTTCAGGATTCTTGAACCAAAGGCAGTCTAAAAATCAAAATAATGCACTAACCAAACATGCAATACCCATGGGACAACAGAAAGTACTAAAAGACATTTTTACAGTATCCACAGAGATGTCTACTTTATGGCCAGTAAAGCTTTTCCACACTGCACTGGGGAGGCAGGCGGCAGTGGGGACCAGCCTTGCTCCGGCACATGATGGGAACTGCTAAAGTGAATGTGAGGAGGAGGAGAGCCTTTGGCAGAACAGTCTGGGGGAAGCTAAGCCCGGGAGGCTGACTGCAGGCCACCGGCATCTCTGCAACCAGCATTCACTTCTGTGCTTCCTGTGCTGTCCCCTAGCAATAACAGAGATCACTTTGCAACCGCAAAGGCAGCCGCCTCCTTCGTCCTCTCCCCACAGCTTCCAAACACAAATGTTAACAAAAACGGTATTTTCTTACCATATGCTGGCACATACGACAGGTCCCTGCACTGAAAACAGTGCTGTATCTTAGGAAAACAAAACATCTTTCTGCTTAAGAGATGCCAAATTGCTTTATCAAAGGCACTACTGTTTGCATTTTTGTGGCAATATTAATGCAGTTCCCACTGAGAAGTCGATAAATACCCTGACTGCAAAAACACCCCTCTGGAAGAACTGATCTGAAGCTATTTCTGTATTGCATTTCCAAATAATTTATGATTAAAATAATATTATGCTTTCCAAAAAACCATTTCTACTTCACAGCCAGGTTTCAGGCACGCAGACCAGCATTCAGGGAAGAAGGCAATGCTGTCAGCCTGGGAGCAGGGACACACGATGGGAAGCACATCGCAGCTACACACGTGGAGGGAAAAGCATGCTCTGCTCCTGTTTGCTCCCTTGGCTTTATGTTTACTCCTGCTTCCATGCCCACACAGTAACTGCCTGGGACACTTAGAGCCACCCGTGGAAATGTTTTCTGCTCGCAGCGTTTCCCACCCTCCAGGCTCACCACAGGTCACGCCATATTTCCTGCTGGCATGGCCACCGGCACGCAGCTCCCTGGAAGTGCACAGCTGCCCCGGGTGCACTGAGTGGGTCTGGAAACGTTTTCAGGAGTTTTTACATGGTGTAGCAGTTGCCTGGCTTATCCTGCATCATCTCCCAAAATTATCTGCCCTTCCGCAGGAATTTAAGGCAGCCCAAACCAATTCACTCGCACGTCTGAGCTAAATTTCAAAACCAAGGTTGTACAAAGTGAGAAAGTTTTGGTTTATTTTAATTTATGGGCATTTCCCTCTCTGCTTTTTTCACAGGCGAGGTTTTGTGTTCATCAGTAAGACTGTGAGTCAACCAACAAGTAAGAAAGCTGGCATCATAAAATTGCTTGAAAGGTAAGTTGCATGCTTTCATTTTGTTGAGCACTCATCTCTTAGCATCACGGGCAGGTTTCAGCTTTTCATTTAATAGCCCAGTTGAAAGAGGTATCTCCTGAACACAGTGTAATCACTCCCTGTAAAAGTTCTGCCCAGAGTGCTTAAGGTTTTTATAAATTATTGAAAAGGTTTAATCCAGCACTCGAGACACCGATACACAGAAAAAATCAGCTGAGCTTCAGCTTGTCATGCTGTCCCGAAGTCTATGCCACCACACTGTAACAGCAGCATCACTGACATGACTCTAACGGACACCATGAAATGCTGTTGTGTCACTTATTATTTAGTGTTGAGTATTTTACATAGGGCTCCAATTCCAAAGGACTGCGTTAAACAGCATCCAGCCAAAGAACCACAAAAGACCACGGGGAACTGGCAGGGTACTCTGTGGGAGAGCACAAAGGACACTGGACTTGGTATCAGCCAGAGAAAAGAGAAGACATGAGAAAGGAGAAAGCCCTGCACCTACAGAGGGTAGAAAGTGATGGCAAGAATTAAAGGAATAAAATCATAATCTGGAAATGCCACAAGTTCCCAATGTTCAACATGGCTGCAAAGCAAATGGTCTCCAGGAGAGTCAAGGTAAGAAGATGCCACAGCTCTGAAGACCTACATGGCATCACATGTGGCCCTGGGGACTGGAGGAGACACAAGCAAAGCCAACCCTCTCTAAATGGAGATTTAAGCAGCCCCAGCACTGGCCACCCTGATTCCTCCCACCCTGCCATCTGCCTTGCACCCATCAGAAGCAGACAACTGTGGAAGCAGAAGGGGGAAGCCTACCCATTATGTCCCCAGAGCCTTCGCTTAACAAGCACCATGGTATAAGCCCTTCTGCTTATCACCACACAGATTTTGGTTTAGACAGGATGAACTCCAGGCACATTGTCCTCTATGCAACCCACAGGAGGGATGCAGCCAGAATCAACCAAAGTGGGTTCCTGGCATGCCTCAATTGTAAAAACAGGTCTCCTACCCTATCAAACCACTGAAATCCTATTTTTTCATCTGCTCACTGGCCATGCCACCAGGCTGTAATTTGGGAGGTGACTTTTTTACCTCTGAAATCTCATCTGCTGTCAACCAATATAATGATGCTGCAGACAGCCAAGCAGCCATCAGACATCTAAAAATTTGCAGCCGCTACGGGCGGTTGGAGCAGAGGTCACAGAATTGTCATTAATAGTTTTACCTAACCTGCAGCTTTTCAGCTTCTCAAAACATGTATTTAAAAAGAAAGGAAACTTACATCACACATCTTTAACAATCTGCACAGGGGTAAAGAATTTCACCCTTTAAAAAAGAAATTAAACTAAGCAAAAAAAAAAAAAACTTGACAAAAAGCCCCAGTTTGCTTAACAGCTGTTCTCTAAGCCTTCCTTTTTCATTATTTTTTATATTCCCACATCCCCCAGTGACCAGAAGCATACTTGGAATGTCTCTGTTCATCTGATAAATCCATCAGTGGCCGCAGCCCCGCACCAGGACCGTGGGGGACACAGCTCCTCTTCCCAGCTGTGGAGCATGGGTGCCCAGCCCAGTCAAAAGCCAGAGATGCAGTGCTTCGGGAAAAATGGGAAAGTCCTGGTCAGGTTGGGAATTCATAGGGAAAAAGCAAAACTTAAGGAAAAACACCATTTAAAGAACTATTAAAAGAGGATTTGTGGAATAATCCTTAGTTCCACATAGTTGGACTCATTTTAATACAGTAGCATAGCTGGGTAGTTCACCTGAAAAACATCCAGCAGGAAACAGGACAATCTCTGCCAAGTTCTACTTTTTTTTTCCCCTTTCTCTTCTCCCACCATCCCTTCACTCTCACCAAATACACAAAGCAATCCTTGGGCTCTAGGCATTTAAAAATTAAAGTTACGTACAAATGGTCTTAAAGTAACAGCACATAAATTAACTCCACAAGTCCTCAGGTTAACAAGTAGGAAACTAGTAAATCTCGCTGGTTTAAAACCAACCAAGTGTATGTAGGCATTTCTGGCTTTCAGTTTATCTTGACCCTTTTCCTGAATACTGATCATTTAAGGAAGCAGGGTCCTGGATACAGAATTCATAAAGAAGAAAAGAGAAGGTGTTAAAATTCTCAGCAGAGCCGCTTGCCCACACATTAGCTTTTAGATACTTGGCTTCTCTATCTTCACACTCTGCGATTCATGTGCTGTTTGGCTACCCCAGTATTTCTCTGCCCCACCCAACCCAGCCTTGTCATCACTGCCCTCCTCTCTTGCCTTGACTGGTCACATGCCACCCTTGAAGAAAAACATCAAGACTCTTCAACCTTTAGTAAATATATGGAGATCATGATTGAAATAAATACCCACAACTAATTTCAAATTTTCATCTCAAAATGAGTCTTTTATTTTTCATTGTCAACAACTGAATTGCCCAGACACAGATTTTAGTTTATGACTCGGTGACAATCACATTGGTTATAAAAAAGATTTGGGTTTGTTTGGGCCTTTAAAATATATATTTTTTTTTCATTTTTAAAGTTACTGCAGGATGATAATGCTATAGATGTGACAGTGTTAGCAAGACTCCAAGGAGATAGCTGCCATACCTAGATGGTTTTGCTCTGTGTTTTAGTAAGAAAACCATCAACCATTGGATCAGTCTAGCACCTCAATGCACTTTCTTTACAAATATATAGACAGGAGGGTGATCTGACAAGCAAACCCCTTTCTAATGCACATTTACTAAAACCACTTTTACCCCTGAATGCTAAACCACCCTAACAAGTGGGGTTGTGGCTCACATAACTGAATGTTTTTACTGCTGTTCTCAGGTAGAGACAGCAGGGCTAAAGCTTTATACATCTGAATGCACAAAAAAGGGCAATTAATTATATGGCATGTCCTAGTAAAGAACTTCCTCCAGTCAAAATAGAATACCAGGAACCTAAATGTTGTATAATTGATGTTATTAGCTGCAGCTAATCATACTATCATACTTGGAGAAATCTCCAATTCAGAAACAGCAGTGTGAAGTGCTCTACAATGAGTAATAATATGTTCAATACTAAGGGAGAGGGATAAAAATGATTCTAAAAAATGTGCTCTCTGGTACAATAACAGTCTCTCAGAGAATCGCCAGGCAGAAAACACGGCGGGATACCAAAAGAAAAACACACCATGTTTAAAGCGTTGTCTCCATTATACTGAAAATGGGGAAGGGGGAGAAGGAGGGACGTGGGTAGAGAGGAAACCCCTTGTATTTACCTAACCTACCTGAATGCTAATGCTCACATGTGTGTTATAACAAGATTGGGGACTTTGAAAGCTCTAATCAGTAGGTGCAAGAGCAAATATTTATTCTGATCCATTCCAACTCTCTGTGGTTTGTAAATCCCCAAGAAAAAAAAAATTATCTGCAGAACAAACCAGTCCAGACCACAGATTCTGGCTACTTTACGCGAGTTAGAAAATTACAGGAAATAGGCCAACTCCAAGGAGGGCTTTTTGGGGACGTTTTTGTTTGTTTTCTGAAGACCTGGGACTACCCGATATACGTGCACTTGTTTGGGTAGCTGAGGAGAATTCTTTCAGGCATTCTTTAAAGCATAATCACTGCAATATAGAATTCCACATGCTTGATGTCTCGGTGAGGTGTTGATGTATATAACCTCACAGACTCTTTCTGACCCACGCTTTTCATCCAAAGACATTAAAAAAACAAACAAAAAAAACAAAAAAAACCCAAACCTGAATAACAACACCTTTGTATTTCAAAATCCTGCAGAGCTTCTAGCAACATTATTTCTCACCCTGTTACCCAAACGCACGGAAAGAATCACTCCATATCTTTTCATCAGAGGAAAATCTGAGATGGAAAATATTTTAGATAGAAGTTTTATCTTATTGAGGATAGCATCTATTCAAAGTGTTAGAAGATCTTTCCATTCAGCGTTAGAAAACCGCTTCTATGAGAAGAAGACAAAGTTTCTTTACCATGTGGAAAAAATCAGAAGCTTAAGCACTCTGCTTTTGGTTGAGGCAGAAAGAGTGTGCGTGAAACAGAACTCTTGGCCTCTACCATAGGCACTGAGATAAGGCCAGCACTTTAAAAAAGGCAGGTAAATACAATACGTTTTCTAGTAAGTATTTCCATTAGAAATTCTTTTCTCATAATTATGCTGTTAATATTTTGGATTTTGAGTTTTGTTTTCTTTTTTTTCAATCAGGGAAAACAGAAACTCCACAGTGAGATATTTTTAGTGGGAAGAAATATTCATGTTCAAAGACAAGATTTTATTATGAATATTAAAAAAAGCTGATGCTCAACAACAGCAAAGCTGATACAAACCCTCTTGAATATGTATTTTAACCTCATACTTCTGGCTCAGTTTTGTGAAAAGTATTTTTACTCTGCCATTGCCATTCTGCTATCTATTCATAACTGTTCATGGTGACAAGAGCAGCACCAATGCAGCAATAGCAGCTGGGATAGCTACCCTGCATCCAATGCATCATTTGTCATAGGACCTACTGAAGCTGCATCTTACTCAAAAAGGCATTGGGCATGGCCAGTGGTCTGATAACTAACAGCCTGACCGACCTGAGATTAATACCACCTGTGATTTACCAGTCATATATTTCATTTGGCTGTGTTACAAATAAATCCTGTTTGGGTACCGAGTGCCAACGTCCAGGTCTTTAGACAGGTGTCTGAAGCAGTATGACTATTTAGCTTTTAAGAAACTCAACTGTCCTCTGCACACAGAAGGAACTGTGACAGAAAGCCTTTGAAAACTCTCCAGTTCTGGCATGGAGCTCCCCTCTCCTGTCTCTAATTGCCTTCAAGAGGGGAATCATCTCTGCACACAGACTGATGCTGCTCAGCACCTTCCAAGGAAATGACTTTCCCATAGGCAACTGGATGATTTGAATGCTCTGCAAATTAAACAACCTTCTTTCTGCTTTCCTCATTCAATGCAAAGCTACCAAGCCCCTACAGCAATTTCCAGCTTCCAGTGACGCCCTTCAGGCCTTTGCCACCACTTTCACTCAATAGTGGGGCCAGACCATGCAAACACTATTTCAGCCTCAGTGTCTGCTCATGGTTACTAGTCTCAAAGCGCCTTGGAAAGCCCACTCCAACACTTTTCCTAATAAAATCCAAAGAAAGGGAGTGAAGGAAGAGTCCTTTCTCACCTTTCTTTTCCAGCCTAATTTCACCTCAATTTATTCTGAAGTCGTAGAACTGATTATTTTTTGAATGAAATCAGCCTGCTCCTGAGAAACACTTCTGCTCCAGAGAAAACTCTTTTTCAGCGGAAAACAAAATCTTGTCCCTAGATGTGCACCCAACCCAACCCACAGCCCAGCTGCAGCACTGGGTGCTCCCTTGGGTTGCTCTCTCCACTGAGGAGACTCCTACACCCACAGGGAGAGCAGACCAGCAGAGGGACTGAGTGCTGTAGAGGTCAGTTCCTCCAAAACAGCACCAATCCCTTGTCCAAAAAGCTTAACAGCATTGGCCTGTATGGGTGGCACTGTCCTTTCAAGGCACAATAGGTAGAAATAACCATCACCAGCATTAGGACAGGTTAGTCCTCTGCGTGGAGGTATATGGAGCACTATGTGTATTTCCTCTTATGGACAGAAGCAGAAAAGGTCCTTTCAGAGAGACACAGGCAGGGGTTCTTCAGGAATTCAAGCCCAGCTTTATGCAGAACACAGGTGATACAGGGGTGGATCACAGCACTTGCATCGTGTTGCTTGAAACTACCCATAAGGGAGGTCAGAGCATGCAAAGAGAAAGGGCTCAGGGAAACATGCCTGGTTTCACCAAAGGCTGCTGCTTTGCCAGGTAGAATCCAAAAGTACACTTAAACCACTTCTGGTAACTCACAAAGAGCTGAGCCAAGCCAAAACAGCTATCAGAAACACAGAAGGTCTTGCCTCTGCTTGGGTAAGAAGGCTCAACCAAAACTATACTGGACAGTCTTGAGTTATTTGAAGTACTGCAGTCTAAATAGTTCCTCAACTAAAAGCTCCATAGGACAAATTGGCTAACAGATGTGATAGGCACACCTTTCACAAAGTTGTAACAGCTAAGTTAAGAGTCTCATGAAAACCCCTTTCCACTCCTGAGTCATTGTTAAGAGTCTCATGAAAACTCCTTTCCACAAAGCAACCTCTCTCCAAGTCATTTGACCGATTGCAGGTATTTGCTTCTGACATAAAACCAAACACAAGTCTATTTGCTTTTGGTTTAAAAAAAAATACCTTGGAAAGACCTTGGGAAACTAGAATGTAAATTATTTTGTAGCTTCCCTCACAATGCTCTTCTCTCTACAAGACGAAACATTTTGCTGGCATCTGTAACAAATCTATATTTTTAATACCAGTAGCATGCTGGATAAGCAAGGCAATGTAATACTGGAAAATACCTGATTTTCCTCATTTCCCAATAAAATTGGCTGAACTTTATTTGGCTGTTCACCTCCACCAACTAAAGACTGACATCTGCTTTTTGGTCTACATAGTTAATAGAAAGTTTCCATTTGTTTAGAGTTCATTTTGCATTCCTATAGACAGTAGAAAACTGTAACAAAATTTTGCATTTGAAGGAAATACCATTCACATCACAAGGTACAGGAGCAGACATTCAGAAAGACTAGAAAGTACATGATCAAATACTGCATAATCTATTTAGCCAAAAAGCTATTTAACCTCTTAAAAACCTTCTCTCCACTGCTCATTTAGAATACAAGCATGCACTTGCTATACTTTTACCTATGTTACAAATGTAACACTGTAAAAAAACTGTGTTTGCAAACCACTTCCTTTTTTTTTTTACTGTAGGTAACTGTGTTTTATAGCCAGTAAAGAGCTCAGAAGCAGATGGTATCAAGTATAGGTGCATTAATAAAAGAATGAAACCCTCCCTCTCATTTGATCACCATATGCATCAGTATAACCACAGATGAACTTCAGCTCTTCCTCCTGCCTGCATCTTTGCAAAGACTCAAAACGTTGTGTACACAAGTGACTGCCTTCCCTCACCAACCGCCTTGGAATTACAGCTCTCCCTGCTGCTCCCAAAGCACAGATGAACCAGAACTCAGTTTAATGCCATTCTGGGAAATGCCACATGTACTTGCAGGCGCTTTGCAAGCACCACTGGTGCCATCCCTGGCAAAATGAGCTGTGTAAGCACAACTGAAGTGCCTTGTACACTTCCCAGACAATCCTTGCTTTGCCACTTCCCTTCTTTTGGACAGGACCCATGACCATGGTTGCCTCTATAAGCAGATGCTCACACTCCTGCCTGTATATTCTTCTCTCAATGGACAGTTGTGCATGTTGCTCTTGCACCCTCCAACTGAGTTGTTTCTTTCCCTTGCTCTCTCACACACTCGCTAAACCAACAATAGTGGGATGGGATATTTTGATGATGAGACACTGGTAATAGGTATGTTTTACACAGATGTACAAATTCATTATTTTCTTGCATGTTGAGTTCGCACGCACATTGTACAGCTCTTAGCTCCTCCATACCACCAGGTATTCACTAGGGAGGGACATGGCTCTGTATTCACGTAATACAAGCAGCGCTACACCAACTCCAGGCAATAGATACTTGCCTCCATCAGGAAGCAAGAAGTGTCTCCATGGCAGATTTATACCCCATCCACTTCTCTTCCTTCTTCAAATAAGAGATTGAGAGAATTGTTCAAAAGTTAAATTTAAATGAAGTTAAATCTTCCCTTCCTTCTTGTTACATGCATCAGATCATTTATATGCTGCATTGCCAGAGACTGCTGGTGAGATACTGAGAGGAGATTAAGTGTGTCTCTCTCAATAGCACCCTGAAAAGTCCGAGAGGGAAATTAGTTTCTGGTTCCCCCAGCACATTCACCTGCAGCACCAGGAGACTGGTGGCAAAGTTCTGGATTTTTCTTGCCAAGCGTCGAGGTTCATCAATGGAAGGAGAGTTTTGGAAACTTGAAAAACTTCTGCATGTTCAATTTAGCACTGAACCGCTGGACAAGGAGGAAAGCTTTTTTTATGTTGTATCTAAAGCCGCCAAACAGAATCATGTTGAAAAGCACACCAAACAGAATCAACAGAGCTGTGGAAAGCTTCTGAGAGTGAAAATGATAATTTTGGCCTCTGTTTGGCCTCTGGAAGGCTAATGAGAGGACTGATGGAAGAGTCTGTTTCACTAGTTCAGCTCTAGGGTTCACGTAAACTCAGTGTGACTGGCAGGTGCTCACACTCTGCCAACTTCGTGCAACCCCATAGTATGCTGAGAGTGTCAGGACATTATCTGGGAGCACTCGCACAGTTTCCAGGGGGGCAGAGCTCAACCTCTGAAGTGTTAAGTGAGTTAGACACACACTCCTACATGTAACATGTTGAACAGGGTTAAGCCACCTGCCTAAACATAGCCAGCTATGCTTTGAAACAAAGCCTTTTAAGACTGAGACTATTCAATACAGTATTTTCAAAACTTTATGCTACTCTACTCAAAGAGCTGGGGATGGGGCGAAAAGAGAGAAGACAAAACCCCTTCCATAAGGGCAGCTGAATCCGAGGTTTAGGTCTACAAATAGTTTAAATCCCCAGGAAGAGCTTGCAAATGCCCAGCGTAAATTTCTGATCCTTTGTCTATTGAACCTTTTCCTACTATTCCCACCCCCTACTAGCCCAGATGAAGCCTCAAGTTTAAATATAAACCCAGCTCACCAGCTGCAAAAGCTTAAAAGGGATACTCACAATAAATTGCCCTTCAGGAAAGAAAACATAAAGATAAAAATCTCTTGCCATTGTCTTGCTTATGGATTCTGAAAATCCCTAATGGGTGGTGAGTGGGATGTGGTCAGTGACCAGCAGTGCCTCCTGCACATACACGCTTTCTGTGCAGTTCTCCAAGGAGAACAGTGGTTGTCTGCATTTGATTTCTGAACCACATTTTCATCCTTTTCTGCCTGCACTCAACCACAAAGAAAAACAACATCCATGCTGCGCATTCTTTTCCCAACTCGGGAGCTGCTCTTTTACTTCTCCTCAGGACAGATCATCTGCTACAAAGCGCTTCATAGCAAGATAAGCTGGGATACAAATGTCAGGACTGCCAACCTTTTTTTGAGGACTGCCAGCCAAATTAGTGCTTGTGGGGACACTGATCTATTTCTGTCTGCAAAGGGTTACACACTGGAACCACTTCTGACAGTCCACACTATAGAGCAAAGAGGAGAAGGATGGGGATAGGGTAGGGGTGAAGCCCTTCCCAACGTGTGGATCAAAGATGACAGTGTATATCCTATTATTGCTTGAAAGCACTGGAATTTTTGCCAAATTCTGTGTGGTTTTCAAAAGAAATGACTCTATGATTTCTTTACAGTCTCAAGATTTCAGAAGTTTAAGGAAGCATCGGAAATAATGAGAAACGGGTGACGCTGGTTACTGTGGTTCAGCCAATTGTCCAATTCTCCCTGTCTCTCAAAGTAAATAAAAATAGACAACTCTAGTGCTGGCATTGAGGGTGAAATATTAACATCTTTCTTAGCCTTTCTGTTTCCTATGAACAAATGTTCAATTAAGAAAAAAAATAATAAAATATTCAAAACCGGAATTTTGACTGAGACATTTGTTGCGTTTGGTTCTGAGTAACAGATTGTGACACACTGGGTTCAGCTTCAAGACGCTGAAAAGGTCTCTGAAATAACAATTTATGAGATTCGCAATTCCACTTTAGGAACAACCCTCCATTAGACCTTGCTGATCAGAGTACTTCCTCTGGCACCCAACACAGGAACAACAAAAGCCATTAGAGGACCCCAACAGATGATACATCTAGAAGAAGAATGCTGACCTTAAATCTTGAGACATTTAATTAATTTTGTCTTCCTTTTACTAAACCATACAAAAAGTAAGCCACAAATCAATATACGCTAATTTAACTCATCACCCCACTGTTTTATAGAGCCACAGAACTCAACACTGACATTATCTATGCCTTTCTGAAATAAATGTGCCAGTACTCCGGGTTAAAAAAAAGAAAAAAAAAAAGGTCTGAATAAAGAATGTTACCACCATAAAAATTTGTTCCTCTTAGATTATATACTCCAGACTATTGCATTCCTATAAAATTATGATGAGGGCAAATTGTCCTCATGCCACTTCAAAAAAGGCAGCGTATTAAGCAGTTTCTTAGGCAGCTTTTTCTGCATTATTAGTAAGCAACAGACATGATGCTTTAGGCTGCATGGCAACCTCATAGCACCCTTCCAGTATCTGAAGGGGGCCTATAAGGATGCTGGGGAGGGACTCTTCATTAGGGACTGTAGTGACAGGACAAGGGGTAACGGGTTAAAACTTAATCAGGGGAAGATTAGGTTAGATATAAGGAAGAAGTTCTTTACTGTAAGGGTGGTGAGGCACTGGAATGGGTTGCCCAAGGAAGTTCTGAAGGCTCCCTCCCTGTCAGTGTTCAAGGCCAGGCTGGACAGAGCCTTGGAAAACATGGTCTAGTGGAAGGCATCCCTGCCCATGTCAGGGGGGTTGGAATTAGATGATCGTAAAGTTCTTTCTAACCCTAAACATTCTATGATTCTATGATAATCCACCATGAAAGTAACATCATTGACAAGACAAAAGAATAGCCCGATTTCTTCATTTTAGACATCCAGCACTACAGTTACAATGTCAAAAGTCACCAGAGAGAATACATGGCATGTTGGAAAACCCCATCAAGTGTTTTTAACCTATGGACATTATGTGGGCATTCTATCTGCTCATTTTTGCCACAAAAATTGCAAGAATATGGGGTAGAAATCTCTGCCCTTCTGGATAAGGGCTTTCTGGGGGGTTGGTTTTGTTTGGCTGAAGTTTTTGGTTGTTCGTGGTTTGGGGTTTTCTGTTGGGTTTGTTGGTTTTTTTTGTGGTGGTGGTGGTTTGGGGTTTTTTTTCTTTCCTTTTTGTTTGTTTTTTGTGTTTTTAAGTTTCAGTATGCATTATGAATAATGTAGAAGGCAAAGTCAGAAATGGAAAACTCTTTGGGGAAGACTAGCAACATTTTCATGCTTGACCTAGATTAGACACTTGCTCTCCTCACATAGTCCAAGACTGACATGTCTATGTAACATAATTCATCTTTGCAATCTTTGAGGAGGCAAGATTGCCAGGATCACTTTCTGAAGAACAATAAGGTTTGAGAAAAGTATGTTCCTCAGGGTTTTCTTCAGTTCTCCATTGCCAGCAGTAATGGCACACTGTATTCCTTGAAACGGGTGAATATCAAAAAGCCCAATCACAGATATCCACAGGGTTAATTTTGTATTCTCACGAACCGAAGTTTAAAATCCATTAAACATTAATCGTTTGCAACGCTTTGAGCCATAGCACTGACCTGACCCATTAAAACAGAGCAAATCCTATTGGTGGAAAGCGTGTAGTCTTTTTAACCTGACACTTCACACTTCAGCAATAATGAGACTAAAACCCAAATTAAGTCATGTGTCGCTTTGCCTGGAGATAAACAGAGCTAACTCTGCTTTATTTGATGACCTCCCATAGTGTGGGAAGGCTCAGCTTGAAATTTTTCACATACGTATCTATGGCACTGAAGTTTTCTGACATTTTTCATTGTACAGTATTTTATGCTCTCATTTGAGCCCTTTGATGATCCTCTCTAGGATTTTGTTTTGCCTTAAATGGTTCTGCAAGTTTCTTTGTAAAGCTAAGACTGCTAAACCCACTGTTGATGCCATGTTTGTTTTCTTTCGTCATAATGAAGTATCAAGTATTTGATTCACAGTCATTCTTGTTACATGAAAACTTCAGCATGACCCTCACTGGGAAAGATCTGGTTTCATTCCAGAGTCTTTGATACAGCTGCACAATTAAAATGCCATCTATTTTGAACCATTTAAAACAGAGATAAGCTATGAGAAAAAGAACCTGTGTAATGCAAAAAATACTAGTATTTCAATGTCTGAACTGTGCAAAGTTATCAGAGGGAAGCAGTTAAATCCAGTGTCCTATTCAAGCTAATTACTGCCCAGATAACAATCTCACCTGTGCTGAATGGATGCAGAGCCCTTCTCATACCTGTTATAGCAGTATATGATTTCATAATCCAAAAAACATGAGGCATACACATTGTTAGAGACATTTACAATGAACTCACTTGCGGCAGTTCAGCACACCAAGCCCAAGTGAGCCAGCACCTGCCAAAGGCTGGTTTGTGGTAAAGGAAAATCTACATCTCTCCTTTCCTGCCTGCAAAGCAGGAAAACAATAGGGCATTAAATGCCACAGATGTTTTAACAAACATGAAGTTTTTACAGTTATCACAGAAAGAAATAAAATAAAGGGAAGCCCGCGGTGACAGCATCCCCTACAGCAACCACTGTAACATCCATGTTGACCTTCACAGAAGTGATGGGGGAAGCAAAACGCAGTGCAAGCAAAGCTGGTTACCATATTTCTGATCAATTGATGGAAAACTGCAAAGAGTTTTTAAAAACAATGCTTTTGAATGATACGAATAAGTGCATGTGGCATAGTACAGACCACGTGTGAAAAGCTTTTTATTGTATTTTTCATTTCTTTCAAATGAAGCAAGGCAGATGCTCTGTTCTCCTCCTGGTACCACATGCTCAGTGGGTAATAACGGGTTCCCCTGTGCTGAACATCACGTTTTCCTGTATCAGGAAAACATGTGTTTTCCTGGCACATGTTTTCCTTGTGTGCAGGAAAACAACGCCAGTCTTCCCTCCATTACTTAAAAATGTTTTATTCCTCACATGACATTAGGTAAGCAAGCTTTGAATTGTCACTCACTCAGACTTTAGACCAGCAAGACAGATACAAAAAAATGAGGAAGGCAAAAACTAGGTTGTGACAGAAACAAGATAAATGTTTTCGATGAATGAATGAATGAATCTTTCCCATTGTTATGTGAAATGCTCCAAAGACAGAGCAGCCAGTTCCCCAACCCAACAGCAAACAAGAATGGCTTCCAGGAGTTGAACAGGAAAGCCAGAAGAGGGATGAGCCAAGAACCACAGGTTCAAAGTGCAAAGCCCCTCATGCTTCTTCAGGGAGATTACATGATTTACATAAGGTCAGAAGGGAGCCAAGGTTCAAGCTGCGATTGAAATTCAAATGTTTTTGGAAGCCTCATTTTTTGACACAGTTTAGATTGTTTCATCTTATCAGAAGCGAGCCTCGGAGGCTGCCTTGATGTTCCCAAATTAAAATGTGCTCAACTAAACACATGCCCTGCAATTCCTCTTTTCTTTCTCCCTTCAGGGCTTTCAGGGACAAGTTTTTCCCAGGACCCTCAATCCCAGCCAACAATATACAAAGCAGGAGTGGTACCAATCTACTGCACCCTGGGAAAGAACAGACTAACCACGTGGGGGGAGTCTGTAGCCCTTATCACATCCATAAGCTTCCCCCAGCACCAGCCCATTATTAGCACAGTCAGGCTCTGCCACAAGCCCACTGGTTAGGCTCTTCATGTCAGAATGGAAAGAAATAGAAAGTTTCTACAACAGCCACCCACAGCTGCTGCAGCACAGGGGACACTTCATCAGCAGCATCTGGCACTAGCACTGAAAACATGGTGTGGAGGAAGTACTCCTCCTCCTGAAATGCTGTCTTTGCCTATCCAAGCAAAGCCTATTTGCTAAAGCTCTGCAGAGAAACGAGGATCCAGTCCTGGGAAGCATAAACTTCACTCATGTGCTGAGGGCTAGATACATTTTTACAAGCCTGATGTATTGAACACTGGAAAGATTTCTTTTTTCCTTGGGACTTTTTTTAGGTGGGAGGAGGAAAGAGAGCTTGCTCTTAGGAAAAAATCTGCAAGAGATTTTTGATGTAAAAGACTCTTGAGCTTTTAATGAAGTGGAAAGTTGGTCTTTTGGGGGGGGGGGGGGAATAACATTTATAGCCTTCACAATGTCTGTGCCAAAGCTAGACCTCTTCAGAAGCAAACTGAGTGTCTATCAAACAAGTATTAGTAGATTATAGGGAAAAATAGGGCAGAGACTATTCTTTACCATTGATTACTATTGATTACCATGCAGCTAGTACAATCCAGTGTTTACTGTTAGCATTTTTACAGGTCACGCCTAAGTAAAGCAGTAGACACGAGTGCCATCCCTACCGCGGGGCCAGGATGCAGGAGGGGAGGCATGAGCACAGTGACCTCCAGCATTCTCTTCTCCTTGCCCTGCAGAATTTAATCTGCAAATTAAGATAACAACTTTACCCTCCCTGTTTAGTCTGCATTCTGCCCCAGGTCTGAAAAATCCCACCCGTCAGTGGAGAAGCCCCCCTGGGAGGTGCTGTTAACCATCACTTGGAAGGGGAAGGTACAGCAGATGCCTGAGGAGAGCACAATGCAGGGGACGAGGAGATGCCATGCCAGAAGCCCAGAGGCAAGACCCAATATTCCTGTCTCAAAATGCTCCATACGACACACAAACACACTAAAAGCCACTTTAGCTCTCAGCTAGATCAAAAGCAAGACAAACTTTTTGGCACAATAAAAGAGAAGGCAAGCAAGGCTTTATCATATGATTCCAATCACAGACAAGGGGCCTTTCAGCCCTCCAGAGATTAGCTTGAATGAGCAGTGTAGGTTTGGGGTGGAATAACTCTCCATTTCTTAGGAAGTTAATCTGTCTAATTTTGGAGGGGGGTGGTGAGGGGGCTCTCCTCCTCAGGAGATAAGCTGCTTTTATAGTCTTAGAAATTCTTACAGCTGCCAGGGGTATTAACAAGCCTCATACATGCAGCATGATCTTTTCTGCTTTCAGTGAGAGCAAACCTAGAGCTGTTGGCAGCCCTATTTACAGCCATCTCCCAACAGGCAACGAGTGGGTCACGCCACTGACAAACAGGTTCCTGAAGCATTACCAGATTGTTTGCATTAGTTTACAGGAGACTTCCATTTGTGGTTGCCTTTTTTTTTTTTAATAGGAGGCAAGGAAAGTTTCAGCATTTCCCTCAAGCATAACTACGTTTCTGACATGTTAATTGCTACTCAGAAAGCCCGCAATTAGACAAGCCTAACATCATTGCTCTCCATGTCTATCACCAAAATCATCATTTCAGACCAATTAAAGAAGCCCCTCACCCACCTGATGAATCAGTTCGGGCTCCTTTGACACACAAAAACCTTTTGTAGTGGATACAATTACTCCAAGGACGATTCTGGCCCTTTCACCAGTTGGAACAAGGCTCTTTCTCGATTGAAAAGACCTGCTTCCTGCCCCTGACAGAAAGAACATAAAACTGTTCCAGGGACCATCTTCAAGTGCTGTCAACCCCAACTGGCTATGCCTTACTGCTCTGCTTATGAACAAAATCCATCAGTTTGCACCAGTATTTGAAAGGCTACTGGCATTCGAACCTCCCCACAAAATTTGTGGCTTGTCATGCTCCTCATAATTATCTTTGATTTACCAAGGAACCTAACATTTTGGCCACATCCTCATGACACAATATCTGAACCATGGGGGTTAGAGACAGCAGCAACACATGTCTCTGAGCCTGCCACCTTCCCATGCCTCCTCCTCAGGCACCCCCTAACTTAATTCCATCCCCAGGTGCTGCTTCTCTGGTGTTCTATCATCATTTTCTTTCCCCAGGTGTACAACAGAGTGCTCCCAGGATGACCACCAGACAAAACAGCAACCCTGTTAGCAATGATCATTCCAATCAGAGGACTTCACGCACAGTCCAAATGCAGCATCTGCACTCCTTTTGGATACTCTCTGTAATCAGACTATGAATGGAATTTGTCCGTGACCTCTCTTTAGCTGCCTGAAGTAAACAAAGCTACCCCAAATGATTTTGCCTCCTGCAAATCCTCAGCTGTATCTCTTGACCCAGATTAAGATAATCCTCTGACTAGATAGGGGGTTTCGGAAGCTGCTGTCAAAATACACACGGATTATTTTCAATGACATTTTACCATTCTTTACTTGGTTGCAGTATCTGCCACAGAAAAAAAAAAGTTTCCTCAACAAGCCACCTCCATAAATTCTGTTTGCACATTTGAAGCCACTCGAGGGAAGTGACTATGTGTAAATTTTATTCCTTCATTACTGCTAGTGATATGCAGAGCAACTATGGAAAGGAGCTGAGGCATGAAGTCCTAATACTTATTTTGGCTCTTCCAAAGAGTCCTTTACTCTAAATTGCCTGACCAACAGTAGCATAACAATAAACTTACACCCTGGCTTTCTGATGGACCTTTTCAGCCATTTCTTAGAACTATTAGAGAGTATATTAAAAAAACAAATATGTAGGTAACATGTGACTTGGTAAAATCTGTTTGTACCTTGTCTCAGTATTTAATCATAGTAGATCACAACATTAAAGCCCAAATTCTGACCCCCTTTGCCACAGGGATAGCTCTACAGATGAATCTGAAGGCAAAATTTACTCCTAAAATATTGATGAAGGGGAAACAATTTTCCCCTCACCTGGATTTGTTTCCCCTTAAAAAGCACTCAGACTGAACCAGGCAAAACCCAACTTCACAGTGGAAGCTCTCCCAGGTATCAACTGGATTTCAACATATCTCACCAACGGCAGCAAGCCCAAACTTCTCATCTTCCCTTCACACCACCTTCCTCAGCCAGGGGTGGCCAGATCCCTACCCGTCGTGGGGATAGCAAAACACAGCAGAAAAGCAAACCCAATAGTTTCATGGGGAAAGACATAAAGGTTCTTTAGCTAAAGAATGACAAAAGAATTACCACTTAACTATATCTGCAGTGAACTGAAGAAGTAATTTTTTTTCTTCTCCATCACTGAAGGCTCATGAGCATAAAGGAGAAAACCTCCTGCGGGTTAGTTAAAGGCAGCATTCTTCTGCACAAAATGCAGCTGGTAGACCGTCACGTGTTAGCCTGGGGGTATTCCTTTCCCTGAACCTTGCAGCTGAACCGCAGGGGATGCTGTGCCGAAGATGACTCCTTCAGTTCACTGGAGAAGCCTTAAGCAGAAAATACCACTGTTTAATCATGCTCTTTCCTATACCTGACACACCTGCTTCCTCCTGTGACTAATCCCCTTTTCTGTTGCGGAAATATCTGGTTATGAAGACAGCGTGGGCACAGAGAGACGGCTAATAGGCTACAGCACTTGCCACCAGTCCATAAACACAGGTAGTAATGGGAAAGCTGGTAAGAACAAATACACCGCTCTTCAGTGCCAGCATGATTAAGCACCAGCTGCAAAACCTAGAGCCTAAGCCAAAGGCCAACAAAGTGAACAGAAGCTTTTCCAGCAAAAGGTGTCAATGGCAGCCTTAGCAAGGGCTTCATTACAAACCCCTGGTCCATCTCTCCATCAGTGGTGCCACTCACAACCACCACTGCCACCAAGGATGGTCACAAGAGCTCAGCCAAGCACACAGGCTTGGCTTATATCTCACTCTGCGCAGAGTCTCATTTACAAGTTAGGGTAAGCAAGACAAAGTAAAAGAGCACCCATCTGCCTGAAAGCTTGCCACCATCCCAGAGAGTCTGGGACTGAAACAGCTTTGTGATAAATCATGGCACCTTCTAGATTTCTGTTACAGAGGGAAGAGGCATTTTGCAGGATTATTTATGGGTGGGATTTTTAAGAGTGCCTGAAGCCTTTTCAAGGAGGTCCCTCTGATCCCACCTGACAGGGGCATTCGTTAGTCCTCATCTGTTCATGTTCCATGTCAACTATCTTAAATCAAATCCTAACTTACTCGTGCTCCAAGTCAATATTCTGATTTCAACGTTCATGTAAGCATACATGAACATGACGCACACAACACAATACAAAGACAGAGACTAAAAAAAGTTATACTCCAACTTGCTCTGCCTAATGAATGTGTGCATGAAAAGCTCTCTGACCAGACAGCTGAGATGAAAAGAAAAGCACACTTACTACACCAACAAAAACCAAGCAGTCACAAAAGGAACACCATGATTTTTGCCTTTGGTTTCTTTCAGTATTGTTAAAATGTGCTTACACAGGTCTTTAAATATTTTTCTGATCTCCGCTTACTGCCTGGAGGCATCTCTCTGAAGAAGAAAGTTCTTTCCTCCCTGTCTCCCCTAATATCCTATGTTAAAAAGTGGGCTTTTTAAGAAGCCAAGACTGAATATAAGATTCAGTTCATATGTACAGAGTTGCAAGAAATTTCTTCCTTTTCCTAACAACAGTGAGTTCATTATGACACAGGTGTGCTGCTGAAATGGTGACTTTTCTAGCAGTTTCCACAAAGATTTCTCCTTACTGGCACTGCTGTGCTGAAGCGTGCCCTGAACGAATAAACTCCTGTTGAAATGTCTGTAGCCATTTACAAGGGAGACAGTGAGGGAAATGTAAGTGGTTGTTCCCAGTCCAGGTTCTAGAAGAAATGTCAGCATCTGGAAGCCATCTCAGATGGACTCTTTCCTGACAACCCCTGCAGAAAGGCTCTTTAACAGACAACAGGGAAGCAGCTACCATCTCCCCAGGTAGAGGAGAGAGGACAGCAGTGAAGCAGCTACCATCTCCCCAGGCAGAGGAGAGAGGACAGCAGTGGAACAGCACGGTGAAGTACATATTGCCCTGTCCATCCCAAATGGGCCTCGCAGGGCTGCTAAGGAGGACCAGGCAGTATTTCAACCCTGTGGCTTAAGACAAGGCAGTGCTCTTTGTTCCAACAGGGCTCATTCCAGCCAGTGACATGGGCTGCAGCTTGCTTTTAATCAAAGGCAGAGAGAGGAACAGTAGCAACCTGGAATCAACAGATCAAGGCATATATTAAATGCCTGGTCAAGGATACCCAGTGGGAGTGTTATTAGTGCAGAGACTTTTGTTAGTCCTCTGCCTGTGTCTGTGCAGACTGAGCTGATGACAGTTGAGGCTGCAGTATGCAGGTCCAAGACTCCAACAGAGTCTCTCCATTAGCTTTGCACTTGTCCAGGCTCTCACCAGGAGATCTTTCTACCATCGTAACCTTCATCTGAACACAGCTGTATAAATCCATCTGTGAAATAATACAAAGTGTCCCAGCAAAACAACAAGCCTCATAGCTTAAAATACTGCTTTCACACTTTTGCTATGAATTTGGGGGGGGGTTCTTAAATGTGAACCTGGAAACAACAAAAACCACCACGCTTTACCTCCCTCTTCCCATTCCCTTTTGGCTTTTAGGTAAAGTTACTTACCGCATCTAGTTTTAATTAGACTCTAAACTCTCCTAGACATGGATTGATTCTTATGTAGAGCGCCTTGCACAATAGGAGAGGGCCAGTTTGGATCAAGGCTTCCAGATGTCACCATAACACAAACAAAACAGTATGTTCAGAAATGTCAGTGATTGCCCCAGTATGGAGTAGTTTTTAAGGGGTAAAAGGTCATTCGTGTATGCATTTTCTTCACATACTTAGTCAAGAAATCTGCACTTCCACTGGTAAGCACCATAAAAACAAAGGTATTCCCTAAGAACTGTTTGAAGACTCAGGAGTGGCGAGATACGCATTCATAATTTTATAGTTGTCAACTGACGTTTTCCTTGCTAATTAGGACGCATACAACCAATATAAATGAAAGATACTAGAGTATACATCAAACTTTAATAAGCTTTTGGAATCAAACTGTTTGGAAATGTAGCTTCCAAGTTCATATTTAATATACTATAATGTTTCCAAGAGGGAACAATATTTTCTGCTCTAATTCTATTATGTAAAAATATGTTTTCTCTGCCAGTAAAACATATGGGACAGCTTTTCTGTTGTTAATAACTGAAGTCATGCAGTACAGATTTTCACATTTAGTATTCTGAAACTAAGCCCTTTTTGGTGAAAATTTCTGGCCAAAAATAATCCTAAACAGAAGTGAAATTAATTGCTTTCCCATCATCTTCTTTAAGGGTGAATTTACGTACAGTATTCTTTTACTAGTCGCTGAAATGCAACAATCACAGGCGACAAACTTTCTTAGTGCAGATCCTCCACTGAAGTAGTCAGTAACAATGCTGTAAGAGGAGGGGTTGCAGAAAGGAAGATGCATGGGTATTCTTCTCAAGCTAAACAGAACAAAGCAGTGCTCTCATTCAGTTGAACCTAAATGCAAATTTTTGCTTCATCAGTCCATGAATGCCTCAGTCTTCCAAAATGGTATTCATGTCTACAACTTTTTCCAAGTTGTAGAAATTCCACCTGAACTTTAAGGAGTCTCCTCTGAGTATATAGGTTTAAGCATCAGATTAAGCTTTTGTGGAATTCAAACCTAAATCAGAAGCAAGTAGGTTTTAAAGAGAAAGAGGAGCTCCCTCTCTAAGCTAACATCTGGGCAGGACTGGGAGGTCTACATGAACTGAAAAAAAGAAATGAGACCTCTTATTTATTAGGAATTTAGGCGTCTCACTTTAGGATGTAAAAAAAAATCTTAATAAACCTTAACAAGTGGTTTTGTCCTAAAGAACATCTTTACAAATATGAAAGCCAAAGACACCTTTCTAGCCTTATAATGTTTTTCATAGCACATTTCCTAATACTGCATGCCGTAATAGTGAAGAAACTACAGGAAAAACTTGCTGCATAACTTCTGTGCCATTGCCAAACTGCCTCTCAGCGCACTAACTCTGAACGGTTTACTTCAACAGCAGATAAGCTCTGAAATAAACCAACTGCTGTAGCTTTTGCCTGACAATAGAAGAGAAACAAAAGAATTCAAAGCTACTGCCAAATACCCAAAGCATGGAAGTGAGTTAACTAGCAAGTACCATCCTTGTTTTGGGCCCTCCTTTGGACACAGCAGGCAAAGAAATAGCATTTTATTTTGCACGGTACCATGCAATTCAGGCATGTTCAGCTTGGACCCACTTAACATGGCATGGGAGATGCAAATCACTGGCATTGATACAGAATGGGGAATTCTAACCGAAGTGATGCATCTCAAATGCCAGCAAAAGCAAGATGCAGAAGTAATCCTCCATTTTCAGGACATTGGTTTTATTTCTTTACTGGCAAAGTGTTAATGTTTCAATTCTCCCAGCCCCAACTAGACCAATCTATTGTTATTACAGTCTGCTTATGTGCTTCACTTTCAAGAGCTAAGCTAAAAGATATTACAAATGGGAATTTACCAGCATCCACTGTACAACTTGGAGATCCCCAACCACCTGCAAAGCAGTAGGCTGCTCAACAAGTGGGAGAGGGAACAGTCCATCTCTGATTCAACCATGTGAGGAATCTGGGTAGCAGGTACTCCTCCATGGACAAACGGGATGGGGATGTCTTCACAGTGATTACCTACACATCCTTCACCTTCATTGGCACTCAGACCCCAGACCAGAGTCTACCACCATGTTTCTGCCTTGACCACCCTAGCAGAGATCCTTGCTACCCTCTGGCTTCCCTGCTGCACAAGCACACACACACACACACACTGGACAGCAACTCAACCCAACCCTACCCATTTCTCCCCGTCTCCTGGACAGGCAGGACCTCCAGCAGGGATACTGCCCTTCAGCCCTGCTGCTCCTCTGCCGCAAGCAGCATCCACCACAGCCTCTGCTGAGGATCTCCAGAAATAAGTTAAAGATGAAGCCCAGCCTTCAGGCTCCCTGTCACTCCTTTCCAGGTCGCAGAGCTCCCTGCCAGCTCGCATAATGTATTCTATTCAAATGTATTCTATTCAAATTTGATCTCTTGGTACTTTTTCCTTCCATACTAATGCTGCCCCAACTCCATACGCTCTGCAAGAAGCCAGAGCATGGTGGCCATTTATTAAAAGAGAATTGCAGCATATTGCACTCTGTTTCGCAAGACCACACAGTTAATTTAACTTAGCTTGAAGGGCAACCAGTTGAGCTCTTCTTCAAAAGAACAGCACAAACGCAAAATCATTTTATCACTCATTTCTTTCATCCAGCATGAATGAGAGAAATTTGTCCATTTGTTCTTTGTACATTTTCATCCAGCAAACCCTTTGGTTTTGCATCCAACCTTCCAGCTGCCACACTGAAAAAATTAACCTTATTTCTCAGCGTTGCAAAGTTGTCACAAGTGATTATCTGCCCACACCAGACTTGACAACACGATGACTAAAGGGTTGACAGGCTGTCAGAGTTAACAAAGCCGGACCTGACCCTCAACCAACTTTCGACCAGCATCTTCTGGTCCAAGCAACGTCCTAAACCTGCTGTTACAAAACTCAAAACCTCGTTTAGAAAAAAGGCAGTGCTGGATTTATTGGCGTCACACAACAGCAGCAAACAGGGCTGCAACAACCTCAGAGTCCCCCTGCAGCATTCACTTGCCCTTCAAAGTAAGGAACTGCCATGAAAAAAAAAAAATGTAAAAGAAAAAGCAGCAGATGGAGCATATTCATGGACTTGGGAACAAGTTAAGAAACAAAAAACTTTGTTAGAGAGCTGGTGGAGAAAGGATTCATCTTTTGACTCCCCTCCCTTGAAAAATCCACAGAAATCTGTCTGCTGAAAGGGAATATGAATGGGAAAAAATCCGGCTCATGAGCCAAGGACTGAGTCGCAAATGCCTGGGGATTTTTGTCAGCTGGCCAAATAGGGCGCTCTGGCTTGTCTTCGGTCTTCCTGCTTCCCATTACCTGTTATCAAAACATTCTATATTGGTACAGGACAAATCTCAGCACATCAGGGAAAACCAGGGGTTGACAGTAGCAGCAGGCAAGTGAGTGTGCACTCTCCTCTGGGATAACAGGTAGGGGATGTGCCTTGATATTTTAATCGCGGAGCTCATTTAAGCACCTGAAGTGGTGCAAAACCTATTTGAACGGTGAGTCTTCGAGATAGAACATGGCTCCAGGTGCCATTGAGGACCCCTGGTGCAAGCAACCCTCATTTCAAGTGCTTTTCCATCTTTTTCCTGGGTCATTTTAGGAAAAGCTGTAGGTACGCTGGCTTACGTGCCCTGGCTCACTGCAACCTGCTGAAGTGAGCCCCCCGTGCCACCCAGGGGTCTGCCCCAGGACTCTGTGCGAGGACTTTGAACGAGGGAGCCCCTGCCAGGGTTGTGAGCCATCAGCCTTCCTCAGGGACTTGATAAATAAAGGAAAAACAGACGAAAGAAGGGAAAAGCAGCTGTTTGGAAATGAACTGTAAAAACATCTGTAGCGCACCACTGACTGCCTCTGGCTGCGGCCACAGAGGGTTTTAAAGGGCCACGATGTTCCAGCAGAGGACTGGGATTTTGCAGACACCCCAACTAGATGCACACTGCTCTGAACAGCACCCCACAGCACAACAAATAAAACCAGAGGAAAACTGAGTTGTGCCACCACAGCAAGCCCTCTGCTTTTGGGGCCATGTAAAGAAAAGTAAAAAGAAATTAAACTTTAAATAAGGAAAAGCCCTTAATAACACTACTGCAACTCTGACAGCCCTTCATAGGTGATACTCTTTTTGGCAAGTGGCATCAAAGGGAGGTTTAAAAAAGGGATTTGTGACATTTAAATTTACTACTGGAAGGCCGGCAGCAGCACTACTGGAAGTGGTTAGTTCACACACAGACAAACTCCGTCGCTGCCTGCACTTGACTAGCTGACAACATACCAAAGGAACATTAAAAGCAATCTATCTGGCTTCAGTGCGTATCATTCCAACACAATTTTATGCATTTGCTTCAGACTTGGTGGGAAGGGGGAAGGGGAGGGAAGAAGGTTGAAGGGTCTAAGTAGCTCAATTTATTTTTCAGTAACTAAGTTACCAGAGACTCATAGGGAGATTGTATTTATTTTCTGAAGGAGGCTCCAAGTTGGCAGAGAGGTCCTTGGAAGTACATATTTCTTCACGTTCTCTTGATCTCAGTGTGTGGAGATTCACTTAACAGCTGTTTTATGTGCAAATGTTTTTTCAGGCATGTCCTCCCCAACCATAAACAGATTTTTAAAGGAAACCCTCTTAAAAGAAGTTAAGAGACAACAAATCTCTGAACCTCTTCTCACCCAGACCTGGAGAGGAGATGCAAGCAAAGCCCAGAGGGTCTTCACACCACAGAAGGCTGGGGGTGGGGTTGGGTTTGGGTTTTTTGGTTTGTTTTTTTCCCTTTTTTTTTTTTAAATGTATCAATACTGTAGTGGCCCAACAAAAAAAAACCAATGCTCTGTCCTCCGTACAGCTGCATCCAATTCCCTTTTTACATATACATGCATTTATACACATTTGTATGTGCAAGATCTATATTAGGCCTATCTACATTTAATCTTAAAATGACATTTTTGGGGGCACAGATTTAATAAAGAACACTTGGGGTTACTGTTTATGAGCCTATCTCAGAACCAAGGTCCTACACAAAATCACCACTTAAAGGTTCTACATTGTACTAGTAAATCATCTGTGTTCACTTCGTGAGATTCAATACAAGAGAGGACCCATCAGCTGGGCTTCAAAACAAATGATGTAAATTGTGCCTGTAATGATAAACTGTCAGGAATTTCAGCAAGAAATAAAACATGAACAACTGGTTTGAAACACCCAAAGGAAAGAAAAAAGAGGGCAAAGAAACCCAACCAAAACCCACAAAAAACCCCAAACAACAAAAAACAGAAGAAGGGAAGGTGAACCATTCTTTGGAGGGAATAACAGTCAGTACCAGAAGAAGAACCTCTGAGGCCTCCTGGAGAGCCAGGATAGCAGATCTTAGCTCTGAGAGAGCAGCACCACATCCTACATACAACCTTTGGTGGCAGAGACAGTTTTAGAGGTTGCTGTCTGCCTTTCTGCTTCCAGGATGCCATTCTAGACATATCCTCATCCCCGATAGCTGCTGTTGGCCCCTCGTTGTGCTGAGTGAAGTGTCTGTGAAGCCAAGCTCCAGGTCAAATCTGCAAAACGATCTAGCTAATAAAACAGGGAAAGGGTTGAAAATC
This sequence comes from Pezoporus wallicus, assembly GCF_028554395.1. Classification (NCBI taxonomy): domain Eukaryota; kingdom Metazoa; phylum Chordata; class Aves; order Psittaciformes; family Psittacidae; genus Pezoporus; species Pezoporus wallicus. The sequence continues at coordinate 1,716,438 of NW_026636248.1, forward strand.
AGTATTAATGCTGATGCTGTGGTTTGCTGGAACCATGAATCCAGCTTTAAAACTACTACTACTAAATCAAAAAATGTGATAAAGAACCAAGATATGGTAAAAATTTCCTTTGGTGGTTTAAGCTTGCTTGACTCTTTGCTACCGGTTTGACTTTGTATTGGCAGGCTCCAGGCCAAGTCATCTGTCAGTCTGCGCTTCCCACAGGTAATATAAAGCCAACATAAAAGCAACAAGGTAGCATTAAATCCCATGTCATCTGTTCACAGGTGATCCAGATCACATCCATACTGCAGTCTGAGGCAGGGACCTGGGACTGGACCAGGGATCCTCAGCTGAGTCATTGCCTCACATGAATGAGCAGGCAGGACACTTGACAAAGCACTGATGAAATCTGCTTCCTGCATTTAACAGTGCCATTGCCTCTTCTGTCCCAAGCTGTCAGCCAGTAATTAGGATCTTGCAGGTTGTTTCCATTAAGAGATGAAATTGGAGCCAGGTATAGAGCTGGTGGAAAAACAGGATTTCCAGTTGTCAGGAAATTTTCATTTCTTTCGAGTATGGTTTTGGACTAAGTCAGATGTACTTTTCCTGCAGCTGGGGACCATGGTCAAGATCCTCTGGTTGTACCTCGAAGGGACTGGGGACCCCAAAACTCCCAGCACTTCCTGCCACAGGGCAGGGCTACAACATGCAAATGTTTCCTGGACTCCGGATTCAGCAGTATCTCAGCAGCCCAAGGTATTTTAAGCGAAACAAGCTAGGCTCAACTACTGGCATTTCCTCCTTGACAAGTATTTCCTCAAGCTAATACACCTGCTTCACAGAGGATTTATCCATATGCGAAGTCCTACTCCCCTGAATATAGTCGAAGACTCTGCCAAGTTCCCCAAAGTGCCTTTTACATCCTCAAAACTGCAAACCAAACTCGCACCATCTGTGTTCTGAACACACAGAAGTAATAAATGGCCACAACAAAATTTAAGGTCTGAGATAAATTGCCAGAAGCACCAAAGAGAAGCGTATGGAAGAAGCAAATCTTGCCTCTTAGAAACCAAATGGCCCAGAGAGTAGAGAGGAATGATGTGTGCTTGGCTGCAGATACCTCTCAGGTGTATCAGGGAGGGTGAGGGTGACTCATATCACACTCTCTTCTCCTTGAAAGTTGCTATGAAATGCATCTTTCTGAATTTTAACTTATGAAACAAAAAAAATTCTCATGAACTAATGTTCTTTAGCTAGTTTGCTCTTTAGTTAGTTTGAACAGCACTGCTGTTCTCAGTTACTAACCCTACAAGGATTAAACCAGCATAAACATGTTATTGCTTTTACCAGTCTCCACTTGCCAATTATCAATGAGCACTTTGTGAACATCCCAGATCTGTTGGTTGGAATAATCCACTCCACTGTTTTCTACAATTAAATTCCAGGGACTGCCAGCTGCAGACACACAGTTCACAGCAGCAGTTCACTCTCCAACCTACTGGCTTGTTCAGTGGACACTAAATCTGCAGCTTCTTTTCATTCATGTAGCCAACCCTACTAAAATCTTGAACTGTTATACTTAGCATCCACAACATGGACATTTGGGTAGGCTTCTGGATAGGGATGTTTCTTTCCCCTGCTTTGGTCTAATTGTTTTCCAACACAAACACTTTCTAATTCACTGCATATTCAGCCAAGTTTTGACCCCTTCACCAACATCCCTGCCAATGTATTCAACTATTCGCAAACAGTAAGACAGGAGGCACACATACAGTTAAACAAATTTATGTTTCAAGAACTATCTGAGAAACTTTTTTTCTTTTACCCCATGTCCTTCTAGTTAATTGTTGACAACATAATTAAAAGGCACTCTTATTAATAATAGCTAGCATCAACATGATTAAAATTTCCCACTATAAATAGTTATAATCCAGGTCCCAACAACGCAAGTATCAGGATCTGTCTCTCATGTAGGTAGTTTCCCATTTGCCCACTCACTTGACCCACCACCCTAGCTGCCCCCAAACAAGTGAATTCTTGCAAGATCCAAAAATCACACAAAACACGGCATTGCCCCCAAAACACAGCATGTGCACCAGGGCCAGTCAAAGCAGTCCCATTGCAGTACGATAACTTGGCAAAGGTGGTAACCAGGGGTCAGCGATGACCTTCCATACCATTACAGTTTGTGCTGGCTCTTGTTTTCTAAGTCATTTCGGGACTTTTTAAGTCAGTTGTAAGATCTCCCTGAGGCCTTGAACCAGAACTTGGCATAAAAACACCCTGACCTAAGACTGGATATGTTTATTCAAAACAAAACCTTGAAACAGCTGTTTGCACTTTTTTTATCTAATTGTAGGTATGTCCAAATCAAACAATCTTGCCTCATAAGGTTACTACTTGTGTGTGTTCTCTTGTAACATAAAACTCATATTAATAATGGGTTTACTTTTTTGAAAGATACGTAGTTTATCACTTGGGCATATGCTCAAGGACCTTTAATGAACAGGTCTAGGACTGAAATAGCAGTTACTGATACCTATGCATTTCTCATCAGCGTAACACACCTTGCCTGGTGCAAAATCTGTCCAGTGGTCCAACAGGAAGGGGTTCCCTGCAGCCACAGTGCAGCTGATGGCCTTGTGTAATCAATATTGCTTTTCATCTCATTTCCAAATCAAGCAGTTTTATCATAAGTCTGATAATACACTTCTATTTGTTTTCACATATTCAAAAACCTTGAGCCAACAACTAAAGCCAACTCCTTTTACTATTAAATTATCTATATAATGATCTTTCTAGGCTTCCAAAGGAAATCTCAGGGGAAAAAAAAACAAACAAACAAAAAAAAAAAAAAAACAAAAACAAAAACCAAACCAACAAACCAACAAAAAAAAAACAAACACACAAAAAAAACAAACAACACACCAAAACCAAAAAGCAAAGAATAAAAAAAATTAAGCATCTTGTTCTTTTCAGCCAAGAAAACCACCTAAGGAGTTCAATCTTTGTTGTTCTTTTTTGCTCCAGAAATACACAAAAAGAAAGGCTGGCAACCCTACTCCCTTCAGTTTTCATGTGGGAAAAAGCTGATGGGGGCAAAATCACAAAAGGCGTGGTTGTGTGCCCATCACAGTCTGCTCACAAGCTCTTGTCCTGATGGCAGGCTTCTCTAAGGCAATGCCAAAGCAAAGCCTCCCAGGAAAGACCACCAGGAACAACTGAGCAAAGGAACAATTTCCAACAGTCTCCTCACAATGCTCAATGACAAGCGCAAAAGCTGAAATATCTGCCTGCATTTTAACTGCTTAATCAAAATACACAGTCACCAAAGGCTGCTACAGGGCTGAGGCTGACCTTGTGACGTGACCTTGAGCAACTCAAGCTTATTTACTTTCATGCCTCAGCTTAGCCCTCTTGCAGAGCAAACTGCCAGTTCTGGGTCTTCTTGGTGTCCCAGGTTGTCGAGTACTTTGAAGAGAAGGTACAGCCTCACAAATGATTCATCATCACCTCTGCTGAGCACTGAAATGGTTCATCAGAAAAGCAGGTAAGACACAAGAGCTAAATCCTTCCCTTGTGTGCACAATGAATTCACTAAGGAGTTCATCCAGCACACAAGTAAATATCCTTTTAGTGTCATCTAAGAGCCTATGTGAGGTTGAAAATTGTCATTCTGCTCACCTCTAATAGTGGTTACCTCTATTCTTCAGCTTTAAAAGTATGAACACTGCAGTCACAAAGACGAGGAATACATAACATTTCCCTACAGATTTCCACCATTGTATTACTGAGGACCTACATGCGGCTTGCACCACAAACTACAGAACCCTAACCAAAGTCAGATTCACAAGATCATAGAAAGAGCCTTACACACCAGACCAAAGGCACAGGCAGCCCAGCATCTTGTCTCCAAGGGTGGCCAGTAAGAAATATTTCAGAACAAACACTAGACAAGAGATGACACAGAAGTATCTGCACCCTGGCACGCAGTCTTCCATCCCTCAGAAGCTTAGCAGCCTCATGGAAAATTAAGGACAAAGTTCTTTAATATGAGGGTGGTGAGGCACTGAAACAGGCTCCCCACAGAAGCTGCAAATGCTCCATCCCAGGCAGTGTTCAAGTCCAGGTCAGACAGAGCCTTGGGCGACATGGTCTAGTGGGAGGTGTCCGTGCCCATGGCAGGGGGGTTGGAAATAGATTATCTTAATTAAGGTCCTTTCCAACCCAAAACATTCTATGATTCTATAAAATGAAGATTATCACATTTATCAGTTACCAGCACATGTATTATTTCCATCCTTTTTTGAACCATTCATATCTCTGGCCTCCACAACACCCACTGGCAATGGCTTCCATAATGTAACACTGATGCACTACAAAAGTGAGTCTTTTGGGGAGTGAGGGAAGAAATCGCACTTATAGGACAAACTGAACAGCGACTGGAAATAAGATACACACAGTCTGCAGATAGACTGTAAGTCAACCAAAAGTTGGTAAAACAATGAATGCATAAGACTGAAATTAATGAGAAAAACACATGTTCCGAGATAAAATCTGAGAAAGACAGCAAAGGAATTTTTTGAAGTACTGTGCAAGAAAAAGTTATGAAAAGGCAAGATCAACACTCTGAAAGAAATACTTACACATGACTGTATGAAAAGAACTAATTTTTCAATTATTTTTAAAAAGAAGCCAAAAATTTGATCCAAGGTATAGCAACCCAGTTATTTTTTTTGCACTCTACAAGCCAACCTTCAAAAGATGATACTTTTTGCCCCTGGTGTTTTGCACAGTGCATGAGATGCACATTTTATGTTTAATTTGTCTGGACTAAACAGTTTAACCTAGGCCCACTCTGTATCTTTTGGCTGGTTTTCTCATCATAACCCTGCTCTTGAAAAAAAGGACAACTGTTACGCAGAGATCCACTGACAAAAATGATTCAAGAGACCAACTAGGTAACTCCAATTGGTAAACTGAGCTCATAGCAAGAAAAAACCCTCCAAAATGAAGCAAATTAAAAATAAGATTTTTCCATACTTATAGTATTTTCTCCAAGAAAATACGGCTGGGGGCTCCTAAAAAAAAAATAAAAAAGAAGAACACTGTTAGAAATATCCACCACATACGCCAGTAAAGGGATCGAAAAAATAACCTTTCTTAATGAAAAAGACACTCTATTTTTTTCATTTTCTTCCCCTTCCCTTTTTCATTTCCGTTTCAATAGAAAAATGAATAATTCCCTTAAAAAGCCCAAACCATAACACTTAAGCTCTTTTGTTAAAAAAAGCTAGATGTTAATTTTTGAAAAAAATTGACTAACAAAGCCAAAATTCCAGCAATGCAACTCAAGAAAATTCATACTTACACAATACCAAAATAAGTAGTTACAAGAACTACTCATAATGATATCTCTCACCTCTGAAGTTAAGAAGTATGAGGAATTTCAAGTCAAACTGTATCTTCTTAATGCTGGTAGCTACTACCAACCAAGACCCCAAAATCACAAGCTGGTGCTTTCTATCATTTACAGAAGAAGGGGAAAGGAAAAGCCGTGCCCAGACATCCCCCTCCATCAAATATATTGGAGAAGGGTTTGAAATAATTTTATATCCATGGCAGGGATGTTCAAGCTGGTGCTCGAAAGCGGAGAGGACCAGGCACACACCCAACTCATCATCCAAGGCTGACTGGCAGAGGACAGGACAAAAGACAACCTGCAGCAGGAACCCTGGCACTCAGCACCCAAGAGCCGTTTCCCTCTCCTTGCAGAGAGGGTTGAGACTTAGCCTGGAGCACCAGTGAAAGTCAACAGCAGCAAATTACAGCAACTTGCTTTGCAAACTTGTTCACTCCCGCAATACATTGCTTGATTCAGCATCTCGCTACTCTTAAGAACACTCCTTCAACTTCTTTGTTGTCGCCATTTACTATCCCTTCCACAAAAATCATTGCATTTCTGCAATGCTGTCCCAGCTAATGTCAGAAGCACAGTAGCACCCTTGCTCACTGTGAAACCTAACCTGCTTGCCCAGGTGCTGGTAAACCACCTTACTCACTCCCATGCTCACTCGGCCATCTACCCAGGGATCTCTGCAGAAATGTTCTCATCTAACTTGCCAACTCACCTGTTCTACCAGACAACACGTCTCTCCCCTCCATCCTTGACCAACACCGGTGCCTGTCCTCAGCTTCTCGCCACTTCTCCCACCCTAGCCTGCCTTACCACTGGTATCTTCTCACCACCACCAGCCAGGGGCCTGATGTACCATCTGAATTCCTCAATGGCAAGTATTTCAGAGGAACCCATAGGCACTGACACTCACCCTAGAACCCACTGTGTCTCACCCACAAGGACCAGCTGTTCATCAGTGCAAACTACATGGTGTATGAAGCCAGCCTAGAAGGCACATTGTGAACACTGGCTGGACTGCGGTGGAGGTGGCTGCTCTCTTCAGAGTGAAGAATAGGAAGCCCCAGAAATAAAGCCTTAGGAATGAAACCTCAGTGTTCATGTAATCAGCAAACATGAGGTTTAAACCGTAAAAGCAGAGTTTGCAAGGGTGTGACGTGGCACACAGCCTCCCACACTCATCCACAAAAATGTGACCATCTCAGAATTACTTGATCAAATTACGAGCCACTGCATAGCTGAACAAAATTCTTCCACAGACTGTCTTCAATTGCTGCAAAGAAACTCAGAGCTGAGGCAAACATCAGCTTTACTGTAAGAAATCATTGAATCATAAAATGGTTTGGGTTGGAAAGGACCTCAAGCTCATCTAGTTCCAGCCCCCTGACATAGGCAGGGGCACCTCCCACTAGACCATGTTGCCCAAGGCTTTGTCCAACCTGGCACTGAACACTGCCGGGGATGGAGCATTCACAACTTCCTTGGGCAACCCATTCCAGTGCCTCACTGCCCTTACAGTAAAGAACTTTTTCCTTATATCTAACCTAAATCTCCCCTATTTAAGTCCCACCTGGTCTCAGTGAAGATATCAAAATGACTATTCACAGGAGGAAGGCCAGAAAGTCCATCTATCAGATGCAGGAAGAATGTGCTTCTAACCTATGGGGTGCCCATAAGCTCCCCTGCAGAATATACACCAAATGCAAAGCTATCCCTACAATCTCTGAAGATGCCCACAGCAAACAGTGTAGGCAGGAAATGGCAGGTTACCTTTAACTCAGAAACTCTTTCATGTCACAAACCCCACATGAACTCTTCCCATCCTCCCAAAAGATGAAGTTGAAGGGAAAAGGTTCCTTTCCATCCATGATTTGGCTTCGCACTAAACTAGAGATTTGCCCGCTCTCTTCCCAAGTCTCTATGCCCATGCTCTCCAAAAAGCAGGATGATTCTGTATGTTCTGCTGAGACCAATTATCAATACAAATTCATCATTTCACGATAGATTGACCCTTCTTCTCTCCACTGAGCAGAGTTCAAATCATCCCCTCATGATCAGATATCCAAGTTCTAAACCCAACCATCATGGCATTAGTGATTAGGTACTGAAAACTACTCTACATATACACAAATAAATTTTGTTCAATCTTACTTTTCCTTAAACAGAAAAAAACATGTACATCTCCAAATGTCATACGAAACAACACAAAATAGATGTTCCTGTATAACTGATACATAACACAATGCATTTTAAATAATTTGTTTAATGTGGGTGGCCACATATTTTAAGTTGTTAATCTCTGTACACTTTGTTACCCTGTCCTCCACCCCTTTTGTTACTCCTGTCAGCCCACTACGCGCTCTTAGCGGTCAAGGGCCGAGCTGCTTTCTCTGTTATGTACTGGTACAACGCCCAGCACAGACTTCTCATTACAAACTCCAAGCCCCACTACAAAAAAAAAAAAAAAAAAGGCAATTAAACTGAAGAATAAATAGATAAATTTCTGAAGAGAATGTACAACTTAATGACACAAATTCCAAAAAATGCTGGTTTCATGTCAGTCAGCACGGAGAACACCAACTCCCTCGAGAGCCTCCATATTTTATAGGGATTTTTATGGTGCAGTGGGACAGAAGTGAGAAGATGACAGCCTAAAGCCAGCTCCTAATCAAACGCAGATTTACCTACGGTGATTACATTAGAAAACAGCTGGGAAATCAAAATAAGTCTTGGTGCTAACTAAACCTCAGTGCACCTGAATTTAAAATCAAACCCTTGAGGAAAAGACTCTTCAGTTAGCCATCATTTTTTATTACCGGTATGTGGGACACTCCCTACTACAAATTCCTGCTTCTCTGGGTGGAGGCTGATTACTTCTGAGCCATTTCTTCACTGAGTCTGAACCACCCACATCTACCAGGAAAATTTATTGTGATGAATAGACCTATTAACACCAGCTTCACCCCACCCTATACTGCTTCAGAGTATGGAAACTCAATGGATGTGTCTGGTTCTGGTTAATATGCCACAACTCTCAAGTTTTACAATGGGAAGGCGGAGAAAACAGTATGTATTTTATTCTAGTGTTTTGGCACATTCTCCATAAAATGGAAAATTCAGCCTATCAGGGATCCAATTTGCAGTCTTCGGTTACCAAACCTTACATCCTCCTTTGTCTTTTTTCACAAAAAAATACTTTCTCCTTCATTCCTCGCCTCCTTACCAGAAGGCACCAAGAGCAAGCCTCAGGTCCTCCGTAGCTCAGGTAGAAACCATGTCCAAAAGGACAAGGAGGGGACAGCAGCACATGAGATTTCAAATAGGAAAATTTTTCAGGAGAAGCTTTGAATGTGGCACAGACTTGATCGCATCTCACTTTACCTTTAAAAGCCTGGCCATGGCTAACACCTATCAACTTCAGAAATTAAATGCCCAGGTTATTGCAACCTGAGGAAAACCCTGTGCAGGTGTCACTCATAGGAAGATAGCTACACATACGCAACGGCTTAGATTGCTGCAAGCTGTGCTGCAATTGCAGATCTCAAATTACAAAAAGAAAAAAGAGAAGAGAAGAGAAAAAGAAAAAAGAAAAAAGAAAAAAGAAAAGAAAAGAAAAGAAAAGAAAAGAAAAGAAAAGAAAAGAAAAGAAAAGAAAAGAAAAGAAAAGAAAAGAAAAGAAAAGAAAAGAAAAGAAAAGAAAAGAAAAGAAAAGAAAAGAAAAGAAAAGAAAAAAAGAAAAGAAAAGAAAAGAAAAGAAAAGAAAAGAAAAGAAAAATGAGACAAGACAATCATAGTAACAATGGAGCCAAGTGCAGGCAGCAGAAGGGTGGAAGACACTGAACTGCTTCAGTTAGGAAGCAAACGGCAGGTCCACTAAGCCTAAGAAGAAAGAAAACACAAGCGGTTTTCAAACCATATACACCTTGTTTAAAGTCCAACTCAGGAAAATGAAAGAGTGAATTTCCTCCTCCATAGATCAGCTGAGGCTGCTACAAGACGAGTCCAACAAAACAGGAGTCCTACACCACTTCCAGCACTTCATCAACATCGCTTCTGGACAAGGATGCCCAAAGTACAGGACCTGTGGTGGGCTCTGTATGGAAATCCTCTCATCAAAGTTACTTGTCTGCCTCCAAGAAAGAGTCAGCAGTACTCCATCCTGCCTTTCAGAGCTACAGAGACTGGTCAGGCCCTCGGCAGGGGGAGAAGCAGCCTTGCGATAACTTCACTTTCTCTAGCTCATCTGATAGTGCCATTAGCACAACCGGCTCTCAGCCACCAAAGTGAGAAAAGGAGCAACTGGATGCTAGTGAGGAATGACTGAATAAAAATGTAATGTCTGCATAAACAGAACAAAACATCTGGTAGAGCAACTGCGGTCCAGCCACATGTACCAACGGCACCAGCAAGAGCTCCAGCACTGTGTAGCACCAGCGGGAAGAAGCCTTGAGCCCAGGCTGGCTCCAACGCAGACCCTGTAAGCAGTTTTGGGCCACCTCTTAGCAGAGTTCTTCAATTTATTTTAGACGGCCGGCACTTGCTGAAGGGAACTATTGGGAGGCCCATAAAAATTGGGTTTCCTTTCCTAGTGTCAACTGATGAAGTAGTCTTCTCTTCCTGACCTCAGTCATTGTAGCGTGCTACTGCCTGCTCTTACAGAAAGCTGCTGTGTGACAGTAAGCAAGCCGACACCTAATTGTTAAATTCAACCAAGTGTTTTAATTAAGGAAAGAGTGTCTTTAAAATAAACTCTTAAAAGATTTTGGCCCATGTTCAGGAAAGCACTTAAGTACAAGCTTTAGACTGTCCCTATTCAGGAAAGCACATGCTTAAGTGCTTTCCTGAATGCAGATATATTCCTGTCCTGGGGCCTTAAAAGTGCACTAACTAATAAAATTTATTGCAATTTTACTTCACTATTTTCTTGAAATACTTATTTAGCTACTTTTCTCTGAAGAGTATGGTCACTTAAATTTTGTATCTATTTAAAAACCTTTACTGTTAGCTGACTGCATTCCAAGACAGAAACAGTCTGTTAGTGCTGTTTCAGTTAAACTCTAGGTTTTTTACCCATTATCATTAAACTGTCTCATTTTCTTGAAAAATATCTCAGTTAAACCAGTCACCCTCATATAGGATACCTACTGGCCACATATCGCTTCAAATAACTTTGCGTGGAGTTGGAGATCTGAGTTCATTCTTCATCATATACATAATAAGGAGATAATGTCAAACTTCATCTAAACCAACACTTATGTCTGGGGCATTCACTGAACAATGACATTCAGTCATGGCTTCTACAAATATTAATACATGTGTTATTATAGAATCATAGAAGAGTTAGGGTTGGAAAGGACCTTACGATCATCAAGTTCCAACACCCCTGCCATGGGCAGGGACACCTCACACTAAACCATGTCACCCAAGGCTCTGTCCAACCTGGCCTTGAACACCACCAGGGATGAAGCATTCACAGCTTCCCCGGGCAAACCATTCCAGTGCCTCACCACCCTCAGTACAGATGGCACAAGTCAGACCCAAAAGCCAAATTTCAACAAAAGCAGACATTTCCCCAAGGAAATACCCATGTTCTACATCTCTCACAAGCTACCTCCAACACATTCCTGCTGCAAATTTTAGATTTTCCTAAGAAAAAGTTGACAGTGTTGAGGAGGAAGTACAAGAGAGTGAGCACAGCATATACATATCCACATGAAAAACTTGGAGAAGAGTTGGGGTGTGCTTTGTCCTACTTAGCCACGTTCTTGCAGCTCCTAAAACAGGAACCTGAAACTTGGGAAGTGAGGCCAGAGGTGTCAAATTTGTTAGTACTGTCAGAGTGCAACAATCACCTCTGATCACCATTCTTCCCATGTTTGTTTGTCCCATTATTACACTGTAGTAGTCCCATGTTTCATGAGTTATATCAATGGACCAAGCTTTTATTTCCTGTGGTCCTGTGAAGCATCGGATATCAATCCCAGCTAGAGAAAGAGCCTCAGTGCCTTTCACAGGGCAAGAGCCTGCTGGGACCCATTTCTGAGTTACTGACAATCCCTCACATGTAAAGTCAGCTTACACCTGTAGTTGCTGGTCTTTACTTCTTTGCTCTTAATTTTTTCCTGCCAGGGCAGCTGGCAGGAGACCTGTGAGACATGGGGTAAACTGGAAAGGATTTCTGTGAAGCTTGCTTCACAAAATGCCTACAACTTTGTTGTGCGCAATGGCCCTAAGGGTCCTTGCTAGTCCCAACATCAATTTACCTTTCTTGCTCGGATCTGGCCCTTTTGTGTGCATCACCACTGCTAATGAAAGTATCAGCTCTTGTACCTTAGATAACTACCTATGGACCCAAAGCTTACTACCTCTGCACTTACTCCCACTACACACAGAAATTTCAAAGCAGTGAAAAAAACAGGACATTGAAGTGTATTCACATAATCTGCACAATACCCAGAAAAGAATTTCAAAGATTAGATTTTGGAAAAAAATCTGGAAGATGAATTGTCCTATGGCTACAGAGAGAAGCAGGTGAAACCATAGGTGTCCCAGCTGTGACCAGCAGGTACATACTTAAGGCAATACCACATGATGACACATGCTTAATTTGTTCAGGTGGCAAGGTTAACAAAACAAGCTCAGGGAATGAATGCAGCTCAAGCAGAATGACTTCAACATGAAGAAAAAGCTGGTCAAGATGAATCACACATCCCAGTCAAATAAAGGAAAGTCTGCTTGATTTAAACTTAATTGTAACTGGTTTCCCCTCACCTTCCAAAAATGCATTTTAAAAGGAAAACAGTGTTTATGGAGCAAGCTAAGCCACAACCATTTTATTCATCTGTTGTTTCAGTTTTTTCCTTAAGGCTTGCATTTAAATACAACCCAGGGTAGCCTACTCTCAGAGCCTTTTAACACACACTGTTATTTAACGAGAAAGAATAAGGAACATTATGATCAGGTTTCCTAGGAGAGGACATCACAAGAAAAGCAGAACAGCACCATTTCCTCAGGTTTCCGCCCCAGGCACGGCCAGGCGGAGGCAGCTCAACCCCTCACTCCAACAGCCATCTGGGGAGCTCAGCAGGATACCACCCAGAGATGCACAGGGGATCTCACGGACAAAAAGGCTTTTAGGACAGAGAGCATGCTTGTTTCCTCATCATCATCAGTGATGGCAAACCTCCTGCCCATGTGAGCCCTGCCTCTTTCACACTGCACTGCTCTCACAGCAGCAAGTCACCATTACTAGTGCTTACACAGGTCTGAATCATGCAAACTAGGAAAGATGGAATAAGAGGCAAAATAAAAGCTGCCTCAGAGAGAGCTGTGGTTTCAACCAGCTGAAAACATTATTTTTAGAATACTGGAATCTCTTAGACATCATCCTTCAGATTCACTTGCCCGCACGGGTGAGAGTCAGGACCTGCATGCGTACCTCTCTCTGCACTACAGTTCATTCCTCCAGCCACCAAAGTTTCCCCTCTCCTTCATGTCCATGAAATCAGGTATGCATAGTAGCCAGCCCAAGAGATTGGCTGGATGTGACCCACCCATGACCAACTGCAGCATTTGCTCCAACTCTGGTCTTGTATTCAACATTTAAAGTTTTTTGTTTGGTTGTTTTGTTTTTTTTTGGGGGGGGGGGGTGTCCACAGTTGTGCTTCACATTACCTTCAGCCTCAGATAACCAAGGCAGTTTTCGCAGCCCATCTGCTTCAGAAAGCATGACGCCTTTTTTCTCCTTGAGTACAGCTTGGGTTTATTCAAACAGAAACAACAGAAATAGCAACGTGTTCCCTTCATGCCACATACAGCAGCAGGCAAATATCCTGCAACCCCGTCAAAGATGGTTTGAATTGCTGAATAATTGACTTAAAACTTTGAACTGAAATGTGGGATGGCAGAATGCATGTGATCCAGCTGAGGATTCCCCTCTTCCTCCACCCTGCTTCTTGGCAAGGCAAGGTATTCTTCAGTTTCAGGAACAATCTCTTGTCTGCATTAATTTCTGAAGTGACTTTTCCCACCTTATCTTTGGGAACTGATACTGACCTCAGATAACTTCCCACAGGCAGGAGAGTAGTGGGGCAAGAAAACGCCTGGCATGGAGACGAGCCATAAATCCCAAGAAGAAGAACAAAAATTCCTTCACTGAAAGGGTTGTCAGGCTTTGGAACGGGCTTCCCAGGGAAGTGGTAAAATCACTGTCCCTGGTAGTGTTCAAAAGACATGTAGATGAGGCCCTTAGTGACATGGTTTAGTGGTCAACTTGCCAGCTCTGGGGTAATGGTTGCACATGATCTTAAAAGACTTTTCCAACCTAGTTGATTCTATGATTTTATAATCTCTTTCCATGCCACTATGATCTTGGCTTAGTACACAATCCCTAACCTCAGCTTTGGTTTTGTTTGTACCTGCTAAGTTCAGGTTTTTCTGTCCTTACTCCTCAAAAAGCATCAGTGAAATCTACGGGACTCTGAAGATTACAGCCTTTTCTCCAGGTAGCTGCTGCTTCTGGCACAAGGCTGCACTTTCAGCAGGAGAAACACATTAGAAAGCCACTGTTTCATATCAAAGCCTTCAAGGTTTCTTAATATCCTTCATCTTTTTTCTGTACCTTTATAGACTTCCAGAAAAGTTTGCTAATTTAAAAATAATATGTTTATTTAACCATGATCTCTCTAATTGCCGAGAAGATCTGTAGTGCAAATCCAAGTTTTCTTCCATCTCAAACTGGTACAGTCCAAAGCCAAGAATACATATATTGCTAGCTGGAAAATAAAGTGCCCTTGATTCCTAACTTTATTTTGGACAGTCCACTCCATGTTATTAAAAGCCAAATTCAGTAGTGAGAAAATATATATAGCTTCAGCTGTTTTGTGTGGGTTTAAAGTAGTATTTGCTTTATGAGTAAGAGATTCGATAATGCATATATTTACATAAAAATAGTTTTGACATTTACGTTAACTCTTTGCCAAGCTGGTGCAAAAATGGAAATGTAAAAAGCATAAGCACAGAAACAAGCCCCTATGCTGTAAGTCTGCTATTTACAGGTAATTTTTTTTTCTTGGCAATAAGACCTGAACGGTATGTTTTATAGCACTAGACCTAGCCACTTGGAGTCAATTTAGTGTTTATGGAAAGTGCCAGACTGACAGTTCGAGATTTAAACTCTCCATGCCAGCGTGTAGCTGAGCTGGGGTAGCAGCAAGGGGAGTTTCCAGAACCTGGGATACCGACGGACCCTGGTCGCATCCTGCAGACACAGAGAAATTCATGGTATCTCAGTCCAGTACACATCAATGCAAGCACCCAATTATTTCTCAAGCCCCAAGAGGCTTCTGAAGAGGGTGGCATCACTGTGCGCCACAGGAGAGCATGAAGTGAAGCGCCTTGCACGATTCAAAGCCATAGATAGCTATGATATGTCCAAAATTTTCAAACCAGAGCTGTTCAAAAGACGAAGTCTATCTCATAGAAGATTTTAATATTACAAAGCAGATGTAGATTTGCAGCAGGAGATAACCTGCCATTCTCTGGGCTTCTAAGCAGCTTGTGAAGGCCACTGGGGCAGGACAAGAAGCAGAGAGCCAGGAGCTCATGAAGACCTTGCAACTGCAGAGCCCAAAGCAAACTGCAGAGCAGCCAGGACATCTGTTTCAGCTTCACAGCCTCCCAGCAACACATGTGCGACAAAGCTGCCCAAGGACCACGCAAATCACCTGGCAAAAAGCCTTCACAGGTACCACCACAGCTTTGTCAGAGGTGAAGCCTCACATGAAGCACATAGGCCTTGCTACTTCAGCCATCCTCAACACACAGCTTACATACAAGTGCATCGCACTGGAGGATTCCCTAACAACAACTCCTCTGATCGATCATACATAGGGATTAATATTCTGTCTCATCTACTCTCCGCTCCTTCCCACCTGAACTATCTAGCACCTTTAGTCTTCTCTTTTCTCAAAACCAAGAAGGAAAAAGTAATCTCTTCAATAACCAGTTGGGATGGGTGATGCACAATATGATGTCAAGCACACTACATAATTGCATTGTGTCAAGCCACAGAAGCCCTAATCTGGTAGATCTGGGGACGACCATTCAGCAGTCAATAAACAATCGATGCAATGGACAGAAAAGGTTGGAAGCTGTCTTTTCTACTACAGTAACCAAGATCATTCTTTTCTTCCTTTTTTTCCCCAGAGCAATTAGTCAGCTCAGGGATGTCAAAACATATAACTGGGCCACAAGACAAATTACAGTGTAAGTGCTGCTGCTTTGCCAATGACCTAGCAGGCTTGGCCCTGAGGTTTCTACTGTTTGAAGCCTCATGTCCCTCGTTCAGGACTGCAGTACTTCTACAGACATTTTAATGAAGATGAAATGATAGGAAAATCAACCTGCATGGATCCTTCATATATATAAACAAACAACAATAAAGCCCAGATGACCAAATCAATAACACATTGGTATGAAAAAGAGAAATATAAAATACATACGTATACGTAGCGGCCACTGATTCAGACCCTTTTTACAAAAGTTCACAACCAGGTTACCAATACTTAATACTCCAACTGTCTCAGCTGAATGGTCTGGATATTAAAAAGCCATCTTTACATTTCAGTTACCATACAACATCATAAACTGATGAAAATATACAAACAGAAACAATTCATCAGAGCTGAGGATAGTCTTGATCCTTACTGCAGCCTCATATGTTACATATTTTTTCTGCCGTGATCTCACTAGCAATGCATCACTGTTTTTAACCACTCTGAGCACTGATTCTACACTCAGCAGCTGTGTTTGTTTACAGGGCTAGAAATTAGCACAGGACAAATGGACTCTATCCAACTGAAATTTTTTTTTTGCCATTTTCCACTACACTTCACAATATATTGGTCCTCATAGTCCAATTATGCATTTGCCACTGACGCTGGCCAAGGAGAGTACATCAGCAGAGATGGTGCTTGCTAAAACTGCATGGGGATGCTTTTTATTTCTCCAAACGTGGACTCTCTAATTACTAAGCACAGTTCAGACACTTGTAGCCAGGAAAGTCCAATACTATATTGTCCATACTGTTTTCACTAGGAACATAAAGAATGCAATCATAATCCATCCTGCATTTTGCATACTGCCAGTTCACTAAGAGTGATGAAATGCAATGATATTCTATAAAAAGGACCTGCCAGTGCCCTTCACACTTTTAATTGAGCTCACAAAGCCAATTCCAAAAGACTGCAAACCAAATTTAGACAAGTCAGCCCTAAAATTGTTCTCCATTTCAATATCCATATGTTTTTTCACTGTTAGTTATTTAAAAAACAAACAAAAGAGCAGCCCTATGCCCCTACCTTTTTTTCATCTACTTCACTGTTTCCGTAGCACACAGTTGGGGGGGTGCTTTGTTTTTCCCCATCCCATTCTAGGATAAACAGTTAAAAAGGAGTTACTGAATCCCCTGGAACATGGCCACGAATACTCCTGCCCTAGTTCTCACACAGCTGAAGGTAAATACAATTTTAAATGTTCGCCCTAATTATTCAGAATACTTCTGTAAGCAATCCCTATTTACGCTAGAGATAAACACAGCATGCATTACGTTGCAGTTTACAGACTGCTTATGTCTTCCACACTGCTAAAAATACTCCAGTTCTATCTTATAAAATGTATTCTACAGAAACTACCAAACAGCCTCCCAGGGCAAATGCTGAATCCTGGGAGCCAGGCAATTTCTCCAAGTAAATATCCACAACTATTTTGTCAATTCACCAGTAAGTCCTGATCAAGCATGTTTCTGGAGAGAACAAGGCTGAAACCACTATACAACTTCTTGAAATATGTTTTCTTGAAGATGGAAAAAGCCCATTTCCAGGAGCATTTGCAAGGCATTTTGTTTCTGAGGGACTGCCTCTCGCTATTCTTAACTTTGTTTCGTGCAAACAAAGTCCATATTTCTCTGATAATTTCAAATAATAGCAATGATGATGTTTCTGACATCACAAGACGCATGAAGAACCCTGTCAAAGTAATATATTGCACTTTGCCATGTAATTATGTTATGCTGGAGTAGAGTGTTGGAAAACTTAGTATAATCATTAGCTGAGCACTGAATGTTTTGATTGTCAGACAGGTTGTATATGATGCAAATATATGACTCAGAAATGATTTCACATAAACATTTTGGTAACAGTAATCTGACTCATAACCTCCAACATAGAAAATAACAAGCTGCACAAAACATCTGTGCGCTCCAAGCAACCCCAGCTTGTAGCAACCTTCACAAGTCCCACAGCACAGAGAAGCCAGAGGGTCCCATTCCTGAGGACCCAAAGCCGAGAGGTGCTGAAATCCACCTTCCCCAAAAGAGTCAAAGAAGTAAAAAAGGCAGTTGTTCCCACCAGGGAGCCTTGCTGAAGAGCTATGAAAGTTTACTCCATCTGATAGCCTGCCCAATGGGCATTGCTTGGTTTAGGTCCACATGTAACAGGGATAAGACAGGAGGAAAGGTTTGTTGTTATTCCACCCCGAAGCTTCGCCATGTCAAGCATGACACAATGCACAATTCTTCTTCTATTTATTTTCTCATTCATTAGGAGATGGACAGCTTCTTTCACAGCCCCTTTCTGAAGACAAATGTGCAGTCTTGAGTGACAAGGAGAATTTACCGTCTGTTATTTCAGAGGAGGTTTGCCATGTTTATTCTGGAAAGTACCATGAATTAATGAACTATCTCTTCAAGCCTCAGTGAGTCGGGACTGCCAGCTCTCCGGCTGCCAGAAGCAACAGACTGTTTTGGGACCCCATAAAATTGTTTTTACTGAGACTAGCAATAGCAAAAGTATCAGGCAGACCCAATCCCAATAGCTTCTGAAACATAAAGGAGTCATTATACTGACTTCAGCCATTACACTGCATTTTTATTTGGAGTTTCTCAACAAAACTATCAGTTAACTCAAAAGACTACCTAGTATTACCTTCCTTGCAGTACGGACACTACCAAAAGGCATTATGACTCTGCAGCATGGACATCACCAAAAAACATTACCACCCCACAGCATGGACATCACCATTATCATGGGTATTACCAAAAGCCAGACGAACCTTTATTAGGCTTTCCAACAGTTGTGCTAGCCTCTGACTGCTTTAATTTTTCCTATCCGGCTCCTTGGGGGTGCCTGCTTACACCAATGTACCGCACTTCAACACACACATAAAACCAGAGACTGCCCTCACGCTCATGCTACCATCCACTGCACCCGAGTGTCTCCTGCATCGTTCAGAGACCACAAAGGAAAAGCTGTTCTCTTCCAAAAGGTACCACTTAGGGCAAATAGTAGGCATCATATACAAATGGGAGGGCATTTGATCACACCTCTCCACAAGAGATGTGCAAGTGACCTGTGGGGCGGTTGGGCTAAGGCAGGGGAGAGCCCATGGCTTTGCTCAAAGCTGTGTCTGCCCCCATAGGACTACAGATAACCTGATGGAGCTGCAGAGAGCTGGCTGGGCAGAAGAACCTCCTGAGCACCCAGTCACTGTCCCAGTGCAGCAGAAACATGTGCTAAGAAAATGCAGTTGGAGGAATTTAAGGCGTTGGAAGTCAAGGTATGGGATGAAAACCCCAGGGATGGTTTCAACCCCAAGCACTAGGTTCTTACCAGTCTACACCACAACACAGGTGGAAGGATGATTCATACAGTGGGAGTGGGGGAAACTATACTTATGGGATAAACTAAAACACAAGAAGTTTCACCTCAATGTGAGGAAGAACTTCTTTATGTTACGGGTGGCAGAGCCCTGGAACAGGCTGCCCAGGAGTCTCACTGGAGACATTCAAAACCCGCCTGGATGAGTTCCTTGTGTACCCTGCTCTAGGTGGCCCTGCCTTGGCAGGGGGTTGGAGCAATGATCTCCAGAGGTCCCTTCCAACCCAAACAATTCTGTGATTTCTGGGATGCCTGGTGGAAATTCACATTCAGGTAGCACTCACAAAGATCAGAGGTGTTTGCTGTTTGCAAGCTCGTCTGAGGAGCCGTATCTCTAACAGAGCACGGCTGCAGAAGGCTCAGACTAGGCAACATGGATGAGCAAGGTACACACGTGGGAAGTACTAAAGCCTATGCCAGGTGAGAACCTATGGTCTCCAACTGGCTGATGCTGCAACCTGAGAAAGGGCAGGTTTCACCAAATAAGACCCTAGTATTCCACTGACTCCACAGGCCACTTAGGGACCTGCTAGGATGGTAACACAGAGCTCAGTTTCACAGTTAGATCACAGGACTGGAAGCAAGAATTTCAGAGACCTCATCACAGCCCCAGCCCAGTCACGCTCTTCAAGCCTCAGCTTAGCCATTTGGACACAAGTATAGTAACAATTTATGTTTGTCAGAGCACGATGTGAGACTTCAACACTTACTAAATGCTTTGAGGTCCTGAATAAGAGAGAGAGCAGTATTTTTACATTGTCTAGTAAGTAACAAGCATTACACATTCTGCAGAATGGCACATTTTTGGACAGGACAGCTGCTACAAACATTAAAGTGTAAAAACTACCACATGCAAGAGACAAGACACAGACATCTCAGAATGAAAATCTCTACTGTAGTGTGTTAAGCAAAAGTATTTTCCATAGCACAGTAAGTTAGAACTTCCCTAAACAGCTTTATGGCTCCCTTTTTCTTCACTCCCTTCCCCCTCTGCTTTTTCGTCTTTGTGGGTTAAGAAGAAAAAAACAACAAAAAGAAATTGAGAGAGCAAGCCAAGAGATTCACAATCACCAAAGCCTGTAGAACATACAGTGAATTTTGGCAGGACATGCATGTTTATCCTTTTCATATGCTGTTTAAATTATTTTTATAAACAAGTCATTATCTTACATAGCCACTGCTTAGTCCCTTTCATGTCAAAGACATTTGATGTTACAATAATTAAGCAGAAGGGTCTGCATTCTTGAAATGCAGTCTCAGGATGACTGTTTGTGGGCAAGAGACTGTTGCGTTTCTAAAATGAAAGGTATCTTCTCCAAGCTCCACTGTTTAAGTCAAGCACCTGGATTCTGTACTTGTGGATCAAACCTCTGTGTAGATATTCAAGTGACAATTTCATAAAAATTTCATAAAATAGGCTTAAATTTTAGAACTCCTACCATTTTGCACCAAATTGTGCATACAGAACAAGGCCCTCAGAAAAGCTTCTCACTGCTTTAGGTTACATACAAGGAAGATATTTTTTACTGTGAAAGTGGTGAGGCACTGGAACAGGCTGCCCAAGGAAGTTGTGAATCCCTCATCCCTGGCAGTGTTCAAGGCCAGGCTGCACAGAGCCTTGGGCAACATGGTCTAGTGGAAGGTGTCCCTGCCCATGGGAGAGGGGTTGGAACCAGATGATCTTAAGGTCCTTTCCAACCCTAACCATTGTATGATTTCATGTTGATGAACTGGCCTTGGCATCATGATGAAGACACAGGTATATTAAAAGCTTATAAGGCCTATTCCTGCACCAAGAAATGTTTATCACAGCTAAGACGGAGTACGCCACCAGTGTGGGCATTAGAAGAGAAGAAACATGAATGGGAAGCATACGCTAAGGGACAGAAAACGCTTCCTCCTTTTTTTCCTGCAGAGCCTCTGACAATTAAAGACTGCTGCTTCAACCTCTGCTCATCTGGATTCAGCCAGAGTGAGTTTGACCACTGTGACACAAGGAATTAAAGCTGCAACCATGTCTTTATTCCCCAATAAAGCGCCTTAACCCAGATACTTTTAACACGGTTTGAAAAAAATGGAAGTTATGCTGCAGTTAAGTGTTCATGCCCAAACACCTTTTATTAGAGAGTTTACAAAGCTAGAGGCAGAGAAGTCTTTTGCATCTGGTACATGCTTGTAACAGCCCAACATTTTTCCAACTCATTTGGACAATTTTATTCCTTGTAAGAGGACTGGGATTGATTGCTTACAGCTTTACTCTTCCAGATTCATCTATCAAGTGGTCCGAAAAGCCCAGAGGACACAAGGGTGCAAGAAAGCAGCTCCGTTTCACACCAAAACTGCAGACTCTTTTCTCCTGGCTTATGGGTGTGACTATCAAAACCTGCCCACAAACTCTAATCTGCTCTCACTTTTTAAGTGTGCCTTGTTGCCTGGTGTGGAGCTAAACGCTTGTGCTTCAATAGACATTATGTCACTCCTTAGCCCTTGTACAAACAGAATGTCTAATACCTTGACCATATACGCCACATGAATGCAATGCAGTAAGTGACAAGATAAGACTACTGCATCTGCGCCTGCGTACAGCAGCACACAGCACCAGGAACGTTTGTGTGCATGCTTTAAACAAGGTGTATTTTACAGCCTGCACTTGATAAAAGAAATTGTGGCTCTCAATTTGCTACCATTAAGATTTTGGATTGATCAAATATATCTTCTTTAAAGGGGGGCTTCAAATAGCTAACTTGCATGTCTCATACTGCAAATGACCACTAAAAGACATGGAATAACAACTTTGGAATACTGTTTGAAAAACACTTTCTCATTTATTGTCGGGAAATTTGACTTCTTCAGAACAAGTGTTAACACTGTCTTGATGAATTTGCAAAGCTATTCAAGCCATGAAGTACATCTGCACGCTGAGTATATTTCAAATACTGTGCTTCTGTTTTCACTTTCAAAATGTTTTTATTTATACACTAATATTTGACCTATGAATATTCCACCTTTACATGGAGCCAGCTGTTCTAAATTCTGGTTATACTGAGCATTCATGCAAAACATCAGGTGATATCACTGGATATTTTTAAGGGGAAAGTTCATAGGAAAGCAGTTATGTATTCTTGTGATTAACACCACATTGGATCAAAACAGTCACGTCTAGCTCTCTGAAAATACAGCTACTGTTTTAGTTAGCAGAACACTTCGGCTCTGTCTACATTATCCTTTTTTGCCAAAAAAATCCCACTGTTGCTACCACTGATTCAATTCTGTCATTGTGCTATGATGAACACTGCAACATAAAGTAAAAAGAGCTGAAGGCAGGGCTGTCAAAATCGTTGTGCCCTTAACAACAAAAAGTAATCTCCTGCCATCACCAAGGAAAAAAAACCCAGACCAACAACAACAACAAAAAAACCCACCATGAATACGACAAACAAAAACCAGCTCCAAAATCCACTCAACACTACAAGGCTGTTGCTTAAGTATCTGAAAGTTCGGAAATACTGGCCCAAATCCATAGCAGGTTTTAGGAATCAAAGTCCAACATGATGTATTAAACACCCCTCCAGTCCCAGAGGGGCTGTTTCTTTAATTAAACTTTTTCTCCTGCAACAGCCCTGTGGCAGCTAGAGCCCTGTGCCCTTCCCAAAGCCATCACCTTAGGAACCTGCTCTGGTTCCAAAGCACAGGACCACGTGGCTCTCAGGGAGCAGGCGCCTTTTGGGCGTGCTAGTGCCGGCCAGCCCTGCTGCAAGCGCTGCAGACAGGGTGGCAGGAGGCACCACTCCTCAACCTCTGCCAACTATGGCTGGAAAAAGCTGGAAACAACCTGCTGAATGTTTTCACACATGGCCCCTCACCCTAGGTGTATCACAGACGGGAGAATCCCAAGTCCCAAACGCTCTCTCCACATTTGGAATCACAGGTGGTTTGGGCTGGAAGGGATTGTCAAAAATCGTCCAGTCCACACCCCCTGCATGGGCTGAGACATCATTCACTAGACCAGGTTGCTCAAGGGCCCATCCAACTTGACTTTGAACACTTCCAGGAATGGGGCAGCCACAACTTTTCCAGTCAGCCTGTGCCAGTGCCTCACCACTCTCACTGTAAAAAATTTCTGTCTTATATCCAACCTAAACCTCCTTCAGTTTAAAACCATTGCCCCACTGGAATAGAAAAGTTCCATGCACTCCACCAGCTCACATAAGAGTTTTTGGTCCTTAACCTGTCTTACAGCCTCTTGAGGTCTGATGCCCACTAAAACAAATGGGAATCCCTATTTGTTTTAGCGGGCATTAGTGCTTGCTCTCTGTTTCACATCGCTATATAAATGGCCGCATGGAAACACTAAATGATTAGTAGGTGGACTGTACTTAACAGCATTACTGTGCAACTGCTGGGATACAGCAGAAGAAACACACGGTGGGACTGTTTACGCCCTAAGTAACTCGTACCTTACTCTAACCCCCGCGAAGTCCACCATGAGGCAAGATGACTTAAAAAGAATCATGCCTCTGCAGCACGGAAAGTCTAAACACCACCTTCCTTCCTCCTAAATCACAAACACCACTTAAAAGTTTATATTTAAAACTACAAGAGAGCACGTCACCACTGTGATGCACCAGGCTGGACCAGGCAGGACCTACAGCTCTTCAGCAGAGGTGCAAGCCTCCAGCATGAAGTCCCTGCAGGAGCTCAGCAAAAGGCATCCACAACAGCTGCCCAAGCAATTTGCTGATGAAGCCATGTCCAGCTGTAAGAAAATTGCCTAAATAGAACCTTTTCATAAGAAGTGGTTTATTTTCAACCTTGTTTGAGGAAAAGAACTAGGAAGCATTGCTTTTATTTTCAAAAAACAAACCAACTCAAACAACCCCCACACCTGGGTTTGTATTTCAAAATACAATTTCGTAGCTATTTGCACATACAAATCTGAGTCAAATCCATCAAAACTGCTTTGGCAATCCTGACTTTTTCCAATTACAACCACTTTTTGTTGTTGGTTGTTGTAAGACTTCAACATTTCACCCAAATATAAGACGGTAAATTTTCAAGCTCTGAAAAGCTTTCGCAAGATAGAGAATAGTCCTACTAATGCCACATGGTCTGGTTCCAGTAGCTTAGTCCAGATGACACTTAGCCCTTACATAAATGTGACACTCTACTCATTTCAGCAGAGCAGCTTCACCAGGAGCTATGCATCTTGCAGGGCTCCTGCCAAAAGCAGAAGGAGGACTGCAGTCCCTCGAATTCAGTCTAGAGTAGCTGAGGACTTCTAAAGGACCATTTGCAGTTTTAATCATGTCATTAGGCAGCTGCACACTAGCAGGCAGCTCTCAAACAACTGCTTCAAGGAGATGACATAAATGAGGACCTTGAGCTGCAACAGTTGAACAGCAAATGTAAGGCTGCTCTCCAATGCTTGGGATCTGTCTTGGCATCGAAGCCCAGTATACAAGGCTTGGCAGAAGTCAGTAAACTCATTCCCATCATCAGCTTCATGATTTCTAATACTGGCCTGCTCTGGACACACGTGGAGGACGCTGCTCGCACGCCGAGAGCACAAGGCTGTACACAGCCAGCTGGCAACACAGCCAGATCTGCAGCATCACACACTCCAGTTATTCCCTTTGAGTAGATGTCTTGACCTTTACAACATGTGGCCAAGAGTATAAACAGATGGGATGACAGTATGAATGGTACGGTCCCATCAATATAATCACGCAACGTCCCTGATACATCTTGGTTGCCTCATTTCACATCCCCTGACAGCAAGCATGATACCAGGAAAAAGACAGGTGGGCCGATCAAATCCTTCAGATGAAAAAATTCACCTGCTTTAGAAACATACATAAGGATGTTGTAGTGCTGCTTCCCCCCTGTGAAAGGCCATGTGGAGCGAAAGCATGTTGCTTTCGCCTAAGTTGCCATGGATTTGTGCAAGCTCATTCCTAGAAGGAAATCTGGTAGGTGATGGCTGCCAAAAAGATGAAAAGCCTGCTTGGAAGACATCGCGTCCAGAAGGTGCTGCTTTATAGGCCATGGGAGAGAGAGCATTTGCACAGCAAGCCTTACACTGACCTCTGAGCGGCTTCTTTGCACTGAAAGGGAGCACTCTTGCCCCAGCAGATACTTGAAGTCTTGCAGGGAAGAAAGGGATCACCTAGGGCTTGGGGATTCAAAGATCAAAGAGGCTTTTCACCATGATCCCAACTTTAATAACATGGAAAAGCTTCAGGGCTGCCTGTAGGACTGCTTGGCAAACAGCTGTGCTTTTCCCTCATTCTTTTGCCTGAAGTCCTCCCAGGAGACCTGTAGGTCTTGCTTTAGAGGGGAAACCCGCTCTCCAAAAATACAGGGATACAGTGAATCCATGCTCTTCGTCCACTACAAAAAGGCACAACACTGCGGACAACCAGGCACCAGACCCAAAAAGCACACTTTTTATGGTCCTTACCCCTGGAGGGTTTGCTGGGTTCAGGCTTTTCCTGCACAGACATCCACCTGTCAGCAGCTCCAGATCTGGGTGATAGCAGAAACCTGCAAAGACTCTCACTGGATTCCTTGGGTTTTCCTGTGGGAAGCATGTGGCTTTTTTCTCTTGGTGTGGATGCCACGGTAGGTAGGCATGGGTGATCACCAGGAAAGTTTCTTCCTCATTTTGACACAGGACTGCTCCACAGCACCTTATATCCACCTTATATCCGTCTACTTACATGTACTAGTATCCAGACTTCCTATGTGGGAAATGGAAAGAAACAGGCACTTTTCAGGTGCCTCAAACTAGTGAAAATATCCAAAATAGGCACTTTTAGGATCATCTTCCAAAAATAGGGACCAAATTTACTGAAGATAGATGATATTTTCTGTCAAATTATTTTTTGGTATCTAAGCTGATAAATTAAATTTATTATCTAAATTACCTGAACTGGTTGTATCTTACATGTGGTTTTACTTGTAACAGAACACGTATCTCTACTCCCCAATACATCTCTTCAGGTGCCTTATAAAACAAAGTGCTAAGCATCTCCTAGAAACCTTGAACACTCAAAGTTCTCCTATAGTCAGCCCCACTGGGAATCATTGCCCATACCTCTCAAGTCCATACTACAGTGCAGACATCACCAGGTAGGCAAGACAAATCCCAGACTCTGCGCTTCAAAGACTGATGTTTCTTGTCCTTCATGTAAGACAGCAGCTCCCCGCAGCTGGAGAGCATCCATGCCTCTATGCCCTCCTTTTTAAATTTTATTTCTTTTTTTTTATTTTTAAAAGAAGCTTTCCCAGGACATCACCTTGGAGCCTGGGACAAGTCTGAGCTGTCCGAATAATCTGAGGCCTCACCAGTGTCCCTTGGCTTCACAAGACACTGACAAGGAGGACTGGTACCCTGAGCACATATGGAAGCATAGCCTTCCCCAGACAGAAAACACATCAGTTGTAGCCCCAGACTGAAGGCATATATGTGCTGGTCAGGAAGGGCTGGAGCACTGCACATTAAGATCAGCAGTGACTACAAGCTACTGACTCTTTTGGGGCTACAGGGCTGGAAAATTTAATCACACTTTTAAAAGAACATTAACACTTGCAAACTCTCAGGACAAAGCAAGACTTCTCTGCACAGCTGACCTAGATTGATGGCTTTCCAGCACAACCAGGCGCATCAAATGTTCTGGGCTGCAGCAGAGGCAATTATCAGCACCTGAAGGTAGGTCACCCACACTGACTTCACACCCATGCAGCCCCACACGTCTTCAGGGTAGCCTGCACCTGTACACAGGTATTGCCCATATAATACCATACACTCCTGACCCCAAGGGAGCACCAAGGGCTCCTCACACCACTTTGCTAGCTGCCCTTCAGTAGTAGAAAGGGAAGTCTTTAATGTTGAACACAGGCAAAGCTCTTCAGAAGCCGATTTTAATGAAGCAGAAGTTATTATAGGTCTGATCACATGCAGAAAACCCCAAGTAAATAATTCTAGCAGTGTCTGCTTATAAGGAGACTCCAGCTGTGGGATTTCAGGGTCACATAGCATACACTTCATTGGAATAGTCAGTGTCCTTGAGGTCAGGAGCTTCTCCTTTCTGTTGTAATCCCACCATCTCTTGCTGCATTTCCTAGACTACATCTAATAGGCTGCTTTAATAGATCCCAGGCTGGCTCTTTCCTATCACACCTTTGGTTTCTACGTTGCAATAGAATGAATTATTGTTCAATGGAAAAGCAAACGTCAATACACATGTGAAAGACCCCCCAAAATCCCTGACACGTCAGAGGAGCTACAGAAAACAGCTGAACAGATGTTCAGTCTCACCCCCTCGATTTGCCAACACTCTGGTAACAAACAATCACGTTAAATGACATTATGGTTTATGACTCGGAACTTGGAAGTTGATGAGAAATTTCTGCAGTTGATTCATACTTCCTGAGACTCATAACTAGCATTTCAATCATGCTATTTTACTACATTACGTGAATAATTTTCCTTGTTGTTACATAAGTGTCTAGATCCAAAATTATCAGAACTGATCTGAATCATATGATTTTAGGTTTTTTTATTTTTAAAAGAAACATAGTTTCAGGTTACTGTCTAATACTTCTCTCCTGGTGCTTTATAAAGCAGGCAGTGAAATACCTTCTAAAACACCACATGTTCACATTTCTCCCTGAAATCAGCTCCTCTGGGTACCACCCAGGCCCTTTGCAAGTACCTTGCTCTGCATCCTTTAAATAAAATGTGCTACAGGGATTTCTAACAGGCATCTACAGCCAACACCATACTTCTTAAACTCACAGCTCCAAGCATAGGTCCTGGAACTCCCCAAGGCAAGGAACAGTGTGGCAACAGTTCTGTGTATTCAGAGGACAGAGAGGTTTGGGGAAACTGGGAGGGGAGAAAAAGAGAAGCAGCTGCTCTTTGGACTCAAAACCTTTATGGTATTCCCACACCCTGGAGTCCAAGCCAAATGAGGATCACGCTGGCTTCATTGAAGGATGATTTGAGGATGCCTCAATCCAAAGCATCACAGCTCCGAGACAGCAGCACCAACTAAACATCTCTGAGCTAATTTTAAATGGGAGGCTGAGACCTTGAGAGGGGTAACTGCAGTACGTGGAGTCCACAGGGCTCTGTGCACTGCTGCAGGGGCTGAGCACCCCAGGCACCTCTGTTGTGCCTGCATGAGTTGCAGTCGCCACAATCTCAACATAGACAAATCCTTCAACAACCATTTGCAGCAGAAGTGGCACATTTCCACCATACTACAGGATTTTCATCAAGAGCAAAAGCCACCCAGCTCTTGTACTGAACACATACACTGTGGCACAAAGCTATTGAACACATCTACCCGTTATGGGAGCTCAGAGAAACTTCCCACTGCAGTGACTTATCACTGCTGTAGATGAGGAAATGCACAACTTGTATTTTGCTTTAAACAAGACAAGCTGTTCACAGGTGTCATCGTTCTGGCACATAGCTCTGGCAGCACTAGTGAAAAGACAGTTTTCAGACGACCGGCTAAGCTACTTGAGCTTCACAGGAATTCCCTAGAAAAGGAACTGCAATTCGCCAACTGAAATATTTTCATTCTCCACATTAGGTTGAATCTAATTACACCATTTCTTTACAATTGCAGTCTAGTATTGAGGGCTCCTTCAAGTAAAAAGCTTAATGGCTTTCCCACTGACATGGTAACTTGGAGCCCTTCACATCAGTAACACGCTGACAGTACGATTTGTTCGAAGAACAGGTTGATGTCTACCAGAGCTTATTTCAAGATTCCAACAAGATACATATTGTTTTTTATCACATTCCTGGGTTCAATCACCAGAATATCCTACACGGAATCACATATTCATCACCATGTTAGCTTAGCTCCTCAGAGAAAAGAGGAGACGGGACAGCACGGGGCGACTGTACTTCGCTCCAGCCCGAAAGACATCTGTGCGTCGCCGGACCTCTGACGGAGCGAACGCAACTTGCGCTCCGCAGTGAACGCGACTCCGCTGCCCAGAAACCAGAGTAGGGTGGATTTGATCCTGAATGACGGACTGATGGCTATCAGCATAACAAGTGCAAAAATGCTATTAATGAAGATGATAATAACATGCCCCCTTCTTTTTTGTACCCCTCGGGTTTTGCGGGGTTTTGTCTCATTGGCAAGAGGTATGGTAGGTTTGCCCTTCACCGAAGCGAGCTGCCCTCCTGGCCGACATACGTGCAGCTCAAGGTAGGTCTCGCCCGGCAAACCCCGCGGACCGCCGACCCAGCCGCGCTCCGCAGGGAGCAGCCGTCCGCCTCCCCTCCCCGGGTACGGGCGTCTGCGGACCGTGCGCGTGGGCTCCGCGCACCGCGGCACTCACCCAGGTTGACGAAGCTCATGACCATGTCGGCATCGCTGAGGAAGGCGCTGTCCTGCGAGCTGGGCAGCGGCGGCTGCGGGGCAGGGGGCGACGAGTGGCCCCGCTCCGCGCCCGCGGTGCCCTCCGCGCCCTCGGCCAGGGCGTGGTAGAGGTCCAGCATGAAGCGCGGCGCCGCCGTCAGGCGCCCCGGCGCCGGGGCCGGCGGGTCCCGCGGCAGCGGCCGGGGCCGGTGGGGCAAGCCCAGCACCGAGAGGATCTCCCGCTGCATCTCCCGCTTCTCGTGCGACTTCAGCCGTCGGTACAGGAAGCCCGAGGCGGCCGCGGGCGGCGGCTCCCCGCCCTCCGCGGGCAGCGCGGGCTCGGCGGGGCGGCAGGCGCCGCTCAGCAGCGCCCAGCAGCAGCACAGCCAGGCCAGCCGCCGCGGCATGGCGCTCGGCCGGGCGGAGGCAGGCGAGGTCCCCACTTCCCCCTCTCCCCGGGGAGGCTCCCCGCCGCCCTCCAGCCCTGCCCCCCCCCGCGGCGGCTATCGGCTGGGCCGGCGGGGGCAGCCAGAGCCAGAGGGGCTCACCGCTCAGCCCCACCGCCGCGCATGGCCGCCCCCGGGGCACAACGGGGCAGCCTCCCCCCTCCCTTCAGCCGCTCAGGTGCGGCGGGGCCGCCCCCCGCCCTGGCCGGGCGGTCAGTCCGCCATGCCCCTGCCCGGGGGCTCCGCGGGGTCTGCGTGTGCGGGGGAGAAGGAGGAAGAAGAGGAAGAGCAGCGAACTTTCCCCCTGCCACGGAGTGAGCGAGCGAGCGGCTCCTGCGGCGGCAGCCCCGGTTCCCGCGGGCTGGCCGGAGCGGGGCTGCTGCCGGCAAAGGCAAATCACCAGCGCGCCCGCCTCTCGGCGGGGCGGGCGGCCGCTCCTCCGGGGCGGGGAGCGGGCGAGGGCGCAGGTAGCGCGGCCCCGCGGGGCGGGCGGGACAGTGGCGGGGGATGGAGGGGGGCAGAGCAGGTTCCGGAGCTCCAGTCCCGTCGGTTATCATTGGTTTGCTGAGCTGGAGCAGCGCTCCGCTAAATAGCGGTGCCGGCCGCCTCGGCCTCGGCGGTTCCCCTGGCTTGTTCCTTCGTAAAAGAGGATTTCGGTCACCGCTCCCAGCACTTAGAGCACGTAGGTTATTTCTCCTGAAAATAAGCGGAGTGGTACCTGTTCTGAATCTGAAAAAAAACTTATCGTTCATCTGAACGGGTTACAGCATCCCGCCCCTTTTTCTGGAATACCGAGCAAAAGTAAGCACTGAGCACTGATAAATGGTGCAGGTACCTCTCTCCCTCCACACCCAGTCCCCACTGATGAAGTACCAGCCTGTGTCTGTGCACTGTGAAACAGGCTGAACCGCTGTAAAAGAACATACCAACTCCTAAAGTCAAATGCTAAGGTTGCAGCTGTGATTACAGCCTTTTCATAAAACATAACCCCACCACCATCACCGTCGAGCATTCTAAGAACGGCAATGAAGCTGAGCAGGGAGCAGCTCATCCATATGCTGATCTCTGACTTAATGGATTTTGCTCGGGTTGGATGAGTAAATCCAGGCTAGCCCCGCTGAAATCAGCGCAATTGCTCTAGGTTTGAACTGGGATAATTTCATAGGAGTTGGCCTTGAGAGTAATATCTGGACTATTTGAAGTCACTGGCAAAATTTCCATTAACTTTATTAGAATCAGAATCTGGCAATAAGCTCATATTCAGTTTCCCAGAGACACAGCTGAGAATATTCAAGACTGAGTATGTTATTTTCAGAAGTGGAGGTTACTCCAAGCGTTCACTTTGTGAAAGCAAGGTCGCAGATGGCTCTTTTAACTGCACTAGTTAAGGAACACTGTAATACTAGGTATTTGAAAGCTTGTTTTGGAGGGGAAAAAAATGCATCTTTAAGGAGATTTGAGCATAGCTATCACGGGGATGGGAGGGAAGAGTATGGAAGTCACTTTTGCAACTATCCCCCTATTTTTTCCACTTAGTTACTGATAGAATTTGAAAGTGAGGGTGTGTCCAACAGCATGGACTAAACGTGCTCCTTTTGCTATACTGGACTTCATTACCATCATGAAAGAGGTCTCTGTCGTCCCTTAAGGACTGGAGAAGCCAGTGTTCAGAGAAACTTCTGTGCTGCTGATTCATTTATTCAGTTCTATCAGCTTAGAGCAGCAGTGATGATTTGATTAAAGAGGGAGAGGAGGGCTCAATCCCAGAGAGGAGGTGAGCAACATCCCTCTCCTTCTGCAAGGCAGTGTGGGATTCCACTGGGGAAAACCCAGGCTCCCAGGCAGAGAGCCCAGTGCACAAGCTGTCCTGCATCCCTCTCAGCCCACCAAGAAGTTATGTTATAGCAGCCTTATGGAAGGACGTTTGGAGGCTGGGAGGAAGTGCAAGAGCCCTGAGGTCAGTGAGGGAGGTTTCCCAGGCAGGCACTTATCCCGCAGGTGGTGAGGAAAGGGAGCAGCTACTTCTGTGCCATTCACTTCCCTGTCTGAGCCCATTTGGATGTAGTTCATGTTGCTGTCTCCAGCAGAGCTTTGTAGCCTCCGTTTCCTGTTTTGACAGCACCAGAGGGAAATGTCTCATTATACCATTATCTCCAAAGTGTGAACCTTTCCATCCAAAGTGTCCCCCACTTCCCTTCAAGTCCAGCAAAGATGGTGCATATTTAGCAGCAGACAGCATTTTAGCGAATTCCAGGACAGCTGTTGGGCATTTCTGCTTCTCTGATGCTCAAATGTGTATCACCTCTATGTTTTTATTCTAAAAGAAAAATATTTTAAATACTGTCATTTGCATAGGGATCACTTCAGTAAATTGCAGCTGTAATAACAGTTGGCAGCATTTGGGCATCTGAGTTTGATGCAGCCTGGGGACAGGGACACAGCAAACTTTCCAGTACTTCCCTGTTAAGTTACCATATTCTTAAGGTAAGTTCCCATGTGTAGCTAGGAAACTAATGCCCTCCTTAGGAAGTCATTGCACCTTCTGTTAAGTCTAATTAATAAGTCTGTCACTTTTTTCAGAAGTGCTTCCCAAAGATGTA
Organism: Pezoporus wallicus; assembly: GCF_028554395.1. Lineage (NCBI taxonomy): Eukaryota > Metazoa > Chordata > Aves > Psittaciformes > Psittacidae > Pezoporus > Pezoporus wallicus. The sequence continues at coordinate 1,748,985 of NW_026636248.1, forward strand.
CACTACTTATCCCCAGAAATGCATCTCACTTCTAGTTGTGAATGCTTTACTGTGGGTTCCAGCTAATGTTATGGGACCTAGGAAAGTCACTGCATCACTCAGCAACTTGTTGCAGGGTAGAAAGAATTAAGTTCTTTTACAGAGGTCACCTACAGCAACAGGTTTCAGATATTCCTCCCATCTGAAAGAGCAAGTTTCTGCAAAGAATTTTAAGACTTCGGATGAGAGCTGCATACCTAATTCTCCAAAGGAGTGCAAAGGCTCTGCATTCATCAACTGCTGCAGGCTGACACATGTTTTAAGAGTTAATTGAAAATATATTGTAGTGCTACCAGCAGAATTTTTCGCTTGCCAAGGAGCCTTCGTAGTATAATCCTCCATCCATTGCTCTGCGGTAACATGTACTTTCACTCTAACTTTCCTTTCACTGTCTTCACTTTCATCTTCAAAAATGCTGCGGAATCAGGCTTCTGGGTATCGTTCAGGTCACCGGCTTTTCCTGCTCATGACGGACATCTGGTGGAAAAGCGGAGAAACTCGGGTCTGTCCACTCAGCAAGTTAGCAGTAAAACCTTTTTTCCTCAAAAAAAAACCTCACTCCAACCCCCCTCCCCCCCCCGAAAAAAACCATAACCCTAATAATTAAAGAGGTCTTCTACATACCCCTGAAAAGTCCTTATTTAATTTTCATTCTGTAAACAAAATTTCAGTATGTATTCAAAAACCTGCACCAGCTCAGTGCTTCATGAGGAACGTGTGGTACAAGTGGCCATGAACAGAGCCCATACCCCACAGGACTCCTGTTCCAAGACGTGGCATGGTGCCAGCAAGGATTAACTACAGCACTTGATTTCATCTGGCAGTGCCAGTGTTTAGGTTGTATGCAATTAAAAGCTGGGCTACCTGTTTCTACTTGAATAGGATTCATTGGGTATTCTGTTGTCTTAATTCAGCAAATCATTCCTCGCTCTGGTTTAAGCAAATTAGGTTTCCTGGTTATTCTATGGATAAATCATGAGAAGCAGTTCCAGGCAGATAAAGCATTGAAGTGGTAATTTAAGTTTAGTTGGAAGCTTTCAGAATAAAATTAAGAACAAGAGAGAGGTTCCATTACTATGCCTTAAAATACACCACCTCATCTGTAATCAGGAAGAGGTATATGCAAAACCTTTTTCAATGCTTCTGGTGTACAGCTTCCCAGGTGCCAGGATTTCATGACTCTAGCAGAACAAGACACCTTGAATTTCTTTTTTTTCAGGACTAAAATTATGTTTTTGAATATAGTATTGAACTTACTATTCCAATGATCCCTTCTCCACCTCCTGAAAACAGAAAAGACATTTGACTTTTATAACTTGGCATTCCCACCTTCCCTTCAGCTGAACCATCAGCCGCCAAAGCGCCTTCATCAGGCCCTGCTCCTGCGCTTACGGGGTCGGCAAGGACACTGAAGTAAGGGTAGCTTCTGTCTTCACAAAATCCTTTTGCTAAGCAAGTGTAGGTATTTTTTTTAAGCAACACGGAAGAGCTGTAAGTAATAAAAATGACTTTTTGCTTTCTAAAAAAACCCAAACCCTATGCTGTACAATAATGACATAGCTGGAATGGTCTATTTGCAGTGCTGCCCTTGGAGAGGTTGAAAATGCAAACATGCCTCCTAATTTTAGCATACTGGTTTCCAAGGTCTACTTGTGAAATGAGAAAGAGTGGTTGAGTATAATCTTAGTTCAAAGATCGAAGCAGGCTAAAAACAGTATTTGCTATGAAAGCTCAAATTTTTCCCTTCGCTTGCTGAACTTGCTTTCTCCACTGCAAGTAGGGACAGTTGAAAAATAGTAACATCATCTTATTTGCACATAGCAAACCACTACTTTCTTTACTCAGAAATCTCATCTAAAAATACGCAATGATGATTTCCCAGATCAGAACACCTTAAAAAATGGTTATAAATATTAATTCAACAACACAACTGGACAGCTATCCTAGCAAAAGCAAACAGTTAAAAGTGAAGTAAGTCCCAACATGTATTTCACAAACAATTTCCACTCTGTTCTGCCCCTGGCCACCATCTCCACCCTATCAGGGATATACTTACGTGCAAACAATTATAGCTTAGTTTATTTGAAGTCAACAGTGTCATGTATTGAGGGAAACTGACCTGAAATGACAGCAATTAAGTAAATATTAATATATTCTATCATTAATATATTTTTTCTGAATCTTGTTGTTTTATTTTTGCTAGTAATGCTTTTTCTGTTTAAAACTGAGGAAAGCAAATCATCAACTGTAAAAGGGAAACAGCAAAATCTGCTTTGTACAGGCTGCAAGTTAGACTAGAAAAGAGTTATTGAGACTATTGAGATGTAAGTGAAAGGTCAGTAAATGTAGAAATACGTTAACCAGCATGAGGTAAGAGTCTACCTCTAACCTCTAGAAAGTGAAGATGAGATTTTAGTAAGAATAGGTCCCCACTATTACTGCTGTCATAGGTAACAACAGCAGCAATGATGCGTATCATAATCCATATAAACTTGGCTGCAGGCATACCTGTATTGTAATCAGACCTTCTACCGCTGTGCTGGTATGCTTATACCTGCTGTGTAATGATTACCCCAGTACAAAAAGCATAGCACCTTGTCCAGCCTGCATAGCGGGGTCTCAGAGAAAGAACTTAATTTCTTCTGAAGGATGAAAACTAGAGCAGTACCTGGCTGTGAGCACATGAATGCTGCCAAAAAGACATGATGAGAAGAGGCGAGGTCCTCAGTCTATCCTCTGCTGGTGTCAGCTGGTGAGCTGTCAGCCGATGTCCTGCCATTATGTTGTCTACTGTAGTGAGCAGAAAAAATTAAACACTGATTAGGGTAGCTCATAATGTGAGGATGAACTGACTGACTCTGATTTTAGCAGGCAAATCATGACCTTTAGGCTCACATGAGGTACAATGAATGAATGTTTAGATGTCTATATGATAGGCTAAGGCTGGGAAAGGATGAAAAGGTAAAAGATACGTAGATCTTTACGAGACTCTCCATCTTCAAATATTTGGTCTGGATTTAAGTTCTAATGCTTTAAATTAATAAACATGCATTAGTAATCCTAAATCTGGATTACGTTTTTACTTAGCAATTAATGTCTGTTCTTTTTTCACAGAGCCACACAGAAACAGAAAGCTTTTCTATTAGGTTGGTTTGTCTTTAAACCGTAACAAATTAACAGAAGGAGCTAAATTAAAATATGAGCCCTCTTCCAAGTGTTGAAAGGTCTTTCAAAGTTTGTAGGAGCTGCTATTTCTGCCCTTGTGCAATGGGCATTGTAAACAGTGAGCCTGGAGCTTGTAAAAGCCATTGTAATTCAGAAAATTACAAGAAAGAAGGTGTAAAGAAACTGGAAATTGGGAAAACCACAAATGGTTTCCAATACCACCGATAACCTCCGAATGTGCTGTGTGGAGTTACACTTCTCAGGTTTGGGAAGGATGAGGTTCAGGTGTATTCCCCATGCCATACTGCCTAGGGTACTTGCTGCTTAGTTCCCTCACTATCCAACTCCCCATCAACAGAACAGGATTAGGCAGCATACTTGGCTGAAACAATTCCCTTCCATTTCTACCTCGTCCTGGTGTCATCTGCGACCACACATACTGGTGAGGCTGCATGTTGCAGAGCAGCAACTAGAACTGCTTCCTGGGGCTGAACACCTGACCTCACTCACCTCCAGAGATGCACATTTTATACAGACAAACAAAAAGTGTGCATTTGAGATATACAGGCCTGATCATCACCTTGTGCTTGGGGGGGGGGGGGGGGGGGAAGAAACCAACAACCAAACAAAAAAAAACCCACCAAAGAAAACAAGACCAATGATAATTAAGGAAAGAACAGCTGTTAATACTGCCAACAAGTATTGCAGAATGGGACTGGAAAATATCCTGGAGAGAATAAAACTAGGTGGAAAAAAGTTCTGAAATCTTATTTAAAGTAACTCTGACAAAGTCTGCTCTGACCAGTGTGCAAAATATGTCTTCTCAACAACACTTTTCAATAAAATTGGGATAGACCCAAATAGCATGAGGCCACAGTGGGGACTGCCAGATTATTTAAATTTGAAAATACAAACACCGTTCCCAGCAGCATCCCATTGTAGAGGCGACTGTACTCGGGCTGCCTTTCCCTTTACATGTATGCAGACAGAGGTGAGCTTTCAAAGGCAATGGTCCCTAAACACCCTCAGATAATATGTGTCAGAGACCATTCCCTGCTGCCTTAGGCTCAGTAGTCATTTTGCACCAGAAAGCCAAGCCACCTCTCACCCATCCTACCCTAACCCCAGTGGACATCTCCCTCCTGGGTAGGGTAGCTGCAGGGAGCGTGGCAGGCAGCTCAGTGCCTTCTCCCACCCTCATCCATCTCCAAGGCTTCCCCACTGCCTCTGTTCCCCCACCTTGTGGTAGAGTTGTCACCAAGAGGCTTTCTGCTTTACGGCCTCCTCGGGCTCTGGGGGATAAAACACATTTCCTACGTTCTTTGCTGCTTACAGACATTCAGTAGATACCACTTGCTTTCATTCACATTTGCTTTAAAAAGCGCCTCATATGGTGCCAACCCAAACACAGGTATTTTAGGGAAAAGCAGGGTCTCAGAAGACACTGCACAGGGCAGCAAGTCTAAAAAGGCATTTTTAGACATCAAGAACTGTAGTGGCTTAAAAAGCTTTAAAACCCTGTTGTCTTACAGCTGAGCTTTTTCTTCCATGCTTCAGGAACAAAACACTCATCCCCTAAGAAGATATTTTTCAACACCCTTACTTACTGTCATGACCGATAGCCTTATAGATAAGTTAGTTATTTAAGGGAACTAATTCAGCCAGGAGGAAAGGGACATGTGTTGTTCCCAGACACCATTTAATACTTAGATTTAAGAGGTGCACATTGCAATAATCATTTTGTTAACAAGTCAAGAGAAGAGCTGACTGTATATCAGTTTAAGCTGAAGAGATAAAGCTGCTACTGTGCACTAAACAAGTTTCCATGCCAGCTCAAGATGATGACTCAGAAAAGAGAGTCATCTTTTTTCTTTTTACAGGAAATGTTTAGAGGCTGATAGAAAAGATTTCATACATTTGCTCTCTGGAAGTACATCCCAAAGTAATCACAGAGAAAGAAATGTGGTTTCTTTAAAGGGTGGAAGGAGAAAGCCTTATAAAAAATCTATTTCTATGTTCTTAGCCTTCTCTAAATTAACAAAATATCCTCCTTGGTGAAGCAAAAGTGATAACCAGCTAGTAATTACATTGCTTATGAGAGGCTTCAAGTTTCCAGAGCAACAGCATGCCTGTAATGCAAGGCTTGTCTTTGTTGCACTGTTGGCCCAAAGCAGAGCTCAAATTTTCTGGCAGCTCACACACAAGCTCCAAAGCCTCCATCCCTCCTGTGGGAAGCCAGCAGCCCAGACCTTGCTGAGTCCCCAGAGCATGCAGGCTGAGAGGTTACAGCTGCTGATGCTCGAGGTAGGAAACCTGGTTGGGATGTGGCCACTTTGTGTCTTTGGGCTGTAATGCAGCATGACTGCTCCCTTGAGCTAGCATATCCACACAGGTGAGCTCAACTGTGGATGCAGGCCTGCCATCGTGGCACTGAAAAGCAGGTAAAACCTGCCCTTGACAGCTCCAGCCCCTGCAAGCTGTTTGGAAGAGACTCGGGCAGCCAATCTGCTCCAGGACTGTGTGGGTCTCTGCTCACACGTAAAAGGGTGACTTGCACAGGGTGGAAAGAGTAACCACTAACGTATTGTTACTGTTTTCATATTTAACAAGTACCGTACTATAATAAATAATGTAAACCAATAAATAAATAATGTCAGCTAGAAGGTAGGATTAGCTTAAAACCAAGTACCTCCAGTGTATAGGTGCACCTTGTCTGCCCTAAGAAGGCAGCTCAGCTCAAAGGAGTTTTGGGGAGAGGGGAGAGCTGCTATGGCAGCTCCAGAGCATCATCTCCTTCTTTTTGCACCTCACATACAGTCAGAACAAGGTCTCTGCACCTTACTGATCCTTTGTTGTCAGACTGATGCACAACCAACTTCTAATAGCTTATTCTACTCTGTGCTAGGGGAGTCTGCCAGCAAAAGACTAACAGCCTCACAAACAAGCAATTAAAAGGTCATTTCCAAATACTTTTGAGGTATTTGGTGTAACTCTGAATGCCACAGCTCAGACAGCAGAAGCTGCATAGTTACATTAGCATGATGCTCTGCTGAGGCTTTCTAGCCAGAGCATTGCGGGTACCTTCCAGCTCATTTGAGCTGGGGCAGTGGGACAGCCCCAGCATGCCTAGGGCTGCTGGACATACACTTTCCCTGCTTTGAAAGTAAACGTTGTCAGGATTGCTCTCTGGAACTGAGCCCCTGAGCTGGAAAGGCTCATGTCTACACTACTGCTCTCTTATTCCCCAGGACTGCCGCTGGTCTGTGCTAGCATCCACTCATCTCAGGAACCACTTGAAATGGCACTATTTACACAGGCCAAAATAGTGCTAGAGACTGCTCTGTTCAACTGGCCTGTCCCAGGACCTAAGAACATAAAGAGGCACTGCTTGATGTATGGGAACAGACATAGCACAAGCACCTGCCAAACTGTCATGCAGGCTGCCTGCTTTGTGAGCATCCTTTGTGGCAACCTGGAGAAGGGCACTGCTCTCAGCCCTGGGTAGGCAACTACCATATGAGTTGATGTGAGTGGAAACCACAACTCATTTCAAAAGGCTACCCAAGGTCTTGGGCAGTTGTTTCTAACTGCTGAGCAGAGCTCCCAGTGGAAATACAGCATTCAACTTGGGAAGGAAACCTTTCTAAACTAAATTCTTGCTTCAAGTAATTCTAGTCTCTTACAACGTCTTTATTTCACTCGGCTTTGAAGAGATAGAAGAGGCAGATAATTAATTATAAAAGACAGAAAAAAAAAAAGGAAAGAAAGAAATAGCCAGCATTCCAGACCCTTACAGCCATAAGACAAAACTGATATACCAGTGACAGCATATAGGCCCTTGCTAGTGTGGAACCAAACGCCTGCAGCTGACCTCCATTAGAAAAGCCTCTGTTGACTCCCCTCACACAAAATAATAGGGAAATCCATTTAATTTTCTTCAAATTGTACAATAGCATTTGGCAGGTTTCTTCCCATTTAAAATAAAATAAAGCAATAAAATATGATAACAGCCCATCAAGTGATGTTACAGTTTCATTTATGTGATGTTCAGGACAGTTTGTGGCAATAAACGGAATGGGTACTTGAACAAGGTATTATGGCTAGTAGCTTGTGGAAGATATATTTAAATACTAATAACCTAATAGCAGCAAGGCAAGATAACAGAATGCGATGTATGTTGGATGTTCCATATTTGCACTGTGCCAGATATGTATCTTAAATTACTGTTTGCATCATGAAAGGGCCAAGAGACCCCAGTTTTTGATTCGGGGCCCTATGAGGCTGGACTCAGCAAATAAGTATTTCATTCCTTTCTTGTGGTTTAACCCCAGCTGGCAACTAAGCCCCACACAGCCACTCACGTACTTTCCCCCCTTCCTAGTTGGACAGGGGAGAGAATAAGACAGGTAATAGCGAGAAAACTTGTGGGTTGAGGTAAGAGACAGTTTAACAGGTAAAGCAAAAGCCATGCACACAAGCAAAGCAGAACAGGGAATTCCTTCACTACTTCCCATCAGCAGGCAGCCACCTCCAGGACAGCAGGGCTCCATCACATGTAACGGTTACTTGGGAAGACAAACACCATCACTACAAACATCCCCTTCTTATTCCCCCAGCTTTATAGGCTGAGCATGACACCATACAGGTCATATCCTTTTGGTCACTGGGGGTCAGCTGTCCCAGCTGTGTCCCCTGCCAACTGCTTGTGCACCCAGAGCGTGCTCACTGGTGGAGTGGGATAAGGAGCAGAAAAGGCCTTGGCTCTGTGCAAGCACTTGATGAAATCACTCTTACAATCCTCTGTGAGAAAGACTCATTTTCACCTCAAGAACTAAGGAACAGAGAGAATGAAAACAGTCCTTCCACAGTTAGATAGGAAACTGAGAGCTGAGCCCTGTTTTTCTGATTCCCAGTCAGTGCAAGCATTAGCCTAATTTTCCTCCAATAACAGATTCAAGCTGTGACAGGATTCTGACATATGGATTTCCTTCCTCCACCAAGGTTTTTGAGCATCTGGGTCTTGATCAGCCACTGTCACCACCATGTATCTTCAAAAGAGATGCTCTGAAGTGTTTTAATCAGCATCAGCCACAATCTGAAACAGGGAGAAAGGGAGAAATGGTTCACAGATCCTCAGAGCTACTATGTGGATATGTGGTTGGGATCAAAGGGGACTGCATATGACAACAGCAGCTCCTAAAAGAGATCCTGAGAGATGCATTTTCTTGCACAAAGTTTTATATAACCACACCACTTTGTTCTCAAATATTTAAACAGGTCAGTGACAATGAATAAGCTATAATAATTATAACATGACAACATATTGAAGCCAGTGTGGTGAAAGTGCTTTGTATTCCCAGGCACCCTACGGTCATCATCATCGTCAATTTTTGACTGTAATTCAGATCCAAGAAAGTATTAGAACAAACCAGGTTGCTGACAAATGAATAATTAGATGTATCCTTGATCAAGTACTTCCTTTTACATAGAGGCCCGTATGTTGACTATACTACAGTGTCATCAATAAAATCTTTGTCTGTTTAAGTCAGAGCACACAACTTTCTACTGTGGAACACAGTTGCAACTGTTTATGGAGGTGGTTGGGGTTTTTTTTAGTGCAAGACATGCATGAATTACAGAAACTTCAGCTAAGATACACTAGGCAAGTAACAGTGACAGCACTAATCAAAACTTCCCTTTATCTCCCAGCAAAGGCATTCCCAAATGTCAGGGGCATTTTCATAAGAGACGGCCTACAGTTCTCCCCTTCTTTTCTCCCCACACTCTCTTTCTCAAACTTACTTTTGCCTCTGCAAATCCTACCTGGGGCTCTGTAATCTTACAACTCTACTCTCTTCATAACATATTTCCCACAAGGATAACAAAAGAAATTACTTCAATAAAATGCTTTCATGCAGTCTGCTTCAACAGGATTTCCCAGATATCTCTGTCTTTAAAGGATGTGGTATGGAAAACACTGGGATAAGGGGTTTGCTTTGTTTTTTGAAACAGAAAGTTATGTTTAGCTTTAGTTGTGGATAAGCTATCATAGGACTTTGTGCTATAACTTTAATTGAACATATTTAATGTTTCTAATTTCCATTTTCATTGTTGGTGCACAAACTATTTTTGCTGGAAGAACTAACAGGATTTTAGTTGAAGAATATTTGTTAGTTGTAGTTACAATTGCTAGGCATGCCTTTAGTCAAATTTAAATTAACAGTAACTGCATAAATGAAGCATCCTATGTCATGGTAGCACTGTAAGTGAACTATTTACTTACAAAAGCTTTTGAATCTTTTACTGGGTAGAGAGAGTGGGAAGAGTTGCAGAAAAATAATAAGACACAATCAATGCAAGAGCTGGAGGGACTGGATCAGAAGGAAAAACTGTGTGTGGGTATCACCAGAGAGGTACTGGGGATTGTTAAAGCTGGTTCAACAAAACCAGCTACTGAAAACACAACTTGTCCTCCAAACAGCTCAGAAAAACTGCTTCCACAGCTTCCCCTTGTTATTGCCCTTTACCCAAAAGCCTGTCTTGTCCTGTTTTAGACTGCCTGGGGTTTTGGCCTGTCTGCTGAGGAGTGGATGCAGAAGTTCCCATCTCTCATGTGCAGGAAGCCAGCATCTTCTAACTGTCCTCCCTTTGACCCCATGGCCAAATCACCCTGAGTACACCACTGCTCCTTCACTGGGATACTTGTCCTGATACCCTTGGACACCTGTGTCGTGACTGTGACCTCCATGAATATTGGCCATAAACATAAAATCCAAAGGAAGGTTGTAAGTTATTCCCCCCAGGCAGTAAATAAGTAGGTGAAATAATACTACTTCAGTCATTTAGGCTGGGTTTTAAAACACATTTATGGGCCAAACATGCTGTGAGGCACTAGAAGAATTTCGAAAATCACAAAAAGAATTCCCATCAATTTAAATAGGAATCAGACAATCTACGAAATTCAGGAAATCCCATGTTAAAAAGTATATCTCTAGGCAACAAGCACATTAGTATCTTTTAAAAGGTGCTTTTTACTCATTGCCACTGCAAATTGGTATGTTCAAACTACAAACTTGAAAATATCTTTTTATCACTATATTCAAACTATTTAGAGTACTTAACTGATCTAATAAATGTCTCTCCTTTGTTTCACTTCTAGTACAATTGGCCTTTTTATGGATCCAACTGAATGATGGTCTTTTCTCACATCACTTCCCAAACCCAGCATTTGCAAATTATCTCTGTCTTTTCCTGTTGACAGCTTGGACTGATTTTAATTTACAGTCATCTTGGATTACTATATATTAACAAAGTCCCTTGCTAGCATTGCCAACACATGTCCAAGGTTCATTCAAACTCAGGCTTTTTGCACTTATCACTATGTTAACTGAAGTCATTGTAAGGTTTCTTCTTTTTCAAGCTTGCCTTTAAACCTGGCAACTAAAAAAAAGCTGACAAAAGAAAAAGGGTGGCACATCAAGAGGGTTTAGATCTTATTCTCAAATGGGTTTGCAAACCTAGAGCAAATGTAAACCGGACTCTTGTAGGTTTTAAGAATGCTATTTGCAGCAAAAGAAAGGTTTTGTCTATGGAAAATCTGTGTGTGTGCATATGTGCACAGAACACACTGTGAATTTAGCATTTTTAGGTATTCAGCATTTGTCTTTTCTATGGACACTTTCTCAAAAGTGCATCAAAGTGACACAGAGGACTCCAAAGAGCTCTTTCCTCCAGAGCACGTTGGTGGGCTAGAATAGATACTGCAAGACCACCAGCACTGCAGAACTGCTTTTTTCAGCAGCTCCTGCTTAGGAAAACTTTTGTGAGGAAGAATGTAATTGAAATAAATATAATAAAATACATATATATACATCTATATACTGTTTTTACAGAAGAATCTAATTCCACTTAAACGCACTTCACTGGATAAATAGGATGAAGGATGCAAAAATTTCATCCAAGACTTCAGACCCATGCCTGACCTGGAGTATTTGCTAGCTTTTGCATTGCAGTAATTGCGTTTGCAACCATTGCACACCAGCTGTGCATGCTGATCCTGGATTTCTTTTAATCAGTTTATGTTTTTATTTGTACAGTTTGCTTAGGTTATTGGAGACTGTTCTGGTATGATATATACCAAACACCAATCAGTGCAATGAAACTGAATGAGGGCAACTCCCATCTAATCAGACCTGCATGAGGGAAAAGGTAATCCACTCAATGACAAAGATTTTACTGATGGTTAAGCAAGAGTTAACAGATGTGTACTTCTAATCCCCAACATAAAAGCTTCCCTATACAGGCTAAATACAACTTTAAGCCCAAATACACAACACCACATCTGTCCCCAGTAACAGCTGTGTAAGATCTTTTAGTCTTTTGGCTGTTACCATCCATATGACTGTAGGATAAACTTTAGACAATTTTATTTATTTATGTATTTGCAGATTGCTAACACTGGTTGTTGGGGCTTTTTTTTCCCCAGTAGAAGTGCAGCTCTGGAAATAAATTTAAGCCTACTATCAAACCCAATTTTCTTAGTTACTTTTCATAGAGGCGTAGAAGCCATCTGTGAAGTCCCCAAGATCCGAGCAACGCAAGCTGAAAATCTCTAGTTTAGAAAATGCAGCTGCACAAATTGCAGTCTGGACAACAAGGAACTTTGTTACTGGTTGTCATGTAGATAGAAGAAAGAACTCTCTTTGACTTTCCCAGCCCAGGTTAAGTTTTTTAGGTGCTACCAGCTAGAAAACCCAATACTTTTACTTGTAAACTGAGCAAGAAAGTCCATGAACATGAAGCTTTTCTCACTGCCTCTTCCACTGATTCCTTCTTCAGAACTGAACTGAGCTTTGAATTAATGCACAAATCTGACAAAGAACAAAACAACATTTAAATTACCACTGATAAATACCCAGCTAAAAGCAGTTACTTCTACTGTGCTCATTAAGAAAATGTTCCTTTAAAGCTGTAGAGATGAGAGAGTTAAGGTTCAGCATGTTACTGCACAAATGTGAAAATGTTTGTAAAATGCTCAGATTGTGCTTTTAAAAGGCTGGATCTTTCTCTCTCTGTTTCTAACCTACCTTAGTTCTTCCTAACATCACCTCACTGACAAAGAGAGTCTTTTGATTTCAGAGGACTGAAGCTGACTATCACCATGGCTAGTCTACCTGAGCTCAGAGTGCAAGAGTAGGAAGAGAGGATGGGTTTGAGCTGGGAGTGTTAGAGCCGGCTAAATACTGGGCTGCAGAAGAAGTTCAACACCATTATATAAAATAGGAAGATTAGAGTAGGGTAGCAATCTAAAAATGCTGGGTAATACTGACTGAATTCACATAATCAGGTTCTTTGCTGCATTATGGTTTTGGCTAGACAACACAGCCCTAGAACCCTGTTGCTACAGTAGGGAAAGACAGCAATAACTGACAGGATATCACCTTGTTTAACAGATTGGATTGATTTCTCCCATTCTGCTCAAGATCCACATTACAGTATCTCTGCAATAACTAAGGATAAATGGACAGTGCGAAGCACTGAGCTAAGCATCTAAGCATCACTGATAACTTAGTAGAGAAATAACCTATGTGATCATGTCCTGTGGTCAGCCCACAGAGTTTTACTCTTCTTGCATACTCATTTCATGCTGTCCTGTACATTAATCATAATTCGTCTTTCAAGTATTTAGTCAGTTTGTTCTTGCCCTCATTACTCCTATTGGAAAACTGTTCCAGAAGCCCAGAGCTCTGATACCGGGAACCCTCTTATTTCCAGCCTAAACTTACTCCTGGCCAGTTTATACTCATGCTTCTTATTCGATGCTGCAGACTCTGCAGGTGAAGAGTAGAGTCAGAAAATGCAACCCACATTCTCAGCAGGCCAGTACTTTAAAAACAGTGTTCAGCTCCTGGCCTACATCTTTTGTCAGTCAAACACAAACTGGTTTAGCAGCCTGCAGCAGATTTCTTACTGCCTTTAACAGAAGAGGGAAGAACATAAGTCTGATGCTGTTTACAACGATCCATACACACTTTAAATAGCCTGGGTATTTTGCTCAGTGAAAGTATGTTGAGGCTAAGAGTCTTAGGATTACATAAATAAAGCATCTGGAAAACTAACTTTTAGAAAGCAAGCCCTCTGTATTAGTTACATGTCTGTCAAAAACCAAGAGTAATCTCCAAATGAGAGAAGCTGCTACAAATTTCAGGTGATACAAGTGCCCTGTTTCCATTTCAACTGGAAAAGCCTACTGACCTTGCTGGCTCTAACATTACCTGAGGTGAGACCAGAAGAGATATAGTGTTGGGTCAATAGATACTGATACCTGTGAATCCAATACTGATACCCGTGTATCTAATTCAAGCATTTCCTTTCTGAAATTGTATCCACCTACACTGCTTTTTATTAACAGGCCACTATGAATGTGCCTCTGGCAAATTCACTGCTAATGGAAATGTAAACACATCCCTTGATATTGCAAAAAAATGATTTATAATGAACTGAGAATGATCACAGTACATGCAGCAGTGAAGAGGTCAGCAGCAGTGTAGAAAGCCACTTGCCTGACGCTCTCTGCCAGTAACAGACTAGTTTGTCCCAAGCCTCTTTGGTAAGAAACAAGTCCTTCCTCTGCCAGCTCAGAAAGTACAGGACACTGGTGTTAGGAGCACTGGCTCTCCAGTCAGCCTTTATCCCTCTGAGGCAGGGACTTCTCTCCTAATGCCTTTGCAGGAGAAGAAGTAGAAAGGACTCCCGCAAAAGGAGTGAATTATGTCTTTTAACACACCAGACAAACCCTGCACCCTGCTTGCCACCAACACAGCAAAATAACAGACATCTGAAGAAGTGGCTGAGGAGCGCTTGCTGGATGCCCTGTCTTCTTTGCCCATGCTGAGAAGTATCTCCAAATCAATGTCAACCAGTTCTCTAGAGCTTTAGGAAGACAAAAGAAAAAGTAAGGATGGCACATCATGAGGGTTTAAGGTCTTATTCTCAAGCAGGTTTGCAACCTTAAGTTTGCAAACCTAGAACAAATATAAACCAGATGCCTGTAGGTTTTATAAATGCTTTTTGCAGCAAGAGAAATGTTTTGCCTACGTAAAGTAAGACGGACACATACATTAGCCTGATCTTGACAATCTTTAGGAGACACCGCATGTACCCAGTTATGATTATTTCCCACCTGCAGTGGCAAAGTTCACCTAAGGGGGAAATTTTGCACAGAGGAGGCATTCTTAGAGATGAAATACAGAAAAACACCCAGTTGAAATATGTATGTATCTCCACTGACATACATGGCAGAAATCCGATGGCATGACAGAGAAAAATCATTTCAAAAGAATATTTATTTATGGCTTAAAGACATTTAAGCCAACTATTATTAAGTTAGCTGAAATTAAAAAGAAATCACTGGCAAATTGGAAAAGAACAACCCTTAGGTCAATCTGACAAATTTGTTATCCTGCGTGTGGGAAAACATCCCTTGCAAAATTTGAACTTCACAGCTGAATGAGAACACATAAGCAAATTTAATGCAGAGCATAAACTGTTGGTTGTCACCATCAACAACAATGTACAATCAGAGCACACCACGTAAATGAGAAATGACCAGCCTCTCTCCCTTCATTTAAAGCTGCATGGAAATCCAGATTTACCAGCAAACCTAGGCTGTCTCCGTTTCTCAGTGGGCCAAAGCTTTCTTGAAGATCTACTCAAAGTCACTTAATATACCATGTTTGAAAAGGGTTAAATGGCAGATCCTAGAATCCCCTCGATCTCTCCACAGCCTCTGCCTAGCAGCATTGCATTTCCATTTGAACTGCAAATGACCCTGTACACACAATCATGTAATTCATATTTATATAAACAGAGGGTACAGTATGTATAATTTGAAAGATTTCTGGGAGGGGATGCATCATAACTAAACTCCTACTTTTCCCGTGGGGAAACAATCCCATTTGGTTGTAGTTAACTTCAAAGGAGAAAAGTATTTTCCCTTCTGTGTCAATAATTTAACAGAAATTTGTCATTTCTGTCCACAAATCAAACTTTCAGAGTTGCTCTGTTAGCAGTAAAGCAGTGACACACACACACACATGCAAGCTCGCACACCCCCACATACACACAGAGAGCGCAACAACTGCAACACAATGAAATGCTCCTGCAGCAATTTTTAACCATGGAAATTGAGTTTAGTTTCACTGAATTGCCAGAAACCTCTCTGCACTGGGGAGTTGTATTTCCAAGCACATACCATGGGAGCAGGACCTTTGGTGACATGCTGTTCCAATTTGATTGAGGTCGGGTTGTGGGCCAGCCCTTTCAAATCATAACCAGCAGAGAAATTACCTCCTACGAAACACCGCGGAAAAGGGAGACTATGCAGCAGCGAACCCAGGAAAGCTTCATTCTGGGGTCAGTGCAGTTTTAAGCATCGTTAACATTTTTTTCCCCTTAGAGTTTGTCCAAGAGCTGTTTCAGGGGAGGCTGAAAGGACACTGTTTGCTTTTATCTGGAAATTTATGTTGCCTCAATTGCCTAATTCAGAATTTGGTGGAGGAAAAAAAAATGTATGAACATTTAAAGCAACAGACTTGGATTAGAAAAATTTACACATAAATCTTAGGCAATCATCACTTTTTTCCAACCCATTCACTGCCCGCAGCACATTGCTAGGAAGGCATTATTTTCAAAACAAATTAATAAGTGCAGCAATGTCTATTGTCTATAATAAAGCGTACAGTTTAATTCATACCGAGTCAAACTCTCTGAGTTTTAAAAGTCTGAAAACACATTACCCAACTGTGTAAGAACTGCAGCTGTGCTTCAATGGGAGCAACTTTAACCCTGGATGACACCAGGCTGATATTCCCATGCTTTCAGATCCCTGGCTGTGAAAGCCTCAGTATGGTCACTGTGCATCTTTGCAACTAAGTTCTGCTAGGAGCTTTCTTCGGTTATTTGCTTCCCGGCAGAAGGAGTTGCTAGAAGCTTCCACCCTTGTAAAACTGATTTTAGGTCAGACTACAGCATTTCATAATGGTTTATAATATTTGATAGATCTGTTCAAACTCTGTGAAAAATCTAACAGCTAGAAATAAGTTCCTAGGTAGATGCTAATCAGGTATCCTGCCTTCGAGTGTTTTAGTTTCACTTAGACATTATTTGAATTCTAAAATTCAATGGGATTTTGGGCCCTATAAGTAATATTTAGAGATATAAGGCCAGTAGATTGGAGTAGTTTCCTGGACATATCATTGAGATTACGCTAATTTAAATTAGATGGAAATCTGACTTGTACATTAGAAATATTTAAACACAAAGAAACAGTTATAATACAGATCTCTCTTTCATGCTTATAAAATACAAGTAAGAGAAGACAAAGTACTCCTTTTTCATTCACATTAATAACTGTTCACACCACCATGGAAATTCAAAGTTCCTTACAAAGGTGTAAGTTATATCTAAAAACTGCAGGGAAAAGTCATAGGATATTCTGAGCAGCTTGCAGCAGTACTCCATGTCTTGTTAACAGCACTACATGTTCATTAACACCCATTAACTCAAGACTGCAATATGCTAAATGCATGTAGAAGGCTTTTTTTACATCTACTGAACAGCAGGTTGGAGAACTACTGTGTGGTAACGAAGCAAGTTTTAAGCACTAATGGATATATAAGAGGGCAGAGGAGAAAGCTGTTACAGGTAATCTTAATTCTTCTCTCTCAATAGCCTAATAGTTCCCCTTTTCACTCTTCACTTTAGGGCTCTCTAACCCAAGGCAGCAGTGAAGGGACGAGCCTCTTTTCTGATACGGGTTTGCCTGATGTTTGCCACCTCCTGAAGGCCTTTTTCATTGGATAAGCACATGCCTCAGCATGTGAGCATGTGTTACAGGAGTCCTGAATCACAACTCCTAAAGTTCTAAGTGAACACTTGTGTCTTCACCCCAAGCAAACAGCTCTATCTGTGGGGCTAAGAAAATTGTGCAAGGTCCTGCCCCAGCAGCAGTCAGCGTATCCTCTGAAGTACAGAGAAGTGATAAGGCATACCAGCAGAAAATTTGTCCCACTGCTTTGCGAGCAGACAACTTGGAATCCATGATCAAACAACACATGGATGGATGATGGATGGTGGATGGATGATAGATAGAAAAAAACATGTCTCTCCAGGGAACAAACCCATCCAAAACCCTTAATTTACAGATAAATGGCGTTCTTGCTCTTTGTTGGGATTCCTATTGCTCAGCTACTGCCCATATGGTAAAGTATTACAATGAGAGAAGAGAGCAAGTATTTCATCTCCCCACAAGGAAGAAAGCAGCCTTTCCAGACATGGATGAATAAAGAAAAGCAGAAAGAAAGAAGCCTACAAAGACTGAATGGCTGCCACAAAATGCAACCAGCTTGAAGGGCCAGCTAAAGCCAGGTTATAAAAAAAGGTTACAAACAGCTGATTCAAGCTGTTAAATAAATAAATGACAAAATTGTAGATTGAGGTTAAAGCTTTGTCACTTTATGTATTACATCAAGAAGAGAAGATGAAAAGGATTTTGTTTTCCTCTGCACCATGAGCGTTGCAAAGTGGTGTCTCCCCATAATGAACAATAAGAGATGTTCTGCTCCAGGACGTGGGTGCTTCTTGAAAGACAGTGTATTGAATTCTAATGAGTCAGATTTCCTCTCAATAGGTTAAGAATGAATTTATGACTTTGGACTACCTTCTGAACCTTTCTTGGGCATGTTGTGAAAAATGAGGATGTATTACCCTCACCAAAGGAAAAGGCCCTCATATTTAAAGTAGAAAAATATATCAACAAGTCATGCTGGTTCTCCATCCCTGAGATGGTAAAAAATGTCTTTGAAAGAAGAGATCTCAGCATATGAGTTAGTCCCAGTGCTGTGGCAGATTAAAAAATGAACATGCAAATCTCTCCATGAAACCACTTTTTGAAAGCCATTTAAAAGGAGCACTTAATGAACACTAAGAGTTGGTAACAGCTGTATAAACCTAACGCCTACCTGCATCCCAAATTGAAAGCTTATTAAAAGATAACCAAGGGTTTTTTTCAACCATGAATGCTAAAGAGATGCCGATACAAAATTAACTTCCTGTTCAAGCTTTCAGTATGAATGAGATGAAGAAAATATCAGGTATAGAAATCTAAACCAGGGGAAAATTGGGGGAAAAAAAAAGAAGATTGTCGTAAATGATTGAAAGAAAATAGTGGATATTCTGGCTAAAAAGAGTCTCCAAGAACTACTGTTCAAAAGTATTAAATCTGTCTGTGAAAGCCACATGAGAGGGTTCAACTATTGTGATTAAGCAGGTTTTAAAAATTACAGTGTCTGAGGAAGGCTCTAGGGCTATAACGATATTCATTGTGGACCAGACCTAATAATGTTCAAATACGTGTTCTATATAGGACATTTGAACTTTTAAGATTCCTAGGGGTATATAGGATCAGGCAAGACACAGTGATATATTCTACATCAGCAGTCAATACAGTATATGGTAGCACTTATGCAGGAAAGGAATGAACCACTTTCCAGTACTGCATCCAATGAACCACGGAATATAACATTTTTTATTTCTTGGTAGTAACTGTCAAAATGCATTCAGTCTGGGGGAGATGAAGAGGGAATGCACAAAGAAGTGTAGAATGATTATGTGTTGAAAATTAAACCCAGTTGTCTGAACTAGGAAGAACAATGTAATGTACCAAAGGAGGTCTAAAGAGCTTTGGCCAACAAACTTAGAGGTTATCCAAGACGACATATTTTGTGAATGAGAGGCAAAGGCAGCTCTCTGTAGTGCACTCCTCACCTCTGTTCTTGAGATGTGTAACCCCACAGAATTCGTAGTTTCGCACTATAGGGCTGTTTCTCTCACACCTACCCAAAATCAGAAGATAATGACCAAGGACACAGAAGCAAACCCGAGTTCTTAGTTTATGAATATATGTGCTCTACTCCAGAAAGATTTTAAAGAACAAATCCCTATTCAAGAGTAGCATGAAAGAAGGAATTCTCTTCCAGCTGCAGACCAACAGCAACTACAGAGTTGGAAGAACTAAGAAAATCAACCTTGCCAGGATGTCTGTGGAGCCAGGGGTCTACTGGCAAAACTTTTAACTCCCAGTCTGCATCCTGAGCAAACCTGCAGGACAGGCTCTTTAAGGAACAAAGGGTTCGTGTCCACCATATGGAACACCTGAATTACAGTCTAACACACTGTTTCACTGCCAGAATTTCCTGCTACCCCTCCTAAGAAGTAGTGGGAAGAAATGACTGTCACTATGGAGCATCCATGCAAAAACCACAGATTCCTGGAAGGTAGAGAAAATGCCAAATGTCTTGGTGCTGCAACCATTGGCACTGAGACAAGACTAGAGAGACAGAGCATGTGCTCACTGTGAGTAAGACATTGCTTCCCAAAAAGCAAACACAACAATTAAACAAAATAAGATGCTTGCTACGCTGATGGTGGAGATTCTTGCCTATCAGCAAGATATCAGCATTGCAGTGATTTTTCTGGTAATCTGTCCCATGTTCTTTTCTTGCACCCTGACTGATTATGCCCTGAAGAGATACTACATTCCACAAAGCATTGAAAAGAGAACAAGCACAGAGCCAAAGCAAGCCTTGCAATGACTGGAGCCAAGATGAAGGGGTACCCAAAGGGAGGTTAGGCAAATGATGTAATTTGAGTGTTTTGGACAAGGGAGGATGGTATGCACTTCTCAAGGCTGTGTATGTACCATGAAATACAAAGGGAGACTGCAGGCTTGTAACTGCCATGTGCCCTGCATTTTAAGGATGGATACACAGAATAAAAGGTTTAATATACTTCCAGAGAGTTTTGACAGTGTATGCTAGAAATATATCCCCTTCCAATCCACAGCCATGTTTCATTACTGAGGGTATACCTCCTCTGTACATGCAACTGGGCCAGGCAGAGAAAACTATATTCATTTTTGGGTGACTGAGGTATTGTTATTTTTAGGTGCTGCAAGAAAACTCAGCTGCTGATTACATCACACTGATGGAAATCAGAACACAGCATTTACTTTAATACCAGACTGTATGACAACACAAAACTCTCCAGAACATAAAAGGAAAGCAGGAATTTTCCATGTGCAGTTTAACAGACAGAACCATTGTGAAAGGCTACAAAATTCAATGTTATCATTTTCTCACTCCGTTCATTTGTGGGCTCTATATAACTCACACATATGCCCCAATAAATAAAACTGTAAATCACACACAAGTACCTTTCTTTTTTCCTCCTTTTCTTTTTATAAGTTTGTTACAACCATTTTCATAAATTTGTAGTACTTACAGTATCACTGCTTCCAATTCCTTCCTTTCCTCTTTTTCTTTTGGATAAGAAGTGGCATGGCTTTGTAATTATGTACATGTTAGTATTGTGATCATAAGTATTATAAAATTATCAATAGTCTGGAAACTGAGAAAAAAAGTGAATAGTTAAGCTCAGGGTGATGTTTTCAAAAAACTACTTGTTATTCCCACTGCTTTTGATTCAGAATGCTCAAGTTAAGGTATTTTAGATGCTTTGCTGTTTGTTTTTTTCCTGAATCGGTGGCCAGTACTCCTTTGCATTACTTGTCCAAAAGGTATTTTAGGACATGGTCATTCAGACACTGCAAGTGGTTAAATGCTTTCTCTACCTCATTCCAAGGATGCCAGCAACTGTCCCACAGGCATAGAGACAAAAGCTCTGCCAGAGCCAAAAGGTCATGATGACTGTCTAGTTTAAAGCACAAGCAGAGCAATTATGCCTTTGTTGAGTCAGACCATGTAAGGATGCCATTGGCTTAGGCACTGCAAAACCTAAGAAAGAGTTTCCCACAAAACAAAACATAGACAATCTTAGGAATTAACATTTCAGAAGCAGCTGGTTATATCAGGAACATAGAAATTTTTGCAGAGAATACAATGTCATTCTGAATAACGAGAATACCTGTGTTTTTTTCAAGATTTGGGAGTTAACTAGCTTTGCAGGAAAAGAACAAAAAAAGATATTGTGAATCACACTACAGAAACCATGAGACATGAGAGCAGAAGATAGCTGAATTCATGGAGGCTGCAACTCTATGGAGGTAAATGAAGATACTGTCAATTTGGCCCAGCATATTTTTCTTGGAGAGAAGGAACAACACTGTTCCAGGACGAGGGAAGTGGAGCTGTTCTTCCTGAAGCTCCAGGCTCTCCTCTGACACTCATGGGATGATAAATCAAAATGCTGATATAGTCATCGTTTCTGTGTGTCTTTGAGAAGTAGAATGACTTACATGACAAATGTGCTCCTTGCTAGTCGCTATATTGCCACATATATGGCTTCAGTTCAAACAAAAATCATAGAAAATCTAAGATCCCAGCAGGTTGCAACAAGCAGGGTGCTTGTATCTGCAGTTACTGGGTAATAAGATGTTATACAGCTGACTAATTGGTTTGGGTTTTTTTGTTTTGTTTTGGTTTGTAATTAGAAGTAAAGACACATTAAGTTTTAATTTAATTTTCTTTGATTCACTAACATAGCAAAATGAACTGCACTGGAGAAAACTAGCTTGCAAAAGCCTGGCCATCTCCAAACTTAGAACTGTAATGTTAGGTTGGGTGTTTAACTGCTTCTTCCCTGAAATAGCTGTTTTAGCTCAAAAATGACAGGAAGATTGGATTTGGACTTTTCCAGTTCAGAAACAGAGTCCCACTCATTTAGTTTGTATTTTTAAAGTGTGTTGAAAATCTGCCATATAAAAATGAGTTATTTAATTTTATTAATGATATTTAAAGGCTAATAATCAACATTTGATACTCTAGGGTGTCAATCTCATCCATATGTACCCAGGTATGTTAACACATATGTCCACAGGCATATCTTTCATAATATTTTAAATCAGAGAAATGAGGTTAAATTGCTAGCTTAGTTAATTTGGGAGTAGAATATGCCTTCAATTTACTCTCTTTGTACTTACAGCAACGATAAAATCAGCTCTGAGGCTGGATAGTTTCTAAGGTAAACCAGAGCACGAGAGCATAGATGCAGAAAAACAAGTTAATATAATAATATGGGCAATTAATTATAAGTGCTGGTCCTACTGAACCAAATGCAAGGTGTCATTGCTAAGATTTTCCCTGCAAATGTAAATAACTGCTTTTGAACTAACACTGCAGGAACTGCAGCAAGCATTCCTAATACTTTAATGATAAACAACAGATACAAATGTTCTCCACCCAGACAACAGCAGGGCACTAACTTCAAATTAGCAATTAATAATGTCTCTCCCTGTTTTGCTATCTTTGTTTGACAATTCACAAAAGTTCTTTGATATATTCTTTGAAGTGGGGCAATGGGTTGGAGTTTCCAGAGCTGGGTTTTACATACCACCTGTCCACTACTCTGCTGCTAAACTTTCAACATAAATGAATATAGTATGAATAAGATGGACACATTAAATAACATGCACACTTGCTTTCCCTATTTTGGGTTTTGCATTCACATGCCCTGGCTATGCTAATGAGTAGAGCAACCCAGAATTATTACTGCTAAGGATACAATGTCTGCACTACAGACATTTCAAAGTGGGTTTACTTTCCTTTAGTTCTGGTGTGGTCCCATGTACAGAACACTGGGCAGTGGTTAGAGCACAGCCGCTGAAGTGCATCTTCCAGTTCAGTGTCACGTGGAAGCAACCTAGCTTCTGTATTTAAAACATAAAAGAAAACATAGTAAGAGAGGACATTCAGGAGCTAGACTTCAGAAATACATCCCTGATCCAAAGTAATTTGCTAATCGAGATGCATCCTATGTTTCACCCTCACAGATGTGCTAGCATGGAATGAAACAGGTCACTAGGTTCTTCTGGTATTCCATATAAGCCATGCCTCCATGCAAAGAAAATAAACGTTCTCAGAAGTCACACAGTACTCCAATCACTATAATTAAAATAATTACCAGGTTAGACTTTTTGTGGGAAACAAAGAAGGAAGCCACACTGTTTTACAATGGATCAGGCATAGATATTGAATTTTCTGATTCACATGTTGCTCTACATCTTTAAGAGGACAAAACTAAGACTTACTAGTTCAAGACAAATCAAAGATGCACCAAAGAAAATCAGTATGGCATTTTTAAACATTTCACCTAGCCTCAATTTCAGTTCAAATACATGATTGGACTTCTAAGTAAAATGTTAAGTATTTCATAACTGAGGTTTTTCACATACCAATTTTCATCCATTTGTTGAAAATTGTAGAGAACTAAGAACTTTTTGCCTTAAGTAAACGCAAATTACATCTCATTACTCATTTATGTAACCAAGTTTTAGGAAGGCAAAGGAGACAGTAGAGGTGTAAACTCAGTCCTTTTCATTTCCTAATGTCCAACCATTTTAGCATATGCAGTGATGGGGAGATCAGGACAGAGATTTTTATACTGAAAATTCCAAATTTCAATCTTGTTTTAGAAAATAAATAAATAAAATAAATAAAATTAGTTTCACACTGTTTATAGAATAATTCTTTTTTTGTTTGTTTTTGTTCCTGGAGAAATGCCATTTACAATTACATGAACTGCTGTGTGTTAAAGCATTCCCTTGACAGCTTACGCTGTCAAAGTAAAACTGAGACATCATTGGCAAGTGCCAGCAGAATGGCTCTGCCACAGTGAAAGAAAAGGATTCAACATGGCTAGAACACAACTCTCTGGCTAGCTAGCTATTCCTAAGGAGGAGCTGGTAAAGTAAAAACTCTGCAGCAAAAAAAGCCAGAAAAAGAAGAGTATTCACAAATTAACTCCTTTAAGCACAAATGCAACCTAAGGAAGAGAGCTGACCTGGGGCTTGAAAGAACTGCTGCAGTTGGAGAAGCAGGAACAAGAACAACTCTGCATATTTTTCTCAAGCAGAGTAACCAAAGCCCTTGGAAGCCTCTGGAGCAGTAAGGCTAAGAGATTATATTCCTCTGCTGCTCACTCTGCTGTGTCTCTAATATTCTTATATGGCTTATGAGAAAAGCCTGTGCTTCTACAAGTTCTTTTTCAAAGCATGTACTTTCCACTCTAACTGTGATTTGTTCTTGACCAGCAGGATGATAAATTTGAGTGCTCAAGTAATCAGAAGTCTGGAAAAAGCCAAGCACTGGCTGGGAGGGAACTAAGAGAAGTTTAATTCCTTCTTTAAAGCCTCAGGCACACAAACTAAGAAGGCCACAACAAAGATGGCCAGGCACAGTCCCTACAACTGGAGAATAAGCATTTGAGGAACAAAGAGACAAACTGGTTTTTGCTTGGACTTACACAGTTAGAAAGCACACAAAACCCTAAATGAGGTCATACCGTAGCAATCTGCTGACCATCTACTGTTAGGGCTGACAGTCCTAAGAAACTTCACCTTTTTCAGGAAACAAAGCTACAGCAATCCACTTCAAACATATTGAACATCAGTAAAGTAAAGCAGCATTTTCCTGGTTTATGGCGTTTTTTAACATCAACAGGCTTCTGGACTGTTAATCCCAACTGCCATAACAGCTTACTGTTTTTCCATGCTGACACCTCTTTTCTCAAAGACAAAAAAAACAACAGTCGGACTAAAAATACATTCGGGTTCATTAAGAAGGGTGTCTGGGATGCTTATGTTCTCCTATTTTATCTACCATGACCCTTCAAAACAAACAACAGAGGTGAAGCTAGGGTATTACTTTTTTACCCCCACAGAAGTTACTTCTTCACAATTGAGATCCATCACAAAGTATGATTTCAATTTTTACACTATCATGTTTGAATGTATTTTGCTCAGCTTGTATTCAAGAAACAAGAAATTAGAACCTAGGCCATTTCCTGGGGATTAACAAGAATGACCAGCTGTGAAGAATGGATGGTCTCAGGCACAGCTCGGGACCACTAATCCCCCTGTACAAAATGAAACATATTAAACTTTTCCTTAATGTCTTAGAAAGATCTAGTTGTGTCTGTAGGCACACACCATCTGTAGAAACTTAGCTCACAGAATCCTGAATGCTTCAAGTTGCATGAAAACTCTCTTGGTAGTCCCCCTTCAAAAACATTAACTCCTAATTAGGCAGTAATTTGGATTAAATGAGAACAGAGAAAATTTGAGTTTTCTTGAGATACAAGAACTCAAATGTACCAAGAAATTAAATCCAGGAATTAAATTCTATTCTCAGGGTAAGGAACTAGCTTGCAAACTTTCTGGGAAGGGATTGTCCTGTAGTGTGTATTCGAACAGCATCTAGCAAAATGGTTCAGATTTCTACTCACTATTGTAACACAAAACAATACAAATAATTTCAGGAATTTAAACAGAACTACTCCAAACAAATCAGACAAAATGGTGAATACCATTTGAAGATGAAGGTACATTTCTTGTCATTTTTTTCACCACATATAGTTGAAAATACAACATTTTGCCACTAAATAGCACTATACAGGGAGTCAATGGTTGAAATTCAAAAGAAACAATATGGCTGATTTTCAGCCTGTTTCAACCTACTTTCCTCAACACAGGCAGCTGCACCTACACAAACTGAGGTTCTGACCTTATTACTCATTTCTGATGGACCTGTGGACAGACTCATCTCTCTTTCTGCTTCATACTGGAAGAAACGTTAACTCCGAAAACTCTTCCACTAGAGAAAGAGGGCAGGGAGACACATGGCAGGACATACTCTGCAAAGAGGTCCGTCGATCCCGCACAGCTATCTGTTTACACACTTGGGGATAGAAAGGCTAATGCTTGTGGGAACAGGATATTTTGTCATATATTATTATTCTGGATCGAGAGAGAGGAAAAACTGCTGGCTTTCCTTCCAAAGTTATTGTATTTTCAATTGCTCGCAAGGTCTCCCAGAGCCCAGAGAGGTATTCTGTTAAACTGAAATAAATAAAAACTGCTGTCTGATTGGCCAGAGATGAACAATTTCTACTACCCCCAGATGTATCCATCTAGGATGTGCTTATTCGTATGATATGTGAACTAATTGTTTAACACTACCCCAGAACATAGTATTGTTCACCCAGAGAAAGCTACACAATAGAAATTTATTGACTCATCACACTACTATTTTTTAGCCAATTATGTGCCAGGATTTTTCCTTCGAATATATAACAATAGCAGAAAGATGCTTCATTTCCTTGGGACTATTACTCTCTTGGGTGGCAAAATTAAAATCAGCCTCTATAAAACACTTGTGACAGCTTACAGCAACCCCAAACTGCACAAAGGGCATCCTTTATTCTTATACATTATTAACAGCAATCTGGAAAACTGAGGGGGGGGGAAGAGGGTGTGCAGTGTAAAACCCAGTGCCTCGCGGGCCAGCACAAAACCTTTGCGCCATCTCTATACCACCGAAAGCTTCCGCACAGGACATCGGCCATCATAATCATAATGGGGTCCAGAGGCAAGGGGATGGCGGCAATCACAATAATTACTGAATAATGTGACACTTGGTAGCAAATGGCCTTGCCATTTTGGCTAAAAAAAAAAAATCATTAAGAAGTAAAAAACCAGAACTGACCTATTCATTCTGTTGCTCTGGAGACAGCTGCCAGGTGGGAGGTACCACAAGGTCTTTCCCTTTCGAGGCCAGCCTCACCCCCACTCCCAGCCCTGGGCACAGAAGGTGGAATTTTCCCTCTTGCCCTATTAAACAGAACAAAACCCACGATCTTAACGTGAAAAGAAGACATACAAACGCGCTCAGACACAGGCACGCCGCTTCACGCGTGTGGAGTAGGTGCAGGCCGCCGTAGCAGCAGCGCCCTCTGCCGGCTACCCTCCGCTACGGCGGCTGCAACAGCCAGGAGCTGGGGCACCTGCTGCTACGCCCCGCCGCGCCGCCGAGGGGCGCCCTGCCGCGGCCGGGCAGGAGAGGGCCCGTGGTGGGCCTCAGCCAGAGCTAGGCACGCCCCTCCACGCCCCTGCGTGGCCGAGGCCCTTGGGGCTGGGCTAGGGTTCTTGCTGGAGCGCTTGACTGGCAGCTGTGTTCGAATGAGCAGCCAAGATTACAGAAACATACGTAAAATAGGTATTTACACACACGCAGAGTCCTCCGGTTGTGCCTCAGCATGGGCAAGGTGGTGAAGAAGGTTTAATGTCGTTACCTCCTGGGTTAAACAGCGTGGTTGGTCACTTAACTGATGATCTGTTTGCACAGCTTATGAAACGGGGAAGAGCGCGGAGAGGCACCTTTTGGTAACAGCATCTCAGTGACTGCCTGAGCAGCACAGAGGCTCAGACACATGCACAGCACTGGCAACGATCCCCAACAGCAGTCTAGACGGTTTGGGTGAGAGGTTCTGTAAACTTCTGTTAAACCTAGCAGACAGCTCTGTGCATTCCCTCACAGCCATCATAGCTGCCCTAGCCACTAATGCAGGGACACTGGCTGTGGCAAAAGTCAGCGCGCAGCCCTACGGAAACATCCCTGGGCACCTCGTGCTAAACCCGCGCTGCTGTTCTCCACGTGCCTTCACACTGACGGTGTCCCAGCTACACAATCCCTTTGGGCAATCAGGAGGCTGAGCAGTGTGCGCAGGATCCCACTGCTGCTCCAGGTCTAGCGCTTTTGTCGCGTCTGCATAATAACTTAGGCAGATAACCTACGACTCAGACATCCCAGCATGAGTGTATCCACAACTGCAGACATCACATAATAGCATAACTCTGCAAGGGAAACATTTATGCCTTCTACAGATACTCCTAGCTTGATTTTTTCCAAAGTCCTCTCCTTAAGAGACCTTGATGAAAGTCCTTTCTAGTCCAAAAACACCCACTTTACTTTTGAATGATGCTAGTCTCAGCTTGTGTAGGCAAAGCCAACTTTGCTTTTAATTGGTGAAGGAGCAAAAGTTTTCAAAGTTCATATTCTGAGCATTTTCCTTTATGAAATCTCAGGCATTTGCTGGTAGATGGCCGCCTTCAGGCCATTTGTGAATTTTCCTGCTTGCTTTTTCTGCATAGCCTCTTACTACATAAAAGAAACACATCCAACAAATGAACACTGCAGGTCAAAACACATATATCTGTACGTCATTACAGAGCGGCTCCCCAGCTCTTGTAACCTGGCTCTGACTTGGGCTCTTCACTACAGTTTAGACTAGAACAGTGCTTTAGAGTCTGTTATGATACAGGCCTGTTGTAATACAGAATCAGCGATAGCACTGCCTGTTAGTAACACACACACTCCACAATTCACATCACGCATGTGAAAGCTTCCATATGTTCAGCTATAAATTTTAAAATGTGGTTTCCTGTTTGCTTTTTCAGTGAATGCTCTTCCTTATAAAGTCTTCAATCCATAAGCACTCTGCAGCAAGTCTGGACTAGATTTGAAATATTGCTTCCAGGTACCATCCCAATATCTGCTGATGTTAGAAGGTAACGTCTCATTCTGCATCATCATGGGGAAAAGTCCATCAGATAAGGCTCCTCAGAGCAGGACTGTGACTGGCTAATATGGCTACACAGGGACCTGAAGCAAGTATATTTTCCTTGTTCCCCCTTGCTATGGCTAGAAGACATAAGAGCTTCAGAGTGGAGGAAACTGGGGTCTACTCCTCAGGCACCTTCCCTTTGGGAGCAAATGAGTTGGGAAAGGATATGAATTTTGACCAGATGTCCCCCTCCCACACTGTGGAGGCAGAGCAGGCAGACAGTGCCCAAGGATACATTACATCTGCTGGCAGGCCCTGCCAGTCACTCTGTTATAGGGTAGCTCACCAAGGCATTGTCTACCTCCTGAAGCAACATGTGCTTACACCACATCATGGCAAAGTGAGAAGCCCTGCTAGCTCCAGTAAAGGCTGTGTGTGGATGACCAGACAGAAGGCACAAACACACTTTGGCTATAGAAAAGGAAGAGGCAATGCCTGACCCTCATTTTGGATAGCAAGTTTTAAGTATCAGCTTGATCTGGAGCTTCTCTTCCTCAACTGAAGCTATGCCACTATGAAACATGCAAAACCTAAAGATGAAACTATTTTGTAGCACACTGATTTCCTTCTCTTATTTCTCAGTGTGGGGTATGCCGGTAGTAATCAGTAGGCTCCCAACAGCAAAGCTTGTCTTTCAGACTGGCTGTGGCAGAACCCTAAACACAACTGAGTTCTTCAGCAATGAGAGATTCAACTCTGGTGTCCTGCCTTATCATTCCTTGAGTCCTCCCTCTCCTGAGGCTTACAATTAGTGCAACAATTAAAAGGGACTCAGACTGCAGTATCTCAATGTAAGACTTTGTACTGGTTATACTTTTTTTTCCCTTCTTTGTGAAATACATCAACATAATCAGTTCACTACTTGATCGCTTATCAGCAGCAGATACACACAGATACACACAGGAAAGGCACTATTCCATTGGTCATCCTGAAGGTCAGAACACCACATAAACAGTTTGACCCTTGTTGAGTGCTTTACCTTTTTACAAACTTAAAGCTATGTACAAACAGTAAATGACAGACTTAAAGGCCAATTAGCTGGTTGGGCATGCACCTTGTTGCCATTGTCCCCTGGCTCTCTAGAATCCCATTCAGAGAGGAAATAATTAGAAAATTGCATTTGAAATTTTTGTGTCATTAATGTGATGCCTTCTATTTTTCTTCCCACCATATTTCAACCACATGTCTCAAGTTTCTGTTCCTTAAATGACTGTGTTGAGCTCCCCCCAGGCATGTTTATAGGCCATGTTTTAAAACAAAACACGTTTTAAATTAAAGGTCATAAGACTAGAACTTGAGGAAGCATCTGCAGTTTGCTTTTGCAAATGTTCTGTGGTGAGGTGAAGACTTCTTTTTTGAAAGCTTTCTGGAAAAAACTTTGCTTTTTGAAAATGCTTTATGAAAAGAGCTTCTTTCATTTGATAATGCTTTTGAATAGAGAATGAATATCCAAAATATCTGTGTGGGAGAGACAGGAATACATCAAAATTTTGGCATGATTTGATTCATCAGTAGAATTAGGGAAAAAATGGCCTTCCTTACTAGCCTTACAGCTCCTTATCATTCACATATTCCTCATTTTAAGGGACATCATTGGGTTTAATACCAAAATATCTATCAAAACAAAAAAAAATGGTGTTCCCTCTTAATGTTCCAGATGTAACTAATTTCAACTGTAAAAATCAGGAATGTGCAATCTTGAACTAAATTAACAGAACTATTTCCGCGGGACTTTAAGGTTCCTGTGCCGATGGTTCTTTGTGGGTTCTTTCTTTTTGGATTTTTATCATATGTTATATCACTTATTTGGGTCTTAGAAGATGAAGAAGTATGTCTAGGCCTCAACACCATGGTGCCAGAGTGTCTCCTAAATTATTAAAAACAGATATAGCAGCAACATGAACATCTATTTTTATGTATAGTGCAATCATTAGTACTCTGACCCCAATTCAGAAAAGGATGTATATCCAGAAAAAAAAATAAAAATGAATCAACATATGTTTAACTAAACATTTGGATGAACCACATGGAAGTGGCAAGATTGAAGTGCATAAATGAAGCTAAACAAGGTAATTTTGTGAATCATATATTTCATCACATGTTCAACTACCAGTGCCACAAGAAAGTAGAACTGCAGAAAAACCCACTTGCTAGTGAATAAAATATAATGTAATACAGAACCTGTTTCAAGAGTTATACATTGTTTTTAACTTATAAATGAGTATAACATTACTGCTTATCTAATTGCTTCGACAAGGGTTTGTATCTTTCTGCAGAGCTTCACTCATTCTGATGGATATGCATAAATGGAACCAGGAGTGAATGGTCCATTTATTCCAGCCACAAGAGACGATCCAGAGTAAAATTTGAGGCTTAAATTAGTGGCAAGTGAATTAAAATTATAACTTCTGAGAATTATTTGTGGTCTTCTGAAACTGTAAAAAGATGAAATAATACACTGATTTATATTGGCTTACAATGACTTTGTCAGTTGCAGAAAAGGATCAGTAATCAAAGTGATGATTTCTATGAGGAACTAATGCCAAACTAAGAACTCCAAACTATACAGTAATAAAGCTACTAAGAGCCCATATAGAATTCAGCAACTCTTGGGAAACAATTGCATCAGTTTGGAGCTCTTACACAAAGCTACAAAACTTTTGGGTTTGCTGCAATAAAATATGACTGAAAACAAAGTTTTCTTTCTCCAGTGTTCTACTCACAAAGCCATGTGCTGCGTCCAAATGAAACTGCCACTGGTTTGCTAAAAATCTGCCCCATCCAGTTTGAGCAAGTTGTTTTGTCACGGTACTTCTAAGAAAATAAAGCGCATCAGTGATCTTCACCTGTCTCTGAAGATCCTTAGTGGTCTGCAGTCATATTTTAAAGTATTTAAGAATAAAGATTCAGAAAAACATCTACAGTACAAATCATTTTAACTTGGGGATTTCAGGGCTGTTATCTTCCTGAAAAGAACAAAGGGCCTACCAACAGAAAACTAGGACTTGGTTATTTCTATGTGCCTTTATTCTGTATATCTCTGCCCCCACTTCCATTTTCACTTCCAGGTGCAGCAGCCATGATCACATCCCCATTCCTGGGGCCACCTGTGCATGTTTCCCTGTTCCAGCAATGTCTTCTAGCCAGGTAGATTACAGCATTTGCACTACTGTTGCAGGCTGCAAATAGCTGCTAAGATGTCCCTGCTGACTGCCTTGACTCGGAAGCCTGCATGGCCTTTGGTCTGATCCTGAATTTTGGGGAGATGAACTTCACTTTCTGGCACAAAAAAAAACCACAACAAAACCAACCTATGGAGCCACTAGATGGCACTTTCAAAACATGGTTTTGCACACTGCCCAGCGAGCTACGGATCTGTGCCTGAATTGCAAGGTGAGCTGTAAACTTACATAATAAATGCTGTTCTCCAAAATGTACACTGATTGCCTTGAACAACAGACATATTCAAGAGGTTGACAAAGCAAAACATCCTTTGCACCAAAGGCAGAATTCCTCCTGCCTTCCACCACAGCATCATCCTTTCCAAAATGCAAGGCCATCAGTATGTAACCATGGGCATAGTATGTCATGCTTAGTATGACATCCAATAACCCTTATAGCATCTGTAGGGACAGAAACTTCATGACAGAGGAGATACATGCCATACTGGGAGTAGCAATCTCCTTTCTAGTTTGGAAACTATCCTAGAGACCAGATTTTCCAGCCATGACTTTAGAAAATCTGTGCATTTTGAGTATATTTTTGTATACTGCTTTGCTGTTTCATCCCATCTGTCTCCTGCTAGAGACAGTATTGATGAATGAGCTTGGTTTTAGAAACAGAAAATGAAAAGTCTTATTTTAGGCAATAAGTTCTTCAGGGCAGGGCTCTCTGTCTCTTTTCATGTTTCTCTAGTGCTCAGCAGCATGAAAGCACATACTGAGGTCTCAAATTTTCTGCAGTGTAGGTGATTACAGTAAAAATAATCACATCATATAACGTTGCAAGATGTTGCTAATTAGCCATCAGAAGTATAATGACAACTTTTACCCCAGGGCAGAAAAAATGGAAACATGATACCAGTGCAACAGAGGGCCAGAGGGCTAGTCTGTAGCCTCTTCATAAGAGGGTTTGAAATCAAGATAACCTTGCAACACCCAAAAGACAGAACTGCCAGGCTGTGTGCTACTATTCGGAATTCATCACCATGGACTGAAATTTTCTAGTTTTCTTTTCACTTTCTGGTCACTCATTGCCTAGGCCTGTCTACAACATCTACCACATGTTCCAGATGACATCTACCAGTGTCCATCAGCAGACACTCTTTGTCCTTGACTCTTGTTATTTTTTAGAGCTCTGGATGCATAGTACATGGAATTAACTGGAGTTTAATGGCTGTGGTTCTTTGTTACCATGACAGTAGGAAGACTGCCCTTATAAAAGCTATATGACCTCAACTCTTGAAGGATTTTCTGCACATGGAGTGAAATGGATAACCATCCTGGGTCGATGGAAGTACCTGTAGTGCACTGTGCATTTGCTTGTTTGAGAGGTACTAGAAGTGTAAAACTCTGGGGGAAAGTTCGCACAATTCTAGACTTCATGGTTGAGAAAAGGAGCAGAAGACAGCTGTGTTCATGAAACAGACCAGGCTTCATTCAACTAAGCTGGCATGTGGAAATCTTATTAACTGTGGCAGTCTGCTTAGTCTGCAAGGTTTTGGAGCTTTTGTTTACAAGGAAGCATTTTATGTGTTTTACACAGTAATTGCTTTGTGCAAGCGTATGGAAAGAGAGGGTTTATGAAAATGAAAATATATTATGAAAATATATGTCACATACACACACACACAAAAAAAAATACAAAAAGGAACTCCTCAAGGTGCGAAGTTGAGCATATCAGAATCGAGAAATACCAGAATTAGGGTTACTTATGGACCATCAGTTTGGTTCCTTTGAGTCTACAAATTCTGTTAGCCTTTAATTTCATTATAATAGGTTGGTAGTGTTTTCATTCCAAGCCAACCCTGTTCTATTGAGAATATATAACTGATTGTCACATTCTTTTGTTCTTGATATATATATTTTATCTGCTGTCATTTGATGTATGATCCTTATTTGCTGCACATTATTTAAGCCCTTCTAAGAATCTGCTTATTAACTTTTCTAAAGCACTCATCTCTTGAATAGCTAAATGCTTCATATGTTATTTATTTTCATAATACCTGTGTAAATAGAGAGTAAACGAGACAGCAAAATCTTACCGATGGGAAAGGAACCAGAAAGATTATGGTTAAAACATTTTTTTTTGGCTGCTTAGCTGGCAATTCCTACGACAAGACTTTTTACATGTTTGCCATTATATGTCAGTGTACACAGGCAGAACTCTACTGGTGCTCTTGCAGTAAATTAAATAGAAACTATTTTTTCATTGATTCTGAGTGGCTCAAACTAGAAGAAGCAAACATAATAAGTGAAGAAGCATCTATGTCCCAACCTATGGCATCTTTCCTCTTTTTGCAACCTTCTGCTTGATTTCCTAATGTGGATAGTCCACATGTAACTCAAGAGGCAAATCTGGACACAAAGCTGGCCATGTCTTACATCCTGAATAGGATATAATACAAACAAAATGTACAATGCCTAATGACAAAGAGAAAGTAAAAAGGGTTTGGAGACATCATTAATATGTGTGTAGGGGAGGGTCTGTCAATCTATGAATATTTTCTAATCTAAACAGCAAAGACCAAGGAACTATTTTATACAAAACAAATTACAATACTCAATGTGCTTTTTCTCTCCTGTCATATGGTTCCTCTAAGGAGAATTAAGACATTAAATAAAGATGATACAAAGAATTTCTGTATTTTTGGCCTCTGAAGAGTGGAATAGGTGTTTGCTTGTTTTGTTTTTGTGGGTTTTGTTAAAAGAACTCACATGTCAGCTAGACAATGAAATAAGGGGCCAAGTTGTAAAAATGCTTTCCAGGCTGAATAAATGTCTCTGAAATTCTATTCGCTGCAGTGTGATCCATACTCCAGGTACAAAAAAAATTCTGCGTATTCAAGCACAAAATTTGAACAAGCCACTGTTAAAAAAGATACTACATAAAGTATGTGAGTAGTATGTCTTACAGAAAATGCTTTGGTATGCAAAATTGTTTCATAGTAGATGAAAGGTTATTATCTTAGAGTGAATAGGCTGTGACTCATAGCCTGACTAATCAGAGTCTGAGTGAGAAACAAAAAGCAAATTCAGTGAAACTTGTTTGCGTCCGCTAAGGAACAGGCTATTTCAGTTCAAGTTTTGTTTATATCATCAGGTTGTTGGAGGACACAGAGCTCTGAACTACGTGGCTTACATGTTTCAGCATATCTCCTATTCCTTTTCTTTCTTAATTTCACGCATGACGAAAGGAATTGCCACATCCATTTCCAAGGGACAAATTGTCCAGTAAACAATGTATAAGCAAAGGCAAAGACTTCTCACAGCAGTCTAGCATGTACAGTACACCAGACTGCAGTGAATCATGAGGACACCAGCCTTGCACCCCATGAAAATAAGTGCTCAGTTTGCAGGTGGCAGGAGTCGCATGCGCTCCTGCACCTTTTTGGGGGGGCTCAGCTATGCTGAGCCCCGTGGTTCAGAACCAGGGACAGCACCTTCCCCAGCTGGGACTGTACCCCTGCGCTCATGGCAGCATCCCGTGGTGCAGTGGCCCCCCACAGCAGAGCATGTCTGCTGGTGGGTCATCACCCAGCTTTCTGCAACCACAGCAGGGTATGACCTAAGGCAAGGGGGGTGGTTGGCAGAGGTGATGACTTTCATCAGGCCAACCTGAAGCAGCTGATGGATGAAGACAAGGGGTTTAGCCCTGATTCAAGTCAAGCCCTTCCAACACCTTGACAAGTTCATGAGAAATACATGTGATATGTCACTTGAATAGGATGGCTTATAGCAGCTGGGCTCCCCCCACACCAACTTCTTTTCCCCTTTCACCTTTCCATATGTTATTAAATACACAAGATACAGTGCTTGAGTATTCTCATTTGGTACCTGATTATATTTGCTGTGATACAGGCAGAATTAACGACAGTATGACTAACAGCTAATAAATGTACAGCATGATCTGTTTATTTTAAGTACTAAAGTTAATCAACAAATCTGTCCATTTAATGTCAACTTTATTTCAAATTTCTGAAGTATTCTATCTGCATTTGTGGTCAAAAGGCCACATTGTATCCTTTTCCCAAATAGTTTGAATATATGAAAAAAAATCTTACTATATTGCACATTTGGCAGTAGTTGGCTATACTGCACATTTAAACACCCTATACACTCCCTCATAAAAGTAGTCTTGATTCTGCAAATAATGCTGCAGTTCTTTTCATGAGTTGCAGAAAACCTGCAACATGCATACACACACAAGGGTGAGTATATAATCACCACCTGCCAAAGTAGGAGAAAGGTCCTGGAAATCAGAGGTAAACGGAGATCTTTGTGAAGATAATTTCAGTTTGTTATAAAAGACACAGCGAAAGGATTTAGGAAAGACCTGGGAGAGGAAAGGTCAAGGCATTGAGGCAAAAGGGGCAGATGAAAGAAAGAGGTGGGGTGAGGATTTCTTCTTTTAGGAGAGAACAGGAGAGTCTGTGAAGCAACATATACTAAGAGATGGTGTGTGTTATGGAAAAGCATTTATGTATATGTGTCCATATATACATATATAAGCATATTTGCAAAATACATCAGAAAAAGGAAAGAAAATATTTCATATTTTAAATAAGGCTGGATTTAAATTATTCTAGGAATATGACAAGTAAAAGACTTCAGTGGGACATGGGCAATATTCCTCTGATACAGGGTTTCACATTTTCCTCTTTCAGGAAAGAATAATGAAAAAATACAAAAATTGTATGTGCTAGTTAAATCCCAGATCTTGCTGAGGTTAAGGGTGGGTAAAAAGACAAGAACTGATGAGCAGAGAAGCTATGAGAGTCAGACATGTTTGCATTTGGGAAGCAGATACTTCTCATCGTCTTGAGAATTGCCGTAGGCGTGCCTGGTGCACAAAGATCAACAGTTGCCAGACAGTTGCTGATGGGAAAACACTTTGAAAATCCATTTCATTAGGGAAGGGGCAGTCAAGGAAGACAGAAGACATAAACAGAATGGCAAGTGTTAAAATAATTGTTACTATATATGGAATTACTGGTACATATATGGCCAGTGCTTTTAGAGCCAGTAATTGAGAACTTATGTCTGACTCAAGCAGAAAGGTATAGTAAAACCTCTTTTCCCTTTGTAGCATTTTTTACTAATTATAAGCTGGTTTATCTCTCAGCCTCCAAATATCGTTCTCAGAATTAAATGTGGAAGACAGTGTGGCTATTAAAATAATTATCCAGGTGACAGAATCTTAAAAAAAAAAAGACTTCCTGAATTGTACTTAGGCTATGTAATTTTGGACTGATCTTGCATTCTTATGGGCATCTATTTCCATGTTGTATGGCAAGCTGGTCCTATTTCTCTATTTATTAAGCTACTGTTTATGGCATTTTCAGAACTGCATGACAGTGAATTAGACACTTTAAACAAAGTTTAGTGTATTTTGCATGTGAAGAGATGAGCAAATGTGTTTGTTCTTCTAGCTAGAAAAAGAAAAATGGAAAGAAAAAAAAAGATGCATATACACTCATCCTACTGTCCTGTAATCACCTATAACTAAAGGTGGACTTGCCTGCACAGACAAGCTCCTGTCCTTAAACTCCAGTGGCAGCTAGATACAGCCGTAAGTCTTGGCTTTCTAGACACTATGGCAATAGTACAACATATAGGATATTGCTGAATTGTCAGTCTGTGAGCGATCTCACTGAGATTTGCACTTGGGAATATTCAGGTCATTTTTTGATCCATCCAGCTGAAGCTAGTGGGACTGTTCAAGAACTGCTGTCACTGGGACCCATGGTTCTGGCTCCTTTCCTTCATGGAAAGGAAGATGGAAACATATGTACCCTTTCCAATATTACTTTGAACACATCAGAGCTGTATTTGCTGCAGCATTGCACCGAGATTGCAAATGGGCAAGAGTGTGATCCATGAAACAAAACTGCTGCAAAGCGTTTTCTCCTCTAGCTCAGTACCACTAGCTCAGTATTTTGATTCTCTAACTTCTCACTCTCTTGACAAGTAAGAAATCGACTAAAATTTAATTCAGCCACTGCTCTGGACCCCCTTCTGCTCACCTGACATCAGCTCCTTTAACTTTCATTTCAGCAGTTCCCACATCAAGGCAAAGCACTGAGTTTAAACAGCCCCATTTGAATAACCTTCTACCAAACATCCCATATAAAATGAAATGGAAATGAAATGGAAATATTTTCATGTCCCAAAGGAGAATGCTCAGACAGACTGACAATCTGCAAGGCAAAACTGTACCATGAAAGTTATTGCAGTGACACACACATCAGAGGCAGGCTGCAGCTTACTACACACTGCTGACTTGGGTGGCTTACTTGGATAAGCAGTTGCTTCTCATGTATTACAAAAGCATATATATATGTACATATATCTTTGGATATTATATACATACACATGTATGTATCTTATTACAGCATATATTACAATGAAAAAATAAAATATCTTACTTTCATCAGTCTTAAGAGATTGTAAAAATCAAGTAACTTCTACAAAGAGTTGTGAACTGGTAGCTTTTAGGACTTCCAGCCTGAGACAGTAACATGTTACCGAATAGCTACAGGGTGAAAAATGGGGAGAGAGAAACTTGCTGCTTAAAATTGTAACAAAACCTCTAACTTTCTGATGCATCAAAGTAACTGGAAGGTTGAGCAAGTTGTTGTTGTTTTGGAATTTTAAGCCACTTTGACTGAAATAATTAGTTTTGGTAAGTTTTGTTCCACTTTTAAAGAAAATTATTTCAGAGAACCACTGAGTCATGAAAGCTGCCTGTTTTCATCGCTGCATTGATCTGTATTCATTCATGCTCAAAGGCAAAGTACTTAACCATCTACATAACTTCAAACATGTCTTCAAGCCCCATAGTGTCTTAATTCAAAATTAAACCTGGAAGTGATGCACTGAATCGGTGCTTCCAATAAGTGACAACTTCTTTCTCCCAACCTTATAAGAGGAAAATAAGAGCACTCTCTTACATCTCAGAAGGATGTTTAAGTGACCATCCAATAAGAGGCAAAATAGCACTACAGTTCAGAAACCTGCCAAGCAAAGAGAAAGTCACTTGTAATTTAATGAAACAGCAGAAAGGAATCCTAAAGTCCATACAGGAGGACTCATTTGCAGAAGAGAGAGATTAACTGTGAAGAGGCAAAATGTCCAGATGACACAAAATTATTTAGAGCAATGAAAATTACAGATTCATGGAAATTTCAGGGGTCATTTTTTGAAGATCAAGAGGCACCACAGCTGTTATAATTCAGCGTTGATAAAGTGTGAGATAAGGCACATCAGGAGAAACAACATGCAGGAATTGCTAGGTGCCTATAGCCATCTAGAGGAAGAGCTGGTCATTCACATAAATCTTGTTTCCACTAAAATCAAATTAAAATTGATGTTTAAAAATGTATTATCAAATACTTTTGCATCAAGTTTTATCTTGTAAGTCGTTGCAAGTCTAGTTGCAATGTCTAGTGCCTCTAGTGTCCAGTAGAGACATGGAGCTACTAGAGAGAGTTCAGTAAGAGCCAATAAGATGATGGAGGGATTGGAGCATCTCACAAATGAGGAAAGGCTGGGAGAGTTGAGACTATTCAGCCTGGAGAAGGACTGGGTAGATCTCACTGATGTATATAAATATCTGAAAGAAGGATGCAAAGACAACAGAGCCAGGCTTTTTTCAGTGGTGTCCAGTGACAGGACCAGAGGCAAGGGGCACAAAAGGGAACACAGGAGGCTCCCCTCTGAGCAGCAGGAAACACAGCTTTATTGTGTGGATTACCAAGCACTGGCACAGGTTGCCCAGAGACCTGGGGGAGTCCCCATCCTTGGAGATATTAAAAAACTTTATGAACATGGTCCCGGGCAGCCTGCTCTAGGCACCCCTGTGCTTAAGCAGGGTGGGGGTTGGACCAGATGATCTCCAGAGATCCCTTTCCAACCCAACTATTCTGTTGATCTGAGTCTTTAAATGAATGCTAGTGATTGAGTTTAACCTGCACTCATTTGTAAATACTACAGTTAAAGGGATTTTCATTGAGATTTCTGGGTGCATTAACCAA
Organism: Pezoporus wallicus; assembly: GCF_028554395.1. Classification (NCBI taxonomy): domain Eukaryota; kingdom Metazoa; phylum Chordata; class Aves; order Psittaciformes; family Psittacidae; genus Pezoporus; species Pezoporus wallicus. The sequence goes on from NW_026636248.1 coordinate 1,788,919, forward strand.
GTGACAAACCACTAGACAGAAAATGCAGGCAGTGAAAATTGTGGTGCTGCAGATCAAGACACCTTAAATCACATTTTAGCTGAAACCATTTTCAGCTGAAACCATTATGCTTCACATTTTTTAAATGTTGAAATTTTGTCAAATTCAGTATTTATCTGTATCTCTGCATATAGATAAAAACACCCTAGTCAGTAAAGATGTTGGATCAAAAGCAAAGCTAACATAAGATTTTGCACTTGCCTGTTAATTGCTTAAACTCAAGCAAAACCAATATATCTCAATATTCAAAATAAGGTGCTCATCCTCTGAGGTCATAGAAAACTTTGTGGAACCTTTTCCTCTGGACTGCAATGTCTAGACTTGCTGCCAACTGATCTTGGTTACTCACATTTCTGACCACTTTCAGTAATTAATAGTTCCTAAACACTGGGGAAAATTGTAACTCAATTCCTTCTTTACACTTACAACTTAAGGAGTATCTTCAATGATGTTATTTCTAGGTAAGTGACCAAAACTTAGACAGGCAAGCACAAAAATAAGAGAAAATCATGAAGAAAATTATTTTTATTATGTCTTTTTCCTAATATATTTTAAGCTTACCTTAAAAAGACCAATCCCAAACCCAAAACTTTATGTGTAGATACATTGTTAAAAAAATAAAGGAAGGCAAGAGGGGTAACATTTCCCCCCCCCCCCTAAGCTTATTCAGTTACAGAAACCCTCCAGTCAGTAGTGAACTATTAGCACTTTCTGTAAGCGGTCTTCAGTTTTACCACTGATTTTTAAATGAACAGCCATTCAGGTAAGTGCCTAAACCCGGTACTTACCATTAGGCATGCACCCAAGCTCTGCATATTCCAGATATTATAACTAAGATGGTAAAAAGATTTCCCTCTCTGAGGGAAACATCCTTATACCGTGGGCGAGCCTTTTAAGCTCTCCCCAAGGGCTGTGACTCAAGTTGCTGGAGGTGTTTATGTAAGAAAGCAAAACACTATTTCCTCCATAGGAAAGAAACCTGTCTGAAAAGGCTGTGCTTTCAGCACTGCACGTGAGTTCTGAGAATGAAAATGTCCACAAGAAGCACAGCAGTGATTTCTAGCAAAGAGTTGACACTGGTTTCAGCTAAATAAGCCTCTGTACCATAACTGCCATGGTAGAGGTATGTCACAACTCTGTTACAAATTAATTTTTGAGTTCGTCCCAGGTATCCCAGTTTCTATCCTCTAAAAACACATCTTATGTCAACTTCTGCTGGTATGTAATAGGTAACTGAAAACACAGGCAAGTGCTAGTTAAAGTTCTTAGGGGAACTGTTGTGCAGCATCTGAACTCCAGTTGTCCAGAATTTCACTTCATTAACGAGTTTTTCGTGGTTTCTCTGAGAAACAGCACACTTCCAATATTTTCAGGAAGCTGATGACACTCACCAAGAGGAGAATCTACATGGTCTATAAAAATGCTCTTTCTTTATCCTGCAATGTAGTGTTGTATCACATCTGGCATACCAGAAATACTGCAGCATTTTACCTAGCAACAGTATACATTAACGGAAGTCATAAGCCTCCCTGAAGAGTAACTGCTCTTCTCTCTTTCACTCTGCAGGTTATTATGTTGTTGTCCTGGCTTAGTGCATCATTATAGGATCATGGGACCATTTAGGTTGGAGGGGACCAACTGCCTAATCAATGTAAAGCAGCGGTATGAATTCAGAACTGTAAAACTCTCGAAGAGTCCACAAAGATGCTGTACTTTTGCCATGAGCTGGAAAAGTTTGTCTTTCCAATCACACAGATCCTCAGTATCTTTGGCTGTACCAGCAGGTTTCCTCTGTGACATGGTTAACAGTGAGGACCTGCACTCTAATCTGTCTTGTTGCTATTCCATGTCAAAGGAGAAGATCTGCGTGCAGCAGTTCCAGTACATAATATCAAATCAATTAACTTGCTTGGCCAAAGGTAAAAATAAACAGAGAGTACTCCTAATTTTATGATTTCCAGTTAGTTTACTGATATTTTCAGTAGGTTTCCCAATGTTCAACTAATAATACTCTAAATAATCAGGCAGTGACTCCAATTACTGAAATGCCAGTAGATTAAGATGCAGGTGTACAGTAACAACTAAGAATAGGTTATAGCAGAAATGAAGCCAGCACGGAACTGACATTCACAGCTTGCAAGATGGGATCTGACTAATTCTCCAAAAGGCAGGTGCCCAGTCTAAGCTGATCTCCTACCTCCAATGGGTAAAAATAGATAGGCATTGCTGATACCACTGTGTGATTCAGCAAGCTTATTCAGACAATGCCTCTCTTTTTTCCCCCTGAATACAGAGGATGCTTAGCTGTAATCACTTAACATTTATATTTCTAAAGCTAGATGGGATTAGCCTTGCCTTTGGTGTGCCATAGATTGTTATATGTGGCTGTAGACTTTAAAGTCCAATAGGATTTCTACAGAGGTATATACTGAAGGATGAAAGCCCCAGAAACACTGGGCTAACAGACTAGAATAAGAGCTTTGCTGATGTGTGAAAGATTCACCTTCATTGTTACCTATGCCTCACACACATATCAAGGCCATATTGCTGAAATTGCAGCTGCGCTGGGCAGGGCACGCCTCTAGGAAGAAGGATCACCGCCTCCCTAAGATCATGTTTTACAGTGAACTTGCCACCGGTTTCCGCAAGAGAAGTACCCCAAAGAAGAGATACAAGGACTCCCTGAAACAATACTTTAGCCTTGGCCATATTGACTACCATCAGTGGTCCACCTTGGCCTCCAATCAGGAGACTTGGAGACACACCATACATAATGCCGTTGACTCCTTTGAGAACTCACGCAGAACTAGTCTCAAGGAGAAAAGACAATGTAGAAAGAATTGCGCCCTGCCTATACCACCCTAGGAGACCTTTCACTGTGCTTTTTGCAACTGGATTTGCCTATCTCACATTGGCCTTTTTAGTCATCAGCGCGCTTGTAGTAAGCGTGGGTAAAGCCCTTCCCAAATACTCGTTCTCAAAGTCAAGCCGTGATGATGACTACATTATGATGGGACCTGTAGACAAACAGCCTTTCCAGCTGCTCCTGAACCTGGAAGTACACCCTTCAGTAGCTGAGTCAGGGAATAAGCAAAAAATGACCACCACAACCATCTCATACACCACAGACTATTCTGACACACGTTATATGGAGGAAAACACTCGTGCCTATCACGCGTCCAATCTGCTGGAAAAGACCACATCAAGCAAGCTATACCTATCCCACTCCAATAGAGACCTACAGCAATGCTGGAGGTGTCACAGCCTCCACACTGTTCAACAGGAAGAAAGAAGCTGCAAAGGAAGGGGGGTGCGGCATGCTTATTCCTATCCTACAATATGTTGTAACAGCCAAACGTAATATCCATGTGGCAGAACATTCAAATGGAAGTTTTTATAGACTGTGAATATAGATAGCTGAATAAGGCAATAAACACTTTATTCAGGTAATATTTCAGGCTCATTATTTATCTCTCTGATATTAGGCCTCTTATACAAGCAAAATCAATTTGTAACTCAAAAAAACTGTCAGCTTTCTTATGTAATCCCGTTTCACTGTGAAAGATTATTACAATTCTGCTCCATAAATCTGTACTGTCAGGTCTATTTATCTTCAGGTAGCATTACAAGTTGGTGGGTTCGTTTTTTAAAGCTCAGATGCCTCACTTTTCTGTAGTTGAAGCTAACTGGGCTACTCTGCCATGTATCCCTAAGGACACCTCCTGTCTTGGAGGTGGCTTTTTATCCAACCTTTATGAATAACATCTCTTTCCTTTCTTTTGAAAAATCTCTTTCAAGTATATATTTCAGTTTTTGCTGCTATTCTCACCTACTTCAGTCACTGATCTGTTGGAACAATTCAGTGTAGCTAATGGTTTCGGAGTCTACATTGTTCCAGGATCACAGAGTAACCTGGCAGCATGTCAGCTTGGGCCAAGTGTGCAAATCAGGAGAAGAATTAAGTGCATAAAGTGACATCGGTAAACACTTGGGCTTTTACGCTGACATTAAACAAGGCCTTCCTTCTCCAATACCTTTGTCAGCAGTGAACTCAAGTGTAACTGACTGCCAAACTAAGTACTAAAAATAATGCGCCATATGTCCACTGGATTTAGTAGAACCTGCAGGTCCAGTTCCCTCTGATTCAGATTTAAAATGTGTGATGGTAATGTGAAAATAATAATATTTTATTTTACTCATTTGTCTGGGTATTTCTCCTTTTTCAATAGTGTTACAATACATCTAAAGCCCTTTTTGGTACATTTATTCACCTTTGACTGACAATCATAATTCTCCATGCCAGGTATCATTAATGGAAAAAAAAATATACATGTATTTTTTCAATGGGGCTTCATATTGTTGTACTGACAGCAAAGAATAAATACGTGTAAAACTGTCCTGTGGATTGTTTCTATATTTGTTCTTCCTGAGGAATTGTCTCCATCTTTCATAATGAGAGGACACTTCTAGTATGACATGGGACCTCTGGGAGACAAAGGTAGAGATGGGGCTAACCAGTTCAGGTTACATCTCTATGGAAAGAGCAAGGCAATTGGTATCTACAGTACAGCTTGAGAAGGGTCTGGCGGTGAGAGTACCATCTTTGAGAATATGGGAAAGGTTTTGATGAAGCCTGGCACACACTTGACTGAGTGCTAGGGAAAGCCAGGTCGCTGTGTTTGGAGAGTGCCAGCTAGAAGGCACACTCTAGAGCCAGTCAATATAGAGCAAGGTATAGAGATGGGACCCGGGCAAGGTGAGCCCAGGACAATGTAACTCCCTGGGCAATCATCTGGGCCTTATTGTGTATGTAGATCTCCACTTGACCTCAGCTGCCAACAATTACCCTATGCATAACTTCTGTTGTGTATTGTAATAGCGTGAATTAATTATTTCATTAATGTTTACGTTCAGGATTACTGTCTGCTAGAACCACATGTGCAGGTAGCGGTCTGGATTTAGGGTCTGGGAACAGTATTTGGTTTATTTCGGGTGCAAAGGATGTGCTCCACATTAAGTAGAGGAGACCTGCTAAAAATTATTTACGCCTTCTGTTTAACAGAAGAGACTGAAATGTTCTCTGCCCTTTGCTTTGTTTGCTCCAATAGACAGAATGGGTCTCTGTCCTATAGCTAAAATAACCCTTGAGATTCAAAACAGCAGTCATAGCATTTCCTCCTGCGGCCCTGGCCTGCTGCAGAAAACCACCACTGGAACAATACAGGACCATCCAATTTGGGAAAAGTAACACAGGATTTCATAGACAAAATTTTCTAGAAGCTCACTTCCAGCTGAGATCACTTCATACCTTAACACTCTCCAAACTAAATGCACAAACCTCCTTGAGGTTTAGCATTTCCACGCCACAGCACCATGCAAACAAATCCGTAAACTTGCCAAGCTCCTTCTCTCACAAACTGGGAATGAATTATTATATTTAGACCTATATTTGGGAAATACTCATATATATACTAGTGAAGGCATCCATATGTATAAGCAGAAGATTGGAGCTAGACTGCAACTGTTCAGGAATTTTAAAACCTGTTTTCCTATTGACTTATCCTGTAGGTTGATTTACCATAGCTTGAACTTCTTGTAGATCATAACATGGCAGCAGAGGAAACCTGCTGTGAAGTTACCGGGTTGGTGAGCTGAGTGACCGCAAGTAACACATCTTTGTGGTTTCTTTTCTGAGATTTTGATTAAATTCATTTGCCTAGTTTTCACTCTTTTGTTCCTTACAGCAAGATAAGCAGGGGAGTTTCTTCATGGATTTGTAAATACGGAAATTAGACATACGTATTTTCTTCTGCTTGGAACACACAAGGAAAGTGTATGTCAAACACTGCTGAAATGTGCCAAGTTTAGCCTAGCTGTGCTCTACTAATTAGCTTCCCTTGTTGTATGTTCTTTCCCTTCCCCACAAGGGTACTATGTTGAATACGTGGAAACTGCAAAGGATTGCAGCAGTGTTTTTAGAGAGCCAGATCATTCCGTTCCACCTGGTAAGGTGGACAGATATTTACCGATTAGAGCAAGCCTCCAACAGCACATGAAGTGTTAGGGGGTTGCAAAAATGTATTACTCATTTGCTTAAAAGATTGAGTTTGCTTGAAAATATTAAAGAACTAAGGTGAAAAACTGGTCCCACTGGAATTGGTAGCCAGTTCCCTGTTCTTTTTGTAGAGCCAGAACTTCACCCTAGATCTCCAGGAGGCAAAGCCTCTCTGCTTATAGCTGCAAATCAAAGTACTTCTAATTCCTCTTAATTTACCTAAGATTACAAACAGGTGTGGTTACTCTGATTGAGACATGTATTTGAATCCGAGTATAGATTTCAGCTCTAGGGCCACTGCAAATTCAAATTTTGGAGGAGAGAATCTAGTCTCTGGATATTTTCCTTTTTTAACCCTTTACAGGCTTTTACCAATAGTGATGCACACTGGGTTTTGGGGAAGGATTCATAAATATCAAAGGCAGGAAAATACTAATAACTTGCAGTCTATTCACACAACACCTTTACATATTTCTGGCCTGAAGTCTTGACCACCCTCTCCTGCCTCTGTTATATATGGTTGGACAAAGCCTTGGGTGAGATGGTTTAGTGTGAGGTGTCCCTGCCCATGAAGGGGGGTTGGAACTAGATGATCTTAAGGTCCTTTCCAACCCTAACTGTTCTATGATTCTATGTTGCAATGATCCACCTGAAGCGCTGATGTATAGTATCTCAATCCATTACTGTTTTATAGCCTTTGTGTTTAATTGAGACTCTGGAACCATTTGTTTTATGTGGGACTCACACATCATAGTCTGAAGCATGTTATGTCCAAGGGAAATCAGAAGGGAAGACTGGTCAGATGTTCTCACAATCATGTCTTATCCTCCAGAAATGTTTTTGTGCTCTTCATCTAAGGGATGAAAACGAAGGGCATCTAGATACTATAGGGAAACTGGAGTAGCTCACATATGAGGAAAGGCTTGGGTGAGAAGAGAAATTTCAGGGGAATCTCATCAATTTGTACAAATATCGGAAGACAGAGCCAGGCTCTTTTCAGTGGTGCCCAGAGACAGGACCAAAGGCAGTGGGCATGAACTGAAACACCTGAGGTTCTATCTGAAGATGTGGAAACACTGCTTTACTGTGAGGGTGACCAAGCCCTGGCACAGGTTGCCTAAAAAGGTGGCAGAGACTCCATCCTTGGAGATGCTCAAAACCCCATCCAGACATGGTCCTGGGCAACCACCTCTAGGTCGCCCTGTTTGAGCTGGAGGTTTGGACCAATGACCTCCAGAAGTCCCTTCCCACCTCAGCTATTCTGTGATTCTGTGACTGTACAGAGGACAACCATATAGTTGTCCTAGGAACACCTAGGAACAGCAAATAATACTTATCTGTCAGATACTTAGAAATTAAATAATTTTCCTCATGCTCTTAGTTCCCAATGTAAAAGCCATTATCTTGCATTTGAACTGCAGCTAAAAAAAAAGTGATAGCATGTGTTAATAGTGGCTCACTTCTTCACCCCACACTCCCACAAGTCAAAAGTCACTAACATCGGCATTGATTTTTATCCAGGCAGCTTCTCATTCAAAATTCCTCCTGTGATAGGTAGCAACTGCTTTATCAGATCATCATACTTATCTTCTGGTTGGTACACTAAAAAGGAAAGTCTGGTAGCTTGGCTGAGCACCAACATCACCCCCAACTAACACATCAGGTATGATTCTTACTCAGCCTTACACTACAGGATCATTATGTTTTAAGATAGAGGCTTTATTTTCCTATTTATTTCCCTCCCCAACAACCTGCTTTTAGACTAGCCTAATACATGTATAAACATAGAACCATAAGGCATACGGTATGTATGAGTTACTGCAGAGCATATTACCACTGGGCACCAAGAGTTGTACACTTCTACAGTGCTTCTACAGAAGCACTTTCATCCTTTCTCTGTCTTTCAGGACTACTCATACTACCAGAATGACAGCTTGAAAATTATTTCCTCTGATCTGTGATGTCCCTGCTCCAGAGTTAACAATTAGTACTTGCTTTAGAGTTGACAGGTTGACTCAGATACAGTAAACTCTGAAAGCTACTCAGGAACTATGGTAAACTACCAAAAACCTTACACATCACACATAACTACAACCACTGTAATTTCAAAACATGCACCAGTTGCTGTGTTCTTTTGTTCCCTTCATCAAATATTATCTTTTTTTCACTATCAGATGCCAGGTACCAGGATTAGGCAAATCAGTTAGCAGGACTTCAATAGCTTTGGGTTTGTGTGGTTCCAAAAAGAGAGCTGTTTTGCCACCCAGTTACATGGGTTTGAAACCTCTTACTTGTAATTACAAATTAATTAATAAATTAATTAATAAAACCCACATGAATAACTGTCGGGTTTTCTGAAGAAACAGGTTGAGTTGGCTCATAAATTGGGGAAGCCAATATTTTACATTGCTTCATGTATTGCCTTTAACACTAAGCTTCACTTCTTTAGTTAGTACATAATTGTATCATCCTTGTTTATCTGTCTTGTTCACTTGCAAATTCCTGTTCTATATTTAGATTGTGGTGTTTCCCAGTCCAAGACTATCTTTTGTTAGTTGTGTTGATGAAGCCAAGCAGCGCAGGGCTCTGGTAGCTCACTGACATTTTTGTACTCGGTAAGGAATAACGTCTAACCATGTGCATTATGAGGCTGAGAAAAGAAGAAACAATTGATTCAATGTGTCTGGTTTTCACTGTCTGAATTCTCCATCACAGGGAGATTCTACTTTGCTAAGTACACAGGGTATATTGAAACCAAAAGAAAACAAGATGCACAATTAATACCTTGCATTTTTTCATTGTTTGCTGGAAGCAGCTAGGTAAGAATCATTGTAATCACACTGCTCCCTCAAAACCAAAAGTAATAGCTGGTTTTGCATTCTAGCATGATATTAATGAGAACAAGGGAGATGGTTGCTCATGTGCTAGGAAGTATGAAATGTCAGCCTAATGACAGTATGCATTTATGAGACTTGATCTTGTTGCTGTGTTTACAAGAAAGAGAGGTCCAAAAAAACTGAGTATTCTCTATAGTACATTTCACTGAAAGAAGACATTTAATAATTACAACATTGCCAAAAGGTATCCTTAAGATGTAGTTCAAACATCACTGTATTTTCCTCCATGCAAATGATACATTCTTCAGGTTTACCAGCTCTCACTGATTCTGTGCACTGACATGCATCACTGCTCATGGAGTGGTTAAAATGGCCACTGCAGCCCAACACAGTTCCTGGATAGTCTCTTTAGGTGTGGCTTAAAAGTCAGGAGAAGCCAGCGACTTCATATGGCAAGAACTGTAAATTGTTTCTGAACATCACTGAGCATGGACAGAAGCAGGCTGGATTTTCAAGTCTATGTCCAAGGCTAGGAACATGGGTAATGCACACGGCACTGGAAGGCCTCCTAAAGCAGCAGATTTTATTCCATACAGCAGCTCTCCAGATGTGGCATGCTGTCTGCGCTGCCCAGCTCTGGCTGTTCCAGCCCTATCCCCAGGGGTGCCTAACCTGAGGTAGTCCTTGCAGTGGGAGGGACCCAGATCCCTAGAGGTGCACACAGCACCACTTTCCCTATTTCCTGTGTTCTGCAGTTTGATAAAGTTTTGAAAGCACCAGACACCAGTTTTGCTAAACTTGGTGTTACTGACTGGCACTTGGCTTCAGATGAAACTAGAGTGACACAGGACAAGGAGAGAAGCACTGAAACCCAATCTGAACTGAACTTTCCCTGTTCCTGTATCATATTAAATTTGGTATCAGTTTAGGAACTCATCATGGCAAAGAATTTGTAGTGAATTCACAGTGGCTTGGCTGTGGAGGCTAAAGGACTGCAGGTATAATTTTGTGAGGAATAAACAACCGTGTTGGAATAACAGCTCTCCAGCCTTTGTCACAGGGCTTTCCGGGTGCTAACGGACCCAACTGTCTACCTGGAAAGATGGTGAGTCCTACAGCAGGACAAACCATGTGTTTTGCCTCCATCAATGCTGAAAATGGGCATCCTGAATATACAAATCCTTCCTGTGTTAATGGCCAAATAAGTTCACAGAAATCTTGCAGAACTAAGTCACAGCAGATTTAGATGCTATAGCCCTACTGCATACAGAACTATTATTTTCTTTGGTGTGTGCTTACTCAAGCAGTCATTAATGAAATCGGTGGGGTCACCAGCAATGAAGCAGAGCTTACCCCAGTGCTGGTGCTCCCAAGAGGCACAGACACACTCTATACACCCTAGCCCCCATCACTGTAACAAAAATGTCTTTACAGGGACTAAGTCACTGCTGCTGCTCGCTACCTTTCCCTAGAATGAGTCCTCCTGACTCCAGCAAGACTGAGCACTCAAGGACCATGAAGACTGCAAAAATCAGGCAAAAGGAAGGATTTGTTGGTTTTCAGCAGACTGAACTGAAAAGACTACCACAAGCCATCTAATCTTTCAGGTTACTACTTCTGCACAAGCTACTTAAAGAAGGGCACAAAGTACTTGGGCAATCTTGCTCCCCCAGCCAAAAGACAGGATTCAAACATGTAGCTACATGGTAGACAGACACACTGCAGCCTTGAGGAGATTTTATTCATTACTGTAAAAATTAAGGAAATCATTACTATACGGGGTGATTAGTCCTGACTGTAGTCTTTGCAAAACAGCCATTCTGAGATTGAAGACTGATAAAAGCTTATAAATGGCGATTTTCTGATGCTTGTTATTCAAAGGAGCGCTATCTTTTTGATGCTGTACGCTGTGTACCACGCAAAGCTTCAGGCAACATAATTACAGCACCATTCCTTTAATTGTGCTTTACCTAAGGTTATGCTGGAGATATGGGACAGACTGGAGCATATAATATAAAACAATACCTATTTCTAGTTTGGTCCAATATCATTGATATCAATGGTGACAGAAATTTCTGAAAAAGCAAGTGTAATTTTTAAAAAGTGATTTTTAGGAATCCACAATAAAAGTCTTTTACCCAATTTTTTCCCTTTTTGAAAATTGCCATCACCCTTGCAGTGAAACAGCATCATATTCTTACTCCTGGAAGGACTTAGCTGCAATGCTTTGGCTTCACTGCATAATAGTGTGCAGAAAAATGCCATTTCCCTCATTTACTGAAAGGCTAATGGGATTTTTCTCTTGTGGGGGGGTGAGCTGGAGAATGGAAAGGAACAAACTGTTCCATACGTTGTTCAGTTGGCCTAAAATCAAAGTTATTCCCTGGTGCCTGAAGATGGCTAACTAAAAGCATGCAGGCGGAACATGATGTGTAAACTTCCAGCTTTGAAGACGTTCCTGTTCTGTGTTGAAAGTGATTGTCCAGCGGTATCAAAGCAGATTATTGGACAGCATTAAACTCAGACACACAAACAAAAGCAAAAAGATCCTCCACAACACTGGAAAATATTGAGCAAGATGGGGAGCTTTAATTGGAGTGCTTTGTTATCTCCAGGGTGATGAAGGGTATGTGGATCTGAGGAGTGGATGGCAAACCAGAAAAGCATGTGAGTTAGCGTTCACTTCAAAATGCTGAACAAAGCCAGTTTTCAGGCATGAAGAGCATACCCTGACAGATTTCACTGTTTCCTTTGGGGATCACAGTGCCAGGAGGCAAGACAGGAAACCTAAGACCAAAAGACAATGCAGTGTGGCTAGCACATGAAAAAAATCACTTTTACCGCTTACAGCAACTGGACCACAAAACAGAAAGAAACAAAATGATAGCAGAAAGTAGCATCTTCCAGGGCTCTACCTTCCAACAGTACATGACTGACTTTACAGTTAAAAGCCTTGCCAAAATCTGAGAGTGGCTAAAGAACTCCAGATGATTCCTAGAGCCTAATTTTTACTATTATTACACCAAGAGGCTTGCCATGTAATCCAATAATATCCTTGGCAATTGCTTCTGCCTTCTAAGCCTCCCCTTTCCTGCTAGTCAGGTTGCAGTAAAAACGAGCTGGAGAGAGATTTTATTGTTCCTCCAGAACTAAAAGAAAACCCCACCAAATAAAAGTTCTACAAACCATGATGAGTCCAGCTTAAAATCTCTTAAGGTTCACCTTAACTGCAGAGTGTGCTTGAAGTCTAGTACCGTTAACTGCCCTTTTCCAGGTGTGAATGATCCCAGATATTTTCAGCTGCCTTGGTAAGCAAAGTTAAGGATGACCAAGGAAGAGCAGGCTTTACTGTGCTACACAGCACAATCTACTTCTTCAGTGCCGGAGCTTGGGTTCCAGCTTTAGGACCCAATGCAGTACAAATACATGCGTGGCAGTGTGTGCCTGTCCATGTGCTGGTAAAGTATGAAGCAGTGATTTTATTTAATTTTTGTTACTGCTTCAAATGCCATTTCCAGGCTGCTTCAAAGACCAAGCAGGAAAGACAGCAGTCTAGAGAGAAGCTGGAGGACACACCTCACCCATGCATGGTTACCAACAGTTAGCACAAGCAAGAAGAACAGCTGTTTGCCAGCTTTTTGCAACTGGTTATTCATCATTCTTTGCATTAAACCAGCTGTGAACAAAAACAAGGCAGCAACAGCCAGTTCCCCCTTCCTCACACAGATGTGGCATAGGTCTAATAAAAAGCCTTTCTCTACTGCCTTGCCCAAGTAAAGTGTAATAATCAGCATCTGTTCTTCAAATACAGTGGGCCAAACCGAGCAATACACAGACTGCCCCATGAACTGTGTATCAGACATTCAAACTGATTTATTAAGAACCCTTTTGGGCACATTCAGCTACAATCTGTATTTTGGTCATGTTTAAGCCTACATTTTCCTACTAGGTTCCAAGTGTATGAACTTTCTGAGCACAGTCAAAGCTCAGAAAATACAAGTGCATAGCTGGTATCAGATACATATGTGCCAATACCTGTCCCCCTACCGAAGGGATGCTGACTAGTTCCTCCCAGGATGGCAAGGCCACCTGAAAAAAAGGGGAGAGCTGTGCCAGCATAATGCAGCATCAACCAAAACACAGTCATGGTGCCGATGACAGCTCAGTTGCAGCAATCAGAACTCAAACCAGAATAGCAATAGTCTGTGCTCATGCCCCACATACTATGTTAGCCTACTATGAAATGACATAGCAAGTATGCAGCAGGTCAGTGTCTGTCCAGTGTACTGTTGTGGAACTGGATATTGTATGGGACCAGAGCTTGCACATACCACCTAGGAGAGCCAGTGGTAAGGGGAGGTTGTAACTGTTAGAGAAGACTTTGCAACCTCACTTCTTCAATCATTCCCCACCAGGAGCTTGCAATGGGTATACCATGTTTCTTATTGAGTCTGGAAGCTCTAATAGCAACCTGAAAGAAATGGAGATTCTAAAGTTCCCAGGCTATAGACAAGTGCATTCCTTCTACCCTTCCTAAATGCAAATGTTTATGGCAACATTTTAAAATTGAACTAAATTTAATTATAAAGCTTTAAAAATAAAACCATATGAAAATTAAGCACTGGATTATGTTTTTAAGCTCCTTAGCTCAGCCAAGAAACCAACCACTATCCCAGTTCTATCCTTGGTTGCTTATAAAATAACTTTCCAATACTTCATTCTTTGTTTCATTTTTTTTCCTCCTATGAAAATAAACACATTACTCTTGGCCTAATTTAAATTAAAATGAAAAAAAAAAAGGAAGAAAAAATAAAATCTGTAACATTTTAAGAAGGGAAAACCTGGTCTGCTTGGACTTAATGGTGAGCCTGGCCCTGGAGAATCTTTGGGATTTCCTGGAGTGAAGGGAGCAGCTGGGAAACCAGATAGGAATCCAAAAGCCTCTAAAGTCAGTTCACAAAGCACAGTTGCACAGTGGCCACACATGCTTCTCCTCCTATTTTATTATGCAGGGGACAAACGCTGTAAAGGGTAGAAGGGCAATTTGCGCAGATCTCTCCCTAGCTTAGATGGAGGCCAAGGTCTTGGAGGTAATGGAAATGTTGAGTGACAACCACCTCCTACTGAAGTTTTATTCTATTTACTCTTGATTCAGTCATTAAATGCAACATCATACAAGAGAAAAGCTTTTTATCTGGTAAAGGGCTTATTTGTAATCAGATATTGGTATCAGCACCTCCTACACATTTACTGTTTTCACTGTGTTGGAATCACAGCACTCATTTGACCTCTGTGAGAAACTGAGTTTGTTTGATAGTTGCCACCACGCAGGCAGGTAACAGGATATGTCCCTAGGGCCTGGGTGAGAGAAGCAATACAAGCGTGTCTGTTGGCACATTGAAGGAAAGGGAAAGAAAGCTGCGTTTTCTCCCAGCAGTCTTTTCAGTGCCAGGTAACTCAGCCACCCTCATTTAAGCATCTGCCATATGCTAAGTAAGCTATGAGGACCTCGACACGCTTGTGAGGTGGGCTGATGCCAACCTTATGAAGTTTAATCATGCCAAGTGCAAGGTCCTACACCTGGGTCAGAGCAATCCCAGGCACAGCTACAGGTTGGGCAGAGAAGAGATTCAGAGCAGGCCTGCGGAGAAGGACTTGGGGGTGTTGGTCGATGAGAAAATGAACATGAGCTGGCTTCAGTGTGCGCTCACAGCACAGAAAGTCAACTGAATCCTGGGCTGCGTCAAAAGGAGCGTGACCAACAGGTCGAAGGAGGTGATCCTGCCCCTCTACGCTGCTCTTGTGAGACCTCACCTGGAGTATTGTGTGCAGTTCTGGTGTCCTCAACATAAAAAGGACATGGAACTGTTGGAATAAGTCCAGAGAAGGGCCACGAGGATGATCAGGGGACTGGAGCACCTCCCATATGAAGACAGGCTGAGAAAGTTGGGGCTGTTCATCCTGGAGAAGAGAAGGCTGCGTGGAGACCTCATAGCAGCCTTCCAGTATCTGAAGGGGGGATATAGGGATGCTGGGGAGGGACTCTTCATTAGGGACTGTAGTGATAGGACAAGGGGTAACGGGTTAAAACTTAAACAGGGGAAGTTTAGATTGGATATAAGGAGGAAATTCTTTCCTGTTAGGGTGGTGAGGCACTGGAATGGGTTGTCCAGGGAGGTTGTGAATGCTCCATCCCTGGCAGTGTTCAAGGCCAGGTTGGAAGAGGCCTTGGGTGATATGGTTTAGTGTGAGGTGTCCCTGCCCATGGCAGGGAGGTTGGAACTTGATGATCTTAAGGTCCTTTCCAACCCTAACGATTTTATGACTCTCTAGTCTATTTGCATGAGGAGGGAGCCATACAGGCTAAAGAATTTAAGAGAAGGCATGTCCCTCCCCAGTGCTTTACTGCTCAGTTCCCGTTGACATCCTGATCAACACCATTGTTTGTGTCACTGTTTTGGTCTTTTCTTCAAAGCGTGTGCTGGACACAGATCCTCATCACATTTTACACTGGTACATTCCTCCACTTCTCGTGGAGTCACTCCTAGTCAAAGCAGCATGAGCTTGGTGGTGTACAGCGGGAAGTCCACTCTTTCAGTGTATTTTCTTTATACTGACTCATTTTTCCTTTTGAGGGTCTTCTGGGTACCCTATGGCTGCCCAAATAGGCAGCCAGGTAAAACACATCCCACCCAGACAGTGGCCACCCTGAGCATCCAGCACTGGTTCACTAAGTGCACCTGGATTGTGTGAAGCAAACAACTGTGTTATGTACAACCCCAACCTGCCAGCAGAACGTGAATGTACAGGTGGATCAGCTTCTTAAACATCTGACGTATTAACAGGTAGATGTTCAGCTTTCCTAATGGAGCCTCCCACTGGATCACTGCTACCATAAAATATATTGCCGATGGACTATTAAAGCTGAAACTGGCTCTGAGAGATAATGAATGGAGCCACAAATACTGTTTTTCCTTTATTATACAATGCAGTATGTACCAACTGTGCATGCGATGCAACTGTGAGGGCAAAAAAAATAGTTAACCTCAAACTACCTTAGCTTTAAAGCATAGCTATCTAGCACCAGGCTAGGAAGCACAGGTCAGAAAGAAGCAGAGAACCTACGCACAGCCTGCCTTAAGGGGCCCAGGAATTATTCTCATATTACTCGGGCATATAAAAACCATTTTTCCCCCAAGTACAGCATTATTCTGAGAGATTTACACATGACAAGTGAATTCTGCGCATCTCAGAACAGTGAAGGCTCACAGAAACGTCAAAGTAAATGATTCCTATAGATTTTTCTTATAAAAATATACAAAAATTGCAATTAAAAACCCCACCCAACCCCCCAAAAAACACTAACTAAACTCACTCTCCACATGAATACTTATTATTTAATAATAATTCAATTTTACAGTAAGGCATATGGTTGCTATTCTATAATAGCACCCCTCTTCCATACTTGTAAATCTAGATTATTAATTAATGCTCACATTTCCAAATAGAATCATAGAATAGTTAGGGTTGGAAAGGACCTTAAGATCATCTAGTTCCAACCCCCCTGACATGGGCAGGGACACCTCACACTAAACCATCGCACCCATGGCCTCGTCCAGCCTGGCCTTGAACACTGCCAGGGATGGAGCATTCACAACCTCCCTGGGCAACCTATTCCAGTGCCTCACCACCCTAACAGGAAAGGATTTCCTCCTTATATCCAACCTAAACTTCCCCTGTTTAAGTTTTAACCCGTTACCCCTTGTCCTACCACCACAGTCCCTAATGAAGAGTCCCTCTCCAGCATCCCTATAGCCCCCCTTCAGATACTGGAAGGCTGCTATGAGGTCTCCGCGCAGCCTTCTCTTCTCCAGGCTGAACAGCTCCAACTTTCTCAGCCTGTCTTCATACAGGAGGTGCTCCAGTCCCCTGATCATCCTCGTGGCCCTTCTCTGGACTTATTCCAACAGTTCCATGTCCTTTTGATGTTGAGGACACCAGAACTACACACAATACTCCAGGTGAGGTCTCACAAGAGCAGAGTAGAGGGGCAGGATCACCTCCTTCGACCTGCTGGTCACGCTCCTTTTGATGCAGCCCAGGATACGGTTGGCTTTCTGGGCTGTGAGTGCACACTGAAGCCAGCTCATACTAAGATTCCCATCAACCAACACCCCCAAGTCCTTCCCCACAGGGCTGTTCTGAATCTCAAATAAATAAGACAAACAAAACTCTGGCTTGAGCACTACTGCATTGTGCAAACCATATGGTGTCTTACATACTTCGGGTTCTAAGAACAGCCATTTCCCAGCCTGAAGCTGAAAGACAGCAAATTCACATTAAGAGCATTAACTCTGTGAAATAAACTCCAGTCCTGTTCAGAGCAAAGCTCAGTTCTCTATGGAGTTGATGCTGCTCATGACTGAACCCTCTCCAGCATAAATCAGCAACTTGGGAGCTTATTTGCCATTGAACAGGGTGAGCACTACCTACCCCAGGGCAGAGACAGGAAGCAGGAGACAGCAAATTCCCAGGATTGACTGCAAACTCAAGGCTTCTGTTGGGTGCACCCTGCTCAAGCACTCCTCCTGCACAGGGAAGTGCTCACAGCCACAGGCTGGATCAACAAGCTTATTGTGGCTTTTCAATACTAAGGAATTACTGTCTCAGCAGCAGAGATCACCTAAAGCTGTCAGTCTTTCTTTTAAAATACATGATCAGAGTTCATTTCACCTTTGGTGTAAAAGAGTTACAGAGGCTGTGAACACCCTGTCCCAAACCCACAGCAGCAGCCCCACACTCACCTCTGCTCTCCCACCACATCACACCATAGCAAACCACAACCTACTTGCTGTTAAAAAGCCCTGGCATTTCCTAGCTCAGAAACACTGGGCACTGCCACAAACCTGGTCTCCTTGGCTCCACAACACGCTGCTCCGCTGGGTGTGCTCAATTGCCATGCTTCTCTCTGCTGGCTGGACTCCCCACAGAATTGCAATTGCCAAACCTCAGTTCTGAAAAGCAGAGATTCTTCCTAAGTTCCCTCCTCAGCACCTTTATATGGTGGAGGAAAACTCTCCACTGCTCTCTTTAGCACCCACCCCATGTTAGCAGCATCCTGCCCCACCTGCTGCCTAGTCTGGCTCAGCTGCCCTGGGCACCTGGATCTCCTGCACCAAACAGCACTAATGCCACACTAGCATCTACAGCTGGAGCATCTGCAAGGAGAAAGCAGTGTCATTAGCATTTTTGGGAGATTATCTTACATTTAGGCCACTATGACAGGAGAAAAGGGTGGCTGAGCTGTAAGAAAGATAATTTGTACAGATGGAGCTTTACACAACCTAACAGAGATGCCAGGAATGCCTTGTGCAAAACCAGCTGCTCAGTCCCTTGGCGGTTCTGCTGCAAAGTGTGCAGGAATTCTGAGGTTGTGCAAACTACAGGGGCATGCAAACCCAAGAGCAGACTTTCCTTCAGTAATGACCAGCTTTAGTTTTGCTGTAGAGCCCAGGAATTTCCTGATCATTGTTAACTGCAGAAGCGGTCTGGGATTTAATAAAGCAGTGCTATCATTTTTCCTTTTTTTTTTTTTCAGAGGGTGTTTCTCCCTAGCAGTCAGAAAACCACTCAGACACTGGGTCTTCCTCCACAGTATAGCTGTTGAAATTCAGCTATAGAGAGAAACCTTCGATGCTCTGGAGTTTCCTAGGAGGCGGGATGCACTTTCTCACCTACTTTCTATAGAGGTCTCTACCACTCACTTGCAGTAGTAGTCAATTTAATTTCTTAGTTGAGTAACTGACGGTATTTTATGTATGACAGAGATTTTATACACAGATCTCATCTTCAGAAAACACTGGGCATGTTTCCCAGGATAGCAGGTACACTTTAGTCAAAGACAGCAGTATCAAAACCCATGCT
Source organism: Pezoporus wallicus (assembly GCF_028554395.1). Classification (NCBI taxonomy): domain Eukaryota; kingdom Metazoa; phylum Chordata; class Aves; order Psittaciformes; family Psittacidae; genus Pezoporus; species Pezoporus wallicus. Next base: position 1,807,774 of record NW_026636248.1, read on the forward strand.
ATTCCTTACTGCAGAAAAGGAACATGCTACAAAAATTAGGCACTGTCATTAGCAGTGACTATCATTTATACATATCAGCTTCTTTCTGCAGCAACTGATGAAATTGGTAGACAGCTGGAATCCCTACACAGTACCTGGCTAAAGGCAGGTACATGCTTCCAACTACTTACAGGAAGAATTTATTTCAACTACGGGTAAATTATGCTAATAGTTTTGTCATTAAAGCTCTGTACTAGCAGCTGTCTAAACCATAATAAATTATCATACATTGTCACTCTGCTAAGAACAGAGTGCCCATCCACAGTTGTCTGCACTTTGTGGCGAGTGGCCCAATGTTGATGTATACAAATCATTTCTGCTCTGGCTAAGGAATATTCACGGCAGCTGAAGTGGCTTCAAACCACTTTTGTGTGCTCTAATCCTGTGGTCTTTTAGTCCTGCTCTGATTTCTTATCTTCTCAGCTCAGATAAAAGAAGCCAGCAGGCCACCAACAGCATACATAGAAAAGAGAACAGCAAGGCATCATGCAAACACTGAAATACTCTTGCTATTTTCTCAACCTAGGGTTTCAGGAGCCATCAGGAAAGGTGAGAAGACTACAGGAGGCAAGTATTCATGTTTTGAAAGATCCTCCTTTGCCACCAAACTGGCTGGCTAAGACCCACCACTCTATCTTTGTTCTGCTCAATGTCCAAAGTTACACTCATGTACTGGAGAATCTGACTCAGACCCTTGTAGCTGCAGAGACAATGGGCTGGATCATGACCAGAACTATGCTTCTGGTCACCATCAAGTCTGTAGGCAACTGAGTAAACAGGCCTTCTTCTTCTAGGGGCATAGTTTCCATTACTAGTGCTATCTTCATTTTCCTACTGAAAAGTCCATATTCATAAAAATGATGGATCAGCATCACAAAAAAATAATGTGCCTGTATCCTTTTTTTTTATAACAAAGCTAGTATTTGCTGCTTTCTTAAATGGTTCTTTCTTCAATTTGTACCACAAAGAATGTCTATAGCTAAATTTAATAAGCACACAACAAATACTTTAAAACTTCAAAAGTTTATTGCCCAGAATAGCTCACATGGTGCAGTTAGATTTACCTTTTTTTTCTCTCCTGTTACATGGAAATCAAGCAAAACAGTAGAAAATATATATGGGTAACAGTAAAACAAAAGCCCAGCCTAACAATAGCCCTTTACACCCACCAAGTTATACTTAAGAAAATGGCTAACCAACCCTAGAGAAGTAGAGCATCTGGAAGACAGAGCTTTTAATGTTTATAATATAGATTCTAAACCAATATTAAATGCATTTTCTGTCCATATTGTTAATATTTTTTTTCTTCATAATAGCAAATTGAAAAAGGTCTATGTGGAAAAAAAATTAACTACTGCAAGACTTTCAAGCCTCAGTCATCAGTTTATGGGTTGACAGAGATAACAGAAGGTACATGACAGTATTTAAACTATACAGACACCAATTAAAATCCAAACACTAAAAGGAAATGGGAACCAAAACTAAAAATTCAGAAAGACAATTTTTTTTTGCAGCCCCTAATCTATATTTCATAATTTTTCAAGCATTTTACAGCTTTGTCAGACAAGAAGCTGAACACACGCAGAAAAGACTGAAGTGTTTTGCTTTCACTTACTTTGGTGCTGGTTTTTGTCTGTTTTTTTTTTTTCTTAGGAAAGTATAACTAAATAATATTCAAATGCAGACACATCCCCTCACTTGTTATTAGCGCCCAATAGACCCACTGCTGAAGGCTGAATATGAGTAAGAATATGAAGAGCATGCTGACGCATCAAAACTTCCCCTCCTAGACCCACTGCGTGAGCCTGAACGTGAGCCAGAGCGAGAGCCAGAGCGAGAACCAGGTGCTGAGGAGACATTGTAGGGACTGGATATGCCTTTAGATGAAACGGAGGCTGCTTCCAAGAGTTTAAGGCCGGTGATGTCTTCCACCATTGATCGATTCATTGCATCTTTGTAGGATATTTTCAGTTTGGTCTTGGGGCAGGTCAGAATTTTGGGATAGCTGTTCGTATCTTGCAATTTCTGGGAAGCACGACCATCAATCAATCCATTCCTAATGGCTTCTTCAGTAGTTATTCTTCCACGCACTTCTGGGTCCACAAGACCTCCAGTGAGGTACTGGAATTCAAGGAACCGCTGCCCAGCCTCATAAGGCAACCATTTTTCCTTCACTGCTTCAGCCGCTGACATCCTTTTGCGCCCACCCTTTATGCCTTCAAACCCTATGAAAGCCTTCTGGGCTGGTTTGAGACGTGTGGCCATATCCTGATCAATGATGCCTTGACTGGTGGCTTCCTGAAGTGAAAGCCTCTGGCCTGTGGTAGGGCATATTATGCCCCCTGTGCAGGCCTGGGCTTCAAGTAACCGTTGCCCAGTGATGCTATCCACGATGCCCCGCTGTATAGCTTCTGAAATGGAGATTTTCTCCAGGTTTTCTGTGTCAAATATGGCTGCAATAGGACTGCACTCTTCTGGGGTCTCTGAGAAAGAACCACTCCTGATCAGCGATGAAGAACTCCTGACACTCAGCACTGTGGGAGACCGGGTCACTGACTCATGCCGAAACACCTCATCAGTACCATTACGGCAGGAAATCATGTCTGCAAACTGTGTCAGACTTAAGCTGCCAGAACGGTACTGGTCAAAAAACTTCCTCTCAACCAGACCTTTATCAATGGCATCTTGAATATCATACTGGCTACCTGTTTTTCGGTCAACAAGGACTACTCTACTGCTACCATCTGATCCTGTAATAGTTATTTCTTCCCATTCACACTCCTGTTCAGCTAGTTCTGTATAGGTGTCATAATCTATGAGGCCTTTGCTGTATGCCTCCTGAACAGACATTTCCCTGTTTGTTTCTGGATCTACAATGACAACCCGGCGCTTCCTAAGGGTGTTCTTCTGCGAGGTGTGCACCACCTTCTTCTTCTCTCTCAGGGGCAGAAGGCAGAGCCCTGTTGCTTCATCCTTTATGCATCTTTCTTTCAGCTGCAAGTAGGTCAAGTTCTCCTCTGTGTTGGGGTCAAAGAACCCTTTGGTGTCATCACTTGGATCACTAAGGATCTGGTTGAGCTCTTCATTGAAGTAGCCACGCTTGTAGGCTGTCTCTACTGGCAAGCGGTAGCTCTCTTTGGGGTCAATGATTCCTCCGGTAGCAATCTGGGCCTCCAGCAAACGAATGCCATGGCCTCTCTCTATGAGCTCTTTGTTCATTGCTTGAAACAGAGAAATGATGTTTCCAGTTTCTGGGTCTTTGTACCCAGTGACAGCTCTTTCAGCAGAGAGAAGTTTCTCTTTAAATTCAATTCCAACAAGGCCTCTTTTGTAAGCTTCCTCAACGGGCAGTCTCACATTGCTGACAGGATCCACTATGAACCCTGTGGCTGCCTGGGCTTCTAGGAGTTCAAGGGCTGTCCCTGGTCTAACCAAACCTATTTTCATAGCCTGATAAATGCCAAGTTTCTCTTTAGTAGCCTCATTGTAGATACCTGCAATACAGCTAGAGCCCTGAAGGAAATCAATAATTCTCTCACTCACTTCTTCCACTGTGATTGCACCTCTTTCCAAGTCATTCCTTGTTGATTCCTTAATAATTCCAGCCTCAAGCAGTGCATCAGCTGAGACAGGCTGCCTGATCCCTTGGAATGACATACTCCTCTTCTGCACTGGGAGAAGGAGCAGACCAGTGTGTGGTTCAATTCTACATTTTTCCTTCAGCTGCATGTAAGTGACTGCCTTTTTGGTGGTGGGATCAATGAAGTTCTTTGTAGTGCCTTGGCAGTTGTTTAGCATCCTGTACAGGTCTTTGTCAATCAAGCCACGAGATAAAGCTATATCTTTGGGCAGGAAAACACTGTTGACAGGATCAACAATCCCTCCTACAGCCAGCTGGGCTTCAAGCAGACGAATACCGGTTTCTCTATCAACCAAATTTTTCTTGATGGCTTCAGACACTGGCACAGTCTTGCCTGAGAAAGGATCTTTAAATCCTGTAATAGCCTTTTCTGCTGTATAGATTTGCTCTCTGTCATCAAAGTCAATCAGATCTCTGGCAATAGCACTGTCCACAGTTAACATCTCATTTCGGTGCGGGTCTATCACACCTCCTGTTGCTGCCTGGGCTTCTAAGAGCAGGACTGCGTTTTCTGCTGTAAGCAGCTGATTCCGCTTGGCCTCAACAAAAGAATACTTCTGTCTGGGAGAAAGAGACACCCCTGCAATAGCGCCTGCCCCTTTGAGATAGGGTTCAATGTCAGCCGCAACTTCTTCCACTGACCTCTGTCCCTTCAGCAGTTTATCCAGTGTGAGTTTGTCTATCAGTTGACACTCATACAGCTGCATTGCTGTAATCTTCTTCCGCAACCCACAGAACAGCAACTTGGAGGCATCAATACAGAAGTCTTCCTCAGTCTGTGTAGATCTGTGGGACCCATATGGGCGTTGTTTGAGTTTCTCAATCTCTCTCTGCATTCTGAGACGCTCAGACTCCAACTCTGACTGGTTTTTAACAGCGGTCTCTTCTAGTCTGCACCGGTATCTCTCCTCAATCCGCTTGATCTCCATCTGCAGCCTTTCAATCTCAGTCCTCAGGGTGTTCTTCTCTCTCTCACTTTTCTCTCTCTCACACTGGATCTTCCTTATGGATTCCTCTGTCCGGGAGTGCTGGCTCTTCCACTGATTGAGATCATTCAGTATTTGTTGCTTCTCACTTTCCAGACGTTGCTTCAAACGAGACTCTGATTCCAAGGTAACTTTCAAACGGTTCAGCTCCTCTTCTAATCTCTGCAGCCTAGCTTTGTCTTGCTCCAAAGCACTCATTTTTATCAGCAAGGTTTCTCTTTCTTGCATAATGTGACTATACTGATTTTTGGATTCTTGAATCCTATTTGATGCCTACAATTTTAAAGAAGAAATAAACCAAGAGAGTGGTTAGAGTTTATGCTGGTTAGAGTTATGCTCTCCACTTACAATGCTCTTCCAAGCCTGTCTTTTAACCCACAGTAAACTGCCACTGGAGAATGTTCTAGTCACAGCAGTACTTAACCCAAGACCACGGACTCATATAAACTAGTGAAGGTACATTGTCCCTTCGCTGACAATGTCTCTAGTACTGCCAGAGACCCCATTCTTTACCCATAGCCTTGATTTTCTGCTGGTTTAGTTAGCTCTTTATAACTTTCTAATACTTCTCATAGTACACCTACAAATACACAGAGCATTCAGACTCATTAAGAGTCTGATACTCAGCAGATGTACCCTGGATTAGTCCTACTAACCTGGTTGAATTTCTATCGGCTAAGGACTGGTCATACATGGATAAAATGGAAATACATGACTCTTTTCACTTTCCTATTAGTTTCACGTGTTACTCTGAACAATTTTACCTATGCTGCTTCACATTTTAATTCACTTAAGGTCTTCATATATGTATACATAGACACAAACACCTACAAGCATGCACATTTGTATCCACAGTTAAGAGAATACAAGTTTATGTATTTGTAATACGTGCATTTATATTCATGCACAGATGTCAGATAATCCTAAATGTTAGTATTCTTTAAAAATCAGGATTAAGATTTTTTAAATAAAGAAAACTGAAAAAAGAATAGCTGAGAGTGCAAATGAGAAAAAATAAAGGGCAAATATAGGAAAAAGCAAAAAAAAAAAAAAAAAACCATTTTCGTAAGTGCTCATTTGTGTATATTTAAATAGTAGCTCTTTGGAAAAGAAACCAGGCAGAAGAATGAAATATGAAAAGATGTTTCCTTTAACTTGTTTATGCTGTCACCTCAAGTTTAATAAGGGCCAATAATAAGATTTGCAAATGCCCTTAGTGACTTAGGAACATAAACCCCCAAAACAGTCAATGAAATGTAGGCTTTAAGTACCTTTGGTACAGCTGACAACATAATCTTTAATCCTCACTTGTAGTTAACACCTTACCCACTTTGACAGCTTGTTGGTTCTGGGGTTTTTAGCTGGTATAGTTTGTGATAGCACTCAGGTCAGCCTTGAAGGACTGCTTTAACCCATTCTGGCTGAAACAGCCTGGGGAAGCACACAGCCAGCATGGTACATAGGTAAAGCACAGTGGTACTCCATGTATTCTCATCTTCCCCTAGAATAGGTGGTTGAGACTGCCACAGATCCCAGGTTTCTCCTGGGGCAAGGGCTGAGGGCAGGCTCAGCTAGACAGTTAAGACTGTCCTCACAGCTCCCCAGCACAGCTCCCAGGGAGTAAAGCAGCTAAGGAAGTGGCCAAATCCTGCTGGTTTTGTTTAAAAAATAACAAGGAGAAGGACCATAAAGGGGATATTAGTCGCAAGTACAGTGATTGAACTCAAACAGCAAAGCGTGAATTAAGTTGATTCAAATGGACACTGCAATTAATTATATATCTGAGAGACAGTAAAGCTGGGATCAAAATATGTATGAATACCTCTAGAGCTTGCTTTTGGAATTTTTCAATTTCCTGTCTCAATTTTTCCCTTTCTTTCTGTAAATCATTAATCAACCCCTGAAGCTCCAGGGTTTGCTTGCTGCTCATCTGAAGCTGATTCTTTAGTTCAGCAATGGCAGTATTTTTCTCATCAACTTCACTTCTGACCATTCTGAGGTCATCGTATTCCAATCTAACATTTCGCAGCTCTTCCTCCAGTAACAAGTGTTCCTTGGTTAGGTTCTCAGTGAGAGACTGAAGCCTTTCGATTTCTATTTTGCACTCATTCAAGTTTTTGCTTTTTTCCTCAGAGGTTTTCTGCAAGTGCTCGTATCGTAGGTGAGCTTGTTTTAATTGCTCCTGTTCTTGGACCAACTGACGCCGCATCGTCTCGATATCAGATGTGTATTTTCTTATCTCCTCCATGTATCTCTGCTTCTCTCTCACATGACCATCTAATACTTCTCTTTGGTGTCTAAGGTCATCTTCATTCCTCTTCTTTACAATAGACACTTCCTCTATCTGCTGTGTGAGATTAGTTATTTTGACTGATTGCTCTCTGAGAGATCTCCTCATGCCTTCTATTTCCTCCTCCAGTTTCTTCCTCCTGGATGTCTCCTCCATTAGGTTTTTATTCTGCCTGCAAAGTTCCTCCTCCAGCTTATGTTTCTGGATCTGCAAGTCTTTCACAGTGCTCTGGAACTTTGCACTTTCTTGATCCCTGCCTTTTTTCTCTTGCGAAACTCTTTCATAGTCAATTTTCAGTCTGGCCAGTTCCTGCTCTTGGATCCTCAGCTTGTTAATTGTCTCAGTGGCACTTGTGTTTGCTTTCTGCAGGTCAAACTGGACTCTTTTTAACTGACTGTTCTCATCCTCTACTTCTTTTCTCTGACTTGTTTCTACATCCAACAACTTTCTCAGCCTTTCAATCTCTTTGTTTCTTTCCTTAATGGTCTTAGAAGCATCATCAAGAGACTGTTTGTACCGCATGCTTTCATCAGAGTGCCTCTGAATAACTTGTTTTAGCTCAATCTCCAGCTGCTGTTTCTTCTGAGAAAGCTCTGAGCCAGCTGCCTTCTGCTGCTGAGCATTCTCTTCTATTTTCCGTAGATTATCTGTTGTCTGGCTTATTGTATTCTTCAGTCTCCTAATTTCCTCACACAAATTCCTATTTTCTCTCATGGCATTATCAAGCTGTGTTCTATAATTATTTGTGTCCTCTTCCTTTTGCATGGTGACCTGGTGAATTGTGGTCTTTGTGATATTAATCTCAGTTTCATATTTGTTCTTTAAACTAATAATTTCCTCATCATAACTGTTCCTTACCTTAGCCAATTCATTTTCAAGTTCCCATCGGCTTTTAGCCTCTTCCTGAAGCTGAGCCTTTAGCCTTTCCAGCTCCTTAGTTTTATCCTGAATAGTTGAGGCAGCTTCCTCAAGAGCCTGCTTGTATCTTGAGTTGTCTTCACCACGGAGCTGAATGATCTGTTTCAGCTCCAGCTCTAACTGATGTTTTTGCTGTGACACCTCAGAACTGCAAGCCTTTTGCTGAAGAGCATCTTCTTCTGCCCTCCTCCGTTGATCTGTGGTTTGCAGAATGGCATCATTCAGCCTCACAATCTCATCCTTAAGGTCTCTGTTTTCTCTTGTCAGTCTGTCAACCTGAGCTCTGAGGCCTTTTGCATCATCATCTTTCTGTGCAGCTATCTGCTGGATTGTGGTCTTCTTAATATTAATTTCTGTTTCATACTTGTTCTTTAAATTACTCATCTCCTCGCTAAACTGGTTTCTTACCTTAGCCAGCTCATTTTCATACTCCCTCTTCCGTGTGCCTTCGTCCTGAAGAAGAACCCTTAATCTTTCTATCTCGTACTCCTTCTCCTTGATGACCTTCTCAGACTCTAACTTTTGCCAACCAAGGCTGTCTTTCTCGTTTTGCCTTGTTTTCTGCAGCTGGTCATAGTCATTCTTCTGCTGCTCATATCTATCCTCCAGCAACTTCCTTTTCCTTTTCTCATCTTCAATCTCGTAAGTCAGCCTGGTTATTCTGTCATTTAGATCCTTTATTTGGGCATAACATTTGTCCAGATTTTGCTTAGCAGAATTTCCATCCATTTCAGCTTGTCTTTTCATCTCCTCCAAACTCATCAGCTTTGCCTTGAGCTGAGAAATATCCATCTGGTACTTTTGCAGATTTTGCTCTAGGAATTTATGTTTGTTGTTTGTCTCTGAGTTTGAATCCCTGGCAAGCCTGAGTTCTTCTTCCAGGAGTTCGATTTTGGTGTTTTTCATCTGCAAAATGATAGCAAAAAAACAAATAAAAAACCCTACATAAACACTTCTGACAACTGTTTCAAAATCATCACGAAATGCAGTACACACTTGTAACACTGACAATTTACAAAACGTTTTTTCCTTAGCTTCAATGAGAGCTCAAAATCCTTTTTTATTTAATGTCATCAAGCCAAAATCTGGAATCCTTTTTATCCAGTGTCAGACCTTATTCAGAAATCAGCATAATGACTTTCAGAGGGAAAGTGGTACTTGATGGAGGGAGGGAGATGCAATACAGATAGTAAAATCTGATGTACCAAGAGTTCGCTGGCAAAGTATTAAATAGCCTTCTTTAGAATCTCCAAGATTTTCAAACAGGTGACTCACATTCAGTATATGTGACCTCTTAAATGGCCCTCTCTGTTTCCACTGAGCTCTATCAAATTGGGAGTTACTCCATTTGAAACACTTTAGAAACAGCTTGAAATGAGGTGCGGCTCCTCAACCACGAGGAGCAAGGAGATTAACTCTACTGTCACTGAGGTCAAGGCTGCAATGAGGAGAGAAGGACCTCCTGTGTGCTTTGATAAGCACCTCCTATTTACCAAGGAGGCTAGTGTTCTCCACCTCACATATGACATTGGTAATTTCACAAGATACTGCATTCTTTGACAAAAGATGCATGAATCTGCTTATATGCCTCCTTCATGGAACACCACTGGGCTCAGGACTTAGTTTTGTGGACTGTTTTCCACTGTACTTAAGCAGGAATTCTTTATCAGTGATAGCTTGCTAACCTGTGATAAAAATGGAAGGTGAAGAAAATAAGAGTCAGATTACCTTCAAGTCCTCCATACTCTTTAACATTTCACTTAAGAATCTGTAGTAATCTCCTGATCTTGTAAGAAGCTCTATGTAGCGAGACTGGGCCTCATTAGCCTTGAAAAGAAAAATCATTGTTAGCAGCTTGTACTACAGTTAGATATGAACATACTTATGCCTCAGATCATTTGACGAGTTGACATTAAATCTAAGGTTTCATCCCTGGTTCATCATGCTCTTCTTGTCTGACTGTCACAGGTAACCTAAGTTAAACTTTAATAGTAGTTAATTCCCAGGTTGAAAGTGACTAAACAACTTGGGGCATGGATCTTACTTTCTCACAATATGTATGCAAGGGACACTGAATAGGAATGAGGTAAATTCCTGAGGGCTAATCTACTAAATGAGCCCAAGTATGATTTTACAGCACAGTGACTGTTCTGCACTAATTCCTTGTGCTTGTGTGCTTGGCACACCTTACTAATGACAGTGATAATTATTAGAATCCAGATGGATATGTGTCACAATGGCTCACACAAACAAATCTATTCAAAAGAGCGATGGGGAGGAAGGAAGGATACCTCTTGCACAATCAGCACTGCAGGAGACTGAACAACGCTCTTCTTGATAGGTATGTTGAGCAATGTTTCTAATCCAGAACTGTAGGAAGCAACCTGTAGTTCATAATCCTGTAAAACAACAGGGAAAGTTAAAGACCCATTTAGCAACCACCAAGGAACTCTCTAGGAATCGGAATTTCCCAAAAAGTTTTGGGGTTGTTTCGGTTTATTTTTATAATAAAAAGCTACATGTTACGTTGTTTATATCTCTGACCACATACAGATGACCCTCTATCATAAACAGAAACTCATCAGTTCAAGTATCATTGTGGAGAGTCATGCAGGAGAATAACAAAGGGAAAAAGAGAAAAAAAGCATTTTGCAAAAAAGGGAAGACAGGTGTTTCTGTTAGTTGAGGTTTCACCTGGAGGTGAAAAAGATTCATGGCAGCAAACGGTCTAGGTACTGTCATCAATCAAAACTTCATCAGAAATAACTGTCTCTGAATCTCTTTCATATCACATGTGACACATTGCACACCATTCCTCCTGCTAATCTGCCTTTGTCTTGCCTCCTAGACCAGATCCTAATCAGACCTAATTCCTAAATTACCGATAATTCTCTACTGCTTTTTGTTGGTTTTTTTTAACACGTGAACTGGAAAGTTTGGTCTGGCTAGAGGGAGGTTTTGATTTTCCTGAAGGGAAATTCTCACTGGTATCTCCTGCATCAGCCTGTAGTCTTCAGTTGGCAAGTACACAGATTACTTTCATTATATTTTGTACACACAAGCGCTTCACCCCAACAATTTCTGTACATACACATCTGTGAGCCAACATTTTACCTGCCAGCAGAGCAGAGAGAATGGGACGCGTTTGACCATGAAAAACCACACCCCATAAAAATGTTGAAATCCAAGTACCTTAATTGCGGCTGAACATTGGTCTGCGTGCTTGAGAAGTTCCTCAACTTTGTCTCGCTTCCCACAGATTTCACTGTGCAAGTTCTGTCAAGAAAAAAGTGAACTGTAAAGCATTCCTTCAGGATTTATGAGTATTTCCTCCTGTAGACATAACCTGCATCAGAAAGCACCTGCAGTATGAGACCACTGCATCCCCAGAGGCTGAGACCTGAAATTACCTGTAGCTGTGCAGTTTTCACAACAGCAAGCTGTCTGTGCCTAAGAAGATTGTCCTCAGAAGGAACACCTAGCAACTGAACAACCCCCAGAGCTGGGGAGTTCCTTAACTTTAACTTAGATGTATTTCCTCATATTTTATTTTTGTGCTATAATTTATCCCGTAAGTTGCATCACCAGACAGTCCCTTAATTCAAAGCTGATGTTGTAAAAGTGTCAGTGATCATACAGGAGCCAAAATAGCCTTGTTCATAATCTGTAGCAGTACTGACAGAAAATAATGAGGATGATATTTTCTCTCTCCTGCCTTCTACACATTTTTGGTAGCTTGTGCACTTTATAATTCAAAACAGGCCATTGCATTGCGGATTGCTTTGATATTGGTGTTTTCTAAGTAGCAAAAGAATTTAAAACCTGGATAATTGAAGACAACTCATTCAGGTGCTGCATACCTTCTGATCATGTAGATATCTCATGATAGCGTTACAATCGCAAAGCTTCATGCCCTCGATAGCATCCTGCCTGCGCTTGGCATCACAGATCCATTTGCACAGCGCCTGGTAGAGATCTCGGTAAGTTTTGAGCTGTTTGATCTGCCTTTCTAAATCCCATGATCTAGAAAAACAAAAACAGGAAAACCTGTCAAAATGGGAAATGCATTCTCTCTCTCTTAAAACTTTTAAAAAAAGCCACAGTAATAAATGAGGTAAAACTGTGGGAAGCTTTACAAGGAGATTCTGAACAACAGCTCAATAAAGCATTAGAAAAAAAAATGCTGAGATTTTTTTTTTTACTTAATTCTTAGTGTTAATTAAAAAAAAAAAAAAATTAGAACAACTCCATAGCACATAGGTTAGAAATTTAAATTACTAAATTTTCCTGCTTATTCTTACACAATCCCTTTTAAAGTACATTCAACCTATTCATGGCTACTCTAGTCTTATTGCCCTGAAGTCATTATTTGTCCTCTGGAAGCGATCATTAGTGCACATTAGTTGTTTTAGACTCACTGTTAAGATTATTTCAGTAGCAATAGCAATATGGAAGAAGCTATTACAAGTGTGTACAAACCTGTTGTCTATCTGCTTGTCAACTCTCTGCCAGCGGTCTATTAGCTGGGTAACTTTGTCACAGAACTTTCCAATGTCCATGTCATACAGGGTGTATGACTGGCAAGACTGTGAGTGAATCTGAAGTGTTCTCTGCAGCTCATTTTCCAGGGCATTCAGTAGTGACTTCTTCATGTTTAGGTCTGCTTTCATTTTCTGGAGAAAAAAACAAAATGATCTCATACATTTTATTCTTATGGGGATACTTTAATCACCAACCATTAACTACATGCACAGTGTGTTGGGATCTAAAAGTTTCAGTAAGGCACATACACTGATGTCAGCTGGATTTAAATAGTTAAACACTTACTTTAGTAAATAGAGTTTGACTTAAGAACATGTTTAAAGTTAGACTCATGCTTAAATAATTTGCTAAAGCAAAGCCCTCTGCTGTCATATTCTATAGCTGATGCTTCAGGTTCTCAGAACTATGCAGAGCAATTACAAGAAAAAAAAGGAAGGGCCTGCCTTGCTTGTTCCTAGAAACAACTGACTAGAAAATTTAACTGAACTATAGAAGATTCCTGCATTTGCAACAGCCGTGGAATCAAGCCTCAGGGTGCGCATATCCAGTTTTTAAATGTTATCTAAAAATTTGCACAGTTTCATAAGTGATACAAATCAACACGTAATTTTGTACAGAAATGGATTTTGGAGACCTTCCACACCACCGGTTTTGCTGTGCCGGCTGCAACAACCAGGGGATGGAAGAAGTAGAAACCTGTACATTACAATAATTTGCAAAAGCGCTGTATGTCTATGCAGCAAAATACAACAGTATCAGCATTTCCATCTCCTGTGGTTTCAGAAGGGTTTCACCCAGCTTAATAGACCACTGCTGCCAGCTACAAGTTTTGCCTTGCTGCGTCCTTGGGTCCTAGCCTCCCACCTTCAGACAAGCCCGGTAAGCCTCTACTTTATCAAGATCCAAAGGAACAGTTTCTTCTTCAGAGAGTCTGACTTCATAAACTCTTATCACATCTTCTGTTTGTAGAATAACCTGAAGCAGACATCTCAGTGCATTCAAGCTAAAATAAATAATACAAAACAAATCCATTATGGACTGGAGTAAGAAAGGTGGTATTTCCTATTAACTGCAGATCATTAATTAAAGAGAATAGACAATAGTGAAGAAATTTCAGTGATATCCATGACTTTTTTTTTCTTAAGTCTTCCAGGAAAGAGAAGAAAGTCAAATAAGTTTCTGTTTCTACCCACATGTACAGCATTTGTAAGAAAGAAAGTGCAATTTTACACTACAGGTAACAAAAGGCAGGTTTCCAAACTAACAATTATGAAGAAAGTGAGCATATTATTGCTATAACTTCAATTTTCTTACCTGTCTAAGTAGCCAGCAGAAACACCATTAATATTTTCCAGTTTTTGAAACAGGGCATTTATCTCTGACTGCAAGTACACATACTTTTCACAGCCTCTGAAATTAGGCAGCAAGTCCTTATGCTTATTGAGGGTTTCAGCCATTATTTGAGAGTCATTCTGTACACCCTAAAGAAAAAGAATGCCTGATTTACACATTTTGGTGGCTAAATGATCATTCTACAACACATGTGCAATCAGTCTCCTTATCCAAATAGCCTGCTAACCACCTTGACTGAGGACTTTGCAGTGCAAGTTTGCTTTCTGCAAAGTAACGTTGGGTTGTTTCTTTTTTGCACAGTTCACAACAGCCAATACCTCTTTGAGTACCTCGGCCACCCTGAAACTCAGCTCTGTTGAAAGCAGAGTACTTTATTGGTAGCTGCCTCTGTAGACATGCCAAAGTTCTTCTGCTCTTAAGACTTTTGCAACCTCATTGCCTCAGGAGACTTTCTCATATGCTGAACCTATTCTCTTTTCTTACTAATCTGTCTCCAGCCTTCTTCAAATCTTAAGAACTGGGAGAGGGAGAGATCCTGTAAGCCCCACTTATCAATTCTACATCCCACGGACAGCACTTCAGAGGTTGGTAGTAAAGTGGGGTCCATGCAAAATGATTTTAATAGTGCTTTAACCTGGATGAGGCCTCACATGAGCTCATGTTCACTTTACATTAGGTTTTCTGTATTCTTTGCCTGACAGAATTTGACTTCTAACATCCAAGAGTCAACTTTTTTCTACTTAGGAGTTAAACTTCAATCCAAATCATCATGGTTAGCTTCCAATTGAGAATTCTGTGCACAGGATATGCGTCTTTTCCAGCTGATCAAAAATACAACTGCAGCATGCTCTGAAGCACAGAGTCAAACCAAGCTTGAGACGCTCAAAGAAAAACATCCACAATTACCTCTAAATCCTTTATTCTGACTGTAAAGTCATGTACAGCCCCCTGATCCACTCCAAGAGGAGCTCTTTGAACCATCTGAACCTCAGAAGCTTCTATCTGACGCCGAAGTTTCTGAAGCTCCATCAGCAGCCAGGCCTCCTGCTTCTCATGTTCTCGATTTCTCTCATTAACAATAATGGTGCTAGAGGAACCCACAGGACAGCTCTCAGTTGGGACCACTGTAAAACAATTGGGTAAATGTCAGCTGCCAGAGTACGGAGCAGCTACATACAGAAAGCCAATGTAGTGCCCAAGTGCCCTAAGCATTGAGTTTATCTGTAGAACTGAGAACAGGTAGAAGATCAGGACCCTTATGCAGCTATTTTGAGAAATGAAATTTCTCCTTCACAAAGACAAACTTGCTTCCTCAAATGCAGCAGTGATGTTTTGCTTGCTAACAACTGAAAACATGTCAGGTGGACTAAATTCTATTTTTCCATGAACTTCGGAGGGCTATTCCCAGATTCACACCAAAGGAAGGAAGAACAAAACATTCTCTTCCCTGCCAGTTTTGTTATGCTGGGAGACAGCAGTAAAATATTGAACATGTTTCCATTCATATGTTTATGAGAACATTACCAAATAATGAGGATGCACCACCACCACCTCGAACAAAGAAATCCAAGCAGTCCAATCTCTACAAAAAGCAAGAAGATGACAAACCTGTTTGTGGCTGCCGTGGTTGATTGGGCAGTTGTATAATCAATGTTTGGTAGTGCTTCTGAGCATCAGTGAACTGAGTTTGGATCTTTCGTTTGTCTTCATCACCAAACATCTCTGAGCCTTGGCTGTTCCTGAGGAATTCTTGATAATGGATCTCTAGGTCAGTTATTATTTTCTGGTAGTCTTCCTTACGCATTGTTTTCAGCTGAAATGAGAAAGAAGAGAATTTTTAAAAAAGAACAGAACAATTGGGGAAGGTTTATGACTAGTTAATCATCAAGGAACAGTCTAATAACAAAAAAATCCAAAGAAATCATATTTTAGAATAAAACCCACCTGAGCTGTCTCTAAAAGTATGGTGCTAAAAGTGCCCTTTGAGCTGATCTATTCTTCTTATCATTGTTTCATAACTTGAGAATAATTTGAAATTCTACCTCTTACTCTGTCTATTCATGCCCTTGTACAGTGGGAACAAGTACAGCAAGTATGTAATGTACCTCCTTAGCTAATCTTCCTGTTTATCCATACCATGTTTGAATGGGAAAGGACTTTGCTTCTCCTTTAATAAAAAGGCAACTTCCGTATATAACTGTTGGTGCAACCCAGAAAAAAAGAAGGCCCATGGTATTGCAGAACATACATTTGCACAGGTCATAAGAAGCACTGTTTGGGACAACAGAGGTCAGGTCATGCTGACCCTAGTCTACAGGTAAGGCCAGCTGGTGTCCTACCTTAGCAATAGTCATCGCTCTGATCTTCTCAATGTCGATCATGCAGTAATGCCAAGACACCAGGCTCTTCATGTTGATGTACAGCTGGTTCCACAAAGCTAAAATAGCTTCATAGTACTGCTCAATTCTTAGATGAGAAAAGAAATTCCATGGTCAAAATGCATCTGTTCTTGTAGCGTAGCTATAAAACATCCCAAGAAACATCCACCAGATGTGGAGTGTGTTAAGGTTTGTTCTCTACTTGAAAAAAAATCTTGGAATTAACTTCTCCATAACTTTCATTATTAGAGATGAGAAAAACCTTGTAAAGGTTAAGTTTAAAATATTGCCAACCTAGCAAAAACTTTAAAATAGGTTTTAAATATGCCAACCCAAATCTCAGCAAGCTTCACTGAAGTGAATTTCCTCAAGTTAAGGGTCTAGCCCTTATTGCCCCATCCTATAAGGGTCAGGGAGCACTGTGATTAAGGCACAGACCAGATTTTGTAACTAGCTGCTATTCTGAGAAAACTGTTCTATCTTCTCCCAGTGCTAGGTGTCCAAACTCAGGCAGCAACTCACTTGGTAGCAAGATCCACTGCTAATGGATTTGGGGGTGGGATGATAAGACTAACAGACGGCACCAGCATATCCACTCCTCCGGGGCCAGTCACCAGCCACTTGCTGCGCTCGTTATTGTCCTTCAGGATACACTCATCTCCTTTACGCACTGTTTTCTGTAAGGAACACACAAAACCCATTTTTTAATTTACTTACGTAAGATGGGGTTTCTAGGAGAGACAGACAAGATGCATCTAGATCAGAGAAGTGGGAGTGGTTCCCAGCTGCCAGGTCTAGGTGTGCATCTTGGCTTCATAATGGGGCAAGAGATCAGTACGGATCAGCCTCTTCTCCCTGAATCTGGTTTCCATTTGAAGAAAGTAGAGAAAACCAAGTGGAAGCCACAGAACACCCTGAGTAGTTGTTGTCAGTCCAGTTCACCAGGTCAAGTCTTGCAGCTTGCCAAGCCCCGTATCAAAGACTGAATATGGACACATGCCCACAGAAAGCTATGCAACCATGTATGGCTGTATGCCAGTGAGCTGCAGACATAAGAATGCTTAGTGCTGCACCTATATTTGTGATGGGACTGGAAGCAAGTGCAATAGATAAATCCACCAACTGCCAGAAATCCTGACACCATGTGGCTACGTATGTGGCCACAGTGCAGGTTACAGCCCACTCACATCCAAGATGGAGAGGCTCCTCCTATAATTTATCCAGTCTGTACTCCACCTGCACCATGCCTCTACAGCCAGCAAATACAATTTTTGACATTAACTAGTAAAAGGCCACGGGCTTTGCATTGATCTCAGCACGGAGCATCTCCAGACTTGTCTGGGCTAACTTCCATCTGAGCAGAATTTAGCCTGCTTAAAGTAAGAGTAACTAGCAAGTAGTCAGGTAACTGTTGCCTAAATTTGTTTACTTTTGCTTATAGTAACAATTAGTTACTGTATGTGGGCTGAGCTCCTGTGACTGGAATAAAGTGTGGTATGGAAAAGTGCACTCAGTGCATAGCAGAAAACTCAGACTGTAAATACAAATCATAGTGGTCAATTACTGGTCGCTACAAGAGTGCAACCTAATGCATCAGGTAAAACAAGTTTTACAGATAACGGAGCAGAAAACCTGGGTAATTGGGAACCAATGAAGAGAAACATCATGTAAGCATAAAACACATCTAAGGCTACTGTTAAGAGAAAAACATAGAAATAAGCCCAACCAGCTCCAGTACTGAGGAAGAAGAAAAGCCACCACCATCAGTTTCATACTCCATCCAGCAGAAAACTGGGGATACCAAGGACTCACTATACATTCCTCACCTTTTGTTAGGTGAAGTGTTGACCTAAGAACCCAGAGGGACATTGGAAAAGTGAGCAAACACAAAAAAAAATAGGCATAGATGCTGAGAAGCAGCTGTACAACAGTTTTAACCCTATTACCAATAAGACTTTTCTGTGCTAATTTGAGTTACAAGTATTAATGTTATTTAATGGACTAATCCTAATAATTTTGACTGACTTGTTAACCACCCAGACCCTAGCTTGTAATTCACAACTGCAAGAAAGTCATAGCTTTTTTGTCAAAGAAATTTAAATGCTGACTAAAAGCAGACAAAGGGGTTACAACTCTCAGCTCAATAGTTTGTTTACTAAATCATTTGCCATATGCTAATTTACATTGTATTCATTCTCAGCCAGAAAGGGGTACAATACCAGATCCTGTTTGTAGTCACAAAGAGCTTTGAGGATAATGGGCTTGTTACTCCGGTAGTCTGGGTTACGTGGCTTCAGCTGCACAATCTTCTTGGATTTATTCACCAAACTCTGCACTTGCCTCTTGTATTCAAGAATTCTTTCTCGTTCATTCTGCAAAGATTAATTGTATATTAAAAAATCATTCTAAAAAGAAACCACGTCTAGTTCCCACTGTTTTATTAAGAGGGATACATGCTGTGCTCACAGTAGGCAAAACTGCCTTTAGCTCCAGTGGTATATGCCTTTGGCCTATAATTAAAAAATTGAAAGTTTGCAATACTTGCAAAGGAGTTTTTTGATACAGTTCTGCAATGTGGTTGATGTGATCTGTAAGAAGCACTAGCATAAATAGAAGCAGTCTATGATAACATGGATGCTAACAAAAACCCCCACAAAATTACATCCTCAAACCTAACTTCATCAATTGCCTTTTTCCACCACTGACCATTTTTTTCTCCAGTATATTCAATCTGGAATTGCAGTACCTAATTCATGATGAGGAAATACTTAGCTAAAAAAGCTGAGTTAAGTCCTTTGAAAAAGACTACAGTGACATAGTGACACAATGAATGATTTTTTAAATGCACTTATCCTTTGAGGCAAAATCTACTCTATCACCTATGAATGAAAGTGATTTTTAATTTGTTAGCATGTCAGAAACTTGGGAATTTGTTGGGCTCATTCCAGGTTTAAAAAGACACAGTTCCCAAAGAGTACTACATAAATTGAAATAACACTGATCTGTTTGTAGGCTTTCCTAAGACATAGGCAGGAATATACTGTTACGGTTTCAAATTCATACAGTACTGTATATAAAAATTGCAGTACACCTGGGTTTACGTTTGGCATCTGAAAGGGGCAACTGATTTCCAAGGAAAGCAGAACATAACCTGTCAGGTGGGTGTGACAATACCTCCAGCTCTTTGATCTGCTCCAGCAAAGACTGTAGTGACATGCTCTTATCACAGATGAACTTCTTTCTGATGGAGTCTTGCAAGTTTTTCAAGTAGCACTCTGTGGCTTGGGCCTCTTCAAAGAACTATTGGAGGAAAGTTGTGATTTCAGTTGTACACAGCTCTTAAAAATATTTGCTAAAAATCAATGGATTCTTTTCATTAGAAATCCCAGTTCACATCTGGCAGAATGGTAGCATTTACAGTACAGTAACAATGTGTTACAAATATCTAAGCATGCATATAAAAAGATTCTGGTACAGAAAAAATATCTGGGATGGGATGTGTGAATTCTCCACATCACTACTCACCTGAAAGTAAGCTGCATTCTCTTTCAGGTGAACATCAATGCATTTGGTGATCTGAAGAATCCAGCTCCACTGAGTTTGTAATGTATCCATGTAGGCCTAATAAAAAAAGCAATATACAGCACTCAAACCACCACACCGATCTCTCTCCTTACCTAGACTCAAGGAAAACTGTTTATGCTCCACATAAATGCAAATGAAAAATCTGCTACAACAAACTTATGCAAATACTTCCCCAACTTCTAAGCATCTACCTAACTGAAATGAGTTAAATGCCTGCTTGTGGAATGCAGAGAGAAATTTGTGCATGAATTGAATTATGTTTGACCAGCATAAAGCCTGAAGTGCACGAACAAAAAGGGATGAAATGCACAAAAATGAGTGCAAATAAAATGTTTCAATTGCAAATTGTCATGTTCTTCCAAGGAACAATATCACACATGATTATTTTATGATGGCTATTTTTAAATTCAAACTTCTTAAGTAATCCTGATGTATATTCTTTAGAAAATTACACACAACTTTTACTTTACTGTTGGAGCTTACAGGGAACTTTCCTTTAAGGCAGAAACAGACCACAGAAGAAATACAAATGATGATTTTATACAACATGTTAACAGTTAACAAATTTAGATACACCGAAAAGCAGGAAGGACTATGTTAAAACTGCAACAACTACAGCATTTCTTAATAAAATGAGATTTTCCAAATTGTTGCAGCCTTTGTAATTGAAAGGTAAATGCACATCAAGCTGTGAAAGCAAAACTGCCTTGAATAAGCTGTAGAAATGTGCTATGAATTTCAGTTGCAGAACGTATTTGCAACTGGATTAAATATAAACCCTCAACAAAGGGTGTGGCTTTCTTCAAAAGCATGCCTACTGAGATAGCAGAACAACGACAACATGCCTTCCCACCATAAATTCCACTGCACTGTAGTCAACTCAAGATACAGCAATTTCAGTACACTCAGACAACATTCTAAGCCTTGAATTATTTTTACATGCATCTATCATCAAATTTGATAGCAATGGTAGCTCTCTCAGCTCTTAAGAAGTCTGCTCTTCTTGTGGCCAGCTCCATAAAACATGGACATGCTTTTTGGCAGGCAAACCCTTCTCAGGTCCAAGTGTAGCATTCCATTTGCAGACTTTCACAGAGAACTTTTCCCATGTAACAAGTGAAGGAGCAAGTGAAATCGCACAATCTAACTCACCTCGATTTTGTCTGAAGCAGGGTGCTGGTTGAGTACTAGCTGGTCGCTTTCTTGCTTTAGCTTATTGAGTTCTTTTTCTTTAAGCTCCAGTTCACTCATGCGTTTCTACACAACCAAAACACAGCATTAAACAAGTCCCCAAACATGCTGCACAGGATGATTTACTTAAAAATTTCCAGATAGTTGCAATAATGTAAAATGATCCCTGATAACATTACATAGCAATTCTATTCAGTGTACTGAAGTTAATTATGAAGACAGTAGAATCAAAGAAGGTACACTCTAACCAGGTCTAGTCTCTAGGGCTGCTGCTTCATGGAGCAAAGCATCCAAAGTTCTGCTTTTCCTAGGAATGATGGAAGCAAAAATTATTGCATTTTGCAACATCCAGAATAACTGAACTAAAAAAACAGTACCTCTTTAATAGTGCGAACTTTTACTCCTTTTTCAATTTGGAGATCAGCACCAATATTGGTTAAAGAAACGCACATGCTCAATTACCCACAGAAGACAAGGAGCAGTGGAAACTACCTCTGACTGTGCACTCAGTGTGGTGCTGGCAAAACTGCCAGAAGAAGAGAGCAGTTCCCTCTAGTATAGTTCTACTTCCTCGTGACAGACAATCAGGGCCAAATATGAGGACACCCCTAAATCCTACACCGTCCTAACAAGGAGAATCAAACTGCTTGATTCAAGTCCCTCCATTTAGTTTGCCAACATAATGACTGTGTGCACAAGTTATATGTGATTACTGTCCACAGTGGACAGTACTGATAAGCCCAGCTTCCAAAATCAAAAGAAACCATGACAACTAGTTGAATGTGAACACAATCTTCCAATAGGTGTCCAATCTTGACTCAAAATGTTGTCACATGGTACTTAATCCAAAACTGTCAATAAAAGTCCTCAGGAACTTCGAAAGAGTGAAGGATGGACCATCCTGTGATCAGTCCCCACTTTGAGCCAGGCTGTTCCTCCCTCAATATCCCAAAAGAAAACCATGGAAAACCTAGGGAGGTTGAGGTGTCTTACAGAGAAGGCCTCCTGCTTCCTGGAGATGTCAGTGTTTCTGTCACTCCAGTCATAGAGAAGCTCCTCTTCCTCACAGTCATTGATCCACATGATCTCTCTGCTGGTGGCTTGGATGAGGTTCTGGAATTGACGGAGCTGATCCATTCTCTCAAAGGAGTATTTCTAAAAGAAATTCCAAAAATGAGAAGCCATGAACACAGAAGTGCCTCTGCTAGGTGGAGAAGGGAGGACAACATGCCCCTTTTTTAAATAAAAAACTAAAATAACAGTAAAAGCCATACATCTATAAAACCTGTTGGCAATGGACAACAGGTAAGGTGCTTGGGTTTACTGAGCTATGAAACCTGCTGGCAATGGGCAGTGGACAATATGTCTGGATTTATAGAACAAAGGGAACCTGAAGTCAGCAGCTTTATTTCAAACACAAGTAACACAAGTGTAGCAGGCATGTAGACAGGCAAGCAAAAAGGCATGGGTGAAAACACAAGAAATGCCCAAACATTTAGCATCACTTTTATCTGCACCTCAATAAATCCTTGATGTTGCAGCAGAACCTGTTACGTAGATGACACTTCATGCAAAGATTCCTTCTCTGTTCTCACATCACAACACACATCCTGTTGCTTGAAATGTGTACAGGAATCAGCTTCCAATCCCAAGTATCATTTGCACAAAATTCTCACTGCATTTTACGTGAAGTCCAAAGCAGGAGTAACACACACCCCTAGACAGAACTTGGTTCTAATCTCACCTTTGTGTAACTTTTTAACCTTCACAAGCTGGTCCAGTGGAAGGTGCCCTTGCCCATAGCAGGGGTTTTGGAACTGGTGATCTTTAACCCAAACCATTCTATGATATACAGACTAACTTCATCACTACATTTACTCCTGTTATGGAAGTAGAGTTCTACTCTTCACCTGCTTAGTGACCGACTCCCTTCAGCAGGTGCAAACTAGAAACCTTTTTGTGAGAGTAAGTCAATTACACACCAGGTAATGAAATAATCTCAAGTTCATGACTCAAACTGAACCATGTAGAAACTACAAAGCACTGTCAGCTTACAGCAGAACAGACTTATTTAAATATTCATCTGTTACTCTGCTGAAACCTGAAGTGTCCCTTGACTATCACACTGCTGTTAATAAAGCAAAAACAACGTTCACCATAGAGGGTATCAGAAATGAACACATCTCATGCTTACCAGCAGTCCTTCATATTCTTCCTCCAGCTGATGAACTGCCGCCTTCTCCCGCTGAAACAGAGACAGCAAATATTTAGTGAGCCTTTTACAAGTTGCCTGTTTGCTGGTATCTTCTTCAAACTGTCAGTATCATAATGTTAGAATTACAGGTGGTAATCTGCAAATTCCTGCAAAAGACATAGGTGAAGAGAGATCTGCACCACTGGAGACCACAAGAAGTATAAAACCAAAGGTTGGACAAAATCACTTCCTTCAGGGATGCTTTAGTACATAAGCAAGGTTGCACGTAACCCCTGTAATACCAAAACAGCTCCCAAAACTGAATCGCTTTTTGTACCAAGCCCCTAGATATCTATGGGAAACCAGCTAGTCCTACAACTGACTTTGGAGATTATGAAGTAGTATAAAATACGAGCAAGAGGCTCTTTTTTTTATTACCTTTTCTAGGACTGGGAACCTGCACAACCTTGGAACTGGTATTCCAAAGGGCCAGACTATCACCTTTCCTATTTGGAAACAGAAAAGGAAAAGGTAGTAACACCCCTTCCACTCTTCAGCTTGACTGAGAGATCAGAGCTCCAGAATGGAGTGCCTTTTCTTTAGATCCAACTCTCTCTGCTCCTGTCCCTGTGAGCAATTAACAGAAAAGAAGAATGGGAATGAAGTAAGACTCCTCTCTCCTATGCCTAGCTGCTGGGCTAATAGGAGATGAAGTTAATCACTGCATTTTCAGTGACTTTTTTATCCAATCACAAAATCCAGAGGGGAAGAGAAGCCTCAGAGAGGCAAAATACAGAAACTCCCTCATTCTCCCTCCTTATTCAAGATGCTGTATCTAAGCACCCACCTTATCCTTTCACTTTCTTGTTTTAATGTACCTAAACAGGAAGTGAGAATAATCATTCTTAGCTATTCTTCTTGCAAAAAACATTGCAACATTTATTTGCCAGTCTTGGTACACAACAATAAAATGTCAAATAGCTACCAAAATTTCATTTTAAAGTTCTGGGGAAAGGAGTGGAACACAAAATCATAATGAAATAATAAACGTTAGGGTTGAAACTGGTTGCTATTGTGACACCACTACTTTCTGAAGAGAAGCTGGAGTACTCAGCATTCCTTTTTGTAGTGAAATACCGGCAAGCCAACGATATAAATCTAGACTAAGCGTCATGTAAGGTGAGACAGTAATTACCAGATCTGTTTTGACTTTGTCCAGGTGCCAGCGATAGTCTCCAATAGCATTGTGAGTTCTCCTATGGTCACCAATTTGTTGCTCGATGGATGCTGCATCAAACCCCCATTTCACTAGCTCCATTTCAGCCTAGGAGAAAGAGACAGTATTTGCACTTTCCTTTCCAATGTTATTATCTAAATTGGAGCATAAAGGAATTGAACTAAAGGAAACAAGCAGTAGAGAGCAAAACTGTACAAAGGGAAGTTCAGGATAGAGGGTCACGATTTCTTTAATTGTCATCACTTAAACTGTGTGACAGGCTCCCAAAGTAGAAGAAACAAAGTAGAGAAAATATTTAAGTTGCTTAAAAATAGACTAGATGAAGCATGCTCAGTAGTGTAGTTTCCATCTGTTCTCTTTGGACCAAACTTTTCTTTTATGTGCTACAGTACAGTTACATTGTTATCACCCTGAAAGCAAATTATTACTTTATCAAACAGTGCTATTCATGCAGCTCATGTGATAATACCCAGAGTCAAGTTCTGTAGCCCAGTACACTATATTTCCATTTTAATTACACTCATGTAAATTCCAATAACTTCAGTCAAACTAAATGACGAAACCGAAGATACACTGGAATCATTATACAACATGTAGTTTGTTTTGCATTTTAGCAATATTTATTGCAGGATCTCTAGGAATAGCCTTTGAAAAAAAGTAATACACCTGGATAATTACTAACTTAATAAACTATCTGACTGCAGTTCTTTTTTTCATTATTTCAAATATTAAAAGCCAATGAATTCACAGTTCAGCTCCTCAAACTCCAAATCGTCTTTTATGCTGTAAAGACACACTCCATCTGTGTCCGAATGCCTGTCTGCACAGGCACACAGTAAAGAAATATGTTTCTTAATCTTGGGTTGGGACCGAATTTGGTAATTACCAGCCTGGAGCCAAATCTTTGTGAGTCAACAGATAACAATAAAGCCCAAACCACACTCAAGCGTAGGGGTTCAAAGGCAGTTTTGAAAAAGATCCAAGAAGCAAAACCACTTTGCATTCAGCCATTTAAAAGTTACGGGACTTTGACCCTTCTCATTGTATTTAAACAGTCGAAAGAGTCTGCAGCAACAGTGGCAGCCCTGGCTGACTGCCAGTACACGAACAAAGGCTGTCCGTGTTTCACTGAACTTTCCCTAATTGTGCTTTGGAAATTTGACCAACCCTCCTACCACCTGATTCTCCTGTCAGGAAACCATCCAGACAGAAAACAGAAGAACACCGGCAGAAAACCACAGCTGCTCAGACCTTTTTCCCACATCTCATCGCATTACTATGGCAAACGTTATCCTAGTCCCAATGTTAGCAGGTAATGGGACACAGCGAGGCACGAAGGGAAGAAGATGCGTGGTGGAAAGTTCAAAAATAATTTTCCCTGAAAAAAAACCCACCTCAAAAGCCCAACAGGGAACTAAGTGCTTACTAGCCCCACCTCAGCTTTGCCTTAGGGACTACAAAAGGGAAAGGGAGAGAGCCTTTTACTTTCACAGGAGGTTTTGTGTGGGAACACAGCTATAAAGCACTTGCTTAAGCTCCCTGTGCTTGACAAGGGGGTGTCTGAGCTGGGTGTCATGTGGTGTCTTAGGGAGGTGCTGCATGTTCACCATCTTTCAGCGCTGAAAGCATGCCTAGTGTCTGTCCAACATCACTACTCAAACTATGGCATGTCTGATGATTAGCCTACTCTCCTCACAGAGTGAGCAGAGCAATCATATCTGCTGTCGCTGCCCAGGCACAATACTTATCCACGTTACCACTCAAGGACTGCACCTCCACTTCCCTGTCTTCCTTTAAAACATGTCACACTGTGGGAGGGCACTGAAAAACTAGACTGTGACCAGCACCCACATAAAACTGTGGCAGCTGTACAGAGCTCTCCCCTTCCTATCTGGTTTACATAGCAGCCACCTAGCAAACACCATAGGCAGATAACAATGACAGGATCACTAAGCAACAACCTAATAAAGAGAGATACAAATAATGTAATTTCAATTCACAAGGAGCCTGCAAAGTACAACTTAAGCCATCTTGTTCCATCCTCCCTGTCCTCAGAAAGGGCTGTCCAACCACAAACACACAGCTTTCACTGCAGCAACACAAAACCAGACTGTGAGCATTCAACATCCATTTTCTACTCCACGTTACACCATCAACAGCTGTGCTCAGGAAAGTTCATTCTGGAAATGCAACAGATAGCAACTTCAGCATTTCTGTGTGTCTTTCAGCAGTGACTTCTGAAAGCCTAGTCCTGTAGCAATCAGCTCTGTCTTCTGGCTCCCACTGAGTTAAGGATAGAATAAAGGCAGGGTACAACTGTAAAATACTGGACAATGGTTAAATCTGTAAAGCTGGTCCTAGCTGTGTAAAGGGTTAAAATAAATATGAATCATAAAGGAAATCTATGGAAGGAAGGAAGGAAGGAAATATCAGGTGTAATAATCCCTAACACAAACATAGCAATGCCTTTTGTTATGCTAACAGCTGTGTCTCATTTACCTTTCAAAGCTAACTTCCATGCTTTTTCCTCTACAAAAAAGACCCCAAATCCATGTTTGCATTTCAGTGGAAATCCACTATATGTTCAATTTGGGGGTGGGGAGGGAGGAGGTACTTGGAATAATATACTAGCATTCATGTGTGCTTTTAATTTTCTACTCTACTGGCACCCAAAATATTACCGCATGTGAGGTGATAGTCATAAAAACCGCTAGGTCAGCATTTTCTCTGGGTTTTGCACGGATTTACCTTCTGCTGCCTCATCCAGTTTAAACATTCACTTGTGACACGTTTCGTGTACTCATCCCAGCCTGAGCCACTCTGAGAAGAGTAGCAACCACCACCTTTGGAGCTGGCCCTCCTGGCACGGGGAACACTGATGGCTTTGTATAGGGCACGCATTTGCTCTTGAAGCTGAAGCAGCCTGAAAGGGAAGGAACCACTTAGTGCCTATGAGGAAAACACTCAGAAAACATGAAAACAACACAATTTATCTCTCCTAGTGGACCACCAAGTATTCAAAACAGAGTGCTGAAAGTACAGGCTGTGGAAAACACATGCTGACTATAATTTCATGGGGACAACCACGGTGTGAAATTTTGTAAGAAATACATTACTGCAAGGGCCTTCTCCATGGCAGCAAGCCCCAAAGAGATTTAGTTCCACCTTACCAATTTCTGACACATCCTGCAACATCAGGGAAGGCAAGCACTTGAGATACCACAGACTTATCAGCTACATTCCCTCCCCTGTTCCCTGGCAATACCTTTTCTGATACATGTCACAGGGCTGGCCCATCTGCCTCATCTCTCTGATCAGCCCATCCAGGATATCCATTTGGTCATTTGCCTGCGCAAAACAATCTTCCAGATCTCTGTTCCCTCTAATTTGGACACCATCCCCATATTTCAATTCCTAAAACAAACAAAAAAACAAAAACAGACAAACAAAAAGTGTTAGATTTAATTGAATATTAATCATCTAAGCCTCAGCTTCACTGTTTTAAAAAAGATTTTAGGAGGACTGATTATTTTTAGGAAGCATGATAGTTTTCAACCACTAGGTTTCTGATTGCCAGCTTTAACTGGCAGAAGGCAAATTAACAGAAGACCCACAGTCACCAGAAAGTCCTTATTTTAAATAAAACATGAAAGAATGCTATTAAAACATAGTACCAAACCTTTCCACAAAGAACGGCACAGTCTGACTGATGTTTATTTCAGCAGAACCAAGGCTTTACACAGTGTGCTAAGTTTTTAAGACCTTATGCTTTTGTGTTTAGAGGACAAGAAGCAAACATTGTGCTAGTGGGAGTTCGTGGACATTGCTCCTGTTTTTTCAGAAGTTTCTAAGACTTTCTCCCCCTGCAAAAACACAGACTGCACCCTGTCAGCCTAGGACCAGCTCCATGCCCTGTCACATTTGCATCCCACCTTATCACTCAAAGTCTAGGCAAATTCTTCATGCACCGTCTCAGTGCAGTGGACCAGCATGGTCATGGTGCTTCAAGGAGGAAGGCACGCTATTTGATCTCACCCCACACTGACACAACCGTGCTTATCAAAACATAACCCAGCTGTGATTTGATTTTGCAAATAAAATATTGATGGACCTCATTACTTTGTCCCTCAGGAAGAAAAGAAAACAAAGTAAGCAATGTATGTTGTGGCACCAAGCTGGAACTAAGCATCACGTTCTTTTAACTTCGGTGGAATAATATTAATCCTTAACATGATGTAGTATTTACTCTGGCATTGATTTTTATATAAACATGCTCACAAACGCTCTATCTCTGAAAAGGAAATGAACTGCTAACAACAGAGTTCATTCCTAAAAGAATTTTCTGTTCACAGAGTGTCCAAAAGTGTGCATTAAATCACATACACTGCCAGAGCTGTGAACGAGTTTTACTCAACAGCAGGATACACTCACCACCCTGCACCTCCTCTGACTTCAGCAGGAACAGAGGACATCCCATGTTCACTGGGACTGAATCTAGAGCCAGTGAATGATCCACCCCAGGCGCTATGGGTTTGTATCAGTGTAATGTACAGCAAAGATCATCTGTATGCATTTGGGATGAAACAGACCAGACGATTTTAATCAAGTTTCATATACTACTTTAGGAATCATCTAGAAAAATAAAATCAAGGTAATAAAGGTCTTTCCCCTGGTGGTCCAGGTTCATTATGGCCTCAGAAATGATGCCAATATTCTATAGGACACACTAGGAGAGAATAAGTGGTCATAACATTATTAATAGCTGTCTACAATGACAGTGGTCTTGATCTAAAACTGAAAAATTAGATGCAGTAGAATCTGTCTGAATGGTGCTTTTGTTGTTTTGTTGGGGTTTTTTAATCAAGAAGTCCCCCTTTTCTTAATCAGATACATTTCAGTTTTACTGAACACTGAGTGCAGACAGAAGAGGGAGATGAAAGAGGCATGCTACTCCACTCCCAGTTGCCTCACACAAACAGCTGAAAGGGGAGAAAGGAGATGAAGAAGCAGAGCCTGTGAATCCAGGTAACAATGCAGCATTCATTCTCTGTAATATTCATAATCACTTTTGATAAGAAGAACAAGAAGCACTCACGGGTTGTACTATGAGCTCAGCTCGCATCAGGCAATCTGAACAATTTTGCAAAAGCTCCTGGATGGTGTTCTGGCGTCTGGACACTGTACAGGTCCCATTCTGACTGTTGTGGGGGAGAAGAAGAAGATGAAGTAAGTACAGAGTAATCACATATTTTGAAGACACAAGAAATACAAATTTAGAACAGCTAAGGGAAGGTACATGGGATAATCCACCTCATTTAGCTTCACAGAGACACACACGCTTTATCTGGCCCTCCTGCATGACTGCACTGTGAAGTTCTAATGCCAATTCCATGGTGGCAGAGCCACTACATAATTCTGTAATAGCAGGCATGGACCGGCTTCACCACAGCACAGAGTAGAAGGTGGAAACTGGCATGCCATAGACAAGAAAGGTGGTTTTCCCCAATAGAGGTATTTGTAGCTTTGATTGGTAGACAAAATTTTGGCAGTATTAACAGTAAGAATGAATTATTAGTGACCTTTGTTAAAGTCAACAGATTAGGGCATAGCCTTTGCATGATGGTATCACATATGTTATCACATCAGGCACTGCATGTCAGAGCATAAGGAAAAACAGGATCCTCTCCTACACAAGCGCATGAGTACACAAGCCCATACAAGTGTACGAAGGGCCCTTTTATCAACAGAAATGAATGAAGATAGCGTGGTGTCTTAAGAAGGAATTGCAGGATGCACAAGTTACTACAAAAACAGATGTAAGGCCTGGAATTAGAGGGCACGCTTTCTTACAAATAAATAAAGTGGGAGTTCCAAGTAAAACTCCAGAACTGAGAACACTAATGGAGGGGGGAGGAGGGAATAAGATAAAGTGGTCATTATTGTTGTCTTGCACATAATCTACTGCATCCATACTGCCAGAAGGTTGCTTTTCCAGCATTTGGGATTCAGCCACCAAAGCAAGCCACTGCTAGTTAAATATGGGTGAGGTGCTTCAAGCAAGGAACCATTCCTTGCTGATGGAATCAGAGCTCCCAAGCAAGCCCAGGCAGCTCCCAAGTCCAAGCACTTGCCAGTGAAACTAAAATAAACCACTACTAAGAGACGGTAAGAAACTAAGACGCTTCCAAGCCTTACTTAGTTTTCTAACTCCTGTGCTCACAGTAGGTAACCTTTTCCATTACAAATCACTGGAGGTTCAAACCTTCCATACTACATCCTAACATCAAAAAGACTATCCGTTGAAAATTTGTGCAGCTCAGAGCCAGCAAGTCACCTGGATTCAATAGAAATCTTTCCATTGACTTCAGCAGACTCTGACTATCCTTTGAAAAAGGAATTATGACAATGTAAAAAGCTTGGCAGAGCTATCCCTGGGAAAATCATTGGAGTGGTGAGAAACATTTTTAGGAGCTCTTTTGCAGTATGTGCAGTTGGTGCTTCAGCTCTTCTTGAAGAAGTTTGAGCAACTTTTCACCAGCTTCCCCCAATACCAGGGAATAGACCCCCAAAGACAGAGAAAGAATCACCGGGTGACTTAGAACAAGCTGTATACACGCAACCTCTGGCTGGTAGTGTGACCCTTTGGCTGCACAAATGCTGCACCCTACTGTGCTATGCACCCCTGTGTATCTTGGAAACAGCTTAAAGAAAACAACTGTGAAAAATAATATATGGGTCTGATTTTGTGCCAAGCTTCCCATCAGCTTCCTTTCCTAAATCATTCCTTCTCCTTAGGCATCGCTGTTGTGTTTGGATCTAAAAGTATCTGACTGCATCTAAAATTTACATTTAATTATACCTACAATTATTCTCATGAATGAAACATAATAAGGAAGAGAGAGGAACTTTTCAAGCAATTTTCTCTTTTTAGAACATCAGAAGGGTATTCTTCAGTTGCTTTTTCAATCATCTCCTCACAGCTATATATGCCGGATACCTATTAAAGCTGAAAGAACAAGATGGCAACCAGAATTCTACCGTAATAAATCAGCATATGTCCACTAGCTTTAGTGTAACTTCAGAGACCTCAAAGGCATTACTTTTTTCTGAGAAGAGGTCTAAACAACGGCTGTCATTGTTAAAATGCTAAGAAATTGCAAAGAAAAGTTATTTTCAAATAAATCAAACTACTAAAACAATTCAAAAGATAAAAAGATAGGATTACAAGTATTCTGTGTTCATTCCAATGATGTTTGAATAACACAGCCAGAATTATTGTCCAAGTAATTAAAAAGTTGGAAAACTGAAGACGAGATGCACAAAACTATTTTAAAGGCAGGAGCAGATGCTGTGAAGTGGGAGGCTTAAGTGCACCCTAAAGACCTACAAGTTAATTGTTTACAGTTCACAGGGACCTCTGCAAGAATAAAGCAGCAAGTGTAAGGCCCTCCAATCAAGTAGATAAAGATATAGCCAAAATAACAAAAGCTGGAGCAGTAAAAACTGAAAACAGAGAAGAGGACAAGATTTCAGCAATGCTGCTTTTAACACCATGGATGTCAGCTTTGTTGTTAAAGAGCCTTTTTGGTCAAAATATTGAGATCAATACTAGGATAAGGACTGAGATCGATACTAGGCTAATGGGTGAAAAGGTAGTGGCCTGTTAAAGGCAGCTGATAACACTGGGCAAGCTAAAGGCTTTCAAATCCCTCAGCCAACCAAATGGGGTTACACAGGGTTACAGCACATACGCAGAGACAGCAGATACTAGTACAGGAGCTGATGTTTGATGGCATAGCTCCATCAAGTCAACAGGGCTCAAAGATTTCAAATCTGAAGAAGATTTGCCTGTACAAATATACTTAAAAAGGGTATAAATCAATTTCTGAACTTAGAAAATAAAAATACTTAGCAAGACAATACCTCTAAAATATATTGATTCATAAATCTTGTGGCGCTAGCACAATCTCACATGGACACATGTTCATTATTTTTCACCCATGTGACAGGAGAGTATTTCATAAGCAGTTTAAAAGGCCCTCAGTATAGTATTCCTCTTATTGAAGCCAACAGGCTTTTAATGGGAATAAGTAGATCAAAGCAGAAACCCCAATGCAGAGTAAGCAGACAGCCAACCCTGAGGCAGAAGGAAACAGCCAGCGAAAGGAAAATCATCTTCAACACAGAATATACTGGACCAAAGACAATGAAGCAACCCCTAATCCCTGAACATGCTAGATGGCATCATAATGTGGAGGCAAGAACAAAGCTGGACTACAGTACAACCATGTTACCTAGATCCTCTATAAAAATATATTTATACCCCTCAGAAAGAACGGCATAAATGCTGCAAAACCTCAACAATCCTCACAGGACACAGATTAAGCTATTATAGATGGTATCTTGTCAAGGTCTCCCTTGCTTCATATGATTTTGTTTACATGAAACTGAATGAGTTTAAAGAAATGTTTGGTCATTGGAACAACTACTGCTGCTATGATGACAATTTGATCTGATTTTAACTCTGGCAGCATCCAAAGCTCAGACCTCTGAGTAGAATCCTGCTGCACCAAACACTGTATGCACACCACATGGTGAAAATACACACAGGTTTTTCACTTGTTTTACTACACCCCTGCAAATACAGCATACATTCCAGTAGAAAGGGTAGGGACTGGAGCCTGGTCTTTTATTAGGGCTTGTAGCTCAAGAGTACATGGACTCCTACTAATAAATATATGCATTTGCAATAATCTTACTATTTGATGTACTGCTTTTGTTTTGTAAACCCTGCAGAACAGCATTGAGTGAAACAGCCTGAACTGCTTCATACCTTAACTACATATATATGTCCCTACAACTCAAAATGTTAGACTGAGACACTTACTTTAAAGGCAACTCATGAATTTCAAAAAGATGCTATTAAGCTGAGTTCTTTATTAAAATTACTTAGCTTTAATAATCATTAACTATTAAAGGAGCAAAGCAAAACAAAGTGGGGGTTAACATCTTTGTTTTAAAATTATGAGAATACTTCAAAACACAGAAGAATCACTTTAATTTGGGATCTTAAAATGTAGCCCTGCATCTCTTTACTGCCAGAAGAGGCCTAGAAAAGGCACAGCATCTTCACATTGTTGTCATTCTCTACAGGAGCCACCCTGCTTGCTGCATGTCAAAGCAGAACACATCGCTCCCTTGTTATCCTGTGCTCTTGCTCTCCCAGAGAAATGAGAGGACAGCCCAAGCCCTGCTGCCACTGGGATGTGGGGAGGATGGGAGCTGCTCAGACACCTCCCTGAATCAATACACCCCACCAGTCGAAAGATTTCCTAAGTGATACATTTTGAATGAATGACAGATCCTCTGTAAACACTTGGCTTACACCCTTGCAGGCCCTACCGAGCTGTCATTCCCACAGAGCCCAAGGGGCAAGGAAGAGAGCCAGCTACCTTCTGCTTTCTCATTTGCCTCCTGCTGGTGCTGAAGACCTGAACACCCCAGCATAAATGCCTGCAGTGTGGAGGCTGCTCTGGTTTCTGCCTTTGTTGGTACACATCAAGAGGTTGCTGTGTTATCTGGGGTGATTAGTGTCTAGAGAAGCAGGGTAAAGGAGACAGCAGCAGCACATCCAGCAGCTCTGCAGTGCCTTCCAGCAGCTTCAGAGCTCCTTAAAGCTTTGGAAGCACAAAGGGGATGCTCTTGGCCAAAAGATCTGCTTTTAACAAAATGAGAATAATCTTTGTTAAATTTTCTGATTCCTTCACAGAACATTCAGCCTTTAAATATTCAATGGTGTTGTTTTGTTTTGCTTTCCCTTCAAAAAGTAAAGGAAGCTTTAAAAAAGGTGGTTTTGCACATCCAAAGTATTGAGTGACTCCCATAACTCAACAATGAGAGCAAAACCATAGCACTTCCCCACACACACCCCCCAAACTTGTTTGAACAAGCAATAGATTCATCAAGGGATTACCTGGCATGCCCAGGGTAGGCAAGTCAGAAGAAAAACCTGACCTGGAATCTCCATTCCCAGCACACAGCCTGCACACACCCCAGGACTAAACCACCACCCATCTGCCACTGCCTGACAGCTGGGTGTGTGTGCCCTGAAATTCACAGGCATATGCTGGCAGAACTGTGGAGAATCACAATATCCACGAGAATATAACCAGAAATGAACATACTACAAACCAGCTTTCCCACACACACCAAGAAAGTGAACACAAGCATCAGAAATCATTGAGTTTCATAACTGGGTTATCCCCATATGTCTCTGCTCTTACTAGGATCGTTTTTGGCACACCACGGCCTCATCAAACTAGTCCCATAGAATTACAGAATCATAGAATGCACATAGACTTAAGTCATGATGACAGGAAACCTCCAAACATGTCTGCATCTCACAGGATCTGGCTCTAAATACCATTGGAAA
Organism: Pezoporus wallicus; assembly: GCF_028554395.1. Classification (NCBI taxonomy): domain Eukaryota; kingdom Metazoa; phylum Chordata; class Aves; order Psittaciformes; family Psittacidae; genus Pezoporus; species Pezoporus wallicus. The sequence continues at coordinate 1,842,559 of NW_026636248.1, forward strand.
TGTGCAGAACTGTAAGAGTCGCTGGTGAGATCTGGTGAAATCTCAAGATCCCTGCAGCTAAGTGTCTTCAGAGCAAGCACGGTTTCACAAGGGATCCTGCCACACCTATTAACAGAAAATCTTTGCACGTTTTCCCAAGGGTATTAATCACTAGGAGCACCAGAAATGGCAGGCACCATTTCTAAACGCTGTACCTGACCGGCGCAGCAGGCTGCAGACAGACTGCCTCTCCCCACCTCCTGCTCTGGGAGAGGGAGGGACCAAACGCCAGGGTCCACCCTGGACCACGGAAGTACACCTTTGCGAGACAGCTGCGACTCAAATCTCAGCCAAATCCTTTTGCCTGACAGAAGTATTTATGTCTGCGAAGTCAGTTTTCCCACTGTGCAACACTGTGGTAGAAGAGCTCAAAGGGGATGTTACCACACTAGCCCTACCACCACTCTGCAGGACCCTGCAGATCTCTGTGAGACCTATGGAAAGGGCAAAAATATGGCTTTGAGTCTTTTCTCCAAGTTCACTTTTTCTGTCAGTTCCTGAAAGTAATGACAGGACATGGAATTTGAATTTCTAACTCTTTTTCTAACTTAAAGCACAGAAGTTACACTACCTCTTATGCAGAATTGTGTGAACTCATTTATTTTCATATCACATGCTGACCATGAATCCTAGGGTTGTTTTTTTTTTTCCCCTAATTTCAGCAATGACAAATAAAACAGCACAGCTTGCCACTTTTTTAATCCTCTCACAGCTGATCAGATTTTATCTCTCTGTAGCAAAGACATTGATAAATATTTGACTGATGAATTGGCAGTTTAAGGAGTGTGTGACTCACCGTCAAGCTGAGTATCTGTACTCTGGGCCAAGCTCATCCTGAGTTCCCAAGCCAGAAGAAACCGGGAATGTTGTAAAAGCACCTTGCTGAGCCTAAGGGTAGGGAGCGCCTTATATTGCTCTGTGAGTAATGTAATACTCAGCACAGACTTGTTTGGCAGAATACGCCCCAAAACTTACAAGACTAGACCCTAAGTTGAATCTTACTGCATTTAAAATTAAGGTACAGTAATCTTCCCCATTGGAAAATGAAGCCTCACTTTTGTGAGTTCAGTAATTGCCTCTAAACTTTGGCACTGAAGATGTCAGGCTGAACGCAATTATTAAAACCAGTTCCATAGATGATGGCCCTGATCCTGCCAGTATAACATACACAGAATTTAGTGGATTTTCTGTACACAACACATGAGCAAAATCAGGCTCAACTGCTTTTTTCATTAACTGGTAACAAAACCCTCATTTTGTATTTTGGGGCAAATTTTAATTCAAATCAGCACTGGTTAAAAATAAACCTATGAAATTCAGTAAAGTGCAAACACACATACTATTTTGCAAAAAACAAAATATTTAAAGTATTTTGTATGGTCAGATCTTTTCACATTATGTATTTTGATGTCATTAACAGGGGTCTTTAGTTCCATGCAGAAGCATCACAACGAAGTGAACAGGAACTTTCATTGCAACTCTCTGTGCCAAATGCTCCTTTCCAAAAAGGAAATATAAATACTATCTTATAAAGAATAAATGAAAGATTGTTGATATAAGGTTGTTAACCTCCTGATCAGGTCTGTCCTTCCCACTCTTGTTAAACTACCACTGAATACTAAAGTAAAAAGAGCCTAGCAACTACAGGCTGGTTTAAAATATGTTACAAAAGATAAAGACTGCTAAATTAAAGGTATGTGTTTCTCCTTTAGTGAAAGTCAGGAGTAATAGGGAAGTCACTCTAGTGAATCCAATATAGTTGCACTAGTGTAAAGTCTGGAAAAGAACAGCCAGAAGTAGGATGTTCTGCCATTAATTTTTCTTGTCTATCTCTTTTAAGCAGTAAGGGTATTTGCAATGGAGCACCACTAGCAAAACAAATCCTCACAAATGCAGCACAGCAATAAAATTTTGGTGTCCTAGTATGGCACTCTCCCATGGTATTGAACTGTTCTAATTATACAGTGAGAAACAGGTATTCTCATACTACTGTAAGTAGACATGCTATAGTTTCAATTTATCGTAACTAACTTAACCTGCGCACACACCAAACTGAAAGTCAAATGCAGAACTAAAACTAAGAACTGGGCAAATTAATAAAAAAATAGGCAGAATGAGAGTTTTGTCTAGTATGTCTAGCAACAGGTCTGATATACCCAAACAAAGCTCTCTGCTCTCTGTGATAGTCCTCATTCTCTACAGGCATTACAGATCTGCTTGATATAAAAAAGTCTGCCTATTCTCATCTGCTGTTTATTTACTGTATGTGTTTCTCATGCTTCTGCAATCCAATCACGATATACTACCCATAAAATTAGGGCTTAAATTTTAACACAAATTACATGACAGCACTTCCAAATCAATTCCTAAGTCAGCAGCATCAATAATAAGGCCAATAGGTTTAATAAAGCCACTCCACACATGAAAAAGAATAATGGCCAGCGACGTTTCATATAGGTGCTTTATCATACACCAGTGCTGTTTCCTTCAGTGTCTGTTAACTGCTTTTCAGTCCCGTGAACTCCCAGCCGAGGGGATTAACGGAGAAGTCTTCATGACCACTGCACTTATTTTTCATACATTCAGAGTACCACCTTGCTCCAAAAAGTCTTTGCCAGAATTGATCTGCACAGATTGCTGGTACAGCTGTATCCATGAAAGCAGGCGTTCTCCAAACCAGGATTCACAGTTGGAGCCCTCCTACAAGATCTTGACTGTGCTTGTAGCAACAGGACAAGTAGAAAGTTAAAAAGGTGGAGGGGAGGCGTGCAGCCTGATGTTGTTCATCACCCATCATTGCTCCCCAGCCACCAAATGTTGGGCATCTCTGTGTAAAATATTATGGCCTTAAACTCCCGGGCCTTGCACAGGCTAGAAACAAACTCATAAATTAGTACGAGAACGATTCCCACTAGTTAAAATTGTTTAATATGCTTAGTTATGCAACTGCTGGGGAGGACAGTGAGAACTGAGCCTGGAAGTATGAGGTGTAGAGCAATTTACCTCAGTACAGCCTGTTCTGCGTCACCAGGCAAAGAGGGAGTTTATCAGCAGAGAACTGTGGGGTCAGTACAGCCAGCACTGATGCATTTTACACCCCAGAGTGCAAAGGGGAGCGTTAACCATTCTGCTTTGTATCCTGTCCCTCCCTTCATGGAGATTCCCCACCAAAAGCTCTGGGAGTGTTTTAGGGTTAGAATAAAAGTTCCTCGCTTGCTTTTAAAAGCCTTTTAGAAGTTAGTCTCCTCAGGGACTGAAGCCGCGAGCAGGCTCACGGCAGCTCTCCTAAGACGGCCCGAAGGAGTGCGGCCGAAGCCGACGGGTCTCGCTGCCCCATCCCGGCCTGCACCTACCCGTATCCGTCGGAGCCGTACTCCCCCCCGTAGGTCTTCTGGTAGTAGTAGGTCTTGTGGGTATGGGTGCCGCCGCCACCGCCGCTCCCCACCACATGGGAGCTCATCTCGTAGCGCAGGTCGGTGCCGGACTCTGCCCGCGCCATCCGGCCCAAGGTGTTGATCCGCGGGTGCGAGCCGCCGTTGATGCTCATGGCGGCGGGGGAGCGCGAGGGGCCGCCGCCCGAGGGGAGAGGGGACGAGGGGGAAAGCGACGGGGAAACTGACCCGGACCCGACGGGGGGAAAGGCATTCACCGCCGGGACGCCCCGCCGCGGTGCCGCCTCTCCCTCGCAGCCTACCAAGGGACGGGGAAGGGCCGAGCGCTGGGGATCAGGGCGGCCCGCAGGTGAGGGGAGAGGGGAGTGGAGAGCAGGGGTGCCGCGCCGTGAAGCGGTGTGCGGGCGGCCGGGCGGCGGCGAAGGCTGGTGGCGGCGGCAAGAGCAGAGGTCCCGTCCCGTCCCGTCCCCTCCCCGCCGGCAGAGGAAAGGCGAAGCCACACCTTTCGACGGCCGTTTTAAGCGGCGCTCCGGGGCGTGGAGCCGCCGCCACCGCCTCGCCTGCGTCCTCCGCGCCTCCTCGGCGGCCGCCTCAGGTTGCTCCGCCGCACCGGCCTCCGCCCCGCCGCACCCGGCCCGGCCCGGGCTCCCCGCGGCAGCCGCCCGGGCACCGCAAGGCTTCTGTCAGCCTCGCACCGGTGTTTCCACGTTCCTGCCCTCCCAAGTTGCCAGTGGAGTTTGGAGCCCATTAAAACCTTCCTCTGAACCTGTGTCATACCGGCCTGTGCTTTACCTGCGGCTGCCACAGAGGCCTCGGGACACAGGGCGGACGGCGCAGGGGTGCCCACAACGCCAGGCACCCTCATGCCACTCCGGCCAGCAACCAGCGCCTGGACAAGGCATCGCTGGTTAAATTGGCATCAAGGATGGGTCCTGTCTGCTGGCCCTCTGTCCCTGTGCATCACAGGGCTGGCGTGCGCCTGTGGAACATGGTGTAAATGTTTGTTTCATCAACTCCGAAATACGCTGGGTCCTGCATGTGGGAAAGCTGTCGGTACTCGGAGCCCAGTGCGTTTCTGAAACACACCTGAAACTTTTGCACCAGCTTATGACTGGTTTTGTGTGTGTAAATGAGGATATCCAGTAGCAGGTGTTTAAACTGACTTTTTCCCTTAGTTTCTCTTGATTTCTTTCTTCTGGTGCTCTGAAAGTTAATCTTTACTCTTGAAAAATAAAAAATAAATAAGCCAGATCCTAGACACGAAATAATTTCAATGCATTTGTGCATGTGCAGGGCATCGGCAAAGGCAGTTTGCTGTAGGATGCCTGGTGGTGCCTTCGTTAACAGCCATTGACCACTGGGTCAGTCTCAAGTGTTGATTTGGAACAATTTCTCAGCTACGTTCAGTGGCACTGCCTCAACTGGTCTGGCCACTTGTCCATGGTGTTAGAAAACAAGGAGAAGATGACCAAATTTTAAGAAGCAGCAGTCACTCATTAAAAACCCTGCCAAGCTTTTCTGAAATAACCCCAAGGCTTTCATCCTGAAGTGCAGTACCGAGCCAGCCTTATCCATCATCTGATGCTCTGTGACAATGTATGTGTGGTAAATTCTTTAAATTTGTGGGAGATCACCAGCAGCCCACACCATGCATAAATTCTTGAGCCTGTTTCCATCTTCCCTGCAATCACCATTTTCCTGGTATTGTACATCCAAGTGATGGCCACAGAACAGAAAGTACCTATACAAACATAACAAAGGACAAGACTTTCTGAACTCAAGAGAAAATCAAGTGCAATACTCCTCAATGCCACTGGAACTGCTGGGGCTCTGTGGGAGCACCACAGTGCGGATGATGTGAGAACCTGCCCTGCTGCTGGAGATGATGGTGGGCAGTGTAACAGAGGCACAGGAGCTCCTCCAAGCAAACGTGGGGTTGCTTAGTCCCAAAAGGCATCCTGATGGCACTGCCCGGAGCTGTATGGAGTGCTACAAAGAGGAGGAATGCAAGTTGGGTATTACCTGTGAAGTCATACAGCGACTTCTGTATTGTAATATATATGCTGTATTATATGGAACGTGAATCATTATATATAACATGAACCAGTGCATAATATGTACCCACATACATACATACATATAGATGTGTGTATATATACGTGGATTTGGGGTGCTTTTTGAATACAGATTACATCTGCACGATTTGATGATTTGATATTACAGTCCAAAGTCATTAGGGAGCAGAATACAAAAGCAGTCAGGATGAGTAAGAAAAACAAACACATAGGCTTAATGCTGTAAAGAAGGAAGTAAAAATGTAGAAAACAGATGTGGAATAGAAGGGAAACGCAGAATGAGGGAAACTTGAACTTTGTGCCTTGATACTCCGGTTCAAACTTTTTGAAACATAAATAGTTATTACTGCATTAGTACCACCAGCATAGCTAAAAGTCAGATTTTTTGAGCGGTGATGCATCAAGCCAGGCGCTTGTATTTAGACATAACAAACACGAAGTATTTTTTTCAGCAAGTCCCTTTGAGATCTGTCCATCTATATGTATGCATATTTAGAAAATCAAAAGTATTAAACCAATCTGAGATTCTTGCTGAGTTTTAGCACCACCTCCAATCAGCCCCACCTTTCAGCTTGGATTGGTGTGCCAGCTCAGTGAGACACTGCATTATCTGTGATGGAGACAGCATGTGTGTGTGTGATACACCCAGAGGCCTGGATGAGTCACTGTTACCTGGACATGTAGAAAAATGTACTTAAATAGCAAGTGGATTCTGCTGGTCTTGGTTGCTCAATCAGCCCCACTGAAATGGGGAGGACTGATACTTATAACAGTGCAGTGCTCCTATCATCTTCTCTGTTTTCGTACAAGGGCAAATGAAAGAAGTAAACACAAATATTTTTATTTGCTGAAACAGTAAGTTTTATTTGTGTGCTTACCCTAGATGGACCCGGTTATCTTGAAGCAGGATCAAGTCACGTGGGTATTGCTTAAAATTCTACCGACTACAGGAAAATACCAGTGTCATAACTGGATGATCTTGCTTAAATCTTGCTCAACTACTTTTGGAAAGGTCTGATCCTGATGTGCCCAATGCAACATCCTGAGTTCCTTGACTTCTTTGACTTCAAAGAGCTTTTGAGAGCAAATGTCCAGTAAACTCTGCAAGTTGCAGATGAAAACTTCACACAGGACAGAATAAAGTGCAGTTATTTGGAGTTTCTTGCTCATCTCCCTTATCAGAAGGTGTAGTTCTTAAGACATCGATTCATTAAAACTGCCTGGGTTTTAGGAGACCTTCTTTAAGCAAGTTATTCTAAAGAAGATGTAATGTAATATTCCCTCTGGGCACCTTAAACCAAGCTAGAGCCAAAGTCCATGCTGTAGCCCTCCATTCTAATTCACCTCCTTTGGAACTGCAGACACCATGAGGATATTAGGAAAAAGCAATTGCAAGGAGGCAAAGGGACTACAGCCAAACACCACTTTAGTAAATGGATGGAAGCTCCTTTATACATAACACTAGGGTTAGGCATGATCTCTTTCTTCAGGTTTCACAAAAGGCTCCTTCCAAACACAAATGGTGTACCCAAAATCTCTACTTCAGGCTTAGGCCACTGGATAGTGGGTCTTTAATTATTCAGGACACTATCTCAGGTGAATGTAACAAGCTGTGTTTGTCCCTGTCTATACCAGGAAGACATCTGTATTTTAACTTAGGAACTGTATTTCCAAGGGGACACTGAAATTCCTCTAAATGGCTTATTAATTAACAACTTTTAACAGTAGCTGCCAGCCCCTTATATTTCATGTGCTATCTTCTGAGCTTATTTAATGACATCCTCACGTGGAAAGGAATCCGATAAATTTAAAATAGCTAAAACACATTGATAACCAGTGACATCTAGCATTCAAAGGACAAATCTGAATATGGCCTAGTAATTGATTTCCATTATTGCAACTTGTGAAAAACCAAGTCTGACATTCCAAACAGAGATCAAATCATCCAGGTAAAGCAGGCATGTGACTCCTGTGTGCCTTACTCCTACAGTTTTGGGCAGTAGGGACAAGTTTGCACATGCAATCCACTAATCTGGCTATGTGCCTTTGTAAAGTGATGCACCATCACTTCTGTGCAAGGGCTGCCTGGGAAGCAACAGCTTTGGCATAGTGGCAGCATTCACAAAGTCCGTGTTTATTCCAACATGAAGGTCAGTCCTAGGAATTTCCACTTCTCACTTTATTCAGTCTGAACTCAGCTCAGAAAATTTCAATTAGCACCCTTGAGTCCACAGTCTGAGCTCTTCTCTGTATGGGAAGACAGGCTTACCAGCTGGTATCAGTAGCAACACTTCCATAGTGACTGCAGAGGTGGTCTGAAATATCATTAATAACAAACCAAGAGGGCTCAGACAACTTATTCAAATATATCCCTGTCATGAGGAAGATACATCTTAAATACACTCAGGTGGTGCCTGATTATGGGCAGATTTACAATGCCCTGCAGCCACAATCCATTTTAAAAGGTAGATATGCCCCAGCAAGTGTTTGGAGGGGTTGAGGAGGTCAGGGAACCACTGGCACAAGGTGCTCAGTGCGAGCCTGTGACTAGCCAAACACAGGACTGCCTGCCAAGAGCTGTCGTTCCCAGGTCTCTGAACACCTGCTGTGCTCATTTTAGACAGTCCCTGGGATATTATGCTACCAGCTTCTGGTAGGGTTAAGAAGAAAAATGTCTTTGAATTCAGTGGGAGGGAATGCCTCTTAGGACTGCACAATTTCTTCTGTACCATGCAAAAGCAAAGGGTGTGGTAAGAGATGTGTCAGCCTTGTCAAACCTGACTGACGACTCAGACAAAAAGTTTCTGGATGCCTCGCTGTTTTGCTTCAGGTGGAGGAGGCCAACAAGTGACATCCTTTTCCCACCATGGCTCCACCATGACTGACAGCATGCACACAACATTCCTGCACAGCTCTTGATTCCATGTGATGCATACAGAGGACCCCAGCATTGACAGTACAGGGTCAATTACTTAATTTTATGCTATTTCTATTCCTTTAAATGCTCTCCACAATTCTGCTTCAGCATCACCTGGTGACATTTGCTGGAGCTTGAGTAGCTAACACACAGGAAGATACTTCATAGTGCTGACAGCAACACAAGGCTATTTCTGACTAGCTATTGTTTAGCAGTGGGACAAAAATCTTTTCAGCTACATTACATGTATGCAAAATGTATTCAGTTGTGAGGATGAATTATTTTAATAAACCGTGAACTTCTGGCAAGGTGCATCCCCCCCTCATTATTCAGACAGTTTGATAATTGGTGCTAGTTACCACAGTGCAGCTTGGGCATGTGCAATATATGATGGGAAGAGTAACAGTGAAAACTCTCAAGGGATCTTTACACTTGCTTCACACTGGGGCTACTCAGGTAGTTGCAAGCCCAAAGGGATGAGGAGCACAATGATTTTATTGACACCCATCTCTTGCTTGTGCCTTCATTCTTGGAAATGGGAGTGAAGGGTCAAATGTGAACTGCTATAGAAGACACCTAGGTTTCCCACTCATTAGCGTGACTTCCATTAACAAGGTTGCACATTGTAACAGATGCCTGTCATCCCAACATGTCAAATAACTGGGTTATGGCATTAGCCCTAGGGAACTGATAGCCTTATTAAAATGTTACCACCATAATTAAAAATACCTTGTATCTTGTAAGAGGGAACATCAGATCAGAGCAGTTATAAAGGTCCCAAGTATCTTTACTAACTTGATGGAGAGGAGTAAGACTATTAGAACAGATTTTCATGCACATCTCCCCTGTGCTGAACTTCTGTGGCATCCAGTGGCTGCAGGCTGTGGAGGACAATGGAGAACTGAATCTAATATATACAAAAGAATGCCAATTAACTCACTTTGCATTAGTTTTTGCAAGTAGACCTGTTGTTTCATGTTCAATTTGTGGGTCATCCCACAACTATTTTGATAACAACCAGGGAAAATAAAGATTCCATTCTTTACAGTGCCAGAAGCTCTGCTTCTCACAGCTGAGGAGTGAAGTGTCATCCTTACCCCAAGTTCTCCAAAAGCCCAAGGCTATGGAGGGCAATTTATCTCCTGGTAGAATTGGAAACCTCCTTACCAAGATAACACTCTACAAACTCCAAATGTTATCACAGTGTTGTATGCTCCAGCTGTGCTTGCTTGCTTTTACACCCAGCCAGCAAGAACTCCCCACACCAAAGGGACCTCAAGCTAAATGGTAAAGGCTATATTAAGAATTGCTCTGTGCTGAAAAGCCTTTTTAAATGTGTAAAACTTGACTTAAGAAAGTTTCCTATGAGTCTTCTTTATTCCAATCACTTGACAGGGAATTTTGGTAACGCAACGTTTACAATACAAATGAGAAAAGGAAGGGAAAAAAAGCGTCAGCCTCCTCTCTCACACACATAATTCTCTGAAGTAAGAAGTTGAAGTTAGCCTTTCTCCTTCCTCCAGCTGAGACACTTTGAACAAAAAATGGGAGCTCTTTTATTACAACTCTATTCTCCTCCATTACAAAAGCACAAGCATCACTATAACTCATTTAAATCTTGAGTGGTTGTCATCAGTGGGGCCAGAATACTACCAGGCAGCCACCGGGAATCATGAAACATCTGTGATTACCACAGCTTTCAAGATGTGACAATGTAAATGTGGAAGTGTTCTCCTGTCTAGACCAAATTCCAGTGCTGCCTAGGTTTTATTAGACTTGCAATGGAATATTCTCCTTCTCAGCCCTCAGTTATTACTATGGTGTTGCTGCTCAGCATTCAAGGGCTGGTATGCTTTGCTCCCTTCCCCTAAACACCTACATGAACCTTGTAGTTCAAGTAGCAGAATCAATTGCATTTGGTTTTCTACCTTCTCATTCTCTGCTCCATGTAATTATAAAAGTCTGATAAAGAGACCAGAGGATTAGAGCCCTAATATGATACGAGATGCTAAAGAGGCTACTTTGCATTAATGCTTTCTTCCCAGCTCCTCATCTGATTTGGATGTGTCTGTGGGTATCTACAATATCTTGTCTATGTAAGTAGGTCTGAGTCAGACATGTAGGAAAAAAAAAAAAATCACTTTATTTCCTCTTTTTTTGTTCAGATCCTCTTTTCTGTTAGGAGGATTTAACCCCCTCTAGGACACAGTCAGCTGTTTCCATTAAAATGCTAATCTTTTCAGCATTAAGAACCAGCAAGGCTAACATCAATAAAAGACTTTGTTGGGAAACAGGGAAGAAACAGGATTGCTTCATTTTAACCTTGTTGACACAGCTCTGAGCTCTTGTGCCAGTGCTGAGGGATTGACAAGCTCTCCTTAGTTAATTTTCTCTGCGGGTTCCTAGAAATCACCTCCAAATGGCACTGTAGGAAAAAAGATCAACTTCCTGTAAAAATGCCTCCTACACACATGTCTCAGTGAACTAAGTGTGCTCAAGTTGTCTGTAAGCACCTGTGAATAGTTACTGGAAGACCACTCTATGTGGAACACTACGCAATACACTGTATATGTGATTTCCTTCAGTGCAAGAAGAAATCTCACTTGTCCTTCTTCTCTGTTAAATGTAGTATGACTTAAAATTAAAAATAACTTCAGTCCTGCTAGTTGCATGACAGGTACGGCCTCATCTCCAGGACAGACTCTAGCCACATCCTTGAAAAAATGATAGTTTTGTCTACAAAAAAGCAATAAAATAATAATTACGAACTGGGCTACTGTTTACAGCACTGTGCTTTCTTGTGCTCTGTTGACGCAGACAAGAACAAGAGGAACCACAACCTAGCTCTTCTTCCCAGGAGACGCAGAAGCACTCAAGGCTCACTCTGTCTGCCTCTGAGCTGGGAAAAGGGTGTATGGGAACCAGCATGAGCCACTGTGCCCAAGGACAGCTCCTATGCAACAGTGCTGGGCAGGAGGAAGGGACTGTCATGTATGTTGGACATGTTTTGCTATAAAGTTTTGCCCAACACATCTCATCAGACCATAAGTTTTTCTGGACTTTTGTAGATGAGCTTTGACTAGCACTGGGAAGTTCCTGATATCACTAGGACAACACCAGGGCTTCTGGGTACTGAATGACTTAAATGACAAAGTCTCTCTTCCCAGTTTTAACAAGAAATCACAGAATGGTTTGGTTTGGAAGGGATGTCAGGAGGCCTGTAGTTTAACCTCTGACTCAAAGCCCTTCAGCCACGAGAAAAAAGTTGCTTGGGGCTTCATCCAGCAAGGTCTTGAAAACTTCCACTGATGGTGCATGCACAACACCTCACTGTTCCACCACTTGTCCTCATGGGGAAAAGTTCATCTTCATATGCACTCGGGCCTTCTCTTTTTTCAATTTATGCCTACTGTCTGCTGTCCTCTTGCCAGGCACCACTGTGAAGAGCTTTGGCGGCTCATAGCTACTGACAGACTGCTTTTAGGTGCCCCTGAAGATGCCTCATCCCTGAGCTGGACAAGGTGTGGTCCCTCAGCCTCTCCTCGCAGAGCTGGTCTCCAAACCCTATCCACCTTGGTGGCTTAGTAACAATCAGCCAGTGTGGAAATTTGGATGCAGTACTCTAGATGGATCTAATGACTCCTGCATATAGGAGGATAATCACTCCCCTCCACCCAGGGGCTGTGCTCCTGTTGATACAGCTCAGGCTGCATCAGGCTCTTGAGCCTCCCAGCTGCCAGAGCAAACTGTTGGCTGATGCTTAGCCTACTGCTTAGCAGCACCGTTATATCCTTTCCTGTAGAGCTCATCAGTGGCTTGTACTGTTGCAGGGAGCTACTTCACCCCAGTTGCAGGACTTTGCATTTGTCCTTGTCCAGAGTTGAAAGCTTCCTCTTGGTCCCTTCCTCTAGCTGCCCAGGTCCCTCTGAGCAGCAGCCCTGCCCTGGAGTGTGTCACTTGCTCTCCCCAGTTTGGTGTCAGCTGCAAACGTGATAAGGGTCCATATTGTCTCCAGTTTCACATCACTGAGAGACACTAAATTGCCAGAGTAGATCCCTGAACAGCTTTGCTTGTAAAGCCCTCTAGGTAGAATATGAACCCTTTAAGCTCAAACAAGCCAGTTTTTTACCCATCTGCTAATCTGTCTGTCCAGACCACAGTGTTCCAGCTTAGATACAAATGCGCTGTGGGAGATTATGTCTAACATTAAGCCAAGGTAGGTAACAACCACTGCTCTTCTGTTATCATACAAAGGAATCAGGTTGGTCAAGCGGTGAAATTCCCTCTCAGTATTAGGGAAAATAGATTTACCATGAGGGTAAACACTAGAGCAGATGCCCAGAGGGGCTGTGAATTCTCCACCCTGAGCAACCTGCCCTACCTGGACCTGCTTTGGGCAGGGGTGGGATGAGAGAGCTGGAGAGGTCCCACAAAGCCTACATGACTTGATAATCTGACCATAGTAGATCCATGTTGGCTATTCCCAATCACCTTCTCATTCATGTAACAAAGCTTTCACGTTCACCACTGTCCCTCAAAAATGATTGATAGCAACATGAATACACCATATCTTTCCTGGAATGTCCTTATTCCAAAATAAATCACTTCCTTTGTCATTCAGTGACATTCACACAAGCTCTAGCAGACTCAGCAGAAACCTCTATGCTTCTATCATCTGGGTGGATGAAGACAATACTTTCCCTAGGGGATTTTTCTTTTAATTTTTATTTAGTTCCTGTTGCTGGATGATAGCTTTTAAGAGAAGGTAGAGCTATCAGCATTGGTTTTTATAATGAAAGAATAAGGGATACACGTGTGCCCAAGTGTTAAGTGATATCCATTCAAGCTTGTTAAAACACTAGAGCTGGTCATAATTTCCCCAGTAACAATACTAACAAAATACTTTCCAGAAACCTCTCCTGTACTTCGGCATCTCTGAGAGATGCCAAATAAGCCACCCTAATGAAAAGAGACAACATAATGGCTATGCTAATATTAGAAATGTAACAAGCAGAAAACAATGCAAAATTCTTATGAATAAATGGAAAGCAAACTGATTTACAGTTTAAGATTCATTTTCATTGCTTATAACAATATGTTGTAAAACTATCAAGTATCATCCTTAGGACACATCTACACTATCATTGTGGTTCGCTCCCTGTTTCACTCCTGGGCCCCTGATTGTCCATAACCACTTACATGCTGGTTTGTCCCCAGGCTCCCACATTGAGAAAATCAACTCTCTCCCTCCCAGAGGGCACAAAATTCCCAAGTTCCAGCTCCAAGGACACAAGACATTCCACTGCTTGATAGGTCAGACTTTTCTTCCTGCGGCGATCAGGGTTTCCTTCTCAGGCAGACCACGGGTTGTTGTAGGCTCACTTGTAGCCTCTTGTCATACTAAGATATTCATTTTGCTGTGTTGCTTCATCTGGAGCAGATGAGCAGTTTTCTCCAGGGCTGCAGGAAGGCAGTGGAGAAGCTGTGGGAACAGCTGGAGGAGGTGAAGCACTGAATGGCTGAAATCAAAGATTCCTCAGGATGGGGGGAAGCATTACTACAAGGAGCTGATTAGAGAAACCTGCTGTTGTACCATGACCATCCAGTATTTTTCAGGGAGAACGTATGCGGGTTTCCTGGCTAGATGAGTGCTGCAAGCAGGGCCCGTGTGTGGTTGTGCTGTACCAGAAGCAGCCTGCAACCCACCACCAGGGTTGACTAGCCCATGACTGCAGCACAGTAATAAGCCTGGGGGTTAGCTTCAACCAGATGCCAGCAGTGGTGAAGCTCCAGCAGCAAGCACACAGCACGGCTCATGACCAGAATATGTGTCTGAGGTCCTGGGCAACTACATGCTGATACTGCTGTTGTTATTCTGCCATTACCACTTCAGCTGGTGCCACTAGATGAAGACCATGGAGTCCACCCGTGCTGCAGTTGCACCTTCAGATGCAGTGTGGACATGCTACTCATGGCATATGATAATCAGTGTAACAATGCATGACATCATCTGTCTCTCCTGCTGCCACCTCCTCACCCTCCATACAGATCTTGTATTCCCTCTGTGGATACAGACCTGAAGTGAAACAGACCACTGTTGTTTTAGCAACAGCCTATGCCCAGGAATACTGGTAAGGATTTTGTGTAGGCTGGCTGGCTCTGTTTTAACCACTGCTTCGACTAACCTTCTTCTGAGCCAATTTTGTGGTAAAAAAAAAACAGTTTCCTCTAGAATCCTCACGCCATTGGTCAAGATAGGGATCATCCCTCTAGTAGCAGCAGGAGATTTCGCTACAACCCTTGGCCATAAAACCTGGCGCATAAAACCTGATAAAACTGGATGCCTCAGCTTAAGAGGATGCCTGTCATATATACACAAAGGCTTCAGTACTGCATGTAGAACTACCTTTAAATGAAGACACAAAAAATCAGACCTAGGGTCCCCAGCATTTTCTCTCCTGCGTGGCTATAATCTCCTTTCTAGCTTTACACGTCCTCAAGAAGATCAGGTTTTGCTGTCAAATTGGCGGATGAATGTATTCTATATACCCTACTACATATTTCATGTGTAACAAGAATAAAAACATCCTGCTCCAGAAGGGCAACCGAATTCATTCATTCATTCATTGGTCTGCATTTCCTTCCTCTTTATCCCTTCTTTCTGCAGACTTTGACAAGTTTCCACAGCTAAAAAATCCTGTGTCCAATGTATACCAACAGACTGAAAAACCCACTGCCGTGTGCCCTTGTTTCTAATGGGAATAGCCCATCAGGGGGCTTGTTCTAACACGCGCGGTAGGATTTTTGCACCAGCAAACAAGTTTTTATCTAGCGCACAGAACTTATTCAAAAGGTATTACTGCTGCTGGGACTAGAGGCAGGAATGAGTCACATCTGTTTAATACTCATGAAGTGCCCTGCCCCAAGGAGTGCCCCTGTTTTCCTCCCCTCCCTGTCTCGCGCTCTCTCTCAAGCGTTAATTGTCTTGAGTTATAACGCTTTTGAGAAATCACTCTGAAAATTATGACTCCTGTTAAAGTTAATTAGACACGAACCCCGGCCAGGAGAGCGGGGTAGTTCTGTAATTGGTATTCTAGCTGAAAACACAAGGATTCCCTGACCACAGGAAGTTCAAAGGACCAGCAGCAAAAGGAGGAGATAACCTCCCTTCCCAGGGAACACCGGCTTCTCTTGGGATGCCAGCAGATTTATGACGTGAGCTTCACTCTAATTACTGTTTGGGGTGGGGCCTCTCACACTGATAAACACTAGGGTCCCTACAGGGCTGAAGTCTGCAACACCACCGCATATTTAGGCTCAGGCATTACAGCAACACGCATTCAGCATATTTCGGAGTCTGCGGCCCTGAAGCTGAATATCGCCCTAAAAAGAGGAGCCCTTGCCTCACGTGACCCATTTGGGAAAAAAATTACGCTTCAGTGAGGTCACATTATTTTTAAAAACAGAACGTAGTGATATTTACAAATTTGCAAACCCAGAAGTCATTAGAATGTGCAACATTTAAGAAAGCAAGGGCACTTTATATAGACAAGATCTGAGCTATATAAAAGACAAAGTAAACTAATAACTGAAAACTACGACAGGACAACAAAAATCCCATTGATAGACCCAGTTGTCACCCTACTGATTTTTCTTAGGCTGCTTCCTCATCTGAAAGTAATTTCAAAGTACTTTCAAAGATGAATAATATTCTTATTTATTGCGCATCAACAGTGTGTTTAGTGATGTGTAAGCATGCACAGCAGAGCCTTTCCCTGAAGGTCGCCACAGTCTAGTCAAAATACAGCTAGAACAGATTCAGAACCTAATATAAACATTGATCATATAAGCAGACATACAAATATGGAGACTGGTGAGGGAACATTTCAGATGCCATTGTTTAAAGGGTTCATGCATATACAGAAGGTTTTAGAAAAAAAGAGAGGAAGGTCGTATGACTCACTGTCAGGATGAAAGCCAGTTAGAAGGCACAAATTTGGGATCTGTAAGCAAGTATGGTCTATGGTCAGGAGGGAATCTGGAGCAGCATAAGAGTGAGATAAGGAAGGAACGTGTGAGCAGATACAGAGAGAGACAGGGTCACAAAGGGCATAGCTTATGAAGGCAAGAAGCTTCAAACTCAGTGCAGACAGACAGGAAAACCTGGAGAGAAGGAGTGTGAGGAGGATAGTATGGCAGGAAGGGAGGCTAACTTCAGTGACAGCTGCACTTAAGATTAATCCATGAGGAGAAACAAGGACTTACAAAGGTACCAATTTGATTTTTCCTACAAGTTTTAAATACAGATGATTTCTGTAGGAAAAAAATGTATTCTACAAGAGAATAAATGTTGTCCTTTAAAGGATTCCAGAAAAAAATTCTGTGAATGATTTACAGAACGAACTTCCCCTGACCTATTGACTTTATCTCTCTCTTTAATACCTGCAAGAGGAGGGCTGGTCACTGCTTGCAGAAAGGAGCAACACAACATATTTCTGCATGTGATGTTCATGCTTTTCTAGTAATTCAATACTCATTTACCAGAGGTCAGTTTGACCCTGTATTAAGGATTTAGACTTCAGCAGAGCTGAGGTATAGTGTGAGCCTTAGCAGCAGAAAACAGTGTCTTGGAAGTTGACTGAGAAATTCAGGAGCAATGCAGAGCTGAAAGCAGACTTGATTGCTGCCTGAAACACAGCAGGTTTACCAAGAGGCAGAATCCCGTGGTGAGCTGCCACAGCCTGCAAACATGCAGTTCGTGCTCCCAGTGCAAGGGACAAGGGAGACCCATTGATCTGGGGACTGCCAGCCTCGCAACTGCAGGAACCCCAGTTTGCAACACACAAAGGATTTTCTTCCACACCTTGCTCTCATCCATGAAAAGCAAACCACTGCCTCCCATTAAAACAGCAAGCACAATGAACAGCTGGATGTGCCAGCATGAGATGGCTGTCATAGATGTATCAGACTGTTTTCTAAGTCATGCCCTGTCCTGCATACAGCCATAGCTGACAAAACAGCTGGCTACTTTTCACAGAGATGAACATTTTAAAGCCAGAAGGAACAGTTTTGATAATATAATTGGTCCCTGGCACAGGACAGGCTATGTAATCTCACCTTGTAAATCTAATCTTGAATCAAGCCTTTATTTTGTGGCTCAGTTAAAGCACAACTTTTGGAAAGAGAGGCAATCCCGACTTTACTTCAGATGACTGTATGACAGGGGTGGTTAAGAGCTTCGAGATCATTTTGGACCACAGGTCTGTGGAGCTGACAGTTTAACCTCCCCTATCCCTGGATTAGCAAGCAGTGTGAGAGCACCTCAGTCCTGCCCAGCTGTGAGAGAAGTGATACCTTGTATGGGACCAGCTGGGAAAGCTTAGGTGGGGGGGGGGAAAAGAAACATGATAAAGGAATACTGAGGTGGAAATCTTATCTGTCTTTCCAGCTGTATTACTTGACCTGACAAAAGGTTTTTAGTCTAGAAAAACCTTGTTTCTCTTTCATCCTTAAATCATCAGAGGTACCACGGCTCTACTCCTGCATCTTGCACCTCACCTTGGGAAACAGTATACACAAAAATATCATTCAACAAAAGAGAAAGCCACAGCAAAATACCAAAGTGTATTACACCCCCACTGTGTGGCTTGCAGCCAGGTAGGATGGTCTCAAGATCTGTTATTAAGCATTCCATAAGTACCAAACATTTGATCTTACAGATGTAAAATAATGCATTCAAACAGGCAATGCATTCATATGCATGCTGTCCATCTCAACTCGCACGTGCAATGCTGGAATGTGTTTCTTTCATAAAATATAGCTTTTATCTTGCTGCAGCTAATAACAGATCTGCGGTTAAGAACTTTCCAGGCACGGTCCATTCAAGTGGTTCTGCCTCAACAGGGAGCTGCTGCGCCTTTCCCCTCCCCTAGCTACTATGGCCAAACAGAATATGCTGAGAGAAGCCTGGTACAGCAGAACAGCAGCTCTTACCAAACTTACCTCTGAAAAGAGGAGGAATAAGATGGGGCATGGTGAAAAAGCAGGACTCCTCATGGTGCTCTGTCCTCTGCCTCCAGGATAAAAGAGGTCTGATGGAAACAAGCAGGATTTTCCATTGCATTTGTCATCCCATCAGTGGAAAGCAAACTTGGGTCTTTCCTGTCCTCCAAAATGAACTGGAAATATAATTGGTCATTGTTAGCAAACAATCAGCCTCTTGTGGGTCAAGGGTGGTGTGGAGAACCGTTTCACCTGGTCTTCTCAGATTAATACAAGAAAAGGAAATTGATTTAATCTTTCACGGCCTGTGAAGTATCACTCCATGCTTATGGTACACTTATACAGAATTAGGCACTGTCTGGCACCAATTACGTATTCCTGTATCTAAATGTCAATTTAGACTAATGCATGTAAGTGTTCATCCACATTGCAGGCATAATTTTCAGTTCTTCCACTTCTGTGCAATTGCACGAAGTGAGATGCAAAGAGATCTCACCAAGATGCAAAGGGACTGGAAATCAATTTCAGTGACTGGTACATCTGCTCAGTTTGTACAAACATGCAACCTGGAGAAATATTAGATTTATTAGGTTTATTGATTTCATAGCAGAATTTGGCACAGAAATCTCCTTTTGGATTACAAAATTGCTATGTTTGTAAGCTGCAGTCTGATCAAGGCAGCTTACCTTCTTTTTACAGCACGATGCATTCGTGGTCATTTGCACTCTATCTGCCATCTTCACATATCCTGGAGAAGTGGGAAACACAGACAGGCTTCCACCCCCCCCTTACATATGAAATGAAAATGACCCTAGACCTTAATAAGCTCCTTTGAGTTGTGGCTGATTAAAAGGCATGGGAAGGGGGTACGGATCTGGCCCTTTGCCCTCTCCCACATCACCTGGGAGAGCTGAGGCCTCTGCCCTAACTCCCTAGGCTCCTGCAGCCTGCTTGGGAGGTCCAAGAAGGATGGTATCTGCCTGCAACCTGTCATCCTGGATGCTAAAAGCCACAAGGGCAGATGAGATAAATATTCAACTCCACCTGCTGAGCCAAACACATCTTGCATTTAAACCTGTTGATACCAGTGGCTGTGTATGAGGGATGGATTCATTACATTGCAGCTACCCACTGGATATAAGAGATTGCTGATTGCAAATACTGTGTGGTTTTATCTGCTTTCTATGTCCTGGCTATGCTGGCCTCAGCACACCTCCCTGATTTATGTTATTCATGGAACAACTGTCTTTAACATCAACCCCATTTGAAACAGTGAGGCTAGGAAGGTATGCGTGTGGAAAGTAGAAAGCTGAGGTGAGCAAATTCAGTGTGGAAAGGAGCACAGAGTCTCCAAATTTGGCCCAGGCTTGCTGTTCGTCTAGCTTCAGCACTCTCCTTCCAGTGCAGTGGTCTTCAGAAAGAAACATTTCTCATGGAAAAATAAATGTTTGGATAATTCCCTGATGAATATGATTGTAACAGTGCTAAGAACTGTTTGGATTTCAAGAGGAGAAAAGGACAATTTACCTATATATATATATATATATATAATGTTATCAATAATAATAATATCTCTAGTTATTTAACTATAATAATAAGTAATCTGAAACAAACAGACAATGGCCCTGAAATCCATCTTTTAGTGGGAACCTTCCAGAGCCTCTGCTAGGTGACATTTGAGGACTCACAGAGTAAACTTGCAAAGAAGAAACAAAAAGCAGCTGGCACATACAAGTTTCCGTGTATTCCAAGCCTTTACCTGGAAGCAGAGGCTGTCTACAGGTATTTCCTTCACACATTTAGGCGTGAAGAACTTTCAAGCTGACCAGCCAGCAGTTTTTGGTCTGAGAGTATAGCCACCTTCACAAGAAACCACATCGACTTGAGAGCCAAACACCTCCAGGGCAAGCTATTTCCCATTTACTCTTTTCAAAGCTGCATGGATCTAAGCTTTATGAAGCCCTTTATGAATGCCCTTGTCCTGGGCTAGGAGGGGAGAGTTTTCCTCTTTCACCCCCGAGGCAGCTGCCCATAAGGCTGTCCCAGCTCAGAGCAATGGGTGTGGAAGGCAGGAGGCTTCCATCCTCCCATCCCCTCGCTATCAATAAAAGACAAACCATTCACGCTTAGTCACAGGTAGGAACATGCTGTCTGGATGGCTGCCTGTGTTTGTTCTGCCACAGGTGGCTGAAAGTAGCTAGCAGTTAGCCCTGCAGAGAGCATGAGGCACTGTTTTTGTGGGTCTAGCAAGCTGCAATTATATAGGGACCACAATAAAGGCTGAAAATAACCCACACTGCCAACCGCCAGTGGAGAGGGAGTGCCCTGCATATGGATCCAGCCAGCTTTCCACTTTCTGAGCTCAAGGAAATGCCCACTTCCCTCCACAGCTACAGGTCCACCCTGCTGCAGTGTTGCACTAGAGAGCCAAAAGCCCTTGCCACTCTGTCTGCACACACTCCAGCTCCTCCCTGCCATTCGCTTACCTTCCAGACTGAAAACGGTTGCCCAGCTTGGCAATCATATTGCCAACAACAAAAAGTGGAGGGGAGTAAAAAAGAAGGGTGGTATAAAACAGAAGCCTGTAGCAATGGGGCTGGGTAGGAGCAGTGCCTGCACTGCCAGCCACTGTGATGCTGATGAATTGCACACAGTCATCTATGGGACTCGAGGAGATTGAGGAGAGGTAACTATTAAAGGGGGGATTTAAAAAAGCACCTCACTTGGCAATCAGATAAATAGAAACCCTGAACCCTGAGCGCTGTGCACACTGCAGACATTGCCCTGGCTCCAGCAAACACAGGGCAGGTGAAAGAGGAAAGCCAAGGCTAGGTGGGAACCATCAGCAGTGCCAGGGAGGAGAGGGTAAGCTCCGGTCAAAGAGGCAACGGAGGGTTGGACTGGGTTGCCGCTGGCACTCGCTGCTGCAACCTGCCGCCTGCGTGGGCATTGACAGGAGACCCAGCAGGGAGCAAGGAAAAGCAGCTCTGGTTTCAGAGGAAGTGAACATGCCCCTGCCCACAGCAGAGGCTGAACATGCCCAAAGAGTCAGAAACGGGGACGATGCAGCACCGGGGATTTAACGTGGTCACAGTCTCTCTGAGGAGAGAAGGGCTAAAATAAATAAGGGGTGTGTGTGTGTGTGTGTGTGTGACCTTTTACCCCACTTTCCCCCATTCTTGTACTATTCATATTCAGATGAATGAATAATCTGTCACTTTAGATTCCCCAGCTTGTCATCAATTTAAGAGGAGTCTTCAAAGATGCCTTAGTGAGTCCCATTTGTTTTCACCGAGATTTATAGGTACTGAGACAGTTCCTTTACCTCTGCTTGGCAGTGAGGGATATGGATCCACCTAAAAGATGTGAGGCCAGAAAGCTTCAGTGACAGGAACCTGCCAAAGCCCAGTGGGTAAAGTGCTGAACTTCCTTCTGCTGGGATAAACTGTTCACTGAAGAAATCTTACCTCTCCTTATTTAAAGGACACCAGGGGTAGAAAAAAAACCCTTATTTATACGACTGTGTCACACACAGTTGAGCACAGACAGCCGAAGGCTTCTGGAAGTCTGACTGATGATTTCACCGCAGCCATACTAAACTGATTGCTTCTCACAAAATCCCATGTGCAATGAGATAAGGTATTATCAGACCTTATTTCCTTAGCCAGCTGCCCAAGGATGCTTCTATTACATCACTACTATCCAAAATAAATTCACTTTATTTGAAATTGCATAAAGAGAGGTTGTTCCTGCTAAGGTTTGGCTGTGTTTAATGCAAGATAATTAAAAATCTTTCCACATCTTGCATGCCTATTAAAGCGCTGTAATTGTACCTGCTAGGAGAGCGCCCTTCCAGAGAACTCATTCAGTATCAGCAAAGTTGTGAGATGCTGAGGCCCTTTTCTGGCCATCAGTGGGAGTAGCTGCAGTCCCAGTGATTAATGCTGCTATTAAGTTACAAGGAAAACTCTCCATTTGACTGTCCTCTGACTCAGCCATAAACAAACTTGCTTTATCTCTCATTCTCCAGCCTGGGCCCCCTCCCTTGCTCCTTTTCCACATCAACAGAGGAAAATGTGGGACAAGATGAAAGAGCTAGGCTAGGGCTTTCATTAGCATACCATGCCAAGGAAGAAGAGGTAAGAAACTCAGGGAAGGACTCACTGCCCAGTTTGTACCCCCTAACTGATGCCAAGGTGTGCAATGTGAAACAACATGATTGGTGTGTAACATTTAATGACATTAAGTGTTGATGCCTTCTGCCAATACCTCGTGTCATCCTTGTGCATTGCTCTTAGACACGCTCTAGTTTTAATCCTGCCTTACTTCTGACCACATTCTCACCCTCAAGAGGTATGTGATCAGTGCAGGAAGAGAGTGAAGCTCCCTGCTGCCTAGTTCAGCACCAACAGTACAAACAAACCCCATCTTTTGCTGTAATGCCCTTTCCTGGTGTTCTCCAGTGCCGTGCTGCAGCAGCCCAAGCTGACAGACACTGCTCTCACCAGTGGTTCAGCCCCAAAGGGACTGAGTGACGGCTGCAGCCCCAGAGCCAAGCAACCTGCTTTGTAGCTCTGTAGGGAGCCCCAGGGACCTCTGGGGAAGGAAATCTGCAAGGGGTCATGGTGTTCTTGCTGTGTTTTGCAGCGCAGAACTCATAAACCCATCCTGTGGAATATCTCTGTTGAAAGCTTTGTATTTCAAGCCACTTTATCACATAGCCTGTAACTTCATCTTAACTTTATTAATCTCTCTTACTAAACCTGCTTAAACGTATCTTTTACTATGCCACGTAATAAGGCAGTATTTTATCAGGAGGTTTCAGTGCATACAGAATAATTTATAGCACCTGAGGAGCAAGCCAAAATGCATTTATAGTTTCACTATCTTTTGCTTTTTATTACCGTATGCATTTTAAAGCGCAGTGTATTCAACCTGAAAAGACAATGCAATCCAAGAAAACAATACTCGCAATGAGCACTGAATAACCATTTTCATATTGCAGAAAGATCAAAACCAAGCCAGACATTGTCACTTGCCAGTAGAGGTTACAAGTGACACAGCAGGTCAAAGGGGGGAGGAGGGAAAACCCATCAATGCATTGCCCAGTGAGCTTTTGCTTGTTAAGCAGCCCAGCTAAGTTTCTGTGCCAAGATTTTTTTCATTAGTACATTAACTTTTTCTATGGATGAACATATCCTTTTACAACTAGTCCCAACCTGCTACGCTCTTGACTGGCCCCGGTAAAAGCAGCACTATTTTCCATCTCTGGAATGGACAAGGAGGGATGGCATCTCATGTCAGGAGAGTCCAACCCTTTTGGCTATGAGGCCCAAGACTGTGATCTACCCCCATGGCAGTGTGTAAAACCAATCCTTCAAGATACGGCTTCCACAAGGCCGGTCCTACTCTCGCCTCTTGCCTCCTTCTTCTCACTGTAGAAAAAGGCGAGCAGCAGTTCCCAGCAGATGTTTGTGCCTGCTGGATTTCATCGTTTATTTCATCCATTTTCTTATCTGAAAGCCTTCTTATCTGGCTGGGGAAGATGCTGAGCAACTCCTTCATGAGGCACTCTGTGTGCCCCAGATCCCACCTGGCCCCAGATGAACCACAACGTGATCCTGCATAGCAGCATGGGGTACTGATAATGTTTTTTCCTTTCCCCCATTTTTGCTTATCACACAGCTGCTAAGCTTCCATCCTTTTCTAGGAAAAGGCTGACTACAGCCAAAAGGTACCCCAACCTTGCTTAAATCTCACTACAATGCAAGAAATAGTACTATAAAATGTAAGAATGGAGGAGCAAGTCCCGCAGTGTCTTGCATTTCCCTCCCATCTACTATGCCCATGGCAGGAGGGGTGGAACTAGATGATATTAAGGTCCTTTCCAACCCTAACTATTCTATGAGTATACAGAGCGAAACAGGCTGCTGTGGTTACACGGAGCCTCATGAAAGAGCACAGGCAGGAGTGAATTACAGGAATCTGCTCCCTTCTCTCCTTACCATCACATGTGTCAGCAGTAGCCTCCAACAGCCATCTACCTGTGTGCTGCCTGGAGCCGGCACAGGAACCCTGCTGATACACCCTAGGCCATTGAAGGAACTCTCACAGAGTAGGTATTCCATGCTTCTCATCACCCCAGACACATTTCTCTGTATTTTCTCCAGTTGTACAAATTTGGTTTTGAGATAGAGGCGCCAGAGCCATGGATGTGCAGTGACATGCTGATGCCTTCCCTTCCATTCACCCTCTCTTTCCTAAAAATTACTGGACTTGTTTTTTGGTTTTGGTTTGTTTGTTGGGTTTTTTAATGAGGATCAGGCAGATTTTCACAGCTCAGTTGTAACTCCAGACCTCATTCTTGTGTTGCAGCCACCCGTCTGGTACCCATCATGGTATACCTAACAGTGGGATTGTTTCCCCCCTCATTGTCAGGTGCATCACCTTGCACTTACCTATACCGCATTTTGCCTGGTATTTCAGCCAGTATCACAAAGTCCTTCTGCAGCCCTTCACAACCAACCCTCAACCTCCTCACCCTGATGGCTCAGAATCGCCCGCAGATTTGCTCACACCACAGCTCACCCTCTCCCTCATCATTGGCAGAAACGATGAAGAGCCCAGTCTCTAGCAAGACATGGCTGATGACTTGCCTCCATGGGCACGCTTCTGCATTCACTTTTCCTTCCCCGGGGGGCGACATCTCTCATAGCAATTGGTGAAGGCTTCTTGTTCGTCAATAATTCTTTAATTACCATAGCACTAATCTTCTCTTTAACTGACTTTGCTCTCTCAGTAATTACACTGTGTGGGTAGTTACAGGGGTAGTGGATATATGGGACAAGAGATACACAGAGTACCCATAAAAGTTAAGACTTATGCTCCACACAAATGCTGACTTCAACAACAGACAGCAAATCTGTGCGTGTTATCTCCCACTTGAGTGAGGCTTTCACAGAAGCCCATGTGCTGCTCCCGGAGTACCACCAGATGAGTGGTTTAAATACCCAACACGTTTGTTGGTGCCACATTTGCCACTGGTGAGCATTGCTTCCCTGTGCCTGAAACAAAGCTTAGTCCAAGCATTCACTGCCATTATTAAAGGATTTTTGTAATTATGGCATCAGATCCCATCCCTTCCCCAGAGCGCAACCAACCAACCAAGCAGGCAGAGGAGTACAGGGAATGCTGCAGCAGGGCCTCAACCAGGAAAGGCCTGGCCTTTCTCACTCCTGAAGGCATTTAACCTTCAGGCCAGCCTCTTGTTCAACCCCAAACAGCAGCCACAAAGGGGTACCAGACACAGAATTGTGGATGAAATATGCTTCCACGCTTGCTTAAGGAATGCCCTTCTTCCCAGAGGCTGCACAGTGTCTGTCTGAGGAAGACAGGCTCTTCTGGCACGGAAGGTTCATCAGATTTGGGGAAGGTGAGATACACATTCACCTCCAAGAAACATACAAGAAACATGACGACTCCATGCACCCCCCTCTCCCTGGTACTCAGAGTCTGCAAACACACATCTCAGCAGTAAGTGCATGCCCACACACAGTCATTATCAGGACAGAAATATTATTGTGAGACAGCTCTTCCTGCACTAACTTAGAATGAAAATATCTAAGATACATATCTATTCCTTTCAAAAATGCTAAGACCATCATGCTAAGTACTACACATTTGTGGGTGTTTTTCTCTTCTAGGATACTTCCATATTTGTGCCAAGAGTCTTGAATCCTGTAAACATGTTAGCATTGTGTGTACTATCTTCACTTGTCAGGAGAGAAAACAGAAAAATGGATTTTCTTCTTTTCAATTGTCTAAACATTCAGAGCTGGATATGCCCTACATAACCGGACTCATGAGGTTTACATTAATAAATTGTGGCTCAAAGGAGAAGGACGTTTATGGCACATTTTTACATAGAATGATTTGAACTGGAAGAGACAAAAAACCGTTGTTGTGGTTTTTTTATCCTTACAGTGACTCCAGAGTTGGAGAAACACCATCTGTTTTCATTAAAATTAAGCAAGGTATTTTCTGACCTCGTTCTGTATTGTCTTTTTTTCTGATGACCCTCTTTGATAATAATTGTTTTTATACTTCATCGCAAACCAGCACAGACAAGGTCAGTGTATCTCTATGTAAAGGAAATGTATATTAATCCTTGCAGTAATACCTACACTCATACATGACTGTCCTTACTTTTCTGCGATACTAGTTGTAGAATATATCAAGTAAGCATTGCTACCCAAGTACTAGTTAGGTAACGCTTCTGGGAATCTTGGCAATATTTATGCCAAATGTTGTTTCCGCATGCACCTACACAACAGAAACTCCACCACCAACAAATACGACGGCACATTAAACCTTTCTGACAGGTACTCAATGCCTTTCAGATAACTATGAGAAAGTACAAGAAAAAGAAGATGGGATCCCTGCTGTAACATCACTGTTTCTCAGCTTGTCCCTGTGGGGTTTCATGCATATGCAAAACCTTGAAGGACTGCTGCCTTAAACTCATCAAGATCAAATGCATGTTGATGAATTTCCCCTGTTAATCCAGGCCTGAGTGCTCACAAGAATGGGGTTTTTGTATTCATATTTTGAAATCCCTTGTGCAGGCTTCAGAAGATGCAGCTCTCTGCAAGTCTTCATGTCATCTCCCAATAACTCACAACCAAAAGGAAACCACCAGGAAGGACTGGAGCTCAGATGTTTCAGAGAGTTTAGAGTTTCCCATTTTTTTATAAAAGAATTAATGGAAAAAACTACCAAGAAGGGTCATAAAAAAACAATCCCTTTTTGATTCAACTGGCTTTAATCTCTCCCTCACTTTCAGTGAGGACGGCTCCCAGAGGTGGTCCCAGATCAGATGCTGTACATGAAGCAGCTGCTTTTCAGAGCACAGTAAATCACTTGCAGAGATCCAAATTGGCCACAGATGCAGAGCCAGCTCATCCAACAACGTAGAGGACAGTAACACTCAGGAAGCAACTTTAGTTTCATCAACTAAGGTAGCTTGGGTGACGCCTTTGCCTGCAGCACCGTGCTGGCTTCTGCAGCAGCCAAAAAAAAGCTGCTGAGTGTGGACAATTTACGGAACAGATTAAAAAGTAGCTGAGCTGACACATGTGCTTTGAATATCATCTTCTTTTAGTGTACAATTCAATCCAGACTCCTCAGGCATCAAATGGTGGACTGGGGATGTGGTTTGTTTTTTCCTCCATGATTAAAAAAAAAAAACAAAACAAAAAAAAAAAAAAACAAAAAACCCAAAACATTTTTTTTTTTTAAAGAATCAGCTTAAGGTGATTTGTGCACACCTAAAAATACAGAAAGCACCACACTCCAAATTGCATAAATATTCAATCACAGAATGGTTAGGATTGTAAGGGACCATAAAGCTCATCTATTTCCAAACCCCCTGCCATGGGCAGGGACACCTTCCACTTGACCCTGTTGCTCAAAGCCCTGTCCAACCTGGCCTTGAACACTGCCAGGGATGGGGCAGCCACAGCTTCTCAGGGCAACCTGTGCCAGCACCTCACCACCCTCACAGTGAAGAACTTCTTCCTTATAGCCAACCTAAATCTCCCCTCTTTCAGTTTAAAGCCATTCCCCTTTGTCCTGTCACCCCATGCCCTTGTAAAAAATCCCTCTCCAGATTTCTTGCAGGCCTCCTCTAGGTACTGGAAAGTTGCTCTAAGGTCTCCCTGGAGACTTCTCTTCTCCCTCTTGAGTTGTTGCCTCCGGAGCTGGACGCAGGACTGCACATGGGGTCTCATGGGACCAGAGGAGAGTCACCTCCTTCGACCTGCTGGTCACGCTCCTTCTGATGCGGCCCAGCACACAGTTGGCTTTCTGGGCTGTGAGCGCACACTGCTGGGTCATTACTCATCAACCAGCACCCCCAAGTCCTTCTCCTCAGGGCTGCTCTGAATCCATGCTCTGCCCAGCCTGTGTTTGTGC
The DNA here is from genome assembly GCF_028554395.1 of Pezoporus wallicus. NCBI lineage: Eukaryota > Metazoa > Chordata > Aves > Psittaciformes > Psittacidae > Pezoporus > Pezoporus wallicus. The sequence goes on from NW_026636248.1 coordinate 1,870,956, forward strand.
TTGGGATTGCCCCAATTCTGGTGTAGGACCTTGCACTGGGCCTTGCTGTACTTCAAAAGGTTGGCATTGGCCCACCTCTCAAATACGTCAAGGTCCCTCTGGATGGCATCCCTTCCCTCCAGCATGTCAACTTCACCACACAGCTCAGTGTTGTTGGCAAACTCGCTGAGGGCGCACTCAATCCCACTGCCCGTGTTACCGACAAAGATGTTAAACAGCGCCAGTCCCAATAGTGACCCCTGAGGGATGCCACTCATCACTGGCCTTCACTCGGACATCAAGCTGTTGACCACAACTTTGAGTCAACCAACCAATTCTTTATCCACCGAGTGGTCCATACGTCAAATCCATGACTCTCCAGTTTATTCAAGATAGTGATATTTTTAATGAAATGTGCTTTTTGGTATTGCTTCACAAATCACATATGTAGACGATGGCTACAATAACCAGTTTTGCCAATACTCCTGCACAGATCCCACGGGAAAGGTGCTTGGCTGACTCCAAAATCAAAGCATCCTGTGCACCACTACTCTTCTATTTCTCAAAACCTGATAACAGCACATGTGCAGGATTCCAAAGATTAAAAGGTGTCTTTACTGCCAAAATGCAGCAAATTTTACATGTTTCAAGAGTGTCTGCTCTGGCTGATCACAGCTATGCTATAACCTCCAAACCAGCAAGAAGACACAGTAATGATTTGCAAGAAGCCCGAGTTCTGTAACTAGTTTTTAAACTAGTTAAACAGGGGGAAGTAGGAGGGGATGATAAAAATCAGACAGTTGTTTTTACTTATGGAGCTTCGCAAACATGCCAAACACTTCCGAATCCCACCATAGTTCAGGAGCAGGAGACCTGCTCGAAATACCAACAGTACCTTTCCGAATGGTCTGTGGCATCTACAGGACACAGAATGGAGATCTATGTTAACAGGGGCATTCAATGTGCAACAAGTGTAGGATTCAGTCCAATGCCTCCCTAGAGGCTGCTGCAAGCTGTGGAGAAGCCCTTTGACTTTCATGGCTGGTGGGTCAGTGCTACAGAAAAACCAAACCAAAACACCACACAGAGGGGAAAGGAAAAGGTAAAAGCAGATTGCAAAGAGCTGGAGTGCTCTCCAAGAGGCTGAAGCACCCAGCTTCTGGAGGAACAACCACTGCTGCTACCAAATGACATGACACAGTATGATGCGGAGGTATTTGCTATTCAAAGGGATGAGTGTGCCAGAGGCAGGAATGGGAGCCAAGTAAATCCTCCTCTCTCCCAACCTGAGCACGACAGCAGAGGAAGGAGTTGACATCAGGTAGGTTTCGCTTTACTAAAAGGACTTTTTGTTTTGGTTTGGTTTTAAATCAACTTGCCTGCACCTGTCAGGGAGAAACCATCAACTCAGTGTAATCACAGAGATCTAGAGGGCAGCTCCTCCAGGATCATCCATCACACCCTGGTCCGGAGGAGTTGAAAAAGTTGTAATAAACACACTGCAAGCAAGCAAAGGCTAGAAGGCAAGATCAAAAGGTTTACCCGGCATGCCTAGCCATGGGAATGGGGAGCGCAGCTGCGTACATGAAAGGGTTACACCCAAAAAATGAATACGATTGCCAAGCAGGGTGGAAAGAACTTCTGTTTACAATTGCAAAGCCTCATGCTTCCATCATCAGCTGTTACAGAGCAGGAATCCTTCCCTGCAAAATTTTCCAATTACCTTCCTTGACTTTTTCTGCATGTCATATCCTTTCTTAGGGTTTGTTTGAAAAGTTCTTCTCTGGAGTGATGTTCCCATGCAAACCAAGAACTGAAAAAACAAAACCCAAAGCCCAAAAAACTCTGATGTCATCGGATGAGCTGTATATGCCAGTTCAGACAGGAGCATAATGGAAAAAAACCCAAATCACCCCCAACTATTTGCCCTGAATCAGGTTCAACTTTTCAGCTTTACCTGTACTAAAAAAAAGTGGTAACTTCTTGTGTCCTTATACAGGGTCCAATTAATGAAGTCATTTGAAAACACGCTCCACCCCCTCCAAGAAAAGGGATTTAAAAAGTAAAGCAAGCTGCCATTGCTCTCCTCTCCCCCGGAGCAAATGCAAGTTCTGAATATGCCTTTACGCGTTTAAAGAGATGGTCAACTTGAAAATAAAACTTTAAAAGGAGGAAAGAAAGATCACACAAGTCTTGGTTGTTGTTTTTCAAAGTACAACTGAAACTGACTGAGCGACTGCTGGTATTCTGAGGTCTCAGAAGCTTAAGATTGAGTCTTCCACAAGAAGGTATTCAGTACTGCAAAGAGGAGTTAAAAACAAGAAAAAGAAATGAATGGACATGAAACTCTTTGAGGCCAGTACATCACCAAAGATGAGACAAGGACTTTGCTAACCGTGGAGGCCATTTTGCTGGGAGGGAATTCAAACTCCTTCTGTTAAGAGATAAGGCTAAGAAAGTCATCACCGAACAGCTGCATTGAACTACTACTACTACTAACACAGCATTCTGCTTTCCTGGGATGGTTTGAAAGTTTGCTGTATTTTTATTGGACTTTCCAATGATGTCAGTTTGAGGCAGGGTTTAGGCGATTAATTGCTAAAGGGTGAGTCTAAAAAGGGTATAATTACTGCAGGGAGTGTCTGATGTGGGAAAGTGGCATTCCAGCTAGAGGGAGAGACGGGCCCATCTCTCCTGGGTCCCAATGAACTCACAGATATTGCATATGAGTGTTCCCCATCCTGTGCAGTTAGTTACAACCATGCAGTGCCACTGACCTCAGTTATTCTTCAGCAATTACTCAGGCAGCAGTGATTTCGTGTCCATCATTACTCGCTGTCACAGTGCTAGGAATGCAAGCACATCTTAAACCTTTAAGATATGTAGCCCTCGAGTTATTGCATCAGGCAATGGTTGCAAAACAGACAATTGCTGACTTCAGTGAGGTTGCATGGGTGTAACTGGGAACAAAATTTGGCCTGTAGCACTTGGAAGGGTTTCACTAAGGATATGGAAGAATCCTCATTTTGAAATAGCAGAGGAAGCCCTACCTCCCCTGCTGCCCATTGCCTGCCCACAAAAGCTGCCCATCCTCCTGTTACGAATGAGACAAATTCCAGGTGCCAACTTCATACATCCATCCTCCTTTAAACCTCTCCTTTAAATTCACCTCTCCCACAAATGCTGATGCGAGGCTACAGCTACCCCAGGAGTAAAACCGCTCATAATGAGCTACAGTTTTGTCATGCCTGCTGTTCGCTTCCTTCCCACACAGATCTGTGTGTCTTTTGCCTGTACTGCCCCTTGTGTACAAAGAAAACTCCCTAGAGGTATCACTCACTGGAGGCTTTTGCAAGAGCTGCTGTGCTGGTCTGGGAGCTTGTCTCTCTTTGTGGTCCTGGCTAACGTGACTATGAGATAGCAAAAAGCATCAGCTAGGAGCTGGCTCAAGTCCGAAGGTGCTCTTATCATACACCAACACCCTAAAGGCACGCATGGCTCACAGCATGGCACACACTGACAGTTCTATGCAATCTGTGCCTTACGCTGAAGGATTTCAATTGTGTCATCTTATTTTTCTCCTTCACTTGTTCCCTTTCAGTACAGAACTCATAGGTTCTCCTGGCTGCACTACCAGTAACAGCTACCTTCAAGACTTGATTAAAGTGCACTTCATTTTCATTTAAGCCTTACCACCAAACTAATTTTGTTACTCAGCTCCCATTTCTAACACTTCTAGCATCCGAGTCAGTACAAAGCAAGAGGACATTGCACCACCCAGCCTCACCAAATATCAATAAAATGTACTCATTAAGCATTTTTCAAAGCTACGCACAGAGCAATACAAACAGCACGGATATTGTTAATCCCATACAAATGGTAATCCTTCAGTTCTGCACTGCATAACCCATATGCAGCCACAGGGCACTCAGTGTAATTGATGGACTCTCCCTTAAAAGAGCCCGGCTGGTCACAGAAGGCTGATGTCTGGGTTCTATTTAAGTGGAACTCACTTAGTAATATCTGTGGGCACTGCTACTGCTTACCCCAAATGAAAAAGATGGAAGAGAGTTCCTGGTTCACCTGTGGTAGGAGGTCCGTGTCCATAGAACACGTTTGACAGGGACTTCCCAGTGTCTTGAGAAAGTTTGGTATTTAAGTGCTTGGAAAGCCAGCGCTGAAGGCAAGTTCAAATTGTTTTGTGACTCCTTTATGCAACAACAAATTTTGCCCTTTTTTTTTTTTAATAAATACTACAAGCTGGAGCTTGTTCAACTTTGAGGAAAGATCAGGACTGGCTTTTCTCTCCACCATCTATCATCTATATAAGGTCAAAACACATCTTCATGCAAGCACTTTGGATGACTGAGAGTGGTCACTACAAAGAGGGTATTTTCTTCTTTTCTCAGTACTTTGCAGTGCCATAAGCAGTAATCATTAGAAGTTTAAGAAAATAAATACCATACGTAACTGACTCTTCTGAACTTTCCTTTTAAATCCTTTAAAAGCAACTTTGAAGGAACCGCTCACTTTCTCCTGCTGCACTAATACCAATGTACAAGACCACCCAAAACGTGACATGTGCCTGTCTCCCCTACTCCTCTACAACTCTTCAGCCCCATTTTAAGCCAACCTTAAAGCTCCACTTGCATCAGTTGCACCAGGAGTTGAGCCTTTAGCAGGACTGAGCCCTTGTCTGGTCCCTCCCCAGTCCCAACAATGAATCGCACCCCTACTGCACTGATGCTCCTGATGTCATGGAGGCAAGTCACTGCAGATCTGCCACCTCAGTCACGTACCCCTGTAGGGAGTGGCTTCTCAAACGTGTCAAAACTGCCATGAGAAGAGTCTCCAGCCAGCTCTCCCTGCTGTTTCTTTGTTCTACCCCATGTGTAGCTGGTGTGTAGTCTATGATGAAGGTGAGGAGCGGAGGTCAGGTTGGACCAACAGGGGAGGGGAACTGGCAAACAGTAAGAGATCGGAGACAGCATCCAGAATGAGCAATGGTGCAGAAGGGGCTGGAGAACCACAGAGTGGCAACTCCTTCTGCTTCTCATCAACTGCTCTTTCCCCTCTAGCTTTGTCTACCAAGACATTGCTCCATCACTTGAGCTATCACCATCTCCAAAAATCAGCCATTTCCTGTATTTGCCACTATTAGAGCAAAGCAAGTTGTACAAACCGTGCATTTCACGCACTATGGGTTTACCTCCTTTCTTTCCTCAATGGCCCACCTATCTGTCAGACCTGAGGTCTACCATGCATAGTTGTAGCCCTCAAGTCCACATAAAGGCCCGTTTGTAGCCCAAAGAGACACAATGCTCTGCAACACATGCACACTTATACCCTGAAAACTCATGCCTGGACCACAGAATGAGAAACCTGATGCGGACAGAGGACAAACAATTCCTTAAGTTTTTTTTCTAACCAGAAGTATAAAGCCATGAAAAGTAACACCTTATCTCAAGCACACAAATTAGAAAGTTTCCCTTAGACAGCAACAACCAGGAAACACTCTGCTCTACATTTCTAGTAGCATTAGCCTTCATCTAGTCCTGCCAACTCACAGCTCGAGGCTCTGTACATCCCAAACTCAAACCCCAGTATGCAGACCAAAACTGGTCCTCTTACCGCCTCAGAGCAAACCTTACCCCAAACAACCTTATGCACCTGATCCCACCTCAACACTCAACCCTTACCAGATGCAGCAAGAAGCCTGTTTACCCAGCCCCATCTCTCCAAACCTTGCCTCCAACCTGCTTTGACTCTTTATAGGCTAACAGCAATCTTACCAATATGACGACTTTAACTTTTATGCCTTAAGAACACCAATCCGCACAGTGAAGAATCCAGAAAGAAATTACACCTTTTAAGACTTGCTGTCCCAGTCTCTAACCAAAGTGTTGGTAACAGACCAGCAACGTCTCCCTGCTCAGAATTCAGCATGATTTTTGATGGTACAAACATTCACTCGGACTTTGCAGAGCTGTCTATCCCAAGTCTCACCCATCTCTCAGGCAACCCACAGTCAGGGCTAAGGATGGAGAAGAATGAACAGATAAATTCATTGCTGGATCCTGTAAGTACCACCAAACTACTCTGATTCTGAGCAGTACCAGCCTAGCAAGCTGCTGTCTGCATCTGATCATGGGTTTAGATTTGGGAGTGAAGGGGCTGAAGAACCAGCTTTGTTTCTTGCTCCTTTAGGTGCCCTAGGACTGGGATGACAGCTGGTGCTTATCATATGCCCCAGGATGATGCCTGGGGAATACAGGACTTTCCTGTTTCAAGGTAAGGCTAGAGTTGGAACTCAGTGCTGAAGGCTGGAGGCAGTGAAAAGCTAGATGTGCCCCTGGACCCTGAGGAGTAGTGGGGGGGTGCAGCTGGCTGCAGAGAGAATACCAGACCTGCCTGAGTCTGGGAAGAGGGTGATAGCCCAGAGCTCATGTTGGACTGATTTCAAGGGTTGGGGCTCGGATTAGGTACAGGGATGCAAAGCAATGCTTAAGGGCAGGAATGCCAAGTAAACACTCTGGGTCTAGCAGCCTCCAAGAAGACAGCTATGAACCCAGCTTTCTGTCCTCATATCCCCACCACCAGCATTCATGCCAGCCCTTAGCCCAGTGCTAATGCTAGAAGAAGGGTCATTGCTTTTCATCCTGCTCTGCTTCGCAATACAGCTTGTTGACTTAAAAAATGAACCAGAAAGAAAACACACACTCAAAATCCCCATGCAACACCTGCCAGCTGCAAGTCCTACCCAACAGTCCCAGACTCACGGCCTTTGCAAACTCCATAGCAGACACAGGTGTCTGGGCTAGATTAGAGAATGTCTTAAATCTAGTGCTGTAGGCTAGGTCTAGCATTCACATTGTTGCTTAGGAGACCTTACAGATCTGCACAGGCTGTAGAAGTCAGAGGCAGGCTGCTGAACATCAGGAAAAAGGGCCAAGTTTGTTCTTACGTCAATCCTTCGAAAGTAAAACAGCTGGGGAGTGGGGGGGAAGAGCAGCTTCAACTCAGACTGTGTTTAGGGCTAGTTACTGTGGCAAAACAATTGCTAACTACTGCATTACACAAAAGGTGTTTATGCCTGTGAATTTGGACAATTGTAGAACAGCATCCTTACCATTTTGTAGATTCTCACAAGAAGCCTTCATACCTACAGGGGGTGGGGGAGGAGCATCCCTTGGTGTTGTCATGTGCCATCTAGAACCTCATCCTAAACCCAGCACTAATAGTATTACTGCAGCCCCTGCCTGTCCCAGCCCAGAATAAATTAAACCCCAGCACCTCAGAAAGTACAAAACTTTCTCCAAAAACTACATATGCAGTCTAGATGCCATGTGAAAACCCACCAGCATTTATAGAAAGTTATGTAGAGAACTGAAATACCAGTAGCACTTTATATGTATTAAGGAAGTCCAACACAGTCTGAGCAAGAACTTACTTCTCCCCCTAGAGGAGATGAAAACTAGCACAAGGAACACAAGATTTATGTCAAGATCAGGAAAATAAAGAGATGCTAAGGCAGAGGGTCAGGTTTTGCTTTGAAAATTTGTCTAGCAGGGTTTTAGAAGGACCAAAATTACGCCTGTAAGAACAGCAGAGTTAAAAAGTTACGTATTCATTTTAGCAGCAATGCCTTAGAAAGTAAATTCTCAATTAGCTTTTTGCATTTAAACAATCTGCGAAGCTGTTTGCTACAGAACACATTAAAACTTCATTGAGAGTGACAAAAGTTTCTTTAGGTCCTTCTTCACTCACCAAGTGCCAAAATCCTTCAATTTCTTTGGTGGGAAGGGGTGATGACAGGCAGGTCCCTGTAACCAGCCAAGAGACCCCTACACACTTTCCCACCCCAGTAGTCCCCCATCATTCCGCAAGCACACCCTGGGGGAGAAGCCCAGAGTGAAGGGTACACAGAGGCAAAGCACCTGCCATGTCCTGTATCTGTACATCACATTTACAGTATCATACTCCAACTGGCTATACAATTCTGCAGGTGAAAATAGCAGGTAAAGATTCAGCTGGAGAACCAGGTAAGCAGCCCAGTATTCTGGAATCCACCTCTCGCCTTTGCACCCCTTCATCATTAGCTTCTCCACTAGCTTTGGACCACAAACTGCAGGACATATTGGTCCTCAGAAAACGTTGGCTTTGCTGCTTTTGTATCTTGGAAGGAGCGCAGGTGTGACTCTTGCCTGAGCACACATGCCAAAAGCAAGCATGCAGCCTGCCACAGCTAGTTTTGCATTGTTTAATCAAAATATTTCAGCACAGAAATTAAAACCCTCTAAGGAGACATATCCTTATGCACAAAGCTGGTTTTACTGGCTTCATCATGGGGAAACCAAATCTGCAGAACTCCACCTTTCAATGTTCCTCTTGCTACATATAATATATAGTGTGGGAGAAACAACAAATTCATACCTGTCACAGACCTCGGAACCAAGATGAAGCCTGATGCCAACTGCTCAGAGTTGCAAACCAGCCATATGGTACTGTGGGACTTCAAGGAGATGGGAGGTGAAAACTCCACCACCTCACTGATGAATTTGTTTGCAGCTAAGCATATCTTAGCTAGGAGGATCTCCCTCCCAGTCCTACCCCCCAGCCCTCTCCCACTGAGTCCTAGTGAATGACTGGGAAGATGGGACTACTTGGGGACGCCCTGGAAGATAGGTTTAATTGCTTTTGTATGTTTTTATCTTTGATAGTTATAAATACTCTCACTCCACATACTTAAGCTTTCAAATATCACTAAATCCTTTGGCTGCAAATTCCCAGAAGTGCATTTTTCCAAGCATCTGACCTGCGCCTGAGAATTTGATGTTCTTACACAAGCTACTGGCATTCCTGCCCTGGCAAAACTACTCTGTCCACACAGCTGCCAGCAGCAGGGCACACTGTAAACATGCTGGTATGGCAAACAAAATGTGCGGGCCTTGTCAGATCCTAATACCTGTGGGGAGGGGAAAAAAACCCTACCCCATCATATATTGATATCAATAGAGCATAACTGAGCATCTCTGCTGCTTTGAACTTGGAAGCTTTTTCTTTTGCACAAGATACGAAGCCATGCCATCCCATCCACATCCTCCCCTATCAGCCCAGTGCCTTTTGGTAGTTGTGTCTAACATTTCTTAATGACCATTCTGTTGCTTCAGCCACCACCAGACAGATGGTTCATCTCAGGGTCTTGGCCCAAAGAGCTCCCATTCTTGTGGACTGCCTCACTTTGATACATCTCAAGCCGGCAATGGCCAGGACACATGAACTACCCTCACCACCCACATTAACAAGCACATACCCAGCTGCAACAGTTATCCCCAGGCCATCTGCACTTGGACATGGGCTTTTCTGGCATGTTCCACCTCAGGTGCTCTGCGAACACCCTGACTATGTAAACATGCCCTAGAGAAACACCTGAGGCAGCAGATAGGTCCTACTTGCACAGCCAGCACAGACAGTCCTGCTGCACTTCACTGCAAGCAAGGCTGCAATCTTAGATGGCTGATTTAGGACCACCTTCATGTGACAGAATGGCTAGAGCCAGGCAAACTTGATCAGGCTGTGGTGTATAGCCTAGGGGTAGACAAAGTTACGTGGGCTGGGATGTTTCCTCAAGCACAGATGATAGCAGCCTCCTTTCTCTGAAGTGCCTCCTCAGGTAAAGGAGGTAAACCCTCTACAGGGGGACGCCCACTTGGGCTCTGGGGGCTTCCAGCCACTTTGCCAAGAACTAGCATCTACCCTTGTCTTCAGAGCAGCGAACCCAAATGAAAGGGTTACTGTGTCTTGTGTCTGACAGCCCCTGACTCACACTGATCAGCCATAGACCAGTTTCCTGGTAGAATCACCCACTGCTGGGCTACATGAAGCTTCTTAGAGATTCACGTGTACTTAGCCCACTTCACCAAAAACACTAAGGTCTGCTCAACGGACAACCTGTTGCTGGAGGAAGGCAACAGCTTGGACACAGCCTCCCCCTAACCCTTACATACACTTCCTGGCGCACACACCTTTATGAACCACAACTGCCATCACAGATGCACACACCATAACCTGTCAGTCAGCAGGAATAATCCTCAATACAATGGGATTTCAAGGACAAAAGCACACAAAACTATTATTGTTTCAGTCACCTTCAGCACTGCACCTATGAACACAACCAGTCAGGTTCAGGGCAGCCATTACCAAGGCCACCTCTGCCTGACTATGTCACTACACAAGCTTCCATGTGAGCAAGGAAAAGCAGGAAATAATGCCATACATCTAGCGGCATCTCAGCCCTCGGCATTAAGACAAACAGCCATCAACAGCACTCCCTCACCTCTGAATGCAGGTCTTGCAGCTCCTCCTCCCTTCACTACCAAGTCAGAGGCTGCCCCCTTTCTTACACCTGATGTAATGCCATTTTCCAAAACAGGTATTTCATCTCAGTCTCCCAACAAACATCCCCACTTGATGAGGAAATACCAGTCTTGCTTCCCAACATGCTCCAGCAATACTGCCTACACTTAATGAATACTATACACGAGAGTGCTGTAAATCCTTGTATGGATAGGGAGAAAGGGAGCAGAGAGAGAGTGATGATCAGTTTCTCTCTCACCAGGTTTCTAGCCAAAGAGGATGTGAAGGTCACACTGGGGAATAAACCACATGTGCCATTGGACAACATCATCTCTCTTTTGGGTGCGGGAGTTGAGGAGCAGAGAGAAGAAAGCTTCAAAATATCCCTGACCAACCCATCATTGCTGGATATCCATTGATCGATAAAAGCTGTCCTCTGTCAACAGAGGATGCATGTCCTGCAAGCATAAACCCCTAAGGTCATCAACTCCACCCCAAACGTGGGATAACGCAAATATCAAGATACATACTGGAATCAGAACCTTCCTCTGTGCTGGCACAGGGAGTTCTGAAACTACAAGCAGTGGGAGAAGGAAGCTGATGTGCTACAGCATGGAGAGGACACCTCTCCCAAGACTTGTCAACCTCAGTAGCCAAAGAGGCTGCCAAGAGAGGTGGCCTGTCTTCAGTACAGCACCTGTGCCTCAGCCCAAGTGAGTCTGCCAAATTCTCCCTACTGAAGAGCTGAGGCACCTCAGTACAACATGGACTGGTAATGCTGAGCCATACCATAGAGAGATCCTGTCACAAGACTTCAGACAGCCTTGAATTCAAACATACATGACTAATCTTGACAGCAAACATCCATCTGACCAGCTCACAAAATAATTAGATCATAATATTTTTAAGAGAAGGAGTACCCTATGTTGTGATCCAAGGAAAAAAGAAAAGATCATCGGGCTTTGGTCTGTTTGAGTCCACCTGATGACAGCTTCAGAAGGGCACAGGGCAATGAGGACAGCTGCCTCCCAAATCACAAAACTCAGCTTTCAGTAAGAAAATGTCAAAGGTAATGCAAGCACAGGGAGGCAGCAAAGGCACAATGTCAGGACGGTTATCCACAGGTGACTGCAGAAGACAGCTAACAAAATTTGCTTCCATACAGCAAAGAAGGCATGGGCCTTTGAACAGCCATTCCTCCTCCTCCAGAAATCTGTTTGAACTCAATTTTTGAACAGCACTCTGCTCTGGAACAAACTGAACTAGCTTGTATGCAGTGTGAGGCAGGGGAAAGACCCCAGGAACAAAGCAATGTGAGTTTAACAACAGGTTAAACCTGCATAGGCAAAGGATTTTAACATGCACAAGTGTTAAACTCGCTCTTTCCTTTGAAAAAACCAATAGCATACTACTCTGTTCAAACAATTACACCATGTTATTAACAAAATCACTCTCAGAATTAATACTGTATGTATATAAATAAAGGATTTTTAATTTTTAAAAAGATGGTGACTAAATAACCCACAACAAACCATCCCTTTCCCCAAGCCAAAGCTGACTTTATTTGCCTTTCTTCATTTTTGCAGTCTTTTCTTTCCGCTTCTTCACATGCTTTGGGATTTTGTTTTTTCTCTTCTCTCTTTGGGCTTCTTTAACCATCTTTTTCCTTTCCTATAAAGAGCCAAACAGCAATCATTTAAAGCCAGAAGAAAAAGAGAGATTTTTGAGCAGGTCAATCAATTGTTATATTAACAAGTTAGTTAACACACCACATAAAAGTGAGGTTAACAGGAAGAAATAAAAACTAAAAGTCAATAAGGAATGGTGAGGGGAAAGAAAAAAGGAAGTACAGTTTGGAGGTGGAGCTACAAACTGCACACTGGTAATGGCAAAGCAAAATTCAAACTAGTTAAAACCTGAGCTTCAAGCGACCTTTGAAGAAAGGGAACAAAAGACACTCTTAACTCATGCTATTTACACCGAAGATTACAACAGGATGCCTGATCTAAGTTTTCTGCTACCCACAGGACTACTGTGTTTCTATATGTTATGCAAAAACACTGACCCAGTAACTACGGGTAACTCAGAACAAGCTGATCATCATCAAGATTGTCAAGAAAAGGTGCTATGCTACTGCAATATACTATAATTTGTGCCAGACAGTAAATAGACTACACTCAACTAGAAAACACCAAGTCAGCCTAATACGACTTGGGGATCAGAGTAATTGCTGCTAATCAGTTGTTCAACCTACAACTGAACACACAGGTTACCAAAAAACTCATCTTACTCAAAAAGAAGTCCAAATGAAAACCCACCTATAAGATGGGAAATGATCAAGACTTGCCTGCTTCGTATCTGAAAGGCAGGAGCTCTAGATTGACAGAAAGTCTCCAGTAGAGCACTACATTTTTATCTCACAGATATGGAATGAATTAGCCTACCTTTCCTAGGAAGAAAAGCCTAACAAGCAAACACCCAAATCTTGAACCCGTTAAGCCCAGCAAGTTTCATCCTTCTTTTGCAGAGCACCTAAAAAGCTGCCAAAAACCTCTCACCCATGGCTGATACTCTGCAGAAAAGCCTCATGAAAACAGAGCATACTTGTTCTGCATTTTGGAAAATAAAACCTTAAAAAAAAAAACACCAAACTCAAACCATAAGCCCTTTGCATGATTGTGTTACATCTCTTGCCCACAGCAAAGCTAGCCAGTCTCTACTAATGGTACTGCAAAAGCCACTGTGGTACAAACATTGTCATCAAGTCTCCAGTTCTACAGATCAACTGGGCTCGGCTCCCTGGGCATAAGGAGTTTAATCAGGGACCACAAACCTGAACAGCAAAGCCTGGAAGAGTAGCCAGAGGCACTGAAAAATTGCCCAGGCTTCACTAAGTTCTGCTTTGTGTACCCTTAGAATTCCCTCCAGAGATCTCTCTTCTAGCTTTGTCTAGGCTAGAGAGAGCTATGTTATATGTTCCTCTACATTAAAAAAACATACTAATAAAAGCATGCACAATGAAATTCACTTTCTCTGCTCTCATTCTGCACAACACGAAACATGCATAATTTGCTTCAGACAAGAAGTAGCAAGGACCACTCAGAACTACGTTCATATTTTTTTCCTATCACATCAGCAGAAGTGGGGAAAAAGTCAACAATTCCTGGACCGCCGACCTTTTTATCCATGCCAACTTCAGCAGGTTTATCTTTGGGATGTACAGATTCTTTACAGCCTGAATCAGAGTACTCTGAGCTGCCATCATCATCAGAGTCTGTTTCTGACACATCTGCCTTCTTTTCAAGAAGGGCAGGAATCTGTAATATATATCAAAAGAGAATTGTATCAAACAAAAAAAAGACTAATGACAATATATAGACACATAGACACTATATACATAAAAAACCCAAACCAGAATCTGCTGCAAAGAAATGCTTGAGCAAGCTTGTCTGCTCTCCTTTACTATAGCCATCACCCAAGTCTCAAGAAAAAGAATGAAAAGTAGGTTAATCCAAACTAAGAACAAAGAATCTAGAATGTGCAACACAGATTTTTAGGTCAGGGATCACACTGCAGCTGTATTGGCACTTCCAAACTAATTTCCATAAGTTAATCAGCGATTTGCTAACATATGTGGAAGCCAATTTTAAATCATGCCTGGATTATACCCAAATCTACCTTGGGGGCACTGTATGTACACTCTATTGTGAGCACACATATCTACACTGGAAAATTCATTTGATTCACTGTGCCACAGCCTGATCCCATACATTTTTATATATCAGAACATTTACAGAGGAGAATCCACACAGGGCTTCTGCCTTTAATTTAATTGCTACAAACTAATTTGTACCCAACTTCTTATCCAACATGCTTTACAGAAGTGTCACTGTCAAGTACTTCAAACATAGTAAGGCATAATATCTTACACCTTATATTGCAGGGTTGTTCTTTGAACCCAGGACACACAGTAATTACAACAAAGCTACCCTGAACATAAAAACACTTGCAGTCATGCTACAATTTAAATCAATTAAGTTTTCCGTAACTGGAAAATATCTGCCCTCCTCTCCACCTTAAACATCATGGCCATAGTAAGGATCATCATTTCATTCTTAAGCAACCCATCATCAGCCACAGTGCACGGAAGCAATTCATGAGGTGCAGACACACTGTCTGGTCACTTTGCAGACAAGAGGCTTCTTTCTTGATGCCAGCTGCAAGACAAGGCATTCACTGTGGTCCCTGAAAGTGCTTTTCTGAGAACAGCTAAAATTAAGGCTTTCAAAAAGACCCTCTTACCTCCTGAACACCAGACAAATCCTTCTTCAGTCCCGTCACAGTCTGGTAGAGAATCTACAACCAGGGAGAGAGAAAGAAAATTACATCATCAAAATACGAGCCTAACCAGGGGATTTTAAAGTATGGCACTAGATTCAGTACTCCACACCTTGGTAACAAGGCTTCTGGTTTTGTTTGTTGCTATCAGTTTCCAGTAAGAATTCTCCATATTCCCTCCCTCTTTTTTACAGTGTCTCAGCATGTCTACTTACATTATCTTGCTGAACATTCAGTGCCATGTCCTCTTCTTTCAATTTCATCATTATATCCACATCTCTCTCATAGTTTTTAACATCGGTCAAAGTTCGAGGTATGTAAGCCTTCTTAAACACCTAGTAGAGGGAAAGGAAACACAGGCTCTCTAATTTACATATAGTTTCATGATGTTCTTTCCTCCTAATTGTGCATCCTTAAGAGAATAATCATGAACGATTTCATGGCTCAGAGAAACTAAAAATACAGACTATCTGTTTTTTGCAAGAGAGGACTTATCATGCCAGCTACATATTATTGATAGATGATGACTAAAGGCTGCTTTCTTATCATGACTACCACCAGGCACTTACAAACTTCTCCAATCCTTCCAACTTCCTCTCAACTTGAGCCATATTTTATATTCTAAGGATTTCCTCTAATGTTTTTATTGTGATGTTTACGATGCCTTCAGGAGGAAACTCCATTAAAATGCACTGTTAGAACTTGATCTCTTTATATAACAATACCTGCTACAACCTACAATCCAACTCACAAAAGGTTCCTGCAGCAGTACAGTATGGTAAAACCTAACTGCAGTATGAACACCACCACATTTAAAATTTGTCATGCACTCTTTCTGAAACAGTCCTCCAGCAAACTTAAGTCACTACCAGATCAGAGGGGGTATTTTGCTTCTCTTCTTCACGGCATCAGTTCAGTTCCAGTAGAAACTCAGTACGCTTTACGATCATAGCTGCTAGACTAAGTGCTGTGCAAAAAAGCAGAGACTTCAACCTCCACAGAGCTTGCCCTTAATCAGCTCTACTCTTGTGATGAAGGGAGTAGCACAAGCTAGCCATGGTCACATGAGAAGTCTAAGTATCTGAGCCTAGAGTTCAGAAGTTGTATGCTTAAGAAACAAAACAAAAAAATCTTTCCTTGGCCAAGCTTGAGCCAGCAGCAGTTAGTAAAACTTGCAGAGCTCCAAGAGAAAAAGAAACGTCTCTGATAAAACAAGCAGCATTGACTCCAAAGATATTCTCCATGTGAACCAGTACAAATAAGTTCTCAGTGATACAAATTCTGCTCAACACAGAGTTGGCTGGGGGTTTTTTGTTTGTTTCATTTGGGAGAAAGGAAAAACTTTTCCGAAACACACATATAAGACAAAGATAGAAATTGTTTTGCTTTACATCAAGCCTTTTCAGAATGTTAGCAGTTTTCTGTAATGGACTTGAAAAGGCTTCACTTACTGTAAAAGTAAAAGAGAGAATCAGTACATGGAAGAACTGAATTGGACTGGGCCTGGACCTAGGTAGACAATTTCGTCAATGCACACATCCAAATATCCTGCTTCTGAATCACTGGTCTAAAACCACCTGCAAATCACATCTATCCACTCCAGTTTTTTCATTAACTGAACATGAATTGGGAAATATATCAAGGGACCTAGCTTCATGCAAACACTGGTTTAGGAAATGGAATATTTGCCTTCCAAAACCTTATCATTGTCAGGTTTTACACAGGGCATCTCTTAATGCTTCACATCTCAACTAGCTCAAGACATCTCTATCACAAACAGCGATTTGCTTATCAACGGTACACTTTGCCAAATAGAAGAGGACATTTTTCATTGTTTAGAAAAGGCAACGTAAATATTAATTTTGTAGCAAAAAACCTCACTTACTTCCTCATCCACTTTATCCTGGCTGGATCTTTCCTCCTCTGTTCTTTTGGATGCTATTTCCATTGCCTAAAGAAACATAAAACAATACAAAGTCATCACTCTAGAATCGCATCACTTAAGCCAGTTAACCATTCCCATCTGTGTTTCTCCCTGTATCCCATCCACGCTGTCACTCACAAATACTCCAGCCTCCCCTATGGCAATGCCTTGAGCGACACCTAGTGGTAAGCAACGTTTCTACGAAGCACATTTGAAGCTGCAGATCTGCTCCATTAAGAGGGAAAACATGCTTGCTGCTCCTCCCGGACCGAATTATGGCAGGCTCA
Organism: Pezoporus wallicus; assembly: GCF_028554395.1. Classification (NCBI taxonomy): domain Eukaryota; kingdom Metazoa; phylum Chordata; class Aves; order Psittaciformes; family Psittacidae; genus Pezoporus; species Pezoporus wallicus. The sequence goes on from NW_026636248.1 coordinate 1,887,840, forward strand.
GCATGACTACAGGACATACCAGTCCAAGGAGAATACAGTGAGCAGCGTTCAGTCCTGGAACTTGGCTCTTCTCACACATGGAGCAAGCAAGACGACACAGCACAGCTCTGTTTTGTTCAACCGCAACATGATAGAAAGTACAGAGCACCTGGAAAACTCCACGCTGTACTGGTATTTTGACCACAGTCACATGGTCTTGACCACAAAAGACACATCAAATCTTCACTCTGAACATAGTATATGTGTTTGCCATTTCTCTTGTGTTAATTTAAAAAGCTCTGCCAAACACACAGTCCCCCCTTTTTAAAGAAACATCTAACTGGGAGCAGAAGATTGACAGCTACAGATGAAATACATGGGTGCGGATAGCAGGTTTCCACCTCCTGAAATCAGTGTGTTTTGCCAGCCAATAAATTTGGCTAGCAAGACCACATACCTAGGAGTAACACTGCCCTGAGTCATTTGCTTCCTCCCTCAGCCCACCCTGCTCAAATTTGTATCCTTAACCCCATTCTCTATATAAGCATGGTCATATTTCTGCAGAGCTTCTTGTTGCCACAAGAAAGAACTAATTTAAAGCACCTGAAACAGCCATTTGAGTTTTCATGATGAGATATTTAGAGAAAACATAGAATGAAAGTGATGACATCCTATAATGGTATAAACAGAAAAGACCTGTATGCATTTCTGCATACGATCAGCATAATATGATGTCATGTACCAGCTTCCTTGAATAGCAGGATGAATACTACATGACATGAAGGACCTTGAACTAGGTCTGATTTTATTGTTCATGTCCTCCTACATAAGCAACAAGGCCATGAGGTCTTACCTTAGACAGATAGTCATCAATGTTCTCGCTTGTGATAGAAGGATCAGTGATAAACTCAAACAGCTCCCTCACAGTCATCACTGCAACATGGTGCTTCTGGAAAAAGTCTACCAGAAAACAAGGGCAGAGACAAACACCATAAGTAATTATATGTAACATAAGCAGCTGTGATGTTAAAGTGACAGTTACAGCAAGCCAGCAGCCCTGATGACTTGGTGAAGTCTCAGCAGCATGTACTGCACCATATTGGGTTTAGTTATCAGATGATTCTTGGCCATCTGAAAAAAAACTGTTCATCTTCCAGATGCAACAAACAATGAAAGGAGAATAACTGGATAAATACAAAAGCCAAATCAATTTCAGCAAGGAGCCAGACTGAATGGAGTAGGGGCTAAGCAGTAAAAAATTCAAGACGGGTGTAGTATTTGCAGTGACTAAGATGAAAAATGTATTTCAAAGAATAACAAATGGAGACCTCAAGCTTTTACAAAAGTAAAACAGAAGTACCCACTGAAACACAGTACAGACTAATGACTTCCCTAAAAGGGAAGATATTAGCATACCAGATTTTTCCTCAGTAACACATTCAGAATTGGTTCAAGTATAACCAAATTCAGAGGCTGTGCTTTTGCACTAAAGAACAGTAATGAAAGACACTGCATACCGCTTAATAAGCGTATCCCACTAAAGTTCTCAGATTTCTCCCCATGAGAAATTAAATCACAGAAAGAACAAAGAAAGACTTCGTTTGGAGGCAGCTCTCTGTGCCCATGGAACCACAAGTCTCTGCAATGATCACAGCTAGGGCAGAGCAAGGTGTTTCTCAGTCTCCGTAGGAGGACTACGCAGAGAAAGTTGCAGTGACAGAAAGCAAACAAAACACCAAAACCACTGCAGCTCACTGAAGCGCTAGGACACTTAGCAAGAACAAGCTAAAAGACATGAAGAAGAGCAAGGGTGCAAGTATCTGAGCCAGAAGGGGGTTATTAGAAATCCATGAACAGAAAAGGAGCAAGGAAAAACAAGCAAGCACACTGGCTATCAACAAACACACAGCATCAAAATGCACACAGTTCTATTCCCACAGACTTTCAAAAGTCTCTGAAAAATTAGGAAAAAGTCAATGGTAAAAGAAAGGGGGGCCAAAAACAGCTCGCAGGGACAGACTTCTTGCTCTCAGGGAGAAACACACCCTGCCAGCTGTGTGTCTGTTACACAACATGCATATTCACACATGAAGACCAAATTTTCCAGAGAAAAATACCATGAAGGTACCTTATTTATCAAAATACTATGACAAGTGATAACATCTCTAATAAATTACTCCAAGCCTTGATCCCCTCATCTGACCTGGACAAGTAAGTGCAGGGAACTTTGTAACGCATGGTAACTTCTTGCCAGCTGAGGAATTTCAGATGTGGATTCCACCCACAGAAAGAAACACAGTAAGTGGGCAGAGTCCTTTAAGAAGGGAAGTTAAAACTGGAGTGGGCACTGCTGCAGACTGGGACTGACCTCAGATCTATCATATTTATGAGCTCTTAGAATAGTTAGGGTTAGAAATGACCTTAAGATCATTTAGTTCTAACCCACCTGCCATGGGCAGGGATGCCTCACACTAGACTATGCCACCCAAGGCTCTGTCCAACCTGGCCTTCAACACTGCCAGGGACAGACCTCACTTTGGGCAGATGATTTCTGGCAGGATAGGCTGCACTCTTCTGAACTTGGACCAGTACATTTCTCCCTGAGGAAGTCATGAGAGCCTAGGAGAGGGAGTATTTTAATGGAAGTTTGACAGCCTCTACAGTCAGTTATACCTGAAAGAACAGAGGTGAACACAGTTCACCTTCCTAAATAAACCAGCTATCAGAACCAAAGTTGAAGTGCAGCCCACTCACCATTAACATTGGCACAATCCTTACGCAGGAACTCCAGTGCGTGTGGGTGGTCATGTTCCACAGCCTGAGACACATCAATGATGTACACATCCCCACTGTGGTACCTGCAAACAAAAAACCAAAAAAATCCAACACGTGCAGAGCTGCACTAACTCAACCACTGTTACATGGGAGATTATGAAGGGGCATGGAACAAACTGTGCTTTAAACTTAAGAACCAGCAATCTCAACATATTTCTCTATCATACACCTCACATATTAGAACCAAAGTGGCTTTTTTGTGTCAAACCTTTCCAACCCTCTACACGAGCTTTATTATTAAACTTTAAAGAAATCATCTTCCCATGAACACAAAAAGCAGCATTACGAGTAGGGGGAGAAAAAGGAAAAATAAAAGTACCTTATTAATTTGTTCTCTAGTTGAGAGTTTTTGTTTGCAAGGGGGTTGCGGTTTGTTGGGTTTTAGCTTTCTTTTTTCCTCTTTGTTTGTTTGTTTGGAGTTGGGTTGGGGTTTTTTTGGTGGTTGGCTGGGGTTTTGGGGTGTTTTCATGCGCAGTTTGTTGGCTTTTTTTTTTAAACAGAGAAAGCTCAGATCTGGGTCAAAAGCTACATAATTCATTAAGTTATAAAACCAAGTCACAAAAGGGGCCCCACCCTCCCCCAGAGGTAGATTAGTACTCTTACTTAGATGTTGCCAATGCATACATTTTAGATGTCACAACTTGGAGCAAAGTTTAGAAACATACAGCATATTAAATTCACTGAGATCTGCGTGAACAAGTCTGGCATCTTGGTACATTCTTCTCATGTATTGGATGATTTGCAGGTACAGCTCCCGAACTTTGGAGTCAGATAACTGAGCATTCTTCAGCAGAGGAGCAGGCCTTCAAATTACAATACAAATAACAGAAAGTGAATACTTTTTCCTTCTTCATACCAGCTGCAAATGCTTTAATTCTTGTACCTGATCTTCATGCTCAGTGTGTCAAGCAAGTCAGTATGAGCAGCTAAGTACATGGAGCCAGCATGAAGAGCAGCAAAGCACGGTATAAGCTTGCCAAAGATGCTGGAGCTCTGTTTTGTGAGTTAATTTGGACCATGCCACATAAATGTTTGTACTACAAAATGATGAGCTATCTTTATATATGATTAGCAAACCTTTCCAGTCTTAATCTCCAAGTAAGCTTATTTATGAATTCATTACACACACAGCCAAGGCTTCAGAATCATGTAGATTGTCTGCAGTAGTAGTGGCAAATGTCTGGGTATTCTAAAAGTTACATGCAGATGGAAGTGTAACATGTTAATTTTATAGGCCTAAAGTAATAATAAGTAAAGCCAGAGAATTGGTTGGTTTGGTTTTAAGAAACCTTTGTGGAAAACTACTAATAAATATTTGATTTTCTAAGGTTACTTACCTATCACCTTTACCAATAAAGCCCATGAGAAGCACATGACTTCTTAGCATAATTGGCTCTGGGCAAGGTATCTGGGCTGTGTTCAACCTGTAACACAGGAACAAAGCCACAGAAAAATTAAAACGAACTCTACTGTTTGCATTGCACTTCTGCCTATAGGAACTCTGTTGCTTTAAGCATCATACACAGGAAGAGCTCCTCTACTCAGGAAACTCTCATTTGTTAAGAACAACTAGGAAATGAAAAAAAACCACAACCATTTTGGCTCTGACCCTTCTCTAAGCACACTTGTGTCAGACAAAGAATCTTTACACAGTTCAGGTTAATCCTAGATTAACCTGTATCATGCACCATGTCGTTCCTCAGCAGCAGTTATTTCTAGTTTTTCCTCACTTTTCAGTCGTATCAAACTGGGAGTTTAGACACTGAAAAGCTTAGAGCAAGTCAAAGGAGTATCTTTATTCCTCCCTCCCCTTTCTTTTCTCCCCCACAGGGAAGCTTAAGACACTTTATGAATACCCCAGAGACCTAGAAGGTAGAGGTAGCCACAACCTAGCAATAGGAGAGTACCTCCTATAAAAGTTTCAGATACCTTTTGATGCTCAAATAAAAACTGGACTAATCACCTTATTAAATTCCTCATTTCTTTTTCAGCCCATGTCTTCACCATTTTTCTTGGGTTGCCTTTACAATATCCATGACGAAATCTTTAAATAAAGAAGCCAACAGGGACTCTTAGCTAAACAATGCAGTATTAGCACCAGTGACTTTACCACCTTTCAAACAATGCCTTTTTCCCAGTAAAACCAGGCAGGAATCAACTCACCTGAATTCACCACTCACATACTTATCCCGATCTTTAAACATCAGGATAGATGTTTTGTAAATCTTTATTGCTCTGTTCTCCCCACTTGCAGTACTGGCATGATACACATTAGCCTATCAAATTATAAAGGGAAGAAATAACATTAAATAAAAACTCTTTAAACCAGGATAACCTCTCCTTTTCTCTTTCCAACACCTGGGAAAGATCTGATAAAATGATCTGATCTCACCCCAGCCTCTACATAGCACCCAGCTGAGTGCACAAGGGCAGTTTACAGGAAGTACATGAGACTGGGTAGGGGTGTGAAATGCATATGAGACAAAAATAACAATGCACAAGAAAACTCCACCTCGTTCACATTTTGGAGACTGAAACAAGCTCTTGTGCAAAGGGTTAATTTGAGTCGGTGCACTACTTTGGCTCTAAAGCATAACCCAAATACCTCATATTGACACCTCTGCACAGGGTGGAATTATGCCTTTAATCAGCATCCAAGGACTTGGAAGAAAAGCAGATCTGCCCAGGTGGCTAAGCATTCTAGGACTGATTTATTAATTTACTTGGAAACTTGTTTTCTGGTTTTAATTATCTGCAATATTACTTGATAATAACAGCACGCAAACATGCTCATTTTGTAAAAGCAATGAAGATTCAACAGCATTTTAAACAGAATTTTGTTACACCATTTAGATACTTCCATGTCTGCCGACATGTGGAGCTGGTCTGATCTGCATGTAAGAGAGTCTCACGTGAAGAAAGAACTACCTGGCTTTGTATGTTTTTTTATGCACTGTTTAACAGCATGTGTACATATATACATAACCATCAAAAAATTTCAGTTGCAGCATACAATTAACAAGATCCACAAATATAAGATAACATTTAAGTATTCTGAGAAATCTTTCATACTTGGGGAAACTTGTTTTCTATAAATTGCATTTTATCTTAACATAACTTCCTACCAATCAAGCAACACAGAGAAATAAATAGTGCTAAACCCTAGTATTTCATCTGTCATCATCTGAGCAGCATAAGCTTCTACTTAGCTTACTAAGACTATTATACCATTTGTAATAAAACTTACTTCTTTCCCTGTGCTGATGCAGCCATTGATTTCTGATATGACACCTCTAGTTAGCATCTTGAACAGAATCATCCGGGTCCTTGGATCTAACACCTCAAATTTAATACAGAATAGTCAGCACAATGGATGTCTTTGAAGAAGAGAAAACCTAACAATACAGTCCAGACTTAGCACCATATTAAAGGACCCATGGCATCAGACTATTCTTAAGGATCAAATGATAATCCAAACAGCAACCACTCTGAATTTTCCCATGATTCTAGAATGATACTTTACTTTCTTTTTCAACATTACTTTTCTCTTTCTTAAACTAAGCATATGTCCTTGAGCTACCTCTAGAAGAGACGTAAAAGAACAATTTCCCCACCCACAGTTGCATTCAATGTGTTAAAATAAGTTTTCTCTTGATACACAGCTATTATAACTGGGATAGAGCAGCTTTCTGGCCTTCAGTCAGTAATATTTCAGTCTTGCTAAAGAAGAAAAAACCCAAACCCAGCATCTCTTTATTGCTCTTTGGAATTTAGTACGAGTTTAAGATGGAATTCTGCCTTGCAAAACATAATGCTAAGCACAAAAATAAGCTAAAAATGTTTATGGAAGCAAGTACAACCTTCATACAAGAAACAAAGAAGAAACAGGTCAGTTCAGGATAACCTGTTTCAGCTGGGATAGAGCTCATTTTTTTCATAGTAGCTGGTACAGGTCTGTGTTTTGGATTTACTGTGAGAATAATGTTGATAACACACCAATGTTTTAGCTGTCAATAAGGAGCGCTTGCTCTAAATAAAGGACTTCTCATTTTCCCATGCTCTGCCAGTCAGGAGGGGCACAAGAAGCCAGGAGGCAGCATTGGCAGGACACCTGACCTGAACAAGCCGAAGGGACATTCCATACCAGAGATCGTTCTGCTCAGCATCTAAACTGTGGAGTCTGGCTGGCAGCCACTGACCACTGTTCAGGGACAAGCTGGGTAGCAGGTGATGAGCAGTTGTATTGTGTATCACTTGTGCTTCCCAAATCTTAATCCTCTTCTTCTCTTTTTTTCCTGTTATTGTTATTATTATTTCTATTATAATTAATTTAATTTCAATTATTAAACTCTTCTTATCTCAATCCACAGGTTTTATCTTTTCCCATTCTTCTCCCCATCCCATTAAGGGGGCAGAGAAGGAGTGAACAAGCAGCTGTGTCTACTTCATTGCCAGCTGGGGTTAAACCTCAACATCATTTTACTGTTGATTCCACAATTTCACATTATTTATTCCAGTCAAAAGATAAATTTGATGAATTAGGGACTTACCTGTTCTACTGTTGCTCTGTCTGACTTGTCTTTGACTCGATACCTAGCAAAAGTGAAAAAAAAATTATACAAACCCACATATGGATTCAGTACTTCAGAGTAAAACATCACATTCTCTATCACTGATGACAGCCTCCAGAAGTAAGGCTTTCAGTTCATACAAAAGCAAAGGTTTCTCCTGCAGGTGAGAGGGACTAGGGAGAGAAACCCATAAACATCAGTGCCCTTCACTCTTATAGTATCTTATTGCCTCCTTTGAACTATGCTTATTCAGGAGAAAACAGTATCCGTCTTAACAACTTAGGGCTGTAAGCTGCAGGCTTAGTACCACCTTTCCCTCACCAAATCACAGCAGAAGGAAATGATGAAGGAAGAGAAAAGGCTTTCAGTACCTTTTTAGCCCAACATCTTAAGGGCCTCTGTTTAGAAACAGGATAGCAGCAATAAAGTAGTCTCTTTCTAGTGGAATGACACCCATCACTTCCATCTTACTACACCAATACAATCAGATGTGCTACCAGAAGCAGCAACAGAAGAATCAAAACTTTGGAATGATTCACGCAATTGACTGGGAAACCAAAAGATTTAAATCAAAAGGCAAACTGCATGCAGACTGCTTACAGATTTAAGTTTTTCTTAACAAATTTATTCAAAACTCAGGTTCACACTAGGAAATAAGAACTACTCTTCTGGGTTCAAATTATTTGATTGAAAATAGAACCACGAATAATACTCACATGTCTGCTTCCTTCTGTCTAGACTTTTCCGTGACTCTGTTTATAACAGAGTCATCAAAATTCAACTTATCTGAAAAACGCGTAAGATAAAAGAAAAAAAATCCAAATAAGTTTAACAATTGCCCCTATAATTCTGTGGCCAGTCAATATGCCACAAAACAATGTTAAAAGACAGGTGGAGCTCTCTGTAACAAGCACAGAAGCTTAGCTACATACTAAAGTTAACCTAACTTTCCACTATGTCTACACAGATGACTGAGATAGTCCCAGAGACCTGGAGATGCAATGCCATCCAGAAGTAATGCCCTTTGGATAACGCTTCACCTTTAAAGTTTTCTTCCTTTTTCTTATCACAATCAAATGCAAATTTTTAAGTAATAGCCTCCAGGATTCTTTCCGCATGATATATTTTAAATGGCGTTTGATTAATGGCTAAATGTATAAAAGCTGCTGTATTTTGGTATATATACCAGCACCACTCTTTTGAATCTTCATTTTAGAACCACTTCATTATAAAGGAAAACACAACCTCTGCTTACTACCCTGTCAAAAGCCCCCAGTCACATCTAGCCCTAACAGCCTAACAGGCTGACCTGAACTGGCATTTCCATCACATGGTAAACACCAAACTACACTGGCTAGGACAGCAGCCCCTTCACTCATCACAGAAAGTCTACCCCATTTTTTCATCTGTTTGACAACTGTTAACTCACTCCAGTGAGTTCTGGCATAAAGTAAGCTAAATTAGTCTGAGAATATCACAGAGAGGTATCTGGTTTCATAAAGACAACAACGCAATTATACTCACCTAAATTAATTTTATGTTCAAATTTCCTTAAAGCCTTGTCTGTAGGGGTAGACATTTTTGCTGAATAGCAACTAGGGGTCTGTTTATTTGCCTGAAACAAAGGATTTGTTAATGTAAGTTGCCTTCCTAAATAGCCCTTTTAAATACAGACAATATCACTGGAAAAAAAATCAGCTCAAATGCCTATTCCTAGAACTAAAGAAGGAAAACCAGAAAAGGTGAGGCAATGAATTAACATTAGATTTTATTTAATTCAAGAAATTAAAATACAGGTGACGCACCAGTTAAATATTAAAAAAAGTGCCCCAATTCAGAGTTCTTTTTAATCTGGAAATTCAGCTGCAAGTCTTTCACTTTAATACTTTTCCTATCTGTAACAGGAAGAGAAAGAGCAGACAGAAGCAAGGAGAAAAATGAGAGGAAGAAACAAAAAGCTAATAACAAGCAGGTATGGTCTTAATTTTAAATAGAAAGGATGAGGAATATGCTGAAAACCACAGAGGATAAATATCAAAAGGTAAGCAAAATCAGCAGAGATCAGCCCGGGCAAGGAAAGGAAAGTTGAAGAAGGTAAGGAACAGAAAGAAAAGTGCAATGACAAAGAGAATCCAGTGATAGAGTTTGAGAAAAGGAAATGAAGCAGAGCTCTGGCTACATCATATATATACACATGGCATGGCAGATGAACAAGAGTCAAAGGAAGGGCATTCTCTCAAGCTAAAATTTTCCGTTTGAATTTATGCTCAACACAATACTAATGAAGAATAATGCCTTCAGGTTAGCCCCATTTGCTCTCAGGCACCCTTTATACTCACAAAGTAGCCTTCAACACACCTGAGGATTGCATCCACCAGCAGTACTGTGGCACTTTGTGAGTCTTCCCACTTCATCATCCCAGTCCCAGTCTTCATCTTCCTCTTCATCGTCATCATCACCATCTCCTTCCTCAGTGTTAAATTCTTCACATATGCTTGACTGGCAGTTGGTGACCTCACCTTCTTCAGCTATTTCTGTTTCTTGTGCAAATTCACTTTAAACAAATACAGATGTTTGTATTAGTACAAGTGCTTGTTACAGTCATCAGAATTTCAATACACTTATCTCAAGAGACGATTTCACAAGGTTAGCTCTCCATGAGATGTTTTTCACTTCACCTGTCTAAAAGCAAGCATATACGAGGATGTCACTGCGTTTAAAGGCTGGACTACATTTAAATTATCTTCTTCACCACAGCAGTGCTGCCTTCTAAGTTGTTCTGCAGTTACACATATTTAGATCCCTCTGATTCCAATCAGACAAACATGTTAGATCAGGCCATCAGGCTCCTTCATCAGAGATGAGCCACTCTGCTTGCTGCCACAGCAGATCACCATCTGACAAAGTATCACACAAAAGTCCACCAGAGACAGCCAGACTACCTGCTGGTAAAGCAGGACACCAGCACAGTCTAAATAACAAAAACAAACAAACAGTTAGACCTAAATAAGAATCTGTGGGAGAAATAAACCATTTTGACTTACTTGGGCCTTAGTGTAGTACATCACTTTTCTTCTGCCAGAACAAGTATATTCTAAAGCAGACTCTCTGCTGGTACGTGACATTTAATTAAGTAAATCATAAACTGGAAAGAAAACGGCTTGCACCCATAACACAGACCATTCCTTATTCACTCCCTGCTAAATACAAAAAGCTCTACGCTTTCAGTCCAGCAGAAAATGGGCTTTAATTCCAAAAAGAATCAAACCGATCTGCTGTCCTCAGCAACTCACTGTTCTCTTACACTGTTTCCCATGCTCAGTTACAATCAAATACTACCAAGGTGAGATCGCCTCTAGTACCCCGAGCCGGCAGGTGCGTCTGCCCATTTTAGAGGTGAAGCAGAAAATTACAAGGAACCGAGAAAGCAAGCTGAGAGCGCGCACGCAGCCTCTCCTCACACATGCTCCCAGACCTCGCGCAACATACCCACCCCCTCCGCCCGGCCTCCTGCCCTGCCGCCGGGCGCTCCCCTCCCCGCTCGGCGCTTTTAACCGGCCACGCCTGGGAGAAGAGGCACCCGAACAGCCCCTCACGCCGGCGGCTCCAGCAGGGCCTGCCGGAACCGCTCGGGACACGCCAGGCAGGCCCGTACGACCTCGTCCCCCCTCCTCAAGAAGCCAACACCCACCCAGCCCTCCCGCCACGTCCTCCTACCCGTCGGAGCACTCCGCATCATCAAACTGGCCGGGCACGGCCTGGCTCATAGCTAGCGCCCGGTAATCCATGGCGATGGCGGCGGTAAACCGCGCGGTACCCCTACGGCAGCGGCAGAGGGACTGAAAGCATCGAGAGCGAGCGAGGGCTCGCAAGTGAGGCGCGGCCAACCCGCCCGCTCCTCAGGCTCCGGCACGGGAATTGGCTGCGAACGCCTTACGTCAGAAGCCTTAAAAAGCCTTGGAACCCTCCTCTGGGCTGTAAAAGGGCATTTGCGCAACAGGTTTTTAGGTGGTTACCGCAGAAACATGAGTGACCATCTACAGCCTTCCAATATCTAAGGGGGGGGTGGGCGCGCGCGCGCGCCTACAAGGATGCCGGAGATTGACTACTCGTCAGGGAGGAGAAGGGGTTCAAACTTAAAACAGCAAAAGTTCAGGTTAGATACAAGGAAGAAGTTCTTTACTGTGAGAGTGGTGAGACGCTGGAACAGGTTGCCCAAAGGAGTAGTAAATACCCCATCCCTGGCAGTGTTCAAGGCCAGGTTGGAAGGGGCTTTGAACAACTTGGTCTAGGGGAACCAAGTTCCTGCAGGAGAGTTGGAACTAAATGATTTTTAAGGTCCCTTCCAACCCAAACCATTCTAACTGGATGTTTATGCAATTTGGAGCTCAGCAAATTCTGTATTTTTAGGTGTATATGCATCACCATGAGAGGGATTTCAACTGCCATGCACTAAGATGAGTTACAATAACATTTTATCTATCAATATAGATAAAATACATAAGCCGTGGAGTAAATGCTGAAGAGGCAGTCACACAGATTCTTCAACAAAAGTATTAATGCAGAAATAGTCTCTCCCTTATGCATGTAAACCATTATTTGCCTTTTGCTGACATCTTTGAAGAAGCACACGCATCTAGGAGAACCATTTAATAAGTTCAAAGTAGAAACTGGAAGCATGAAATAAACTTTATTTATAGTCCACTGACTTGATGAATGCTCCACCTTTTTGTTAAACATGTTATGAAATTGAAGGCATTCTCCCCCAATAATTTTGCCTGTAATTTCTAACTGAAAAATTTTAAAATGCAAGGATACAATGCTTGCACATAACTGTGACCACACACAGAATTCCTGTGGCATTGACATAAGAGATGTTAAACCTAAAAGTTGCAATAACGGCCATCATTTTCCATACTTATTTTGTTAAGTCTGTGAATACATACACAGAGCAGTCTGTGCAAGAAGTAGCTTACTTCAGTTTTCAGTGTCTTTTAAATTGTAAATTGTTTAATATGGGTAGAGTACTTGGCGCAAAACAACCGCAACCTAGTAGGCTTTAAGGCACAGCTTTAATATTGCAGTCTGGGCTAAGTGTTTTACTAAAGCTAGGCAAGGTATCTCAATTATTTTCACAAGCACTTTTAATTAACACCTTTTTGCGCCCCTACCACACACAAACTCATGTCAGAGCACCACACCGGTTAATTAGTAACACCAGGATCAGCTAACCCAGATGGAAAAGCAGCACACGAAGTACATAGTCACTGCTTAGACAACACAGAATGTTCCAGATTCTACAGTTTTTCTAAATGGAAAAACTTCTATAGCATCCTAGTGTTCTTTCACTTCCCCAAGAAAAAATATTTGCCTGCCTGCCCCCTCCCCCCCAAAAAAAACAAAAAAATCCCCAAACCATCAACTAACCAAAACAACCCTCAAACAAAAACCACATTAAAAAAAAAAAACACAAAACAACCAAACTATGACTAGGTTAAGTCAAACATGTTTGGCCAAATATTATTAAGTTAAACAAATTTTAGGTGGGTGACTCCCTTCTGAGGGGAACAGAAGGCCCATTTGTCGACCTGATCCATCCCACAGGGAAGTCTGCTGCCTACCTGGGGCTCGGATAGGAGATGTTAAAAGGAAACTCTCTGATCTGGTGCAGCCCTCTGACTACTATCCGCTGCTGGTTTTTCAGGTTGGCAGTGATGAAATTATTACAAACAGGGCAAGAGCAATGAAAAGAGACTTCAGGGCCCTGGGACAGCTGGTTAGAGGGTCTGGAGCACAAGTGGTGTTTGCCTCTATACCTGTTACAAGCAAAGGTGAAGAGATAAATAGGAAGAGACTGCAGATCAATATATGGCTACGGGACTGGTGCCAAAGGCAGGGGTTTGGGTTTTTCAATCATAGGCTGCTATATGAGACACCTGGTTTGCTGGTGGCAGGTGGGATACATCAGTCCCAGAGGGGAAGAAGGTTTCTGGGGCAGGAGTTAGCAGGGCTCATTGACAGGGCTTTAAACTAGGTAGGAAGGGGGAAGGGGAGATAACTGGGCCTGCTGGGGACAAGCCCAAGAGAAACATGCTAGGCTTGAAGAATGGCAGACTAGGGAGGACTCTTAATCTACTGTTTCATTTGAGGGAAAGGATAGTTGTTTAAACCCTATCCTGCAGGGGAAAAAGGGTACCTGGGCAAGAGTTAGCAGAGCTCACTCACAGAGCTCTAGGTTAGATTCAAAGTGCAAGGGGGTTGTAGCTGGGTTTGAACTAGTGGGGCAATGTTCTAGTATGAATGAAGACCAGAAGGCCTCCCGCCTTCCAAGGGTGCCACTAGCATGCTCAGCTCACTCCCTGAAATGCCTGTACACCAATGCAGGCAGCATGGGGAATAAACAGGAGGACTTAGAAGTCTGTGTGCGACCAGTACAGGTTGGGGGCTGACCTGCTGGACAGTAGTGAAGGGGAAAGGGAGCTGGGGGTCCTGGTGGATAGGAGGATGACCATGAGCCAACAACGTGCCCTTGTGGCCAAGAAGGCCAATGGCATCCTAGGGTGCATTAGAAAGGGTGTGGTTAGTAGGTCAAGAGAGGTTCTCCTCCCCCTTTACTCTGCCTTGGTGAGGCCGCATCTGGAATATTGTGTCCAGTTCTGGGCCCCACAGTTCAAGAAGGACAGGGAATTGCTTGAAAGAGTCCAGCACAGAGCTACAAAGATGATTAAGGGAATGGAACATCTCTCTTATGAGGAGAGGCTGAGGGAGCTGGGACTCTTTAGCTTGGAGGAGACTGAGGGGTGACCTCATCAATGTTTACAAATATGTAAAGGGTGAGTGTCAGGATGATGGAGCTAGTTTTTTTTCAGTGATGTCCAGTGATAGGACAAGGGGCAATGGGTGTAAACTGGAGCATAGGAGGTTCCATGTGAACATCAGGAAAAATTTCTTTGCTGTGAGAGTGACAGATCACTGGAACAGGTTGCCCAGGGGGGTTGTGGAGTCTCCTACACTGGGGATATTCAAGGCCCGCCTGGACAAGTTCCTGTGTGATATACTCTAGGTTACCCTGCTCTTGCAGGAGGGTTGGACTAGATGATCTTTTGAGGTCCCTTCCAACCCTTAGGATTCTGCGATTCTGTGAAATTTGAAGACCTTTGCAGGAAAGGTAATATTATGCTGATAGGCAGATAGACTCCACAACTCGTTAGAGTTGTAAAGTACGTATGCTTTTATTCAGCGCTGAGGTGCATGGGGATTGCTCCTCCAAAAGCATGCACACCTTTCCTTTGCCACTCAGTTTGTTTCTATTACATATAATGATTACCTAAACATGAGATTGCTTCACACCTAATACAGATGCAAAACCTATTCCCGTCTGGTATTATAATTAGTTTTCTGGCATTCATCCCATTGGCGCGCCTGCGCAGTGCCTCCTGGTGGTGGTCGTTAGGGGGTCATGAGAATGAAGGCCTGTAGTTCCTCTTCATCACCACGAGAAACCTCTTGCTTTCACGCAGACTCAACAGGGTTTCAGCTCCTATCCAAACCTCAGGTTCGGTACAAGCCAGTTTTGTGTATCTTAAAGCAGAAACTTGTCAAGTTTGCAAATTTTGTTACTCTGGCTATCTTTTGTTCCTTTTCTTTCTAAAGATACTATTTAAACAAGAATGTCTTAAGCTATGAATCTTATCTACTACAATTCTGCCTATCAGCTGTAACTCCTACAATTCTGCTTCACCATTCTACCAACTTTGACTCCTATGGTTCTGCTTCACCAAGCACAGCGACTGCTTAAGTAAGCAGGCACAATGTTAACCCTTTATTTCCTGGTATCAATACCATTGTGTGGGTATTATCTGACTAGAAATACTTTTCTCAGTAGCAGTGGATGTTCTCCAGCTTTCATAATCATGCTTGTCAGTCAATATGTAACAGCATTTCAGCTATTATTTTCAGCACATTAAAAACATGATTAAGATAAAACTTAGCTAGAAAGGTAGATTTTTGTGTGTAATTTTCAGGTTCAAAAAATCAAATGAATAATGTGGAAAATGAAAGACAAGACTACATTTACTATTGCCATTACAGCAACCTACATATGCAGAAATAACCAGTTGAAGTTACTTCAAAATATGGGATGTGACATAACAAGACTTGGGTTTCATTGTACACTGTATACAAAGTGCTGAATTAACCATGGGAGAAAAGAGAAAGCTTGGGCCTAGTTTTGTTTTTTTCACTCAGTCTTGATTGTAGGATTTGGGAAAGCTTTGCATGTCAAAACACCTTGTTTTGTGGAAGAGGCCTTAAAGATCGTCTAGTTCCAACCCATTTTTTTTTCCCATTAAACCATCAAATATATGACTGAAAACCAATTATTCTAAAGCAATGCAGAAGTGCAAGATGTTAATAGCACTTCTGTTTCAGTAATACACTTTACCCCTGCTCCTTCCAGAGGAATGTTAGCATACTGTGAAGAAAACAACCAACCAATCACCCAACAAATCCCAACCACAAACCCCTCACACCTTATTTTTCTTCTCTCCTCACAGCACACCAGCAAAGACAAACCGAACTGCCATACCCTGCACGAAACGAACGCACTGCTAAGTGCCCTCCCTCTCCCACCCATCCATCTGCGGTGGTTCCGACAGGCAGCCCTCCCCACAGGGGCACACAAGCTGCAGCGTCACCCTTCGGGGGAGCAGCCTCACGGGATGCCGCGGGCGCCGAGGGCTCCCTCCGGCGGGAGCTCCACAGCCCCAGCACGAGCTCCCGGCCACTGAGGACTACCACCCGGTCTTCCCTAACAGTGCCCACATCCCACACCCATACCACGCACCCTGCCGCCTTCCTCCACAAACCAGACTCCCGCCCTCGCCACCGCTGAAACAGGGACGCACTACGCACGCGCACTACCTGATGGAGGCAGATACCCATCTCCCTCCCGCCCCCTTTTAGCCCAACCTGGAAACGGAAGCGGACGCGCATGCGCGGGGCGGGGCCGGCGGAGGGGAGACGTGTGTTAAGCTCACGTGACCACACTGCCTCCTTCCCCGGCGGAGCCACGTCCGCTGCGGCGCTGAGGGGCGGGGCGGAGGCGCGGGGAGGAGGCGCGGGCACGGTGGAAGCGGGCCCGGATGGAGGCGGCCGAGGCCGCCATTTAGCTCGCCCGCAGCGGCAGGCGCCTGGCTAGTACGGGGTGTCGGGCAGTTGTTGCTGCTGTTGCTGCCGCCGCCGCAGTCACCATGAGGCGCCTGTCACAGCTGCTGTTGCTCGCCCTGCTCGCCTTCCCCGCCGCCTTGCTGCTCGGGGGCGCGCGCGGCGGCCCAGGTGAGGCGGGGACCCGGTGAGAGAAGGCGAGCGGCCGCTGAGCAGCGGGGCTCTCCTGGGCGATGTACGGGGTGGCGGGGAGAGAAAGCCGGGGCTTCTCCCACCGGGCCTGGGGAGCCCAGTGCCACCTTCGTGATGCGATTGGAAGGAGGAGGTGGCGGTGGGCGCTGCTCATTCATCGCCGCCGTTCGCGGACGGCAGTGGCACGGGATCCCCTCCGCGCACGTGGGCCTCCGCTGGGGCTGTCCTCCTCGGGCCGGGGCTCCCGTGCCGGGTTCTGCCACTGTGGAGTCATGTCTGTGTTCTCCCGGGTGTGCGGGCTTCTCCGGCACGGCGAACCGCGAGTCACGGTGTCAGACTGGGCGCTGCCACTGCCCGGGGCGCCGGGCTCGGGCCCACCCGTGAAATCGGCCTCGGGAAGCCACGTGGGCGCGGCTGCCCCGCTTAAAGCCTACTCGGGGATGTAGCAACTGGTTTGTGTCTGTCTTGGCTCCCGTTCCCAGGCGGTGCTGCTCTCTGCGGTGAACGGGTAGCAGATGCGCGGGCTGCCAGCCTGCCTGCCCACCTCTCCCTTCGCCCCCCGAGCGTCCTTCAAATGGACGAGTACTAATTTACGCTGTCGTGTTATCTGATTCACGGTCTGAAAGTCGCCTCCCTGCTACTAAATCTGGAGAGGAGGCAGCGCAGCCATCTCGCCCTGCGCTTCCAGTGGGCTGCAGCACACCCACCCTATGCATTAGTTCCTTCCCACCGCGGGCAGCTCTCTTCCCGCTATTGCCACATCATCAGCCCGTCTGATATCCATTGAAAGACTAAATTAGGGGGCTGAGAGAACGTGTTAGCACAGTTTCTTCTGAAGAATGCCTGTTACTTGCCTGTACGCTGTTCAGATACAAGGGTCTTAATAAAAAAAAAAAATAGTTTGTAAAATTCTGCATTTGTAGACTATCAAACTTAAAACGTGGTCAAATAAAATTACAGTACGTAGTCTTAAGTGAAGTATTGCACGTGGTCAAGCAAAAGTCTTTGAGTGTACCTTCTAAAGACACTTAAGAGCAGAGATTGTATTTGCTTTTTCTAGCTCTCACTAACAATCCTGAAGTCCTTGTATAGATGTGTCCTGCTCAAGGATTTTTATTCCCTGTAGAAGTTATTAAGTATTTATTTTAAGCGTGTACTCGTAGCAATTTAATCGTCTTCAGGCTTGTGTAATGCAAACATCCATTCGTTTCTACTCTTTCATTTTTGGAAAACATTAGGTTTATTAAAACAAAAATATGCGGGGTTTTTTTGTATGTTAAAAGTTCTCAGCCTAGCCTGCATGTGCTCCAGACTGGAGACAGGCAGAACTTTGTCTGCCAGTATTTATATTAGTCATAGCCAGCCAATGTTTGAATATGTGAGACTCTGCTCCATAGAAGCAAAGAGGCATTGAATGGTGAGATTGCACTTGTCTTGGAGCTGTGCTCTGGAGCCATGCTCTAGGTCAGGTTTCTTTTCGGACTAGTGTTACGGTTCTGTTGAGCGTGTGGGTGTAGTAGTTAATGATATTGATGAGAACATATTAATAAAATACTTCTTTATGTTTTAAAACTTCAATTAAAGTAAGTGCAAAAATAATAACTAAAAACCTGTGGAAGTGTAGGCTTCTGATACTAACAGATGGAAAGGGGACATACTAATTATTTATTAAACTTACTAGTCTTAAAGGAAACAGTACTTATTAATTTTTGGTCAATAGCAGTACCTGTTTTTTGCATTGGTAATGACACAACAAAATCTTCATGCATTGGTGTGTTCAGAAATTAAACAATCGGTTTTAAGGCAAGTCATTTTCCTTCTGTGAATTTATGCATTGCTGTGTGAATGCTGAACTTCTTGGTTTTGAACTTAATGGCAAATAAATAGGTAGTTCAGAAAGTTGTTAGAGCAGGAAAAAGGCTGAAAGATGCACACAGGTGATCACTTGAATGTGACATTTTTGCAGCTGAGGCTTCAAAATGCTGTATTTGCCAGATTTTTAAGAAATTCTTCAAAAATCAGGTTGAAAATGTGTCAGGTTTCTGTTGATTAAGTAGGCATTGATAAGGCTTTCTTGTATTTGCATTTTGTTTTGGTAGGTTCAGGTTTATTAGTTGCAGCTCAGGATGCCACAGAAGATGAGGAAGCTGTGGAAGATACTGTAGTTGAAGATGAAGATGATGAAGCTGAAGTTGAAGAAGATGAGCCAACAGACTTGGTAATTGTACATGAATGCTACTTCATTAGTCTGAATTAGACTAAAAGTGCTTGAAGCTAGATATTTTAGGTATATTTAAATATGAGTTAATTAACATTGTTATTTCCACATAGCTGTTTCCAAGTCTCCAACCAAACTCATGTTCAGTTTGAAGTTTCAGAAGGATTTATCTCTTCTTCCTGAATTACCACGTGAAAAACCACGTGGGGACAGCCCAGTTTCTGACTACCAAAGCTGCAGTTCACACAAAAGAACACAAGTGAGAGAACCAGGTTCTCCTAGAAGCCCTTTGTATTTGTTTTTCAGCTTAAGCTGTGTTTCAGTAAGCTGAAAAGGACATTGGGGTATAGGACTACTTCATTCTGGCCTATTTCATATTGATTGTCAAGGAGCAACAGAATCTTACTACTTAGTTAACCTCAATATTAATTCTGAAAACCTGATTTTGCAGCCCATTTTCATTTGCTACTTTCCCAGTCTCTGACAGTTGTTGACTGTATGTCTGTTGTACCAGTGGCCATACTGCTGTTTAGTTCAGCTTGAACATTTAGATTCTATTCTTTTCCTTCCACTCCCAAACAGAGATATTACTGTTGCTTTCTGATTATAAACATTTCAGCACAGCTAAATGCAGTTCTGATTAGTCACTGCGTCAAATACAAATAGAAGGATAAATGTTGAAAACGATGCTAATTGAATGTAGAGGGAGAAAAGAGTGTGTGCTAATCCAGCCCCAGCAGGACTTGATACTAATGCTTGCCATGGTTGCATGCCTTGATACATGGGATTCTCATGAAACAAGTGTGGTCTTTGCTTCACTGTTCATTATAGGATTTTTTCAAAAAACTCTCTTGTCTTAGACAGAAGAAAAAGAGGAAGAAGACTTGTCAGGAGAACCTAAAGCCTCACCTAATGCTGATACAACGATCTTGTTTGTGAAAGGTGAAGGTAAGAGGTCTGTGCTAATGTACCATCTTCACTGTTGCTTAGGCTGCATCAATCCATGCATTAAAATAAAAAACCCATACAATTAAGAAAGAAAAAAGCAGTATCTGTTCTAGACACTGTTTAGGAGCAGGTCTGGTGTATGAAGTTTCTAATGGTTGAATATCTTTTGTGTTTTAGACTTTCCAGCAAACAACATCGTAAAATTTCTGGTGGGCTTCACCAATAAGGGTACAGAAGATTTCATTGTTGAGTCTCTCGATGCTTCTTTCCGGTATCCTCAAGACTACCAGTTTTATATCCAGAACTTCACAGCTCTCCCTCTGAATACAGTAGTTCCGCCACAGAGACAAGCCACGTTTGAGTACTCTTTCATCCCTGCTGAGCCTATGGGTGGTCGTCCTTTCGGACTAGTTATCAATCTCAACTACAGAGATGTAAATGTAAGCCTGATGTTGCAATTAATTTTAATCTTTCTAGTTGATGTGGAAATGTCAGGAAGGAACTGCTTAGTCAAGTTACTAACTCTTCAAAAAGAGACCGCCTTGTGGGTTTTAAGCAAATCGGAAGATACGCAAGCACAGTAAGAGACTGTCTACATATTTCACAACATTCCCCCATGTACACCTGGTTTTGTATATTGCCAACCTGAATCCCGTCTGCAAACTTGACTTTGGGCAAATAAAAGACCAGTAGTTGCAACCTAGGACAACACTATCCGAAAGCATAAATGGGGATTAAAATAGGGGATTCTTTTTTACTGCAGATCGAAGCTTAACAGGCTTCTGTACCTTTGTGTTTTGATTGCTCTAGTAAAACCCCTTCATATGGAGTATCTTACGTTATAGGAAATGACATATTGAAGGCTGGATGTGACTTTCTTGCTAATACCAAGACTGCTCTTTGTCTTGCACCAAAAAGTTTGCACTTCTTTGTGTGGAGTCAGACCTGCACTGCTTATAAACTTAAGTCTTGTGCAGCAGTTGCTACTTTCTGGAGTTTTTCCAGGAACATGGAAAAGGACAAACATTTGTGTATGTGTTCAAGAAATGAATTTAAAATGTTATGTGGAATCTTTTTTTATAGGGCAATGTGTTTCAAGATGCTGTCTTCAATCAAACTGTTACAATAATTGAAAAAGAAGATGGACTGGATGGAGAAACGTAAGGAGGCTGGGATTCAAGTTTATTTGGTATACTGATAGAAGAGGTTATTGATGGTGCCAGAGAGAATAGTTCTTATATCCTAATTTTATTGAATGTTAGGTCTGCTCTGTTTTGCTGATGGTGTAGCAGGCATTTGGTTTGTACAACAGTGGACTGAAAATACAAACTTTTTCCCTCAAATTGAGTACTGTATTAGTAATTAGGGATCTTCATAATTGCTACTATGTCATTGAGCAGTTTACACATCTGCTTTGGCTCACAGAGCTTAAGCCTGTAATACAGAATTTATGTCCAACTCATGTATTTCAGGTAAAATTACTCAAACCAAAATACACAGACTTAAAATGATTGCATAGTTAGAATGTGAACACAGAGCCAGATAATCAAGGCCTTTTAAAGTTCTGCAGCCACTAAATTGGTATCCTAGCAGTACCTGATTTGCAGGAGTGTACGAAAAGCATATAAAAGATTTTTAAGGCTTTTGTAAGGGGTTAAAGCTGTCACAAACAAATACTACCTTTTACCCAACATCTTGAGACATGATACTGCAAAAGAGGTCTTAGCAATTACCAGATTTCAGTAACTGTAAGTTTCCCAGTTTATTCAGCATTTTTCAGGTGTTGTGTTACTCAGAATTAAATTTAGGATTACAGTTCCTGAAATAAGAAGTTAGAATAATTACTTAATATTTGTTAGCAATTCAGTTGCAGATTTTTTATCCCCACCTGCCCCATATGAAAGTTCTTGGGAAAGATCAAGTGGGCATGGGGGCAAAACTTGGCTTAGCTTCTATGCCTCTCTTATTCTCTCACTTAAGATTTTTAGTTAATGGTTTCTTAAACTGTTTTTTTTTAAAGGATCTTCATGTACATGTTCCTCGCTGGGCTTGGTCTACTAGTCATTGTTGGCCTGCATCAGTTACTAGAATCTAGGAAGGTGGGTAGTGTATTTTGTCTGTGTAATCGTTGGTATGAGACCTGACTGATACAAAAAGAAAGTAATTCAGTAGTTGCTTCTGGCATACGATGGTACAGGTAAAACTTTAGAAGCTTTACAGTTAAAACTATGACCTTATAGATGACTGGGAAAACCAGAGAATTTTTAGAAGATATTCATAACTAGAGACATTTAGATTGCTTATCTAATGCTCTTTGGGTCTGCTCTTTGGCATCACACTGAAGCGGTTGAGCCAAACTTTTGATGCTGTCCAGCCACTGTCTTGTGTGCAGCTGTTCATTCAATACTTACTGGCTAGACTTTCCCCATGCTCTCTATTTCTATCTGTTAGTTTAGTCTGGGTAAAACTTAGCTGTTTTCTCCAGTCTAGTCCTTTATTTAGTTCTTATTTATGCTTTGCTATAATGTTGATTCGGGCCTTCTGGATTCCATTTATAAATGCTATAACAACTAAAGGTTTGTTTATGTAAGTGATCTGGCACGTAAAAGTCATGGAAAGGTTAAGTCTCAGTCTGCATTCAGTGCATAGGTTATGTCTTTTTGGAGTCGGGTTTATGCTAATTTTGAAGTTTCCCTTGGGAAGAAATAAGGAGTAATTACTCTGCTTTGAAATCTATTTTGCAAGGTGGCGCGTGAGAATATTGTTCCAATCTGAGAAGGTATAACAGAACTGGTCATCACATTTTGATTAATTATCAGCCGTTTTTTCTAACAGGTATAATGAACTTCCCCAGGCATGCATGAAATCTTGGTATCTTTGTGCAGAATAAGTATTGCAAGTCCTTAAAACGGGTAATGTCAGGCTTAGGTGAATAAATTGCTAGTGGTAAAGATAGTTTAAGCTACAATGACAGCTTCATACATTGACTAGCCTTAATTTTGCATCTTAGTGAAATAACTGCAACTGACTACATATAGCATTATGTGTTATTTTTAATACTTGTGCTACCAACACTTTGTGGAAAGAAAATCTTACTTCTTTCTTGAATTTTCAGAGGAAAAGACCAGTACAGAAAGTAGAAATGGGAACATCAAATCAGAACGATGTTGATATGAGCTGGATTCCCCAAGAAACTTTAAATCAAATAAGTAAGTAGCCTGCCTTCCACAACCCAGAGCAAAACAAACTTCTGTAATCAATTAGTTGTAATTGAATAAGTAGCTGATACCAGTTTCTCAGAGCAGCATACCTCTCTCCTAGGGAATAAAATTGTCTAAAGTGCTGTGTTTAATGATTGTAGACTATAATTGTATTAGCAGCCTATTTTTTATAGAACAAACTTCACTTGTTGATACAATGACTATCAGTTACTTTAACAATTTGTTCTGTAGACTCTTTTTCAACCATATAAAATCTTTACCCAAAACCTGGATCACAAAGGATGTTTAAATAGGAAAAAATATCTGTCATCTCAAAATTTCTGTAAGTTGCTTGGAAGCTTGCCTCTATACCAGAGTTTTAAATAAGCATTAGAAGTGTGCATTAACACATGAAGACTTGATGTTAATGTCCTTCACAAGTCCAAAATGACTAAGTTCTGCTTGATATCTGAAATGCTAACAGTAAACCCAGTATCTGATTTCTTTAGCCCATTTGTGTGTTTGTGGGTATTTCTAACTTCTCTTGCTGTTTCTTCTGTTTTGCTTTCCTATGGCTTCAGTGCAGAGTAGAAGAGGTGAGGCAAACTGGTGATCTAAAGAGTGGAAGTGCTTAATGTGTTGTCCATGTGATAAGAAGGCATGGATAGGAGTACAACAGCTTCCTGCATGCAGTGATTGGTGATGCAGCATGAACAGTAAAAGATTATGGAACAGATGCATGCAACCACACAAACACATTTTATATATATATAAATTATGTTTTCTTATATTATAAAAATGCCTATGTATTATTTCTGGTTATATTGTAGTAACATAGTTTCAGTAGAATATTGCTGAAGTACTATTGTTTCCTCTTAACAGTTCCCAGTACCCTTTATCTAAAACGCAGATGTGTATCTTGCCTGCCCTGCTACTTTAGTGTAGCGTCAGGCTGATGTTACATGAGGGAGGTGGAGTACTGATCGTGACCAATGGCTGAGCGCATCTTGTCACAGTGAGAAACAAACCTGAGCCTTTGGTATAATAGTTTAATGGTGAGGCTTATCTTCTTGGTATTCCTTATCCCAGGTGAATTCGTATCACCAGTAGCATTGGCTAGATAGCCTCTCCTAGAGCACATCCTAGACAAAGAGAAGTGCTTTGAATACCCTTTGCAGGAGCTGCCTTTACTTGGAAAAGACCACCATTTTGATGAAATGAGCATATTTTGATCTTTATTCAATGTAGAAGGGCTAGAGACCTTAGCTCTGATAAGAAGTTGCAACAGGAGTTGATGACTTCACTTTCTGATTCCTTCACCCTTCTTAACTACACTTACAGGTATAATAAGGACTGTACCTGTAAGTGTTTTACTTCAGAAAATGTAAGCTTTCTTGTACACTGTCTTCTGTGAGACACAAGAATGACAATATAAAATCTAGACACAGTAATTTGAAAAGCCTCAATCTAGCAAGGAAGACGAAAGCTCTAAATGCTGCTTTTTGGGGTTTTTTGTTTGTTTTTCCTTTTCTTTCAAAGAGCAAACTGTCTTTAAATGGGCCAAGTCCTGGCATGTTTTGGTACTCTCTCCATCCCTTTCTTAAGATGAATAGGTATTCACGTCTTAATAACTGAAGTTGATTAAAACCTGTGAGGGTTTTCTAGCTCTGGGTTAGTTTTAATTGGAACTCTGCACTACAGTCCTTTGAAATGCATGGCCTTCAAGATCCTCAGAGGTTCTTAACTATTTTATTGTTGAAAGACTCTTCATAGTGTACTGATTGGCTTGTAATGACGAGCTCCTTGTCTTCACGCATACTTAAAACAGCAAAATTACTGGAGATGGTTCTGTTTAAGAAAATGTGTATTTTTAAGTGAACAGATACACTTAGCAATTGTTTTAGCACTTCATACAAAGTATTGTAGCTTCTCTACAATATTACAAGGACTGAAATTCTACCTACGTAAGGACCATCATTGTAAAGGACAGCTGTAGGCCTGTCGTAAAGTCTTAAATGTTGATGATGTTTCTGGCATCCAGTGATTGTACAGCTGGGTGGCTTCTCCATAAGGGATATCTGATCACAAAGTGACATCTTCATAGTTAAATGTGGGTGCTTCCTGGAAGTATGTTTTTTTTTCACCGTCTTTTGCTGTTAATCTGTATGAACATGGCAGTACTTCATGAAAAACAAAGCTGTCTAAAGGAGGGTCAGTCACATTCCTCAGGCAGACAAATGAAACCAGTATTGATCAAAATAATTCATTAACTTTATAAAAGTGTAATTATTAAATGTGATGCTTTTCTGAACAGCAGAGCATGCGGTTTCATCAGGAAGTGGTGGGGGAGTTCTTTTGGTTTCTATTGTGTTTGATTTTTCGACTTTTGCATTTTAGTAACTGGCAAATTGAACAAACTTTGCCTTGAAGCTGCATGTTACAGAATAGGAACATTATTTTTTGTTACCTTCTGTTTAGTATGCTAATGATTTAGTAGTTAAAAAGCCTTAACAAGCTGTTTGAAGTGGCTTCTCTGTGGTGGTGCATTGCACTAGAGGGGAGCTTGGCTTCTGTTAGGGAGGGAGAAAAATACATGGTCATATCATATCTAATCTGAAGTAACTGTAGCAGCTGATAGAACTATCTTCTTTTTTTTCTAGATAAAGCTTCACCAAGGAGGTTGCCCTACAAGAGAGCACAGAAGAGATCAGTGGGCTCTGATGAGTAAATGTTAACTAGTACAACAGTTGAACCTTTACTAATCCTGCCTGTTTGGGTTTTTTGGATTGGAGTAGTGCAGAGAATCCATGCCACCATAAGGAAAATACTGCTAAGCTTTTGGACTGAACAGATTAATTGAACGTGTTAATATTACTGAAAATGCACTTCTCTGGTTTTTGGAGTTTTTTGTTTGGTGTTTTTTTTGTGTGTGTGTTTTTTTGTTTTGTTTTTTGTTTTGGTTTTGATTGCTGGGGGGGATGGAAGGGGGTGGTAGCCATTAAGGTTTATGCCTGTGTGTGTAAGCAGTTGGTCTTAACAGAACTATGTTACCTGAAATGTGCCTTTAGAGTTCTTTGTAATGCTGGCTTGTCATCTGTACACTGTCTTGGAAGGGTCTTTTTCCTCCCCCTAATCTGAATGTCTAGTGACTTAATCGGTTTTGATTGTGTCATGTCTATATCAAAAACTGTATGCATTTTTTTTCAGTAAGTAACTTAATCTCTCCAGTGTGCACACACTGAAGTTTGTGTGTGTGGTCCTACTTCAGTGTTGAGGTACTGATCATCTAGGTTTCTGCATAGTTTGCATTCTAAAGGCACAATTGGGTATAACTGCTTGTAGTGGTAGATATTTTGCTGCTGGCTTGATCTGGGCATGCAGTGACCTAAAGATCTGAATTTACCTGCATAGATGTTAGGAATACTCTTACACAGCAGCAGAACTTGTGAAGCATGGAATTTGTGTGCTGAATTGGTATTACTACATAAATCTTTTTTATACCCAACTTGTTAAATGTTAGTTATTGAGTTGTGCCAGCATATTAGGTATTCCTGTTATAGTGGTAGCTCTGCAATGTTTACTCAAGAAATTACTGAATAAGCCACAACAACTTTTCAGTAAGTTCTTGGTTCTCTCACAAAAACTAGAATGTCGTATGTATCAAAATGTGGACTTTTCTTAGAGCTTTACATGGGGCAAGGACTTTGCATTTTCTGTGCACACTTGAAACTGAATTTGAAAAACTGTTGGCTTCAAATAATCTTTTTAAATGCAAACTATTTAATTCACCCTTTGCAGTTTTTGAATCTCAAAACTTTTTTCCACTGGTCAGTACCTTGGTCAGAGTTATTTTAACACCTTTCCTGCTAGTAACACAGATGCATACCCATTGTTAATTACCTGTTAGTTCAGTACTAAAGCAGAAAAGCTATATGCAATCAAAATGGGATTTTCTTTTGTGGCAGGCACAGCTGTGATTGATCCACATCCACTGCATTCAGGAACTTAACTGACAGTAAAAAGTAGATAATGCAGAGCTGTCAGCTGCCATTCAGGCACTTGGACAAGGCTTCAGTTGTTGCATTCTCAGCTGTATCTTTTCCTGGGTGTGAAGTTGTCTGGAAGGTTGTTGAGTTCAGGAAGAGGCATTGATCTGAGACTTTTGTTTTCTTCTTTTTCTCCCCTTCCTGATCCCCATATGTGAAAGCACCTTTTTAGATCTGAACTTGCTCTGTAGGGACTGAGCTGCTGAGTCAGTGAATGCTGAGCAATGCTTCCAAATGACGTCATAGCAATTTTGATGCATCTGAGCTCTGAAAGGGCTATCTGTACTGGCACTATCTTACTATATACTTCTTCAGAATGAACTGTGAAGATGTTCTTGACTTATCTTGCTATGGAACAGATTAAAAATAGGAAAAGCAACCCCAAAGGTGCTTCAGCTTCCTGATAGTATAACAGGCAGAGTATTTTTAATAGTTAAGATTGTTTAGCAAACAGTCGCATGCTACCTTCATCAGAGGTATCTCCACTCGGATTGTGTGGAACAGCTTTGTTTGGCATTAGTGATGTAATCTGACTGGTCCTGTGGTAGGTTTATGGATTTATATTTCACTTTGCATTGATTCCACGAAGTGTTTCGTACTACATGCATTGTATACTAAAGCCCTATAGCTATTGCAGTACCTGATGTACTGAACTAAGTTCCTGCTCTTGGATTGAAATCAAGATATTTTTTTTAATCTTCTTGTAATGGGTAGTCTTAAACTGTATACTGTAATTCTTCCCAAGAGAGGAAAAGCACTGTTTAGAGAAGGTGATGATAAAAGTTACTCCAGATACAGTGGTACTCCAAGAAAAAAGGACAAAGGATCAGAACAGAGGGTATTAATTTGTAATATACTAGTTTTATTTCTTCAGATGAATAGTTTAGTCCTTAGAGATTCAGTTCTGGAGCAAGTTAGGCCTTCAGAAATCTTACACTGGCCAGGACTTAAGAGAAACTGAAGGACTGAAGCACTGTACAAGTAAGAAATAAGTATTTGAAGGTTTTGGCTTTCTTCTCTGTACTCAGTTAACATCCAAATGCTTAAGTTCCAAGTGTGAAAGAAGAGAGTATATAGCTTAGCAACTCACACTGTAACTAGCAATAGGAAAGTCCAGTTGTACCAAAACTGTCTTTCTGATCATACTACTTGGCATTCGCTGTGGAGGGTTCATAGTAACTTTCTCAGCCAGTGCAGTTCATAGGAGCAGTGGTCAGCAGTCCACTACTGCTCATGATAAATGAAGTAACATTTTTGAATTCCTTGTTTCTTGCTAGTTTGCTGTAGCTGAAATTTAGCAATAACATTGTGTACAGTGGTATTTGAACTTTGGCATCTCTTACATTATTTCTAGTAAATAAGACATTCTGCTACACTTGGATTTCTTCAAATGGGAGAGCACAGTTGTTGCGTTATCCTGTTGGTTAACAATTTTTATTTTGGTACTTGAATTTTCTACTCAATTTTTAAACACATACTGATAGCTTAGTGTCAGAGATATGTTACTAGATATCATTATCATCTGAGTAGGGTACAGTTTCATTGACTTAAGATGGAAAATTACCAGTTCTGCCTTTCTCTATGCCACCCCTTTCCATGTGGCAGCACAAGCATTTGTAATAATCCAGCGTTCTTAGCAGCCTAGTTTTCAGCAAGCTTACTACACTACCATACAACTGCTCATGTTAGGTAATGAGAAGAGGAACAATGACTATAAAAGAAGATGTGGGCTTCTTCCGTATTAGTAAGAGATGATGAAATAAGTTTTAGGCCACAAATAAACTGTGGCCTTAGTGTGAAGGACCACTGTTCATTTCTTTCACAGCTCCTTAGCCAATTCAAAAAACTGTAGAGACTTAAAGAGTCTGTATTTGGGGTAAGAAAGGGCTTTAGAGTTCATGTCTGCCATGGTAGCAAATCATTAATTTAGCTATACTTGAACAACATTTGATACTTGTAGTCCTCTGTATGCTGCCTGCTTTGTGACAGCAGTTCATTTTTCCCCTGTATCATTTAATCTGAGAAAGAAGAGTGGCTGCTGTCAGACTAAAGGATGAAGTATCATCTTATTCTTCATGTAGAAGATAATTAAATTGTAGGCCATGGAGACAAATGGAGCAGACTCGATGGCAGTGCTTCTGCTTGTTTCAGACACTTACGCTGAACATCTTCCTTACCTTGGAATGGATATAATTAAAAGCATCTTCGACTCTTTATTCCTGGAATGCGTGGTGCTAACCCAGTTGTTGCAGTTGAAAGCTCTGAATTCAGGGAAGCAGCAGGAAAGTCAAGGACTAGCATAGGCTGGTTGTCCTCTTTTTTCAGTGTGCCTGATGTACTGAGCAGCAGTTAAGAGTCTGTTCTGTTTCTTTCTTCAAAGGAAAGACAGTACCTACCTCATACGAGTGACACAAGGGCTGTTCAGGAGTGTTTTAATGTTACTTGAGACTTGCACAATACACATCCATGGAGAGAGTAAGACATAGTACTAGTGTAGCTTGATGGTAACTACATAGATTCATGTTATACCGGTTTAATCCCCTCACTGAACAGAATTCAGCAGCTTTACACCAGGACTTTTCTTAAACAGAGGAATTGCATTTCCAGAGGAGAGCAAGGCCAGAAAGATCTCAGCTTCTGCAAGAGTTTATAGGTGGGCTAAATAACATTCTTTTGACATTTTTCCATTTCTCTTTCAATTTTCCCAGGGATTTTTTTTAATCAAGTGATATTTATATCATTTATGATTGTTTGTGTTGATACAATCAACAGTCAGTTTAAGAATGACTCTTTTGGATGATTAAGTTCAGATGATGTACTGCAACTGAAGTGTTAACGTTTACTTTCTTACCTGCTGACTCGTGTTTATAAGTGAGATCAGATCTCTTGGGGGGTAAAAAAAACGACTGCAGGGTTTTTTTTGTAAAGTAAACTTGATTTTCTTTTTTTTTTTTTTTGGCATTGTGTAGCTTTTTTTTTTGCTTGCTTTTTTTTTTTTTTTTTTTTTTTTTTTAAATAAAGCATGAGAATGGCACCAAAAAGCCTGAGTGGGAATTGGTGCTCTTGTCCTTAATAACCAACCTGTAGGAGCAAATATGCAGAGTGAAAACATGCTGTTCTTAACAAGCTGCTTTGCTACAAGCTTATTTGGAATGGAAATAATGAGGAAGTATTCTGTGATGTTTTGGACAATGGGCTAATAGTAAGATTAGAATTCTGTAAGAATAAGGGGAGGGCACTGGGAAAATGCTCAAAAATTCTGGAATCCTGATCCATTCAAACTGAACCATACTCCCCTGCATTTCCAGAAAGAATAACCTATTGTTGAACTGTAAGCACCATTTAAGAATCTGTTAAGATTCTTAAAGGCTGCTGAAGTATAAGGTTATAACAAACCTCATTAGGTGCATGTTGTTGTCCGACCAAGAGTGCACTCATATTCCAGGCAGTAATACTGACAGTAGCAGTTCAAGCAGGTGTACTGCATACAAACAGAAGGTAAGACGTCGGGGGGGGGGGGGGGGCTAACAAAAGCAAAAGCAAAAAAATGGCCTAAAAATCTAAAAATAAAAACTTCCTGTATTTGTGAACCATTTCTGTGGATAAATAAGGGAAAATTAAAAGCACATCTATTAAGATGTACTTTCAGCTCCCAGAGAACATAAAAACAACTTTTAAATTTGAAGTCTGCCTCATCTTTCTTTGAAAAGATGAAGAGAGATTTTTGAGACTTCATACTGGCCTGTGTTCTTTCCAAGTCAGTTGCTATAGTCTTTAACTGCAGTAGGCTGGCTTTCTGCCCCCTCATGTTCATAATCTTGATGATAAATTTATATTAACCAAGATGCAGTAAGATTTCAGCATTACAACATTCCAGTCTTTTAACTGGTGAGGGAAAACAAACTTACCGCACCTTGCCTCATTACTTTGGATCTGTTCAGCTTACATGGAAACCGCAGTTTTCCTGCCTTAACTCAGTTTTCCCTGTACCACTTAAATCGACATAGTGAAACTGTAACTTAAGAGCTGGATCTTTCCTACAGCAAGAGTTAAATGTACATAGCCGCACAAGCAAGAGGAATTTTCAAGGTAGCTTCATTTAGAGTTCTGGTATAACAGATACAGTCCTTCCCTGCAGGGCCTGGATGGTGTGAGGCAGTACATTTTCATTCAGGTGAAGCTGTATGGGTGGACCATGTGTGACTAAAGCATTTATCCTGAAGATAAAATACAGTGCTGCGTTCACAGGCTGGAATCACTATAGCCAACAATACCGCAAGCTGCCAGCTGAGGGATCACCCAAGCCAGTGGCAGCTGCTCATTGTAACAGATGAGCTCAGGAGGTCTTCAGTCCAGTTTTGAAGGGCAGCATCGTAGATAGGCCAGAGCACCTATGTCTGGTTTTTCTTAATCATTCTTTGCTCTGTCTTGGTCACCGAATGAAGTCTGAGCCTTTCCATATCTTTAAGTAAGTCTGTGACAATGTGAAGCTGAAACTGTGAAAGCTGTCAATACTAGTGTCCTGCATTTGCTTCCAAAGATGAAAATCAGGGTGATAGGCACCTAAAGGCCCAGCCTAAGGCACTTCAGAAGCAGCAGTAATAGTGATGCTGCATGCACACTGCCTCTTTGTCATTTGGTTTCCTGGTCCTGAGCTCCTCAGCAAGGTTTCCTGCAATTAAAGCTAGATTAAATTGGGGCTTCTAACTCCATGTGAACCTGGACCATGTTGAGACACAAAAGAGTCTGCATTCTGTCTTCTGCTGGAGTATTTTCTCCATGGAAGATGAATCAAACATTCCTGTCCATCCAGAACCCTGAAACATACATGCTTCCTCACATGAGCCTGGATCCACAGCGCTACAAAGCGAGCAGTGAGCAGGACCGTGCTCGATGCCAGCCTCAGCTGGCAGGTCCACCAGTAAGTTTCCAAAAGAGACAGAAAGAAAGAACAAACTCTTCTGTAGCAGAAGTTTGCACAAAAAGGGGGAAAGTCTTAAAATAGCCTATTGCGGGTTTCCACTGGAAAGGAAGAGCTAGGATTTAAATAGCTTCTGGTGACTGTCGCATACAGTATGAGAAACATTGCCACCAAAATAACAGGTTATAATTAGAAACAAGTGTAAATAACAAACTTGATTATGAAATGTGTTACGTTTTCCTTAGAGCCACTATTTAAGACTTAGTTAATGCTTGGTTAGCGGTACTAGTGGTTCATTCATACAGAGCAAAGGTGATTTTCACAGCTGGAAATGACATTTTGCCCAACTAATCCTAATTGGTTGCTACTATAAGCAAGCTGAAAACTAAGCAGCATGTCTTGCTGTCAGGCACCACAGGAAAAGCAACCTTTCAGAAAGAAAAAGACCCCCAGTAAAATGTGTGAAGCAGGATTTATTTTGTGCTTTAAGAGCTACACTGCACAGGGACCATCTCCTTTCCAATGTATTGTTAGTGTGACAGGCTGTGCTACCGCAGCATCCTGTTGCCACTCACCCTCCCAGCTGAAAGGCATGATGAAGACCATGTCTGAGGCATCAGTTGCAGTCATGCCGCCAGAACCATCACTGGCTTCACTCAGTGGTGTTACTCCATTCTCCTACAGGGCAAGACGTTCCCCCGAGGTCCCATTGAAAGTGAACTCCCTCTGCCCTGTTAACAAAATGTGTCTCATTGGATGTCCTGGTACTTCAGTTAGGTGCAGCACCCTGTGTGCTTACTCCATTTTTCCTTTAGTGAGGATCCCCAAGGGCCATAGCTCTGTCATTGCTATTTTGCTGAATTTGTAGAACTGCACCAAAACAGATGGCACCGATGGCTGCAGCAGTAATAAATGCAGGCCACCAAGGACCCACTGACAAGCTGCAAAACATCCCTCAGCTGCAGCTCAATAAAACACTGGCACAGGAGCCCCGGGAGGAGCTGCAATCACTTTTAATCAAGTGTTGTCCCAAATAAGTACTTTCATTTATTAGCAGGTGTTTTACAGCTGCTAAAGAGAGTATTTTGGGTCACAAAAAAGTTTCAGAACTGTTTATGAGAGGTGCATTCACCATAAAGCAATAACCAAATGCATTAAAAGCAGCATGAGGCTCTGTATCCTGTGCCAGAGTGCATTGCCATGAGATGCACAGGTTCCTCAATACTCCAGGTCCCTTCCTCTCCCTTACCTGCAGCCCTGGGAAGCTTTTCTGACCATCTCAATGCTAATGCTGAGTTTCAGGTAGCTGTGCTACAATGCCTGGTGGTTTCAACTCCAAAAGATACTGGCAGGTAGCCACCTAGACAGGAGATGAAAAACCAAACCCACTGTGTAGTGGTGCAGACTTCACAGATGGCTGTGTACACACAGGCAGCTCAATGCTTTGATTTTCTCCAGCTGTGGAGTACAATGGATGTGATGTATGTAACCTTGAAGCCTGTGAAGCCTCAGTCGTACAAGCACCTCAAAGGCAGTGGATGAAATGGTGTTAAGTATCCTGCCACCACAAAGGGGTTGGCAAAGTGAGGAAATGCACAACTATCACTCAGCACATGTCCTCCCATGTTCTACCTCTTCCCCAGCCACTGCCTGGGACCCCTGTGTGCAAGGAGGGCTGCGTTTCAGTAGAAACAGAGGAAAGTGGCAATGAAAAAGAGTATGGATTTTGTTTACAGCCAGGTTTTACCCACTTTTCCATTCCTAAGCACAGGTTACATGGAAAAGCTCGAGTTGCAAACACCTGGGAGAAATACTTTCTGGTCAAAGCAAGCCTATGTCTCACAACTAGCACTGCCATCAGTCGCTCTCTATACAATCGGATAACAGGAGATGGGAGGGAAGGTTAACAAAGCCATTGTTTCAGTTACCCAAATGTGACTGAACTCACTCCTGTGCCCACTCCCTGTCTGAGGGCAGGGGCTGCCAGCCCTGTGTGCACACACACTTGTGGAAGATCAGTTTTTCTACATACTTGCTGCAAAGAGGGTGGTGAGGCACTGGAATGGGTTGCCCAGGGAAGCTGTGAGTGCTCCATCCCAGGCAGTGTTCAAGGCCGGGTTGGACAGAGCCTTGGGTGACATGGTCTAGGGGGGCTGGAACTAGATGATGTTAAGGTCCTTTCCAGCCCAAACCATTCTATGAATCTATGATTCTATGTTCTGCTGCTCCTCCCATCCCAGCTGCGGGCATCACATGCTGCAGTAGAGCCACCAGCCCCTGTGGCTGACGTTCTGTCCAAATCCTTGCTCATTTGTACGAGCACCTTGGCCACGCTCCCTGTGTGCTTACAGGCTAAAAACTATGGATGGGAAGTGAGCCCACAGCAGAGCCAGCCTTTACTGCATTAACCTCTGCCTCTGGGAGCAGGAAAATAGATTCATCCATGATGAAAAGCCTTTTCCCCAGCAAGCTGCTCTTACAGCCTCCTCCTGTTCACTGATGTTTGTAAGCCGCCTCACAGCCCTTTGCAGAAGGGCACTAGGGAAGTCCAGACACTTTCACAGCAGTGTATTCCAAATGCCCATCGTACAGTTTCCTCATACGCTCCTGGCAGTTTTCGCTGCCAGATGAGATGAATCTGGCACAGGAGAAATAAGCACAGCGAAGGAGAAAGCTATTTCCAGTTCTACTGCTCCAAGGACTGCTGCAAGGTTTTCTCCCACGTTACACAGTGAGGTTCAGTGAGCCAGAGAACTCTTCCCACTCACTCATATTTAACATATGAAAAACTCCCGCTTCCTGTGAAGAGGGACTTTTTAGACTGAGGGGACTCGAGCACTGGAAGCAGGAGGCAGTAGCAGAGTCTCTGGAAAGCCTCGGCAATGCTTCTCAACTCATCTTTACCTCACTTTAGCTCTATAGGGCTATTTCAGTCATCCTGAAATGAAGGCTTGAAGGCTCCTTAGCCCCTTACCTAGGAAGACCCTGAGGGTCCTAGAGGAATCTGTCAGCTTTTTCCACTGTCAGGCACTCCATTAACATGTGTGTGCAGATGATACACCACTTGCCTGAGGCAGCCAGCAACAGCAAAGTAGATGTTCCTTGTCTCTTTAAGCATCCTATTCCATGCAGTAATGTGCCAGGAGCCTGCATCATTGAGCAGACCAATGTCCTTCTCCTCCATCTTTGTCCCAGGTGTGAATCCACTCAGTTATCTGGGGGAAAACTAAAAAAGAACTTCTTGAAAAGAAACAGTTCTAGAAACGTATTTTTACAATACAGGAACTGCTGCTATTCAGCAGCACACAAATACAGCACTAGTCTCCTTATCCTATTCTTCCCTTCCTGCCTTGCTTTACATAGACCTCATTGCCCAGGTGAAGGCACTGATGAGGCCTCTTAGCACCACGGATGCTCTCACAGCCCTTGCACTGGATGAGGTGCAGCTGGTGAGGGGTCCTAAAGCACCAAGTGATTCTTCCCTGGAGCACTCCTCTCTGTGCTGTTCACACATCCTCCTCCCTCCAGGCAAACACAGTGTGAATGAGTCCATAGCTTTCCACAGGACCAAAGCCACGCACCACAAGCATCTGGCACCCCCAGGAGAAATACCTTGTGCTTACCTGGTATAAAGGATCCTTTTGGGTGATGAGGGGTTAAACACCTACAGCTGCATTCCCAACAGCGCAATGCTCAGCTGAGGTGACCAGGGCCCTGCTGAGAAAGGCCAAGAGCACCAAACGCTGAGTGCGAGTTCCTGCATCTGCCGGACATGCTTCAGGCTCCGGAGGGGGCTGCGTGCAGAGAGCTGCTGTGTACCCCTCAGCAGAGCTCAGGAGCCCCGGCTGTGCTGAACCTCCTGACACTCTGGGGACATTTCCCCAAGCCCTGGGCTGTTTCTTGTGAAACGTTTCTTGTTTCTGTTCCTTCATGTCAGCTCCCCTCTGACATGGAGGAGGTTTTCAAAGCCCTCAGAGTCAAAATGTGACTGTTCCCTTGTTTGAACACATCGGACAGCAAAACCCAGCATCTCCCTTACTGCCCATTCGGCTGTTGCAGCACGGGTGCAGCGAGCCTCTGCCCTGCATGGCCGAGGGGAAAGGAACCAGAGGGGAAAGTACTTGACACAGGTCCCAGACTGGTGAGCTCAAGTGACCATGCCACCAGCAGACACTGGTGTTGTGCAGGTTTCACTCTCTTTCCTTCCTGATGTTGGCTGTTTGGGTACGTGTCTGCGCAGTGCTGGTGGGGCCCATTTCCCCCCAGCCCAGCAGTTAGAGAAGTCCTGATCAAACAACCCGATGTGTTTCTCCAGCCTTTTCCTGCACTGTCAGAGTGGACGATGAAGGATGGTGCCTCTCAGACTGTCTGACACAGAAAGTGCCAGTTATCCCGTGCCAGGGTCTGGCATCTCCCTTTTGCAGATAGCCCCAAGCCCCAGGGTTTCCAGAAGTGACGTTTTCAATGCCCTTGTAACTCTACAGCAACGCCTAAAGAAACAGGCACGTGTGACTCCCGGATCAGGAGGCTTGTTTGCAAGGGAAGGTCTCAAGTAAACTTGTCACTGTGCTAGTGGAATCGTGACCCAATTTTGTTTGAGAGACTTTTTGCAACACAGCAGGGCAAAACACTGACGTCAACAGTATTATAGCGAATCATCACACACTTTCTGAAGGTCTCAGTGCAGGTATGCAGTCCTCCCATCCCTCAAATGCTGGGTATTTGTGACAGCTGGATAATGAAAACAAATACGTCTGTTCCGTTCTCTTTACTAGTTTGCATTTCAGTAGTAGTAAAAATGCAACAGAAGCTCCTTGTGGGCTCCACATCCTGCTTTGGGACAGCCAATTCCCATCCAAGCCTCCTATCTCAAACCAGCCCTCCTGCCCATCCTCTTGGGCCACGGGTTCATACTCCACACTTCTGGAAATGAACACCTTCCTGGTGCGAGGACCTAGGTCTTCCCCAAACCTTAATACTCTGGGGTGACTCCAAACCTGAGGCACTGTTGTGAGATGGATGCTCAACGCAGGGGGCTGTGCCACTCTCTCCACCCATGTCAAGAGTTAACCTGCAGCTTCACCTTTGAAAAGATGGGTTAAAAGCATTAGGGAATGAAGCAAGGAAGCGGCAAATTGGAGACAGCACAGGGAGACACCACCACCTCCCCATCCCTCCGCTAACCTGATGTTTCAGGCCAGCTCTGTGTGGGGAGGAGCGGAGGCAGGAGGAGGAAGAGGAAAATGCCAACAAGGAGCAAAGTTCAGCTGGCCTGCAGGATGTTACCATGCCAAAGGCAAGAAGAGCAGGGAAATTCCCAACTTGGGAATAGTCACAAGTAAATTGCGGTAGAAGGAGCAAAGGGCTGGGCACACTGATTACACCCTGCCACAGCCAAGTGCTAACTCATCTATTTCGTAAGTGATCGGTCGCCATCACTTCCTTGTCACGTAAACTCATCCCATTTGATCCTACACCTCATGACAGGCCCACACGTACTTCGGGTGCAAGTTTCCCATCAGTCTTACAGGAGGAGGGGAGATTTCTGTGGCTGGGGGGCGGGGGAAAGGCAAGAAAGTGATTTTCTGCAGGTTTCCTCCCTCAGAAATCCTGTTCCCAGCCCCTGAGCCCACCCCAAGATCGCTCACAGAGCCCTGCTTCATCCATCAGACACGCTCGGCTTGGGGCAGAGCTGGCTGGCTGCTTTGCTTTTAACCTGTCCCTGATTGGTGGTGAGGGACCAGATCCCACCAGAGAAAGTGCTGTGGGCAATTGTAACCTCTGTCAATGAAGGTCCAGGAGGCTGGAGGGAGAAAAGCGGCAGCAGTTACTGCCTGGGTAGGTCTCTCTGATTCTGAACCTGGTTCCCTTCTCTACCAGAAAGAACCACCCTGCCAGGACTTAGGAAGATGCGGATGCTTCAGCTTCGCTGCAATTGCCCGGCCTCCAGAGCTGGACACACGATCCAGATGAATCTTTGGCTCACCGTCCTGTGAAATGTGTTTCATTTATAGAAAAGCGCATATAAATGCAGCTAAGGCAGCTCCGACAAGCTAAAACCAAGGATTTCTCTCTTTTGACACCTGCATGTGGCTCTTGAATGCACCGTGAAGATCTCACGTCTATACACATTCATCCAAGAAGAAAACTATGCTGCAGAAACCTACTTATTTTACAGAGAAAATGACTGGTAGCACTGTGAATCACCACACTGAGCTGGGAGGATGCTCACTTCTGTGATCATTGGGGTTAAGAGAACCCTGACCCAACGCCTGGGCAGGAATATCAGCACCAGAGCACTTTCCTGCTGGTTGCTACATTAAGGAACTGCACCAAGAGAAAGGCACCGTTTCCGAGGGGCTTGACTACCGGGAAATATGGGGGTCAAAGTGAATGTGCATCTTCCAAGTACTGCGATCATCCCCAATTCAAACTCAGTTCAGCCTTAGGAAGAGCAACTGCGATGCTGTCTGCACAGACAAGCTCTGTGCGTTGTCCTCTAGCAAAGATGTCTCAAAGCAAGTTAGAACAAACCCACAAGAAGAGCCACGTCCATTTTGTAACCTATAATTTTTAAATATAACATTTTATTGCTTAGATGGTTTGATACAGAACAAGTTTTACTTTTTATTTTGAATTTGGAAGTACTGTACAACTGAATAAAAAGAGGAATAAAAGTACCAAAACAAATGTGTGATTCTCTGTTCATGTGGCATAAACCAGTCTTGTACACAATTCGTAGCAGCAGTTTAAGTTCCCTTTAGAAAAATATGAATTCTACACATTTATTACTGTTTCCTGCATGGGACGAAATCACTAGGATTGAACTTCCTTCGTGGAGAGAGAGAGAGGAGAGAGAAAGGAGACACACAGAGAGGAGAGAGAAGATGACGAATCATTCTGCAAATGGAATCACTGTCACGTAGCCCCGACAGTTGTTTCACAACAGCCTCAAACAAAGTTCTCTGTTTTTTTTTTGTCTTTTTCCTTTGTTTATTTTTTTTTAATCTTTTTTTTTTTGCGCTTTCACAGTCAAGTGCTCAATGTAGTGATTGAATCTCTCAATGTCAACGAGTCCATTGCAACTCAGGCAAAAGAATTTCAGAAGATCCTTTTTTTTTGTTTATTTCTTTTCTCTTTTTTGTTATTTGTAAAAGCCCTGAGAGAGGAAAAAAAAAACAAAACCCAAAAAACAAAACAAACCCCCCAAATAAAAAGATTCAAACAAAAATCGTATAGAGACAAATTAGCTGAACATGCAAACTAAAGCCTACGATTCACCCATAGTTTAAACACATTATAAATTTCACAGTTTAATATTGGGGGAGGAGGGGAAACAAAAAAAAACCCCAACAACAGCAACGGTTCTCAGTCAAACTCAACTAATAAAAATGTCAATAAAATGTGGCAAGACCTTATACTCTACTAGGATATAGATAAAGGCTATATAAAGCTTTAAATCAATAGTGATTATTGCTAGCAGATGTCCCGGCAGGCTGCTGGGAATTAATTACTTGCTACATCGTTCTGCAGCATATAGTTTAGTAATGGCTTCTCCCCCACAGTATTGCGCAGTTTAGTGTG
This sequence comes from Pezoporus wallicus, assembly GCF_028554395.1. Taxonomy (NCBI): domain Eukaryota; kingdom Metazoa; phylum Chordata; class Aves; order Psittaciformes; family Psittacidae; genus Pezoporus; species Pezoporus wallicus. The sequence goes on from NW_026636248.1 coordinate 1,927,499, forward strand.
GAGAGTTGCAAAACAAACCCCAAAACAAAACAAAAAACAAACCCCAAACAAAAAATAGACAAAAACAAAAAAAATACCCAAAATAATAATAATAATAATTATAATTATAATAGTAATAACAATTCAAGGGATGTGTGAACTGGTTTTAATTAAGTAGAATGCACCTGGGTAGAGTTTCAAATGAATCATTGGTTGTGACTGATTTATCGTTATGTGGCGTTAGCTTCGTTTCTGAACTGGTTCAAACATCCCTATTAAAAACAAGAACCAAAAAACAAAACAACAACAAAAAAATAGAAATCACATCATATACCTCAACCATTTGCTGTATTTTTTTTTTTTTCTATTTGCAAGAATATTACTCGAGAACGTTTCTCTTCCTTTGCATTCTGGACAGTGAGATTTCAGTCCCAGAATTTTTCAGAGAATTCTTTAATATATAGTTATATATAGATATATATATTATATAATATAGACTGGGTCCAAGGCCCACTTCCTCCATGTCTTGTGAGAGCAGGAAAAGCGATTCTGCAGGGGTGGGGGGGAAGGAGAGGGGGGGTCACAGTGTGGGCTGGGATGGGCTGGGCTGGGGGTCTGCAGTGGTGGAATAGCACAGTGAGGCTCCGGCAATGCTATTATGGCTCTGTCTGTCCCAGAGGTCATGACTGAAGGACAATTAACAAACAACAACAAGGACAACAACAACAACAAGGACAACAACAACAAATGCTGGGCACTCCTAGAAATGCACAGCTACAGTAGGATACATTTCACTTAACCCCTTCAACAGTGGTGGCCGGAGTGTCGCCTGTTGCCGGCAACAGGAGCCACAGAGAGAAGAACTTCCAGCTGCCAGCATCGAAGGGGTTAAATTATTGATATGAAATTTAGACACACACCTCAAGTCTTCAAGCATCAACCCCAAAATCTCAGGAAGAATTTATTTTTTATTAATTTATTTTATTTATTCTTTAACATGTCTTAAATCTGTAGTTTTATTACCAGTAGTATTTTCTTGCTCTAGAACATGACAGTAGCAAGATGACGGTAAGGCTCGCATTTCTCCCTGGCTTGCTTTCGGCTGGAAGACGGGATAACTTTGCTCTTTGAGTAACGCGCGCTGTCACCGGTGTGATGGCCACAAGACTAACCTCAGCACTCGCAGCACCTTTCTCATGCACTTGGAGGGGCCTCCCCCTGACACACACGCACACATGCACGCACACGAGTGAGATGCTCCCCTGCCTGTACGGGTGTGCTGATACCTCGCAAACGGCCTCTGTTTGACTCTCCGGCCAGAAGAAGGGTCTCATTTAAAGTACAGTAGAAGAGCTGCAACATAAGAAGAGGAGCTGGTGAAAGCGTCGAGTCTAAAACATTTCCAGAGGGGATCCAAGCGGCGCTATATGTCTGCGGGGGGCAAATATTGCCCATTGGTTTCTGCTGACTGCAGAGACAAGCGAACTGATGGATTTATAAAATAACAATAAAATAATAATAATAATATACTGAAGCAAATCAAACATATATAACAGCGGGTGCATCATTTCCATAGGTTACGTTGCTATGTAACTCTTCTCTGCATACACGCTCAGTCCATGACGGCCAGAAAAACCCCCTAAGATTCAGAAGACCATTTCTAATGCTGAAAAGTGGAAACAAGCGTGAGGTTGAAATTTCTTTGTGTTTCCTGCTTTTTGGCTTGAACCACTTTGAACACCTTCAACTGCCACGTCGTTCAGGCCTGGAACAGGCTTAATGCTCCACCGTGTGGCAAATGCAAGAACATCTACTGAGAAAAAACAAACACCTCACCTGCCATTTCCTCTGACTATTTCATATGAAATTCACATATTTTTTTCTTCCAGTTATTGGCTGTGGTATCCAAGGGCCTCCCACCCCACTGCCCCCATTTCCAGCTCAGAGAACAAACACAGCGACTATCACAGATATACAAGAACAAGCTCACGCACACCAATACAAAAGGTAACATTAATGCTTAAATGAAAAAGGTCCTCTCCAAATAATTCATTAAAATATTAAAAAAAAATCATTTTTGAAAAAAATCTATAATACCAAAAGATCTAATAAAGTAGTAAGGCACTCAAATCAGTATATACTGTAGTCTCTTGCATTATTATACTGAAAGGCATATGGCACCGCATCCAGTCTGCCATACTCTCCCCACAGCTGTAGGTCGCTCTTCCGAAACAGGACTCCAGGGAAACCTTGCTCTGCTGGCTTCAGCTTGTGTGCCAGGACGGCTCCAACCTCTGAGCAAAGTCATTCAACCCCCAAGAGCTGAGGCGCACTGTCTGCAGAGGCAAGGATGTGATTCATGGGAGACTTTTTGTTGTGCATCTCCAGCAAGTCTTGAATGAAACCCGAGGGCCTCTCGAGCTCCGAGCCGCCCCGAGGCTCCTGGTCTTTTGCGCTCTGTTTCTGTGCGCTCTTGGTGGGCTCCACCAGGCAGGTGCCGGCTCCTCGCCCGCTCAGCCTCTCCTCTCTGCAGGGGGAGAGGCCCGGGACCGTGCCAGCCAGGGACTCTTTTCGGCTTCCCATGAGGGACGATGATGTTTGGTCACCGATGCCCCCGGCAGAGTCGCACTCGTTTTCTGAGACGGGGTTGGCACCACTGTGGCTTGACTCGTTCTCGCTGTCTTCTCCACACCTTGACTGCGTCTCCTCCTTGTCGCTCTCCTTCCCATGGTTTCGGGTGGTTTTGACTTTCTGGTGTATGCGCTGGTGGCGAACCAGGCTGTGTTTCAGAGTGAAGGTCCGTTCACAGGTTTGACACTTGTAAGGTCTCTCACCTAGAAGACAATTAGAATACAAAGTCAGCACTAAGGTCACTAACACACCTCCCTCTTGTTTCAAGTAGCATGGATGCTCCTTGCTTCGGAAATTCAGTACCTATATCAAACATGGATGTTTGCCTTTATGCAGACTTTTTGCTTCTGTACTAGCAAACTAGCTGATGGCACGCAAGCAGGAATACAGATAAATCCTCCCAGGCACAAATCAAAAATCAGAACTTGTAAGTGTCTTGAGACTTCTGCAAGCTTGGTATGGCGCTGCACTGAGGAGGGAGAAAGACCGTAGGCCCCAGGTATACCCTGTCTAATTCAATCAGCAACTTTTCTGAAAGAAGCTTGCACTTTGTCCTGTGGAGCTCAAAAGCCTTTGGGAAAACAGCCCACCATGGGGTCTCCCTGCTGCAGGTCAGCCCTGACACACGTGGAGAGAGAGGACTGCACAGGTTAACTGTGGTCCGCAGCTCCTACAAACTGAACCAAACAGCACATGAGAAAGCATCTCCCCCCTTCTCAAACGCTGACACATGGGCAAGGATGAAATATGCAGATTAATCACTGACTTCAAGCTGTTAGGAACTACCCTTGCTACAACAGCTCCTCCTCTTTCTGTGAAGCAAAAGACAGTATCACCTCATTTCAGAATGGACACAGAGCAGCTGAAGGACCTAGACTTAGTATGGGTCACAGGAAGTGTCTGTTAGAGGGTGACCAAAATCTACTGTCCAAGTGAAAAATGCCTGCTTCTGGATGGTTTTACAGAGCTGCTGGTGTTGCCCAGCCCTCTGGTGCTGCAGGACAGGAGTGACTTGTAAAAGCCCCTGAAAAACCTCCTCATACCCGTTCCAGAAACACTACTTGCAGGACAAAATTCTCTCTCTTATTTTGGACTCTTAAGCTGCAGAGCCGCTGCAGGCATCCTCTGGTGTGACCAACTGATGGTCTGCTCTGGTCTCAGAGAAGCTTTTTACACCTGAGACACTTGAATGCTTCCTTAAGCAGGAGCTCATCAAAAACAGAGCAACCACAGCCCTGGAGACAAAATTCCCCCAAGTCCTAACCAAGCACAGTGCCCCAGGGTAGTGCCTGCCCTGAAGAATCAAAGATCCCATCATCCTGACCCATCCTCTATTTCTGAATGTGCCTATTAAAGACTTGCCAGTGCTGCAATTCCATCCAGACACCATCTTCTGCCTATGAGCGCATGGAATGAGACACTTGCAGCTCACTTCTCACTTGTAATAATGCTTGGGGTCATTAAAAGATAAATCTGTGCAAGTAGGTCCGCTGTCCCTGGGAAATGTTTCTCTTGGGTGCCTTGCTAGGAGAGCTGCTGTCAAGGGAGGGCACAGCTCCCCAGGAGCATTTTGGGCCAACAGCCTTTGCCCATAGCACTTGGCTATTGGGGATGCAGCGCTGTGGCTGGGCCTGCGCTTGGGCAGGCAGCACCAGAGCACCCCACAAATGCTTGCTGGGAAGCAGCCAGCACTGCGAGAATGAAATGCTCGCAGCCAATGGCTCCTACTGCCGTTCAGTAGGTGGGCAGAGGTTTCTTGCACACTTCAGCACGTCCCAAATGTTCCTCTTCTGAGTAAAGTAATTCTGAAACCTTATAGTTATCTTTAAATACCCCACGCATTAAACCCAAAGTATAAGCAATGTAACAACTTGATGGTATTTTATCAATATCAATGAACAAGTGGGACAGAGAGGAGAAGTATGGAGGGAAGATCCCCAACTGAACCCACATTATGGAGGGAAGATTCTCAGTTGAAAATGTATTGGCTATAGGTGGTATTTATGTTTATTAAATTTGAAAAAAGTACTGTCCCAGGTTCCTTTTCAACACCTATTCTACATTAAGACATCCTTCAGTGTCAAATAAGAAAGAGAACCAAACAGGAAAAAAGCACACTGACAAGGCCTACACAGCTCAGCATGCAATGAAAACAATTCAAACATATGGTATTTGTTTGAATTATCATTTGGGCATTCTTCATTTGGGCATAAAACTCAGTAGTTTAGATACTGTCATCTTCCCAGAGGTTCTGAATTAGTGTGAAAAATAGGCACACGAATGGGACCTGTCCTATATTCACATGTGGCTCAACACCAGAAGAAAACAGGTCAGTTTTGCACTCAATAGGCCAGTATTTATGATTCAGAAGGGTAAAAAGTCTGTTTTTTTTTTTTCTACTCTTCGGTGTAGCTTACTAAGCATCTCAGTCAACTACCAGCACAAATATTTTGTTAATCACAGAGATGTTGTCTTCAGCAGAGAGCACCTTCGAAAGCTACAAAATGTCAAACTGCACCAGTTTTCCCATGTCAGAGCAGCTTGCTGACAGTAAAATGCATAATTAATAAGCATTCATTAATAAGGATGAATGATTAATTCACCTTTCAGCTGGCTCATAACTTCACCTTATTTGCATGGTACTGCTGCAAACCGTGTATCACATAAAGCAACGTCATGTATTTTAACTGAGTCAAAGTCATCAGACAAGTGGTTTACTACCTGTGCTCTACCTTCCCTGCCCAAGCCTGAAGAGCAGGGTGCCCACTGTTGCTTTGCTTTTCACTCAAGCAGCAGGTCATGCAGATGACCAGCACATTAATACATTGCCCATACCAGGCTTACATAATCAGACAAAACCAGACTCTCTCTCTCTCAACTTTCCCTCAGAGATGAAGCCTTATCATATACTGACAGGTTTCTCCACTGCTCATCAAAGTACTGGGAAGAGGTAGAGCCACACGCACATGAGAAGAAGGGAGTCAGAAACTGGGCAGAACAACTGCACAGGGATCTCCACACTGGCCCTCATCTCTAAATCCTGCAAACAAGATGGGGAAAAACAGTTTGGGAACTGAAGATAAGGCAGTGGTGACAACTACCACTCCCCTTGACAGGCTGTGTATACAGCATGGGGGATTGGGGCAGACACCTCGCAGATACCTGTGGGACTAAAAGCACTGTCTCCAACCTCAAGTGCTAGCAGCAACTGTGCACTTACAGAGCAGATGCCGCAGTCTGGTGGCAGACCTGCTTGTGATCTGTTCTGCCCTCAAGCCTCCTCTTACCTGTATGAGACCGCATATGTCGCGTCAGATCCTGCAGAGACCAGAAACGCTTGTTGCACACAGTACAGACTTTCTTTCTTTTGTCTGCTTTTGCAGTAATCTTAGCCCCATCAGTCTTTGGTTTTTTGTCATCACTGCTCTTCTCAGTGGACTTTCTCTCTGTGCCTTCCCCCTCAGAGATGCTTTCGCTCTCTTCATTTTCCTTTCCTGTTGCCTCATAGTCCACAGGAGACTCCACTACCTTCAAGTCCATCGGAGACTCTTCCTGCTCAATACCAGAGTCCTGCATCGAGGGAGCTCCTGCATTATCCTGAATGCTTTTGCTTTCATCCTCACTGCTCCTTTCATCCTTTCTGTCCTCACGAATGTGGACCTTTTTGTGACGGCCAAGAGTGCCAGCAAACTTGAAGGTTTTGCCACAAATGTCACAGGCATGTTTCCTTTCAGTCTGAGTACTGCTGCCTGCACTCTGGTCACTCTCTGCCAGCTTGAAGTCCATTAATTTGCTGGCAAAATTGAGGTCAAGACTTTTGTTACTTACAGAATCTTCCTCAGGGCCCTCTTCGTATCCATCCGCTTTTATTTCGGCATCCTGTTCTGCTGGAGGGGAGTCAGCCTTTTGCTCCTTGGGGCCGCACTCACTCGCTGGTAGCTCTGTTATTTCCTCCGGCCGTTCCTTCTCGCAAGAGGTCAGGTCCAAGACTTCATTTCCTGTAGCTAGTGTCTCTGCATCAGACTGGCTGTCTGCAAGCAAACAGAGAGAAACTTTCAGTGGGATGCTCTCTGCTAATTCACAACTACCCGCAGTAAGGCTGCGCAAAGACCCATGAGCATTGCTTCTGGTCAAGACTCACAACATCTGTTTCTCTTATCTGTGACCCAGGCCAACAACTTAAGAGCTGAAGAGAGATCAAACCCCAGAAGCCAATTAACCAGATGATTAAAAATCCATAACAGAAGGCTTTCTTTTCCAAAATACACTCGCATCCTTGTCAGTTTCTTGAAGTAATTTTTAATATAATCGCTTTAACCAGAGAATACAAAATGTTGATACTTAAAATGTTGCTGAACTCAAAAAAGAGTTGATGTCACTACTACTACAGATACACCATTCCAGAGGCATATGAATGTGTTATTTATAAACTTGTGTATGATAAACATTGACACAGATCGAAGTAATATGCATCCACATATTAATCAAACTGATTTATAAGTAGCAGGAAATGCTTTTCAAAGAGAATGCAAAGGCCTCATGCAACCAACTGGTACAATTAAATGTTATAGGTTAGTGTAGATGATGACACAGAGGTCAGTTACAAAAGCAATAGATGCAGAAGTTCATCCACATGTGGGTCTTTGACACACACCAATACATCACCTGGAACCAAAACCTAAAGCCAAGATGCAGTAACAGGCAGCACACTTTGCTGTTTCACAACTACTCCAACAAGAAAACAAAACACCTAAGATGTCCACCTTAATGACCTCCTGTGCTTTGTTAGCATTTTGTAGCATTAATGTTGCTGAGGACATGTGTCCCAAAAATTAGAACAGATAAGGTACTTCAGGAGAACAAAGGGCTAGAGCTGTACCCTTCCTGAGCTCCCTACAAACAGTTAAGTGTAAATAGGAAATAAGCTGGAGTGGATCTGGAGGCCAAAGCTGACAATGATGCAACAGCATATAACTGCATCTCCAGTGCCACTTCCCAGCAAATGTTCCAGCACATGAACTTTGCAAGCTGTATTTTCTACAAGTTGAAACTTTTCTTGCTTTAATTCCTCCACCTCATTCTTGTTGACAGCATGCAGCTAAGGGAGCAACACAACCTACCCAGCATTTCAGCATTCATCTGCAGCGCAATAGCTGCTGAGTAACTACAGGGATTTAGAAACTTCAGTAGAGCAGTTTAAGTTCTCCATCTGACACAGAACAGCTTGTGCTTGCCTCCAAATTACCTAGATTTCCTACTGCAGGCTTTTTTCATAAACAAGAATTACAGAAGGTAAGATAGTCCTCAGGCATTTGGTACTTTGAATGCAGTCTTGCAACATGACTTGCATCGAGCCATCTCCTTGCACAAGTGATATAAATGGCCATTAAATAAATGTCAAAGCTTAGCAGCATTTCCAGTAATCATGAACAATCACTCAATAGAACATAATCCTCAGTATGCTTTTTCTTGGGGAAGAAGTGACTTGTCAAAAAAAATAATCTCACCTTTTAATCAAAACAGATCCGTTTACATAGAGAGTGGATTGCACAAAAGCTTTCCACAAAGTCCAGCACTCATCTCATTATCAGCCCATTAAAACATGCAACCGAGCCATAATCTGTGTATAACGCTGGAGAATTCGAGGATGTGGGCATCTGAAAACAAAGGTCACCTACAAGTGCCCTATGAATCTCCATGTGAATTCTGTGTTTTGGCTTGCTGTCTCTTAGCTACAGTAAGGCCAAAAAAAAAAGGATGAAAAAAAAAAGCTATTATAAACAAAGAGTGGTCACTTCTAAAAACCAAACTGAAATGCTGATGCATAATAATTAAGAGGAAGCACTGCTCCACAACCCCAAGAAACAGAAGCCAGGCATGTATGAGAAACCAGGCCCTTGCATGGTTCTCCTCGTTACAAGCAGCTAGCTGGGTCTCACAGCTGCTGGCACAGGCAAGGGAGGGAGCCCAGAAGCCAACCCCAGGCCATATCTACACACGGGAGTTGTTTAAAATGGAAGCACAGCTATGAGCCTGCTGCCTTCTTCCACCGTGTTTGGGGGCAGGATGAGCACATCTGGCTCTCACGAGCAGCACCTCATCTTTGCCCAAGAGGGGGGATGAAAGCAAGGATTAATGGCAACTGATGTGACTCCCTGCTACTGCTGGAAGGGTCCTTGTCCTTCCTTGCTACCCACTCCCTAGCATTCACACAGGGTCTTTTTCACCAGAGCACAGGTTTCTGCTGGACCAAAGCAACCCCATAATCACCGCTCCCTTTAGGTAGGAGGGAAGGGAAACAACAGTTAAGAGGAGTGGAAGCTTCCCCAGCTGCCTTTGGTTGCTACCATCACAAAGACCTATCTGCGCGTGATAGACAGACAAACCCTAAGTGGCCAAGTGGCTCTGAGGCACAAAGACCTTGATGTGACACCAAAATAAAGTGCCTAGAACAGCTCCTGTATCCCTGCCATCAGTGCTCATCCACAGTGAAGTGTGGGGCACCTCCTAACAGGCATGGGCCACCGTCCCATCCCCACTGAGGCCAGGAAACACCTCCCCAGAGGGATGTGTGTCAGGCCAAGGAAAGATTGCAAGCACAGCACAGAGGGGTCATTAGGGAGCAGGGCAGGAAACCATGTGAGCTCTGTTGGGATGGAGAAGAGTGAAGAGCAAAAGAAGACAGAGATGGAGAGAGTTCCCCTTCTAGTGTACCCAGAGAGATGTTCTGTAACTCTTTGCTGGCCAAACTGAAAACAGCAGATGCAGAATAAGTTGTGTTTTCAACAGGAAGTATCAGGAGCAAAGTGAACAAGCAGAATATACACTGGTAGCACTCAAATAAGAGCAAGCCAAAACCACAATGTCTTTAAACTCTCAACTGCAGAAGTCCCAACTTTTACATTCAGCATGTATATCATGTATGATTTGCAAATTTCCCCTTAATTTTCTGTAACTTTTTCTTCTTCTGCTTCCAGTATTTAAAAAAATACATTATTTTTCTTATAGTACACTCATCCTTCAGTGAATCATACCCAAGCTCTATCTCCTTTTTTCCTCTCCTCTCTGCCCTGAGTCCTTTCCCAGCTGTTACTCTGTTCTTGCGCGGCTGGCGTGAAATTACATTTTCCTGTGCACCAAGGGATAGGTGGGATACGTTGTCCACAGGTAAGTTATGCTGCCTTACTAGCACAACAAACAGATGAGGCTAACATCAAGAAAAGCAAACATGATGTTTGAACAACTTCACAAAGGGCAAAGACCACTTCAGACCCCGGGAACACAGATGCACGCAGGCTTTCTCTTCTGAAGCTGGCCTGCCATCCCCGAATGACCACATTCAAGCTCAGGTAGCGACGCAGCCAGGAACGTGCTGACACATGTACGTGCTTCGGTGAGCACTCTTCCTTCTTACCTGCACAAACCAGACCTACTGTTTTCTCTGCCGAGTTTTACAGGCCCCTATGAAGCCTCATGCATACCGTGGGGTGGCAGCTCCTGACTAGCTGAGCTGCTCTGTGGCTACCCCCAACCTGTGCGGTTGGTTTTGCAGCTGGTGAAGAAGCAAGCTGCTCTGCACAAGCCCCAGCTGTTTGGGATGCGTGAGAATCTGCCCAGCTCTCCTGCAGATGAACTGGAATATCAGCAGGGGAGCCGGGAAGGTGTGTGGGAAACATGACACTTGCCAAGGCGGCTGTGTCAGGTCTCGTGTGGGATTTCTCCTGCAGTGCAAGGGATGGCTGCACTGGCAGCCACTCCATCCACTCCAGCAGAAGTTAGGCTTGGCTACACTACTGTTTTTTCTCTGCTTACATGCCTATCTGCACCAACGAAAACCTCACTGGCCGTACGATTCCAGCAGGCTTGTATCTTACACAAAGAGGAGGATTCTGACTGTGCCTTCAGATCTGGGCAAACATTGCTCCAGCAAGGCCATGTTCCTCTCAGAAGGGTAATTCCCATTTCCAGAATTTTCCTGATTTATAGTGCAGAGCAGCCACTTGCATCCAAGCGATGAGGAAGGCAGGGCGCATGGGAAAGGCCTGCCTTTCTTTCACCCCTTTCCCATCTTTCACTTACTGAAGCTGTAAAATGCTTTCCAGTCCATTTGTTATCCCACAGATACTTACACTCAGAGAGTCAAGAGGACAAGAGTGGAGAGGTCTGCTTGCCAAGGCTCCCACCACCGCCACCTCTTCAGCAACCGTGGGAGCAGAACACATTACCTTGTCACAGACAACCAGAGTTTGTGTCATTCCTCCAAAGGGAAGATCAGAGGGTGACACCATTTGATGATGTCATTTCTGACACCAGAGTCAAAGAACATGGGCAAGGTAAGGTCAAGAGAGGAGATAAGCAGGGAGGTAGGGATGTACGGAGGAAGGTAACAAAACAACCACCAGTAGCTCAGCTGCTGCCTTGTCAGCTCCTGGGAAAAAATGAACTTCTCAGGAGATATATTCATAAGCAAAACCTCAAGGACTCCAACTGAGAATCCAGAAACTTTTCTGCTTGCATGAAAGAAACCACTATATAGTTGTAGCCAAAATCATTTTTCCTTCAAACTCTGGAAAGGAAAGACTGCTTTGCTGAAGTCCATTTACAGTTCAGGTTGCCGTTTCCAGTCAGCCTAGCTGGAAGAGTCTGCTTAATTTTTTATAGGTGGCAAGAAAGAAAAAGAGAAGTAAACTGCTTTCTTGCAAACACAAACCGAACTAGCAAGAGAGACATGAAATGTGGAAAGTTTCAGATAAAAGAGCAGATACAGATCAAGGTGGGGAGGTTGCTGGTTTCATTCTGTGTTCCTATGGTTTTCTTTCCTTCCTGGAACTAAGGTGGAATAGAGTAGAGCTTGAGATGCTAAGGAGTTATAAGAAAAAATGAGGTGTTATAACAGAAACTATTTTGTGATTAGAGCAAGTGTTTATTGCCAAACACTCCTGCATCCTGAGAGAAGTGCTAGAAAGCCCATTACCTAAATAATGCTCAAAACTGGAGCAGACAGAGCACTGGAAATGGATGTTGTACAAGCAGTCGGCATTATCAGCCAGATGAGCCAACGATTTACTATTTGCCTACGTTAACTTAAATAACCCCAGCCAGTTTTGTATTTTACAACGGACACAGACACCACTAGGTGGTAGCAGTCTAGTAAATTTGGCATTTTTTGGACGCATCACACAATGCTGCTCCTACTTCCACCCATGATCTGGAGAACATCTTTCCAACCTGTGGAGTTGACTTGAAAAATTTTGGGAGTTATCTTTGCCTATTTCTATTATAAAGAATCTAAACATTAAAATTTAGCCATCCTTATCATATTGCATGAACACGCACAAATATTGTATTAGTTCACAGGTGTGGGAGATTTGGTCATATCCGCATGCCTCTTGAAATGAAAATATCTGAGATAGAAAAGGACTATTTGCAGTAAATGGAACTGAATATATCCCGGGGGAAAGGAGAAAACCAATCCTGGAGAAAAAAAAAAAACACTTTTTGCCTCTGACACAAGGAATGACCTACCAGTACCTTCAAGAGAGCACCTGAAGTCACGGACACAAAGAAAAGTGCAGGACTAGCTCTGACTGCACCTACCAAGTGGAAAACTGCACTGATGATGAGGTGGGGGGCATAGGGAATGCTGGACTTTCACCTTATGGTGATTTCCACTGTTCAGCAGAAAGGCATTTTGATACAGAGCCAGCAATACAATCAGCAAGCTATATACCATCTTCTCAGTATCCTCCCAACAACAGCTCTAGCACTCAGGCCAACCCCCAGTGGGAAGCAGCTCTTGCTTTACCCTGAGCTGTGGCTCTGGAGTGTCTGTTAAACTTTGTCTGACACTGAAAATGCAGTTTGAAGGCCTTTGTCCTCTAGGAAATACCCACAAATGTAGTTCAGAGGTACAAACAGCTAGAGCAGTTTGGAAAAACAAGAAGTCCCTGCTGTACCGAGGACTCACATGATTTCTGGAGGGATCACAGAGTGGCAGATATCTAGAGCAAAGATGAATTCTGCTAAAATGCTAATTGCAGAATTCACTGCTGAGTATACTTACTTTGTCAATATTTGCCTAGTTAGCACAGAGCAGTTGTGTTCGACCCTCTCACATTAGGGGTAAGCCTCTTTAAGAAAGAGATCTTTCCTTAGCACAGTCTCTCTCTGTATTACATAACAGATAATCCCTTACCCCATTCCTTATCCCACATCTCTCCTCCATCAACTGTGTTTTGCTGCAAGAAGGGAGCATTCAGAAAGCCCTAAGGAGACAAAGGCAGAGCTGCTCTAATGTGATGAAAGCTGGCGATTCATTAGGTTGCTTCACAATTTCACTGTCCGCCTCTCTGCCAGTTCAGGTCTCTCCTGGTCCCAAGGCTGCGAACCAGGTGAGATGTTCTCAGTTTGCTTCCCATGCTCTCCATGCAGCAAGGACACACACAAGCCCCATCACTTCAACAGCCTCCTCATCTCTGAATCCTATTCAAAACCACCATCCTGTTTTTGTTTTGGTTTAAAACAAGACCAAAAGAAACCCTCTATAAACTTGTTCCCAGTGACACTCTACTGAATTGCGCTTCCTGTCTTACACCTCATCTTAAAGCTTCACTTCATTTATGGCTGACCAAACATCACACAAGCATCTCCCTTCATTCGCTTGCCTGCTGGCATACAGTGAAACTGGATGATTATTCTCTTCCAAGTACAGCCCTTGCATGGGGTCTGCATGTAAGCCCCAACCACGTTACTTACCCACGTTTAAAAAACAAAGAGAGAAATGACCCCATTTAAAAATAAGCCACAGTTTCCAACTTTTAATTTACTTCCACTGAATTTGAAATCCATTTTTCTTGGACAATGGAGGGAGACCACAAGTCCAAAGCCATTGAATGACTTTGGACCACGATTAAGCACCACTTGGTGAAGTCAGTTACAAGCACTAAGCTGCGCTATAAAGTGCACACGGTAACTATAACAGCATAGGATCTGGGCTCCTTTCTTGCTGTGTAAAGCTGCTAGAGAAGACACAAAGCATCTGACAGCAAAGCCAATTTCAACAGCATCTATCCCCAGCACCTCCCAGGAGATGCTGCCAACTCCACACCTCAGCTGCATCAATGTGCTCTTTTAGGGCCGTGCCGGATCCAGGAACTGATTTCATGACTGCTGGTCCCTCCCCTTGCCCTTTTCATTTTCTGGGCAGCTGGATCAGCTACAGTTGTTGGGATGAACAGTTGGGAACAGGTTGAGCCAGTACTGCTGAGAAGTGCTTTGTGTTATCCAACCATGGCCCAAGGCTCTGTCTGCCAGGGGCAGGTCAAACCACTCTGACCAGCCCAGTGCTGGCTGCTAAGAACAACATCTACATTCCACCAAAGTCCTACCCATCCTACATGCCATGCCACCACTCACTGGAGAGGCTTTAGAAACACTTGCCTCTCTACCCTGCTGATCGGCTGAGCTGTTCTAGCCCCACTCCGAATACAAAGGAAGTTTTCATTAGACCCAAGTAAGATGGTTTTAGTTTCATTCTGCTGTGAAGATCGTCAGAGGTGAGCACTTTCAGAGTCTTTTCTGCAGACTTTTGTTCTGTGAGGGGATCATGTTATAACATGAGTCTTTCTCTCGCCCCGTAGCCATCTGCTGTCTGCATAGGCAGGATGAGCTCACGTGACACCCCAGATACAGCGGCTACAGCCCTGTGAAGTTACAGGCTGTTAACATGGTAACAAGGCAACTTAGTTTCTTCATGATAGGCAAGATCAAATCATGTTGTAACATGTCCCCAGCATGGCTGGTTTTAATGCCAGACTAGTACTGAGACCTGTATTACTACATCTGAATCGCTGCAAGGAAACCTGCTGTATTAACAGAAGAAAGGATGAGATAGGCTGGGAAGACAGCAGCTTCCCAAACAAACTGGAGCTTGGAAATGTAAGAGAAAAATCCTTTGCGCACTTTTGTGCAATCTGATCAGCAGCTACCCTGAGGTTGAGAGTAACAATTCATTCGTGTAATTTTAGCACAGAGCCAACTTCTTGCTGCTTTTAGGTCTGTTACTTCGACAACTCTCCTGTGAAACCAACTCAAAGTGTCACAAAGGGACCCTTGTCATCTCTCCTGGAGGTGTGAATACCTTTACAGCAACAGCTCCCTTGTGCAAACACTTTTCAGGCAAGGGACATGCACCACCATCTGCTGAGCTTCCTTCTTGCCCCCATCCCATTTGGCCAGCAAATAAAAAACCTGACTGACTGCCCTCACCCTTGGTTTCACGTCAGCTTGTCCTTCCTGACTAAATGCCACTTGCCTGCCTACAACAAAGCCTGCGTGATCTGACAATCAATCTCCTTCACTGCTAAACTCTCAAAACAGAGGGGGCAATACAGTGGCAGGTGAGCTTCAATGCAGATGAATACAGGGGAGAACACCTCTAGAAAAATAATCTAAAACATGCTTATGTGATGCTGAATGTGGTACTGGCAGGTGCATTCAGGCAGGAGGTCTTGGAGCCATGGCTGATAACTCTCCAGGATCACTGGCGTGGCCTGCAGGAGTAGCCAAACTAAAGTCAAGAAAGACTGGGTACCATGAGCAACAGTACTGAAAGCAAGACCAAGGGTGCCCCTCCTCTGCTGTTTAGAGCCCTGACGTGCCCCTATTTCAGGTAGTGTGTACACTTCTGGTCTTCACGCCACAAGAACGAGACAGCAAAAGGCACACAGCAAACCCAACCCAAGTGATGGGGCAGCTGCCCTGCGAGAAGACACCAGAAAGGTTCAGGCTTCTCTTTCGAAGGAGAGAACAGGGTGTTACAACTGAGGTTTACAAATCATGATGTCAGCTGAGAGGGCACACACAGTACAGCAATTCACCAAATCCTGCAATACTGGAACTAAGGGGGAAACTCTGAAGATAGCAGGGGATCAGCTGTTCCTGACACAGCAGGCAGTGAACTTCTGAAGCTTGACGCCAGGTAAGGTTGGAGGCAGATAGCATCAGCAGGTTCAGAAAGCCACTGGAGAGACTTGCAGACAGCAGGCCCATAAACAGGTAGTAAAGGGAGTAGGCAGGGATGTGCCCTTGAACATGCAACCCTAATGCAGCAGTTGTGGATACTGATAGAGCATTAAGTGGAACAGATCGGAGGAAGTGGCCAGGCCCACATGCTCACCCAAAATAGCACATCCTACTGCTACCATGAGAGACACGAGTACTTGGCTGCATGTACCACTGCTCTAACACAACAGGGCACTTCTCATACCCTTATGCTTTGTTTGTCTGCAGTGTTCAGTCTGACCAAACACAGCTTGGGCTTGCTATTCTGAACAGCTGGGGAAAACTGCACGTACCACTGAGATCTAGCATCCTCTTCCTTAGACTGGGGGATATGCACGTTTCTCCTCGGGTAGCAGCTGGCAAGTCCAGGTTTGTGCAAATTCTGTTAGATTTGGCAGAAATGACAACACCACACTTTGAGAGGGGAAGGGCTTCTGGCCTGACAAAGGGAGAAAGTATGCCTATCTGTCCTTGTAATGTGAAATACGAAACTGTTTCCCCTTTACTGCTTAGTGACCAACTGCAACACCCTGACTGAAAGCTCCTCAACAGCAGGCTCTCTCCTGAGACATCTATCACCCATGTGAATCTGACACAACTTCCAACAAAGCCATGGGGCATCTTCTCATTGACTTCAGTGGAACCAAGCCCCGCATGTCAAATAAGAAATCAATTACTTCAATTACTTCCGCACAGGAGAAGGCTTTTCACATCTGTAATTCATTTAAATGACTAGAACAAGGGAACTGACTGAGCACAGGAAGAGCTGAAAGAAAAGCCAGGATCATGCAGTGCAATGAGGAAAGCAGTCCTGCAAGACATCTTTGTGATGAACACAGAGATTGTGAGGACACCTACATGTAAAAGGAGATCAGTGCTTTTCACACCTTCTACCTCACACCCAAAACCTCTGAACAACCCCCTACATGCACCCACATGTGTGCACACACCTCCTCGCACACCCCCTCCCAGCCAGCAGCCGCTTTGATACACCACTGTGTTTCTCACTTTAATCTTCCACAAGCTGGCTCTGTTCTAATTAAAATCTCAGCCCATACGAGGGATTCCCCGCATCACACAGACACCTCAGGTGCTGTTTCTTTCTCTTAATTTTCTTCCACCGCCAGCAGAACTTTTTAGAAGCATTAAGGCACTGCTTTTTGCATACTTTCAAGTCACTCTTTCTTTTTAGTTGCCTGCTAAGCCAACCATAAATTTATGGTTACAAACCCCACCAGTTTCCGCACTTTTATTTGGCTACATTCACAATGCAAATACAAAACAGAACTTGAAAGTTGAGCAGAAACCCTTTTGCTTCATGATAGCCCAATTCCTTTCCACATTTCTTTTCAAGCATGCAATGACAGGATTAGCTGGGGATTAATTACTTGAAACTCAACCTGCATCTCACGTCACAATTTTCTCGTATTTTCAGCCTTTAAAACTTTCCTATCAACCAAGTATTTGTCATGCAGACCAATACTTAGAACAGATAAGATATCCTTTCCATACAAGTGTCCTAATTGGAAGTCTCAAAACACAAACAAAAATCCTGCTTACCATGCAAACTCCAATCCTCCCACCCCAAGTTGCAGTCCTATTCCCAAATGGGGGTGAGACCTCTTTCCAAAAATGTCACCTTCAAAGGCACAAAACAAAAAAAAAGATAATTCTCTGCTTCCTGTACTGTCCCTTAAAGGCAACTGCTCTTCTGATAAATTACACTTGCTCACTGGAGGGTAACCAAACAGTCAGTTTAAGTGCAATGTGACTTGATTTTTTATTAGCTTCTTCTGTAAGAATGGTCATGGGCTGGATTAGAATACATCTGTGCCTAGATATTGACTCAGAACCAACTGTAAAATTCGGTTAGCGCAGCAGGACTAGTCTAGGCTGGGCACTTCACGGAAGACAGTCATTGGAAGGGAGTCTTTTTCAGTGTAAAAGGTGATCTAAATCACTGCATGTAAGAAGATCATCCCTTAATTAAGATACCTCCTGCCACTCTTTTCCTAGTGGAAACACATTATTGCCATGGTAAGGACAAATGCTGCAAAGTTAAGATGTCTACCATTTCACTTATGCCATAAAAGCAAAGAAAAAAAATGCCTCCAGTCGCTTTTTGTTATGACTTATGTTCTCTGACCAACTGGAAACATTCAGGTTCTTGGGCTGCTGTAACTGTATTCTATTTATTTATTACTTTATTTTGTTTATAGATCTTTTCTTGTCCAATTCATGTCTGTTGTTAACTGCAAAACAAAACAAAAACAAACAACAAAAAAATCCTCCTCTGCCACTTTCTACACAAAATAAACTTGAGCCAAATATTTATCACTCTGAAAATATCCTTAAGCAATTCTTTGCAGATTTAGGTTACTTGTAACAAACTAATGGTCAAAAAAAGATGATTTTTAAAACTTTATATTGAACCTGCTCTGATGCACATGCCATAAAAGAAGCAAAATTAACTGCACCACCTCCAGGGCACATTTTACTTGATGCTCTGAGGATGGGTAAAGTCAAGAGCAGGAGGCAAGAGCAAAAAAGAAAGGCAAACCAAGCTGAACATAGAAGAGTAAATTAAACAATAAAGACATCAAGAGAAAGAAAGCATTACAAGCAAGTGTTCAAGCATGTTCAAACAAAACACAGGTACTGTGCTAAATACTGTATAAATCCAAGCTATGCAAAATTCCCAGTGCCCCACTTGTGAGCTCTCCATTAAAATAAAAATCAGTGAGGAAGGTGTGTGCTTCTTCAGGGAAATGCTTTTGAACTAAAAATCACACAGTGGTATTGAGGCAAGAATAAGCAGGGTGAAAGCTTTCACGAGAGTGCCTTCTGGTTGTGCAAAAGACACGGATTACCAGTAGCATGCGTGGTTTTGCAGTTTCACAGAAGGCAAATATGACCTTGACACTGCTTGGAAGGGGTCTACCATGTCCAAACTGACTAGTAATACATAGATATTACTTAAATGCTCAAAAACAAATAACTTTTCCTCAACCATGCTCACCCATTATTAGCTTAGGCCACTTACACAGATTACTCCAACTTCCTTACAAATGGATGGAGGAGAGCTAGTTGCCACTTCTTTGCTCAAATGACTGCTTTGTTTTTTTATAACAGAATACTACATAAATCTAGGAGCATGGATCAACTTGGCTGCAGTGATTCCCTATGGAGCAGACACCAAACACATGCATTCTTTAAGCAGATCACCAGGACTCTCATCTATCCCACCCACATTGGCCTCTTGGCCCCTTCTCTCCCCAGGTTAAGGGAGCAGCTATCAAGCCCAGACAACAAATTTTTCCTTTTCTCTTTACAATAAGATTAGTGAATAGCATTTTTAATTAACTCCTTCTGAAATAACAGAGCTATCTAACAAGTCACTGCCTGCGCAACAGGTGGGGACAGAAACAGTGCATTGCACTACGACACTGTAGATGTCTCCATCAGAAAAACAACTCGCCCACCTTGAACACAAACCCAACAAATTGCTGCATGTATCCCACAGCTGCCAAACTCCTCCCATGCCACCAGCACCTGACACTCACCACGAAAACACAGCGCTCACTCCACCTGAATGCATCCCAGTGCTTGCTTTGGCATCATCTCCATAAGTCTCTGCATTCCCTGCTTACCTTTCCCTTTTTCCTTCCAGTAAGTCTTATCTACACTGCTGCCACAGTGGAGCTGCTGCAAACTCCCAGAGTTTAGAAACAGAGTGCTGGTGTCACCTGGAAGGAGATGCCAGTCAAAGCTTGCTGTGGGGTGGTCCTCCAACAAGTCTCCCTGAACACTGATCATGATTAGGAAAGAGCTCAGTATTATCATTGCCGGAACACACCAAACGGAATCTGATTATAACCACTGCTGTAGTATCACCAAAAATCTTGTACCTGCACTGAGGATCCAGCCCTTGCTTTCCTTGTGGGGACTGCAGCACAGGCCTTCTGAAGGGGCAGTGTCTCCTTCCAAGGCCAGTGATCAGTTTTACCAGTGTAACTCCTGTCCAAACGCATTTTCCTGTATTCAGTGAGGGTTTACACCAGTGCTGCTACCCTTGGAAGTCTGCCATCAATAAGCAGGTCAAACCTCTTAAGTCTGGGAAAAGCCTCTCTATTTTTTTTTGTCTCATGAACAGTTCTTCAGTAACTATGTATTTGTTTTGGAGAGCAGGGTGTTAGAAAACAATTGATACAAATAAAGAGCCCTCCTTCACCATTGAAAGTAAACTGTATGCTAAATAAGATGAAATAACTTGGTCTCTGTGGGCCAGAAAACAATAGCCTCACTGTTGCACTGATACCTTGCAAGTTACGTTCTCGCGTCACCCAAGGCAAACTGTAATAGGGACTGCTCCACAGCTCAGATTGCCTTTAAACCTCTTAGCTAGCCTCTTTTACCTCTTCAGCAGGTTTCCCTCTTTAGCACAGACATGAATCAGCTGCTTCAGAAAACCTCTATACCTTCCAAAAAACGAAATTATGTTTTATGAGGCTGTGGTCAGCTCACCTATGTTTCTCACAAATATTCCTAGCTTCTATTCTTTACATCAGGAGTTGAGATTGCATAATGAAGTAAATAGCATCAACAACTGTGACTGACTTAAAACGGAGCAACAGCAAGCACAGCTTTGTCTTCCCTCTCTCTCCCAGCAGGATGAGAATCTACTAATTACTTTATTACAGTGTGGGTGGAAAAAGGGGTGAACTTCAAGTCGGCACAGCATTCAACAAAGTATTTCCTCTACAGGGAAGAATGAGAAATAACCCCAAACCTATATAAATCTGCCTCCCAATTCCTCCTTTTGTTTACACCAGGTTTGAGGTTACTTACACAGTGGCACAGTATTAAAGACTCCACACGCATCTCTACACTCTAGGGCAAAAGCCCACCTTTAGTTGCCTAGCACTGAGAACAAACATTTTCTAGAGGTGAGCGTCTATGTAATGATCAGGATGATGCTTCTTGCATCCTCCTTCTTTGATCTGTCAAATAAAAGCCACCGTAATTAAAAAAAGGAAAAAGCTAAATACAGTATTATTTTATTTGCCTGCCATAATTCTATACTTATTTGTTCTCATATTTATGGATCTTTTTATCATTACTGATGCAGACAAACAGCTGCTGGAACCAGTCAAACAAACTGTGTAAAGTACAGTGAAATATTCAAAACACATGCTCACCTTCAAGATAAGACAGTAATAACAGAACATCTGAAACTAGAGTCTTAGCAAACCCAGGTACGCCAAGGTATGCCACTGAAGTCAGATGGGTTTTAGCAGTTTAATTTGCCCCCTTGATACTCAAAGGCACAGAGGTTATTCCATTACTAAAAAATGTGCCACCATCACTATAAAGTATTGGCTAGGGATTTCCAAAATAACCAAGAATACCATTCAAACATCAAAGAGAGGACAAGAAATGAACATCCTTCCACAAGGAGAGCCTTCCATAGGGAATACTCTCAGGGGCTTACGATCCACTGTGAGCACAAGGCGTTCTTACCTGTATGAGTGAGTATGTGCTGCTGTAGGGAATTTACCCATGGAAAGACTTGAGGACAGTAAGGACAGGGGATGTTTTGCAGGCGGTCTGAGTAAGCATTCCTCTTCCCTCTCAGCAGCTTATCTTCAGCAGTGTCCTTCTCATCCTCATTTGCTCCATTTCTGCTGCTTTCTTCCTTGAAATTGTCAGTGGACTGCAGAAACGGGCTGAATTTATTAGCGTCTGTGGTAGCCAGCATCTTCTCTATGCTGGCAAATTCCCCACTTGACTCCAGATCCAGACCACTGCTAAATTTAGGCTTATTTTTTGTTCCTTTCTTTCTACCTCTTCTCTTAGTCAACACAGGTTCGGCAACGGGAGACGGCTCTGGATCACATGCCTGAGCCAGGTCACTGGGCAGGCTGGAGTCTCTCTGCACGGTGGTCACGATTGTCACTTTTGCTTTGGCGTTCCCTGATTTGTCACATCCAGTGGAGCTGCTCACTGCCTTGGGACCAGTGTCTTCAGCCTCCGTTTTCAGCAAAGCGGGAGCAGAAGACACAGATGAAATGATCTGTGCAATGGAAGCTAGCGGTGGCAGCTCTTTAGTTACTGGAGGCTTTGGCAAGAGAGGTGGAGGTGGTGGTTTAGGCCTCAAGGGTCTCAGCAAGGCAGAATTGCCAAGGAGAGCAGGGGAAATGATTGGGACAGTCAAATGCAACGAACCTTTCAGTGGCTGGGTATGTCTGACACCCCTGTTCTTCTCTGAGTTCCCGTTGGCACCAAAAACCAAAGGACACTGCAGACAGTTGTAGGCTTTATCACTGTTCCCAGAAGCAGCCAGCTCTTGATTTCTAGCTTCATATGGGACATCATCTTTATCCTTCTTCAGGACTTTGGGGATGGACAGGTCAATAGGCTCCATGGAACAGTCGTAGAAGGGCACGGGAGAAGAACCAAACAGGTTCTCCTGCTTCACTTGCACAGCACTCAGGCTTCTGCTCTTCTGAGAGAAATCCAATGGCTCATCAAAATCCATTGGGAAGCTGCCTGCAGGTTCAAGTTTGATGGGAACATGAGACGATGTCCCAAGCAAGAAGCCATTCTGTGGCTCCAGGAAAGGCGTCATGGTCTTGTGGTCCATGTAAGTGCTGTCCTCCAATAAAGAAGGGTCTGTCTGGCTTGCATGGGCACTGCAGTCCACCGCTAAGATGTAATTCTCAATTTCCCTTTCTTGCACATGCAAGTGCTGCTTGAGGATATGGTGAATGCAGTTTCTCTTGGCTGAAAAGGCTGTGCCACACTCCTTGCACTCAAACGGCTTCTTCTTCTGGCAGCCACTGTGCGTCCTCATGTGAATGCGGAGGGCTCGGTAATGCTTCAGGTCCTCACCGCACAGCTTGCACACAGTGTCTGGGGAGCAGAAGGCATCCACCATCTCTGCAGCATTGCTGGTGACATATTCAATGTTCTTTTCTATATCCTTCCTGGTCACTTTGAAGTGCTTCTTTCGCAGGTGCCTCTCACAATTGGCTTTCACTGTGAACGGGTAGTGGCAGATTTTACAGATGTAAGGCCTCTCCCCGCTGTGTGTCCGCAGGTGTCGGATCAACGCTGCCTTGTCAGCTGCAATGTAGTCACAGATGTTGCACTGGTATGGGGAAATACCCAAGTGAGAGCGGATGTGAGCTCTCAGGACACCAGAGAAGGCAAACACCTGGTCACAAAAACGGCAGGGGTACAAAACTTTCCTCATGGTTGGGGCTTTCTTGTTCGCTGCCCCTGCAATGATGGCTTTAAGGTCTCCTTCTGTGACCTCTTGCTTGATCTTGGCTTCCATGCTCAGAGGCAGGAGAGCTTCGATGATGCTGTCCTGGTCCAGTTGTGTCTTCATCTCATGCTGAGTTAAAGGCTCTACTTTGGGTTGGAGGAGCAACTGCGAGGAAGGGCTCGACCTGGCTCCTGGCTGGGGAAGGTGAGAGTTGGAAGAAGACTCCACTGAGTTCTTGATCAGCCTCAGAGGGGGAGGTGGGAGGCTCGGGCTGATGCAGCCAGGGGAGGCTTGCTGGGCACTGATAAGAGGAGGAGGTGTAGAGGTTGCAACGACTGTTCGGGGCGTTACCAAAGGCTTTGGCTTCAGTGGCGGCATATGCTTGAAAATAGACTGCACAGGGACAGAAGGTGCCTTAGAAAGGGGAGGAAGACTGATTTGAGGAGGAGCGGAAGAAGCCATCTTCAAGATCTGCTGAATGTCTGC
Source organism: Pezoporus wallicus (assembly GCF_028554395.1). NCBI lineage: Eukaryota > Metazoa > Chordata > Aves > Psittaciformes > Psittacidae > Pezoporus > Pezoporus wallicus. Next base: position 1,950,927 of record NW_026636248.1, read on the forward strand.
CAGCTCAATGGCAGACTCATTGGAGATGGGTTTTACCACAATACTGCTGTCAGGCTGGATGATAAAACCCTTCTGAAAAGGCTGCAGCGAGAGAAGCTTTATGTTCTCTTTTGTAGGGGGAAGGACTGAAAATGACCCTCCCATAGAGGCAGCTTCCAGAGGAGAGAGGCTGAGCAGACCGGTGCTGCTGGGTTCCTGAGGTAGGTTACTCTTCAGTGCTCTGAGCCGCATTTCTTGGACCTCATCTTGTGTATTGTCCTCCTGCTTGACAGGCTTGATATCTTTGGTGTACTGTAGGCCCAAGGATGCCATGAAGGCTTTCTGGTCTGGGTTCTCACCAGGCGGGATCATGGACTGTTGCTTGTGCTTGTCTTTTCCCTGATCCAACACATGAGTTTCTGTGTGCAGTTTGAGCGCCGAAAGCATGGGGAATGCCTTGTTACACATCTCACAAATAAATCGATGGAAGTCGCTGATGCACCTTCGCAAATTTGTTTCACACCAGACCTGCAAGACATGCAAAAATATTTAGAGTAGGTATCTCAAACTGGAAAGGTACCATATGCTTCTGCAAAACAAAACCAGTTTACTCCCTCTTCCGCTGCCCAAGTTAAGGAGGTTAGAGCAGCCATCACCTACCTGGCATGGAGACATTCCTGCTCCACAGCCTTTAGTCACCTAAGTGGTGTATCTGAATTAGGTGCTGATCCTCCAGGAGCTCCTTTCTATAGAGGCAAACTGCTCCAGAGAGTTATTCAGACTCTCAAATACTTTTCCACCCTTAACTTCCCCTCCAGAAACCTCTCTCGCTTCTCTGACAGGACAGGAGCCTCATTGGACTAAACAGCAAACTTCATTGAGACTACCTCCTTTAGTCTTATTACTACAAAGAAACTAGAAGGATTAAATAAAAGGCATCCAAGAAGGCAAAATAACATAAACCAATCAAAATAATAACACCTTAAAACAAATCAATGAAACAAAGAGCCCAAAGTGGAAAGGCTTTTGGTTAGTGAAGTCTAATCATATTTATTCTCCAAACAAAAACACTAGGCTCACAAACAGATTTTATACCTGTCGCTGAAAACAATCATGAATCCAAATGCTGCATTTAAATGCTATCCACATAGCTCACATGTTGCAGAGGTTCCACATCAAAGAGGAACACAAGTGATAAATTAAGTAGAGGGCTGGAAAGATCTTTATATACTCTACACACTTTGTTCAGATACTTCATAGATCTTGCCTCAGAATGCAAGCAAAATTGTTACAAAAGGAAAGTCACAACATTTAAAACCCTTAATAATGTTAAATGTCTGCCACTAATTACAAAAGAAACCCAAGTTGTTTAAAAAGTTATCTCTTGTCCTGATTTAGTAACTTTTACACCAAAATTCTACTTGAGAATTGCCTTCCAAATTTCAGGTCTAACACCTTGAAGCCAGAAGAGCTGGAACTCAGTGCTTTAATCCAAGTAGAATAAGAAAAGTGCAGCCGTTGAATAAGCATGGTCCTGCTGGGCTGTGCTGTTGATTTATTTCTTTGGGCTTTTTGAATACACAGCTTCATCAAGACCCAAACTAACTAAGGCAGGCAAGGTGTGATAAGAAAGAGGAATGATACTATCCAACAGAAAGCTTTACGGCTGTCACAGAAATATTTACAGACTACCTAGTGCCTTTCCCCAGCCACTGGCCCTCAAACATGCAGTATCTTCAGACCTCACGTAAGGAACATAGTGGAAAGGTGCCTGGGAGTGTTTTGAGAAGAAATCACTGAAGATGTCGCCATTTAGTAAGTAAGGTGATTTCCTGAAGCTTTTCATAACATCTCTCACACCACAACTACATCCTTTTAACAGGAAATTAAATAAATAATGTTTTCCTTACCATGTATCTTCCCTACTTATTTTAGATGTGGGATGGTTTTGGGAAGGAGAGAAATAATGGGCAAGCTGGAAGGGGCAAGGGGACTTAACAACACCAAAGTTTTCATTTAAAATATTTTTACGTATCTTTACACCAACAGTTACCCTCTGGAATGCTGAAAAAAAAAAAACACAACCCAATCCCAATATTCTTTAGATGAAAAAGGAAAGAAGAAAAGCAGAAAGCGTTTGAAGCCTACATGGATAGTGGTAATGTGCTTTCCACAAAATATTCTACACCCCATCTCTGCCTCATCAAGGACACATCTTTCAATGAATTCAGAAGATACATGCTATTATCAGCTGTTACCTTAAGCTATGAAGAGCAGAAAGTACCTGAGAAATGCGGGGGAACTTCCTACAGGAGAAGTCTGTGAATCCCAAGTCATGGAAGCCTGCTGGAATCGAAGGGTTGTTCTGAATGAAAGGCTTTCCCATGGGATCTCTGGGAAGCTGCTTGTGGATAACTGCATTATGGCGCAGTAAGCCCCGATGAGTACGAAACGTAATACAACAGATGTCACACCTGGAAAGGAAAGGAATAAAACAGAAATGACTTACTGACTGCTGCAAGCTTAACAACTAGCATTCTTGCATTAGGACAGCCTCCTTCCTCTTACCCCATGATACCAAGAACCTGCTAAATGCAAAACAAAGCTACAGCACGTCAAAAACTTATGACCACAGAAAGGCCATTTGAATTACAGTCACTCTCTACCAGTTTCTGGCCATTACGCTCCCTAGAAGTTTAACGGATATAGCACATGAGATCCGAGCATCCCATGTGGGCAGACTGCAAAGTGGCAGCTGAGACCACTGCCTTCTGACAACCTTCCCATAGTCCAACATAAAATATTTCAATGGCTTTACACCATTTCATTTTTACTGAAAAGTGCTACTAAAATAAAAGACATTTTTTAAAAACCTCTGACAAAGGGAGCCTAAATCAGACCTAAGTAGCAAGCTGCTGCAAATGAATAAATAGCACCTTCTTTTTAACTACTGCTTAAAACATACTACTGCACACCGCTGAAACACACATGTATGAATTTCCTCTACACTGTCTTTTCCGTTAGTTTTCACTGATTTTTCTCAAAGCTGTTATGAGAAATACACTGTTTTAAAAGGAAAACTAGTGCTCCTTGACGGGGAAGAGAGGCAGAGGAGAAAGACCTGAAATATATTCAACATGTCTGCACTCATACAGCCCTTAACAGTCACTGTGCCCCAAAGAAAAAGGCAGATGCATCGTTTTTTCCTACTGACATGTTATTGCTATGATTTCTTGTTTTTCCTAACTTCTCAAATCCCAAATTCAGTTAAACAGAAGTTTCTCACATAAAGTAAATTTGCATTAAAAAATCAAAGATACCAAAAATGCAGTTATGCTGCAGGCAATAAACACTAAGCAGCAATATTTGGCCAACACGTCAACAAACAAGCCTACTGCCTTTTGAATATCTGGGATTGGAGCTCAGCAGCATGACAGGTCACATCGTCTCTGCACTCAACAAGTGACACAGTTTCACTCAACACAGTTCCTTGTGGTTACAGCTCCAGCTCACAACCAAAGCATGAGTTTCAGAGAAACAAACACGAGTGAATGTGAAGCAGTCGGATTTTGTCAGCAAGAATATTATATTCACTAGGAGTTTTTCATGTCCCCCCTGCCTTAATTCTACCCATACTGTCTTCGCCCTCCATACCAAGGAAAAGGACATGTGCCTACTCATTAAAAAAACATCCTGCAATTAGAAATGACTCCTGACAAAATCCTGAAACCACCCCTTCCCTGTCCTGTCCCTAATAAACTCCCATTGTTGTTCTTTTTATCACTACATAAACTTCCACAGACCTTTTTTATTCCCTGAAAATGAAACAGATAACCAAGTCACCAACAAAGCAATTGGACGCATAGTCTCGGAGTGGTGAAAGAAGCAAGTGTGAAGTATATGTAACATGGCCTTCATTATCACAGTACCCAGAAGGCTGGGACATAAATATTATGCAATGCAGGTTTAATATCTCCCGTCTTTTCTCCCTGTCAATTCACTTGCATCCTACCTTTATAATTATTGCCAGCATAGTCCCTGCATTCCATTAAATGCCAAAACAATGTCATTTACGAAGCAAATGTCAAGATCTACGGCCCTCCTCCAGCTCGCTTGGCAGCACCTATTCCATGATGCAAGGCTTTAATCTTCAGTGAAAACAAAAGCACACAATCACCAAAACCACTGGAGAAATAAGGCATTAAAGGGTTACAGCAGTCACCTGAAGAACTTGCAGACTAATGAAATAAATCTTTTTTTAAAGGTGATGAAGCCATGCTTCTGGCATGCTCCTGCACCAAAGGAGTATCACTGGTGGCCTGTGGGGCCAGCTGTTCTGCAGAGGGACACAGACCCTCACCTTGGGGCATCTTGATGCAGATCCAAGGTCCCTGATGTGCCTGGCCTTCCCTGTGCCAGCAACCCAATGCAGAAGCTGTATCCCCTTGTCTGTGACAGGGCAGGCACAGCTACCACTGATGGGACCACAGGGCTACTGGGAGAGCCAGTGCCTGCCACAGTTTACGCTGCAGGAGCCAGTGCTCCTGGCCAAGCAGCCAACTGTCATCCACACCAGCAGGAAGGCGCACTTCATCCATCTTACACTCCTTCACCTCACAGACTTTTAAGTACTGGTTTATTTAGGGTTCCCATCAAAAGCTGCACTTGAGAGTTAATCTTTCAGAGCAAAGACCCGTGTGAAAGTCCTTTGCAGTACACCTGTATCAACTACTATGCCTCAGGACAGTAAAAAATTTGCAATTTAAAATTGCTGTTTTCTATTCAAAGGGAACCGCATCCCCTCCCCCAAAACAAAAGCAGTATCTTGTACTAGTACTTTCTGTCTTTTATAATGCATACAATTAAAAACCCCTCTATTTTTCTCTTTCTGCTTTAGCCTTCTCTTTTCGTTTCCTTGCTGTGAGTGAAGCAGCAGCAAGAAAAAGGAGAAGTCAGGAAAAGGATTAAACTCTTTTTCCATTCTGTCAAAAAGCTCCTGGCAGAAAAAAGGAAAAATCCTGTCATCTCAAGATGTAGGCACTCTGAGGCATAAAAATGCACTGCACCCTGGCTCAGCACCTGCCCCTGGCATCACAGTTCACAGGATCACACAGAGCTGGAGCACCGGAGGGACCTGTGGATGCCTTCCCTTCCTCTACGGTTCAAGCACACCTGTATAGGCAGCCACAGCTTGGAGAGCTGGAATAAAAACAGCCTGAGAAACATGTGGAGCAGCTTCCCTGGGGCAGGCTTCCCAGGCAAGCAGGCAGCCTGTCAGGCTACAGCAACCGTGCTGGCACCTTGCACCCACGTCACTCGCCAAGAACAAGGGAGGTCATTGTAAAGCTCTTCCTGATACTGATGGGTGCCATCATGTCGCTGGCTCAGGAGGCCTCTCAGGCTCTGCAGACCTCACTTGGGCTTGTCAGTCTTTGCTGCGGGTGCAAGCTATTTAAAATACATGAAACATCTGCACAAGTGTATGCACATCATCTTTTTTTGTGTCCATGTCTATGTGTGGTTTTCTCACGTTCTCTCCCCCTCATCTTAAGTAGGAAGGCAGTCCAAGTTTCTCTCAAATGACACGGCTTGAGCTTTATGGATGCAGTTATGGATGTGTACCACCTTCAAGAAAAAATTACAGGTACTAAACTTCAAAACCTAACTAGTTAAGGCAAGCACCATGCTGCACTAAGGCTTGTGTTAATTTAAAATGGAGTAAGCTGCCATGCCTAACAATGCACTAACTGGAAGCGTTTCTTTCTTTTTTAAGGAAGCCTAACCATTAATTTCTCTGTTTTGCCATCAGTACTATTTTACATCTTTGGTAGTGTCAATGCCTTCAGTATTTTTAATTCTAAACCTACAGTCTAAGAAGGATAAGAGAGAGGAATCCTAGGTGATAGGACCAGTTTTTCATATTGCTTCAACTGCTTAAAAAAATGCAGAGTTAAATAATAGTGGGAAGTTTGAAAAGTCCAGCATATCAAATAAAGTATCTGAAACATGGCAATACTTTGCTCATGATGAACTTTAAAAAACAAAACACCAAAAACCTCCCCCTCTCCTTACAAATTCACACGTCTGCTTATGTGTAGTGCCAAGTCAAACAGGGATGGTATGGATGCAGAGAACAGAGATGGGAACAGGTTCTGACATTGTTAGCAGAACAGGCAGAGCAATGGCTCAACACCTGAGTGGAGATAAAAGCACTCTACTTGCAAGGTAAGTTTCCAGATGTAGCTAATAAAAGCTGCTCTGATGCACGTGATTGCAAGCCTTGGCCCCAGTTTTCCATTTTTCTATAAATATGACTACAGAACAAAGATCAGAAAGCTGTTCAGTTCCAAGCACAGAGATTCAGTTGCTTCTGGCAGATAAGGACACTTTAAAGTGAGCTTCATTCTCAACTGCCTTTACGTTTTGGAGTCAACTTCTATCTGTTCAATGCAAACTTAATACTAGAGTTCTGACTTGCTAGCAGAAGCGTACAAAGCAAGCAGGTGGGAAAACAGAAATGCTAAAAACAATGCAAAAACAGAGCGAAGATGTAACTGCAGGATGACAGTGCAATGACCAGGCTGATCTTGGGGCTCAGGCCACTTATCATACCAGGGGAGTCTGCTTAACTATTACTACACCAGTGCACCTCTTAAAGTTTGGGTTTCTTTAATGCAGACAAGGTCTCTGTGTAAAACCACACTATCAAAAAGCTTTCTACTAAAGTAAGTATTCTTGAAATCTGTAATGCTACATAAGATATAAAAGCATTTTAACAGGTGTTAAGAAATAATCAATGCTTTGTGCAGCTTCTTAAGAAGCAAGCCAGGATTTGCTACACTTACAACAAGCAGCACCTTGCCTGTTGCAAGGAAGGTTTACATAAGCAATGCCTGCTGCCTTGCATTACACTCTTCACTGAGCTAATTCCAATTTGTCAGCACTGGAAATAGCTTTTTTTCTTTAAGAAAAGGAAAGACATTTTAGGAAAGAAATGCAGAGCCAAATTTAAAGCAAAATTAATCAGCCTTCATTTTAATTAAGGTTAACATAACAGTCAAACATTCAATCCTTCTAAATTTTGTATTTCAGTAGTCAAGATGCAAATGCCAAATATTTATATTCATCATTCTGTTCCAAGAAATTCAACAAACACTTTGCTATGCATTACCCTGGACTGCAGTGGAAAAGTGACATTTAGCATTCTTCTACTTATACTGCTGAAAACAGACAAGAGTAGACCAAAACTTAAAGTCTTCACCCATGCAGCTCACTAACACTATGTTGCCCAAGTTGTGGATGTCAACAAATAAGAACAATGTTAATTTTCTATTTCTTATCTAAAATAAAAAGCTTGATACAATTTTGTTCCTTTCCTGTCTGTGCTCTTTTTCAACTGCCACAAACAAAAGGAAAACAAAACAAGAATGAAACACATCTTGAGACAGAAGTCATTAATACACAGTTACGTTATATTAAGTCAGCTAAAGTATAGAAGTCAGCTATGTGTAAAAATTTCTACTTTTGTTGTTATTCTTTCTGTCTCACATTATTGGCAGAATTAATGCAGCTCTCCTTAGGAGAAAAGAAAATCCTGTGCTGATCTAAAAATAATACAACTGGGCAAAAGAGAAAGATGGGCAATTCCCTGCTGTTGACTCATGTCCGTACCAGGGATGGGAGCAGGCTCCCTGCCTCCACACCACTAACACGTGCTGCAGAGGAGGCCGACAAGGAGGGGGAGATGGGGAAAGGCCAGTTTTAAACATTAAGGGCTTTCACCACCTATGAAAGAAAAACTAGCTGGTTACAGACACATTCCCCCTCACAAAATGATTCCTTTACTTCTCTCTCACTTTTTGGGGGGCAAGGTGAAGAGAGGGAGATGAGAGACAGCAAATTGGTTTCTGCTCCTGTGTAACCCCACCCAGGTCCAGATACTTATCTCCTTTTGGATGAAAAACCGTTCCTGGCCTCCCCACCCAGAGCCCTGGGAAATAACATCCAACAGCTGCACTAATCTCTCCCACTTGCTTCGGATGAGTGATGGAAAAGCAGCAGTGCTGTGAACACCGCTCCTGCCTCCTCCCAGGGATCCCTGTGGGTCCTCCTGCTGTCCTGCAATGACCGGTCCTGCTTCCTTCCCCTGCAGCATCACAGCGTGTCTCACTCCAAAGGACCTGCTACTCTCCCATCTCCGTCTTGCCCAACGTTATGGGTCTGTGCTGAAACCACAAGCGGCACAGCAGCACCAGGAACCAACTTCCTGGCAGGCTGGAGAGTCTCCCCTTCACTTTCCAGTGTGTAGGGGGATGGACACAGCTCACCAGAAGCTCAGTGCATGCTGTTTCACCTCCTCAGAAAAGGTGGGACTTGACTTTTAACTTTTCCTCCCTCCCACTTCCCCAGTGCTGTCAGACTTTGTTACCAACATGTTCTATCACTCCCTGTAATCCTCTCCCTCAAAGAAGTCACCTTTGAGTACAGCAAAGGCTGAAACCACTGCACCAGCCCTTCTATTAATAGAGGGATGCACAATGCTATGTGCATTCCTACAGCTGCGCTGTGGTCCAGGCAAGAAAAGTATTGTGTAGGAGCCAGGACAGATCTGATATAAACCAGGGTGATATCGTGCTTCAGAAACTGGTCAGCATACAGCAGAGCCAGTGCCCATACCAGCATACCAGTTACACTTTGACTCCCACAGAGTAACTCAAGTGAAGTTAACTGCTGTAAGATTTAATAAAAAGGCATGAGCCATCCTGTGCCATCTTTTTCTTTGTGTGTAAGCAAAGTAAAATCAGGAAAAGATTTCACTTCTTCCCAAAGCTGTATGAATTATGTACCAGCAATACTTCAGCAGTGCCATATTTAAATACCTCTGCCCCAGTGGAATGCTAGCTCACTCTAGCATTTACTTCAATAGAATTCTCATGCTACTAAGAACAAATAAAGGGAAAATGGGGGATGGTTTGAAGCCACTTGCACAAACAAGTATTTCATTTGCTCATAATGACTTTTTTATTTAGCCAATGACTTACATGTCAAGAAATTGGCTGGACAGAATCCTGAAGCAAGAGCTGAAGATCAACTTAAGTAACAATGAAGGGTTTAATAATTACAGGAAGCATACCTGGGAAGAAAAAAATCCTGACCTGACCTCTACAGGTACCAAAATTGGAAGCTGCACAGCATCCAGAATAAAACTCATTATTTGTGCATACAAACTCAAGTGGACCTTCTGGTATTCTTTTGGGGTAAGAAAAGGAAAGCCCCTCCTGCCTTTCAACACATCTTTCATATATGGAAGCCAAGTACTTGTGCAGTTTTAAAATGCACAATGGAGTGAGAAAAAAAAGCCAAACCCTATGTACTGACCATGTTAAAAGCGGTACCGATTTTCACAAGTAGAAACATATCTAGAGGTGCTTGTCTATCCTATAACCATCCACCGATGACAACAGGGCTCACAAATAGGTGCAGCCCAATCTGGACTGCACACCCTTGCCCTTATCAACATTTGCAGGTAAGCTATGCTCAGCACGCAGACATGACTGCTAACACAGTAAGCAGCAGCCAGCACTTTGAGAGAGCCTGCGTACAAACAAACCCTGGTCACCAGGATCAGGCAGGCATGCTAACAACCTATTTTGGCACAACCCTCCTTCCCTCCTGGATTCCCTTTTACGAGATGCTTTCCTCTACAGCCAGCTTTGCATTTTACCCACTTTCTATTCTTGCAACCGAGCTAAGATATTCAACACCATGTGATACACCACAGTTTCACATGAGAGCATTACTCCCTGTGTCCATTCACTACCCGCTATTTTTACCCGGCTGCTCTGGATTCCCAGTCTCCTCACACAACGAGCTTCCTGATGTGAGCTGTCCACTTCTAGGCCAGCGTTGGACTCACGCTGCTCTTCAGATATTTCCCATTTTTGTTTCTGAACAGAAACTACAGAAAGCGCTTAAAATATAGTTATGGTCTGCTTCTGCAAGCCAGCATGCAGATGCCCAACCCACTGATTTTACTTCTGTTTCCTCAGTAAAAGGATGCATTCACCAGCCTGCTTGCATAGCCTCTCCTCTGCCTTATCAACACTAAGAGTTGCATTGTATCGCAGCCTATTTTTGGTCCTAGCATTTACCAGAGCTGGTCCATGAACCTCTGTGCTGGAGTGCTCTTCATTCCTCTCTTGGTACTCAACAATCATGTAAGATACAACCACCTCTGAATTATCCAGCTGCATTAAAAGAGTACAGTATTACATATTTTGAAGTGCTAACAAGGAATGAGGCTTATCCACGTGCTCACCAACAGCTGTGACAGAGATGGTGCATGAATACTACTTGTCATTCATGTAAGTTGCTTCTAGTAGCAGAAGTGTCAGCTACTAGGAAAAGAACTTCCTCTCCCCACCATGAACCCATAGTTTTGCCTCACAAGTAATATAAATTGCAAACAACATTTAGTTTTCAGCCACATTCACTCCTCTAAGTTTGCAATAAGAGGGTGTCACTAACACCCTCTTCCCACAGAAGGCTGACCATGCGTAGAAAGCAACATGCTTCACAAGAATTAAGTCAGCAGGATTATTCCCTGCTATATAAGGAGAGAAAAGATAGGAAGTGTATTCCTAAAGCTGCTTAAGTAGGCATTGGCAGAAACAGGAATGAAACTCAAGGGTCTTTTTCTGGTGTTTTTTTTCTTTTACATCCTGTACCATGTACTTTTACTGTCACATTGCTGCTCCATACACAACTTAGTTTTGTACTAGTCTTTTCTACTGGTGCTAATGATTGAAATCATCTCCGCACACTTTGAATTTCCATTAATTTATTTTCTTGGTTACTTTATCTCCCCAAAGCCTATGTGCAGAACTGTGCTGAAAAACAGTTAAGTGGACAATAAATATGTAATGTTCTAAGTAGCTGGAATAATTTTGACTCAAACCCACTTCCTTTTGTCTTGACTTTAAAAAGGCGGCTCATGTGCATTTGATATAATGCTTTAAGATCATTACCCAGGGACATAGGCCTGGGGTGCCCTGCAGCATCCCACCAGCGGTCACCATGCACTGAAGAATGGGGATGTGCTAGCAAAGGGGAAAACCTGGTGACCAGCCTGACTGAATCACAAGCTGCACTTCCTATCTTGTGAAACACTTTTCTCACAGAGTCCAAGACACCATTTCTAACACACTTAAGTTGTCCACTCTCAGGTGTGAAGCCAGGTAACACCAAGACACAATGACAACATTTTCCACTTGGGAGTGTTTTCAGAAACAAAAGCTCACATTAGTTACCCTGGCAAAACCGGAGGCAAATGAAAACAGTCACCAATGGTCAGGGCATCCTGACACTTTCCATTCCAGGAACTGAGCTATTCTGTTGCTATGCCTGTTACTGATCTAACTGTTCAAAACAACAGCTTTCCATAGCAGCATTCAATCTCTAGCCAATTTGACTTTACAAGTTTCAGCAAAACTTGGGTCAGCTGTTTTGAAGAACAAGGTAGGCTGTGAATGGCTTTTGGTTTTCTTTGTTTGGAAGTTCTACAGAAGCACGTTACCCTGCGGCAAGAGAGCTGCTTTTGCTGTCCTTGTGAAAATATGCCTGGGATTTTGGCAAGTTACAAAGCTTAATATATTATATCACTGTTTGGACATGCTCTGTAAAAGGTCAAAAAACTTAATCTGCCCTGAATCCATTCATGGCAACAGGCATCTACTGGTTCTGGTCACTAGGTCAGCTCAGTGACTGAGGCAGACAGCGTCTTTCACACTCTGCAGTGTCTACTTCTTCTTGTAAGAAGTTAGCAAAACCAAATCCCGTAACTGAAGTCAATGCCACGCTGAACCAAATGTCATTAGAAAGCCCCCATAACACTCATTAATTTCCAGGCTTTTACCACATTGCACAACCATCCTTGCCAAGATCAAACGTTGAAACATGTCTCCAAGAAAGCAGGTAACTGCCACAATGTCACCATTTCCCACCTTCTCTCCTCAGGAAAATACATGGGCACAAAAGGCAGCACAAACATCTCACTGCTGCTGCAAGGAAGGAAAAATTAAACCACTCTTAGGTGCAGGTACAGCGTGCTGTAAGAAGGCTCCTGGAGGAGGAGAGCAAAATATAAAGGGTATGTTCTGGTTACAGTGAAACCCAACAGAGGAGTTCTGTAGTGCATGTACTTTATTAAAAGCCACACATTTTACTTTAAGCCTGTTCCACTGTATTTGCCAAAGGAAGGAGGAGAAACCTCACATAGTGCCTCAAAACTTTTCTCCCCAGAAAATCCTCCCGTCTCCTTTGCACTGCTGATGTTGCTCAGAGCTGTCTGTCAGCTGACCTTTACAAGCACATTACCATGTTTGACAGCAACCCTCCACCACAAAAGTTTCCAGAGAAGTTCCCCTGCTCCTCAAGCTTTCTCATTTTCCCTATTGGCTGCAGAACGTTTCAGTGCTCTGCTAATTATATCAGCACTCAGATACAAACTCACCAAAATAGATGGTGTTCTGAGGCCCCAGCTGCAGGGAAACAGGCATCTTCTTTAAATAATCCAGGTAGAGAGGGCAAAGGGGGTCAGAAAGCACCCCTGAGCCACCTCTCACTGCAGGCAACCCTGCAGGAACCAGCTCATGTCACTAATTAGGGTGCAGGCCCCAGGGCTTCAAAGGGACAGAGACTGACCAGGGGGGGTAATGCCATGAAGGAGATGCATTGCCACAGCCTACTGTCAGCAGCACAAAGGGCCCTATTATTGCTCCCAAGAGCAGGGAAGTTCTTACGGTAATTAGGAGACAAAAGATGCACGATTTAGGATTTTACATAATCAAGAGATACTCTCCCAAGGGGGAGCCCCTCTCACACAATCAGTGGATTAAGTATTGTTTATTCTGCTGCAAGTAAACAATGAGGAGCTCCCTGCTCGGGGCTTTACATTAAAAAGCAGTACTGGGGAAGACAATTCAGGGTGTCTTTTCATCTGGCTTTAAACAGCTAACCCTGTGATTTAAAGTTGCTCATTTGACAGTATCTGGAAGGGTAATGACCCACCCTGTAAATTAGCTGCTCACATACTGATCATCAACTGCCAGACAGCCTTACCTTTTCTGCTGCTTAGCAGAGGGGGCTGGGACAGACAGACTTGGGCAGCTCTGAGGGCAAGAGGCTGTATTTACACAACAGCACTACAATGGAAGGATTAAAGGACCACAGGGAAGCTAGGCAGAAGCTTCTGCCCACCCCAGCACATTGCTGCTGCTGCTGCGGATGCATCCCTAAAGGGAGGAAGGCTGGTACCCCCACCAAGGCAATGCATGCTGGTGCACCACTCCACAGATGATGTCCCTAATCGTTTCTATACTAACTACTGGGGGAGCAAAAAGGAGTCAGAAGTTTGCCCTGTGGTTTACAAAGAAAGGCACGGTTAGGGAGATTGAGCATCACTTACATGATCACATGACAAAACAGTCTGTGCTGGGCTACTTAAAGCTGTAGCTCCAAACCAAGCACAGAAGTCCTGGTAAGATGACCCTACTTTTACAACACTGGCAATAAAAATAGACTAAGGGTGTTCTGCACCCTGTCCTTTGCTCATAACACAGCTGCTAGGCTTGTTTGTTTGAACTTTGAGGAGAGTTCTTCCTCCTCGTCTTCTACAATAAGGAAACACCAGGACTTGATGAACGCCTTCTAACACTTTGCAGTTTGCTCCCTCGCCATGAGCACACCCATACACACGTACCTTCTGCTCTGATACTCCAGCAAAATCTTCCCTTTTCTTCATTTCTTTCACTCAAACAAAACAACCTTAAGCATCAGCAAGAGGAATTATTTCATTAACATGACCTCAGGACAGAATGGCATGCCATGCTCAGCATATCTTCTTGATTCCTACTGTCTTGCAGAACCCTGGGAACCAGAGATTACAGCCTCTGCCTGCAAAGCGTTTTAACCCATTTCCTTTGGGATCAGTCACCTTAACAGTGGCCCAGACTGCTCTGCTTACCAGAGGATTTTCTGGTTGGGCCAAGCACACAGTGACGTTTGACTTGTCTAGACTAGGACAAAAGATGTGTTTTAAACCATAGAGGCAGGGCAAGCTGTGTTTGAATATGTTAGCTGACCAGGGAGAACCACAGCTTTCTTGTTCTGTCCTATCTCCACTAACACATTCTAAATTACTAAAGCAAGTATTTGACAAAAAACCCCACCATCATCTAGGCAAGTCCATGAAGACCAGCATCACCCTTAACTGATGCCCACACAGCTTGACAATCATGGCTTTGATTTAGGGGCACATTTTAGTCTCTGTTGCTCAGCCCAGTCAAGGCTAGCAAAATCCATTTTAGGAGAATATTATCCAAAAGCAAGTCTCCTAATCATAGAGAAGAAGTTGCATGAAGAGGAACAGCATGTTTGCATAGCCATTGTGTCTTTCTGCCTTGCCACAGCAGACTGCAAAGCTGCCATGCTAGAAGGGTATTCATTCTGTTAACTTTTATCCATCACTCGGAGCAAGAGAATCCACCTGTCCTTTCAGCTCCATGGCACAGAACTTTGCAAAGAGGTCATATCTTCATAGAAGCTTCAAAATGAGGCTAATGCTAGGGTAAGTCTAATATAACAGTTGCTTTCTACAAAGTGTACAGTGTATAGCAAAATTATCTCTGACTCCCTTTTGTGGGGATTGTAGAACTCTTCCCAGAGAACAATTGTTTCAGCTTCGCTCTACAATGAAAATTTACTTCAGAAACAGCAAATTCCATTTAATGCACTACTATTTGCTGGACCAAGCTTAAGAAAGAGGTTTCCAACTCCTGTTCCCAATAATTACAGCATTTACAATGACTTTAAAAAATGTTTTTACACGTATTTTCCAAGGTTTTCTTAAAGAAGGAAAATGTAATAGAAGTAACCCCATTTAACAGAATGGGATGGCTCTGCTCCACGCCATTCTGTTAAGAAACTGCATTCAGGAGAGGGTGTTCACCTTCAAGATGGTGAATTGTGCACCCTTCTGAAAAAATCAGAGTCCAGTGCCCCAAAATAAGCTTAAAACACTGACAAGCTTCTGCAAATGGACAATATCCTCTTCTGAAACAGCAGCTTTCCTACATGCGTAAACCAGACTTGGAATATCTTTTATATCTTCATGTATCTGGCTCTACATTTTTCCACGATAAAAAACTGGAAATAAAAAAGTATCAGGAGTCCCAGAGGCAATTACCTGAACAAAAACACAACAGCCAAGCACCTTCCCAAGCAATTAATAACTAATTTTTCCTTGTTAAAAGAAGCTGATTTAAGCCAAAATCCACACCATTCCCTAACCTCAACAGGCAGAAAAGCATAACACATTTTATTGAAAGTCTGGAACCAGAAACTCATCTCCCACAACAGACAACAAAACCTTTATATCCAGCTGCCGCCTTCTCCCCCGACAGAGTAATCTTAGAAGTTGGTACCTGAATACTTTTATCAAGTTTTGCTTCATGTTTTAAGCATTTTTAGTTTAACTTGTTGAAATTCTGCCACGTTGGCATTCTGCAATTTTATGTAACATCAGCAATCGGCTTGGAGGGGAGGAAGGGATGCCTTAATTTCTCCTAAAAACATTCCCAGATATTAACTGGCAAGATTTCCCATACTTGCAAAAAAATAACAAAACCAAGCGCTATAGCACCCTGGTGACACAAGATGAGCAGAAGCATTTAAAAACCTGTACAAAGTCAGGAAGGGAGCAGCGGGGTAAATGGTTCCTGCCCCTCCCCAGCAGGCTGTCTCAGGCCACCAGGTGACCAGAAACACGCTCGGGACTATTTCTTACCTCAGAGAATTATCTGGATGTGTCTCCATGTGGGACTCCAGCCCATACTTGCAAAAAAAGTCTTTGAAACACACTGGACAATGATAAACTTCCTCCTCAGCCTTCTTATCCCCTTCACAGGAGTGACCATCCTCGACAACCTTCAGAGAGAGGAGAAAAAGCCTCACTAGACCAAATTTTAAGCAACAAACCAAAGATGCAATCCATTTGAAGTCTTTCTCTTAAAAACAAAGTAGCAGGCTTCAACCATAACTTTGCTGCAGGCGACCAGAAATGACTCATGTTGGTAACAGAGAGAGAGTAAGCAACAGAGCCTCTGTGTGTGTGTGAGAACGTGCACGAGAGAAAAGGAGGCTCAGTAGGAGATAAAGTGTGCAGCTAACTCATTAATACATCAGTTCTAATGAGAAACTACGATCTGAACAACTTATAAACCTGTATGTTTATATACCACTGAACCAGCAACCCTCACCCTCTAGAAAGCTAAGCGAGCTGTCAGCCTGAATTATTTATGCCGCTCAGATACTGCCAACTGCTAACTCAAGTGGTCCAGGGAAAAGCAATGAGTTTTCTGTAGCCCTCTTCTGATTACAGTGAGAAAAGCATGCACAAAACAAGGGATGCTGTGCTAAATGGAACTGCTACTAGTTAGCCAGTTAAGAGATAGTAAATGGAAAGGGTCGAGTTAAGTTTGGCAGCCACCATACATTTTGTACAAATTACTGAAATGCACTAAAATGTTTCATAAACAAAACCCTAATGGAAATGTCTAGCCTTCAAATATTTTTCTGGTTTCTCTTGCAACTCCAGTAACGCAGGATTGTGCTACTGTGAAAGGGAAATGTACTACAGATTTTCTTCTCCAGTTCAAGACAGAAACAGACTTAAGCTGTTGCTGCTTTTGGAATAAACACTAGTTTTTTACAAGTTCAAATCATTATCCAGCAAGATTATAACAAATTAAACAAGAGAAAAAAAAACAACAACCTAGAGGAAAACTGCAGTAGCAAAAGAATAGTTCATCCTTTTGTCATCCAACATCAATTATCTAATACAAATCATAAGCAACCCCAAATTTAAACAATAAAGAATTAAAAAAAATAAATCAATTCTTTCAGTGTCTGAAACGAGAAATTACTTTTCAATCTCAGACAACAGTGTTGCCTATACAGGACAAGCATGGCATCTTAAAATATATATACAGGGCTGTAAAATGCCCATATCTGAGTATCCCCATGCTGACTGCCTGATCTCAACAGCTGACAGAGTTTAGGAGGTAACCATCTTTTTGCTTCATGCCCCATAAAGAACCTTTTTTGCAGGTATCCTCTCCTCTCTGTCCATCTCATCGTGACGAAACTTCCGTTTTGAAGACAATCGCCTGCGCTTCAGTGGTGATGGGGGAGTTGTGGTCACTGTGCTGTTCGGATCCTTCTCATGAATCTTCATGTGCCTGGGCAGGAGGGGGAAGAAGACGCTGTCAGCAGCAAATTGGGGCAGAAAGCCTGTGTAAATTTTAATGCCAACACCATTTCTACAGCAGAGATCCCATAAACTGGACTAAACTTCTGCAAAACAGCTGGGGTACAATCCAGCATCGGTCCTTTGCAGCATGTGGGACTGTTTGGGACCACAGCAGGGAGCCCTACAGCTCTCCCCCATGTCCCAGCCCACAGCATGGCACTTGCCCTGCTGGCACCTAGCCCCAGGAGCACCCTGCCTGTCTCACATCATCCCAGAGGCCCTGCTTCTTGTTAATACTGCACAGTAATTTACATGCCCTGCCTCCCAGTCTGGTGGAGGTCCAGTAAGTAAAAGCCTACGGCTTAGCATCCATTTCACCCAATGCAAAAAAAGCCTCCCATCTTCAGCTGGTCTCCTTTTATAACTTTTATACCCCATCTGTATATGCCAACAGAGCAACACTTCTTAAATGCATTTATTTCCTTCTCTTCCTTAACACACTGGTGTACCCCAATACTGAATTTCAACTGCAACTCTGAAGTCAAGATATATCTGGTCACACTGTTAAGCTGCAGCAGGTATGGCCTGCAAAACTCCATTATTGCCAAAGTATGTTCACAAACCTGCTTCCCCAGGAAAACAACTATTTCTTGCCACAAAGACACTGGGAAGGGGAGAGGGTCAAAATAGCTCAGGAAGCAATCTCATGAATATCTGTATACCTGACCCGCCTGCTTCTTGGTGTTCTGTATTTGCAACGTGAGGAAGACACTGTTGCCTAGTTCCCTTCAGTTAGATGAAGGGTATTGCACCTGTGCTTTTTCTGAATTCTCAAAGCTCAATTGTTATGGTTTTTTTTTATGTAGGGCCTTTAGCCTCGCTTCAAATTTATAGTGCTTTTGAAAAAATCTAACTTATGCTCTTACAGGCAATGCAGATTTTTGCTTCTAATAACTAGAAATGGGAGTGCAGGAGAAAGTTGCCCTTTGTCCATATGACTGACTGCAAAGCAGCAGGAGGGAGACAAGGTCATAGGCATTTGGGCACATCCTTCAGAAGTCACACCCACAGCTCGGCTCAGGACCGTGCCATTTAACTCGACTGCACGCTATCATGTTCAAACATGAGAGAATGTTGTAACCTAGACAAGCCTCCTATGTCCTCATAACTGCTTGGATGTTATGACATAAAATCTGTTTTAGTTTTGGATGCCAACGGCATGATGCTTCAAGATAACATGCTGGACCAAACTGACCCACAGGCAAAATAGGACTAGAACTGCTGGAAGGACTGTCTCTTCACACAATGCTATTTTTAATGTTTTCTTTCACAATTGCTGAACCTTTAAGAAAAAAAAAAAGAAAACAAACAGAAGGCAGCTAAATTACTGTCTCAAACTACAACCAGGATTCTGAGGGTATTCTTGGGAACAGCCTCAAGCCAAAAGCACCACATGTACCAGAACCAATGCAACGTTACAGTGGCTGTCAACACTCAGCAAGGCTGGGGCTGCTTGGAGGACCAGGTCCACATACCTGCCAGGAACCCTCACTGGTCACGCAAATGGTGGATGGACACTGGTGGCATCTGCCAGTCACCCTGTGGGAGGTTCATTAGGAGAGAGCATCTGCGCACATATGTGCCCAGCAGGTTGGGCACAGCATCAAGGAAACGCTGCTTCATTTCTGTGACCTCTTTTCCCTCCCCATGGTCCAACTAGGAGCAGAAAGAAGGCTGAAGCTCTGAGGGTTTCCCAGTTTGACAGGACCCAGGGAGAAGCTGGAGTGCTGACACAGCCTCTGGAGTGCAATGGACTCTCCTGCCTTGGCCCTCTGGTAGCCCTACCACCGCAGGCACTAATGCTAACTGATTTATCAGCATGAATCCAGTGCTCCCTGATCTCACAAAATCTGCAGGGAAGGCATCTACAGGTACTGTACTACCTCGTTTACTTTAGTCTCTCCCTCCTCACACCCATGGCACTGATCTAACTGCTTGTGCTAGCTTGAGTTTCCTATAGGTCATAAGTCAACAGTGTGAGGAGCAGTTGTCCGTATTCACACAAGAATAAGGGAGAAGAAGCCAGTTACTTGTTCTGCCTACAATGGTTGAAGATAAAACACAAACATCTGGGAACAAAAAACCATAGTGTGCAACAGCACAGGCAAAGCAAAACCTGGAAGGTGGTTTGCTGGTCTTTTTTGTTTTTCTTTCTGGTAAGGACTGCTTTCCAGTTTCGATGAGCTCTTTAAAGTTAGACAGCAATGTTTTGCATGTGCCTTTCTGTCCCTCCACCCCAGATGCACACACATGGCCTGCATGCTTAACCTTCTGGCTGCTTGGGTGATGCACAGCTAGTATTACTTGGCCAGTTACTTTTAACATAGCTAGAGAGCAAAAGCAGTCAAGCTAAATCACATTCACCCAGAAAACAAACAACAAAAAAACCTGCTATGTATTAAGTGTGAGACTTTTTGTTCCTATTTTCTTTTAAAGTCTCTTTTCCCACAGTAATGAGTATGAAGAACTCCTGTTTAGTAGCTACTATGAAAAACAGCTTCCTTAGGGCTAAGTTCTTTCTTCCTACTGATGTCCACCTGTTGAACTCTATTCTGATGGGTACAATGACACATCCATAGCATATCAATGGGAGAAACTGCTGAGACCTCCAGGTTAGTGCCAGTCCAACCTGGCACCTCTGCCTGGCATGACCTAATGCATGCAAACACACGGGCTCCTGCAAGTCCCAGACGCAGGACAGCCGTGTTTGAATATAATGTATGCTAATAAGGCAGGGCTTGCTAATGTGTATGCAGCACCACAGTGATGAGGCTTTGCTATGCCTGGTGTCACTCACTGGCTGCCCTCAGCTTGCAGTTCTCCCTGCAATGCACACGCTTTTGCCATGCCCTAAAAGCCAGAGCGGAATCCATACCCACAGCAAGGAATGTGGTAATCCCTTCATGTTTTAGTTCTGCATATTTGAAAGGAAGCAGCCTGAGCTATTGAGCTATAAACAGGAAGACACCCTGACTGCACCTTTGACTTTTAGTCTGTAGGTCACATATCACAGCCACTGTGATAGCTCTCTGCATGCGATCATTAAGGAAAAAAGAAGAATCTGAAACCAAAGCAGCAGGTTCCAGAGTTCTCAAGAAGAGTCACAACCTGTCCACAGCACAGCCAGCAGGTTTGTTCCTTTGGCAGGTAAGCGAGTTTCACTACATCAAGGCAAGGGTGGAGAGGAAAGAGATTACTAGAGCCCAAGATAAGCGGGAAGATAAAGCTGAGCAGTACAAAGGATAGACACAATCTTCATCTCTATTTTACTTTGCAACATGGATGTCATTCTGCCTCAAGAAACCATTTATCAACCAATTTGGGCTGAACTACAGCAGATGCCAAGTCACATCCACATCTACAACCTTTCTTTTAAAGCTAAACACTCCCTTCACCAAGGCTTCTTCTACTTAAAAAGTTTCCTAGCTATAATTAAGGGGAGAAAGCGGGGAAGTATTTATGTTGCCTTATCCTCCTTTAGAAGAGTTTGCCTTGATTAGATCTTACATCTAACACTGAAAATGCTCGACCTCACTGCTTAGCCTGCCAAGATACAAGGAGAACAGGAACAAAGCTGTGCTTAGAAGTTATTTTCCCATTGTGACTATAACAACATATTTTGGCCTGACAACACTGGCATACTTTGAATACAAAAGCCAGGCTTGTAAGTCAGCCTGGCTTTCAGCATCTTACAATGATAAAGGAAAACGACATGACATTCATCAGTTAAAAAAAAAAGAAAAAAGATAAACACTCAACACTGGAAGTGAGAATGTGGTGTAAAAAAAAAGGGCAAAATAAGGACATGCACAGAAATGCTGATATTCAGCCACAGATGCAAGTTACAGTAACTACCAGCAGCTCCCAAGTGACCACTGCTGCAGCTCAGAAGAGAGCCAGAGCCACAGCAGATGAAACCTGGCTTTTCTTTTTCCTAATATAAATAAATGAATCGTGGCTCTGAGCCATCCTACAGAGCAACTCAAGAACTGCAGCCAAACTCAGGAAGGTACAGAGCCCTGAAACCTGAACTTTGTATGGTGGTTGTTAAGTCTCCCCAGCATGCATGCAAGTACACATACACTTGGACAGTACTGGTGGTGGAACACTAAAATGCAACTACAATACACAGGATGAAAGGAAGGAGATAAAAAATTGAGCTTAATATTAGGGAGGGCTCTATTGCACCTAGTGCTAGCTAGCCTTGATTAACCTCTCAGAGAAGGTGGTGGAAGTCTACTTAAAATGAGACCAGAGACAGAAGAATTTGCAAAGAATATTCCCGAAGTTGAAAGAGGAAATTAAGTATTTTTCAAACAAGGTCTGATCCACCTCTGATCTAAATTCTTAATGTTTAAGAACTGCTATGCAAAAATGCAGGTAACTTGCTACACACTATGCTTTTCGCAGTACAGCTGTATGTGGAAAAGCTCTCCTTGTAATCTCTTCCCTTCTCCTCATACAAGGAATTTCTCAGGTGAACCAGGAGGATCCAGCTGTGTTATGACTCTGTGCCAGTCAGCCCTCCCAACAAAAATCAGTCGCATTTTTCAAGGGCTGGACTGCCTTTCATTCCATCTTCCCCATGAGACTCACCTTCCTCTTCCCCTCTCCTGCCACAGCTTTCCTCTCCCCTCTAATAGTCACATGAACAGGATGACCAAAATCATACTGCACAAGCATTTCCCCAGCTTCTTTCCTTATTTTTCCCCCCTTTTTTAAAGCAGATGGACAGAAAAACTTTTCAGCCACACACTGTGATGCAGAGCACGATTTCAGAAGGGTGACTATTCCACCAGAACAGCAGCAAGTGAATACTTCACTACTTTACATTGAAGAAGAGACTTTTGCAATAATAAACCAATGCAGAACTGAAGTGTCTTACTCCTTTTTCTCTCCATGGATGGTGTTGGATGAGTGCCTCAGAGAGGTGACTCATAGGAGGAGGGAAGAAAAAAAGGGCATGTGTCGTACTGAAGTGACATGCAGCTCCTGCTAGTCACAGCCCAGCCTTTACCGCATCTCCAAAAAGGGCTGCTGTATTTTCTTAATGCCAAGGGGATTTGCATGTTGATCATATAAGCTTTCAGGAGGTCTTGAAACAGGGCAGCCCACAGCTTCAATGCCAAAACCAGAATGTGGGCAGGTTTTGACTGGTTGGTTCAAGGCTAAAACGAGAAGTCAAAGCATCCTGAAAGAGGCAACTGCAAGATGCAGCTGCTCCCATCTCCGGGTCCCACTGAATTATGAACAAAACGAGGAGCTCCTGCTTTGCATGCAGATAACCTGATCAGCGCCACTTTGGCTCTTGGAGAGGAAGCATCCCTCTGCATGCGTGGGAATCCCTCACCTCTTAACTCTGAGGAGAGAAACCACACCATAGTTGCACCCCAGGTTTCCACGGCTGCTGACGTGCTCCACATCCCTAAGAGAAAAGGCCTGCTTGGCTCAGAGGCCTGGGCAACAGGAAGGTATGGAACAAAAGGGTGTATCTGCAGCCTCTGAGCAGGGTCCAGGGTTAAGCCTCTCCCTTATAACTATGTCAGCATAAGTGCTGCTGGCTTTCAGTCAAGCAGAGGTTTATGCCAGGTAGGTCTGATTAGAAGGAGCAGCATGTCCAGAGGGGGAGCAGCAAGCAATTTCACTGAGGCCTGGTTGGGAAAGTCCCAGCATCTACATCAAGATTAATTCCTGAGAGCAGGATCCAGTGTATAAACACCCTCCTCCTCCCTCACATCTCCACGCCTGTGGAAACGCAGTGGGGAGGCCAATGAATCCAGGCATTATCAGTCCAGAAAGATCATCTGACAGTATCATGTTCAGGTTCTGGCTTCATATCCCACATATTATTCTAAGTTTCTCCACTTTACCACTAGATGTACCCTACACTCTACTGTATTGCACATGGTGTTCCTCATCTCCCTTGTGATTTCTGAACAGTTTGGTATCAAAATCAAGGGATGATCCTCATCTGATGCTTATCTAAAGACAAGGGAGGCACACATCCAACCATCCAGAGACTAAGGATAAAAAATTAGTGCTTTCCAGCCTTCACCTTATTTAAAATACATTTTGTTTTCCCCTCCAGCATAAAGAGTTACTCAAGGTCACCGAGCTGGTCTGGGAAGGTGATCAGATGCCCTAAGTACAATTTAGCTGATACAATTGCTTTACCTCTTCCACTGTTTTCTTCCCCAAGATCTTTCACTTATTGCTGACTTCAAATAACAGTAAATAATCTACAAATAATCAAAACTTCCTATGTTTTCAATAATTTACAGTAAAGAAAAAGCATGTCTATTATTCAGAAGGTGACCAAACATCAAAGTCTGCCTTGTCTAAGCTTCAATTTCATGCCACAATCAGAATCAGCAAAAATGCAGGATGCACCCAAGACAAGTTGAAATTTGGACCATGACATTCTTCAGGCATCATGGAAAGAAAAGCGGATAACAGAGTAAGAGAAGACAGCCTTCAAAATTACACTGATAGTGAATGACTCTTTTCAGAGATTTCTGTGTCACATCATCTTTGGCACTGTTTTTGTTTCATTCTGTGTAACAAATGTTACTTCAGCCCAAATTTTCTATAAATTTCTGTGCAGGAGAACACAGGGAGCTCATCTTTAAAGCTTCTGCCATTTGACACGGCCTAGTATGAGGTGTCCCTGCCCATGGCAGGGGTGTTGGAAGTAAATGATCTTAAGGTTCTTTGCAACCCTATTGATTCTGTGATTCTATGATTCTACGACACATGGGAAGTAAACCCTAAACAAACAGAAAGAGAAGCAGCAGCATTTTTAAGAGCAATCATTTAATACACTGCTGCTAACACCCTCCTTAACAGTCTCGTGAATATGACTGGAACTTAAGTCAAAAGTGCAGTAACATTATACCCTTGGGTTAAAGAGTTTAGTCAGTTGTTTGTTTGTTTGTTAAAACATGTAGAGAATCTGTATTGACAATGTATTTCCACTGTTAATTACCAACATCACCCACTTAAGAGAGCAATCCACTCAGCTCTTGCCAGTTGCAATCACAGGAACCAGAAAGATGCAGGTAATTTTGCAAATCAAGACACAATCTGTACTTGGACAAGTTTCTGTTTGTCTTCTCTTCTTGGTTTGTTTAATATTTGCATCCTCAAAAAAAAAACCAAATGACCCAAAAAGCCCTCAGACAGGCACATACACTTCACAGCAAGTCAAAAGACATTCAAATACCAAAACCCCAACCATTTGGGAAATGCCCTATTACAACTGTGAAGCAGTATCAAAACAAATTTAAAGTACCACCAAATATTCTAGTGGTTACCAGTGTTGAACACTCACATGAGATAAACAAAACGAAGCTGAAGAGCAAGAAACCTCCATAGCTATGCTAGTAAAGCCATTGCAATGCATGCAGTGAAAGAACAGGGTGGGGCACACAGGTCCCAGGAAGGATCAGATTGGGAAGCACTGACTCACTTTAGCCGTGTGTCTGCACCCAGGCACATCAGGAGATGATGCCTCAGCTAGTGCTCCCCATGGCACCCAGGCGCCGCAGTCCTGCCAGTGTAGTGGCATAGCTCATTATCCTCATGGAGGCCCCAGTGCTGATTAGCTCTGTCTGTAAGGTTGGAGGCCGGGTGAGCCTCTCCACACAGCAACATGCAGCAGTATGTGGGTGTAGCAGTCCCCTTGGTTTTCTCCTCGGGAACTGCTGCAGCCCAAGTACCACAGAGATGTGGTGCAAGCAACCCCTCAGGTTTAGAGAGGTCTGCCACACTGTCTGTCCCCCTGAGCAATGAGGCTCTCCCTGCAAAGCAAAAATAGCCTTAGAGTGGGGCAGCAGACAGCATCGTTAGGATGACATGAGCATTATTATTTAGATCCACCAAGACTAACTGGGCGTACTAAGGCTGCAAGCCTCCTATGATTACATTCAAATGACAGATTAGAAGTCCCTTTTCAGGGCTACCAGGCCAGTTTGCAAAGTTAACCAGTGCCATGCAGCTGCCAATACACGATACCTAAGGATGGATATACGATACACACACATGCACACAAAGCATTTTGTATTTTTATCCGAGAGTAAAATTTTGCTTTGCTGTGAATAAAGGCAAGTTGTAAGCATGAGTGAGAGGAAAGATACTGATCTACACATCCAAAAAGGGGGGGGGGGGGGGTGGTACCACTGCTGAATAATTACTCTGTATTCACATTTAAGCAACTACTTGCTATGCAGGATCAGCAAGTTCAAACAGGCTGAGATTGATACAACTGAATCCCAGCTTGGCTTAAAGTTACTCCTGCTCCCTACCAGCAGCGCTGTCAGGACACCTCAAAGGAAAATAAGGAGACAAATATTTGCCTGATGATGCTGTGACAGGGAAGTGATTCAAACCATGCCTCCAAAGGAAAGCTTCCCAAAGGACAGCAAAAAAAGGCATTCATTTGCAGTTTGCATCAGTCCTTGCATATGGGAGGGCAAAACAAGAGGGAAATTCAGTGTGAGCCTCCCAGTATCACTTCACCCACAGTCTGTATTAGATTCAGAGCTAAATTAACAATGCCAAATACTTCAAGGAGACTTCCAAGCTATAAGAGCTCTTTCATGAGAGACAGTATTAAACAAGATACTTGAACAAGGCCCTTGTACTTCCTTCCTTAAGCTTTGAGACAAAACTTTTTCAGTTACAAAAATATTAAGCAGGAGTAGGTACATCAAAAACCTAGCCTGGGACATTCTCAACTGCTGTTTTCCATCATCTTTTTTTGAAATCTGTGGTTTTCAGGCTCATCCTTTAGTTATCATGGTATATAACCTTGATCAATGACTTCACTGCTCATTTTTCAGGAAACTTCATGTTTAAAAAAAACAAATGGAGGACAATTAAAGCAGTTTTAAATCTTAGCATCAGGAGGCTGCGGGGGGGGGTGGGGTAGAAAATTAGAGAAAGGATGTCAGAAGGGGGAAAAGTTTTATCCTTAAGAGCAAACACAGTTGAAGAAGTCCCAGGTACATCCTGCCTCCTCTCTAAAACCGCACCCCTTTACCAAGCAAACACAAGCCCCAGCTACTTCTCAGAACCAGGCAAAGCCCTTATGCAGTTGCTTCCCTCTCACACTCCACTGTTGAGCAATCCTGATGGCACACAGCACAGAACAACTTGGCTGCGTCACACTGCTCAAGGAGGAAAAAGTAGATGGCCACAGCAATGCTGGGGATGCCATGCAGATGGAGCCGAATACCTCCCCTCCCCGGCACACAAACACGCAAGCAAGCAAGGAAGCTGCACCAGATAAGAGAAGCACATCTTCCTTAAAGCAGGGTCTCTGCATCACCCCCATATCAGCAGTCACCATGTGACTCCATGGGCAAGGAAGTAAGAGGTTATCACTGCACAACACACAAGTTGTGCAAACTTTTCCCAGCGCCGAGGACAGCATCCTAGCAAAAGAGGTTTCACTGCTCAGCCCATTTCCTGTCCTGTTCCTGAACATGTGGTCCTCCTTCCTCACCAGTGGTGATCTCACAGCATGCCCCCACTGAGCAGAGAAGCACTGGCAAAAGGTTTCACATCTTGTTACATGTCTGTTTAGTGAAGTGTAGTAGCTGGAAATAGAATTCCCTGCGTGACTTGTACTGCTTTATAGGAGTTTGGGAACTTTCGCCCCCAAGTGAAATTAATCTTGGTGCAGTCCATAAGCAACATGGATTGCCGTACTCTCTTTACCCTCAGTTTGAGACTGTCATGAAAAGACAACACACTGAGGTGGCTGGATGTCAAAAATGAGACACACCGAAGTTACACATCTCCTCTGTTTTAAGACATGAGAGCTGACTCTGAGTTTACCAAAAATCCACTGAGTGTTTAGAAAGCTTCAGCTAAGACAGCAGCATGAAGAACTCAGCATATCTATACATGCCCTTGAGAAACAAAAAGCAGCATTAGCATATTGTGTGCTATTTACCAGCTGTATGATGGCACTACTACTTTTAGGCCACGTCTTTGCCTAAGCTGTGAGCATCAACCAAGTGAGCATCATGGACCAAAAACGCGAGTTTTAGCTCTGGCTAAGCCCACACACCAGATTCCCCTGTTTGGTTTTTTTTTTTTACAGCTAGAGACATTTCCCCAAATGCTGACAATCTGCTGTTAATGAATAAGCCTATTTTTAAAAGAGGGGAGAAAAGAAAGAGGAAAAAACCTGCTGACCCTGAGAGAGGGTTCTACAGTTTGCTGGTTTCAGCATGCTGAACTAGAACAGGTTGAGCAGGTTAGGTACTAGGGGGAGAAAAGGTAAAGCTGGAAGACATACATTAAAGGTGGAACAACAGTAACCACAAATGCAGTTTGAGAGAGCTCTTTACCTCATTCTCGTGGGCACTTGGCCCAGGAGTCTTTTCAAACAACGTGAGGAAGAGAGTGAACACATGTTCATCAGGGAAGCAATGCAGGTATTTCTGATGTGCATGCACAACAGGCTGAGCAAAGATTACCTTAACATACAAACTCTCCCAGCAAACTTTCTCACCACCAGCATTTTCTACACAGAATCACCCAACTGAAGTACAAGGTGGAAGATAAACCCCCAACTGAAATGCCAGGAAAACATGTTACTTGTTAACCTTGAGAGTTAACATCTCTGAAGAACCATGTTAATGTTGGGCTTACGGCAAAGGACTAAAAGCACCTCAACTCCCACATAGACTGCCTGGATTTTCTAGTGCTTGCTAAGTAAAGGCCTGTATTTATTTTTTAACTCTTCAAGGTGAGAAGGGGAGGTAACATCCCTGAGAATACTAGACCTTCAGCGGAGGTGATGTTCCTGAAAGGGTACTTATGCGGAAAGATCAAGGTCTTGCGCTGCCATGTGCTCTCCGGCTAGAGTCTAATCTGTCAAGTGGCTTGTGCTTATTTGAGCTGTGACAAGGGTAACAAAGCAGCACTAAGCTATGCTCAATACGCTCTGTTATGTGGAGATTTATGTTACTGCCCGTGAGGAGGGTGGTATTACTCTGCTGTGTCAGACCACCTTCCCCTCAGCACAAGTCGCACCAGAAACCTGAACTTACTGAGAGCAGCGTGTCCCCTTTTTTCACCTGCAGAAAACCAAGACAAAAATCCACTGCCTTACAAGGCACAAGATCCAACTTAGCTATTACTTAAAGGCAACACATGCAAAATCTAAGACCAAAAAGCACACTGAAGTCTCTCTCATGTTTAGGTACTGAATAGCTCTGGAGATGCAAGCATAATGTTCCTCATTGTGTACGCTTCAGTTCTCAAGAACAATGGAGCTAATTAAGGTCTGCGTATAAATCTTAACTCTGCACTTCCTTGCTTCGCTTGATTCTAATCAGATCTCAGCATTCGTGTTTTTGTGTTAACTTCCTTTGCTGTTCTTTAATGATAACTGAAGGGGGATACTGTCCAAGGCTACAAGCAGCATGTAACACATCTGAAACCATGGCATCTTCTTTCAGCTCTCACAGAGATACTGGGGCTCAAGAGCTCCTTCAGAGTCTCTACCACTGAAGACATCTACGGAGGGTGTTTTTGGAGCACTGTATTTATACATCATGTGAATTAAACAGAAGTTTATATAGTCTTTACAAAAAATGAGCAATCTACTCAGCAACAGTGGGACAGAAGAAAGATTCTGCCTGGGACCATTAAAAAACTAAAGTCCTCTAATTCTCATCAAAGACACTGAGAAACAGACTCTTGCTGCTGTACTGTTGCTGAAAAAGCCTGACCTTTTCTTTCTTTCCTTCTTTCCTTCCTCCTTGCCCCCACCCCAATCTTCTTCAGAACATGGGGATCCCAGCAGAATACCAAATGTTTACTCTGCATCTATCTGCTGATGCGAAAGAGACTAAAAAAAAACTTCCCCCCTTTCCCTATCCTCATTTACAAAATGCATCACCAAAATATAAGGAAAACTTTTAAATTGCAAAGAAAAACAAAACAGCTATCGCATCTCACCTGTCTCCTGCAACTACAGTCATCAATTACTAGAAGCAGAAATCAGTCCTTTATTTTTGTTATCCCTGTTCAAGAATTAGGTCACTTGCATTAGCAGAAGCTTATCTTTCACTAGCATGCTGACAGTGGTTAAATCACCCCCCATGTATAAGGAATGAATCTGAAGGCCTGTAATACAGGGTGCTACTTCATATTTAAGAGTACTGCCTACCAACTACTACATTGAAATACAAGCTCCTTAGGAAATGACCAAAGAGACATCTCTATTGTGCAAAACAATAAGAGAGGGCCTTTTCACACGTGTGAAGTGTCAATCATTTTCAGCATGGCGAGTTTGTTTTCAGCTTCAAGATCTTGTACGTTCAGTTTTTCAAAGCTACCCAGTCTTCAACACCAAATTTCCATTTGGCCACCTTTAAAACCACCAGAAACCAAACCATGTTGCGATTAAGGCTGTTCATCTCCTCTTCTGGAAGAAAAACAGCTCATCATCACATTTGGCTATGCTCTGCTTCCAAAAACTCCCATCTTAAGCAAATGCCAGACTGCACGTGCTAGACTGCAGAGATCCTATTTGTACTTAGAGGCTGGGCATTGTTACTGCACTGCACCCTACAAAGCACACACAATTTACTGGAAGCAGGCCAATGCCATAAATAACAGAGGAGCAATTCACAGGTGGAATGCAGGGAGAGGATGGATTCAGCCAGATCTTGAGGACACTCTGCCTACTGGGCATTTGCAAAGTCACAGGCAGCCCGCACGCATGCCTGATGATGAAACACAGACCAGTGTTAAAGAGAGTGGGGAAACCACTGGAGCATACGCATCTGTGCCTTTATCAGGATCCAACACTCCTCTTCCAAACAAGATGTCACAATCTCCTACAAGCATACACTTTTCATTTGCCAGTGAAGGTGGCCAGGTAAAACATCAAAATTCACAGGTTCCCCTCCAGCACATGCATTTTCTATCTTCCTCAAAAAAACCCACTCAGCAACATATATACACTCATAAAGTGACACTTAATAAAGACTCAATTTGAACATCAGATAATAAAGACTCAATTTGAACATCAGAATAGTACCATCCCCTGGTAATAGAAACAGCTGTTTGTCTCTCCACAGCAGATTAACAAGAGAAGCTTGGGAAAATTATCTAGCACTGAAAATGAGATTGAGAATGAAAGTGTTTTCTTAATTAAAAGAAGAAATACCTTCTTTGATAGGACCCTTTGTAAGCATGCTTCAAAGCATAGCTTCTGTGATCCAGATCTTCCAATTTGAGTTTCAAAGACTTCTGCATGTGGTTGTTGCATGTGGTGTTTTGCACGTGCCAAAAAAAAAAATAATAAAAGAAAAAAAAATCCCCAAACTTGGAGACCTGTTCCGGAGACAGTGCATGAACAGCCCACAAGTACCTAAGTAGGATGTAAATAAAAGGCCATTGTGAAGGATTTTGCTAGGCATGAGGTAAGGAATGGAGAAAGAGAAAGAAGATTGGTGCATGTGATATTTTGGTTCCATGTGAAACAGTTGTCATTACCACACTCATATGGACATCCTGGCAAACACCAGCTACTGACACTGCAGCTTCATTTACCAAACTGGGGAAACTGTGGCTCTAATACCTTTATTAGCCCCTCACTCTTTTCAGACTTGCCAGAGGGCCTTTAATAGCTGCCCACTGGAAACTGGCAGCAAGATCATTCCTCATCTCCCTTCTGGCATTTATATTCTATAACATTTTCAAGTTCCATGGAGAGCATGTCTTTGGCAGGGAAGAAAATGTGATTTTAAAGTGATAGGCACGGACCATCCTCAGTCACAGGAACGGAAAAAGAGCTGCTGGCAAAGTCTCCTACCCCCAAAGGAAACCCTTCTGGAGCAAGTGGAGGCATCGCCCTTCCCCCTGAAGCTTGCTTTATGTTCTGCTGGAATGCAACACAGTAAGTCAAGCAAAGTCTTTTCTCTACCTCAAGCATTAGCAAGGGCCCTTAAAAACCACCAACACCACTAAAACCCACAGCAGCAGCCTAACTCCCCTATCTGCATTTTGGGGAGATGCAGCAGTGGAGATGGAATAAGAGCCTTTCATCCTCCTATTTGGTGGCAGTCTTGAGACCCAAAAGGCTCCTCAGAGCTGCCACTATTCACAGACAAACTCCCTAGGGAGCTACTGTGACTGTGACAGTACAGATGGAAAGCCTTTAGAAAGCCTTTAATAATTGCAACCTGTCACACACACTCCTTCCATATAGTTTATGTTCCTGCTCAAGAACTGATAATATTCAACTTCAATTTTCTGTGACCAAGAAGAAGCCACAGTGCCTGTGTCTCTAGTGTGAAAGTGTAAGGATTAGCATATCCTAAGTGCAGACTTTCTTATGTACTGATTATTACAGAACCTTTAGAACTAAAAATTACTATGATCTCTTTACTCCAAATTCCTAAAAACCACTGAGAAAATACCACAACCTTCTCACCCCAGATCATTCCCTGATTCTAGAGAACACTTGTTATTTCCAAGAAAACTTGCTCTTTCCAGTACTGGTCAAAGAGAAATCTCTGTAAAAGATTCAGCATCATCTCCAGATTTGCCCCTCCTGAGCAACTCATGTCCCGATACCAGATGCTGAAGGATCCTCATTACTGTGCCAGGTTGCAACAACCCTCCCCAAACAGCAGGAGCAGCACTGATATGGAAGCAGTTAGCTTGACGGCACATTCGGAAGAATGAGAACACCAGCTTTTTGCTGGTGACATTGAGCACTCTCCAGAGACCTTTGCTCTCTCCAACTGTCCACACAGGCCGCTCCTGAGCAGTCTGGCAGTTGTATGAGAGTTTTCTGGGATGCCCTGGGCTCTCCGTTCCCTGTTGAAAATCCTGGCCAAGAGCCACCATGGTCACAAAAGGAAGCAGGTTTTAGCCTCTTTTTTCTGAATGGTGCTGCACAAGAGAACCTTCCCCCTCCACCCCTGTCTGCCCATTCAACTTGACTTGTTGACAAGGAGCCAAGGAATACAACAAAAAGAAATCGGACTTTATGTGAGAGGCTATGACTCACTTACAAATGAAGTGTTGCATGCATTGTGGGAATCTGTAAGGGCGGCATCAGTTTCACAGGTGAAGAGTGCATGCAACACCCCAGCACAGCTAAACTAACTCAGAGAAGATATAGGCAGAAAATAGTATTTTCATTCCACAAAGAGTCTGGCTTCTGAAAAAAAGTTTTGCCGTCATGAAAAAGAGCCAAAGATAAGAACTCTGGAAGTGGTTATCCATTATCTATTATCCATGAATAAAGCAAGAGTGGAGAAAAATTACTTTCAGTTGAGATGATGGGCACTTGAGAGTGTAGCAACTTTGGTATTTTCTAACCCAAAAAAACAACCAAGACTTGTCTCCTTCCCGCCTCTGCTCAGCTGAATGTCTAATGACCTGGCTCCTATGAGGTGGAAAAATGGGTCAGAAATTTCATCCTGTAGTGGAAGCAAGAAGCACTCCTGTGGCACAATATTGCTCTGGACAAAACCATTTCATTGGATTTTTTCCCCTAAAAGATCTTTTAAAAATCTGGATTAAAAAAAAGTATAGACAGTTAAATAGGAGCTAAAACAAGGCAGAGGGGCAGAAAAAGAAGAGAGGATGTGCCTAGCATGTGCCTGCACATCTTTCCCCCTATTCAGGCACTGGCTGACTAACTTCTCCCTCACTCCTCTCCTATGCAACTGAGCATATGTGGTGGAAATGCAGCAATACTTGGGAGGCTCCTGCAGGACCTTCACAAGGTATGTTGATTCTTCACCAGCACATTTACAACTTTCTGCTAACCCTAGAAAATCTCTCTCTGACCCCACACTCTGTGCAATGCTCCAGGGATACCACCATGCTGGCTACCAGGGGCATGTTAGAAATCTTATTCTTTGCTGTTTTGGGCATATATCTGTCACTACTTAGATACTGTAGAACAAAAACAGTGAACAATAAAGGAACTGTGCCCAAAAGCAAAGAAAGATGGAGTTGTAGTATCATCCAGCTGTCACAGAAGAACAGACATGGCACCACCACAAGCAAGGCCTGCAGGAGTTGCACACAAGGAAGGACCTGGCAAGCAGGTCCTTGCTCCAGGATCTTGCGGCAGAAGCAGTTTTGAATGTGATGCGAAAGGCACTGGCAGGCCATTGGACCTAATGCTATTGCTAAGTTTGAGATGCCTATGAAAGAAGTTGATTCACACCATCTAGAAATACCTGTTTCAGAAGGAGGTATCCAGTGGGCAAAATAAGAACATCTTCCTTATGTGTGCATCATAGCACTAGATAACAAATTTCATTTCACTTTGCGTTTATCCTCATCTGCCTACTTGCACATTCATGCTTTCCTCTTCAGCAATAAGTTTTGTTACTATATTCTGCTATAGCAATAAGAAAAGTTTACTTACTGCAAAAAAATGGTGGCACAGTTCTGCCAATCCTAACCCTCCTTTAGCAAAACTAGCCTGTTTCAGTTTGCTCAGGATCTTGCCTGTCTAGGGTCATTTGCTGCAGTGCCACCAAGGTCAGTAATGGGTTTCTGCAGTGTCCCACCAAGCTACTGTGGTCAGGGCCGACTCTAGATGAGTTTTAAAGAGCAGACAGGAACCTAACAGATGAAAAGAAAAGGATGATTTTCCTTGCATGAGCTTAGGCTCTTCTTAGTGCAGACAGGAAATACAGCACTCCATCCTGATAACTTCAAGCAACACCTCATTAGGAGAAAAGATTAAAACCCAACAATCTTCTCATCAGAAGGCTCTGATAGGTATTTACTTCTTTTGGGTAAGTCACTGAACCTGGCCATTCTGGCAAATTTGCTACTAAAGTACAGTAAGAGTTGCTGTAAGGGGAAACCTGTGTAAGTGAAGGTGACTACATCAACATCTGATAGGCCTGGAGTCAAGTCTTAGGGGAAGACTCCTTTTCCAGCTTCTGGGAAAGGATGAGGAGATGTCTAGTGAGCAAAAAGCCAAAAACTCATGCAAGCAGTCCTTCAGCAAGCAGCCTAGGCTGAGGACCTGGACACAAGTGTCTGACTACCCCAGAGTCCCACTACTGGAACTCACCCTTGAGTGCCAACAGTGGCATCAGCTGCAACTCAGCAGCTACCCTGCCACGATCATGGCAGACAGAGTAATGACCCAGTCTGGCTTGCAACACCTCTGGTCAGATGAGTCAGACATGTGATTCATTCAGTGCTCAAGGCCAGTATCTCCTCCAAACATCTTTGTCTTTCCCTTCTCATTTTACATCTCTGTCTCCAGTTCTCCTAAATTCCAATCAAGTAAAAGTTAAATAAATACAGAATTCCAAAATTGCATTCCCTCCCATTTCTCCTCTGTTTTCATGTAACTGTTTAAGTTGGACAATACGATACAGAAAAGGTAAATCTGCAAGCAGCTATTGCCTCCTTTGCATGGCATTATCTTTCCCACTGTCATTGAAATCACCCTTTTCATTCCATCTGTAACACATTGCT
Source organism: Pezoporus wallicus (assembly GCF_028554395.1). Taxonomy (NCBI): domain Eukaryota; kingdom Metazoa; phylum Chordata; class Aves; order Psittaciformes; family Psittacidae; genus Pezoporus; species Pezoporus wallicus. The sequence goes on from NW_026636248.1 coordinate 1,985,767, forward strand.
TGAAAAATGACTAGTAATAATCAAGGAAACAAGATTTTTCCCTCCCACACAGAACCATCACTCTTGCAATCTTGTTTATAAGCGATATTCCTTTCCCCCACCTCTCTTGCTGTTTCTTTCTAGTTTGTAAGCTCTTTGATATGGGGACTACAGCTATGTGGGAATTCTCAAAGTCTTAATCAGCTCCAAGGTGTTCCACCCATGCAAATACATGAATACTGAATCGGTGGATGAGAGAGAGGAAGGAACATCCATGTAATTTAACATTTTGTTTCCCCAGTTGACTACTGTACATATTGTTACATCCCTATGAAGGGAACTACATGAAATTTTTTTGGCAACTTCGGTTACAGAGAATTTCATGGATCTACAGTACAGTAAGTTGTCTACAGTACAAGCAAGTACTGATGTATGCATTTAGAAACAAGATCAGTTACTCTGAAAAAGCATCTTCTTCATGACGGCTCCTGGATACCTAACTATATAACATGCAACAGCACCACAAATATTCCAGTACAACCACTTTCACCCATGATGGTGAAGCTGCAAAATGAGAAGCTTCTACATGGCTTGGCTATATATTTTTGTCCTCTGAGAAAAATCCATCCTACTTGTCAAAATAATAGTAATACTACTAATAAAACCAAAAAAGCATTACTCCTGGATATCTGTAGCAACCCTTGATAATATGTGAAGAGAGCTAGAAGACCTTTCTCAATTCTGACTTCCTCCAACAACTAAAGCATCCCAGTAGTTGCAGTGTGTGTGCGTGTCACACCACACTTGCAGATCACACACAGTCCACATTTTTTTCCCAAGTAAATGTCTTTGGTTAGTTTGCGAGTCCTTCCAAGGAAACAAAAGAGTTCCTGTCCTTTGATTCTTTCCAAACTCCTGGATCACAATCATCACTCACCTGTGCATGTTTCCATTGGTGGTGAAGGACTGTCCACATACTGAACATTTATAAGGCCTTTCACCTGAGTGCACCAGCATGTGGCGATCAAGGGAGCTTGCTGAGCTCAGAGACTTTCCACAGATGCTGCAGGAATGGTCTGTCCCTCCAGTGTCAGTGTTATGCTAGAGAAAGCAACGATTTTTTTTTCATTGAATGCCCCTTCTGAAGTGCCAGTAAAATATTAGTGACAACATTTGAAAAAGCAGCTTTAAAAAGCCACGAGGCACAACACCTTATATTAAGGTGTGCTCTGTATATACCACTCCTTCCCAGCCCTCCCCTCAACTCCACCCCTACCCTTCATTTTTAACTACTTAATGCACCAGCGTGAGCAGCTGTTTCATACAGCCTGCAATGCCTGCCACATGCAGCATTTCTGATGGATGTGCAGCAGAAGAGCTAGAAAGGGACTCAGAAACAACCCATCAGACTACTGTACCTTGGGATACTTAGAGCTGTGCAGTGGCTTGGGGTTGGGTGAGCAGTTAAGGGGGAAAAAGGAAAGTAATTATGGCCATTAGCTGCTGTGCTATATGCACCACTCTTTCTTTCTTGCATTCAGAGACTTAAAGATTTTTCCACATACAAAAACCCCCCAAAAACAAACAACAACAACAACCAAAAAATCCAGCCAGGAGAGTAAAAAATAAAATAAAACAATGGTTACAATACAGGAGGGAGAACTGAGGTAGTAAGGATCTTGTGGACTCACAGTGGTGAACCACAGCCTCAGCATCCAAAGCAGAACCTTCTGACACAGAAAAGGCCATACCTCCTTATTAGGCATGCATATACTTCAAGAGGAGTAAGAAAAGGCCTTTAGCTGACAAAAATGTGCATTCCCTATTTAAAAAGTGTATTTTCAATTCTGCCTCCCAGGATTGTGAGGCAGAATTAAATGCTAGACCCTCTGAAGAACGGAGAGCCTTTCCTACACTGAGAAGACTTAAAAATTGTTCCTTCCTGCTTCTTAATTTGCATGATCAGTAATGAGATCTGTACTCAAAGAGGATAACAAAACAGGACTTGTGCCTCATGATGGAAGTGGTTTTCCGGATCCTTGGGATACCTTACACTATGCAGAACAGGACATACATCCTTGTTTGAGCTAACATGGGGGTTAGTGTTGGGGAAGGAAGGGGAGTACCCACCTTGGGGTTCAGTTTTGGGGGGAAGGTTTAATAGAAAATACAAGGGGAAGGCTAAAATAAAAGCAAAAACAAAGTTATACTGGAAATATTTCTGGTTTGCTTATGAAATTGTTTTTTACCACTGCAAAATGCATCCTGGCAAACCAGACACTCTTACTAACAGCCAGAAATCAAGAGCTAGTATTCTGCATACCTGACGAATGTGCATAGTTAGCTGGTGCTGTGTAGTGCAAATCTTTTCACACAGAGGACAGGTATAGGAAGACTTCTCCTCTTTTGTTTCCTGTGAACAAAACAAAAACAAAAATTCAGGCGGAATATTGACATAAAAGAACTCAAAAGCTGTTACTGCTGGGGATGGAAAAATCATCCATTGTAAGTATAAAAAGGCCACTGCTGCTGCTAACAAAATAACTTGTACATATATGTTTATCATCCTGCTACACCCCTCATGAAGTTTCAGAAACTTCTGAATTTATAATTAGGGCCATTTCAACTACTGCAGAAGTTCAGCAGCTACTTTAACAGCACACGGATACTCAGCAGTAGCAGTTTAGGACAGGAAGACAATTATTGTGACCAGCTCAAACTGCCAGGAGAAATTTAGGTGAGCAGAAAGTAATCCCTGGAATACTGCCAGAATATGTGAGCAAGTGCCACTAATCTCCCCAAAAGATCTTTAATGAGCACAAATCTCAGGGACTTCAGGTTTTCCACCCTATCTCAACAGCAAGACACTAGCTCAGTGCCCTTCTCTAGGGGCTGTGTGTTCTGCTCTGTGGCTGACTCAGAAGGAAGTGGCGCTTATTGAATCACCAGCACCATTTCCCTTAGCATCCTGTATTTCTCCTGGAAGCATCCCAGCCAGGCACACCAGCCAGGCCCAACCCTTCACAAGCTTGCAGGATCTGATGAGATCATAGCGAGAAAGAGGTGACAATGCAGGAGTGTACGTGACTCAAAATGAACACATTATGAACCCCATTATTCTCCACCCAGGTGAGAAGCAGGAGTAACCATCCTCAAACCACGAGTACAAACTATGAAGCCAATCCAAGAGCTCAGCCTGATTTAAGTATGCCCTTGGGACACCAAGCAAAGCCACCACTCTTTCAGCCAAGGATGAAGTGGCACTCTCGCAGGAACCAAAGGCATTTGCCTGAATTGTCTGCAAGGATGGCTACTGCGTGGCATAAAGGGTATTTTCACCACCTTACTAAGAAGCACAAGAACAGCTTCTGCACCAAAGCCATTATATTAAAAGCCACTGAAAATTAAATCTCAGCTTTCTGTAGAATGATGCAAATCTTCATCAGCTAGATAGAACCTGTTAATTGCCTGTTAACTACACTTCTGGTGACAAAGAGAGTACAAAAACCATCTCTGTGTGACTGATGGGAAAGTACAGCAATTATGCCAAAAGGACATGTTCAACTGGACCTCTTTGCTGGCTATTTTAAGTATCATTAGTAAAATCATGAAAACAAGCAAAAAATGAAGCTTTAGCTCTTTAGCAGTAGCTCTTTATTTGGGAGGGAGTTGATGGGTATGCATGTATCTATGCTTTTCCTCTCTCCACACAACTTTTTTCCCCCCTCTACCATCCCAAAAGTTATCAACTTGGAAACAACCACTTCCAGACTGTCAGACACAAGCGTTTGTGGTGAATACTGAGAATGACTAACCCAAGTCTCTGTGACAAATTATCTGGCATGTTTGGAGGAAAGATGCTGACACAGTGCTCTAGAAAGCATTTTTAAGTCTCAAAAAAGCAATATTACTTCCTGTATGACTTGGGGAACCATGCTACAGAGACCCCAATTAAAATCTAATACCGTGTTTTCAAAAGCAGCACCAGGATAATTTTCTATTAACTTCAGTGACCTGTGGACATGGATGAAGAGTTATTTTCCCATTTTGCATGAAGCAAACAAAACTTGTGACTTCACCTCTAAAAGTACTGGGACTGAAACAATCAGGTTCTCCCACTCCTCCCTACCATTTCTCACGTACATCTTTTCTAACTCTATTTCAGGGCTCTCCATCCTAAAGGTAATCACTGTAGCCCATGCACACAGGCCAAGGCCTAATATACTATTTACTTGCAAAACATTAGAAAGCAAGCAAGAAAGGCTGCCATTATGAAGTTTGAACATCCCAAGAAATTTCCAGTTCATTACCTTAGTGCCCCCCATCCTGTTTATATACAAACATATAATTTGCACACATTCCATATTACTTATACAACTTCAATTTTACTATATGCCACCTTTCTGCGGAGTAATGTTTAGCTCCAATTACACTGCAACCCTGTTAAAGTTGGCTCAGGACAGAGAACAAACACACTGTGCTCTGTGAGGAAAATCCCTGCAGCTGTGCTGACAGTTTAGATGGTGTTTAATCCCCCGGGTATTTCTATGAAATTATCAACCTACTACTTTTATTATTTGCACACACACCCCCCCCCCCTTCCCAAGTGCTGCAGTTCTACATAGAGTGCACTTGTTTCAAAGCCTGCTTTCTAGACTGCCTGCTCTTCAAATCAGCAAATTAACAGAATATAGAGTAATTACTGGTTCACCTTGAAGCAAAGATCAGAAACACACTACAGCTCAGCCAGAGCTGATTAGTATTGAACCTGGGGTTTATTATTAACTAAAACTCAAACTTTCTCCAATGGTCACACAGGGTACACGCTGCATACCATAACACAGCTCAAGCAAATCCAGGGTAGCTACAATAGGAATGCTGTTGAGTGACCCAATTCAGACCAAAAAATATCAGCATCCTTACTGTAAAAGCACCCCCACTCACAAATTTAAAACATTTAAAACTTGGCTACCCCACTGGAGCCAGGTTGCTGAAGACACACTTCCTGAACTGGAAGAGAGAATTAGCAGCTAATTTGTTAGCTACTCTCTCTCCAGTAAGTCAAGCTGGCATGATTGCTCTACATTCAACTCATGGTAAATGCTTTTGCAGTTGTGCATTAGGTCTGTTTGTTTTAAACCAGCACAAAGAAACCCCTTTATCACACTTTTCATTTTCTTGGAGAGCAAAGTAAATGAGAAATTAAAGTGGATGCAGGCTGATGTGAGAACACGTTTATGAGACCGTGGGTAGACTACAGCCAAGATAAAGTCAGCATTATAAAGAGAACGATAGACTTTGGGACAAAGGTTCAGGGCAAAATGTTTCACTGCCAACTCATGGGAAACAGTGGTCAGGCCCAGAAAACTAGCTGTTATTATCCTTGAAATTATAATAAGGGGCACATTCTGACCAGAATCTGAGATCTGTGTTCTGCTACACAATGAAACAATCCAGTGCTTTCATTCTGCTATGCTGGAAGTGGAAATTTGCTGTATTAGAACTCGCTAACCAGACTGATACCCACTTAATATTTCACATCTCACTTCTATTTTCTCAGCAGTGTAGCGATTTGCCCCTCTGGCGATAACGACCTTTCAGCCTAAAAACAAATAGGCTATTTACAATGTTTTCAATGTATTTGTTTATTTTTACGCTGTAAGAATCCCTCTTAATCCTCTCACATTTACTCTCAAGCTTCCTTTGATTCGATGCCCATCGAAATATCAGGTGGAATAAAGGTCACTAACACTAATAAACTTCCCTGAAGCCAAACCACATGGTGTACTGACGGACGGCTGTGTAACAGCACTGCTACTGAGACTAGTCTGGACTCCAGTGCCTCACTTCACATGACGAAATCAAGGAACGAGGGCAGCCCCTGAGTGGAAACACTGCAAATAAACCTTAAAGCCAGGTGTTGAGACAAAACAATCCCACACAGTTGCTCGTATGCTGCCCAGGCTCTTCATTTAAGAATGTTCGTTTATAGTTAATGGCTTTTAACTCCTTCCAAGAAAAAAAAAATCCAAGACAAGTCATAAGTCTGTCAACTGGGCAGCTACTCGACAAGCTATTAATAAACTACTATAGGAACATCACATGAGTCATGCCTCTCAACCTTTCTGGTCCCTGTTACATCTTGATTCATTTATAAATTTTCCATGCTTCACTGCAAGCTCTAAAGTCAAATGGACACATGAATTTGGGGAATTTCTTGATAGGCTGCAGCACCTTCATTGGTAGGGGCTTGGCCCAGCAGGAGAAAAGCATGGATATAAATAATCACAGCTTTAACTGATACGACTCTCTCCTTTCATTTTAGAGTAATACTGCTATCAACTAGTGCCATCAACTGGTAAATGGAAAAAAACTGATAAAAGCTACATATATTTGCTTTGCAAGATTTGTACAAAGCATTCTGCAATAGCTCTTCACAGTTTTATCAACAATGAAGGGCACCTTACACTACACACCTGTGAAATGAGTGTCTCAATGGATGTTTTGTTTTAGTACCACCTTTAATCTTCCATCACTTGAATCTTTCCCAGGGACAGCCACACACCTCATGAGGGGTCCCAAATGATGGCAGCACCAAGCCTCCTGCCTCACTGCTCTGCTCCTCTCCAACTACTTCTTTTTCCCTAGTTTCATGAAATAATTGGTCCCCCAACAGATGAAGTGAATACAAGAGCCTGAAGAAAGGATGCATCAGGGAAGAAGCAGCAATTCTTAGGTGGCTTTGCCACTGCATGATACAAGAGCTCATGCTCAAATGTTTTATGTGTGAATGCAAGCAAGCAGACCCCTTTGATTTACAGTTTTCTAAAGTTATGTTCTGGAGAGCGACCAGAAAATACACACAGAGGAGCAATGGTGGAGGCAAGAAATACCCGCTGAGGGAGAAGGCGGCAAAACAGTCGAAGAACATCATTATGTCTTCCCACTTCCCATGCAGTTGTCTCCCTTTTGCCATCCCTCTGGGTTTACAAACCCCACATTTGGGTTTACATACCTGGTTTCTCCTGCCAATCCGATTTGGTGCAGGAGACTTCGAGGGGGATTTGACATTTTGAGAGCTCCCGCCATTTTCAGCAATCTTCCCCACATTCATCACTGCTGACATCATGGCGTCAATGGAGGACAAGTCTGCTCCGTCCAAACTGTTTGGGGGGCTTGGTGATACCTGGTAGCTGCTTAAGCATTCCAGCTGCTTCTCTGGAACTAAAAACACATAGGAGTTTCTACGCCATCTAAAATAAAACCAACCCAAACCCCCACATGGTTTCCAGCTGCTTGTAACTTGCAACACACTCTACTGGATCATCACAGAGTACAGGCGACAGCCCATAATAATTGCAATTCTTCTAACAAGAGAAGTTTCTTGTATTGGAAAGCATAGGACAAAGTGTACATTACCTTCACATAGGACATGCACGTTATGTTCATTTTCAACTTTAATTCAGTTTGGGGCTTACAGAGTGATACACACTTACTGTAAAATGGTATTATTCGTGGTACCTGGTGATCACCATGAACTAGTAGGGCAGTACAGATGAATGCATGCTCTGGCAAGCACAATTGTTCAAGCAAGAACTTATTTGAACGGAACTGCACAATTAAGGCATTAGCAACACAGCGTAGGATACTGGATCCTCCTTATAGTATAGCTTAATCCAGCTCTGTATATGGAGTAAGCTAACTTAGAAAAAAACGCAACCAAAATAAGACACCAAATTCCCCCAAATGCCTCTTTACTACCACAGCTGGCATTTATTTAGATTTCTTTCTACAAAGCCATGCTGGCCCATGGAGCATATGTACTACACACATAAATAATGCCACAGCTAAAGCTGCTCAGATTCAGACTTCTCCATCACACTCTGTATGTAGCAAGGATTCTAACAAATTCAAAATACACCTAAAATCTCATCTCCGGTTTCTCAACATACAGACATGTCAAACACAAGGTAAGGCCTTCCACTTTCCTCCTTATGAGTTTGAAATGGGAAATACTTTCAAACTGAACATTCTGTTCCTCAAAAAGAAGTCTCTCCAAAAAACAGGAACACCCTGTAAGTCTATTGCTCTGTCAACCCTGATGGAGAGCAAAACATCTTAATGTGTGATGTGAGAAAGTCACTGAAACACAAGAGGGTGTGAGGGTGCACAAGGAGGAACATGTTTGTGAACATCTGATCTCTGCATAATACTGTCTTTGGAAGATAAGCTTGAGTATTATAAACAGGTGTTTTTTGAGGCTAAGTAATGTGGTGCCAAGCTACCAGGAGCCAAGAAAATCTTAGTTTGGAAGTAATGGTAGCCGAGTATTCATGTGCCCATGCTAACCTATTTTATGCTTTTCAGACAGATGGTCTTGGAAGGCAGATGCAGGGACTGGGAGAATGAAGACCATAGGTCCACTGTAGGAAAGGATCTGGTTTGATCAAGACCATCTTAAAAATCTGAACATGCACAAGTCCATGGGACCTGATGAAATCCATCTGCGGCTCCTGAAGGAGCTGGCAAATGAAGTTGTTAAGCCACTGTCCATCATATTTGAGAAATCATGGCAGTCAGGTGACGTTCCCGATGACTGGAAAGAGGGAAATATAACCCCCATTTTCAAGAAGGGGAAAACGGATGACCCGGGGAATTACAGACCAGTCAGTCTCACCTCTGTGCCTGGCAAAATCTTGGAGCAGATTCTCCTGGAAGGCATGCTAAGGCACATGAAAAACAACAAGGTGCTTGGTGACAGCCAGCATGGCTTCACTAAGGCGAAATCCTGCCTGACCAATTTGGTGGCCTTCTATGATGGGGCTACGGAACTGATGGACAGGGGTAGAGCAGTTGATGTCATCTACCTGGACTTGTGTAAAGCGTTCGACACTGTCCCACACGACATCCTTGTCTCTAAATTGGAGAGACATCAATTTGATGGATGGACCACTCAGTGGATAAAGAACTGGCTGGATGGCTGCACACAAAGAGTTGTGGTCAATGGCTCAATGTCCAGCTGGAGACCAGTAACGAGTGGTGCCCCTCAGAGATCGGTGTTGGGACCAGTCTTGTTCAACATCTTTGTCAGTGACAGGGACAGTGGGATTGAGTGCGCCCTGAGCAAGTTTGCCGATGACACCAAGCTGTGTGGTTCGGTTGATACACTGGAGGGAAGGAATGCCATCCAGAGGGACCTTGACACGCTTGTGAGGTGGGCTGATGTCAACCTCATGAAGTTTAGCCATGCCAAGTGCAAGGTCCTATACTTGGGTTGGAGCAATCCCAGGCACAGCTACAGGCTGGGCAGGGAAGAGATTCAGAGCAGCCCTGTGGAGAAGGACCTGGGGGTGTTGGTTGATGAGAAAATGAACATGAGCCGGCTTCAGTGCGTGCTCACAGCCCAGAAAGCCAACCATATCCTGGGCTGCATCAAAAGGAGCGTGACCAGCAGGTCGAAGGAGGTGATCCTGCCCCTCTACTCTGTTCTCGTGAGACCTCACCTGGAGTATTGTGTACAGTTCTGGTGTCCTCAACATAAAAAGGTCATGGAACTGTTGGAACAAATCCAGAGGAGGGCCATGAGGATGACTGGGGGACTGAAGCACCTCCCATATGAAGACAGGCTGAGGAAGTTGGGGCTGTTCAGCCTGGAGAAGAGAAGGCTGCGTGGAGACCTCATAGCAGCCTTCCAGTATCTGAAGGGGGGCTATAGGGATGCTGGGGAGGGACTCTTCATTAGGGACTGTTGTGACCGGACAAGGGGTAACGGGTTAAAACTTGAACAGGGGAAGTTTAGATTGGATATAAGGAAGAAATGCTTTCCTGTTAGGGTGGTGAGGCACTGGAATGGGCTGTCCAGGGAGGTTGTGAATGCTCCATCTCTGGCAGTGCTCAAAGCCAGGCTGGACGAGGCCTTGGGTGTCACGGTTTAGTGTGAGGTGTCCCTGCCCATGGGAGGGGGGTTGGAACTAGATGATCTTAAGGTCCTTTCCAACCCTAACTATTGTATGATTCTGTGATTCTATGATTCTATAAAGGTTAGGGATGACTAAAGAAATGTATGCACCAGTGCTTCTGCTCAATGTATCTTATACATGTCACACAAATTAGGGGCACGAATGGGTAAGAAATGTTTCTACAAGCCTTAATCAATGTCCTAGTTTTACACAGTCAAACAGAGCTAGTCAAACCAGTTACCTTCGTTTTTGTCCCCTGATTGACTGGGGCTCTCTCCTTGGTTGCTGGTCTCCTCACTTAGTGTAGTATGTATAGTAGCGTCTGGCTCTTCAGCCTCTTCTTCAGCAGCACCCTCTAGCACTGCATGAGGAAGAAGAGAAAAGAAAAAGGGAGTTAAGTTTTTCTGGAAGCCATTTTAGCAAAAATAAGACTACAGTCCTTTAGTCTGAGGGCTCCCCTGACTGCTATATGAAGTCTGATGAAGCATGTAAATAGTACCAGCACAGCCTACTCCCACAAGTGGCCAGGCACTGGGCTGGGAGATGTTGCTGCCTCTGCCAGTGGTGAAACCTGGGCAGACAAAGAAAAGAAACCCTTACTGGCTTGGTCCCCAGTATTCAGCCAGTAAAATCACTGACGGTCATGACATTTGGTTAAGAAGTTGGAAGAATATTCTGCAGCTAGAGAATTTAAGTAGTTCAATTTCACACACACACACACACACACACATATACGCACACTCCTCCCCCCTTCTCAGAGGATGAATGTTTACTCCAATACATGAATTCGTGGTGACCTTCTTCTTCCTTCTAGCACTGGTGAAGTGACTACTGAGGTTTCTGGGGCCATTTGGCACATTCCTTGCCCCCACTGCCCAAGGCTTCCAGATGAGCTGAAGACATAAGCAACCACCATATATACCGACAGAATTTCACCACACCCCTTTCTGAAACCACAGACTTATCATGCTATCGCTGGGGTTTCAAGAGGGATGCCTGTTCTGGCTGGGGAACGACAGGGCAGTTAAACATCATTTTTAGAGGTGACGGGGAATGATCAACCATGAGGAAGAGAGGAGTTCTCTTCCCATGGCACCCGCAGTAATAGCCTCTGGAAAAAGTTATTTGCAATATGGAAAATTACTGATACATTTTAATGGAGAAATACACCTTTACAACCTTACAAGTAAAATAGTCATGGAAATGAAGACGCTGGGGACATTTCATCACCTCAGATTTACAAACTCAGCAAACTTAATACAGGTTTTCTTTTTTTTCAAAAAGCAGAAGCCATCAGCCTCAAACTGTGGTTATCTCAGCAGGATTTCTTCCTTTAAAAAAAACCATGTTCTCAAGGATGACATGCAATTCAGTCACATAACACATCTTCAAATGCTGTTTGAACAGCATTTGCAAACAATAAATGACTACATCATCCCAACTACTGACATTTTAAAGCGCACAAGAAAAGGCAGACAAAGAGAAAGGGCCCAACTTGTGTCAAACAGCTCCTTACTTCACACAATGCCAGACAAAGCAGCAGATTCAAGCTTCCTACATTTAACTGCTGACCCTCCTAGAAGTAGCACACAGATGATTTGACATAGAGAGCTAGCACAGTCAAGAGACAAAACCTAGGACCCAACTAAGCCCTGTGTCTAAGGCTAACACCAACTTGTTAACAAACATTGCTTTCATTCTGCATCTTCAAAATCAGGCAGAAAGACTACTTTTATGCTACCCTGAACAACTCAAAGTAACTCTTCCCTAGTAATTTTTCTACTTTTCTTCTGAAAAAACACTAGTGGTCCCTGTGACACAGGGACTTTTTGATCCAAGGCAAGGCCAAGCACCCATCCTTCACTATTTTCTCCAGTAATTATGGGACATGTTTATTTTATTTTTTTGGCCTTAAAAAGAAAGGTCCATCTCATTGAAGAACACCACAGTAATTTCTTCTCTTTCTCTCACTCCACCCTGTATCTTCTTTTAGCCATTTATGTGGCAGCTGACTTAATTTCGAACAGAATAAACAGAGTTACTTTCAAGAGTGGCCAAATCTTCCAAGTTGCTTGCTGTATCTGCTTAGTACCGCCAAAAATAAAGACCAGTTTAAATTATTTGGAGGGATTTCCGCTAAAACAATGCAACTAAGTGCTTAAAAAAAACCCAACCAAACAAAATAACTCTTCTTTCCAAAGCAGACCTATTCATTCCTCTTTTAGTCAATACCTAGGACATTAACGTCACCACTGATTCATCCAGGAAGAAAATCTATTGTGCAACCCTGAAGACTCCTGTGCTGGCCAAGGTAGCTGAGGAGCTTCCCAGAGAACTAGAGTCAGAATTCCTAGGGCTGCATTTAGCAACAGTGAAAATGGGAACTGTTTATCACATAGAAGAGGAATGAATACATGAACACATAAACAAACCTACCTCCAGGTTTAGGAACATATGCCAGCTTGTTCTCCATTCTTTCAGGAAGAAAACTATGTATTGTGCTGTTACAGCCTTTCATATTTTCTATGAACCAACAGTTATTTTACAATTTTCCTGCTAACACAAACCAAGATGTATAGTCACAGATCTTGTTTTTAAAACCATTTTCTGTACATCAAAAATCTCCTACTTTGGAAGCAGTCAAAAACCTTAATAGGTATTATTACTGTTGCATGCTTTTCTTTACATACATATTTTCTAATCTCTTGCATGAAGCAGAAATGAACCACTGAAACAAAGACAACTACATGAGCAGCACACACTGATTTCAGAAGCATAACTTTCTATTTGCAATAGGATATAGAAACAATAAGAATACTGGGCCAAATCACTCCTTCCTGTGGGAAAACCCATGGCAGAGTGCCTTTAGGCAGGAACATACTGAGATATTTCTCTTGCGGCCTTTTTCTTTTTTTTTTTCTTTAAATAAATGCATCACTAAGGATGGGGAAGTGGTTTTTTTCCCACAGCACCTAAGAAACTCAGGGAATAAGACAGGCAGCAACCAACACGGATGCCCTCTGCCACACAGCCTTCAGGACTGCAAGCCTTCTCAGCTCACACCAAATGCCCCTGCTTGGAGATCATGCTGATGGAGCCTTCTTCCTCCCTCTCTCCAAAAGAAAACAAAGACCTCCAGGAAAGAGGACAAAGAGGAAATAAGCTGGCAAACAGTGCAGCCTCAGGTTGCATTCAACACTGGACCAAAGCCTCTAGGAAACAGGCAAGTAATCACAAGCATTCAAGTCATTTTCTACTTTGAAGAAACCCCCCAGTGACACAGTTATCCTCTGTGAAAAAGAGGAAAAGCAGAGAGCAAGTGACAGAACAAGAGCACTAACATATGGCGAGGTGGGGGGACATAAACAACAGGACCAAACAAAACAATGCATCAGTCCTATTTTCACAGACAACACCAAGAGACCTGGCTCTTCTGCAGGAAGGTGTCTCCTCTACCTGATGATGTTGCTGAAACTATGAGACTGGGGCAACCTTGATCCTAGAGAGAAACCTGAGGGGCTTTAGCTCCTGTTTCTGACAGAGGCCCACTCCTGATGCCCCACATAACCAGCTAATGTGAGAGTTACCGAGAAAACAGAGAGCTAAAACAAGAAAAAAAGCCTTGTTGCTTCCCATTCAGTCTGTACAGGAAGACACTTGCTAGACCTATTTCCTCTGGGATAAAGTATGACTCCAGTGAATGCTAAACCTGAGCCCATCTTCCCCCCTTAACTCAAGTGTATTTATTTGTATTTAATTTTCTTGTTTTAAGACCACTCTCAACAGTTATAGCTGCTTCTCCTTCTAATGGGAGCATCAGGGATGAAACAAAAAGGAACACTGGTCATAGGGGAAGGAAGAAGAAGAAATGATGAGTCTTCAAAGTCACAGTCACTTGACTTGCTGCCGAGAGGCGGCTACACAAGCACAGAGCAGTACGTCCTAGCCCCTGGGAGCTGGTACAAGTCTCTGCTCCAGATTGCTCCACTGTCTTTGCACATGAGCTCTCCCTTTGGAATAGATAGGAAGAAACACACAATACAAGCAAGGAGGGGAAAAACCTGATGTGTAGCACAAAGCTGCTCATTGTTCCGCCTTCCGAAAAAAATCCACATTAACGTTAAAGTAGAAGCCATGCACTAATTGGGCCAGGGAAAGATTAACACTCTCAGCCAAATATTTCTGTTGGTTTCATTAAACATGCCCTAGTACGTATTAGAGAACACGGAGGAGGAACAGGGGAAACAAATGACAGTTTTAGGAATGTGCACCCCCCCACAGATGCATTTCAAACCACTTTTTCCCGTGAGGACCAAACAGGAATCCTGAGCTGTCTTCATCATTTCCATCTTAGCAGCGCTATTAGCTTATTCAAGGCTTTCCCACTGTTGGGTTGTGTTTTTTTTTAAGTGGTAGGAAAAAAAACCCAAAGATCATTTAAATGAAGGCCAGACCTTCTAGTATACAAATTTAGATGAGAACAGAACTTCAAAGAGGGTATCGCATTTGAATAAACAAACTTTACCGTTTACCCTTGAGACTGTAATACCTAAGGATTGCTACACCGCACTACAAACTATTTCTGATGCACTGGTTTCCTACTAAGCTTCTACACAGAGATTTTACTCTCAGAGTACATGGTGCCAAGCACAAATGTTCATTACCACCCCAAGAGATGCACATGATCACCAGCACTCCGTTTTGAACGTGATTTTGCATCAAAGCTGTCAGGAAGGAAAGCGGGTGAGAAGGCGTCATGTGAGAAGAAAAAAGGGTTAACACTAATCAAAGCACCGCCTCAAGGCAAAGAAAAATGTTTTCCCAACTGACCTTTTTAATACCAACTCTGCCCTAGCTACTCAAGTGCTGGTGCTGACTCAGCACCCCAGTGGTAGAGAATTATACTGGCAGCATCACCTCACAGTCACCACTGCTGGAGCATCAGCACAGAGCAGCCTATGGGCAAAGGAGGGCAAGCCTAAAAGGAAAGACAGTTGCTCAGGAGTATCTGGTGGTAGTTTGGTAAAAGCCAAGAATGTTACTGCTAAGGTTTTGAACTTGTACCTGTAACTAATATTTTCCTCTAGGGAAAATCAAAACCAAACAAAAGAAAGATAGCAACCAGAAGGAGCAGCACCTCTTGAAAGGTGTTCTCCAAGCACCAAAAGACAGACTGTTCCTCTTGCTATGAACTCTCTGAGCTATCAGTGATAGAACTGCTTTATCTGTGCTAGAGCACTTGTAATACTCTGCTTTCTAAAATAACCCTACGCGTCCACAACATCCATATGCCTTTTCATACCTAGCATGTACACACCCAGACACACAATAAACAAGTGAAGCCCATGCTCATGGCCATGCCTTAAAACTGAGCTAGAGACCACCTTCTGTTTTGGGAGTGGGGCAGGGGAAGAAGCACCAAACAAGGACAAGATGACCCCTGTATTTCTAGATTATTCTGTATACTGTTGTTACAACATCTAACAGTTAGGCTGCATTTTAAAGATTCAGACATACTTACCCCTCCTGTTTTATTTCCTTGACTGCATGATGGGTAAGTGTTTGCATTTGGGTTTTATGTAGGCTTTGAAAATCACCTCCTCATGACTTATGGACCACTAATGATCCTCAGGACTTTGGCTCAAATGACCGAAAGCACCTCTCTATAAAGCATACCAGAATATGAACTTTGTTAATGTCTTAAGCTAACAACAACTTTGAATCACCACGCTACTCTGGTATTACATTGATGTAATACACTGGAAACAAGGGCAAACAATGTAACAGTGAGATGCCATACAGGCACGCATTTCCTGGATTAAATTCACTTATATGGTCCAACGGTTTTACAGCAAGGCACAGAGATACAGGCAACTTTAATATAAAATGCGGTTGTACCTATCTTCTGGGCCCTGCACTCAGTTTGCTAACTTGTCAGTGAGCAAACTAACACATTTGCTCCTTTCACAAGAGGTGTGCTGTGGGAACAGCCCTCATGCAGGTGCCTGTGGTCTTACTATGGTAGAAAGTAGAACTGAGGCACATGCTGCTCCAGCACTGAGAGCGGAAACAAAACCCAACGGCCCCCAGCTCCCAACAGGAAAGCCTAGGTCTCTGCCATCACACTGGGCAGAGGGCTTGATCTGAGCCTGCACTAAGCTCCTGATCAGCACTGCAAAAACCTGTGGCCACATTTAGGCTCAACAGCTGATGATAAACATGAGATTTTTGTAACGCCTTAGCCCTCCTCCCCCCTTGACCAAAGAAGTATCTACAAGCTGTTTCTCATCCTCGCTGTTTCTCATCCTCACTGTTCACATCAGCTTGTGGGTGAGCACCTGGCCTACCAGGAAGCCTCTGTCATCAAACTGCAGGCAGCTTTGAGAGCTTGTTCAAGCAAAAAGGATTCTGAGATTTGAAGACAGCTTAACAAACCTGGGGCCATGGAGCACTACTTTAAGACAGGCAAAAGAACTAAAGTCAGAGCAACAGCAGAGTAAAACAAGTGGCTGTAAGCAGACATCCCTGCACTCCTTCCGATGCAGACAACTGCAAACACCCCTTCATCCCCACCCTTGCCTGCCTGTGCAGCCGTTCTCAGGAGGCCTTTGTGGAGGGGGCCTGCATCAACCCCGTCACGGGGCACCCCGGCAACGCAGTGACAAGAGAGGACAGGATGGGCCTTGGGTCTTACTGGGCACATCCCCTCCCCTGCGCCCTCCCCACTGGCTGAGGAGGACACAAAAGCAATACTGTCTGTCCTTATAAGCTCTGCTTTGCATGTGTTCGGGGAGCAGGGACAGCTGTGCGGACGGCTCACAGAGTTCCAGGAAGTCGATGTGTTTCTTGGCTTTGACTCCAGTTTATTTGCCTTAGATGAAGTGGCGACCCGAGAAAGTCCCTTCGCGTCCCCCTTGAGCTGGCACTGGCCACAGTTCCTTGGGACATGGCCAGGGGTCTCTCCCCACACCCACTGGCCTTCCCCAGTACAGCTGCCACATCTCTCCCCGGGGCCGGGACTGGCTTTCTCCCCACCTGGCAAGGGGACAGCCCTGGGACACAGCGTGGGAGAGGGTGGGAGCCCGGAACAAAGCCAGGACCAGAGGGAGCAGACCCTGAAGGCTTTTCCCTTGGCAGGCAGGATGGAGGTGACTTGGAAGGTGGGAATGGGTCAGGCGAGCAGCATCATGCTGCCTGCCAAAACCACAGCATGGCCCTGGTGGAGCCAAGGACAAGGGGACAGAGCAGAGGGACAAGAGGAAGCCGAAGTGAGGGCCATCTCTATCACGGATGTCTCCCTGCGGAACAAGCCAAGGAAGGGGGGGCGTGCCTGCCCAAGGGGAGCCCCAGCTCAAGACACAAAACCTCATCTGCTGGTGCTGCTGCCTCAGATCAGCAAGAGGGGATGAGAGATGCAAAATGAGGAAACAATCTAAAATGTAGCTCTGTGGGTTTGGGTTTGTTTGGTGTTTTGGGTTGTTTTTTTTTTTTTCATTTTTTGCTTTGCCCTGCCAAACCCAGTTGACTTAAAACACTGGAGGGGGGGAAGCTATAGCCTGACATCCCATCACCTACATGGCTAAGCAAGCACTGTACTGGGGGAACCAGATACTTGTCCAAGAGCCTGAGGGGTGAGCTGGATGGATTGCACTTGGGAAGGCCAAATGGAAAACATTTCTGAGTAACAGAGAAGAAAAGCGACCTCCCCTCCAAATAGGCTGGATTACAGCATCCTTTGGCTCCCCTGGAGGAGAGGCTGCACGGGCACAGGACGGGCAAAGTGGGACACTGGGCTAGGCTGGGTAGCTGTGACGGAGAGCCCCGACAATATATGGCCAGTCTAAACCACAGGATATCTTGTCCTTTTAAGGTGGGCCAAGAGCAAGCATCTGTGCAGCAGCAGCAGTACAGTCCCAGCCTGCCATCAATAGCCCCTGGTGTCACTGAAAAAACAGGAGCTTCTGTGCCATACCAACTGGCTGTGCAGATGCCCAGGCACCCACCCCAAGAGGATACAATCCATCCGGTTGTTCCTCTGCACAGCATCACGGAAACAAGAAGAACAGTAGTGACCATAGGAAGAAAAGCCACGAAACCATGCTGGCTGCTCTGCTTGCTGGCAATTGGTGCCTGCAGCTGTCGGGGAGGGAGGGAGGGAAAAAGGGAGGGCTTGTCCCTGTCACCATCCCCTTCCCTGTCCCTCGCACTGATGGCCAGCAGCTCAGCCAAGAGCAGCTTCAGACCTGGGACTTGAAGTGCAGGTTTAAAGCAAGTCTCTGGTGGGAGAAACAAGAAACGCTTCACCCCCTTCATGCTTGCTCTTCACACTCAGCCAGAGCTGTGTGTGTGCAGCAGGATGAGTTGAGCAGGGATTAGAGAGGCAGGACAAATCATGCCAAGGAAGATACAGAAAATCCCCTGTGCTAGTGCCTGTTTCTTGTGCGGCACCCTGATTGCAATACTCTTCCTCCAGGATGGATTTAGAGAAAGCTCCACAGAGGGCCTGAATGCACATGCAGTTTTCCAAAACCAGGTCTGGAAACAGGGTAATCCAAACCAAGACTCTCCTTTTGGAGTAGCTATGTCCCACATGGTGTTTCACCACCGTAACTGCATTCACATGCTAGCAAATTTCCTTGCATAGGCAAGCCCAAGGTGGAGAGCATGGGGTCGCTTACCACAGAGCCCCCAACACATCCTTTACATCCCAACTGCCCTGTGCTTGCAGGACGTGCCAGACCAGTCTGTGCTTGTAGCCTGTACCAGGTAGCATACTGAAGCACTTTACACCTTGCAAGATAATGTAGTAAAATGATGCACAACTTGAGAAGAGTAGAAATTACAAGGATTAAAACTCATTTCCTGGTGGTAGCGTTGTCAACCACCATGATTTTATCACAAGCCCTGTAAAAATCTGATGGCATTACATTACTGCACAAAAATCTAAAACTCTTTTTTTTTTTTTAACTAAAACGTCTAGATTTCAGTGTTGTGGAGAAAAGACAGAAACATTCCATGCTCAACAGAACACAAAAAGCAAATGGAAGTGAACAGATTAATTTTAAAGCTTCCAGCTTTTAAGGATAATCATCATCTCAGATGCTCAACCTGTAATTTCTTAACGCGCGCGCGCACACACACACACACACACAAACCCCCACACTCCAATAGCAAGACTGTGTCCCATCTTTAAGCAGCACGTTTTGTACCCTGGAACATACAATTTCCAAAACTGAAATGGCTTTTTTCATTTTTTAAGGAGGGAAAAGAATCGCTGCATCTCGGCACATTTCTAGTGTTTTAGTTAAAAGCCAGCACAGCTGCACTTTAATGCTACTTAAAGATGAGAACCTCCACCACATTACCAAACTCATTTTCAGCCGAAGGAGATTCAACATGCAAATATTTTGCAGAGAGAATGATTCAAGAGTTTGCAGCTTTTCTCACTGCTGTTTTCCAGGGAGCATGACTTGCTGACAGGATTAACTACTGCCAGGCTCACGAAGCTGGGAGACAGCTGCCACATGGCAGCCATTTACTACAAAGCTCCACTCCTCTAAAGTTAGGAGAGACGCAGACTATTTCATCTGTGTTATCAGCAGGGTTCCTCTGCTCCACAGGCTTTAGTGACTAGGCTTTTTCTAAACAAACACCTCCTTTTCTCCCCCACCTTGTTAACATCATTACCTTCCTGTCTTCTGTTTCTGGTCAGCACAGGAACTATTCCCTCTATCACACTCCCCAAACAACAACAGCAACAAAAATCTACAATCAAGACAATCTAAAACATTCAGAAACACACATACCCCCCAAAATAGATTTTTTAATTATTTTTAGCTTAAAATTTTAAGAGGGGAAACCACATGCCACAGGGAGGAAAGACAGGTGTGCTGGAGCAAAGAGATTCAGAAGCATGCTGTACTCTCCCATCCACCGGCACTTGTGATGCCAGCCTCCAACTGCAATATCCAAAGCGGCTACACAGCTTTTCCATGAACAAGGTAACCTATAGCAATTCTTCCTAGCTTGTATCTCCACACCAGGCAGACTGTCTGCAGACCCACAAGCCAAAGCCAACCCCTGCCTGCACCTTATGAGGCACAAACGGGTCTCAAGTCAACCACCTCCTACAATCTGCTAAGGACCAGGAACAGATATACACCATCTACATCATCTCCATGTGATATTCAGCTTATATGACCATCAGTTGCTATCCTCCTCTTATTTTGAACCAGAGTTACAAGATACAAACTAGAAGTTTAATTTTACCTGGTGCAATATCTATCTATCTGCTATAGATACTAGAGTACAACAAATCACTCAAACTGGGATGTATTGCTTCCTCTAGGTAAAGGGAGAACTCAACCTTAGAAAAATGTCTCTCTCCCGTCACTGATGATCAAGCTGTCACTGATGATCAGTCTCGTGAGCATGCCCACTGGCTTATACCAGCTGGACACGTAATGTAGCCTTCAGGGCTGTTCGCAGAGCTCTGAACTCTGAAATACAAAGTTCTCAGTTTTAGTTAGGTAAATTAATTACAGCAGCAGATGGTGCTGGCAAGCCTCTCCAAGTTGAGATCCTCACAGGAAAGCCACTAGGAAAATTTTAAACAGCAACGCTACTTGCCTGTGGTATTCTTCAGTACGAGTTTTCTTTCTATTTTGGAGAACACACAGTGAAACTAACCTGTGGGAGGTGCTTCCTGCATACTTCACAAAATGAAACAGCATCTGTTAGTTTTCATAGACTGCAACATGCGTGCAGAAAGATGGGGCACAGGGATCCAGTTCAGCAGCTTCTCATGGAATTCAGAAGCACCTCAGCTTTATCAGATGAGCAGAAGAAGCCTCAGAAATGACGTATCTCTATCCGACTTGAGAAAAGACGTATTTTCAAAACAAGAACTGCATACACACAAACATACACACAAATCCCCCTTCATCCAGAACCACATCCAGCTGCTGACCTTCCATGCTCCTTATAGCATAGCCTTTGCTCTGGGACTTTAAAGCCTAGCAGGCGTTTCTAAAGGATTTTACAAAGTACACAGGCCCAGCCTTGTAAAAGCTCATAAGGAAACCACGGAGGTCATCATGGAGGCTTGGACAGTCTGCAAACAGCATAATCCACGTGCTGGGAAGGTAAGGAATGACCAAAGTCAGGCAGATAGGCCTGACGATTTCTGCAGTGACTGGCTCCTCCAACAATGCTGTAAACCCTGGAGGAAACGCCTGCTGATCTTCAAAGCCTGTCAGAAGGAACAGCCTTAAGTTTCCTGAACATGAGCATTCTTGTTGTGAGGCCACAATCCTCTTATGCACGCAGAGAGAAATATAAAAACAAAGCAAACAACAAAAAAAATTACAATCCACTAATGTTAATAACTGTAAGTAACCAGTGAGACTGACCCTCTACTCTGCAACGAGCTGTCGGATCCATCCAGCAAAGTTTTGATGCTCTTCGGCACAACAGCCACACCGATCAAGCAGCAGCTTACAATCTCTGCAGCTTTCCTTTTTCTAGTCCAGGCAGTACTCCACACGTGTAGACTCCTGGAACTCAACACTCAGTCGTTCGGACTAGGAGGGGATGCTACAACCAGTAGGTGTGCAAGGTGTCCACCGTAACTATATCAAGACCATTGCAGTGTGTGCTGCACTGCCGGCAGAATTTTAGGTACAGCCTTCAGTCGCCTGACGGGCTGCACAGGCGACCATGAGTAAAGGGGAGTCTGGACACCTGCACACTGCAAAGAATTGCAGGAAGTTTATTTCAGGAACGCTGGGGAAAAAAAAAACAAAAAACAAAAAACAAAACAGACAAAATTGTGAACAGGTTTCTTCAGTAAATGAAGTTTCAAGTTGCTAATTCTCCAGCCAAAAACGTCTGCTGCTAGTCCAAAACCACCCTCCTCTTCCAAAAACACAATTCCAGTGCTAGCGCTTCACACACTGCCATCAAACACATGATACAGACAATTCTTCCCACAATTCATGTCTGAAAAGGCAAACTCATTTCCTTCTGCTGACTCCCATTGACATGTAATATACCATAAAGTTAGCCTGAAACAAACTCGTATGAATTATGCATAGGTTCAACACAACCCTGAGTAAAACATTAGTTGCAAGTTGCATAGAGAAAAATGAATGACAACAAAAAACCAACCAAGTGGCCTGTGTACCCACACACACCCACCTCAGTTTCTGCAGCAGGACAGCAAAAGTTTGCCAGTGGGACCTTGACTAATCACTTTCATATATGCCCACATAGCAAAGCAACACTGAAGTATCATAATCAGACCTATGATACTGAAATTCATGTTCTTTTGAGGAGTGATATTTCCATGTGAACATTTTCTCAGTCATATATACATACACACCCACACAGGCACTTTCTTTTAATCCTAAAAATGAAACCACCTTGCTTTACAGTTTTAAACCAGTACATACAATATATATAGACACACACACATATATTTTACGTATACACATTTACATTCATCTTGTTGAGGTTATGTAGAATCTACTCTATGACCAGAGGTGAACAAGACCTGAAGTGTTTTAAAACACGCAAAAAAGGAAAAATAATTAAAAAAAGATAAATTTGTTATTGCTCTTTGATCAAGTTACAGTCCTCTAAAGGAACAAACTGTTTTTACCCAGCTGACAGATCCCATTCTCCAAACTTCATATAAAGAATTATGCTTTCAGAGCAAAAGGAAAGGAAAAAAGAAAACCTTTACACAGGACTCATACTTTCACTCAGGTACTAAATAGCAGGAGCTATCTTTCACTTCCAGCTCAGACATCATTGCTTTGTGGAAAGTTTTATATGCCTTATGGAGCTCAACCATTCAATATAAAGAGAATCAAGAGAAGAATTCAAGCAATAGGTAGCCGCCTCACCTGTAGAGCAGACAAGCATGTATTTAAATGAGTTAAAATACGAAATGAAGAGGAAAAAACAAGGAAAACCACCAGCTAAATATATTATTTCTCAGTGTAAGGTGAAAACTTTTCTTAATCTACCCACTCATTTCACACATGGTAATGTGCAACTATCATTCGAACAAAAATTAGAAGAATTACCACCAGATTTGTTTCACTCATTCCTTCATCTAGACTTCAAATGGGGTTTCTGAAGCTCGAAGATTTCACCATCCCTCCTTACTGGCAACTGAAGACAGAAACTGGCCTCTTCCTCACCTGTTAGTGTCTGGCATGCCACAAAGGCTATGGAGGTAGGCACTCTCATAAACAGAAATGGCAGCAGCACCATGTTCAGTATATTTCATACCAAACTTGAAACATTATTCAATACAGATTTGACATTAAAACATGAAAGCTGAAAAATTCAAAGGTTTCTCAGCACATACACCCCTTTAGAACTTCCTAAAACCTCTAAACATGGGTAATTTCTGAAGTAATGAGGACTTTAAAATAGCAATAAGGGAGCTCCCTGAAGGGTGGGGTAATTGGGAGGGTTATCACACCTCTGGGGGAAGTCACAGGCTCTATCTTGGCAGTGTTCCATTCTTTCATATACCCAGGGGACTGATTAGTTCATGATAAGAAATTAGGCACCCTAGGGAGGACGGTTAACCGTCCTACCAAAACAAAAAGGCTGCACAAATGTAAGTCTCACTAGATTAAAGAAACGCTATCTGCAGAACAGCAAACTTGTGTTTGTTCCCTTCTACTGGAACTAGCAAATATTACTTTTTGCCTACATATGGCACACACAGATCTCAGAATCCCAAATTTGAGCACGTACTTGCTGCTAAATTGGTAACAAATGCTCTGAAGCATTTTCTTTCCCAAGACACCAGTGCTGTGATGCAGGAAAAAAGGAGGAGGGACAGAGGGGAGGAATACAGTAAATAATTAGACGACTCAAACCAGCAATCAGTCTCATTCATTTAAGATCTCTTCCTCACTGTTAAAATGGCTCCTAACCAGGGGATCAGCTGCAGAAAGGGAGACCTGGAAAGGCTACCTACGGCTGAATGTTGGTTGCATTTCAGCACAAACTCTCAGTCAGCAGCAGCCGCACCATTACACACCCTGCTCCTAAAAAAGTTCTGGGAAGCTCCTGCCTGCTGTGAGGCTTGCAGCAAGGCACCTATGCGTATCGCAGTCGTACCCACATTAAACATTTATCTCTGGTGAAGCGGAAAGATGAATTCACCTATTGCTTGCCAACTGATGTAAAAGCTCCAGTACACACCAGAGCTGCCGATGGTGCTGTTTCCGACTAACATCAGGCCCAATGTATTTCAAAGTACTTCGACGGCTTAATATACGAAGGAATGCTTTTCAGTTAGACGACCCCCTGTTCTTTTCTTTCCTTTTATCTTTTCTTAACAGTTTGCCATCCAGTGATAGGAGGGAACCCCAGCTGCATAGCCTGAGCTTTTATCTTCTGCTGACCATGCAACAACACAAAGCTCAGTGCTGGATTTCCTGCTGCTTGCCGAAAGGGGCTGTTCAGCTTGTTTAAATATTACTTGCCTTGGGAGCCTTGGAGTTGTGCCCAAGCACTGTACTGTATCTTCCCAGCATCCATTTCAGCATGTACTTTAAAGGTCTTTAGGTTCGATGTACTATGCTCTCCCTCGCTACGGGAGGAGCCTGATGCCTCTGGAAGAATCAAAAAGAAAACCCACCAGACTCCTCCCTCTCTCCCCATCTCCCCATTAATCCCTGTGCCTCATTCCATTACACAGCTAACGTAAGTCCCTCTTCATCCCAAAATCATGAAAACATATTTAGTCCAGTAAACTGAACCAATTGCAAGCAAGAAAAAGACATTCTGGTACAAAAGGCTACAGCTGGGAAGAAATCAGATGCTGTGTATCACGTACAGCAAGCTACCAGTGCTCAGTGAGCAAACTGAGAAAGTACAGTAGCAAAAGCAGGCTTTTAAGATGACGAAGGTGCAGCAGCCTCTTGCCATGCTAAAATAGGGCAGTATCCATAGTAGATTTTAGAAGAAAAGAACCTTTAAACATAACCTTCTCTGAATTTGCAAACTTAACATCAGAGCACTTTCTTTCCTTGTTCAGAGCAATGATGAAAATAAAACACAGCTTTTACAAAAGCAGAAAGGATATTCCACCCTTTCTGAATTCTTTCAGAAGCTCTCCTCAATTACCGTGCCACCAGAGCCTGAGTTCTGGATACAAGGTCAGCAGGGAGATAACCTTGGCCAATAGAAATGATCTGCCTCAGCCAAAGGCAGCACCACGCGGCCACCCATTAAGCAGCCCGGCAGGCCTCACTGTTAACCTGTTTGCAGCCGATAACAGCTGATAGGGACGGAGAAGGAGATAAAAATCCAGATTGACAACCTATTTGTAAAAGTTGTGGAACAGCAGTCTGAATAAAGAAAACTTTAGTGAATACTGGCTGCGAGAACTGCCCTGTAAAAAGATTCTTCTCATATTTGACAGCAGCAGAGATGCAGAAATACATGCACCCCCACAAGCTGACGTAGAATTGCAGTCACAAGGGAACTGAAGGCTAGAACTGAAATCCTGGGTTTAATCCATTCTGCTTTGCCTCAGCCTGCGGTGTACAGACTGATTCAACCTGATGTAAGCCATGGCTGCCATTCAGGACAGGCTGGCAGTCCTCACTTCACCCCACAGCTCCTGCCACAGTTCCCCCTCCAGCCTTGTGCCACTCCTGGTGTTTGAACAACTCCACAGTGATCCGGGATCACAGAACTGATCTGGTTTGGGATTTATGTTTGTTGGGGTTTGTTTTTTACTTAAGAACGTATGTACATATAGTTGCATCAACAGCCTTCACACAGGGGAGCTGAGACATCGTCAAATTACACCCTCTATTTGAGTGAGGGATGAGAGACCTGAGCAAGAATGTTGTTGGTAACTCTACTCCCGTGGTGCTGCAGTACCGGTGAAAGATGAAAAGATGCAGTGGAACGTACCCACAGCCAGCTCCATCTCCTGACTCCCTCCTCCTGCTCCCCATCGCTCCCTTCTCTCCAGCTCAGAGCTTGCTTGCAACCCCTCTGCCATAAAGAACACTCCTATCATTTAAAAGTCAACCTGAAGTTCAGTTCTCTAATTAAACCCATTTACATGAATGTAAGTTCACAATAATACAAACTACAACAAGCAAAATGTCTGCACTGCACCTCTCCCATAGCATCCCTGGAGGAGTTCAAGAGAGCAAGAGCAGTCCCAGACAATGAATGCTTACTGCTTACTTATCCAGTTTTCCTAGATCAAGGACTGTGTGTACCTTTTGCACTGTGCTAAGCACAATACAAAACACTAGTCCAACCTATCCCTCTTCCCTCCCTGTCTCCCTCGCTCTTTACACAAGCATCATTTTCAACTTTTTTGTCTGTCTGTAAACATTCATAAATGACCCTTTCCCTATGCACAGAGACAAAATTTATCCCTCCAACACAACTCATGCTTCATTAAGTCACATCAGTAACAATGCTGATGCAGTCTGCCACCATGTGCCACCACATGTACCAACCACAGCTCCAGAGTCCCTGGTAAGTAGGGCAAGCAGCTCACCTGGAGTTCTCAGGTACTTTAGAAACAATATTTACAAACCTTGGGCCCTTGGACTTAACAGCACACTGGGAATGGCACACATGCTCCTGCAAGGGCAGCTGACCCTCACCAAAGAGCAGCCTTTATTGTAAAATGCATCACCTTAAGGGGACAGGATGAGACACAAGTGGAGAAAAGAAACCAAAGCTGCAGAGGGAAAGGACATGTTGCCTGGCTGCATGTCCTCAGGCGCTGCTAGCTCACGTTGCTTGCACCATCTGATCGCTCAAAGCTAAACATGGAATGTAGGTAGCAAGTCATAACACTGTGCAGGGCTGGAGACGTGACCCATCAGCTGTTTCTGCATTATAATTATTGCACTGGGGCACAGCAGGACCGAAAGTTTGCCTGGGCAGATTTCTGCAATGTTTTGGCTTGTTAAAAATGACAAGAAAGGCCAGACCCGCTTTCAGCTTTGTGATTACACTCGCTTTTCCGCAGGCCCGTCTTTCCCTGTTTAAAATCCTCAATCCGCAAGAAAAGCAGAAGGCCCAGAACTGTTGCACTTTTTTCAAAGCAGCATTAAGCAGTCAGATTTCATAGGGCTGTGACTGCTTTCTCCCCCCTCCACAAGATAGAAAGGAGTTTCCCACAAAGACACAGCAAACCAGCACTCCTGAACCACCATTCTCTGCACTTCTAAGCTGGTCTTGGTCATTTCCCCTTCAGGCGACTTCTGCTCCCAGGCTTTCTCTTGCTCTCTTTATTTTTAAAGCTTCTGCTACCAATTAAAAAAAAGAAAACCATATTGCAATACCATCATTTCCTTGTATTATCATATTCTCTAGTGAACTGATTAATTCTCAGAGTGATCCTGACCCTCAGCTCCCACTGGGACTCAAGTGATGCAAATGGTCTCTTTCAGCTCTCCCTCCATTTTATTTGTCCTAACATGCACGAAGTACAAGTACAGGACTAAGTGTTGCAACTCTGGGCTTAAAATGCAAACACCCTCACTGATGGAGCTGGAAAGGAACACTTCACTTCTAGGCACTCTGATTGCTTCTGTAACATGTTCGGAATTAAGCAAAGCTCAAAGAGGACAAGTCAGTAAGGAAATAATTTAAGCCAGTGCATATTCAACATGTCTTACTGCCCTAGCTTTGCCCTGCAAGCAAAGCTTAAGTTATTAAGAGCACAGTTTGTCAGGCAGTGTGACATTAATTTTAGTGCAACAGGTCAGTGGAGAGATGACAAAAAACTGTAAATGGACAGCACAAAATCCTGCAGCAGTGCACAGCCACAGCATTTCTGTTGCATGAAATGGAGCAGGCAGTGCAAATCTGTATAGCACAGCCCCTTTCCAAATTACTCCCTTTAAGAGACCATGAGCATTTGCAGGACGGAGGGATGCTTTCAGGAGGTCCCTCAGAGCTACCTCAAGCCTCCTGTTTGACACCACGTGGACTCCACCCATCCCTCAACCAAGCTGAATAAAAATCTAGCTCTTTTAGCATATTTCAGACAAAGATGGACTCAGACCAAAATTGTTGTAAGGGCTGAATACAAAAGGGAGGGATAATCCCCAAACTTCAATACAAAAGGGATAACCCCCAAACTTCAATACAAAAGGGATAACCCCCAAACTTCAAAGAAGCTATTTTTCTGCAAGAGCAGAGAGGCACAGGGATGATAGGCAGTTGATGGGAATGCAGGCAGGAGGGAAGACATCAGTAAGGTACGAACAAGCTTGCAGGTCAGAAAAGCACACTGAAGGCTGATAGACCAAAACTTCTGTTAGCAGAAGAGCACCCATCTCCAAGAAACCACTTCCTATCTTATTCTCCCCATCCCCTCCCCGGTAGCCTTCTCCCTGCTGTAATTCAGAACAGCCAGGCAACTGGTCTCTAACCATACATCAGAGGAATTGGCTAATACAATGTCACAGGGCCCACCACATGAACAAAAACCACCAACGAATCCAGCTGGTGGTTAACTGCAAATTTCTGCTTTACTCATGGCATTATACTGCTGAGGGTTCCCTCACCTTTGCACATACACTGCCCTCCTTAGAAACACCCTCTGCTCAAATTCAGATTTACAAATACATGTACAGATATTCTACACATCTGCTTCCACCTGGTGGATTACCAGAGACAGACACTGCAGTGTTTTTAAAACAAACACCTAAACCCACCTCTAAAATTAGCTGAATAGTAAATCTGTGGACAAGAGCAGAGGGGAAGAGTGATTTGGCTTGGGGTGGGGAGGGGGAAGCTTGCAAGAAATGGAATAGGGATTGCTAAACTGTTTAATCCACTTGGAAATTCAGGTTTTTCTCTCTTGGAAAACAAACCAAGAAAGGATTTTCCTCTTGAGGAGTCTGTCAAAATTGAGGGGGACACAGCTATTCAGTATTGCTCTGGAGTGTTTAACAGGAATAAATTACTTCAATCAAATGTCTTCTCAAAGAACTTAAAATGCTCTTCCCACAGTCTCCCCTTCCATGACCAAGAAAAAAAGCAGTTTTCAAATGCATATTAAAATACATATTACATACACACATTGCCTATAATCAAAACAAAAGCCTAAAGTAATTCATTAATTACCACCCATAACTAAGGATTTAACACTTCAGCAAAGCAAATGAGAACTGTCAGGGAGTACCCTGAGATACTCACTGTTGTACAACCTCTCAGATCTGGTTTCTATACATTTCCTTGCTGTGATACCTGCAAATTCAGCTTTGCAGTAACTTCCAGTTCAATTTTCACATGTGTATTTTTAAAGACAGCAGCCACCTTTGCCCTGCATATACAGCATCAGGGGTATTTTGCTCTCTGCGGCCCAAGTTCCCAGGAAAACCATCTCCAGAGATCCTAGGTGTGGCACTTTTTTTTTGCTCTAGGTACTCCTCCTGACTGGAAGCGAAGGTAAATATTACTCCAGCCTCGATATGTTTCCCCCTTGTACCCACTGCAGCTTAGTAAGATAGAGTCAGGCGACTATTGCAAATTACACTTCAGGGCTCATTACAAATCAAGGCCTCAGTCCAGCTAATAAATTGATACCACCAGGCGTATTCTATGGAAGAGACCCCATAGCTTTCAACAGAAGCTAAAAAGGTCCCAACAGAAGCTAAAAAGGTCCCAGTGCAAGCTGTGGTCTGCAAGGGACTGCTATGTAGCCCCTGCATCAGGAAGTTTGTTTGCATCACATGCACAGGTATTTACCAGCTTCTGGGACTTTGTTTTTACTTGGGAAACCAGCATGTTTGGCAAGGTGTGCAAATCTTGTCAGACAACCTCCAAAGTACCCTTACTCCATATGGAACAGAAGTGCCTACAAAGTAAAGCACATTCACAAGAACAGTGTTTTCATCTTAGGCTGACAAACCCCTCAACCAGAAAGACACTCTCTACCTATACCTGCACATCATAGTCCAGAAGAAACAGGCACACATCCCTCACATGTATTTTGCAGTTGGAAGAGCAGACAAGTAGAGGTACACAAGATCACTAAACTGCTACTTCAAGATGTGGCTCTAGGCTGCCAACTTCAGTACTGACAGAGCTGAACTAACTAACCCTGGTCTGGAGTAAGAGGGACTTCAGGATGCTGGGCTTTCACTGAGTCATGCACAGCCCCTTTCACCATCCATACAGCAACAGACATTAAGAGCAGAATGCACTGGAGAAATCATCATTGCCAATGATTATCAGCTATGATAATCAATAGCTAGGTTATTCAGTCAATAGCTACAACTGCAATCTCCCACCACTCGCTTCGCCCTTCCCAAGTCTCAATGCCCCTGCATTACAGCTTTGAGAAGAACCAGTTGGACTCTCTCCGTTCTTTTTTAGGAATTCTAGGTTTGTTGTGATTTTTTTATTGGAAAGAAGAAAAAAAATGACCCAGAAGTTCCTTCTTCATTAGCTGCATTCTTAGAAATGGATGGAGATTTACTACTTATTTTTCTTTCAACCCAAACAAATGTGGCCTGAAGCTAAACACCTGATGTAGTGTTTCAGCACAAAGCTTGGTAGAGCTGCCTGCAAAAGAAAGGACCCCTAACAAAGCTGCCTGGTGATCTCCAATTGAAAACCCTCCTGGCAGCCCAGCTTTTTTAATGCAGAGGAACCTCTGACTTTCTCCCTCCTTTTCTGTCCCTGATGACTCTCCCGGTATATCTGGAAATTAGGAAGCTATGTTTTCTAAAAACCGGTATGCTCAGGCCCAGGAACCCCTGCTCCAAAATGGGGGAAGAGGACAGTCTGACATCTCAGCAGAGTAAGTCTCAGACTACACTAGTGGAACTGCCAGCAAACATTAATGTGTATTTTCTTCCTCGAGTTCAGTTGCTGTCATAGCCCCTCATTTCAAAAGTCAGGAGAGATTTTCAATGCATTTTTGGGGTTACTGACTTTAAGCCCAGAGGATAAACTCCACTCGTGGTTGTTCACAAGAAAGAAAATGCTTGCCTGGAAAAAGGAAGCATCAAAAAACTGTAATTCTCTCACAATCACTCGAGCTCAAGAACCACAACCTTAGCACTGCCAGTTTCCCATCTCATTAAGTGTCTTGCAATACTTGTTTTTGTAATTGTTTTCCATGCTGTCTACACAAAAAGCTATCTCGGAAGCCAGAAGAACTACATTCCTTAAACATGGACCCTTTCCAGACTCACCCCAAACCTTTCTGTGCTTAAGGTCCTATACATACATGAACACACAGATTGCTACAGGCCCAGCAGTTAATTCATTTTCAAGCTGCCCTAATTTTGAGGCTAAACACTTCCTAAACTTCTCCATCCCTGATATTTCCCTTACCTCTTTCAGGGAAATCAAGGTGCTTCCTGCTTTCCTCCATTCAGTCGCTAAGGCTCCACGGCAACCTACCAAGCTGCTCTCCCATAAGCCATGTAAGAGTGCTACCATGCATGCAGAGTGCAATTCACCTTAACTACTACATACACAGCATGTTTCTTTCCAAGAACCTTAGAGCGAGCAGTTGCCTTTTCCCCAGTTTTCAACTCTTCTTTTAAGACACGGACACCTCCTCCCCCTCTTCGCTCACCGCCTCCACTCAGAAAGGCTGAAGCCCACTTGATTGCATGGTAGATGGCAAGGCCTTTCAATCAGTGGCTGCTAGCTGGTCTTGAACCAGTCTGGGTAAGGTTCAGAGAAGATACAGAGTACAAACACTCTTCTACAAACTTTAAAATCCCAATGCAAATTCTCCGCCCATCACCTTCAATGTCAGGCAGTAACAATGCTAATAAAATAAGGCAGACGATGAAAAGCCATCAGCTACCTGTCTGGGGTTCAACGACTGCTGACAACTCAGGAGGAAGGGACAGCAATTCGGCCACCCATGGTAGTTGCCTCTCTCAGCCTCTCCACCAGACCCTGCCCTACTGGCAGGCCCCTGTTCAGCTCACTGGAGTTCCTCTGTCTCCCAGACATAACAAACAAATATAAACAAATAACGGCTGAACGCCACTAACAGCAGCTTGAACTCAACAGCATCCATGTTCTCTCCTCCTCCTCCAGTGATGCCACATCCTGGGGCTCAACACCACCAACTTGGAAGTACAACGAAGAATAAATCAGTGGTCACTTCCCGAGGTCAAAGTGTACCTACAAATGTAGGCTCATAATGTGATATGCATTTATTTTCTTTGCATACGCAACATCCTCTATGCCTAAGTCAAGACAAACTCCATTTTGGAAAGCCTTTTAAGAACAAAAAAGCCCACTCCTTCTGACTTTTGTGCAAGAAGAAAATCCTCCAGTACTCCCTTTGTGTGCTCAGGGCCCTGAAAGCTGCCAGAAATAGCCTAAGGATGGGGAGAGAAGGAAGATTTCTGTGATGAACCCTACTTTTCAAAAGGTTTTAGAAATAACTGTATGATCAAACAAATGCAATGCACTGCTCAAATCAGTATGCAAACTCAGAGGGTATATAATTTTAAAAATCATTATGGCTTTAGGTTTTCTACTTCTATTTATTTACAGATTTGACAGCAAAGGACAAATGGTGGAATAAAATTACTTTTCAACCTCAAGATATAATTAACACAGGAATCAGTACCTTTGCATCTTTCCAACACATTCGTATTATAGACTCATTGGTGCTAACACAAGGATGCATACCTGCAAGGTTCATAACCACACCTTTGCACTAAAAAGATTACTGAGCAATCTAACGAAAGGGTGTTTACTTTTAGCGCATACAATTCTGTATCACTCAGCCCATTTGCAATCTCTAATACTGATACCATTTAACACTGGAGATGAAGGAACCCACGTTTCTCCACCAATCAGATGTAGTAAATCCACAGAAGACAAAACAAAACTAGACAAGAGACAGGAGAATCAGGCCTTTAAGATGCTGCGCTACTGTCTCCTGCATGGTTAATTTTGATGAGCTTGTTGAAGCACAGCCTTTAGCCAAGTGCTTTTTCATACAAACTCATCCATAGCTCAGAGACGGTTAATCATCATTTATTACTCACCTTCTGGCAACACCCACTTTAAGCTAGGCACCATCCAGACACATCAAGAAAGACAGTCCCAGTCTGAAGGCTTTGTGGTAAATGGGAGCCATTTTTGAGACCCAAGCCTGATGGGCCGACAACTACAGACACCCGTGGTACTCTGCACAGCTACAAGGATCTGCCAGAATAAAGCTGCTCTCAAGATAACAAACACAAATGTAATTCTTTCAAAAAGGGATGAGGCGTATTAAGTACACCTACTTTTCAGTGCCTTTTCTGCCGACTGCTACTGGTGTGATGGTACAAATCTCGTGAAAGGATTTTGCTGCAGAAATACGATGAATCTTCATAGACTTAGTGATCACAGCACCTTACTTGGTTACAGTACATAGGAAAGTAGTTACTCTGTTCTGCTGCAGCATTAGTAACTTCTCAAACAAAGAAGCCTGATTGAGGCAGACAGCGAGGGGCTTATCAGCTTAGGAAATGGGAAGGATGGTCCAATTAACTGCCAAGCAGTCAGACATAATTCACTCTGACGAGGCCAATGAGAGACAAGTCAGAGAAATGCATGTCCCGTCCATTTACGTAATGCCCAAACATTCCCCCCTGCAAAGTCTTCCCTTAGGGAAGCATTGCCTAACTAAGGAACAAGTCACTAAAGGAAAACCCATCTCTATGAATCTACATCTAACCAGCACCCTCTCTGATTAAGCAACTACCTCAGTGGTACAGGAGTCATTGCCAGTAGTTAAACTGCTGGATCCAGGAGCTAACAGCAATTCACCAAGCAGACAGCCAGAAAGCTTTGTGCAAGGTTATCCGGGGTCCACACCACTGCGGTGTCTTCTCACACACCAAGGGCAAGAAGTAGAAGGCACAAAAAGGCAAGAATACCCCAGCCCAGCCCAGGCAGGCAGATTCCATCTCCTTCTCTGAAGCCACTTCTGCTAGCACAGAATCTGTGAAGGAATCTCTAATAAAGAACCAGAATGTTACTGAAGTCATTTCATGGTGTGAAATGAAAGAAAGAAGCTGAAGGCAAACAATATGTAACAGCTGATTAAGAAAGCTATGAATCCAGCCACAGCGCTGCTGCTCACATCCTCTGCCATGCTCAGCACCCTGCTAGCATGGTGTAAACAAAAAGAAGGCAGAGAAACAGGAAAGAAGAAGTTCTACAAACAATGCTACATGAAAAGAGAAAATTCCCAGTGAATCATAGCCCTAGCTCGGGACCTAAGAGGCAACTGGCATTAAAAGTGGAGAGAGGAATAAAAAGAAGGAAAAAAAAAAGAAAAGTCACCGAAACACTGATGCATAAGTGCGAGCTTCATCTGTTGTTTATGAAAAGAGTGGAATCCTTATTCTGCAACAAAAATGCACCTATGGGACCTGGTCCATCCTTTGGTAAGGCACCTTGCTTTGTAGAAGACTCTTCATTTTCCAAGTGCCAGACATGTCATGATCAGAAACACGTGCTTTATGCACTAGGAGCAGGGTGTAAAAGACCCCAGTTGTGTGGAATATTTATGTTACATATGGCAACATCCTATTTGTCAGCCGGTTACCAGGAGCTAAGGAATCTGTGTGGTACTAGCAAAGTCGCCTTGCAGCAGGGTGTTATAGCGAGCACAATCCAGACTATATATGGTATGTTTACTGAAGGATTGGGCATAAACATGTTACAGAAGAAACGATGTCTTGTATTAAGACTCTGGGCTTCCTGCTGCAAGGCAAACCATCCTGCTTGGAAAGCAGCTTGTCACATACTCCTCATATGCTGCTCACTGCGGGTGCCAGTGAAACCTCTAGAAAACAGGAACAGGTTATGCTGCAAGCAATGATTAACTATGGGGAGGATCAGCCCTCCAAGCTCCACCCGCCAGCATTCCCTGTCTCCTTGCTGCTCTTCCTCCCCTGATACTTTCTGGGGATGGGACTGCTCGCAAGGCAACACAGCGGAGGCCATAAAGGCATGCACACAGGCACATGCCACACTGAGTCCTGCCTCTGCGACGGGATGATGGGCACGGACAAGTGCACCCTCTATTTCTTAAGACAGCTGGCAGCAGGCAAGCAAGCACTGCAACCATCCTCCTGCCCCCCTTCAAACCCAGTCGGCACAGGACTATCTCATAGTGGGGAGGAATGGGGGGGAAACCCTGAAAGGATAGAGGGAGGAGGGTGTACTGAAGATGCCTTAAAGCACGGAGAAGGTTCTTATCTGGGTTCAGTGCCCTGCCTAACCTGTTTTGTGGTATGTTCCGGATAACTCTCCTTTTGGTTGAGTTTGTTTGTTGGTTGGTTTAAATTTTGGCAACGAAACCCAAGCTCCAACCCTTCTCTTCTCCGACTCCTTTCATGCTCCATCGCACCCCAGCACAAACATAGGCGCATGGAAAGGAGACGCCAGAGGACTCCATCACAGACTGAAACTGGATGCACAATTTCTGTAGATTGCTGGATCTTCCCTACCAACTCAACAGGACCATCAGCCCTCAAGTGCCAGACTTCCTGTCTCTGTTGCTGCTCTTCTACATTACCAACTTCTGCAGCTCCTCGCAAAAACCCAAAACTACACAGAGCGGTAAAGGGGTGGGAAAACAAAGCAAAAAGCCCAAACCCAGAACCACACGCCCAGAAGACTGCATGTCACGCTAATCTAACCAGAGTGCAATGTGGGAGCAGCAGCAGTGATACTGCATCACGACGTACCATCATCACCACAGCAGATTTATGTCTTCATTGTGTACAGTATTCACAGGGTTAATGGACAGACCAAAGATCAGAAACGTATCTGCCAAGCAACAAAAGCATCAACTCAAAAGATGTGCTGGGTGGGTTCTGACAGGGGTTAAGCAGTTGGTAACCAGGTGTAAGAACTTGGTGGTGGTTCAGTAGCCATTTTAAACAGCAGACATATTAATCATGAGAGTGTTGGTAAAAAAGAACCAGAGGCAAAACTATGCTACAGAAACAAGGGCCCCTAAAAGCTCAGCAACACACACCTACTCGGCCGTCACGTATAAAACTTAAGAGAAACCAACAAAGAAGAAAGACTATTACATGACCTCCAGAGCACAGTAAATCCCTCAGAGCAATGAGTGTTAGGCATCAGGAACTTCCTGGTTTCCAGGCCATCATTTCATATGTTTTCTGGGGAGTTTCTGTGGGAAAGATTTCCAAGTACACTGAAAGTAAGCCTGCAACATCCTCTTCCACTCCCGCAGCAAGTATGCAGCCCATGAAAGATTAAAGTGTTGGAAACATGTGCTTGAGAAAAATCATATCAACAGTATAGCACTTGATGCATTTTATCAAACTATTTTGCCATCCCTATTTTAAGGCAGTATGGGGAGAGATAGAGCAAGCAAGAGCACATGACACGCGTGAGATCTGTAACTTGCACACCATTTTACAGGTGTATTTACTATACTGGCTTTTTTGGGGAGGCTTTTCAGGCCAGCGCGGCCTTTGTCTCACATGTTATATGCTAGCCAGCTCGTAACAAATGAGCAATCACGGAGAAAGCAGATCTAGCTCCTTCTCTGCTCTGCTGGGATGCTGAGGCATGAAGATGTGCCTGAAAAAACTTCTGTCCGCTTCAGAATCCAATCAGTCCCTTTGGTCACGCGAGCGCCTGAAGTCTGGTACAATTATTAACTGTGCTGCAGTCACATGAAAGAGAACAAGCTTCCCCCTCCCACCCTCATCCCACGGGTAACATTAAGTGAGCAGTGAATATATGAAGGAACAGGGTGAGTTAGGGGGAGAACCTCCACAGAAAGGCTACAAAGCTGGACTTTATTACTCCTTTTTGGTATATGGATTATTACATTTCAGGTAAGCCTGCCTAATGCTCAGACTCGTTCAGGTACACCCAGAACAGGATGAGGTGGAGAATCCTCCTCCTTCCCCACTCAGTATGACCTTCTTTAAAGAGGGAAAATTAGAGATGCTTCCAGTTTCCCCCATTTCTTAAACACAACTATGATGGAGCATAGAAAATGGCTTTACTGAAGCGTGAGTGGGCAATTTCTAAGCTGGTGGGTTTGCTTGGGAAGTGTTCTTATTTGCTTGGGGGTACTCAACAGGTATAAGAGAGGAGAGATGGGGATAAGAGTCCACTGTGCTTCAGAGGAGAAACTCCTGGCATTGACACAAATGAGACAGGCAGTGTGGACTAAGAGCCTAAGCTGTGATTCATTTGCTGGGACCAGAGCCTCATGCAATCTCCCTGTTCCACAGCCTGCACTCACGTAACTGACGATGTGGACAGCACTTTACCAAAGCTGCTTTTCAGGGCCAAGGGGTAAATGACAGAGAACAACATGCAAACAGTGCAGTACCCACTAATCCCCACCGCTCCTCAGCCCCCTCCTCATGCACCTCCCAATCTGCTGTAAGGCCTGAGTTGTGTTAGCTGAAGTATAACCCAAGCATCACAGATGTGTGTGTGCTGTAGAAATCTGTGCTGGGAAATACTGCACTGCATCTCAACTAGGATGGGAGCCATGCTTGATGGCCTTATATAGCCCCTCCAGCTGCAGGTCTGATATCAAATGACATGTCCTAGGCGTAGTTAAGAATGCAGCACATCTTTAAGTGGTTACATCTCCAGCCCTATGGCACTTAACAGGAAAAAGAGGGGGAAAAGATTCTGGGTTGATGACATACAATAAAACATAAAAACATTTACTTTCAAAGCACTACACGTATTTTCAGTTAAGTTACAACTGAGTACGTCCCCAGTGAAGCTACTACATTTGTAGTGTTACACCATGCATCCATTTTATAAAACACTTTAAAATGTGCTTTTGCCTCAGCCTGCCTCCACAGGATAATGAAGAAATATCATTCATCAGGAGCTCCCTAAGAAAAATAAACTTTAAAGCAGCACGGTACGCTCACTGAGTAACGTGTATGTCTGCAGAACTGCTGTTCTTTATGTATTCTGCATCTGAAAACTGCAAGTCTCACACGCGTGCACACACAAAAGACAGACAGACTGCTGCTGTGGACAAAATGGTGCCATTTAATACAAAAATCTGGTTTATGCATAGCCTGGCTGTAGTGCATGCTGGTCCCAAGCAGAGTGGGATGCAGCCAGTTATATCGAACAGTTGTGCCCTCAGCAACAAATGGTGCATTCATAAAACTGGAAAAGCCTCTGTCTAGGGGCTCACAGTTCTGCAAAGGAAACAATCGCTTGCTGACATTTTCTGAGGGAGGGTATGGCCAAAAGAGGTTGAGGGGGAGAAGTATGATCTACAGGAAAGTTATGTACAGAAGAAATACCAAAATATAAAGGAAATCCCCCAGATCTGCCACTCTGTTCCCTCTGCACTCTCCCTGCATTAGCCAGTCTCTAACAAAAGACCAAGGCCACCTGAAAAAGACATGTGCTTAGAAAACACTCAGCCAGTCAAGAGTATAGAATAAAAAGGAGGAAAGAAAAAAGCTTTCTTACAGAACGCTGGCCCATGAAGAAGCGATAGACATCACACAGGCTGCAGCACACAAAGCTGCATCTGACAGGCAGTTTCTCACAAGTTTCTTACCATTGCCTTTATTAGCTATGCCACCTCCACACTGGTAACTCAAAGCCAACATCTGGTGCTAGCTAAATGTCAGCACAGACAATCCCTTTAATAAAAATTTAAAGAGTCTGGGTCCCAATGAGGAAGTCATTAGTGCTTTGAATCTAAGACCCTGCACGAGAGCTGCAAGACTGAAACAATCCAGGCTTTTCAGCCAGGCAGAGCAGTGACTGCAGTGTGCAACAGGCCATCTCTCCAGGCTCCAGTGCTACCTCACACTGGGGATGCTCGGATCATGGCCACTACCCCATGTGTAGCCTATCTAGATGCTTTGTCTGGTCAGCACTGCTGGGCCCAGAGAGGTCTATGTATGCTGCAGGATGGGAGCATGCTGTATGGTCTGCCCTCAGCCTAGGGAGCAATGGCTCCTGAAGCTGAAATGCCAGGCACTGCTGCCTGCCCCAAACACACCTGACATCTGTATGGCTGAAGCCAAACCTGCTTGCCCTCAAGATACAGGAGACACCCACAAAAGTCGACGCAAAAGTGCCCCTTCATTAATAAGCAGCGTGGCTTATTAATGAATACCCATCACCTGCTCTGCTCTACTGAGCTCAGTAATTAACCCCCACCCCCCAAAAAAAACCACCAAATCATACGCTATAACTGAAGTTCAGTGCCATGAAAGTTTCTGTATGAGGAGAAAAGAATTGAGACCCACCTGCATGCTGACAGGAAACAAGAACCAAGTCTCCCCCATCACTCCTTGCTGCCCCAAGGTTGTGATGGGGCATTCACCTCCTTTTCTCCTGACAGTCACATGGCACAGAGGTCTCTCACATCCTGCCTTGCCAAACCTGACCATGACAGCTTGGAGCAAAGAGACCATCCTCCCCAGCCTAGAGGAGCCCAGCTGAAGGAGGACAGAAATTTTGTGTAATGGTTGACAGAATGAGTCCCTTCACTGTATTATCAAAAGACTCTGTGTGTTAGAGATTGAAGAGAGTACTCTTGCACTGAAGCCTATGCAAAGGTCTCTAAAAGAGGGATGCATGCAATTCTTCCCACCCACAGTGCACCTAAAGGTCCTTTAGAAACCTTTTATGAAGCAATTTCAGAAGGGAACAAGACTGCGGTTGCACAGACTGACAGTGCAAGAGAGTGCCATTCCTGCACCTCAGTGCTAGTAGAGCACTGCTGGAGTCAAGGAATAAATGCTGGGAGCACACACAGCCAGCTACAGAGGGGAGAACCAAGCAGAAGCTGTTGAGGCACTGGAGAATGAATGGTAATGTTTTTGTTTACCAGCTGTGCACTGTAAATGATTGCTTTTGCAATAAAGCTTTCACTGTATTTGCATAAATAGTTTCAATACAACTGTATGGAAAGCCGCTTCATTAGCACCGGTTATCAGTCAGAGACCTACAGCAAATACGAAACTGCAAATGCTTTTGCAGTGGCATCAAAGCAACCTAAAAATTGTCTTTCTGACCCTATTCCTTGGTCAGTTTCCAGGCAAGGCAAAAGTTTACACATACACATAAATGTTTTGTATGTGCTCCCATTAAACTTGCCCTTAGAACTAAGTGAATGTATTTCAGAATTCAAGTAACAGGCATGATTTTGTTTCCCTCCATAGACTTCACTACAACACAGAGTCAACTTATTAGGAAAGTCAGTTTTGTTTGTTTGTTTTTGCTTTAAATTTGGAGAAGGCAAAAACATCTGGGAAGCTGTGGGAGAACATCAGAGTTAAGAAGGAAATTACACCCCGGTCTCCTGAAAAGCTTTCAAATAGAGCACTTTGGGAAGTTTGTGAATAAGAGACAAAGAAGTTCTCAATTTGAGGAATGTCTTTCCCTTGAACACTGAGTCACAGAATACAAGTCTGCACATCACCCTGTGAAAGGAAAATAAAAAATAAATCTTGCCTGAAATGTGTCCCTTTTCCCTGTTCACTTTTGTTTGTTTGTAGTGGTTTGGTAAAATCCCACAAATATTTAAGACCAAAACCACAGTCCATATTTTATATTTAGATGAACTATGGCACCTTCCAAGAAGCTGTGATTGCAAGCCTGCATCTGAATCTCCCTCTGCCACCCCCAGGACCATGAAACCACAGTAGCAGGAAGAGCATGGGCCACCACTGCAGCCCTAGTGGTGATGCTGCCAATATTGGCCCCAATTTATATCAGTATAAAAGACAGCAAGGAAAGGAGCCCAAAGGTTTCTAATCGAGTGTGCTGAACACCATGACCTCCTCACACCCCCGCCCCACAAATGCTTAACTGCTGAATGAGATTCCTCTCGTTTCCTGCACTGAATCATCTGTGTCACCACAAAGATGAGATTTGTAACTGTGCGCACACGTTTCTTATTTGAGGGGCATGCAGAGGAGGGTGTTTCTCAAACTACTGTCAGATCAGCCACAGACGGTTTGGATTTCTTTCGTGTTTGATGTATCATTTAAGTAAATCTGTGTGTTTTTTTCTACTGAGGTACAACCTTTCAGTGATGCTGTTTTCTAGGAAACACGCAGGTGAACACTGCTGCTTTTCTTTTGCAAAGTACCATTTGAATGGAGCTAGAAGGGACAGGATATGCAGATTTGCACAAGTAAAAATAACTTATAACTTGAACTCTGACATCAGATGCTTCAACAGATTTAATTAGCGCAGGTCATATGCTCTTTTCAAATGCTTTTTTCCCCATACATGAACTTAAAAATCATTTCACTAATTTACCTGCAAATGACTTCATTTTCACTCCTAAGACGATAAACTATTTTTTAATCACTACAGCAATTCATTTTGCACAAAAAATTAGCAGCGCTGCATCCCTCAAAAGCAATAAAGAAACATCCAGGTTGTGCAAGATAAAGAAAGGTGAGGCAAACTGCTAAACCTCGGTTCCTTAACCAACCCCTCCTAACCAGGATGGCTTTGTACCATTGCTTCATGCAGGCAGGGAGGAGAGGACATTGTGATCTCCTACTGCCAGCTCCAGGCTTTGCACTGCTGAAATCAGTGGGAGCTTTGTGGATGCTGGGTAGGAGCAGCCTCGTATAAAGATGGAACAAAGCGATAGCAAAAATCATACTCTGCTCCTGATTGATCTGAGTCATGAGGAGTTCATGCTGTCAGTGAGCAAGAGCACGAGGAGGGCTGATGTGTTCTGGTCATCTCACTAAAGCAGCAGCAAAGATTCACATCCTCCTTGCAGCACCACGTGCTCTTACCTGGATGAAAGCTTAAGAACCACAGTTTTCACATGGGACTACTTTTTCCACAAAGCTTTTTCAATCTTCTCCACCCCTCATTTTAATGAAGGAAAACCTACCATCCTTTTGACCTTGGACTTGTTCGTTTTTTCTGTCTCTCTCAGTACATGCTTTTTGCTAACCATTCAGCATGCTGCGAGCCCTGATAAAAGTGGTTAATGTTTACTGAAACCTGTGTATGAACTGTACTAAACCTGATGCAGGGGGAGGCAAAGTTCTGCTAGCAGCATCCATGACCAATTGAAAAGAAGTGTTGGTTGTTTTTCTTTTTAAACTCCCCCCCCCCCCCCCCCCCCCCCCCCCCCGGAACAGCTGCATCAGTAGACGGGCAGGCAGCACATTCCTCTGGCTGAAAAAATGCTTCTCATCCATCCACCTAGACACATCAAAATAAGTCACTGTGCTGAGTACCGCAAGCCTTCCAAGAACACACAAAAGCTATCAATGAACTATTTAGGATCTGTTTTGGGTGGGGGGATGCATACAGTTATTTAACTGTTTTCCAAAACAATCTGAAAACATACAAGTCCAGCAGAACTGCTGGGTGCTCCTTGTAGGAAGTCCATATACCCTTGCTAGAGCAGTGTTCAAAACATCCTCTCAATTAAGTGGAAAAAGCATAATACTATGACTGTAAATTCAAACTACAGTAGCTGATCAGTATGATTGTGACCTTAAATTCACCACAATTTCCACTCACTAGTGACACAGCTTTAGAAATAATCACCTGTTTCAGTAGCTGTAACCGTGAACTATTCAGGAAGAATGCTCTGTAGCATAAGCCAAATTCATGCATTGCCCTTTCTTAGCTCACCCGCATTCTTTCCTGTCTGTATTCTAATACCGAGCCCAGAGAGCACTACCAAACAGCTCCTTCCTCCCTCCCACCTTCTTTGGTGACAGTGGGATGCGCTCAGGTGCTTAAAGCCAATTTTTCCCTTTGTACTAGAGGGCAGCAACAGCACCACAGTCACCTTGGAAACAACCATCACCCACTGTTTGCAGAACAAACAATGGTACCTTTTCAGCCAGCGCAAGGCAGGCAGGGCAAGGGGCAGCCAAGCAATTCTGGGACTTACAGGAGTGTTAACATATTGCATTCATTCAGTGCGTCAAAAAATAGTTCAGCACAAGAAGCAGGGCATTCTAAAAGTGAGAGCCCTTGGCTGGAAACCACAGACAAGCGCACAGGGCTCAGAAGGTCAAACAAGTCTCCCAAGTCAGCAATGAGGTCTTTTCCTCTCATTTTTTCACTTGCCCTCCCGTTCCCCTCTCTCATGCACACAGAGGGATGAAAAACGCACCTATTTAAACTGATCTTATCCACGGAAAGTCAAGTGTTCAGCTTCCAAGTAGCACTCACTGAAGTTTTCTCAGCGTGCCAAAATATTTTAAAGAACTGTTTACCCGCACTTGTAGTGCTTTGTACCCAACGCATCAAGAGCCGTTTCCAGAAGCGCTCCTTGTGAAGTTTGTGAGAATTGTGGTTATTGAGCATTTCAGACCCTATCTCTAAGCACTCAAGCAGTCACATACCCCTCTCCTTTCAAAATAACTCCATTTTCGCAGAGCAACAGATAATCTGACTGCTTTAAAAAAGCCAGATGATGTACATCTGGCTTAGCAATAACTTCAGAGTGGCTTCGTATCTCCTGGAGACTTTTTCCTCTGCTCACAAAACACCCACCACCAAACAGGCCTTTTTACATGCAACAAGCAGAGAAAAAAGCTACATGTTTAAGGATTCAGGCATTATCAATTTTAACACCCTCCCACAAGGCACTCGCTCTTGTGGTCAGGAGCAGTGTTGAAAGCAGAAGGGAGACTGAGGCATCACTCAGGCACTTCAGTGCTTTATAACCTTCCCACACCAGTTAGCAGACACCTACGTTGCTGAGAACAAGCTGACAGAAGTCCAGCTGCCCAGCTTGTCTGTAAGGCCACTCGGCAGAGGACTGAGAGGCCCTACAAGATCATGCTACTGCTTGATTCGTGCATAAAAGAGCATCCAGGTGTGCTGTGAAGGACTGCCAGGCACAACACACCCAGCTGAGAACTGCGCTGAGGTGATGAGAGCTGCACAAAGGTACAACAAAGCAACTCCTGGGCAAGATCGGTAGATTTCCACATCGCAATATAAACATTTTTCTACAACCTTCTCTCCTCTTTCATACTGCACTCAGCTGGGGGGGGGGGGGGGGGGAGAGAAGGCAAACATCTTAATTAGACCATTAGAAACACTGACTGGTGCTGTCCTGCTAGCTAAAGCCTCCAGCCAGCTTGTCCATGTGGGCCAGACAGGCTCACTCACGACTCTAACCATGGTAGC
The DNA here is from genome assembly GCF_028554395.1 of Pezoporus wallicus. Lineage (NCBI taxonomy): Eukaryota > Metazoa > Chordata > Aves > Psittaciformes > Psittacidae > Pezoporus > Pezoporus wallicus. The sequence continues at coordinate 2,029,893 of NW_026636248.1, forward strand.
TCAGTTGAGTCGGATTAACATTACTAAAAATCTATCTTGATGTTCATTAAGATGCAGGCTAACACACTAACTGGTCTCGACACCCACAAACATGGCTTCAGACACAGCAGGCTGTACCTTAGGGAGCATCAGGAGAGCTTTAACTTCTTTTTTTTTTCCCTTAATTGTGTTCAGCTAACTCAGTTGACCTCAAACAATTGAGACACACACCCTTTTTGCCTGTCAAGACAGGGTCCTTCTCCGTCTTGCACTGCTGGGACAGGAGAAGTGAAATAGGTATGGAGGTGATTCACATGCAACCCATCCTTTACCTACTCCTAGTAGAGGGTGGAGGGGAGGAAAGCACACGGGTGAAAAGCTGCAGCTGTTCCAACTTCACAGTACACGATTTATGGAAAACAAAACAAGAAGAACAGAAAAATAGGATCTGAACATTACCGACCTGAAAGGATCATTATAAATACCTCCTGCTCTGTGTAAGGGCTACCCTGGGCTCCCTCTGCCTTCAAGGCCAAGAAAGGAAACACTGAACTTGAACAGCAGCCAGAACGCACTGTCTACTTTCTAACAGCTCCGGGCCGTGCTGAGACGGGGAAGCCTCTACCTGTGGCAGCAACGCACTGGCCAACCGTGGGTGGCTGCTGCTGCCTCCGCACCACCGCACGATCTCCCGCCAGAGCCGGGCAGAGGGATGAACACACAGCAGCTCTGCCCCTCTCCCCCCACATCTGAAGCGGCACCACGCTCGGCCGGGAGCCCCAGCAACAGGCTCCGGCTATTCTGGCAGCGGCACGTGCTCGGGAGGCCCTGACTCAGCGGGCGAGGACGGCACGGGTACCAGTCAGACGGGAACGCTCTCCTGCGCAGGCCAGTCTGCCGGCCGGCTGGGGCTGCCATGAGGCACCTCCGCTCGGGCATCACCGCGAACACCTCCGGGGGTCATGCTGCAGCACCGGCGGCCAGGCCTACCCTGGGGCAGGGAAGCAGGAGGAGCAGCAGTCGCTATGGCAGGGCCAGCCCTTCCCCTCCCTTCCCCCTGCGCAGCCACCCCCACCCTCCAGAAGCTCTATCGCAAATCCCCAGGCCGCGCCGACTGCCAGCTGACATAACTGTTTAGTCAGCAAGCAGGGAGAGGAGCAGCCGCCCCCCTCCATCCTTCCACGGCTCCTTCCTTACCCTGGTACCTTCCCTGCCGCCAGCGGACGGCAGGGAAACAATCTCTGCTCCCCAACCCCTACCGGCCTCAACGAAGCATTCAGCTCTCCACAAAGTTTGTCGAGCTCTGCCCTTCAGCTGAGGGATGAGGGTGGTTGGTTGTCCCGTCCCGTCCCGTCCCCCTCCCCTTCCACCACCCTGTCCCATCCCCCACGCGAGAGGAGATCCAGAAGCTCTGCTTCTGCTAGAGCAGCTTCCTCCATTTGCTGTGAGAACATCACTCCGGCCGGACCCGGCCCCGCGCCGCCCCGCAGAGGAAGTGCAACATAATAGGCAGGCCCCAGGTGCCAAGGTTAGCTTGTCCTTTTCCTCTCCCCGGGATGATTTCCACTCCTCTCAATACCAGCCTCCCGAAGACCAAGGGCTCAGAAGCTGTGCAGAAGTTAGGAACAACAACAACAGAAAGGCCGAAACCTGCTGAAGCACCACACTGCCTTTACACACTTCAACTTACACACGTTTGGAAAGGTTTAACCTCTTCTGTGGAGCAAAAAGTCAGATTTCATCCATGCACACAAACACTGACCCATTCTAACCATACCTTTTCAAGTCAGAGCTCAGCCCTCACCAGCAAGGCAGTACTACTGGTGTACACAACTGATCGTGCTGGCTTCCTCCACCCTCCTCACGGGAGATGCAACAGCTACAGCAGTACAAGTGTCTCAGCTGAAAGGAAAACTGTATCCCAGACCAGCCTGGAATAATGAAAAGCCTGGGCAAAAGGCAAGGATTTAATCAGTGAGGGAGATGGAGGTCATCACCCAAATCCCATTTCCCAAAGCACTGAGAATGCAGTTTCCACCCTCTGTTCTGACACCACCACTGTAACTGAATGCACGATGTACTTTTAAAAATATAGGTTTTAAAGGAAAGCCACACAATGTGTTATTACACCTTTCCCTTGACAGTTTGCTTGCACGGTACAAAAGTGTGCATCTACTTACTCCAAAACGCAAGTACTCATAGTATATGTAAAGTTGTTGCAGGGCAACTGCTGCACTGACATATTTCGCAGAATCCCCTGCCTTTCTAGGTGTAATAAGTACCATAAAATGTATAACTATACCATACCTGTTATGATGCTATCCACAGTTTATGCAAAACCAACATGTCCTGTGCTGACATCCCTGAAACAAAACATTTATTTGGCTTACACAAAAGCCTATTTCAGGGTGAAAAACTGAAATCTCCCCTTTCCTCCACTCCCTCCCTCGCCAAAACTACATGCATGTTCTTTTTCATATTTCCTCACAGCTGGGTATCTATGTAACCAACTCCAACTCAACTGCAGAGTAACCGAGGAAATTGAAGAATTAGTGACCTGTCGCAGTTTATCACATTGTGAATATAAGGAGTTACTGAAAGAAAAAAAAAAAAGCACCCTTCAAATAGTCTCCAAATAGCTAAGCAGTGGTGAGGACCAAAATTCCTTAGAGAAGAAGAATGTTTTAAGTTCAGAACTCCTTAATTCGCTCTTCCACACTTCAGTGCTAAAACCCCACATTCTACACAGGCTGCCTGCTGCCAAAAGATAGACAGCTGCAACACGTAGACACAAAAAGGAGGTGTCTTTTGGCTGGAGTTTTAGATTTCTGCATGCTGCCCTGTTTTACGTTCTACTCCCCCAAAGAGTTATAAAAAACAACTTCAGAAATCTACAAACAAATGGACTATTGTAACTGATGATAACTAATGATACAGACTGTATTAAGTGTGCAGATGGCATAAAGCCCCTTCACAGACCATGCTCCTTTGCAACAAAACTTTTTTCTTGGAAATCTGCTGTTGTAGTTATTGTGCCTACTTGGCCGTTAGCATATGTTTAGCTCCGTATCTTACAACAGAAGTCTGGGCATTCCAGTAAAACCTACATCAGTCTTCATTATTATTGTCTTTAAGCTGGTATCCCTGCACAGTGATTGACACTCTGCTCCTGGCTACTTAAACCAACTTTTTCTACAAAAGATGCTGCACCTACACTGGCAAAGTTGCACCAGATTTGTACCTGTTCAGCCAGAACAGAACCTGGACCGCAGTCTTACATGATGAAACATGATTGCCTTACACAATATCAAGCGTAATTAAGGAGGATACTCTCTTAAGATGGGAGTTCATTTGGGAGCAGAAAGAACAGCTAAAGGAGACCTGTTGTACAGAAGCAACAGAATTTTTGCAATAAAGAGATCTGCATCAAGAGAACAGACAAGAATGTGTGGTAAGGTGGGAAGATGAGACCATTTTCAGAGCTGAAACTCTCAAGCCTCTTGACACAGAGAGTAGTTTTGTGCTGAGGGTCAACACCTCTCCAGAACCTCTTCACCTTCCTTCAGCTGCTTATTCTCATGCCAGAGAAAGCCTACTTTGGTTCCCCTTTAGTGACCAAAACAAAAGTTGGTGAGGTGTAAGTGTTGAAAGACACAAACAATGAAAAGAAGACTGGCTACCCTGATCATTTTAGAGATAAAGGCTTACAGAGAAACCCCACAAACCCTTGTACCAGCATCTCTGAAGGGCAGTGAGTTACACTACAATAGGAATGAACTACTAGACGTGAGGGGGTAAACAAATTATTGCAAACAAAGATAACCCCTTCTCCGCAAGCTGGTTTTACTGCTTCCGCATCCTACGATGTCAAACACACATTCAGGTTGCCCAGGAGAGCATTATGAAGTCACTAATTCAACATCAGGACAAATTTTTTTCACTTACTCAGGCAAAGACACACCAGAAAGGGGAAAGCTGGGAGGAAGCACCTAGAAATAAGAAGTCGCTTAAGAAAAAGGCAGCTTCAAAGATCTCACACAGATTTCCATTGAGATTTCTCCCTTTGTGTTGTTTGCAGTCACATACCTGGAAGAATACTTGCCTTGAAGTGGTGGTGGGGGAAAGCCTTAAATACAAGTGGTGTTAAATACAGCCTTTGAAGGCAAACACCACCATGGACCTGAAAGACAGGGGCAAGTGGGAAAATCAAAAGGGGGAGGGATACAGGGGGAAGTGACTATTAACATAAGCCTGCCACTCTTACAGTTACTAGCATCATGCTACAGACACCCAATAACTGAAAGCAGCCACGGAGTGGAGGCTCACTCAGCCTTCAACAAAGCTAGAAGCCAGAATGTATATAAGAATATGCAAGTTAAAAATGAAGCATCTTCAAAAGAAAAGAAAAAATGGTTGTGCTGGTTTTTCAACATCACAACTCCAAGCCAGCAAAGATTCTAAGCCCAACACCACGGCAGATGCAGTTCCTACATACAAGGACAGAACACACATTGCTGATGACCTCCCTGACCCATGGAGCAGAGATTGGATTAGGCTCTGTGTGCAGGAATTAATCAACCCAGCATCACTGCTGCATGGATTCCAAGATCCATCTCAGCAAGCAGTCGCCTCCTGTTTCATCCAAGGTTGATTCAAGGCCCCCCTGCAAGGACTGGCAAAAAAGCATTCTGCTTCCACTTTTCCTCCTGGCCTTTGCTTCACTACCAAGACATGGTGGTTTTGATGTTTTGAGCACCCCATCTTTTTAATGATGGTTGAAAGGACTTTTAAAATCTGTTCTACCTGCACTGCCATCAGAAGTCCTATTCCCTTTTACTATGTCTTCTCCACTGCCTCCTTGTCCCAGCACATCAAAATCAGCTGCATAGCAAGTCAGATCAGAGAACTGATCCAGCCAAAATGGAACTTTCAGTCCTTACCAGCTTCTTGGCCTAGCACTTTAGAGCATACCTTTAAGATATTTAAGGTCTGTAATATTTAGGTTATATACCCTAAGAAAAAGAGGCAGTTTAAAAAATATTCTAATTAAAGCAACATAAACATGCCCTCCATATGCAATGACTTTATTTTAGCTTTTAGGTTTTCCTGATCTACACCCAGGAGCAGAGAGATACCTGCAAAGCCTATGCCATGCCAGGACTCCATTCCTTGGTCCTCACACGGCCTTTAGGATACTAAATTTAAATTCAGGATTCTAAATGTGTAAAGCAGCAGCAGAGCAATACAAGACAAGCTCTGGATTCAACCATCAGAACCACAATCACAGTTTGATACTTTAAAAGGACAGCCCTTGCCTCCTTTCTCCAAACATACATGCTTGCTACTTCCAAGCACTGTATAATTCACAGAGCCCACAGGGCCCAGCACTACATGCTGAACAGCTTATTAGAATGGTTTTATATGCAGTGACACTGAGAGGTTCTAATTATAAATCAGTACTACACGATGAACAGGGCTGGTTTCTCCTAAAACTACAGTATTTCACCAACCTCCAGAGGCTTAATAAAGGAACAAGTAACCTAGATAAAGCTGAGTTCTCATTGTGAAAAGCAGTTTCTTTATTACCAAAAGGTTTGAAATTGCTAGCACCACCCTTGCAACTACATTCCCAGTTCTGGCAAGTTGGACTAAGTTTTTCATCAGCTAAACACAAACCAAGTTGCATGCATCATTTGATAGGCAGGTTAAGGTAGAGCTTTAAAAGCCAAGGTTCCTTTTTAGGCTATGTCAGTACTGAAGAATGCTTAGCACTTTACACAGAGGAAGAAAGGGGTTACCATGACCTGATCTAAACCTCTCCTTTCTCACTCTCCACTTCAGAAGTGGCTGCATTTCAGTAGCAGTGCAGGCACTGATTTTTAAAGCACCCTTTAACTAAATAAATACAAACTGTATGGTTAATTTCTGCAAGCAAAAAAAAAACTCTTTTGTTCGCAAAAATTAAGATCACCAAGTTCACCAACATGGAGCAGTCCTACAGGTGGAGAAGTGGGACTACCAGAAAAGAAAAAAAAAAGGATGAGAACATAGTAGAGTTACATCAATAAACATTATTTCAGAAAGCTCTAAACAATTCTTTCGATACCTGCTGATACCAAACAGATGGGTGAATTGAAATCAGTATCCCAAACAAGCAAGCTATCACTGGAAAGCAGGCAAACTTTTTTGTGGGTAGTATCCCTTGGTTTGAGTGGAGCTCTCTTGTCTCAGGATAAGTTGCATTCACTAAGGTTTCAGATACACAGGGCATGCTTCAGGCTGACATCTGCAGGGGAGGGAATATTAAGCGGAGAGATACATGGATACTGCTCTTATAAACCAGTAGGGTATCTGGGAAGGAAAGCAGTGAGCAAAACACCATTTAAAACAAGCAGTTCTCAAGCAATCAGGATGGAAGTAACAGAGTTGGACCTGCCAATACCCTCACTAAACAGCATCTTCTGCCTATAACCTGCCAACATTGAGAAAGTTTCCCAAAAAGCTGCTGGAGAATTCTGGCAGCACCTGGAAATCTTTAAGCCTGTCCAAGTGTATGTCTTAGAGCAATAAATATGCAGGCAAATAAAGTGCTTTTGGCATGTGCCTGTGATAGATGTTAACAAGGCAACTGAAGCTTTAACAAGTGTTGGTGGACAACGTAATCAAAAGCACAGAACAACTTCTGCACAATAACCAATACTCAAATCGGGAGTCCAACCTGGAAGGAAGGCCACAGCGGTGATAGAGCAGAGTCCCACAGAGTCCTGAGAGGTGTGGGGAAAGGACTGCTCATTCCAGGACAGGGCAGTCCTGAAGAAATGTCACCAGAGCCTCAGCTTCAGTGTGATTCAGGCCAGGGTGATTTCAGAGGTTAGTTACCATGCGACGGCTGTCCTCCCTGTCTGACGGCCAGCGGTTACCACGCTTGCAGCAGAGACACGTCCAGCTCCAGAGCTGCCCATAATTGAAGTTTTAACTACCACGCAATTCAGCTTAAGCACAGCGAGCTCTGAAGTGCACCATTTGGGAGAGGAGAGTCACATCCACCCTTCTGCCATCTCTGCAACACAAACCAAGCCCTTCACCCTGGGTCAGAGCAGAGCAGCAGCATGAGAAACCTCCAGAGGAAACAAAGTCCCTTCTGCCTCAGACATTTGCCTGAGGCCCTCACCTAGGCATCGAGTACAAGCACACTTACATCCAGGCCTTTGGGCACGGATCGTGGTTAGAGGCTTGTCTGCAGACCACCTCCAGCAGAAAAGTCCAGCACAGATCCAGGCCTCTTGTTGGTACTGCCAGAGGCCATATTAACTTGTCGCCTTCAACATGCATCCAGCAGAGTTCAAGTCATGGATTTGTTGGAAGTTCATCACTTATTCAGGCTTTTGTGCGAGAGGTCATTGCTGTCAAACTGTCTGCTTTCACAAGCACAAAAGCTCATGTTAAAATGTAAATACTTACAGGTGTTCCACCAGGCACTCAAGATGAAAGTCAGAGCAAATATATTAGCCCTAGCCATATTTTACAATGCTGGTAGTACTTGAATGTCATCTGTTTGTGAACCAAGGTTTTTATGTGGGTTCATCTGCCTAGACAGGAAGCATGATCTAATGGCGAGGACATGGGACTGGATTTAGAGCATTTGGGTTCTTTTTCTGCCTCTGTTACTGTCTCCCTCTGCGACCTTCAGTAAATAAATTCTTCATGCCACTGTCCCAGTTGAAAAGAGCTGTGAATAGACGCTTACAATCCATACAACTGCTGTGACCCTGTGTCATTTTTTGCTAATTACTACAAGAATTCTGGAATGATATACAAAATGTTAATCTGACTGATAGAGGCAACCTGAGCTAACAAAAAGCAGAGCCTTATAAAGGAGCACAACACCCTCCTCCCCAAAGACCTGCGTTACGCTGTTTGTTTTTCAAGACGGAATCTCTGCAACTTATTATTACATGGGCCTTGATGGAGACAGCATTCTGCAAATTCAGCTTTGCAACAAGCCCGGATAGGCTGGCTTACCCCTGTCGCCTCCATCTGCGCACTGCATACCACTTGCAAGCAATTCAAGCACAACTTCTGTGTTGGGGTAACACCACAAGACTAGCAGCAGGACGATGCTTGGCACAGGCCTACTGGGAAAATCAATTCCCCAGCTGTGGGAAGCAGCAAAGCCAGTGGAGGCTGCAATCACCACGTCACCCTGGAATCCAGTTCCATGTCCAGTTCAACCTCGTTCTGTGACTGAGCTGCACAGTTCTGGAAAAGCTGGTATCCTCCTCCCTCAGCACTTCAGCTACGTGTCTTCTTGCGACTTCTAGAAACTACTGTATTAGCTGTTACATGGGAAGAAGTCATCACAGGCCTGAGAGGAACTCGTACCCATTAAGTTCAGTACCTACCACGGGGGTAATTTGGCACTGTGCATCCCACGCCATGGATGTCAGAATGACAGCCCCACCACCCTTCACCACACAGAGGCTCTCTCTGTGAGGGAACCTTGGTACCAACACGGGAGGAAAGACAGTTCCAGTAAACCTCATGGGTAATAGGAAGTGCCATCTCTCCGGAACAACACAGAGGAGCGGAAAGGAACTGCGAACAATTGTGTTCTTCTGATGTGCATTCCCTTCCTCTGCTCAAGCAAGCGCAGGAGGCCAAGTGAGCACACATGACATGCTCCCTGCAGGATGCCACATCCTGCCGTATTTCATACGGCATCCCGAGGCAAGCCAGATACTTTTTGAACACAGTATGGTGTTTGACAGTGTGATCTGTCACCGTGTGACAGGTTCTCAGAGACAACACGGGAGAGAGAAGGGAACGGCACTGACAGATTTATCCAACAGCGCCGAACTGTTCCTACCCACACTTCTCTGAAAAGGAATAAAAACAAGCAAACAGACATACCGGGCGCACACACGGATTTTACAACACGTACTCTTTCTGCTCCTTGCTTTCAGTAACCTGTGCTACTTTTGCGAATCTCTCACACGAACAACCCACCCAAACCCTTCCCATTCCTACAGAAAGCAGAGGTATTTTGAAGGGGGGACAACAAAAGCAGCCTGGAGGTTGCTCTATGCGCTGCTTACCCCACTACTTTGCTCCCAGCCGCGCTCCCCTGGCCCCCCGCACGTGGCACGGTGTCCCGAGGAGGAGTGCCGGTTGTGCTGACATCAGTGAGGCTCCGGGGGCCATCCCGGCAGCTGCTCCTGCTCCTGCTCCTGTGCGTGGCCCAGAGCCAAGCCGCTCTGCCGTTTTGGTGATGTTCCCTCCTGCCGGCTACCCCCGCTCCCTCCCACACGTCTGCAGGGTGCAGCGAGGTGGCCGGGACAGCCCTTCCCAGGAAACCTAGGCAAAGGGAAAGGGAAAAGAAGGCGGCTTTTCATGGGCAGCCCCTGGTCAGAAACACCCAAGTGATTTCTGACAGCCTGCTGTGGGTTGAAGGAGCTGTATGTAGTTTGGCTTCCCGGGCAGCCAAGGCCCCAGTCGCCCTTAGGACTTTGTCACTTAGAGGAAAAAAACACATGCTCTGTCCTCCGTCTCACCAAGCCCTGCAGCAGGCCCCGCTCCATACAGCTGTTGCCCTGTTTTAAAGCAGACCCATCCTTGGGGGCAGCTGCTCTCCAGCCAAATGATGATAGCAGAGCAGCAGAAAGCTCACCCAAAAGCACACCGCGGGTGCAAGACATCTTCCAGGCTCAGCAAAGGGGCCACTGCAGCACTTTTTCCTCCCTCAGCTGCTCCCCATAAGGGCATGAAGCAATGCAAGGGCAGGCGAGGCATGCCAGGGCACCTTTGGGCCCAGCCAGCCCCATGGAGGCTGGTTTTAGGCAGCTGGGTATCTGCAGCCAGTAATCCCAGCAGCAGGGAGCATCCCTGTGCTGAGCCACAGCCAGATCTGGGGAGTGAAAGGTGACAGCCAAGCCAACTTCACGTACGCCCTCGGAGCCTGCAGCTCAGACCCCATGTCAAGATTAGGAAAGTATGCACACACAGAGAGCACATGAGCTGCTGGAGTACTTTTGTTTAACTCTTGCAGACACCGTATATTGAAGGAGTTTGGCCTCATGGCCACGTTTCTTGCCATCTCCCTTCAAAGGCAGCTCTTCTCAGGCAGCCAGACCTGTGACACTTCTTTGGGCTGAGCAATACCTGCTCAGGTAGGTCAGAAACTGAAGTCAGTGAGACAAGTTTGGAGCTGCAGCTCACACGGGTTAAAGATTCTGGCTTGTGTTGGGAATACTTTTTCTGGAAGTTAAATGCAGGCCCCAGTCCCGAAACACTTCCTCCAACTTCACCCATGCCAGTATTTTGACTTAAATGGAACAACCTACTTAAGCAGAATTATATCTGTATTTAAAGTGTTTGCAGGATCAGTGCTTGGCTTCAAACAGACTTGCCTCTGACATACACACGGATGCAAACTGAAAAAAATGCCCTCAGAGCCACCAGGCTAAGCCTTGTTAAGACAGAAAGAAAAGGATAAAGACAACAACCCCCACCACAACACATGTAAAATTTACATCTGCGTATGTTGAAGAATGATTCACCAGGGCAGGAGAAATAGGGATGCCTGAAGGCTATGGCTGGAAGTGAGAGAATGGTCCCTAATACTGGGTTTATCTGGGCAAAGAGTCTCAAAACCAAGCCGATCCGTGCACTATCAGCACCAAAACCACTGATGATTCTGGGAGTCACATTTTAATGTTACCTCTTTAAAGGAGTAAGAATTTAAGTTCAGTAACGTTAGCAATCCTACACTCCAAAGAAACCCTGCTTCGGCCAAGAAACAAACTCAACTCCTTCCTTCTCCGTACCAAGCACAAAAGAAGAAGATACAAACACAAGTTTCCCTGGAACAAACCAGTCAAATTCATTTAAATCTTCCCGAAGCGCAACAGGGCAGAACCCATTCCTGTTCCCAGAGCTTATTACAGTAACATGACTAAACATGCTCAGCAGTCCAATGTGATAGGATGCATCCATTTGCTGATGCCAGAGAAAGATGCATGTCTCTGCTACATGGCACTGCTCTCTCAGGCTGCTTTTCAAAAGATGTTTTGAAAAGCAACCTGCTGCGTACATTCTTAACAAGTCATAGTATCACCGGCTGTACAAGCGTTTGACCTCTACTTGCTCTGCACTGTGGACAAAAATCTGACATCAGCTTATTCCAACCTTAGTAACACCAAACTGCTCTTACAAAGCTGCCTGGAACAGACCAAGACAACGCACTGATAAACTCCCAGAAGGACCCCCGGAGTGCTGAAAATGCAACTAGTTTAGCACATGAGCCCACATGTTTTAAATTTGGGTTGGTTTAATCCAAGTAAGTAACCTGATTAAAATGGGAGTCTTCTCTGGAGGTCTAATTTCTAGATGTTTCCATTACTCCATATGCTTTCATGTTGTATAAACACAACAAACAGTACATACATCACTGTTGGGATGATTTAAGAATTCGGTTTAAAGCTACAACGCAAGTCACTCAAGGCAAGAGAGTTAGATTATTTTGTGAGTGGTGAGAACCACCAATTGTATTTCATTTCAGTCTTGGCAAGGTGACGTACTGAGGGTTGACATCTTTCTATTCCCAGTTTCTTCTTCTAATTTCTCAATTTCAGAACCTTTACATATGTCACATTTACATACAGACCTAAGGCAAAAGGAGCAAAAGGGAGCGAGAAGGATGTAGTCTGACTGTGATGCTTTAAAACATGTATCAATGCTAGGAGTGTATTTGCTTCTAAACTAAACAGCCAGACACAGACCCCAGAACACATGCAGCACCTATACTGCAAACTAGGAATTTTTGAGACCCTCCCAAATTCTGCCTAGCAACCAAAGCTCTCTATTTATAAGTGGACACCTCAGCAGCAGTACAGGTTCCCAGCATGCCTCAACCATGATATCTGGAAAGACTCCTCCATTGGGTAAGAAGATAGTTACAATTAAACATTTATAGTGAGGTAGTGCTGAGCGGGTCAGTTCCACAATGTGTTAGGTGGCTTTTCAAAACTTGGTAATTGAATGCTGATCCCTGCCCCGAAGAGTTTACAGTGTGGGAAATCAAAGCATAACACTTGGCATCTGTATGCTGGGAATTAAACAAAGACCACCAGCAGCTCATTTCTGGGGTCCTTGGACTAGGCAGCTCATATAAACAGCCATTACCAGAAATAGTGGAAATTTTTAAATCAGCAGCCTGGACTTTCCTTACCCACATCTGTGCAGTCTGTTTGAATTACTAGCCGGGACAATAACTACAGCGCACAATTTGCACATGCTGCTGGCATCTTCTTGCCCACGGTACATTATTTTTGGCTGCACTACTTTTCAGCAATCGTCTTGAAAAGACAGTGAGCACACAAACTGAAACGTTTACTGCAAGTCAAGACCATTCAGGCAGCGCAGGCAAAAGACACGCTGCCAGCACACAAGGTCAGAAGTCAGGCAACAAGCAGATCCTTCAGCACAGGGTCACCCAATACTCCAGGACCATCCCAGGCAGTCATCAGTACATCTACTATGCAATAGTAGCACACACTGGCTATCAGACAGTCCACATGTGAGACTGTGGTGTTGCAGATCTACTAACCCGCATCTTTTTCTATGGAGATTAAGAGTTATGCAATGGTGTAAATAAAAACTCTGGCCCCAAACATGCAGGGGCCATCTCTGTCCCAGATCCATCCTCGGGGAGAATTCTCTACATTCCCCTTTTCCTACAGGGAAGGACAGGCCTGGGAAGGACAAGCCCTCCTCCTCCCACTCACCAGAGCAAATACACTCAAGGAAGTTAAAGCACAGCTTCTGGGATTTAGAAAAGGGATGCAGCAATGGCGACACTGCTTCAGTGATGCCCAAAACCGGGATGGAAGAGAATTTAGTCACCTAGGCTATTACACTGCAAATTCAGTTTGCTGTTTATCAAGCAAGCTCCTAGAACAGAACCGCTGACTTTGTAACTACACCTGTAGGAATTTCAAGCACCAGAAAAGTACAAAGACACTATTAGTGCTTCAATTTTTTTAAAGTTTCCTGGCATCTTTCATGCTGTGAATGCTCAAGAGCTTTCAGCTGTATATACCCCACATGTAATCTTAGTCCAGTGAAGCCTGGAAGAATTTTGCTGTCGATTTAAATGAAGCCATGTTTTCCACATCTACATACTATTTGCACATCTACTGATTTATTAAATACATAACAGCAACGACGTTGGGCCACGATCTGTGTTCCGCTTGGCCCACTTTTCTGTGAACACCTTGTTTGCTGATTTTTGAGCATTTGAAATTAATACCTTACCATTTATTTCTATCTTTCTTGAGGAAAAGGGAGCCATGGAAAATCCTTAGTCACTAGATTTAAAGAACTTATAAGTTCCAAAAGCTTTGCAAGTCAAGACTGGGAGCTGCTCAAACTGCAGTTAGTACAGCTGCACAGTTTACAGAATCCACCAGTTCCTTCCTGCAGAGTTTACAATCTGCACGGCTTCCTCCCAAGGTAACCAGCATCCACTGAGGTACACATCATCTCACTCACCCATAGAAATTCACCTCCTGGTGAGGGCGAACGTGGTGGCCACTTCACACTCAGCTAAAAGATGCTGCCATTTCCCAAAAAGGAGGACTGAAGGCAGAGGATGGAGAAGACTTCTCCCCCAAAGTATAGGTAGCACCGATATGAAAATAAATTCTTTGCTATTTAAAGAAAAAGCACAGTTTCCAACAATGAACCAAGTTTACACAAGGGAAATAGGGGCACTGTGATATAGCTCTCTTCACCTTCTGCAACATGGACACCTAAGCTACTGCCAGTTCACAGACTGCTAGGAAACCTTACCAAGCAGAAAAGCCACCAATCTGCTGTAAAATCTGGAAGTTGCTCCAACACTTGTTCCAGAAGTTGCCAAGGACCACAGCTTTGAACCTTACTTGGAAATGTAGTAAGATGTACTAAGCAACACCTGGCTGGGCCATCGGGTAAGGAGGAAGAACAAATGGTACCTGCAGCCATTAGAAAAGCAGACCAAAAGAAATATACCCTCCAAATCAACTAAACACAAGGCATAAGTTACATCTCTTGTAACACACTTGCGATTGTACTCATACTTCTTCCCCTGGAAAATACAATCAAACCTCACAAATGGAAGCCCTTAGTAACCCAGCTACACCTCTTCCACCACCAGCCTCTATGGCACACGCTTCCACTTCCTGGACCTTCAGCATCTCACTTAAAAAGCAAGCCTCCTCCTGCAGCCCTCCTTCCTTCTACCCAAAAGCATCAGGATGTATAGACAGCAAAATACCTGCGTTATGTTGCAAATTATCTGGGTAAACACCAATTCAGGATACCTTAATGCTTTTGGGGAAGAAGAGAAGGCGAAGCAGGCAAGCACATGCACAAGATACCACAGCCGCCTGTTGTCCTCAATACACAGGCAATTGCACCAGCATCAGAAAAAAAAATACACACACAAATCAAGAACAGCACACAGGTATTCATGTCCTGGCTGCTTCTCATATTCTCAAAACACTGAGAACAATGTACATAATGAACTTAAATTAACGAAGAGAATGCATTTTGTGTAACAAAAAGAGGAACTTGAACTAAGCTCTTTCCCCTATGCAAAGCTGTGAGTGGTCCAAATTAAAAGGGATGTTACTCCCTAAAGGAAATTTATTGGTGCAAAATCCAAAGCAATTCTCCCTTGAACAAGCTGTAACGTTATCAGTGTGAAGGAGTACGGCCTGAACACAAGGAATGGAATTTACTGCTGTGATGCAGTGCTCTGAGCAAAGCACTCCCAGGTACCAATACACCTGAACACTGACATCACCTACTGTACGAAACAGGACTAACAAGGGCTCGAGTTAAAGCCAGCTAACCACACACAGCAGCAGCAGAGGCCAACTATGCTTCCAACGTGAACAGTCTGCTTCTCTTACCCTTAGAGAGGAAGCACATACCTAAATTAACTAAAAAAAGGCCTGTCAGCGGCTGATCATCCTCCATTTTCAAAGGGCGGATGATGCAGGACACCCATTCCTAAAACACCTACGAGCACATTTCTGCTGTTTCAAGAAAGCACATGCTAACACCTGTTAAAATACCCACCAGGAGATGACAAGTGGAGAAGTCTTAAATGTATCAGAGGCTGGCAATTCCACTATTATCCACAACGTACATTTCCCTTTTAGAATCAAATTAACAAGTCACTTGCTCACATCACATAGAAAATGCCCAAGATGCTAAACATACTTTTTATCCAGAGTGACTTAAAAGTAAAAATTCAGTGTTTCAAAGCTGGCAGAAATTACACTAGGAAGTCACTTGGCCATTGTGTGCAAGCAGCTTTCCCACACTTTCTGAGAGCTCTACACAAATAGCATCCCTCCTGCAAATGGATCTTCAAAGCAACTTCAGGCAGCAGGATGAGGGGATGTCTTCTTCAAAAGGAAAGGGATCTCTCGAAATCCTGAGATTAAACAAGTTTAAGAACAAACCATTTTTGCTTTATGAAGGTTAGGTTCAGGAAAACAGTGGACTTTGAAAGTTGCATTCCATATGTTTCTATGGAAAGATCGGCAGGGGAGATGGGAGAGGTAATCAAGGCCTGAAAGACCTCCCTCTCTAATAGTCCTTGGAATACCTATTTTAGTGCAAGAGCCTAACAGTGCCGTGGGGGATTTTGACAGTTCTCCCTGACTGTAGCACCTTTGAGGGTGGCTGTGACTCTGCAGGTGAATCCTGTTGTTAAAACAGCTGCCTTTCCCTACATCTTTAAAGAGGTATTCAGATTTTCTTAGCCTTACTTAGTTGAATCACCCTGAATAAACAGTCTCCACCCATCAACTACTTATTTTGTGTAAAGCACCTATTCAAAGGCAACCACCTTTATTGATTGCCAAGCTGAAATGGCACCATTAAAAAGAAAAATAAAGGCAGGATACAGCAGAAGGCCTGTGTTGTTTCTGAAGGAAGCACAGGTCCAGGCGCTGCAACAGGGCAATTCCTTTCTCACTGCAGGAGGCTGCTCTAACAGGTTTAACACCAGCACAGCCACAAGCCAAATATCCCACTGACTCTTCTCCCTTTAGTCCAGGCTCTTTTCCTTGTTCTGACCCTTTTCCAGCACACGTAAAAGTCATCCAGCAGGAGTTCACAGCATATGCCCTAGCTGGCAATTATTTGTACTTTTAACATTACATAATACAGCATTAGTACCAGCTCTAAGTAAGTTTTGTCACCCTGCTCCGAGTAAAATCCTGAGGGAAGGGGGTTGAGATGCTCTGGTACTACTGCCTTGGAAGCCCACGCTCTTCCAAGTCTCTGGCCCTCAAATGCTGCTATTCAAAACAGAGGGATGGGGTGGAGTGGAGGGAACACCTCCAGGTGGGAGAAACATCATGACTGGCAGACATCAAAGATAAGCCATCATCAGATTTCTTGCACCCAAGAAGAATAAAGAGCCAGTGCTCCTGGAATTCCTGTTCAGAAGAAGTACCCCAGAACAAAGCCAGCACTTCCACCTCAGCCAACCTCACCTATTTTCACTTGTAATCAAACGCTGATAACCAAACCTGGCCTGGCAAAGCTCTGCAAGCTTCAAGCCCTTCCTGGCACCACACAAATAGCTAACTTTTCAGTGTACGACCAGAAAGCAGCACTTCCAGAGATACCAAGGTCCTGCCTTTGAAATCACTGCCTATAATAGATGCGTCTAAGTAGAGGGGGAGGGATGAGAGGGGAAAGCCACAGCTCCCATAGGTGCTGCTTTACATAGGATACTAAAAGCAAAACAAAATATCCCAACACACAGAGAAAGGATTCCTCTGGCCAAAGAAAACCTGCTTTAACTGCTGAACAAATTGGCAAGTCAGATCTCCCACCCCCAAAAAAAGAAACGAGCTGTTGCATGGCTTCGGAAGGCGATTCCTTCTCACCAAAGTTTACATCTGCTCCTTGAGGCACTTCCCAGCAAAGCTGCAGGGTACCTGAGCACTCCCATCTACTGTGAAGCTGCACTCAAAAGAACACAAAGCAGTTCCTGGCCCCTTTCCAAGCTGCAGGAATACTCTTGGAAAAATGCATTTTAAAGCTGCAATCCCATGACTGACCGTCTTTCTTGAATTCAGAAAGGAGGTAGAAGAAGACAGAGAGCAACAGGCATTCTCACTGCCTTCAGGAGAACTGAAAGCAGCACTACCATCCTCCTCTATAGACAATCACCTCCCAAGGAAAAAGCTACCACATCATCAAGGCAGCCTTCTCAAACTGGTCCAGTAACATGGTCCAATAATACACTCATTTTAGAACAACCTTTATTTCACTGAAAGAAGAAGACATGATTTCACATGTTTTAAGAGTGTACACCTAAAACACAGATTTCCAAACTTGGGCATCATTCATCAAAAAGTTAAAAGGGGCTTTTTCTGCACACGCATGGATTTCAGACCAACAGGATTTACTTGTTTTCTGCCTGTTCCCGGGGAACCTCTGCAGTTTCTTTTTTTCCCAAGACTGTCCCTACAGGCTGCTATCCAACATATATCAGATGCTCCTGGAGCAACAGATAACTCTGGAAGGACATTTGCAAAGGGCACAAATAGAGGGCCCAATGCTGGTAAAACTGAGGCATACTGGGGGAGGGTGGATTTACTCCTGTATGTCAATAACTTCAACACTCAACTCGGTCCCCTGGAAGGTTTTATTCATGCATCTAAGTACTTTTTCCCAGATGTTTCAGTATCAAAAAATTTATTTTAAGTAAATCAAAAAATTACTGCAACTTAAAAAGTGAGTCCCTTACAAAAACGCTGAGGTTAATTTTAGCATCCTTCTGTTTAGCTGCTTAGCAACACTTATCCTATGACCTTCTAAGCACCACCTACTTTTGCAGGGGATAATGAATATAATCAAAGGGATTTATCTGTATGTTTTTAATCTATACAGTGTAAGTACATGGACAGTTTTTATTTAAATTAGAAATCCAATAGAGAGCAACCCAAACTATTTCTGCTTAAGAAGAAACTTTCACAGACTGAAGTCAAGCTACTGTTACGACTGCAGTGTAACTCTGACATCGGCAAAGTGATAAAATCCTTAAGGATTGGGAAAAGCACTACAGAAGCCAGCGTTTGTATGCCTTGGGGAACACTACACGTGCCTTTGGTACCAAAGGAGATTATAGGTATCACCAACAGGTAATGAAAACACCCAGTTTCCCCAGTTTGGAAACTTCAAAAATCTCCTGACCCTCAAAATCAGAACAAAAAGCCACTTGGTCAGACGGACACTAAACACTGTAAAGAGTGAAGAATGGGCACACAACCTGGGTGAGCTGAGCCAGAATAAGATGTTTCACTACACTGAAGCCTGCAAGCAAATAAAGCTTCAAACACCCAAGTCTGGGTGCAAACAAAAAAAAAAAAAATAAATCAACAATTGCTAAAACCAGTCAGCAAACACCCTGTTATATTCTGTCTTAACACCAAGCCAAAAACGCATGTATTTATCATTATTAAAAGATATGTGTAAGAGTGGCTACATAAACAGTCACTCCCGATGGACAAACAACAGCTTAACAACTAGAAGCTGCAAAATTAGAGCAAAAGTTTAATTGATCATACTTGAAGGATGGTATTTTTAACTATATGACATGAACTGAGTTCCAAATATGACTGAGAGGAGGATGAAGGTAAAGGAGTAACAAGAGGCCGCATCGTGCCAAGCACAGCTGCCCCGCAGCAAGAGAGGAGGCTGGATGTGTCCCTCTGCAGCAGGTGAGGGGGAGCCCTGGTACTCTGATTGATTGGATGATGGATTCATGCTGTTCCTGGGTTTCTAACAAACAAAAGGGCCTATTCTTCCCTGGATGTACCCAGCTCCCGTTAAAGCTAATCGGCATTATGCAGGCACACCAAGAAAAGACTATATACCCTTAAGTCTTCAAAGAGAAAATTAAAACCTAAAACAAATATGGCTGGCATGACCCTGAGTCACTGCATCCCTTTCACGCACGCTGACCCTGTGGAAAACAGGAACTGCAGTAACAAAACTCAGTGCTCATGTCAAAACGACAGACCTCAACGAAAAACTTCAGCCATCATTAACAGCTGTCTACTGTGCACTGCAGGGGTGACAAGGCGGTGTTATTTAGCAACTGCTCCTGTCGTTAATAAGCATTTTTGTTTCTCCCAGGGCACAGGGTTGGATGTTGGAATGGTAAGAAACATCAGCCGCATCTGCCTTCTCTCCACTGTCCCCAAATCACACTGAACTAGGAGTTTTAACTACCTTCTCAAACGGGTAACCACACCAGATCTTATCTGCAACAGCAGACAGGGGAAAGAGGGAGTCGGGAATCCAAACTGGATGGTTGGTGTGTCTCCCCCTTCCCACCAGAAATCGGTGATTCCAGGGCAGGATGCTGGCTCCTCGCCGGGCAGGACCAGAGCATCAGCTCCGGGCCGGACACCCCGGGATGGCCGTGGGAGGGCAGCGGGCACGGAGGCGACCAGTGGGGGCCTCCGTGGGGTGCGCAGCGCAGCGGGGCAGGCAGGGAAAAGTGCTGAGCCAGGAGAAGCGCTCTCCGCCTCCTCCTGCTGCGTAACGAGGCCAGGATGCCAAGCAGGCGAAGATACGGAGAGGTGAAACAGGGAACATTAAGGAAGGGAGGGGGGAAAAGCAGGGAAAAGAGGAAAAAATGAAAAAACTCAAGCGTCCGTGCGGAGGGGAGAGGCGGGGAGAAGTGCAGGGAGAAGAAGCCAGAGGAAACTTATCTGCGACATGACAAAGTTCAATCCACCGCCCTCCCTCCTCTGCTGAAAGAAAAGTTGCAGCATCTCGCCGCTCCGGGGCCCGGCCCGGCCCGGCTCTGCCCCACAGCCCCCGCGCCCGGCCCAGCCCGGTACCCCAGAGCCCCGCAGCGGGGCGATGGGGGAAACATCCCAGCCCAGTGTACGATTAACTGGGCGGGAGACTGTGCCTCACATCCTCACCGCGGAGCCAACGAGGGGAAAGAGGAGGGGGTGTCTCCGGGCCCGTAGCAACGGCGATGGGTCGCCTGAGAGACGGGTCGCGGCTGCAGCCAGTCCGCACCGGGCACGGCGGTACAGGCCGGGGGGGATGGAAAGGGGGGCGAAACTTCGTTTTCACCCGAAACTCCGGCGCTGCGGGGGGTAACTCCACTGTCCCTCCGGCAAGATGGGGAAGAAGGGGGCAAGAGCGACCCCGGGACGGACCCCCCACCCCCGCCGTCCATCCGCCTCGGATGCTGCCCAGCTTCTTCCTGTAGTGGTGACGCCGCCCAGGAGTCCCTGCCCGCCGCTGGCCTCGCCGCGTTGGGATGTGCTGCTGGCACCGCATAAAGGCAGCGGGACGGGGGGGACCCGCTGGGGGCAGCGATCCCCCACCCCATCTACTTCCCCCAGGGCCTGGCTCCCCCCGCCTCCTAGCAGGCCGGGAGGGGAAAGGACACGCACGTCGCTACCCGGGGGGGGGGGGGGGGGGGGAAGGAAGGGGGAGAGAAGTTTGGAGCTGGGGGATAAAGCGGAGGAAAGTGGATAAAATAGACTAAAATAAAGATATGGGAGGGGGGAGAGGCGCCGGCAGAGGTACCGGGAAAGGGCAGGCAGGGCCGGCCGGCCCCGCGGCTTAAAGTCAGAGGAGAGATGCGCGGCGCAAGGCGGCTCTACCTGCGACGAAGGGTCGCCTTCATCACAACTTCCCAGCGCCGGAGCGGCCCTCCCGTCCGGGAAAAGCGGTCAGGGGCCGCCGCGGGACCCGCCGCCGCTGCCGGCGGCAGGAAAAGCAGCCCGGAGGAAAAGTTTAAAAGGCAAAGCGGCTGCGGGCTCTGGAGCGAGCCGGGCTAGAAGATGTTGCTTCCTCGCAGCCCCATCCAAATTGTGGCGGTGGCTGGTTAAAAATAAACTTTGCAGCAGGAGGAGGGGGGGGATGATCTGGCCGGATTCCTGAGCTCAGACGATTTAATATGGATGAGCATCAGGTCCTGAAGGCAAAACGCCGCGGCTGGTGCCGCTGGTTGGTAGAAAGTCTGCAACAGGGAAGGGGGAGAGAGGAAAAAAAAAAAAAAGAGAAAAAAAAAATCCAGGAGCCGCGGAGGGAGGAGAGGAGAGGGAGGAGCGGGGGAAGGGAAGGGAAGAGGGAGGCTGCACGAACTCATCATCATCTCCACCGCTGCCAGCCAAACTTTTTTCCTCCTCTTTCCTTTTTTTTTTTTTTTTTTAGGAAACTTTTCCTCCTTTAAAAACCGTTTCAGTTGTTTAAAGAACTCTCACGACCGCCCGACACGCTGCGACCCCGCGCCCTCCCCGGCCCGGGAGAGCATTTTTCCCTCCCCCCCCCCCCCCCCCCCCCCCATCACCAACCCTCCCGAAGAAAAAGAAGGAAAGAGAGAGACCCCTCTGGAGCTCGGTCAGCTCCTGCCCTTTGTGAGGGAGGGAGGGAGAGAGGGAAAGAGAGAAGGAGCGCGGCGGCGGTCCCCCCGCGGTACTTACGCCGGACTTTGCTGGGGCTGGGCTGCTTGCGCCGCGACATGCCGGGAGGATGGGCCGCCGGGGGGGGGCGCGGGGACGCGCCGGTGAGAACGGAGAGGGAGGGGGGTGGTGTGTGGGGTGTGTGTGGAGCGCGCACGGGAGGGAGCCGCAAAGTTGTTCCGGAAAAAGGAATCAAAATGGCGTTTCTGTGGATGTGTGCAAAGTTCATCAACTCCGCGCGAACTTCCCGTCCTCCGCGCCTCCCTGGAGGGGAGAGATGGGCACGGTTAGGGACCCCGCCGCGCCGCGCCCGCCCCCTGCCCGCCCCCCGCGCTGCCCCGCGCACCCTGATAAGGAGACACATCACGTGTCGCCCCGGCTCCTCTCCCGGGGACCGCCTGTTGCACGCAGCATCTCTCGCTCGCCCTCGCCGCGGGGAGGGGCGCCCCTCCGGACAGACAGCAGCGAGCACGGCCCCGGCCCCCCCCTTCCCCGCACCGGCCCGGCCTCGCCTCCGCCCGCCCCCCGGCAGCGCCGCGCCGGGATGCCCCAGGCCGGCGGGGGGGCGGCCAGGTGCCACGCGGCGCTCCGTGACACCCCCCTTCCCCGTCTCTCCGCGCCCGCGGGGCTCCCCCGCCCTGTCCCTCTCTTCTCTCCCGCGGGGCTCTCCGCTGTTCTCCCTCCCGAGCGTGCGTGTCCCCCGGCAGCCGGCGTGCGCTCGGCGCTGGAGCGCATCCGGAGCGGCCGCGCAGCCGGCTGCCGGCTTTAGGAGTTCATCGGGGCTCTCCGCTGGCTGTGGAAATGTCTGTGCATCATCCTCCTCCTCCTGCCAGCCCGGCGGCTCACCAGGTACAGCGGCCGCAGGCAGGAGCCCGCCGCTCCGGTCGCAGAACTCAGCTTCTTGCGTTGGTTGGTTGGTTTGTTTCCTTAGGAAACTTTCGTCCTTGCGCGTTTCGGGTCCCTGTGGGGGTCACTCATCCACCCGGCTGCCGGAACCTGAAGGACGTGAAATCCAAAGAGAGCCAGCACATCAGCAGAGGAACCGGAGGTCCAAATATCCCCGTGGCTAATCAAAGGAGACTGGGACGTTTGCAACCAGAGGTAGTTAAGAGGCTGCACAGGCGCGGTGTGTGGCACTGCACGTATGGTCCTTCCCGGCACCGTCACTGCAGGGGAAGCTCAAAGGTGTAGAAGGCTCAACAAGTGATGGAGAGGTGTTCAGAGTCTCGGGGATTGCACTTTAAAGCCCGTACCGGCTTAGAGTTATGTTAATAACATAATAACAGTACGGGAAAATAACGTAGCTGGAAATACTCCATCCTGAAAGCTCGATGGGGGGGGGGGAAGCAAAGCAAGGGTGAGTGGGGATAATGGGGATGGGAGGAACCGGTTTACACTTGAAGGAAATGGTTATTTGCACGATTTCTAGAGCTATTAAAAACCCAGGCCTTTTAAAGCTGTTACTGGTGAGATGGAAACTGAAGTCACAGGCTGTTTTGTGAAAAAAATCAAGTCCTGGCCTGTAAGTGAAAGGCTGGTACCAGTTTACGTGGTATCCTATCTCCTGGTTGAAAAGGGATTCACATGGAAAGGAGGGCTAAATTCCTGGTATGTGACAGCAAGCCCTCAACCAGCTCTTTTCACAGTCTTTTGTCTTTAAGGTGTCATTATTGATTTCCTTTGAACCGTTCTTTTCAAATACTGGATGAAGGCATAAGGTCAAGAACCCACAGGACCTGTCTCAAAGACATGAGCTGTGCTTCTTGTCAGGAATAACCCTCTTCCAAGTGAAACACCTGCAGGTCTGGTGATACAGAACCTGGCAATGCCAAACGTGCAAGACCAAGAGGTGCACACGTGTGTATTCCGGACACGAACCTGCAGCTTTAACTTACGTGTGCTTGTTGTCGTGGCTGTTTCTGCAGGCTGAATTTTCTGTCAGCCGGATTTTGTGCGGTATTATACATGAGCTTTGCGTATAAATTTCAACACTATTCAGCTTTGTTAAAGCAGGGTTGCTGACTGACAGAACAGCTACATAATAGCCAAGTTTGCCGCTAATATTGCCTGCAATAGTAGGGGCAAACATTAGAAAGTTCATTTTGATTGTTATGTTACAATGTTCTTATTTTACAAAACAAACAATCGAGAAATCATTAACAATAAATTCATTGCAAGGTATCTTTAACCTTTTCATCTCTGTCCCCGTTAACACCTGGCCAGCCCACAGAGGCAGAACTGCTGGTGAGTCCAACAGCTCTATAGCCAGCTTACATCTTTACTTCAGTATTTCTAGTGGTCATGCATGAGATTAAACGATAACCTGAGCAGTTTCCCATCACAAGCTCAGCCCTTAAAGCATGTTATTCACATTGGCAGGCTGCAGGGATTTAAGCCTGTGTGGCGCATCCATATAAACTGGTGGAGATTAGGCCTACGAGTTTACAACCTCAGGCCTTGTTTGCACAGACATTTGCATGAATTGCTGTAATTGAAACTGGTGCAAATTCCTGTATGGATAATCATCTTTGGAGGCTGGGGACCCATGTCTCACAGGTCTGTGCTTGGTAGCTCTGGAGTAGTCTTGGAGGCATCATGGGGCACCTCTGCATGAAGATCCCGCTTGCTGTATTTTCTAACTTCAGAGGTGCGTAAGCAGCCTTCCACATGGGAAGTTTTTAGCAAGTGGGTGGACAGAACAGGAAAACAGCGTTATTCAATTCAGCATCCAAAATCTGCTCCAGAAGCATAAAAATGCAAATACTACAGGTATTGTAAAGCTTACATTCAAGAACTAAATCAGGATTTAAGTGATTGGAGAAAATACGTAGGTATTCTTTAATCGCATTTATGTTTTTGTTTTAAACATCCCTATTCTTTTAGTAAGATGTAATGAAGGGTGAGCCAGCACATGCTATGTTAATGCTGTAAATGAAACAAAAAATCCCAAAACAAAACAAAAGCCCCTTATGTAATAACTAAAGAAAGGGTTCATGAAATAGAAAAAGCGATGTATCTAACAGTTTAGGAATGAGTTCTAATTCTGGGCTATCGCAGGGCAAGAGAAATTAAAATAACTTGGTTTCTAAACTTTCCATCATCCCAACTTTTATAATTCTCCAGAGACGTCAAAACTGTGGTCTAAGGCTTAATGTGAAATTCTGAGCAAATGGTTTTATTTTTTTTTATTCCAATAAAAGTGGAGATAGTTTTTGTCTAATAAAAAACACTTTTTGAATAAAATCACTCTCCAAAAATTACTGCAGTGCTTGCACGATAGAACTACTATCCTTTTCACTCTATTTTCTACCATCTACATTGCTCTGTTATATCCCATCTCCTTTGATCACTCTATTTATGACAGTTTAAATCTTTTTTTTTCCTAAGATTGCACATGGTTTGTGTACTTTCTGGGTATCGTGACATCAGAACAGCGATGGGATATACATATGTATGTATATATATGTATATGTAACAGAAGTATATGTATATATAACAGATATGATAAGGGGCAAGAAAGCTCATCTCTAACTTCTGTATAACTTCCAGCTTCTATGCAACCCTCACAGACCCCTCTGGTCCTACATAGTGATGTTAACTGCAATGAGCAATAGTAGAAATAAACCCAGAATTTTTGTGGAGGTATTTTGTGCATTACCAATTCCATTAAAACTACTGGGTGACACAGTTGTCTTGGTGACATAAAAGCCATCTGCTGCGGTCCCAAGAAAAGGAAAACTCTGCCCCTACCTGCAGTTCAAATATCAGAGATGCTGATTGAAGGTATTCAAGGAGAGAAGAAAAACAGGATGTGTATCTTTTATGAAGGCCATAACACGAGGATACACTGATGTCTTAAACTGCAGAGACTGAAGCTAATATTGCCATTAAAAGAGGGGGTGAAGGTTAGCTAGAAAATCTATATTCCCTCTGTCTTATTAGACATTATTGATGTCCTCTGCTTTAGATCATGGTACTTGGAAGTTACTTTGATTTCTTGCAGTGCTTACACATCCCTTTCAGCCAAAGCAGTTTGGAGTTAAATCAGTTCTCTTACTAATCAGAAGTATTTATCATGCAATAAGAGGCAGCATTGGGCCCTGACATTCTAACACCTCACAACTGCTGGGTGAGGGCAGCTGCCAAGAACCAGCTCCCTCATCCTGACACGTGGCTGTGCAGCCACAGAGGATGTCAGGCATCGGAGGCCCCGTCTGCTGCGGGAGCTTAGGCCTGCACAGCATCCGGAGTCCTCTCACCGCCATCCTTTTCCTGGTGTCCTCACTTGTGCCAAGAGGCAGAACTCAGCTGACATACAAAGACAGGGAAAAGCCTGCTTGGAGGATCAGAGAATACAGCCTCAGGGCTTTGAAAAGTAAGTCTTTATAAAACCTAAGACCAAGAGAAATGCTCGAAGTTCCTTTACATTTCAACCAGCTACTTCTTTAAATGAACAAACATGTCATTGCTGGGTCTTCTTATGGGTTGGGGTTTTGTTTTGCTTTTGAGGGCTTTTTTTTTCCTTCATCTGAGATACAAGTTTCTTGAATCAAAACCTCCTCAAGAACAAATGCAGAACTGACAAGAGTGACCACCATACAGGCAGGGTAATTATACAGAATAAAAGGGAGGAGATTCAATTAAATATTTTTCCTAAAACATGCTTGGAAAACTAAACTTGATGAATTCATGCAGTGGAAAGCCACACAGAAAAGCATATCACATAAGACCAAACACAGACTCTCTCAGAGCATTTGTTGGATGACACAGCATCATACAGCATTCCCGTTTTCTGCATGTGGGTGAATGTGATGCACCACTGTGCTCAGCTACCTCAGCCTCTGGAAATCAGGCAGCTGGGGAGCAAATGAGCACAGTGGCGGAACTTGCTCCTTCAGCAACCCCACCCATTATCTCCAAGGGCAGCGTTGGATGGTCAGAAAGTCAAGGCTGAAGCTTCAGTCCAAACTTACCTTAACAGCAGCTTTCAGTGAGTGAAAGAAAAGCTGAGGTAACACAGTGTGTTTAAGCAGTTTTCCCTCACATCGCAACAGGCTAGCAATGGCAAAGCTGGAAATAAAACCTCTTTCTCCCCACATCCTGGTGTAGTTCTTCAGGTACCAAACCATACACTCTGCTTTGTGACCTGTTCTAACCAGACGGTACTGTATTGATAACACACAGCAAAAAGAAAAGATTAGGTACTAAGTATTTGCTCCCTGTTTGCTCTGAGCTGTTTCAACAGTGCAAACCAGACCTTGAGCTGACCCACCTAGCCAGGTAAGACTGCCTCTTGTCTAAGGACTTATCTGGCAATGTGAAGACAGTGTTTTGGAAACCCACATCACTTTCCCCCCCTATAC
Organism: Pezoporus wallicus; assembly: GCF_028554395.1. Lineage (NCBI taxonomy): Eukaryota > Metazoa > Chordata > Aves > Psittaciformes > Psittacidae > Pezoporus > Pezoporus wallicus. The sequence continues at coordinate 2,056,741 of NW_026636248.1, forward strand.
ATCACAGCCGGTAGGGCATATTGCAGGACTACCTGAAGTCTCTACCTGCAGTAACTGCTGGCCCCATCTCCTACTCTCTTTTCACTGTGGAAGTCTCTAGCAGAGAGATGCAATGCAGAGCAGCCCTGCTGCTGGGACTGGACCAGCTTGATGACCTAGTCACTTCCACAGCCCTAATTTTGGGGGTGTAAAAAGTAGCATGAACTATTCCCCTAAACTATTTTAGCAATGACCAAGGTTTCTAAATGCTTTCTGGGGAAGATCTGCAACTGAAACCTACTTTTTCAAGTTGCTGTATGATGGTAACTGTAGAGAACGGCTAAAGTGATACGTAAGCAGCTGACATGTCTTTCAGCCTTCTAACAAAACAGAAAATGGGTACAAAGGAACATTATTACCAAAATTCCTCATACAGGAGAATTTTTTAAAATAGTATGTTTTATGTGCATAAAAATAAGATTTCCCCTGCATACTTGGCAAATTTTGGAACAGGACAGCCTACTTATTCCTCAGCCTGTTTAAAAACATAGCATGAAAAAACTTAGCAAGCAGATGTTTGACATTTACATTCTCAAACAGTTCTGTGATCACTACTGTACAGCCTCAAAAACAGGTTGTATAGCCCATAAGCAAGTGTGTCTGTCTGGGGACAAAGTGGGGAAAACAGCAACGGCAAGCAGAACCACCCACTGCAATACTTTCACTTCTTTTAAAACTCTACATCATTGCCCAGAAGCTTTTGTTGCCAGGTAATGCAAAAATCACAGATGTGCAAAAAATAAGTTAGTGTTTAATGTGATTTGGTACTGAACATGATATGCTTCATTCTTACTGGCCACCCAGACTCTCACACCTAGTTAGTTTAAATGTGATTATTTTCTCTCCTGAATGCAAGTAGTAAGCCAGCTGTGTCCTGTTTGCTAGGGAGACCTCATTCTGAAATGTCTCACAGACAAAATACATGCTCACATTAACAGTGACTTCTTCATGTTCATTCAAAGGACTGCTGCAGCATCAGCAGAGGCAGCAGCAGCTAAAGGCAGGCAGCAATATCCAGCTAAAGCATTACTTACTATCATTTGATATTATAGGCTAGAGACAGAAAATAGCTGCTATTCATTCCCCAAGGTTGCCACTGTATTTCTCTATGCAATATACTTTTCTGTACTGCCTTGGTTTACTTTTAAATCTCCCCAGTCCCGGAGGATTCAACAGCTGCTGTTGGGATACTTGCAAATTTTGGTCTGTACACCTGCAGATTCTTCTGTTAGGATGTTTCTCTTGATTTTTCCAGCCTAGATTTCTATTTTCTTCATATCACAGCTAATTATGGCTCAAAAAGTGCAAGTTAGAAAAGGGAATGGGGAATAAGGAAACCCCAACCAGCTCAGGGAAAATATGATAGACAATGCTTTGAGATGCACCCACACAGCAGCAGAAAATACGCGGAGAGGGCCAGCAATCAGCAGAGAGGTGAAGAAATAGGGAGCGATGCAGAAGTCATGAAGAAAGTATGCAAGGGAGCAGTTACCCTGCAGGGAAGAAAAAAAGCAGGACAACTTTCAAGGGCAGAGATTAATATAACTTGGGGAGGCTGCAGTGACAGGATTTGGAAAAGAGAGGAATGGAAACAAGGTACCAGGGAAAAAATGATCAGTGGATGTAGTAGGCAAAGAATTAAGGGAATAGCAAAAGAAAATGGTAGGGCTCAGGTAAATAGGCATGAAAAGAGTCACCTGTGCTTTTGTAGCTGCTTAAATTGTGCTGTATGCCTCCCTAAATCAAAGGCAAAATTGCCTTGGGAGAGGAATATGATATAAAGTTGTGCAGGCCTGCTTACACTAGTCAGATGTACAAAGGGACATAACTTGGAACTGAGGTCAAAGCTACCTCCCTACGAAAAGGCAGCAAATGTTCAAAGTTACGTAATCAGAACTATACTTTCACCAGTGCAGCTTGTGTCATTCAGACAATGATAAATGACACTGGCAAAAGCACAGTTTTGCTAATGTAAATTGTATCGGGGGTACACATAACCTCTGCTGCAGTGTGCAGGAGTGTGACTATACCAGCAGAGCTCTTTGATTGTCAAATCAGCCTTACAATATCAGCAGATAATATATTACAGGGACATGATTTAAACAGGTAAAAGGAATTTTTCCACCGACATAATAAAGTGACTTCCACAACAACAGCAAAAACTGCCAGCAGAAGGTTTCTCCTGGCAGAAAAAGATAGCTCTGTGGACCAGAGGGGTGTAAGATAGGGACGTATTTTAGATCACTTCTGGGGCTTTCATGTAAGAAAATACTTGCTTCTACAAAAAGAAAACTCAGTAGTTGTAAAGTGTCTGAGTATTAGAAAAATGTGTATAAGAGCACCTAAGTCCTAATAGCGACACTTCTACCTTCATTTATCTTTCACCATTCCCTTATTTTCATTTTTAAATAAAGGATTCTTGAGAATAAAATATTCTCAATACATTTTTTTGCATTCCTGTCTTCAACTTGCATAACAGATAACACATTCCATAATCTTGTTTCCTCCTGTGCTATACAAAGAAAGTGAAAACTCTCTTAATGAGCATTCAGAGAGGAAAGATTTGGTAAATGAGGTAGATGTGCTACTAAACTTTCTTGGGTTTTTTCCTTTCAATTACTTTGGTGGTCAGATGAGGCTGTGCTCTATCTAAAATGAAACTTGAAAAGGAAAAAAACTCCAAACCACTATTATTAAAATGAGCATAAGTGAGCTGTTACCTGAAATGATTCACTGAATGGAAATCTCGACTCTTGAAACAAGTGTTTTCTAAGAACAGGGCACGGATCTCAGCATTTTTCTCAAAAGAACTCCAGGTAACTGGAAAGTGCAGAAAACACGTAAACTCAAAATTTTCAGCTTGCAATCAGTGGTCCATGTGTTTACAGCAAAGTATTAAATCCTTTGGGATTAATGTCTATGAAAACATCCTGAAATCCTAACAGTCATGCAATTTTTTCCCTGAAGCCTCTTGGGAACTAATAATAGACAACTGCAGCTCCCTAAACTCAGTGGTGGAGTAATCTCAGCTAGGAATTTTGATGAAATGGCAACTGCAAATGTGATTTTCTCTTATAATTTTCTGAACAATCTTATGTACTCACTTCACACAGACCTTCTGAGTTTGTTTCATTAAGATGTCTGTTTTACTCTACGTCCGTTTCCTCACAGAAGTAGCTAAAGGTAATTCTTAGACTGCAGATGAGCAGCCTGCGTAGTACAGAAAAATTATGTACAAAATGGTCAAATGCAAAGAAATGAAAAAAAAAACACCAAAACCCAAGAAGAGGCCTGAGAGTAGAGCTCTAAACATCACTAGATTAAGAATTGTACAGAAGGCAATCCAAGAGAAGGGCTGAGGAGAACACTGCTAAAGTGATCAGTAGCAGAGTGGATTGAAGTGGCTTTCTGCCTCTAGAGATCTGGATGCAAAGCCTGATTTAAAAATACATGTAAAAATGAATGGGAAGAATTCACCTTCAAGGCTTCTGAGCAGTGATCCACATGTACAAATACTATCTGTGAAGGACACCAATGTCCTCCACAATTACTTATCTCCTACACATACATGCACACACACTAAATAAGGCTAGAAAGTTGCATGAAAGGTCTCTCTGACTGACAAGTAAGCTTGCTTTTGTTTCCTGTTCATTTTTACCTGGTATTTATAGGAGCTGTGCTATGATTATAGTTACATGCAATAAAGAACTGAGTAGTGAACAGTCTCGTGAGTGACATGAAATTCGGAACTGTGGTTTCTGCTGTAAGTGGGGATGATTCACCTCAGAAGATCTAGTCTTGGGCACAAACTTCCTCAGTAAAAATCCTCCCTGTTTCTGTGCTAGCTGTTAAAGCCCTGATCCACCGGCCAATGAACACATTTCACCACAGTCCACACACTTTTATTGGGATATTCTTAAAGGCAGATCCACAGATGATGTTTTTGGTCTAGACTCCAGGTTACTGACACTGCAAAAGGGAGGAAATATTCCATGCGCTTACTTGCATGTGGTGATTCAGCAGAGCTGGTATCATTAGTCCTGTCCTATGATGAACACCATATTACCCAACCATACTGGAAAAGAATGAATGGGCTCGGATTTCATATCTGGAAAACAACAGCTCTTGTAAAACTTGATAATGTTGCGTGTAAATAGGAACTACAGGAAAATCTTGTGATCTTGTGGCAGCAAGTTGGAGCTAGCCATAAAAATGGAGAGTTTTCGAATACTAGGACAACAAAAGGGTGAAGAGAAAGTAAGATGAGGATGGTGTATAATAGTTCAGCATACAGAAGTCTGGTAACATGGAAACTAATAGAGACAGTTCCTGGCATGATTTGGAGGTAGTTATGACTGCAGAGAACTGCTGTACAGCTGGAGTACTTGTGTGAAAATGTTAGCAGCATATGTAACAAACCCCACTGAACTGGAATTATACAGAAATAAGTTATTATTGAAACACAGCTGTACTTTGAACAAAGTGTTGAGGAATTTAAAAGACAATGATTTGCCAAAGGGAACAGCATACACTTATCTCAGCCAGAGAGCCACAACCAGTTCCTGTGGCTGCTCCCCATCACCGAGTGCAAGCCCCGTTTGGCTGCAGTAATAAAATGGGGACCAAAAGCTTTAATTACATGGTGTGCTCCACATCAACTTCTATAAACTGATGTCCTTTCTTCATACAAACTAAAACCACATGTCGACTGCCTTGCAACTTTTTTCATTCTCTATCATTGCTATCACTCTTATCATATGAAAGTTGATCACAAGGGAACTGTAATTATTCAGCTAACAGCTAGTGGTGATAACATCAAAGCAAAAGTATGTTTATAGGGTTAATGCATGATTATTTTAGCATCCCAAAGGCTTTGGGCTGCCATACCATCCAATTATCCCAGGGCTGTGTGAGAAGAGAGAATTTCATGTAATTAGGAAGGCCTAAACTAAGCTTTCATGATCAGTAAAATACGTCATGTCACAATTCACAATGCCAGCTGTTTTCTCCCCAAATTTTACAGAACATAGCACTACCTTTTTTTTCAAATTTAGAAAATGAAACAAATATGTTGAAAATCAGGCTACATTTTAATAACTGCATTTTAATTTTTAAATAGAAAAATCATTACATCTGTCAAACATAAATGTATGTATCAGATTTACCACATATGAATGAGCAAAATCCGTATTAATCCATAGGCTCTGCTTCTGCTAGGAACCCATACTTCATCCATGTTCGACAAATTAAAAATCCCAGTTAGGATGCTTGCAGTTGGATATTTGATTTTGTATTTTCTAGGCACCTGCATAGCCTGATTTTCAGAGATGTTGAGCATGTTCATTACTTCTATGGCTGCTGAGCACCCCTGAAACTTAAGCACTTGAGTATGAATTAGATGCTGAATTGTAGTAATTCCATTTTAAAAATGAATCGCATAATGTATATAACTAGTTGTGTGGCCTCTGATGGAAATGAATGGAAATACTTTTCTGCATTTCAGGTAATTGCCCAAGCTACTGGGGTGTTTAATGGTCACCTTTGACTCAATAAACTCTTGAAGAAAGGCTTAATCAACACTCAAATATTTGAGTGAAAAAAAATTGGGATGTAAAAGTAAAATCGCATCTCATAAATTTGTGGAAAAATTCCAGAGCAAATCTTCTTACCAATAGTCTGTTCTCAGTATAATACCAGGAAGTTAGTTTAAAAGTGAAACTCAGTAAGAAATATTAATTTGGAAACCTCTACCGTTTGTCAAATATGCTGCAGCATGTTGAAACACTTGAAAAATTGTTACTAAGAAAACAGGTTAAATTCTTCCCAACGAATTCTAAACGGCTGGGAAAAGTGGTGGAGGCCACTGTGATTAAAGGGAGATAAGAAGGTTGCTATGAACACAAAAGAAAAGGCTTTCAGGAATACTAATGAAGAAATATACTGAACTTTAAAGAAGTGCAACGTAAGAGCTGTTTATATAGATAATTTGAAAATGTGTATGATTAATAAGGTTTTCTTTATCAGGCACCCCTAACAGGGATTTGGAAACAGGATAACAAAATGATCTCCTGAAGAGATATTCTGCTATAGCCTTTTATGCATTAAAAATGGGAGGATGGAGTCAGCTATCTAGGAATGGAATACAGTTTCCTGGTACAGTGTGAAGTTAGTGTCCAGATAATAGCAAAAAGAGCTGTTAAAAATACTGCGTATAAAAATGCCAGATAACAGACTCCCACCTGTAAATGTGACCTGCAAACATCTTCAAGCAATCCAGTAATATTACACAAGGTTCTATGAGTTATTAACCTGAACATTAAATAGCTATGTGTTTTGTGACTCTGCAGAATTCTGGTGATCTGCTCTTACAATGATCCTGCATGCTCTCTGCTAGTCACGTCTCATCCATAAACCCTTTCTGCAGACTTCAGAGGGCCCAAGTTAGAAAGGTAAATGTTGTCTTACTACAATGCTTACCATTCTTCAGGGCCTATTTTTCATTTCAACATTTTATATATCATTTGGCATTCACATTAACTCTCCAAAGCAAAATTCCTCATCCCATTACACAGGCACACTGCTCCATTGTAGGAATATACAGAATTAGAGTATCACCCACACAGCGCTTTCTGGGGTGTTCTTTGGAAAACGTGTGCCAGATCCCGTGCAAGGCTATTACAGGACTTGGAGACAAAATGGAGTAATGAAAAGGCTCAGCTTCACATTAATAAAATGTACAACATATACAGCTTTGCACAGCTTATGTAGCCTGTTGCTTTGGTGGAGAACTTTTTATTTTAGGGGATGAGTCAGAAGAGGGTATAGATACAATGCAATTACTTTCTTCCCTGCTCAAGAATCAACGTAACCCTAAATCTGCATGTGCATTTCAATTACTTTATGAACAAAATTAAAATCTATCCATCAGTAAATTGAGATGCCTGATTAAGGAACAGTGCCTCTGGTATCAAAGTTGTGTACACCATTGAGTGCAATGAATTCTTCTTATTATTTTTTTTTAATTGGAAGGATTTTCATTCCAAGTTACTTTGAGTTTCTCATAAAATAAATTCAGTGTCATGCTGGACATATTCATCAGCAAGGAAATAAGATAGTGTAACTGGCAGGTCTAAATGCTTACAAAACTCTTCTGCTGTTTCCTGCATATCCTGAGACTAGTTTCTGAGGCCTGCTCCTAGAAAAGATGAAGCTACAGAAATGATATACCCAAAGGTAAGGAATTGCAGAACTGTGTGATTCACCTACTGTCAGTTTTCTGTAAGAGATACCCAGTAGCACTTAGTAATAAAATAACAATACTTAAATGATTAGAAACAGTCCTGATTTCAGAGAACAAAGGAATAAATACAATAAATACTGTGTGTATGACATTTACTACCTCCTTGTAAATACAGAAGGTCTCAAGGTTAATAACTGGTTAAAATGGAAACTTTTCCATATTGCAAATAACTTCTGCCAGGATCCTGACAGGATCTTAAGAAGACCACAGTAATGACATCGCACTTGGCAAACATTTTCGTATCTACAATGCTATTGTACCATAGCCAGGCCAAAGAGTAGAAGATGCTAACCTTGAAAAAAGTTTTGCTGCTTTACAGCAACACGGCGTTGGAGAACTCCCCACGCAGTGGTGGAGGTATATAATACTTCTGCAACAGCTACTGCTGTCTAATTTCATGTCATGTTCTTCACCAGTTAAATCACTTTATAATAAAAGGACAGTTTTGTGAGCCCCATTGCGCAGCTGAAGGAACAGGCAGTGAGAGGAGAGCTAATCAGCAAGATGTAGAAAGGCCAGGAACAGAAGCCCCCTCTCCTAGCTCTAGGCCTGCTTATATCAACCATGCGCACTTCAGTGCATGAAATAGAATAGGCTCACATTAAAAGAGGAAGAGATGTGTCAGCTGTATAGCCATATTTAAAGAAAAAGTTTTAGAAGTTGCAGAAATCTCATCACTGACTGATGGAGTTCTACCTTTACAGCTTTTGAATGCAAACCAGCCTGTAGCTGGACCTCTGCTCTACACACACTGGTAATAAAAAAGAGTCTGCTAGTCCTTGACAACTCAGGAACAGGCACAGAAACAAATATAGGGAATGATGGATTGATGCTTTTAGGAAGGCAATCTGTGGGTTGAGGAATAGCAAGGAAAAGAGCAGAGTCAAAACAGAGATTAGGAGGTGAAAGGATGGAAGGTTTAGGGGAAGGATTTTGCTTTTCCAGTACTTCTCTGTGACGTCGCTCCTGACCCTAACTTTTAGGGTAAAAAGGCCTTGTGACACAGCAGAGCTGGAGTGCGTTTGTCACGCAGAGAAATAATTTGAGGAGGGCGTACAGGTGTTTCCTGTGTTGCAAAAATCATCTCTACAGAGACTCTTGTTTGCTATTACCCAAGACTTCAAAGAAAATACCAAGACGGATGTGTGAATGGTCCTGCCAATACCAGGATCCTCTATCTATTCTCTACTTGCCAAAGCAGACACAGCTCCTGGGAATGCCTAGAAGGAAGTACCATCAACAGCTCTTCAAAACAGCCCTAGATGTAAATACAATTCTTCCTTTACCATTCCCTGCTTGGTAGCATCCCCAGTGATTCATGTACATTTCTAGAGTCAGGGCCTACATTTTGTATTACAACATGTATGTTTCTCTCACTATTGTGATTTTTCTTACGTTCTTATGCTGCTGACCAGCTGTACTGGAAGGTCCTTCTGCTTTAGCAGAATTTATTTTTTAGTCTGAGCTGGTATATTTCAAACGCAGTTCAATTTGCTCTAACATGATGCTACTGTTTGCATCATCTTTTGTGTTAGGAAGCATATCCTGAAAAATGACATCTACAGTTTCTTCTCAATCTTATTTTGCATTTTGATGCCACTTGCTTCTGATTTTTCAGAGCAAGTTGCATACAATGAGACTGTGTTTTTCAGAAGTGCTGAATAACCCTTTCTGACCTGAAACGCTTTGCTACACATCAAAGAAAGGGGTGCTGAGAAGCACTAAGAAATCTGCAGTTGGAAAGGGAGAACCAAACAGGAAGCTAGCTAGTGTGTTTTGCAAAGTCCTTATCCACATATTTTCTCCTCAGACCTCCAGCACAGAGCAAGTACTGCCAGGTGCCTGCAGAGGATCTGATATGTCAGGCACTCTGACTATGCCCTGGGGTTGGGTGGGAGACCCATGCAGAGTCCTGTGACCTGGAGCACAGCCCTTCTGCAGGAGAGAAAAGAGTACAGCCTTGGGCAATGAAACCTAATTTCCCTCCAAGGAGTTCTAGTTAATGTGAACTCTGAAGAAGCAGGATTATACCTCAGTGACTGCTTCCAATAAAGTACAAGGTGCCTGCATCTCCCATGGTCCAGTCACTGCATAGCCTCTCCCGTGGGTGTTGGCTGAATTACAGTGAATTAAGATAAGGGGAACTGGGTGGGTAATTAAGACTTTCATATACATGTTTTGAAACAGGATCCAGTAAATACACAGCTAAAATTCTGAAGAAATAGTGTACGCTAAGCATTTTAAATCCACCGTGTTCTTACTTGCAAGATGCAAAACTTCCTAGCTCCTTCTGAAGCATCCCACTGGAGAGGGACTATAAATCATGAAATACCTGACTTCTGTTGTTTGGGACACTACAAAACCCAGGGAAATCTGTTTAATGAACATGCTTCTTGTTCAAAGCGTCTCAGGAGTTCGACTCTGATATTGTTTCAAAACTGTTTTCTCAAGGCCCTCCAGCACATGGCGTTACAAGAAAAAAAAAAGTTGTCAGACTGGTTTTAACACATCTTTTCAGTACTGATAAGCAAAAGTTCATTGTTATAATTCTCAATAAGATACATGTGGAATATACCTTTCTTAAGGCTTTTGTGTTGAATTCAATCTTTAAGGAGACGTTTTGCATTCTAAGCTTAAGCAGCCTCTTTCAAAGTTATTAGAAAAATACAGGGATGCATCACATCATACTGTGCTGAAGAGAATCTATGTCACATCCTGTTAACCGTGTCTGCTTTTAAAACTGTTTTGTAAGTGCAGTGAGTAGCAGTCTCCAGCTGCAAACAGCTTTGAAACTACATGAGCATGTTTCAGACACAAGACAGACATTGCTGTATTTTGGTTGCTAAAGGTAAAACACTCAATAGACAGCATGTTTTTTTTTCTTAATGAAGTAAAAGATTTCATCTGAGGCTACTTTGCTTAACAATGCCATCATTAAAATGGTAATTGGCTTTGAGGTCCCTATTCAGCATGGCACGGCATCACACCTTTGCTGCTGTTATTTCAGCCTGATTACACAGAAGTTTCTGCGATTCAGTCTGGTAAGAACAAGATATTAACCAAGGAAATAAATCTCCAAAATAGCACGTGGCTAAATCTTTACGTCTATCCTAATAGGGTCCAACCTATCCTCTCCCTGAAGCCAGTCAGCCACATCAGTATGATGCAAAATAGTTCCCCTGCAAGGTGAAAACAAGATAAACTAGTAACTTTAAAAAAAAAAAATATATTATCTATGTTGGAAATGATGATTTTAAAAGCCAAAACATGCTAAAATTACTCAGGAAACAAGTATTTCACTGAAGTAATTTTACTAGCCTGCTAACATGATTTGTTAAATGTTTATACATCTTTTTTCTCTCTAATAACCGGGGGATGCTACTGGACACAGCTAGGGAAAGCCTTATTTAAATAGTTGGTGTATTTTATCTCCTAACTTTCCAGTGTGCAAGTTAAAGTGAAAACAAAACAAAAACACTTTTGCAGATGGGCTCGGGTATCAGACCTAGAACTTTCCCATGTTTCCTTTTCCATACTTTTGCATTAACTAGCCTCTCACTGCAGACTAGGTCCATGCCCAAAGCTTGTCAGTAAAGGACTAGTCTGAGATGCCATAATCAATTCCTGTAGAAAGCAGCCACAGGTTTTAGGTCTAATTCTCCATTATACCTAAGCTATGCTTTGTGCCTAGTTATATTATCTGATCCTTCTGGGGACCTCTAAGATATCGATACAGATTTAGAGCGGTGTCAAGGTCCTTGCCATTTACCCTTGAATAGAAAGGCCTTTGCCAGAGCCAAGAATAACTAGAAAGCAGCAACCTTCTGGCCACTCCTCCTTCCTCACATCTTCTCTGCAGAAAAGGGCGGGGGGAATAGATAGGAAACACCATGCTTCTACAGAGCACAGGAGGGTTTTCTCGTGAGGCTTAAGGTTTAACATGCCCTTTGCTTGTCCAGAGGGGCGTAAAACTGGTCCAGCCTAACAATGAAATCAGACCCTCCCTGCCAGCAAGTGAAGGAATGGTTGCTAACACAAGTGCTTCTTCTTCGTAATGTTTAGTTTTCCCAGCTCAACGGATTGCCTTAACACAGTGGAAGTCTGCTGATAATAGGTGGGACTATCAAGACTTTCTGTGGCAGTCCCAGAAGAGGAAGCTTTCTAACATGACATTTTCACCCGATAACGAGAGAGACTTGTGGGGTCCCTGCCCTGATCTGCAAGACTGCACAGCAACAGAGGCCCATGCAAGCAGATGGCATGACAGACTGTGTCCACTCATTGGTCCGTACTTCCAGGAGAGTTCACAAACCCAAGTAATATTCCACAAAATATAAGCATGACATGCCCAAACAATTATTGATCTTAAAACTGTGGATAAAGACTGTCTAAATATTTTCTATTTTTTTCTAAATATTTTCTAAATAATTTCTAAGTAACTTGAGGCCATGGGCTACATTCATCTATGAGGTGTCACCATGGCCCTCTGTTGAGTTCGTTTTAAGAAAAGCCTTGTGGCCCACAGCACTTAAACCATTATTGGTTTCTAATTTTTTGTTCAAATAGGAGTAGTGGTACAATAAATTAGTTGTATTTTAACGCAATTTGCTCATGTCCATGTAACTTTTATTATTAAATTCAGCTTTTAGTAGCAAATTATTTGGGAAATTGACAATTTATCTCACATAAAAAGTCGAAATTTTAACATTCATTTTGCATCCTTGAATGTCCTTGAATTAAAGGGCATGGTTGCTTTTAAACACAGAGTAGCTTTCAGAGATGAAAGAAGCTAAAGGGATGCTCATTTATAGCAATACCTCCTTGACAAATAATGCAAAGCAGTAAAAGGAATAGCTGCACAGTTTACTCCAGTGACTTTTGTTCCCTTAATGAAATGCACACGCATACCCACATCCATCGACTGGATGCATACCTATCTGCTGCGTGGCCTGCACTGACACACTCAGTGTGTCCCCTCACTCCTACTGCATCTGTCAGCCAGACAGCTCACTGGCAATCCTCAGGCTGGGAGCAGAATTGGTCCCATGTACAGCAACCCATTTTTTCTTCAGAATACCAGTGCTTTATTAAAAACATGACTCTGGCAGAAAGCTAAAGAAGAAACAGATATATCATGGTATCTGTCTTCTGTGTTTTTTCTGCAATTCTTCATTCTAACTCTGAAAAGTGATGCCCCACCCCTGTGAATAAAGGTCTATTTCGCTGTAAGAGCAAGATAGAAATCAGATGATAAGAACTGGAGGGAGCAAGGAGAAATGATGCATGACTAGGCCTCAAGTTGAATATTTTTTAACTTGTTCTTTTAGTTTGTTTTCCACTTTGAAAGTATTTAGTTTGGGAATTTCTTGTAGGAGAGGAGTTCATGAGGTGTCCCTTTTAATCTAACTATCAATATTGAAAATTTTGGATGCAAACTTTAGGTTTAGAGTCAGTGTTCATCTTCTTTCACACCCCTTCACTTTCAAAAATTCAGGCCATCAAACAAAAATTACTTTCATGCAAAAGAGCTGCACAGGGCTACTACAGAGTTGTGAGTGAGCTCTGCACCTCGTGCTGTATCTGTAAGGCAGTTTATTTCTATCTCTTTTTTCTTAGTAGTTCACAATACATAGGGGATGGATCCTGAGAGTTTTATTGCGTCAGGAAATGTAAACGTTGAGTACTTAACTAATGCAGTTTGTTGGGACATTTTTAACATATTTCCTGACCTGATTGCAAGAGTTACCCAGCCTATACAGTTTCAGCTTCCTCCTCCTCCATTAGCTATGCTCACCTATGATATTTACTGCATCATTGCATCCAAGCCAAACTCGGTTACTCCGGCAACTAAGTTTTTCTTCTCCAAGGGTCACAGGGAAACACATCCTTCAGGATCCCCTAGTAACCGTCAGCCGGTAGGACTGGGGAACATCAACAGTGAAATGCCTGCTTTCCATCGCTAAGGCAGCGCCGCCTGCGCCTGCAACAAGGGGGGCAGAGTCTAGTTACATTCCTGACCCACTTTCACATCCCTCCCTCCTCCTCCTCCATCTTCTCCTCCCTCCCTGAGCACAGCAGCAACCAGCAGGGCAGCAGGAGCCTCCATTTAGCAAGCCTCACACACCCGCAGCCACCAAGCTGTGTGCTGTCTCCTAGCAAGGAGCAGAAGCGCAGGTTTCCCCAGCAGCGCCTGGGGAACGGGAGGGGGAACCACAAACCTCCCGGAAAGGAGGTCTTCCCTCTCACCACCCTTTATGTGCAGTGATGGTGTTTCTGTCTTTTGTCTTTTGTCCAGCACTTTCATGCACTCTCTTCAAAGCACGCACCCACACCAAACGCAGTGTAAAGTTGTCTCCCTTCCTTCCACTCCCCAGCTGGCCAGCCATGCTTGGACAAGCATTAGTTCCCCCTCCCAACACCCCCTCAGCCATCCCCTCGCCTCCGGATTAGCCTAGGTGCGTGCATCTGGCTGTCCTGTTCCCCTCCTCGCCCACCTCCTTTATGTAACCCTGCCATTCCTCTCCCACTCATGCTCCCGGGGCTCATCCCTTTGCCCAGATATTGCAAAACCTCCTCCCTCCTCCCAACGTGGCAGGCAGGTAGGTGAGTAAGAGGAGTGAGCTCCTGACTGGTTTTGCATCCTGGCGACTGCTCACAGCATCCGTCTGTCACCTTGTGAGGGACACTCCCTTCCCCGGCAGGCAGCTGAGAGGGATTTCACCCCATGCTGGGGGCAGACATTAACCCCCGTGCCACATCTCACCTCGCCTCACCTTGCCACCAGGGCTTGCCCATATGTGCCCAGCCTTGTACCACAGGCATCCACAGGCCTAGCCAGGCCACAGGAGGCCATTGCTGCTTGGGAGGGAACATGCAGAGAAGTTGGGGGGTGCCTTGCTGCCTGGAGGGGTGCAGGCATGGTGTGGGGGTCTGTGTGCCACCCTGGGGGTACCAACGTTTGGAGTGTGGCACCCGGTCCCTGGGCAGGTGGCAGGCTTCAGAGCTCCCTCCTCACCCGGACCTGCAGGGGGGCAGTGCCTGAGGAGGCAGGTGTGCCTGGGACTATGGGGAAAGCCCTGCTGCTGGGACATGCGGCATCCTACTGCAGCAGCTGTGAGAGGTGTTAATGGAACCATTTTGGGTTGGGTTCTTTTTGTTCAGTTATTGCAAAACACCGGTTATGACCATGAGCAGGCTGCTCTCCAGCCATGACACGGAGGGTGACCCTGCGAGCGTGCCCTGGTTCCAGCCAGGGAAGTACTCCCACCCCAGTCCCACATCCCACAGTGCTGGATATCCTCTGCCCCAGACACAGGCTGGGAGGTCCCTGGGAAAATAAGAAGGCAGAAAAAATGATCGTGACCCCCTCCTCCATGGTGGGAAGGAGCCTGAGCCTCAACTAAAACTATGACTTAGATTTGATGTGTTGCGTCTCAGCTCGGGGCTTTCTTTTGGGTGGTGGAAACAGGAATAAAGATTGCTCTTTAATTTCTGAAAGCGAAAAGCGGCTGCTTAAGAAACTGTTCACTGTTCTTTGTGCTTGTATAACTTAAAACCACCTGTTTTCAAGTTTGGGCTTGATACATATTTCTGCTCCGTTCTGTAAGCACTTCAGCACATGTTACACACATGCTTATGTCTGCAGAGTAGGGGGCCTGAATCTTCAATGTCACCCTAAATCTTCAGCCCTGTACCACATTTACAAAACTAGTCGAGTTAATAATGACTCAAAATCAAATGGCACACAAGCAGTACATTATTTCCATCATGATGGAAAAGGTAGTTTTCCAGATACTCTCTCTATAAATGTGCCTGTAGCAGAGTTCTAGGTACTATGTAGTACATTTATATTTTTAGTTATTATAGTTGAGCTAAATGTTCATATGTCTCATTTAACCTAACATAAAAGGACCCTAAACCATATTTATTATTTACATAAACTTTAAATTGGCATGCACTCTCCTGTGTGTTGCCAGTACTAAGCTGGTAGCTCAAGCATCTTTAAACCTTCCTTAGGTATTTCTGCACTACGGTGAGTTGACATCTATAGCTAGCCATGCGCTAGGAGAGACTTACACACCTGCAGGGGTGTATGTGAGGACACAAGATTGCACACAGATTGTTTCCCTTCCTGGTAATGTGTCTGTTGTGACTATGACAGCAACTGCATGCTGTGAAGTGCGTTTGTCAATGACAGATGTTTAGGTGGAAACGAGCAAATGAAAATTAGAAAAGAGCCAGGAGAAAGCACCAAGAAAATAATAAATGCAGAACAACAGCAGTGACAGATGTAAAAGCTGCTAAACTAATTTTGAGTGCAGTATTTTTTGCTGAGATAACCAAATCTTTTGGTTGAGATAATGAATAGACAGCAGTAGCTGCGCTGCAAGGGCATTTTTCAACTCTTCAGAGCTTTTCTACAGATTAAAGAACAGTGACTATTTGCAACACTAATAGCTTGTTATTAAAATAGTAGCATCCCCATTCCTAATGTCAGAAAACACAATTCAAACAAACTGCTAGGCTGTTTAAAGAATGATTGTCAATGAGCAGCATGTGCCTTTTTCTATAAAGGATTTTCAGCTCTTACTAGGCTTGCAAAGATCCTCTCCAAATCACAAACTGCAAGATATTTCCAAGAAGAACTGTACAGAAAAATGGATTGTCTGGATTTATTGCATAACATATTGCTTTGCAGTACTTTATAGAGAAAATTTATTAAATAAACAGCTTATTTGGGGAGCTTCTTGTGATAGTCCCTAGAGATAGAGGAGAAACGGAAGTGAAATTGTATCATTCAAGTTGGTACAGCCAGGGCGCCCAGCCCCAGCTGCTCAGATTTAAAGGT
This sequence comes from Pezoporus wallicus, assembly GCF_028554395.1. Taxonomy (NCBI): domain Eukaryota; kingdom Metazoa; phylum Chordata; class Aves; order Psittaciformes; family Psittacidae; genus Pezoporus; species Pezoporus wallicus. The sequence goes on from NW_026636248.1 coordinate 2,072,928, forward strand.
GCTTTGCAGGGGTATATTTTCTGTATTGCAAGGTTAAATCTTGACCATATCTGCTGTAGTAAAGATGACAGCTGTAATACTCCGGACAAGTACTCTCCTTTGGTGAGTTCATGTTCTGGATAGAGTGGTTTGCTACAGAACAGATACTGAGTATGTCATTAGCAAAGTGATAAAGAAGATGAGTATGTAGGAGGTTTTGAAAGGCTCAGAGGAGTGTGGCGGGGAGGCTGTTTAGGCTGTCCTGGAACTCTGAATGGTACAAGGGAGCACGCCAAGGGCAAGAGGCTGAGCCAGTTACTGAAGATGGCCTTTATTCAAGCACCTACTGCAGCCATAAAAATAGGCGTGTGAGGGAATATCCTGGGAGGGCCTTTCCCAAACAGCAAGGTGTGCCTCGAGGCGCACCACCATGAAGGGTGAGGTGTGGAGGCCCTGCTGTAATGAGAGGTGCTTGAAGGATCCCAAGAACAGTGTGGAGCAGAAGGATCCAAGCTTCAGCACTTCCCCATTGCCTCCAGCCATCTCTTCCTTGTCTCTTCCCTGCTTCCACATGACCTTCCGCCACGCTGCCAGCTGTGGGGTGAAGGCCTGATGGCTGGGGGTGAGAGAGTCCATCAGACATGGCAGCATGGCAGGGCATGGAAGGGAGAGCGAGAACCAGAGGAAGATAACCCCAAACAAACTCCTTTTCATACCCTTTATGTCAAAACAGACATTAGGGCCTGTCTTTCCTGCTCTCAACTATCTTTAAAAAAGCCTGAACAACTTGCTGTAACTGCTACTAACACGGCAAAGTAGGCGAGGCCAGCAGCACACCCCCTTTTGGGGTTAATCTTGCCTGGTTTGCCTTACACTGAGGCTGAAGTTGCCTGGCTTCACTGCTTTTTTTACCTTGGGACAGGTCAGAAACATTACCCTGAGGTAAAAAAGCTGCTCCGCTTTGCACGGCAAAGGTAGGGCCTCGCTCTGCCTCAGCCTTCTCTCTCAGTAATTGGAATTTCAGCAAGTACCTGCCCCTAAGATGAATGTTGTGCAGCATTCCCAGGCACGCCCCACCACGAACACCAGCCTGATATTCCTCCAGGCCCTAACACAGCACCAACAGCCTTCTCTTGCCTGGAGCAATGCACACCGCCTTTAGAGCAAGGCTCTGCTGGAGTTACTGATTCATGCTGCTCTCCCATCAGCAAGCAGTGAGATGTCTGCCCCATCTCAGGGACATGGGTGCGGGTAGTTACCCAGACAAAGTTCATGCTTGCAAAGAAAGTCTTTTTCTCTCTCTGCTGGCCCCTTTCTTGAAGATTTATACGTCCAATTTATAAACTCTTCTTAATTGTAGAGATAATGTATTTAAAACATATGTGCTTCCTGTAGCGCTGCGTGCGCTTTGAATGCTGTCTGCTTCTTGCCCTGTCTACGTTCACAGAAGGTACTCGTGCATATGGAAACAATCAGGCTACCCAAAAGACAACACACTTGATACTGCTAATTACACGGAATAAACGCTGCTGGGACTATAACTGGTCTCTAGATCTGAGTCAGTGTATTGCTGCTGAGCTAAAGAAGAAGGTCCATAATGTGCACTCGTATTATAGCCAGCTAAGTCCCTGCTGCACATATTGCTGATTTCTGTACATGCTACATGGAAGAGAGCCAAGGAATTGTAGAACAAACAAGGATTTTATAACCAGTGTTATTTAAGGATGGGCAAACTGTGAAGCTCCAAAAGTTAATGATTCTAGCGCACTTTCAATTAATTTTTATTGTCAAGCTATATTTCAGGGTACTAAAGACCTCTTGTGATGACAAGAAGGAGTGTGTGAGAACAGGCAGGAATACAGTATACTTTGTTATTCTCTCTGATTTGTAGATCAGTGAGTAACCTATCCGGCAGACAAGTTCTTTCTTTCCTCTCATGTTGGATGGAATTCATCTCCATGTTGAGCTACCTTCAGAAAATGCATTTTAGCCATATAAATACAGCATCAGGCATCATATTGCACAAATGGTACATTTGAGCCCCTGCACAGAAGTAAATATCACCCTTTTTGCACTAAGGGTATCTGTTAATACTTGTGTTGTTAATATAATTAAACTTACAATAGCTTGATACAGAAATCACTGAATAGAGTTAAAAGTGTTAGCTACATCTTAATGACTTACAGAAGGAACTTCTGACACAAGTACACACTGCAGCCTACACACCATGAATTTGAAAGTCTGGATTAAAGCAGGCTGTGCATAAGCAATCAAAGTGATAAAGCCTGGCCTCATGTGAGCATCAGGCTCACCATCTCAGCTCCCTCCCTTTCCCCCTGAAACTGTAGGCCAGAGGTGTGTGTCGGCTAACTGGTAGCAGTGGCTATCACCTAAGGACAAGAAACCCACAACAAAAAGTTCCAACAAAAATCCAAACCCAAACACACATTTTGAAGAGTATTGGTGGAGCTGGGCTGCAATCAAGTGTCCTGCTCCAGCTTGCAGCTGAGTGAGGCGGCTGCTCTGGTCCACTCCTGCGCTGCTCTAGGTTACTGCTTCATCGGCTGTGCTGATTCAGCTGTTTGTCTAGCTGTCCTTTACACTGGTTCTGTGAAGTGATCCACTTAAAAGAGAAGACGTGCTTTTCAGGGAGCATCTATAGTCTTTTCTTATTTTTCTTTTAACTCCAAAGTCCGTAAAAAAATCCTTAGAGCTCAGCTACACAAACGCTTGATTGGGTGTCATGGGCAGCAGGTGTGTCTCTGTGGGTGTGTGAGGGATGAGGGAAGCTACACCAAGGGGATCTCCTCTAGTCTGAACAGAGGTATGTCTGTAACTCCAAGTGTCAAAAACAGTGTTACATCTGTTCTGGTGTTCCTACTCTTCTCAAGTCCACAAAGACCATAAAGCATCCTGACACCTGCTCCCACAGTGTATTCACCTACTAGGTGGTCATCCTACTGGCTGCCATATTCATTGCAGGGTACCCGCTGCAGCATAGTGTCTTCCTTTGGACCCACTGGTTTTTGTAGGCCTAGCATACACTGATTTTTGCCAGTTCAGCTGTTATCATGCCAATCTTACAATGTAAACAATGCCAAAGCTATGCCTGCACTGTTTAAAATGTTAGCCATGTCTAATGCACTAGCACCAGGCTCAGGTTCATGTGAAAGCTGGCATGGGACAAGCCCAAGTATGAACTTCGTGGACACTGTCATCCCACACTTAGGCCATAGATTTTCATGTAGGCTTGGTGGAAGTTACTGTCTCCAGCTCTTCCCGTGACGCTGGAGGTTCCTGCTGCTTCAGATGCAGGGAGGAGGCTGTGGGGTGACCACTTCCCATCTTGGATTGCTGGTAGTTGATAACCTCTGCTAACCTACGTCATTCAGACTGAAAAAATGTGAGAAGCGTTCGAGAGCAGTTCAACAAAGCAGACCTGAAGGGCTGGTAACCTTAGACTGGGAGGATAGCCTTTTCCACCAGTACCTTTGCTTGGGCGGATGTGCATCTGTAGGCCAGCCGCCTGTGTGAATGCTGTTAGATTATCTCTAGAGAGTTTATTGCAGAGAGGCCTGCTGCTTATTTCTAGCATGAAACCACACATCTCCTCCTTTGGGCTGACATTGTGCTCCAGCTAATTAGGTGCAGTTATTCAGATAGTCTGTGTCTGCTTAACATGGGTAGACATAATCTTTATGTATGCTACGTAGGGGGTAGCTCACCTCTTTTTGAAACGCAGATAAGGTATTTCATCATTGATTGCAAACCAAGAGCATCTTCATGGGGAAGCTTTCTGCTGAAACCAAAGTGAAACTTGGCTTTCTTATTGCTACCTCTTGAGTCACCACATCCTTCTCTTGCCACTGTCACCTTTCAGTTTAGAAAGTGGCAACAAGATACGGTATTGAGCAGTAAATGAGATGTAGGTCTCTCTATGCTTGTCTAGAAGTGGTGAACTTTTGGAGGGGTGAAAATTTGCTCTTTGAAAGTAGTGAACACTAAAGGGTCCACTTGGGGAGCATGTTTCTAGTGTGCTGCAATTTTACATTGCTTCCCTACGCTTCTTGTGGAGACAAGCCTCAAGGAATCTGAAGGCTTGGCTTATTTTCCTGATCATGCAACATATTTCCTGTCTTGCCCAGCCATGGGCAAATCCTTTAGGTTCACATTTTCAAGCATGAGTTTTAATAGCCTTGTAGCCTGAGATGCACAGAATCTGTCTTGCACATGTATTAATAATTTACAGCTCTAGCCAAAATTAACAGAAGCTGCCTGAATGCAGAAGTGCACTGAAAATTAGATGATACTTAGAAAAAACAGGGCCAGTTCTGTCTTACTCAGCTTGCTCATATGTTCAGTGGAGATGATAACACCTGTCCAGCTGGGGAGACATCAGGCTAAATTAATTAATATTTGTAAAGCATGTGAAGCAATTTCTTTTTTTTTTTTTTTTTTTTTTAGCATTATTTGCAAATGTAAGGAGAAGAGCTCTTGGAACATTGTTTCTCTTGTTTTTGTGTTTTTATTGGATTCAAATACGGATAAACATTGCCTCCTTCAACAGCAAGCTTGCTGCCCATAAAGAGTTTGGTTTTGCTTAGAAGAGTTAGGGCATGAGATTTTGGTTCCTCTCACTTGTTTATGAGCACAAATTTGCTACACATAAATCACTGCAGGTCAGAACATTGCTGTTCCCTTAGCGCAAGGTGAGGGAGCGCAGAATCACTCTTTAATGTTGTGCAATTGGGCAGGATTTGGCTTGTCCTGATTTTGTGTTTGGAGGACTCAGGCTGCCCTTTGTGCTTGATGTTTTACTGCGTTTTCTCGTGAAGGTCCAGTGGAGAAATCTGACTAGGTGCATTTGCATCACTCACTGCCTGCCTGCTCTTTGTTTGAGTGTTCTGCTGAAATTAAAGTACAGTTTCCTTCTCTTTTGCTTTCTGTGGGATTTCCCAGTGTTTCACCAGGCTGCAGTTTGATGAATTCTTCAAGCTGGTGCTGATGTTGAAAGAAGCAGTTGTATTTTCTTTATAACTGGTCCAGAGTGCATGCAGCTGTAAGATGGACCAGAGCAAAGAAGCAATCTGGCTTATTAAAAATACCATTTCTGGCTTTTAATCAGCTCAGTTTTGTGCAGTTCAGTTTCACAATAGAGCTGAGCAGCAGGGCAAGAGCAGGAGTCACAGAGTCAAGGCCCAGTCCTTCAGGCAGCCTTGCATGGTGGTATTTGCAGAAACTCATGCAGCCTTACTATTTGCGACCCTGTGTCTCTTCATCTCTCTTAGTGCCGCTATCTCTTTGGGGTGGTGGGGTGGTGGCAATAAGTTAATGTTACTCAGTAGCCAGCAAGCACTGGGGATAAAGACCCATATTGTGCCTTTCTGATCTCAAGGCTATCCCCCTCCCCCTTGCCATTCTTTGGTTTACCCAGTAGAGCTACACTGATTCACATAAGCTAACAATCTGTTTGAGAAGAAACAATTAGGCCTATAGAAGTTGTTGACATCTTATTTTCTTTTTTTTTTTTCAATGGCGTAATGGGTACTCCAGTCCAGCTTGTCCTTTTGTGTTTTCTATCCCAGGCATTCCTCCCAAATGCAAAGACCCTGTGAGGATGGGACAGAACAGTGGCTCTCCAAAACATTTTGAACCAAGAGGCTGCTAATGACACGTAGCATTTCTCATAGACCATGATGTGGCTGCTGAGCAGGCTATTAATTGAAAACACTGCTCAAACTAGGCAGGCTCCCTGGGCCAGCTGTGGGCTGCTTCTTGTGCCCTCTGAGCCCACAGGGCTGGCAATGGCTGGGATGAGCTGTAGAGCCCGGGAGGATGAACTGCGGTTGCAGGAGGCTGTAAGACCAGCTCGGGTGTCTTTTCCAGGAAGTCAAGTGCACGCTCCCTGCTTCTTCTTTCTCTGTGGTCTTCTGGAGTTCAGCTTAAATCAGATCCTGAAAACAGCATCTTGCTGCCGAAGGGCCAATGGTCCTAGAAACAGGCTCCCACCATAAAAATCCTACAGGAGCCAGATGCCCCTGACCCTCACAAAGACTGATCAAGTGGCTGGTCGTATCACCTTTCACTTCGCTTTGGCAAGGGGGGAAGCACAGGATGATGAAAAGTTTTCAGGTGGAGTTGCATTTTTTAAGTGCTGCAGATGGGAAAGAGTCATTCCACACAATGCAATAGCAGCAGACAGAAAGGAGGACTATAGTCATTCCTGAATGTATACTTTGACAGGCTGGATTATCATGTGGAAAGGGAATCTATTAAATGTATCTCCTGGAGGTATGGGAGGCTCTGTGACACATCTCCTGGAGCAGGGTTAATCTTTGGCCAAAGAACGCCTTTGGAGATCAGAGAAACATGACAGGGAGATGCCCAACTGTGCTGCCAGTCTTCACGGTACTTGCTACGTCTCCCTGCAGGTCTATGTGCAGCTGAAGCCGGGTACTCGTCCATCGATCTGCCCGGTAAGTCTCGGTGCTTCTTTAAACCACTGCCTGGGGTAATTCCTGGCCTCCCGGGGTGCTGTGGCAGGTGTACCCTGAGGCGGGACCCAGCCCGGTCCCTGCAAGACCGCTCGCTCTGCGGGCGGCTGGACGCACGGGCGGCGGCGGCGGCGGCCGGCTTCTGGCGCGCCACCAGAGGGTGCTGCGCAGTGCGCGGCGCCGTGCGGGGGCCGGGCCGCCACCGCCGCCCTCGCCGGGCTCCCCTCACCTCCCGAGGCAGCGCGCTGCGGTGGTGCCCAGCTTGGCCTGCAAGCTAGCCGTGCCTGTTGGGTACGGGTCGGCTGCCCCTGAGGAAAGTGCTTGTGGCCATGTTGGGCTGCGAGGGGAAAACTACGCTGCGGGTGAGGCGGTGGTAGCATCTCGGGGACGTGTGTCGGAAGTAACGCCTGAGGGAACCGATCTGGCAGTTAAGAAGGATCAATTTATTAACTTTGCACTCCTCTGCAGAGTCACCAGGCGTCATTTAACAGAAGAGTTTTAAGACAAAACCAAAGAGAGCATCACCCTGGGAGTCACATCCTTTCACCCGTCTCCTGCCCTCCAACCGTTTGACCACTCCTCCTCACCCCATCGGCTGCGTGCTGTGTGTGGTGCCTGGTGTCCCACAGATACGGGGCTGTTGTGCAGACCATTGGTTATAACAACATCACAAAGAGAGTCCCTAGCAGTGGGGTCCTAGGTGGAAATGAAACCTCCTTGAAATAAGTAAATCCCAGGGGTTTGTTTCCTATTAAGCTAGCAGATAGTTTGTTCATTTTGCTACAGTTTGCAGCATCCAACCAGATACGGGTGGAAACTTCTTGTCTTCCTTCCTCTTTTATATTTCCAGTCTGGGAAACAGCAAAAAAATGTTAGTGAAAAGAGTAACATCTGTGTGTGAGAGAGAGAGAAAATGATGAAGCAGGCTGGCCAGGCAGCCAGCCTCAGGAGATGGTAACACAGAAGAGCTATTCATTCTGAAAGCCAGTTGCTCCTCGCCCTTCTAGATTATAAATTGGACACCTTATTAAGAGCTGATCCTCCAGCAGCCCCACCCTGGGCTGTGCTCATGCTCTAAACCAGTGGAACGTAATCCCGTTTCACTATTGATGCCTGTTACTGGATAAGCACATATGCAGGCAGGACAGAGCATACTAAGCAGAAAGAAGCAGCACCCTGGCTGTTTTATGAATTGTCAGTTTAAGAAAAGGAGATGGGGTTTTGGGAAGGAATGGGGAGGAGGTTGATTTCCACCAAAATTTGAACACTTTTATGATGATGCTAGCTGCCTTGCCAAATAATTAAACTTTTCTTTTTTTTTCTTGTTTTCTCAGTTGTAACTTAAAAATGCTGACTCACGGGCATGGTGTGCCAACCCAAATGTTGCTGCTGGAATCAACCACTGGGAGAACATAATGAGATATGACCCCACAACAGTATAGGCTTGGAGTAGGCCTCCTCAGTGATTCCAAGCTCCTCTTCTAGTGGTTTGCTTGGTCACTTGTTTCTTGTCAGATTAGCTCAGAGGTCTGTACAAATTTAAGCATATGTCAAGTTGAACAGTTCTTGAGGTGAAAACTTCATGGAAACATAAGTTTAACAAATTCAACAAATTTTTACATCCTTGGCAAGACTTCCAGTCTTTTCAACCTTCATACACCTTTTAACCCTTTGAAAAGCTTCCCAACTGGCATTTGAAATGCACAGTTGCCAAGTTATTGACAGCTGTTGTCTGAAATAAATATGTGACATGTATTCTTCAGGGCTTATTTTTGTGCTGAGGAAAACAGGATGGAGTGTTATAAACCTGTTTTAGTGTCTCTGAATTGTATCCTTGCTCATACATGCATACATGCATGTTCTTCCTTCCAGGCAAAACCAGCTGAGGGGTTCATGCAATGCTACATGCGTCGTGAGGATTCTGCATCGTCAGAGCATTTATTCTGAACACTGTATAGATACACATCTGGTTGGCTCCCCTATTGAGGTACTTCTGGTTTACTTTCCTTGGCAGGCAATTTAAACATAAATACACTGCAACTGTGCAGCGGTCAGGAAATTCAAAAGTAATATGGAAATGCAACTTTAAAATATACTCCTCTTCATGAGTAGCAGTGAGTTATAGGCATAGATTCAGGTGTATTTCAATGATATCTTCTAGATTTTTTGACGTATTTTGCATCTCATAAAATTGGAAAGTAGCTTTTGTGTTTGTTTTAGAAGGAAATAAATTTCTGATCTGATTATCATTAGTGACTCATTTGTCATTTGAAAATGTTTATGTAATTCTGTCCATGTTCTGAGTCCCTCTCAAATGGTGTGTTGGAAAGCAAAAACTGCTCAGATGTTCCTGGATACCTTTATGTATCTGCCTCCAATTAATTTATGAGCTCACGAAAATGAACATGAGGCATCTTCAACATTCCTCTCTCTCTTCCTTTCATATTTTATAGAGGACACTTTTGCCAAAAAATATTTGATAGTAAAACAATGCCTCTGAATTCGTGCTCTATGTGTATGTCTGTCTGTATATGATTCCATTGCTCTACCTCCCACCTCCCCAGAAGTGTGAGCCTGTTGGCAATTTATTTGGCAAAAGAATACAGATCTGAAAGTGAAGTTCTTTTAAGGTTGAAAAAGAGAGGCTGATTTGTACGTGAGAGAGCCTGTTTGTGCTGCCAGCTCAGCTCACGTTGTATCAGGCACCAGAGAACCCCCACTGGAGTGTGCCCTTGGAAATCAGACTTCATCCTGTCTGTCAGTCATGGACATCTTGTTCATACTGGTGGTTTTGGTATGGTTAGAACAGAGGGGGGAAGGATGGGTTGAAAATCTGGAGTTTCTCTTTTGTTCTGCGCTTTTGAGATTTACAGTTGTCTCCTGCAGGGGATCAGGAGTCCATAGTTGTATCCTAGTCAGTAGGGAATCTCTGTCCCTGGTGCACACACCCTTCAAATTGGGTATTCATTTTGTTCCAGAGCAATACAACTGTCAGATTTCAATATTACACTAAAAGTGTGGCTGTCCTTCAACCAATTTTTGCTAAGCTCATGAAGGCTTTGAAAATAAGGGCGAAGCCTTGAATTTAAGGTGGGCCTGAGTTGCCATCAGAGCACAGAACAAAGCTTTAGCTTGTTTGGTGGTCTTGTGCTGCTGAGTAAATGGACTGAAGCATTCTTGTACAAGGTGTCATTTCTAAACCCGCTGGGTTGTAAAAATCAAGCATAAGAACCAACTTCAATCTAGCAAGTTATCTGATAGGAAACGATGCTGGAGGATCAAGGGTTGCAGCAACAGTTATTGGGGTTTCCAGGATCAGTGGGTCCAGATGAACATTAAATCTTCAGTTAGTCTTAATGCCAGCAACAGAGAACGGATGAGACATTATGGGAATGTGAAATACTTTCCTATACCATTGCCAGCTCAGGATCTTACAGCAATTCAGCTTCTGCCAGCTTCTCTTCATTCATTTGCTGATCTCAGCCAAGCCCTTGGAGAGCTGGCTAATGGTGTTATTTGCATGGGAGGTGATGTAGAGATGGGTGTCACACGTGTCCTGCTGACAAGTCAGCTCATGGTGCCACCGAATCTCGAGGCTTTATATAGATATAGAACAGGCTGGCTAAGGGGAAAGAATCTTGTGTTATTCAGCAGGTGGAAAAGGTTTTGGAGGTTAAGGAAAGAGCAAGTGTTTACCATAAATCTCTTGAGTGTACAAGAGATTTATGTAAGGGGTGTCTGAAGATGTACCAGCTCAGTTCCATAACGCTCTGGACATTTATTTTCAAACAGCTGAGCTGGTTGGAGATCTTAGAGCCATTCCAGATGCTTGCTACCAATTCTCTGCTGATGGCATTTGTACACCTTGCTCTGCTATTAGAAAAAGTGGTCCACAGTCTCCCTAACCGGTCAGGTGAGGCCTCACAGAGTTTTAAGTGCTGACAAAAATGGTGGTAGTTAACCCAGATAGCATTGCTTCACCTTTAAGAGAGAGCTGTATGAAAGTATAGTCTTACCCTGAGTTTTAGAAAGGAGGGAGAGAAGGTAGCTGCATAGACAGCCTTTCCCAAAGAACAATTCCCCAGCCCCAGACAGTTCCTGCATGCCTTCTACAGGTCTCAAGATGGGTAAGGCATGCTTATGGGACTGGATGCATCTACTGGAATAGACTATGTTACTCCTCATTTGTGTGAGCGTGTACTTGGGAATTTTGTGCCAAGCACATGTGAAATACTTGCTTGTTACAGGAGCAACTAAAACGGAGTATTAGGAGCTGTGTCAGCCTCCTGTGTAAATAAGAGCTCTATGATGGGTACAGAGTCTGGTAGAAGCCCAGGTAACTAAAATATCATTATTATCCAAATTTACTAACAAAGTATTCATAAGTAATTGGCATTAATTATCATGTTAGTACCACTGTGGTTAAAGCTGGACCAGCAAGTTACAATAAAACCTTTAACAATATCCAGCTGGGGCAAAGAAGAAAGCCCCTGTGCTCAAGGGATCATTCAGAAATTGGAGGAGGTGGGAAGAAAACATGCAGATGGTTTTTAAGAGATCCTGGAGTTCCTACAGGGTTTCCAGATCCAAAAATACTGAACTGTTAAAGAATCCTTGATGCATGCACAGACAAAATGGAGTAAGTTATAATACTTTGTGTGGCCTCATGGTAAACATGTCTATGTGCTGGTAGTGCTTAAGTAGCACTTAAACATGGAGAGCTGATGATTTGCAGGTAGTGAAACATGCTTTCTATTATTTCATGGTCCCTTCTGAGGACTGATGAGACTCATGAGTCTTCCCAGCATCCCAGAAAGAACCTGCAGGCTTTCTGAAACATGGAAACGAACACACAATTTTCAAATTCTCCTTTCATCAAGAAGCAAACTTGCTCTTTTGTGTAAAGCTGCTGATTTATTGTGCAACACAAACCTATAAAAATGATCCACCCTAATGTTTGGCTCTGGCTCTGAGATCCCTAACTTACTGCTCATCCTATTTCTAAATGGGGCCAGAATGGAGCATCCTACCTTAACAACTGTCTGAAACTCTAGTGGAATTTGAACTCGGATCCAAAGTCAAGGCACAGGCTCTTCTCTAAATAAAAATAACTAGATCACAAGCTATTTTGGGGTGGTGACTTTTAGACAAGAAATGTAGCGCTTGCATTGGTTTTTACTCCTGTCAAATACATCTGGATGCTGTCTGCCTTCCAGACTATATTCTGAAAGTGCTTCCATCAGCTCAGAGTCAAATAACCCCAACTGGAAGGTAGAAACTTTAGAACAACTGACATTATTCATGGTAAACACTGGTGTTTTTCTGGTGATTGTGTTTTTCCACACAGAACATTCTGCTCCTCTAGTTGCTGCTGATGCTGATATAATTTCTGTCATGACTTGTGATGTGTAGCGTATGCAACACTGGGTCAAGATAAGAGCCAACAGCATGTTGGAAAGCTTTCTCTAAATAGGAATCCCCAAGTTCCGGCTTTCTTGGCAGGGAGGTGGTTAACGAATTTGCCACGCCTGGTACCATTTACATAGCTGCCAGAGCTGCTGCTGGCCATCACCTCCTCCCTTCTCCTAGCATCTGCTAGCAAATCTTTTGGTTTTTTTTCTATTTACTTGGCTATACCTAGTATAAGGATATGAATAGTTTCCATTCATGAAGACTGTGGTGGGATATAGCTGCTTATAAAGGGAAGGAAGCAAAGGAGGAAGCAGTGTGCTGGGACCTTATAGTCAATGGCATTAAGTAGCAAGTGCTAAAAAAGGTAAGAGCACTTTTCACCTCAGGAGTTCCAAGAAGTCTGCAGTCTTCAGTTAATTTACTGCTCTGGACTGTGTAAATTATTATCTTGTTGTATTGCAGGGCAAACTAGTTTGCTTAAGTTGTCACAGGAAGTTTTCAGCTTTGCCAAGGGTATAAACTCGGTCTTCTGACTTGTAGGTCTGGGCTATAATTGAAGGAGTTTCTTCCTCTTAACATATCTGGCCTACCTTCCCCTTGATATTATCCTATCTTCCCCTAGTCGCTGGGCAACATCTGATCTCTGTGACTTTTGTACAGCATCCAAGATCTATTGTATGTGGTCCAAGGTCTCACCTTTCATTTCTGGCTCTTCTAATTCAGCTTCAGTCCCTGGCAATTCCAGGAGGTTCATCCCAAGCCTGGCTGCCAAACACTTGGAAAGGAGGGTGCACCTTAGAAAGCAGGGTGCGCCTTAGCAGTGTACCTCACCATGGCATGGAGATTTCCCTGAACCGGGCACAGGAATGGTTGTGGTGTCCTCCACTAAACCTACCATGGAGGATGGCTATTGCCGCCCACATGCTTCCTGCAATTTCTGCTTAAACACAGGGTTCTTTACTTGCTGCTTGCAATTGGTATGTAAAGCTGCTGCCCCCTCCAAAGTGGCTTTATTTTAGTGTTCAGCTCAGTGATCTCAACAACATACTAGCCAGTCTCCAAGGTTTTATTTGGATCAAGTTAATATATAGCATTGCTTTTGTCAACATTATTATTATTTTTCTTTTGTATTTAATGTCATTAATTTTTTTCAGGGCTATTGTCTTTTTTTTTTTTTTTTCTGTCTCCTTTAAGGATTTGCAGTTGTTCTTTAGGGCTATGGGTGTCATGGACTAAATCCTGCCCTAATTTACAGCTGTAAGACCGATGAAGCTGCACACATGCACGTGAGGTCACAGTTAATACGATGCTGAAGTTGTTTCGCTGTTTTGAAAAGTCATGGTCTAGAGGACTGATGCTGGGAGATGTCATTATATAATTCCTAAGTCTGTAAATCCTGATTTAGCTTCTGTCTTGCCTTATAACAATTTTATAACAGCTTTTTACACAATACAGTGCTTTTCCCCTCCTATTTAGTACTAAAGGCTTATCTACACCCGGATTGAGAATTGAATTCACATGATAGTTAACATTTGTACAAAGGGTTGAAACTGAGATTTAGGTTTGGTTTTGTAAAGGATATTTACTTTTCAGAATTTGATTTGGCAAAATTTAAAATCCTTTTTTTATATTTTATTCCCAATTCTTTTACATTATATATTTTTGTGTGTGTGTGTGTTGTTTTTTGTGGGTTTTGTTTGTTTGTTTGTTTTGTTTTGTTTACTTTTATTTTTTTGTTTTGGACCAGTTGGAAGCTTTGATTTGGAGCTTTGCAGTTTACCTGGTGCAATACAGACACAAAAGTAGAATGAAAGTAATTTTGAAATAGAAGAAGATAGCTATGTCGCATTTCAAACATGCTGAAAATTGCTATAGTGCTGATGGAACTCTTTGTTTTCCTGATTTTCTTAAGGAAAATCCTGTTGAAATCAGCTGGATTTTGTGATATGCTTTGATTCCAGCAGAACAGAATTCCAGCAGAGATTTTTTTTCCTGGTGAATGGAGAAGAGCAGGACCAGCAGAGCTCCCCATGCAGAGGGTGTTATTCCAGGAGAGTGTTCCCTCACCCGCAGAGAGAAGCAATCCAATACGCTTTCCATCCGGGGGCAGGAGGGGAAAGGAGGGAGGAGAGGGGGGTGAGGATGCTTCCTTCCCAGCGCACGGGGCTGCCAGCCAAGAATGTAAGTCTAAATTCAAGTCCAGGGAGTGCTGTGCCAGATTCAGCGAGTTTGGAGTCCTTTTGTCCAGAAGCTTGCAATACTTGAGGGAACTGCCAAATGGGATGTGTGGCATCCATGTAATATATCTGATGCATGAAAACTGGTTCCTACTGAGCTTACCGTGGTGCCTGAGGCAAAAGTACTTCTGATTCCCCACATGATGCAGCCGTCACCAGACCACTGCTGTTCTCCTTAAACCCAGCCACAATGGTAGTTCAGGACAACCTCCTGCCTCGGGTCAGGCTGAGGCAGATGGCACTCACTGAGAGAGGAAAGGTGGTGCTGCCTTTGACCCTGCTCTCCCTCTCTGGGAAGGGAGGACACAATGCCGTTTGCATTTCTCCCTAAGCGGAACCATTAAGTTTGATGACAGAAATGAACCTTTCCCCCTGGACACGGGCCAAAAGACTGTTTTCTTTCCCTTCCCCTCCTGTCTCTTTCATAACCGTCATTTTCACGTATCTCTGGAACGTATCACGTACTACTGTCATGTGTTGTAGGTGTGCTCCCCTTTTTTCCACAGCTATGTCCTCCCTCCCCTCTGCCAGGTGGGATCCACTCCTTGTCTGGCTGCTGCTAGTTTGCCACAGGTGACAGCGTGGACCAAAGCCACTGCTTCTGCCCCAAGGGAGAGCCTCTGGATCTAGGAGAGAGGGAGATCTGCTCTGGAAACACCATCTAGCAGCCTCTGTGTGAACATGGACATAGCAATACCTGTGGGATGAGAGTGCTTGTGTTCCTGTGCCTCATCAAGAGGGTTCAGCCAGCTGTGCTTGTGCAAACCCCTGGAGGGCTCTGAGGCTGAGCAGGTGTCAGCAAGGACACAGCCTGGGTTGAAGAACTCCTATGACAGCTTGTGCCAGACAGAGAGGAAGCTTGTCTTGGTAGGAATTGGTTTTGAGTTTAACAGGGATGCCAGAGGAGGACAGTAAGGAGGGGAAATCCCATGATGATGCTTCCCAGGCCAGTAGTACCAAAGGTGATTTCCCATTTATGTACTAATGGGGTTTGCATCAAATGCCAAGGGGTTGCTGAGGGCTGCTGTGGAGCAGCCTTGATACAGGACATGCAATTGCAGAGCCCTATCCAAGGGCATCAGTTCAGCCAGTGCCCATGCAGAGGTGAAGCAGAAGCAATGTGGTTTGGTTTGGTGTGGTGTGTGTCTCTTAGGCTTAAATTCCCACTAATCTGTGTCTGAAAAGACCCACTGGGATGTGTGACAATATGTTTATTACCCAGGTCCATGCCTGGATCCAGGCCATTGCCAGAGAGACTTAAGGAGATGTGATCCCTCAATCCCTTGTCTTCCTGACGTCAGCCATGATCCTGGCACATGTTCTTCCAGCTTTCTGGGGCTCTTGTCAAAGCTGTGTTGCTGCACTAAGAGCAGGAGCTCTGGACCAGAAAATGAGAGCTAAAACTTTTTCCTGAGGCTATCCCAGCCCGGGCAGCTGTGCTCTCTCCTGGGCCACAGCTCAGCTGTTCACAGGCAGCAGCCCTGCTTGCTCCCTGCAGTGTGTGCCAGGAGGTGGGTTTCAGTTGCAAAATAGAGCATGGTCTATCCTGCCCTCCCTGGGTTGGGGTCCAGAAAGTGTGCCCTTTCCCCAGCATCTCACCAGTGCAGGAGATACTTCATTACTCCTTCATCTTCTCCTCCATTCACATGGGGGCTGCTTTTCCCCCAGGCACAGAGAGCAATCCCCTGCCTTTCTGTCCTGTTCTGGCTGGGAGTGAGGTTTTCTGTGTGAGCCTCCCAGGCAGCGTGACTTGTTTCCAACACGCTACAGGCAGGCCTCTATTGGGATGAATGTCCCTGTTAAATATGTATGAATCCAATTGACTTTGACTTCCTACTTGTCCAGGTTTGGGGTTATTTTTTTGTCCAGATTTTATTCCTTTTTATTCATTTGTGACTGCCTCCTGCTAAACAGGAGTTGTGACTATGTCTCAGTGAGTTTTGACTTGTTTGAGAAGCTGCCCTCAATCTGCTTGTCTTTAAAGCTTCTTCCCCTCCTCCTCCACTCCATCTCCCTCAGGCTCATTTCTCCCCCACCCCCCCGGCTCCTCTCTGCAGCTGCTGGACAGCTTTGTGACCACCAGTTAGGATGGCTGTTTGCCACTCTCCCATGATTGCTGCCATGTGCTGTTTTCCTTATGCCTGTTCCCTGTTTTGTTCCCCGGTCAAAGGGAAATTCTCTGTAGAGAGAGAAGCAGGCGCAGTTGTGTCTGGGCTGATGTTGAGGCTCAAACTTAGCTTTTACTCCATGGAAAGCCTAGTGCTTTTCTCTATGGTGACCATGTCTACTTGGCAAGAACAAGCATCTTTCTCAACCCATCTGTTCACCACCTTTCTGCCACAGGTTACCAGCCATCAAGCAAACAAAACCTTGGCTGTGGCCATGCAGAGCGAAGTGGCTTCACCAGAGCAGGCTTTTTGTCCTGCTGGCTCCTTTTGGGAGCAGGGAGTGAATGGTGAGGAGCATCCTTGCAGCCATTGATGCTGTGAGCACCGGTGCTGGAGCTGGTGCTTTATAAATAAACTCATTGTGAATGAGGCAAAATTCCTAGTGATAGTGGTGCCTGTGTACGGGCATGTGAGCTTGTCCGACCTGCCTGTGCTGGACGTGATTTCCAGTGGTACCAAAGGAATTTCAGTACCTGACTCCTGCTAAGGCTTTGCCTTGTAAGCTTTTGGAATGCTGTCATTTCCCATCCTCCGCAGCCACTGGGGAATCCTACCAGACAGGCCACACTTGCAGTGATGTGAAGTAACAGCAAGTTTCAACAGAGAGGTCTCTAAGTACACACACTGGTCCACAAGCTCAAGTGCCACTTGCTGAAGCAGTGGATGGGCAGAAATACCAGCTAAGCTTGGGTGAAGCCAAGGGCTTGCAGATTTCCCAGCCTGCCCCTCTGTGCATCCTGCCAGCAGCTTTTGGGGAAGCTGGTGAGCCATCCAATGCCTTTGACATTGTGGTCCTGGGAAAGGGGACATCTGTGCCCTGCTATGTTCACAGGAAATTTCACGCTGGGCAGCCCTGATGCAGGAAGGCATGACCTTAAAAGTGAAGCACTTTCCCTCCTCTGCCACCAAAATCCACTCATGTTTTCCTGGGAGCACCTGTGGCACTGGCTCTGCCAAGGAGCCTGCTGTGGCCTTGGAGCTGCTCCAGCCTTTGACCAGGCCATCAGGTTCCTGTTGACTGCCAGCCAGAGCAGCCTGTAAAACAGCGCTGTGAGTCATGGTGAGGTAGCACAGGAAGCTGGAGCACAGGGGAGGCCCCTTCGCCACCCACCTGGGCACTGGGCAGCCTCCTTGGCTGCGGTGGGTGGTGGCCAGCTCCCCACTATAGAGAGGATTCCCACCACTGCAGTGGGGGCTGTATGCCAGTGGCAGGGATAAAGCCTTGGGGACCCACCCTTGTCTTTGCATGAGCTGGGACACAGCTGTGCTGCTGAGGCAGGAGTAAGTGAGAAACTGGCTACTTCTCCTTCCCTCTCCACAACACATTTTATTTTACATTCAAAATGTATTTATTTTATTTTACTTCATCTCCTCCTATTAAAAAAATACTTAATTTTGCTTTGTTCTTTTTTATTTTGCTTTGTATTTAATTCCCTGCCTGAGTGCTCTTTAGGCTGAGAGTCCCTCTCTCCCTGCTCTGCACCTCCCTCTCTTGCTGCTTGATAGGAAGGTTGTTCCTTGAATACTGGAGCTTGTCCCTGCATGTAGCCCATCATTTGTCTGAGGAGCTGTGGGAAGGCTGTCCCACTGCTTTGACTGGGTGGCAGTGCCTGTGCCAGTCTGGTCTTCACCACGTGTGACTCAGTTGTCCAGTGCTCCTGCTTCTGCATGTTTGCTGCCCTTTTCCTGCCAGGTCTGAGATGGGGCCGGAGGCTGCCTCTCCTGACCCCCTGTCCCTCTTTAAAGACACAATATGATTCCTTTATCTCCTGACACCAGGCGAGTCTGGGATGCTCAGAGGTGCAGATAACATGACTGATGTGTGCGCTCGGGGCTGGGTCATCTCCCTGCCCTTGCTTTTATTTCTGGTGGGCACAGAAGGATCCTGCTGCTGTTTCTGCCCCATTGGCAAACTGCAGTGTGGCCCTTCCAGGTTCTGGAAGTAAGGTGGCTGGGCAAGGCCCTCAGGCAAGTGGCAGCAGTGGCTGGCTGCTGCCCCACTGGGAGCTGCAGGGCTCAGTGGTGGCCTCGAGTGGATGGATGGGTTCAGGCTGTGGCCCAAAAGCTGACAGGGAAGCCAGGCCATGTGCAAAAAAACATTTATGGCCTGGCAAGTGAGTTAGGGGAAAACATGATTCCTCCCTAAACCACAAGTGGATACTTGTGCTGGGACATCTAGTCTAGGTCATGATTTGCCTGGAAAAGTTGGACCCTTGAGGTCCTTTCCAACCTGGTATTCTAT
This sequence comes from Pezoporus wallicus, assembly GCF_028554395.1. Taxonomy (NCBI): domain Eukaryota; kingdom Metazoa; phylum Chordata; class Aves; order Psittaciformes; family Psittacidae; genus Pezoporus; species Pezoporus wallicus. Next base: position 2,091,460 of record NW_026636248.1, read on the forward strand.
GATTCAGGGTTCCCATTTCTTCATGTCTACTCATCTAGGAGCACAATGTACCTGGCCTGTGCATGCTTATAAATATCCATTCACTTATGTGCTGAAGCATAAATTTAAAACTGCTACTGGTAAAATCACAGAAGAGCAAGCAGAATTTTAGTCACCATTAGCACAGAATACCAGTGATCTTCCCATCCAATAAAACAGTGCATTTTCCTGTTACATTTTACAATGAGAACTTAAAGCCTGGCATCTTCCAATTTGATAAGCAACACATGTTTACAATGACAAAAATCTGTGGGAATTCAGTATTCTTTGGGTCATTGGGTTAAAAACCTGTCTCTTAACTTACTTACTTCTCCTCCTATGGCTTTTACTGCACCTTTTTCCACAAGCATCAGAGCAATTATGTTTTGTCTTTTCCATGGCCAGATGAAATCATCTTGGAGTATGTGAAAGATGCATGTAGTGGATTTAAATCTCTGGGATAAAGAGAGAAGCTGAATAAAGATCCCCTCATAAGGTGGCTCTTATTGTAAGTGCAAACGTCTTAGTGCAAGCCCCAGCTGCCACAATTCTGCAGCTGGCTGCTGCTAGGGCTACATCATCTGCAGCTTCCTGGTTCCCTGGATCAGCCAAGGATGAAGGCTCTGGGAGATGGTGCTCCTCTGGCAGGGACTGCCAAGCCCAAGTCAGGCGAATGGAAGGCCTCTGCAACTTGGTGTGTGACTCTGCTCCTCTGGAATTTGGGAAAACACCTTCCTGTTTGGTTTTAACAAATCACTCTGAGGCTAGGTCTTGCAACTTGTTAGCATCTGTGGATATTGGCTAGAGCTGGGAGATGCCTAATGTTTTGGAGAATCATTTCCATGATACGTACATGATACTCAAGTGGGATGTTGCATGTTTAAATACTTAAGTTTCCAGGAAGCAAGGATATGCAGATACTCTGACTCACAAGAAGAAAAGTTAGTTTAGTGACTCAAAGCCTTGGATGCTGCTGTTTCTTAGTTAATCACCATGCTTCAGGGTCTGTCCAAAATCCTCCTTTGAAGACCAGAGAAATTTTGTGGCCTTGAGGATCCTTCCTGCTCTGGTGCAGCTCATTGAGTGATTAACCTCCTGCTGCCCATCAGGAATTCCTGCAGACTGATTTCTGGGCTGTTCCCACAGATGACCTGGCAGGCTCTGAAAGCCTGACGGAGGTAGTTTTGCCTAAAAGGTGGACTTTGTGGGGGACACTTGGACTTTTTGGGGGTAACCATGTAATTTGAGGAATCTGACAAAGGTACGTTGCAGGTTTGGGAGCGATCTTGTGATCTGAGGATGTGGGGGATGCACAGGTGGTCATTCCTGGGTAGAGAGGGATCTAGCCATGCACTAGAGGTGAGGAACCCCGGGGGAACCCTGCAACTGTGCCTTTCTTTTGCAAGAACACAAGAAGATGTGCCACCCTTTGCCTTGGTGTGGCTCATCGCCAGGAATCTGTTCCCATTGGGCAAAAGGTGAAATTTATGTCTTTCATAGCTTTGTGTTTGATTTTGTGTCCTGTGGTTATTTGTACCAAATGGTACAAACACCAAGTATTATGCACTGAAACTACAGATAGCTCATCTCCTCTGCCCAAAGACCGAAGTGTATGCTGCTGTCAGCATGGGGAAATAGGATGTCCACGAATGGGAATAAGGAATATTTTTTTTCAGAGTTTGTGACAATTTTGCACTTAATTGGTACGTAAGCAACCTAGCAAATCATCATTAAAACCTGAGTTTTCCCCTTCTTAAAACTATGTCTTAAAATGTAGCTTGCCTTAAATGTCTGAGCCAAAAATGCAAGCTTTTGGAAGAGGTGAAGCATGCCCTCATGTGGCAATATTTTTTCCTTAGAATACCTGTTTATTTTGTTTTTAATCCCCAAATAATCAATTGCAATGTGTTATGTCGTTGTATCAGGACTGGCATACAGAGCTAGTGTTGTGATACAAAGCTGGAGTACACGCAAAATGTTCGGAAATAATTATATGGGCTCTAACTCTCTTGTTCTTTGGTCCCTGCATGAGTCCTTTTGTTCTAAAATAAGAATAGCTCCACACAAGAATTCTCAAATAAGCAAAGGTGTGAATTAAAACTTGTCCTGTCCCCTGTTTTGTGGGAGAGTTGATTCCCATGACTGAAAGCAAGGTTTAAAATTGTTACAAAGTGGACACCTTTCTTTGAAACCTGAATAATCAATCCTGAAGTCAATTTTAAACAAACCAAAATAACCTGAAAATGAAACACACATTCACAGAGTTGGCCTGAATAACTCAGTTTAAAAATCATGTTATTTGTTGAGCTGCTAGAACTTCCTCATGTCTGTGCAAGGCTCGCAACTGCATGGCTAACCCTCTGGCAACCTGTCTTTGCTGTAAATTTTACATTTTTGAGATGTAGAGGTTGGGTTTTAAAACCCTGTCTGACACTGCTCTGATAAATCAGGAAGTTCTAGTCTTGCCTGATACACCATTGTCTGATTTACTGTAGATGAACTTTCTTTTTTCCTTCCCTGATTTTAAACAGTGAATGTGATCTATAGAAACTACTGGGTCCTAGAAGCTTATCAGGATTTTTTACAGCATTTTTTTGTGTGTCTGATTACAGATGGACTGGTGTCTTCCATCCACAACATCAGAGAGAGAGTAAAGATAAAATGGATGAGGATTGTGGGATGTCTGATTTGGGCATGTGTCATGGTTGCCATCAAGCTTTATACTGTGAGGAAGTGTCTGAAATCCCAAGGTTTCCCAAGTGACTAGTGCACTGCCTAGTCACTGTTTCCTTTGGCTCTCTCTTTAATGGACTGCCAGGAGGATGGTGGCAAGGAAGATGTACTGCACCCTACCGTGGAGCAGCTACAGCTTGACCTCCCTCCAGAGTGTGCTTTCTCTTCTGAGGGACCTGCCAAGGTCAAGACTCATCTGTGTATGGGATGTCTGACCCCTTTGTGGCAGCTTGTCACCACTGTGACTGGGGGTTTACCCAAGGTTCATCTTCTTCCTCACAGAGCTTTGCAAAGCTGTGTGGGCTCACAGGGTGGTTGAGTCAGCTGAAGAGCAGTTGGTTTCTCCTCTTCTTCTCTAGCCCATGCTCCCTGCTAATACAGGCCACTTCCTTCTGTGCTGAGGGTAGTTTCCATGGGGTCAGGGAATATGAGAAGCAGAGAAATGGGAGACTCAGTATCCACCAGGATCCCCTTGACTCTGCTAGGGGGGCCTGCACATGTGTGAGAGCTGTGGGTGGTCTGAATTTTGGGTGCTTGATCTGGAAGCTTTTGATATCAGTGTGGATATCCAAGTTGCTTTGAGAACACTTCGGGCTGAATGAGAAGTGAATTCCTTAAATCTCTCCCCTAGGGTCTCATTGACTTCAGTGGCAGCAAAATCCTTCTTCAGAGACAGCTCTGCAATCTTCATTCATCGCATCTTTGGCAGCGCTCTGCTGTCGTGTTCCCTTTGAAAGGTTTTTGTGCTGTAATCTGCTGGCTGGTTATTTAACCGGTGCTGCTTACAAACCTCCACTAGTCGTTGCATGTCTTGTAATTTTTAAGGGTTTATTTCAGCTCCTTTGTGAAGTGTAAGGAAATGGATGATTAGCAAAATTCTCCCTAGTATTCTAGAACCATTAGTAAATATTGAATAAAGGGCAATCACACTGTTGTTTTCATGGGAAATGTGAAAGGAAGTAAGACTGCTAGATTAGACACAGTCCTGCTCCTAAAGTCACAATATGCCCACACTGATTCTTGCAGTTTGGTGAAAAACTGGTGTGTGCGAATGTGGCTTGTGACAAGCCAAGTAATTTGGCATACAGGCATCCCACCAACTTCGTCTCCAACTGATACTAAGCATGGCCCTGGACATGTCCAACTGATTTGTTTGCCTCAGAAACCATCTTGCACTATTTACAGTCAACAGCAGCAATGCTCTTCAAATGTTGGCTTTGATGCAGTAAATGTAAGTGCCACTTCTGCTTTGCTCATTCTTTCTGTGTGCTAGGGTGTAGCTGTGCTCCACTTTCTGTTACCTGTCCAGAGACACCCTCCATCCAGAAAAAAGGGAGTGGAGCAGCTTCATTGCAGAACTTCCAGCCTTCCAGCAGTTAGTCAGCCTTCCAGCAGTTAGTCTATCCCTGTGCTTTGCTGCCCATTCGCAGAGCTTCATTACCTGAGCAAGTGTGTTTCCAGCTGGCTGGGGTGCTCCTGAGCAGTGCTCATGTCCCTGCAGCACCTGCATGGAGGACAAGAACAGTGTGGTTGGAGCAGAGATGTTTGTGGACGTAGACAACTAGATGAACTGGTTGACTGGTTAAATATTGGTGGCAGAAGAACTTGCAGAGCTGCTTTGAAGAAGGGGGTGGGTCTTGGTCACTGGCTTTTGTGTTGTCTCAAGTCTGATTTCTGTTTTCTGGACACCCTTTCCTTCCTGCTGTTTGGCAGGAGACACTGGCAGTGAGTTGTGACAGGCTGTCAGAAGTGGACAGAGACATGCGTTGGATGAACAAAGCCTGCCTGTTCTCTGCCCGGCCTGAAAACTTAGCAGAAGGCATAGGAAGCCCAGTCACGGTCCTGTTGCTCATCTCTCAATCTGCAGATGTGTGTTCATGTCACCCCAGGACATACTGCCCTGGAGGCATTACTGTGAGACTCAAGGTATCAGGACCTGGGGGTCATCTGGTGGTTTTCAGATGAAGAGCACTTAAGGCCATGGGTGTGAGCACTTTCTCTAAGCCCCCTTTTCCTGAGTACTTCAACAGTTTTTAACACTTTCTGTTCAGATGTATCTAAAAGGGGTATTATAGGGGTACACAGCTGCTCTTGCTCCCCTCCAGCAAGGCTGGGGTGCAGGGCAGGTAGACCCCTCCTCTCTGAGGGGCTTCACCCATGTGTGTTCCATGCATTTTGTGAAGTCCAGGCTGTTTTCAGAGGTGGCATGTTGACCATTTTTGCTTCTCGCCATACATCAGTGAAGCCTGGCAACTTTCCTACTGATGTAAGTTAGCGGCAGGAGGGAAGAAATGCCTCCATGAAGGAGCTGGGCCACCATGCTCACCTTCCTCCTAGCCCATCTGCCCCTGCTTGTCAAAGGCGATGTCTTCATGGCTGCCCAAGGTTTTTATGCATGTAGGCAGCAGATGCCAGTGAGGTTTAATCCAGGTGGCTTGAGTCCTGGTAGGCAGGGAATTGCTGCTCAAATCTTTAATCACCTGAATGAGTACTGCATGACCCTTTTGCAGAGCAAGGCAGAGGTTTTGTTCTGCACTGATCCCGACTGGCAGCTCCCTTGTGAGGGATGGGCTGCATTGTGGATGGTCCTCCAGGCTGCACCCTGGAGGTGGATTCAAGGTCATGATCTTTGAGGGGCTTCATCCTTGGCTTGCAGGAGGAAGAGCCATGGGAAATCTCAAGGACTCAGAAGCATGTGTCTATGTCTGCTTCTCTTCCAGAAGCGCCTACAACAACAGGAATATCATACAAAGAGGTAACTTAGGCAGGACTGTGGGCTTTTACAGAACATGGCCCCCACCTCCCACCTTTCCAAGCAGCAGATTCTTTCTAAATCACACCAAAATCACATGAGAAGCAGGGAAGGGGTGTTTACGGGAGAGGCAGCTCTGCTGCACTGGGACCTCATGTGAGAAATTGGACTAGTACTGTCTACTGAAGTTAGACCATGGATTTGGAAAGGACTAGTTGAGGAAGCTTATCACAGCTGGATTGTCTTTAACCTGACAAAGTCAATTCGTGCCAAGAAGCAGCCTCTGTGTCTGTGGCAGGGAAAAGAGACCGTGAAGCCCTGTGACACCTTTTCGGGCCACCTTTTCAGGCCACCTCAATGTGAGCCTGATGAACCAGAGGGATGCCTACACAGTATGAAGAGGGTTGCTGTTGAAAACTGTAACCCCAAGACCCAAGAGCCTTGCTCTTTTTGAGGAGTTTGATGAGAGGGAGGGGACAAATGAGTTCATTTAGAGTTATCCACTTACAGTTTCAGTCCTAGTAACTCCCAGAGTGTTTTCCAGGGGATGTTGTTATTCTTACCCTGGCTTAACCCATGGGGAAACTGAGGCATGCAACAGTAAGGCGACTGATCCGTGGTTGGTGCAAGGCCCAGAAAGGATTTTCTCTCTTGGATTCCAGCCAGGTGCTTGCTACAAGATAAGCTATAAGTGATAAACATAAAAATAAGTGTTCTGCTCTCTGTATTTAGAAATCCCCATTTCCAGCAGGAAGCAGGTAGAGGGGGAATCGGTAAGCCCTGCTGCTGCCTTTCCATGCTAGGCTGCCTGTCAGTTCCCTTTCACCATTTCACATGTGGTCACTTGACACCAGCAGCTGCTTTGGGACATCTTTCTCTGTCACATCCTTCTTTTTATTTCAGTGCTCAGAAGCTCCAGTGCTCCACAAAACCCCCTCAAAGCATTACCCCCCCCCCCCCAACTCCAGTAGCTAAGTTTCCAGACAGGTTTGGTTCTAAACATGTCACTTTAATGATGTCTAAACTAAGCAGCACTTGATGAGCAAAACATTACTATCTTTTAGCCACATTTGTTTTCCTGGTCTCCCAGAGCATTATAGTCACCTAGGGAGAACTGTGTGCTCTACTTCACTGCTGTAAAGCTATTATGGATATGAAAAGTTCCCATTAATCTGCTCCACACATGGATGTTTCTGGATAAAGTTCAGTAGCCAGATCCCTCTTTCTTTGTGTGCATCAAACGAAGCAGAAAAATGCTTCCAATTTAAAGACACCAAATGAATAACCAAATAGATGAGATTAATTTTTGTTTAATCCACGTGGGCAGCGAAGCCAATGGCCAGTGTTTATATGTGGACTTCTCCCGGGAGTTCATTACCAGCCAAGTCTGTAATAAGTTAACGCAGAGATTCCATGGAAATAGGGGGTTAATTATATGCAGAGGATGTTGGCCAATGTACAGCTTTGAACAACAAAAATAGCCCAAAGTCTTGTGTTTTGGATGTGGAATCAATTAACGAGGTCCACGACATGTACCAGGATTTGTCAAGATAGTTGTTGTGCTATAAGGATGCTTTTTCTTTTATTTTCTTTTTTTCTCTCTTTTCTAAAAAGCTAAGAAAATAAGTGGATAATGGAAGGCGAGGGACAGAAAGACATGAGACTGGTATTGAAACACTGGACTTTGGCCTGGGGCCAAGGCAAGCTTTTCAATGGGTCTGAAGTTTGGATGACAGCAGAGTTTGAGGCGGTTTTCACTAACTGTCCAGAAGTTCATACCGTAATAGACAGAGAGAAGAGGTTGCTTTTAGTTTACCAACTCCCTTCTCTCTGCTGGCAGGACCGCTATGATGCTAAAACACCACAGTCGTTAGACTGACGGATATCAGCATGTGGTGCTGCGTGCTGCAGATTCAACTCCGAAGCCGAAATATGAAGAATTCTCCTCGATGCTGGTTGGCACAAACCTGACTTTTTCCCCCTTTCCACATCTGGTCCTAATATAAAATGTGTCTTTCTGCGTTTTTTCTTTTTTCCCCTTGCCACATGTTTAGAAATGGCTTCTTTAAGAAAATAAAGTGCTCCCCCCCTTCCCCTATATTTCTAGGTTTTAGAATTAGTTTTATGTATGTGTGGTGGTTTAATATTGCAGCTTGGGCACAGCACTGTGCCTTTGCAAAGGGATGCTGTTTCACAAAGACAGACAAGATTTCTTTTACTTCCCTTCAGTGTTCAGAGCTGTGAAACACACTTTTGGCTGTTGCAACTTTTCAAGGAGCCCTTTAAACAGGTAGAATACAAATTTAAAAGAAAAAGATCTGACCCATTTTCACCCCATTTCACTTTAGCCCAAGCTCTGGGCTTACTCCAGGCATTTCCTAAGTCCCTCAGCTCTACTGTTTTTCTCCTTTCCCCCTTCCACCAACTTGATCCCTACAGCCATTAGTTTGTTCCTAGAAATTATCTGCTTGCTCGTTGTGTTGCTTCTTGGTTTGGTTTTTGTTTTGTACACAGAAATCCGCAGGCCAAAACAAGCAATACTTTAGAAACATGTTGCAAGACAACCCAGTTTTGAGCCAAGTGCCCCTGGTAACTTCTCAGCACCTTCACTAAAGCAGCTGAGGCTGGGGCCACTGAGTCTCCATAGAAATCACAGTGGTTAAGGTTTAACTACTGAGTAGTAATTCTGAGTAACTCTGTGGGCTGTAATTTATGGTGTTTCCACCAGGTTCTGTGTTCAGCTCCTCATGAAGACTGTGGACCCCTGGATGTTGCAGCACATAGACTCCTGGACACTGTCTGGCATGGTCTGGAGATCTCAGAGGAGCCACCTAGGGCACAGGGACATGGTTTGAAGCAGATTGCCCCGCAGTTCTCTGCTCTGGCTGAGGGGCCAGCCCCATCACTGGCCATTGTCCTGAAGGCACCTGGGGCAGGGGATCCTGAGTGCAGGCCAGGACAAGGGCAGGATGGACAGGTTTACAACAGTGTGAGGAAGGTGACTGTACGAGGGACCTGGAGAAATGGACTCGGTCAGCAGTGGTGATGCAGGGACCACTCTGACCTCTCACTTGGCTGCCTGACTGCTTGGAGTTAAAGTGTTACCAGCGAAGGTGGCTGCAGGCTTTACACTGCAGACCTGGTGTGCCTGTTGCCTCCCAGGGGCACCTGGGGACAAGGTCAGACACAGGAGGGGAAGATTATTTCTGTGGCAGCTCTGTAGGTAGACGGGAAAGAGGAGGCATGGGAGGTCAGGCAGGAGGAGGATGTGGTAGCCAGCTGAGGCGACCAGCCTCGGGCCATCAGGTTGATGAGGAGACACAGAAGCTGTGGGGCTTGTTAGTCAGGGTCCCAGCCTGCCAAAGGAGCCAACAGTAATGAATATGGTTTCTTAGACATTGCTTAGGAATGGGCAATGCCTTCATTTTGCCTGTAATTCCAGGGATGCCTTCAGGCACTGTGTTACAGGTGCACTAACAATGAACACTGGCATGCAACTACTCCATGCCCCCCAGTACCCACCAGGTGTTAGAGCAGGAGCAGGCTACATCTGCTCTCTGGCTTGCCAAAAGTTGGACTGGAAAAGCTATATCCCAAGCACCAGAGTACCACTCAACTCCCTCCCTCGTTTACATCCTGCAAGTGGTTCAGTTAGGGTCATAACCAAGTGAAATGGAAACATCCAGCCCCATTCATGCCATAAGTGTAACAAAACAGCACAGTTTTCATTTTCTGAATGATTTGGGGAGTGTCATAAGAGAGGGAGTCTTGACTGGATCTGTTGGTTTTAGGTCTTCCTTGTTTGGGAGTTATTTAGGATGGGGAGACCTGCTGCTGACACAGCTGAGTTGTGCCATGTACCATGCCTTGAACTCCACTGAAACTCTTTGCAGAGCAAGAATGGATGATGGCAGCCTAATTCCTTTGTAACCAATCTGAGCAAGGAAGTGTATTTATGATAGTTATCACTGGGGGATGTTTCAAAGGGAATTCATGCTTACTCTGACTAAGCACTTAATTTTTTTCCATCAAATTACTTCCAGCCCAGCAGCTAGCTGTATGCACATAATAGCTCTATTGGCTTCAATGAGGTCCTTCAGCTAAGGTCAGCTGAGTACCTGCCCTATGAGAGCAGGCCACAGAGCAGATGTGAGATGCCATGGCATCACCTCATTCAATTCTTCTCCCTTCTGCTGCAGACCCCCACCCCAATGGCTACTTGTCAGCATTTTGCCTTGTGTAGTTTTAAACGAATCAAGCTCCATCTGATTTTACCCTTAAACCACTGATCATTTCCCTGTTAAAATTCAGATTTTTGTTCACACTCAAATAAAAATACATATCAATATTTTATAATTTCTGCAGTGTATCCCCAGGCACAAATTATGTTGTAATAATAAACTGGCTAACTTATTTTAATAGTTCCTGGCTTTTGGCTTTATGTAACACTGCAGGTGTGATTCTAGTAGCAATACTGTAGGTGTGAATTGTTATGTTAACGTAATAGGCTGCACTTTATTGTGCTTTATTGCTTAATTGGCTTCTTCCACAAGGATTCTGCAGTTGTTACTGGGAAATAATGCCAAGCTTTTCCATGAAAAGAGTGATACTCTTTTTTTTCTTTTAAACTAAGCTCAGTCTGATTTCAGTGCATGACTGTGTCTGGGAAATAAAGGGAAGATGTCATTAAATGAATTAAGAAATTGCTTACTATGTCCTTAATAAAAAGCAGAGCAGGCTAAAAGATGCTCCTTGTTATGCGTAGATACTTGCAGCTCAAAAGAGCCCTTTGGGAAAACAGCTGGCTGATCTTTCTGGCAAAGAAAGCCCTCTCCCATGTTCGGGGGATTCCCAGGTGGTGGGCAATACATCTGGGTGCTCACATGCTCTGTGATCTCCTCTTCCCCCTCTGTCCTTCCCACCACATTACTTCCAGAAGATGGAAGAAGATCAAAGTCATCTTCACAGCAGCACACAGGCCCCGATCCCCTTGCCAGCATTCCCTTCAGGAGAGCACCCCTGTGTGGAGCACCTGCACCCCCAGCCGCGCTGACCTGCCCGAAGCAGTGGGAGTGCAGGCAGCCCTTCAGAGCCTGTGCAGGTCCTGCCACTGTGCCTGGGAATCAACGGGGCAGGGAGAAGCGCCAGGGGTACCTGGGCGCCCCACAGTCACTGCTGCCACTTGGCACCTAAGACAGTGCTGGTACGTGCAGCCACACCGTGTTGTGGGAACCAAGCGTGTTTTTCAATGGTAGGAAATAATGAAAGCTGCTACTCCTGTGAGTCACTCAGATTCCCACCATGGATTCTTGCTAAATGATTTGCACCTCTGCTTCCCTATGCTCCCCAGCAGTGTGCCTACTTATGCTTGCTGGAGTTTGGTTTTTGCCTCTCTTCTTTTAAGCCTGTGTGTGTTTGGAGCTGCAGGCTTACTAGAGGGATCTGTATTTGCGTTCAGCTGGGTGAAATGCCTGGCATCTTGTCTGCAGGGATAGTAGGAAACTATTGATTTTCCCTTCTGCTTGTAATGTTGTTTTCCAAAACTATTAATGAAAAGCAGGGCTGGGCAATAGCTGCAAAACATGGGTGCAGATCTAGGTTTTGAAGGTGTAGGGTTTTGCTTGGTTCCACCAGAATGGTGAGGGGGGAATGTGTGCTGAATGCTAACTTGCCATACCAAGGATCAAACTGAAAATCTGCAAAGCTGAAAGCCCAATGGATACACCATTAACGGCTGGGTTATATAAGTGTTTGTCATGCAACGGATTGTCCTTTTCTATGGCTGAAGCACAAATTGTAGCACTGGTGTCTTCTTTATATCAGGTCTTACCTGGAAAAATCCACAGAGGATGAGCATGTTTGAGCTGTGTTTGTACTGTCTGCCCAGGAAGAAAGGACTTGCCTCAGCCAGAAAGGTCTCAGTAGGGTTTGTGCTGAAGTGGGCTCTCACCATCCTGGGATCTACCCAAGAGCTAAATCATGCTCTGTTAGAGACAGGAAAACTTCATAAAGAGAAGACTTTGATTGAGGAGTGTGCTGTGCATTGCAACACTTTTCATCATGATTCATGTACCTCCAGTGTTACTGCAAATCTGGGCTAAGTGTGAAATGATTCTCCCTCTTATCATTGAGGAAATGCAATGTGCTCCAACCCTGCTGACTCTGAAAGCCAGCTCTGCCCTGATTTGGTCCATGTAAATTGTCAGGATTATTGGAAAAGCTCAGCAGCATAAACTACCCAATTAATTTTGGGAAGCATTCAGTACTTTTTCTTTTCACCTTATGCAGTTCTGTACAAAACCTTTGAGTTCTGCAGGTACATACCCAGCTATGAAGGAGCTGGGGGCACTTAGAGAGCATGATTAATAACTGCCAAATTACACAGCATACTTTTAAATCTCTTAAATCCCTTAAATCTCTCCCCTCCCCTACTTTGTCTTAGGAACTAGCACATGAGCCTTTAGCTAGGCTGTCTTTTTCTGATGCAGTTATTTCATTTGTGATGGAAGAGGATCTGAAGCCACTGTCGAGGCTTTCAGAAACTTTAGGACAAAGTCCTGACATGGGAAAAAAGGGGGAATGGGTGAGCTGCAGTACAGAGGATCACAGAAGGGAGTAGCTGGTATGTGCATGCCTGTGCCAGAGTCCTCGGACTCTTTCATCATGGGAACCACAATTTGACTGCCAGATAAACCACCTCCTTTTGTATTTACAATTGCAAAATATCTCTGTAGCAGCTCTAGAAATTATTCAGAGAGAAAAGAAATAGAAAATCTTTTCTTGCATCCTTAGCGTAACAGGCGCTTTTAAAAAAAACAACAAATCAAACAAATTAATTGTGCATTTTATTTGGCCCTTTGCTATATCTCCATTCTGTATCTGAAGTGTTTTTTTTACCAAGGAGACAAGCAGAGGCAGTCAACTCTCTGAAGACCCCTTAAAGTGGTTTTAGGTTTGTCGTTTTTAGGGTGGTTTTCTTGTATACGCTTCAGCACTGGGTTTTGGTTTAGGTTTTATGGAGTAACTGCATTTATTTTGCTGCCATGCTGTCATCTGCAGAAAAATTTACAAAGCTTATTTCTCATTCCTGTTTGCCATTGAGGCCTCAGTCTCAGAGTAAATTATAGGAGAAACCCAGAAACAGTTAATCAAATGTTAAGCAGAATGAATGAGGCTTGTATGGTGCCCTGAAGGTCATTAGACTCAAGGTCTGAGTGGCTGCCAAGGGGAGTGAGCTCCAGGGCGGGACCATTCATCTGAGAAATGCTGGTTGCAGGATGTGGAGGGGTCGAACCTGGGAGCTGGCTGCAGGCATCTCCCAGCTGAGTTCAGCTGCCATGGCTGGATGTGGGGAAGGACATCATCCCTTCCCATACTCCTGGTCCAGAGAGCTCTGCAAGTGGATGGGAGGGCATATCCCACTCTATGGGAGGGTGACAGGGACTTGTGTATCCCTCCATCCAGCTGGCTGCTTCCTTTACTAGCTATGAGTGAGCAGGTAGCTCTAAAATCCTGAAGACAGACAGCTGCTGTGAGTTAGGGCTGATGAAAGGGCCCATGGTCCACAGCTAAAGTGAAAGTGTGGAAGTGGCACAGAATCAAGGGGTGCAGCAGAGCAACCATAGTCAGCTATGCATCATCCTCTGAGTTGCTCTCCATCCCACCCACGTCCTTCTCTCCCCATCAGAGTGACTCTGTGGAGGGGCTGCTGGTTTATCTTCCACTTCATTCCCATCTCTTTCCAACTTGGATGTGGAAGTGAAACCACAGGATATGGATGCAAGATGGAAACAGAGAAGTAAGTGTTGTGATATCCATTCAAAGTGTCTTCCAGTGCCTCTTTCTATGTTACAGAAGAATTTTGACTAAATAATGAAGTAAAAACTATTATGTGCAAAGATGATGATGTGCGCAGGTACCCGTGAACTATTATTCATGAATGTTAAGCGGCATGTTAAGCCTTACTATAGATCAGTTTGTGTACCTGTGGGGCAGTCTTGGTCTTTTATTCCTCATTCGTGCAATTCATAATTGCAGGAATCCTTTATGCCAGTGTAAACACTGATCTCACTGCATGTTGGAATTACAAAGGATATAAAATGAGGAGAGCTGGAATAACAAGAATGTGTATTTTCCGAAAAGTAGAAGGTTTCTGGAGGAGGAGTTTTCCCAAAGGGAGCTAAGTTTACCGATCTAACTCATTCAGGCCTTTTTGCCTCCGAAGCTGACACACACATGCACAAACACACATGGTCCAGTATCTATTTCATTGACGCATTCTTCCCATTTCGGTGTGTAAAGGTCTTGAAAGCAATAGCTACTGGCAGTACCCCAATTCAACATATCTAATAGGTCCTTTCCAGCTACAAAATCACGAAGGACACATGCCCAAATGAAACTGAGGCTTAAACTACCTTGCTGTCAGAAGCAATGAAACAAGCTGTGTGTCCTTGTGGGCTTGATTTGTGGGTTCTTTGTTTCTTTTAGACTTGGCTTGCTGACTGCATCTGAAGAATTGTGTTGCTAGAGTGACTTTGCTAATGCAGCTCCTGCAAGTAACTCCAACAGACCACAGGACCTTTCACAATCTAATAATAGACTGCAATGGGTTTTCATGATTTTCCAACTTTTATGGATTAATAGGCTGCAGGTGGAAGGAAAAAGACGTACCTTTGATTCTTTGCAAACTACCTCTGACACTGTGGATCTGCTCAGATTCAGGGAGGCATGCCCTACCTGTGTACTTAAAGCAGATAATTTGGATCAGCATTAACTGGCCTAGCTCTACTGACTTAAAAACATATTTCCAGTTATTTCCGTAACATCTCAGTGTTTGAACCTGATGTTACGTGTGCAGGCATATAATCAGAGGAGTGACACTGCCTCCCTTCAGCCCAACATTTGACCTTCCCTGTGTTTGTTTGTTTGTATGCGTTTGTGGGTCTAGAGATACGAATGTACAGATATGAACACAATGTATCTATGCTTTACCATGTTTTCCTGTCTGCTTAAGTGGGAAATCTTAGCTATAGTAACTGTCATCAGAGTCACCTTTCTGACACAAATCACCACTGGAAGAAACAAATGTCTTGAAAGCGGTCCTTGTGGTTTGCACCTGGTAAGGACGTCCTGTTAGCCTGGAGATGCTAACAGGAGCAGAGTTCCTTACTGGCTGACATGCATTTTCCAGGCCTAAGTTTCTGTTTGGAGGGTTGTTTTTTTTTTTCCACATTGGCATCTCTCCTAGCAATTGTCATGCTGCCTATTCATACTTCTCAGCCTAGAGGAACTCCGACTTTATCTTAGTGATCTGTATTCCTGTGGTCACCAAAACAGTTCAGGCTTACTCTTTGGAACAAAATGTATTATTGCTAGGTTATCTAGGAGTTTGACTCAGACACTGTATTTCCCCAATAAGCATCATTTTGTAGAGCTTGGGTTTGAAAAAAAATGTTATCTAATGCTTACTGGCAGGTTTTGAATCTTACGTCCCTGTAAGATCGATTTCCTGTACATGCCTAATTACCGATGACACAGTAAGATACAAGCTAAAGAGCTATCTTGCAACTGCAACAAAAAGCTTTAAGCCAAGTTCCCTTTGGCTTGCACAGGAGGAGGCTTTATTTTATTTCTTTAGTAAGGTCACCATGGAAGGATCCTCCTCCATGAACTTGCAGCAATATAAGGACTACGTACAAAACAAGTCCAGACATCAAACAGGGCAACTCCCAAGATGTCTCTGCATTTGTAAACATACTTCACATCTGCTCATCTTTGCAGTAAGCATGAAACATAGAACTTGGGATATCTGTCTTATTCATTTGAATGGATGCTAATTCAGTCTGTGTCTTGATGAGATGGAGGCTGCAGATATAGCTGCAGCTGGCTTGAGAAAAGGTTTTATGAAAAAAACCCACCTTGAAAAATTAAAGAGATTATATATATATATGTATCTGAAAAAGATCAGTTGCCTGATCTGATTTGCAGTGTGACCCTATCAGTAGTTGTTGGAGCAACTGCCTAAGCATTGCAGTCACTGTTAGCCTCTCCTGGGGATCAAACAACAATTTTTGATACAAAGGATGTTCACTGATGATGGGAACATGGGTGGAGGGAGAAAAGGTTCTGCTTCATTGAAATATGTGGGTTTTATTCCAGTGTATGTGTGAAAATGGCTAGGGAGCCTTTATTGGGATGTATGTTGAAGATTTGTGTGTAACCACCACAACTTCAGCAGGTGTACTTTTCCAAACACCTAGTAGGAAATCTTGCAGTGAGATGGGACTGTAGTAGTTCATATGGACACAGAGTGGCATGGCCTATCTTCAATTTAGAAAGATAATATACTAAGTCAGTAAAAAGTGGTTATACACTAGTATAGGCACCTGCACAGCAGGGAGAGTACACTTAGAGACCACATAAATTAAAAATATATATATAATAGCATCCACCTATATTTGGTACATAATTATAATGTGTGGAGAGTGTATGGAGAGCAGGTCTGAGACGTGTGCTGTAAAGTGAGTGGCATGAGATGACCTTCATTCGTGGTCAGGCACTAGATGAGGCTGTTTTATATACTAGTGTAAAACTGCAGGCTCTACTGTACTAGATAATGCGTGTTCTGGTCCCAGCTGCTGCAAGAATCTTTTGCCCACAGTTGCTTATCACTGTCTCCTTTCTCAAGTCTTAAATCTCTAAGATTTACTGGCTGAGCTGCTGATCTGATTTACCTCATGCACTTCACTCAAAATACATACCTGTGCATCTGATTATGAAGGACAGCTGTCTGTAGCCTTTGTAGCCTTGAGACAAACCATATCAAGTACAGAAAGAATAAGATAACCAAGACTGATATGTACTTTCTTGAGTTTGGGGATTTGAAATTAAAAGAATGGGGCCTTACAGTTTTATAAGCTTCTGCACTATTGGAATTGATAAATACAACACCACTAATCAAGCCATCTTTGGACTACTTTCACACACTGGTTAGTACAACTATTTTCTCTCTTTCTTCATGCCAGTTTCTACTAAGATATGCCAGTCAGGCACACTTGTTTCCACGGCAAATGCTCTTCTTTGTGTAAAGAACTTACACAATTTTTGATGCAGAGGCAATAGATCTGTCACTAGTTCAACATGTAAAGCACGGTTTCAGGAGTGCTCCAGCCTCCTGGACAAACTTCACAATGTAGATATTAAATACCATAGAGTGAGAACTCTCTGTGGGGAGAAAGGGGAAAGTAAGGCATATCCTAACACATAAGGTGATGTCTGCTCCTCAAGGATGGAGACATTCTGTCTTTGGCAAAGCTTAGCTTTATACGTGCTCTGTGGCTTGTGTCACTTGGCCACATCCCAACCCTAACTCTAGTGTGGCTACATTTCAGCAGTGTGGTGTGTGTAAGTGTCACGAATTATTATTTATATGACAGCAGTACCTGAGGGCTTAAGTCAGGGCTGTAACCCATTGTGTTAGGCGCAGGTCAAATACACGGTGAGTGGCACTCTCATTCTGAACATCTCACGGCCTAAACAGACCAGCAAAAGAGCAGGAGGGGAAAGAAAATCAGCTGAAAAAAATTCACCTAGGGTTGCACAGTGTGGAAGGCAGCAGAGGTTACTGCTAATGGGTGGTGGCTGTTTTCATGCTTCCCAGCAGCGAGTGCCGTGTCACTTGATGCTGCAGAAGGTAACTTTTGGGTCACATCTACGCACAGGGCTTTTGCAGGGCAGCTCTGGCAGCTTTTCCCACTGTGACATTTAAGAGCGTATCTCATCCTGTGTGACTGCTGTGTCCTACTGCTAGAGGGACTGTCCTAATGCCTGAGTCGGTGAAAGCCAGGTACTGATGCCTAGGTAGTGTTTTTCTCGGGCAAAATCCAGCCTTCACGTTTCAAACTGCTTGTATACAGCAGATCATTGGTATTGCTGGAGGTGGGCCTTAAGTACCTGAACTCCTAATGCCCACTAGCCTCCACCGTATGCTTTAGGCTAAAAGGCGTTGTGCAGAGGATATGTCATGTTGTTAATACAGTTAGTTTTCCAAGAGAGCTGTGTGCTAGAGAATATTTTACTTCTTTGTTGTTTTCCTAACTCACAAAAATATTCTATGTTCTCCAGAGTACAACCAACTTCATCTATGTTGTTAATGCTTATTTCTATTTATCTCCTTAATAGGAGTGAGGAAGCAGTGACTGGTCACCCAGCTGCAATGTCAAGGTCCTTCCTGAACATTTTGAGTGACTAGACTGGTAGGAAATGATGGCAGAGTGCTGACGAAATTAGCACCTCTTGATCTCTGTAGTGTAAAAAATCCCCAGTACTAACTCATTCTTCAAACTCTTCAGTGACTAATAGGTGTTTTATCATCCTTTCAATTAGAAAGCATTTATCAGCAATCTTTGCTAGCTCACTGCATGAATTGACCTGTCATTCAAAGTCTCAGCCCTTGGAACTGGTAATTAAGTTTAGCAATCTGCCTGAGCAGCCCTGATTGAGATACCTGGTATGCTTCCATGTGAGTAGGCAGATACTTTGGGTTTTCCTTCCCAGCAAAAGGGAAGGGCTTTGCAAAAAGTGAATGAAGGGTCCCAGCAAATGCCTGCTTATGTCAGGTGCCTGCAACCATCAAGGCATTGCAAGCAGAGTGTGATGAGTGTCATGGGGATGTGCTGCAGAGGTGTGGCACTGGGGCTGACCTGATTACCTGTCGCCCCCAGAGTTACTTTGAGTTGGTTGATAATCTGGGACCACACACAGCACTCTGCAGCCAAGTACCTGCCTCATCCCCAAACTTTCCAAGTTGCTTGCTTTGGGGCTGTAAAAGAGAACCACACTTCATTCTTCATATTCAGAAATGTCAACCTTGAAGTTTAAACATGGATATGTGACTGAAGTTCAGGTACCTCTTTGTGCTGAGCAAGTAAAGCAATTGCAGTGAAGCCTGTTATGTGTGATGAAATCTGGAGATCAAGTACACTGACAGAGGTCCTGTGTCTTCCCTAGTACCGTTCTTGTCAATGACAGCAGAGGACAATGTAAATAACAAAAAAAAATGTAAGCCAGTCTCCTGCTAAAGGAAGTTATTTAAGGAGTTGGACCCTACAGAAAAGTGACAGAATGCCAGCGCTATCCCATGATTTGCTACGTTAACTTGAGGGTAATTTGTAGATCACTTACACTGAGACCATACTTCTAGTAAAGGAGCTTTTTCCTCTCTTTGTCTGAATCTTTGATTGACACTAGTTGATGGAGGCTCATTTCCAGTAGCTGGCCTCCTGTTTTTTTAAGCAAACTTTGCTCTGGAAAAAACAGACATCTTAAAGAAGCCCACCCAACCTTCCCCACAGCTGCCAAGGGGTACAGAAATGCCAGTGTCCCCTCTGCTCACTCCAAACCCAGGTTCAAGTTGCCTGGTTTTGGAGGAAACGCATAATTTGCACAGTTCACCAAACCTCACAGAAGATTTGGGTTTGAATTTGTCTGGAGCTGCCCTGAAATACTTCTTACTGTTCCTGAAATATTCCTTGCTCTCTTTTACCACAAGAAACATCCTGAGGGGATTTTTCTGCTTCTTCTTCCCCCCCTCTTTGATACATCAGGCTCGTCTCCCTGCTGTCTTAAGGAGACCACCTACAATTTAAAGAAATAAAGACCTCCTTGAAAAAATATAGGCAAACCTGATATTTGAGGGTTAGTTCCCCACAATATTTATCTAGTTGTCTGAGCTGGTCTAACCATGGCGAAGGGGGAAGCATTATCATGGGGTGGCTGGGAGGGTAACCTCTGCTAAAAAACAACAACAACAACAAAAACCCCAGCAACCTAAAAGTGATGGGAAAAGTGCCAAGTAGAGGAAAGGAAAAGGACTCCGATATTTATGAGGTATAGCAAATACTAGCACTGGGAGGTAGCACTGCTTACAAAGTATGTGCTTAGCGAGGATATAGTGAGAATAAAGCAGCAGACATACTTCTTCAATTTTGGAGCAGAGAGAAAGGGCCCTGCTTAATATAATTTAAGAGGTTTCTCTGTGTTTCTAAAGCAAGAAAGTGGTCCTGGACTTGAAAAAAAACCCAAAAGGATGGAGCTTGGGCAACAAAATATGCTTTCTTCCCTGAAACCACACAGAGGTTCTTTACAGCCTCCTGCTCCCTCAAGATCATATGTGTTAACTTCAGACCCCTCCAAAAAAGAGAAGGAAAGAAACACAATTTGAAGCAAAGGCTGCCTTTTCTCACCAAGGCAGTAAGAAAGGACATAAATTACAGGGTATCTGTTTCAGGCTGCTTTCAAAGTACAGTTCCTATAAGACCTCCAGAGTAAGATAATCCTCTGGAGATCAGAGGCAGCATGTTATTAGCAGAAGCTCATAGGTTACATTTAGTGATGTCTGGGGTACCTTTATGCTGAAGCGTTAGTATCAGCTAGAGAACACATAATTTTTCTCTTGTGTCTAATTATACATTCATTGCACAGGCAACAAATATTCATATGTATTTAATTAGTCAAAAGATGATGCTTTAAACCCACAAAATGCAAGGCAGTAAGAAGTGAAGTCAAATAGCCCTTAAATTGATCTTTTCTCTAATTGCATCACTGACTGCTTGGGAGCTCCGAAACCCCAATGTGAAAGGTACTGTAAAAACATTTAAATATAAAGCCTGTATGTTCAATAGCCTACAGCCAGAGCAAGACCCTAGATCTCTGTTGTGCTTGATGACCGGTTGAATTCTTCCTGATTTACACCAGGAAATAGAAATGTGTATGGTTTGCGTCTGCTCAGCCCCTCACTTGCATCGCCTGTAATGTTTGTGGTGTGGGTGAAATGCTTTCTGCTGTTTATAAAAGCAGTTTGTTATCTGCTTTGGAAATTTCTCATTTACATTTTCCCATTACAGAATAAGTTCTTAAGGATTTGCATTTAAGTTTTAGGTTAATAGCTTAAATGGGGGGGTTATATTTAAATACAAACCATAAAGGCTTCACCCTTGAAAATAGTGCCACTGTTTCATCTGAAGGACCTTAGTTTTCTCTTTTTGTTCCTGGTGCGGTAAGCTAACTGGATTTTACAGGTGCTTTCTGAAATCTAATGATGACATAATATAAAGTTGCAGCAGTTAAGGTTTTACCACCTGAGAGCCTTTGGCTAAAGAAGAGCTCTGGGAATGGGGAGGATGGAGGCACCATTTGTGCTTCTGCCAGTTCGCTCGCTGCCTAGCCATGGGTGACCTCTTTCAGCTGAGACTTTCAGGAGCGGTAGCCCAGTCCTGAAGCCTCTTGGCCTGGTATTATGGGCTTTTAAACCATTGCTGAGCATGAACAGTCCTAAAGGAGACTGAGTGTCTCTGCTGGGTGATGTCCTCTCAGTTAGGTATTTCCAGGCTTATGGGGGAGCCTGATGCACCAGCCATGCTCTGGGTCAGCCCAGCTCCATGATGCTTCAGCTCTGCTTCTCCCTGTTTCAGTGGTATAATGCCCTCATCTCAGAGACATTTTGGTTGGAAAGGACCTCTGGATGGGCACCTTCAAAACATGGCAATCCTTCCAGTTAGATCAGCTCTTTTCCTGGCCAGGACAGGTATCTGCAGATACGTGTTTTTCTGACGTACGGTCCACAGTGTGTGACTTAGTGCAAAGACAATGCAAGGCTGAAAGGAAAAAACAGACCATGAAGTGAGCTGAAAATCCAGCTCCTAGAATTAGAGGAGTTAAGGGGATTCGGTCGTGCCTTAACAAAGTTCAGACCATTAAAATAAGCCATTGCTTTTGAGAACTAATCAGCTCAGTTGGGATGGGTGATTATGAATGCCCATCAGCAGGCTGTGACCATACTGATGCTGCATCCATGGCCTATCTTTCGGAAGCTGCAGACTTTCCCCAGAGACAGGTGTCAGGGTAAGTCTGCTCAGTGTCCCCAAACTGAAATTTGTGAAGGTTTCATCCTGGAAAGATAAGACCTCAGTGAAAGCAGAGGAGAAATTAGAGGCCCATTTCATACTAAACCTCTTCATACAATATAGCTATTGTTCTATTTCATGTATCTAGGCTGGGAACATCATTCCATATGCAGAGCATGAATTGGGATTTATTCCTTCAGCAGTTTTTAAAACCATCACATGTCTGTGCATGCAGTGTATGGAATTTGTCATGCAAAGACTTCTGTTTTTTTAAACACCCTTGTAAAGGGTTTGAAAGGGATCTCAGAGAACGCAAGACATTGAAGGACCGATTGCAGATTTCTGTGTAGAGCATGGGACCAGGAGACACAGCTTCTGAACTGTGATCATTTGCTATAGTCACTAAGTGTGGCAAGCATAGATGGCTATGCCTCCATGGTCTCCAGCTGGACAAACCTGAGTCTTCAGAGGTACTTGGATACCTACCTTGTCTTTGGTATTTTGGTGCAAGTAAATGTCCTCCTGCGCTGACTCTTTAATAGAGGAGATCTGTTCAAGCTTAAGATTCTTCCTCATTACTCCTCTGCAGCTCCTGTCATTCAGAGGTGTAGCTGGAGGTAGAGTCCTTGCCAGTGTGCCTTTTGAGGAACAGCTTGGGTTGTTCTATTGTTTTTTTCAACAGATGGGTGTGATGATCAGGCTGTGGAAAAGGTGTTTAGAGGGCTGGAGCCATTGTGGCATGGCTGGTCTCTTCCTCCCTGGAGCTAGTGGTATATTGAGGAGGAGGGAATGAAACTGCAGTTGTAATTGGAAGCATAATCTCTGGCCATAAACTTGATCAACTGGATATTTCCTTGTCCTAAAACACCATCTGCTTTCTGCTGTTGATATTCCATGCCAACCCACACACATTCAGGCAAGCCCATGGTACTGGGACACCCATGGTCATAGCCAGAACAAGGTCAGCCTCAGGGACCAGGTGAGCACAAAATGACTTCCAGGCACTGACAAACCAAAGCAGGCAGAGGTAGGGAAAAGAACCTGTATTTGCCTGCCTGTTTCAGGTGTTCCTCTGCAGCTTAGGGGCTCATGCTTCACAGTTTCTTTTCTCTCTTCTAAGAATGGGGGAAAAGAAAGTGTCTAAGCAGGCTCTGGAAGGTTCTGCAGGGCTCCAGGTGCATGGCCTGAGTTTCAGAAGCCTTGAGCACTCCTCACTGAAGCCGTCTTTGCAGCCTGGGAGGAAGGTGGCCTTTGTTTTCTTCATAGCACTCCAGGCTGAATTAACAGAAAACGGGCAGTGGTTCTGGACACACTACATTTGAGTGTTTATACTACTTATCTGTTACCTAAAGATGGATGTTTTGAAGACTTTTTTCCCAGCTGCTAATCTTGAAGTGGCAGGAGCCTGTGCTCATGGGAAAGTTGCACCAACTTACCTCAAGGGGCTTTAAATTCTAGTTAGAGTGATGTGGGATGCATTCTGCATCACGCTAACAAAGCTGAAGTTCAACTGTATCATCTTTCTCATCAAGATAACAAATTATTATCTTGATGAGAAAATAAAACCTAACAGTTTATGATTAAAAAACAACAAAAAAGGAAAGCCTGTGAAGCGGGAGGGAGGACATCGCTACAGGCGAAGTGTGACCTTGCAGCTTCCTGTTATGCTTTTTCACTTCATTTTTCCAGCTGGTCACAAGAGCTCAAGCAGAAGGCAGCCAACCTTCCCCATCTCACACCACCCTCACAGGGCTGGTGCTGCGCATCCCAGTGTGGGGAACCTGTCCCTGACATGCGTTTCGCTCCTCAACAGACGTGTGTGAGCGCTGGTGGGACTGAGCAGTGGATCTGCTGCAGGATGGACCAGGCAGACAGCTGGGTTTCCACCTTGCTGGTAGGCAACAAAGCAAGCAGCGATACTTCTGGTCCTCCATAGGGTGACGTGATGCTCCCCGAGGCATCCCTTCATCCCTTGGTGGGAGGATGAGGAGGAGGAGGTGTAAATCAGGGCCAGGTTTCCACACAGTAACCTACAGGCCTTTACCTCTGCACAATGTTTCACAACTGGCGTGGCGGGCCAAAAGATGACTTCTGTGCTCATACTTGTTTTCCCACCCAGGCTGGCTCAGTCCTTCATGAAAGTCAGTGGGCAGCAGGTTTATTGGGTAACTGCTGCTCAGTGACACAAAAGGAGAGAAAAACAAATAAATAGGAAAAGGCAAGCCGTTGGGTTTGCCTTGCTCATTCTTAAGGGCTGCATCCAGGTCTGAAGCACCAAAGGTGAAAACCTCAGCTAATGCCATTAGCAATAGCTAATGCCATTGACTTCAGCTTTCTTCCCCTCAGTTCTTTATTTCCACTGTCAATGGACAGGACTTGTCCAGCCTGTATCCCACCACTCATTCACAGGATGTTTCCCAGCATCTGTGATGCTGTGAGGACATGGACTTCCTATGGGAACCTGGTGTGGCTCAGCCCATGGGACTCGTTACCACCTCTGGCATTGTTAGCCTGCTGAGGGATGAGCGAGGAGGCTCTTGCAGGAGTGCTCATGGCTTGCAACTGCAGAAATCCCAAAGCAAAACAGTGGAAAACTGGCTGGATAAATGCAGAAAGTGCTTGGAAATAAACACTCCGCGGAGGCGCAGCCAAGCTTTTTGAAATCACTTTAAAGCGATCAGTGACTGAGTCTTCCTCCGTGTGGGCTGAGCCGGGGTGGGGGAGGCTGATGTCCCGTTCGAGGTGTGCAGTGGAACAATGGGTCCCTTTCCAGCTGGGAGCCCTGCGGGGCTGTCACGTAGAGATACGATGTGGTTGTGCTGGAGGCCAAAAGCCTCCCTTCCCAGGGGCTGGAGCAAAGTTGAGGGTGTTGAGCAAGATGTGGGGTTGAGTCCACTGTCCCCCACTGATGGCAAGGAAGGGTGAGGGCATGGCGGAGTCGTGCGAGACATCCTCCTGCGTGTGTCTGCCTCACAACACTTTGAAAGTGCTAACATGTTTTATGACGCGGTGTGAGGGAAACAAAATAGTGGCTCCTGGCTCCTCGTAACTTGTGTAAATTCCAGATGTGACAATCCTTTTACTGGCAAATGGAGCTGTTTATCCCTGTGCTCTCCTCGCGTTGAATTAGCTCCTGCTAGGAAGAGCTTGCTGAAAATGTGCCTGCCTTGCTACTAAACGGCTGCATAATTGTCCTGCAGCCCCTTCCCGGAGCTGCACATAAAAAGTGCAATTCAAATTCCTGGGCAAACCAGGCAGGGCCCTGGAGAGCACTTCCTACCCCCCTTCAGGAATTGAACGTCATTCCTAAAGGATAAGGCAGGATTAGGGCAAGGGGAAAAAGAGTGGCTTAAACAGATCTGAGCTGCAGTGAGGCTCAGCAAAACGTGTCCTTCTTCCTACCCCTGTCCCTCTCTGTCCTTTTGAATAGGTTTTCATTTCTTGCAAGGGGAAGGAGGAAAGGGCCCCAGATTGTGAAACGGGCAGAAGAGGAACAGCGTCAGTTCCCTGACAGCCCTTAGCCCCGGCAGGAGGGCAGCCCTGCCCACCACCGCATGGCAGCCAGCGCACATGGGAAACCCTTCCCGGCCCTTCCCAGCTCATCCCCCTCCGCCTCCTCCTCCTCCTCTCCCCGAGCACACAGGCGCTAGTTATTAGGGATTAGGTGGAACAGATGCATGTAAGATGCTTACAGCCTTTTCCAGACACAAGGCCACTTTCCAATCAGCTCAGAGGAAACAGGGTAATTAGATGGAGTCGTGGGCAGGGAGCAGGCGGGAATTAGCCTCTTACCCAACCAAAGACTGCAAGTCCAACTCTTCCACCTGCCCCCTCCTTTTTCTCCCCCCCCCATTCCTCTGCTCACTCTGTGATTTAAAAGGTTTTATGTTTTCTTTCCCTTTTCCAATGGCAGCTGACGCTGACTGGCCACATGCCAAACAGGTCAGGCCTCTGAGCTGAAACTGCCTGTGGTACTCCAGCAGAGCGGTGAATCAGCTGTGTCCTTTAGGAAAGGCATCCTCTCTTGGATGTGCCAGGATGTCGCATCCACTCCCAGTGAGTGTGCTCAGAGCTGCTGGCCAGTGACAGTGGGTGGATTGGTTAATTTGGGTTAGCTCTTTTCCCTCCCCCTCATAAACCAGCTTCACCTGCTG
The DNA here is from genome assembly GCF_028554395.1 of Pezoporus wallicus. Taxonomy (NCBI): domain Eukaryota; kingdom Metazoa; phylum Chordata; class Aves; order Psittaciformes; family Psittacidae; genus Pezoporus; species Pezoporus wallicus. The sequence continues at coordinate 2,117,019 of NW_026636248.1, forward strand.
GTGAAGTTATTGCCCCTTAAGCCGATGATAGCAGTCATAGATGTCTCAGTGGAGGAGGAGTGCTCGGCTTTGAAAGGGAAGATGCCTTGTCATTTGCCTGCCTTTAAAAGCACACTAAGGCAGCTTTGGCTTGAGTGCCCTGCAGGCAGAAATTCTGATTGGGGACCGGCTGGTTTTCACTGCATCCCTTCTCACTTCCAGAAAAGCCTTGGCTGTTGGGGTTGCTGCTGCTGCAGACTGGGGGCTGTCGTTCACAGGCTGCCTCATGGCTCAGATCTGGCACCAGGTTTTTCTTTTCCAACTTCTTCACAAGTTCCTCGTGTGTGCTTACGCTTTAGTGCATGCTCATCCCTGGGTAAGGTCCTCCAAATGTGGAGAGCTGTCCTGCCATTACTAGGCACAGGGCAGCTGTGACAAGGTAATGGTTATCAGGCACTAGGGGCCGTGATTAACAAGCTGGCTATTGCATTTATTACCATCTCCTCCCACAAGCTCCTGCCTTGCTTGTTTGGCTTCTGAGGCCTGTCTGTACTGCTGTTTATCGGGAGAGCAATGCTATTCTCCGAGATGTTTGGTTTTAAAACCATCAAAATATCCCCAGGGCATTTGGAAAGGGATGTGCTGTGTCACGAAAGGCAGTGTTCCCCATGGGAGGATTTTTTCCAGCGACAGGTCAGTCGGGCAGTAAACATGTGAAGGAGGATTGCCATTACAGGTCTAACTGAGCAGAGAAGCGCTGACCCTGGTTTTGAGGCAAAGAAACCAGCTAGTGTCTGAACTTCTCCAAACAAAGGCGCTGTTCCTCGCTGGTGGCATCCTTTTGCACATCCTGTAGATAATTTTCTGAGATTGACATTAACCTCTTCTCATAAGCATGCACAAGCACCGAGTGTTGAAATCCATTGAGAGCTGGATGGAAAATTTCTGCCAATTGTTTGCTGTCAGGAAATGCTGGTTCAGCAAGAGGAAAAGATGTCAACTTCAACAGCAGAAAAAAAAGGATCGGAAAGAAGCAGAAAAAAAATGATACCATTGAAGATACTCTCCTGGGGACTTTTTAAAGCAGTGGGGTTTATTTTGCAGTGCTCTGTTTTTATTGTCCATTGACCTGTGGGATGGACACAGACAAAACAGAGGCTGCTCAATCCTTTTCCCTGTGGTTTTGCTTAGTATGTGGCAGGTAATAGCTTCCTCGTACCCAACATACCCTTCCCAGTGCAATAAGAGAGGAGTTAACTGTGTGGATGGAGGGGGAGGAAATCTCTTGATGTCCCATCTTCCTTAAGGGGGAGCGAAGAACTCCTATGGAGGCATGCTGGAGTCTGTCCTAGAGCTGGCTTATCTCCTTCACTGACATCCTGCACTCCTGGCTGTGCAGGTTAGCTGATGACCTAGTGAAGCCATTGGCTTTCCTCTAGTCTCAGCATACTATTCATTTATGTACCTCCAGCTACTGAGGTCCAGGTTTTAATTCTAAAAATGGCATCTTTCCTGAGCGTTCAAGTCCTCGCAGGAGTACAAAGATACATACACAACACAGGAACAGGACGTGGGTGCCCTGGAAGAATAACCTTGTGATGCATGGCAAGTATGTGTTAACTGAAAAATCCCCTCCAGACACACAGTTTTGCTACCCAGGGTGGCTGTTTGGTTTGTAACTGCCCCAAATGGTGTTGTAAACAGACCATAGCACTGTGCATGTTTTAGAGTAAGCTGCACAAATAGATTATTACTGTTGGATAGTGATTAACATGTTGACCAGTCTAATCTATGTCCTGGTGTAGTGGCAGATATCAGACCCTTGGTTTATGCACTTCCTCCTCTTCCCCATGCTGTTTCTGAAACGGGACAGTGTTTAGATGCGCCTCCATCCCTGCTGGTGAATGGGGCCAGTTTTGCACTGGACTGCGGGTGAGTGCACCAGACCAGATGCTTACACCTAGCCCCATGCCTGCTTGTTTCTAGGAAAGAAAGCTAGAAGATTTCTGAGGTTTTCTTTGGTATTTCACACAATATATCCAAATACAAGCTGGGGGAAAGAAATGGATTGAGAGCAGCCCTGATGAGGACTTGGGCCTGTTGATTGACAACAAGTTCAACATGAGCCAGCAGTGTGTACTTGAAGCTCAGAAAGCCAACTGTGTCCTGCGCTGCATCAAAAGGACTGTGTTCAGCAGGTTGAGGGAGGTTATTCTGCACCTCTGCTCTGCTCTGCAGTACTGCATCCAGTCTGGGGGGCAACAACACAAGAGAGACGTGGAGCTCTTGGAGTAAGTCCAGAGGAGGGCCACAAAGATGAGAGGGCTGGAGCACCTCTCCCTTGAAGACAGGCTGAGAAAGTTAGGGTTGTTCAGCCTGGAGAAGAAAAGGCTCCAGAGAGACCTTATAACAGCCTTCCAGTACTTAAAGGGGGCCTACAAGAAAGCTGGAGAGGGACAGGAGCGTGTAGGGATATGACAGGGGGAATGGCTTTAAACTGAAAGACAGTAAATTTACATTAGATATTAGGAAGAAATTCCTCACTATGAGGGTGCTGAGGCCCTGGCACAGGTTGCCCAGAGAAGCTGTGGCTGCCCCATCCCTGGCAGTGCTCAAGGCCAGGCTGCACTGGGCTTGGAGCAACCTGGTCTAGTGGGAGGTGTCCCTGCCTGTGGCAGAGAGAAGGTCCCTTCCATTCTATAAGTCTATGATTTCACATTATGGTAAGGTTCCCGCCTCAAATGTGATGTTTGTATTTTGTTTTCCTTTTTCAGCACTGCCCCATAAGGTGGATGATACAGGAAGAGAGCACAATTTTTACGTTAACAAGGATGTGTCCTTTGAGATTGTGACTCCTGCTGACTGGCATATGGGATGCTGTGACCAGCCTGCCACCATTTTCTGTCTTTCTCTGGGATAGCTAAGTAAGTACTGCACTGCTAATATGTGACAGAGCTTTGTGATGGACACACTGGCAGAACCACGTTTTACAGAGGTTAATAAGAGGTTTGTAGCTGTTATTTATTACCAGGATAGGGACCGCCTACGTACGCCCCTATCTGTTACTGCAGTAGCAGCTCTTGCCTCGAAAACCTGCTCATCTGCTTTCCCGCAGGCACTTGTCTGCTTTCCCCTTCTTTACAGTTTCTGCAGGCCATGATGCCCATTTAGCATTTCCCCAAGCTACAGGGGACAGACTGAGCGTCTGGGAATGTGTGCACACACCAGATGACCCGAAACAGCCTGCTTTTTTGTTCTCTCCTCTTGCTGGATCACTCAGGTGCTCTTGCTTTGAATCTGCCCCTTTGTTACCCACCGGGGCATTTGCAGCTGCAAGCATACTGGGACAGGGACAGTGTGACACCAGCATGTACAGGACAGAGGAGCAGCCTGACCTGCTGACAGGCTCCATGCGCTGCTGTTCTAATGACAATGGTGACTTTTCATGCATGTTAGTGGAAGAAGGAAGTAACTGTTTGCAGTAAGGTTTTGGGGGACTTTTTGCCTGTTTGTTTTCCTTTACAAGTGAGTTGTCTCTGAGCAGGGACACTTTGCAGCCCTGAGCCTTTCCCAGCCCTGCTGGGAGGGATCTGGCATTTGTCAGTCACTCGGAAGATGGGAACTCAAGCGAGAGGTTTTCCCAGTTGCCAAACGTCACCCGTATTTAGGGAGGCTTCTGGTCCCAGCCTCAGAGGAGCCGTCAGCATTCTGGCTGCTGCGCGGTGCTTCTGCCAGCCTGCGGGTGAAAGAGAAGACACAGGGCTGCCCAAGTCTCTGGGCTAGATAATGTCTGGGTGTCACCTCCAGCACGTGATGCAGCTGGTTTGCAGCTTGTGCATGCAAACGCTGTTGAAAACCAAAGGGGCCTGGGTGAAGAGGAAGAAACGTTTCGTTTCTCCTCTCCTCTGCCTGTGCTTATGCTGCTGTTCTCCTCCTCCTGCCCTGCTCCTCAGCTATTTGGCAGGATTGCTGCCATTGCAAATGTACGTGACTAATCTGTTACTTGAGGAACAGGGAGGCAGATTCACAAGCACGGATGACCCAGGCTGTCAGGAAGCTGATGGGATTCCTTGCTGGGAAAAGTTTATTTTCAGAGGGCTGCTCCCCTTGCTAAGTGATGGGAGACAGATACTCATCTGAGTACTTGGTGTGATGGGTACAGCCTCAGTTAAAGAAGTGGCCATCTTCTTCCCAGCCCCGGGGACAGATGTGCTGCATCGGGATGGCACATCCCCCTTCCTGCCCCCCCAGACATGTGGATGCCATTCCCTTGCAGTGGCACAATGCCATTAGCTGTGGTGTGATCGCTCGAGTGCAGAGGCTCTGGAAGGTCTGGGTGTGAGATTAAGGCAGATCCTTACTCATTCATCTCCCAGCCAGCTCAGGCAGAGGCCTGAGGCCATGGGACCTGAATGCTCTGACCTGAATACAGCCAGACGCTTGCACTGAGAGCTGCGTCCTCGCCTTCTTCCTTGCCTCCCTCTGCCACTTTGCCTTGCTCTGTTTCAGCTGTGCATCCTTAAGTGGATCAGGGGCTCCCGGCCAGAGGGCTCTCTGCCTCGCCAGGCTGATCCCAAAGAGAAGGGGTGATGTGCCAGGAGGTCTGGGAGGCGACTGTCATTTCATCACTGTTCTCCTGGGAGAGGTAGAGGGATCCAGCATGGGAACAACGGGGGTGGGGGACAAGGGTTAATGAGAAGAAATGGGATAAATTAAAGCAGGAAAAATGCAGGCCAAGTATTGGGGGGAAAACATATGTTTAAATGCTTGCAAGCCAAGAATTATTTGCTAAAAAAAAAACAACAAACCAACAAGTAAGTTCCAGGGAATGACTGAATTATTGGACAAAGCTCCTAACTAGGCACCTAGAAAATGTGTTGAATCAGGCTGTCAGTGTGAATTACTAGCCCAGCTCTGGAAAATATACCCTAGGGAGCACCAGTTTTCCTGGTTTTCCACTCATCATAATGCCAAAGTGAAGTCTCCTGAGGCAAAGGCCTTGCACATTGACTAACTTACAGTGCCACCTAGCCCCATCTAAGACATAAGACGTGTATGAGTGGCTGCTAATTTTGTTCCTGTAACCGGGAGGCTGAGTCACTTTAGCTTGAACCCACCTCCTAGGTCATGTGCTTGTGGATGTAAGTGTATCTTGGAGTACATCCGTACGTGCACTGGGATGTATTTTTAAAGACTCGAGTCACAAACGTAAATGCCTGACTGGGAGCCATCCCAGCTGGACAAATCCTGTTTTTCACTCGATGTGGGGAGGGCAGCTCAGCGTTGCTTCGGCCTGTCTGACACTTCCCATTGATAAGACCTTACTTAAAGATTTGCCAGCCTGCAACTACTTGGGCTGGTAGCAGGGGGGGGGTTGGTGCTGAGTGCTTTCCGTGGGCTATTTGTGGGGAACTTCCTGCAGAGCAGTGTTTGCACAGCTCCCTTGGGTGAGCTATGGACCAACACATGGGTCTGCTCGTTCTGGACAAGAGAAAGGCAAACAGAAAAGCAATAGCGCTTCTGCTACCGCTCCTCTTGTGAAACACAAGAGGTGGGGGCAGAGGGTGGTGGTGCCCGCTGCCCACATTGTGCCGCAGCTGCATCCCTATGTCCTTCACTGCCCCCACTGCACATGCATCCTCCCCTGAGACATGGGGCCAAAGGGCGAGCCCCAGGGGCCTGCCAAAGGCCATGGAGCAGAGATAGATGCTGTGGGCTCCCTGATACAAGGGTTCAGGGTCCCCTGAGGTCTGTGAGAGTCCTAAAGTTGCTGTGTCAGCTCTTTGGGTGTCTACTTTTTGCCCACATGGTCTGCAGAGGGCTCAGGGGGTGCTGCCAGGGGCCATGGGTTTGGTGCAGTGTTGTGTTTCCGAGTCTGCTAAGCTGATGGCAGCCTTTCTTTTCTGCCTTGCAAAAGGCTAATGCAGGGAGGCTGGCCGGATTGTTGAAGGTAGTGCAGTAACCTTCTCCTATAGAGGAAAACACCCATTACCCTAACAGGGCTTGGATTTAAAGAGTCTTGTTTTGCACTTTCTCCTTTCTGCTTTTTTTCCTTGTGTGCTCTCAGTAATGCCCGTATCCAGACATATGCTCACAGCCTGGAATGAAGTCGACTGCAATTACATCCTAAGGGAGTCACTCAACGGGGGTTTTGTGAAGGCAGGACGCAGGCTTTGGTGGAGCCTGTCGCTGGTGCACATGTGCTGTTAGACCTCCAACTGCACTCACCCTGCCTTCAGCTTTGTGAGAACAAGGAGCAGAAGGCTCAGAAATACAGCCAGTCTGCTGCACATCTGGAGGCAGTAACGTGAGGCAAAGTATACACCTCTTGTACTCGAAAGGGGTGCTTTCCTGCATTAGCGATTCCAGCACATCAGTGCCAAAGTCCTGCCTTTTAAATGCACTCTCACTGCATGCCCTGCTCCGGTCCAAACCTTCTCCAGCATAAAGGTGCTTGGAGCTGAGTTGCAGGTTCAGGCCTCCCTCTACAGTACTTTCACCTTACTTCCTTTATCTCCCAGAGCAGCTAGAAGCACAGGCTGCAGCAACGTAATCATTTAATCCAGGCTGGTGAAACCTGTTCTCCAGATGAACAACTGACAGATCATTTGCTCCGTAGCTCTGCATATGAATGCAATGTTTGTTGGGGCGGCTGGATGTCAGTGCCAGCTTTCCACTCTCGTTTCCAGCAGAGCCAAACAGCAGCCTGACCGTGAATCTGCTTCCAGCTCCTTCCTCCACTCCCTGCGCTGTGCTTGCTGCAGCTGCATTAGTCCTGGGGCTCACTCTCCCTCCTGTGCTGTTGTGGATGTGGTAGGTGTGCAGATACCTTCCAGGAGAAAGCAGTCCTTGGAGGAGCGCAGCAGGCTTACGGTGCTCGGGACAGGAACGTTGTTTGCCTGGGGAGGCAGGTGATACCTGAAAGGGCGCAGCCAAAACTAACAAAGGTGTGTTCAGAGATAGATACAGTTTGATCTTTAGCCCCTGATGCAAACCTTCCTTTGGCTGGGGAAGGTGCCCTGCCAAGCCTGTGTGTAAGGGCGTAACAACCTGGAACATCGCTGGGGATGGAGGTGCCAGCAGCGGGTTGGAAGGGGGGCATTTGCAGTGGTCTTCCTTGCAACTGCAGTGAGTTAGCAGGGGCAGGAGAGAGGTGCATCCCTGTTGTAGGCCTCTGAAAACCTCATGTCTGAATGTCACCTGCCCAGAGCCAGCGGTTCATTGTACCTTGTACAAATACACATGTAGCATCTCTGGGTGCCCAGAACTGTGTCTGTGCTGTCCCAAGTGATGGAGGTACCTCTGCCGTGCTGTACTGTGGGAGGCTGCTACCCTTTATTTGCAACTCCTCTGGTTTCAGCTCCGCTCTCTCTCCCAGAGTTTGTAATGCAAGTAGCCTGGGCTGCTAACAGCTGACAATCCCAGCCCAGCCCATGGCTCCATGGCAGCACACTCCCAGGGACAGACCACAGTGTGCTGCTGGTGGGACTCAAGCAGCATTAGAAACTTTCCAGGTGAATACACAATGGTTTTGCAGCCACCTTCTTTCTTTCTGACTGAAGGAGCAAGCCCAGATGTTGTGCTGAGACTCTACCAGCACCAGTTTATGCCCCTCAAACTGCTTCGCCTGCATGGATTACCTCTAAGGATGGAGAGCTGAAAGAAGCTGCTTGCATTCAGATTGCAATCCAGGTTTCTTTAAAATGCCTTTTTTTTTGAGAAGGGCACGTGCTCCATAGTTTTGGGGCCGGTGCTGTGAGGTTGGCTCAGCCTCCAGAAACACTGTCCAAAACATGTTGTCCAGAACAGTGTGCTTTAAAGACACATCACCTCCCTCTGCACTAGCTGGTCCAGCCTCTTACCATGGCCATACAACAGGGTTTTTCTTTCCGTTCAGATGATGGTGGTCTCCTGCAGCTGGTTGCAGAAGTCCCCCTTGCAAGAGCATTTCCCCTTCCAAGCTTGGTTAGCTTAGCATCATCTGAACTGTGTGACGCAAGGACCTTTGAGGTCTCTCACTCCAACTGTTTGCCTGCTGTTTTGGTCTATCTCACATCGATAGCTGTAGCTGGTGTAGGTGTTTTTTAATGGACATATTTTATTGCTCACAGATGATGTAAGATTAACAAGCTTGGACATATAATAAGCTGGTCACCTACCAACTGGCCATGGGTGGGAGAAAAAGCACCCTTCTCCCACCCTTCTCCCACCTCCCATGGCTTTGTGAGTGCAGTTGTCCTGGAGGAATCACCTGTACAGATGAGTTCAGTGTTCCGCCCAGAGTTTAAGCCATGAACTGTAAAATCTATTTCTATTGCCATGACACTTACTACTGGTTTTAGTGTTTTCAGACAAAGGCCATTAAAAGCATTGGAAACCCTCACTGATGGATTTGAATGGCCTTACGATCCATACTGGTTTAGGATCCTAAGATCCATACTAGGATCTGTATTTGTTGCACAATGCAACAACTTCTTTTACTTTCTTGCTCCCTCTTGAGTACCTCTGGTCTTAGCTCCGTGCTAGACAAAAGCCCGTGGGGCATTCAGGGGGTGCAGGTCTGTGCTGTGCATCACCCTGTCACCAGGACTGTGCTGGGAGAGGTCAGTACATGTGCACAGCTCAGAGCAATGCGTGCTCTGGGGGATGGGAAGTTTAAAAGGATCACTGGTATGTTATCTTCAGTTTAGCGGGGCTCAGGTTTGTCATCAAGAACCACAGTCCTGACATTTCAAGCCTGAGGCAGGGCTGGGAAGAACATCCTTCTGAGTCGCTGCCTAAGGTCTTTGGACACAGCTTCTGCCACAGACTTCCCCTTCCTGAAAGCAGAGGGATGAAGTGTGATGTTTGCATCTTCTTTGTGCAGTCTGCTCAGACCTATTCAACCCCTGCCTTTGTATCATTTTTTGGAGGCAAGAATTAACTAATAAAGAAGTTACTAGTTAAGAAGGGAGTAAATCTTGCTTGAAGTTTGTTTCCTTGCTGCCCCCGTGTTGCACCTCCAAGCTCTCCATGGCAGGCGCTAAGGAGGCAAAATGCACTGTGCCTGCAGAGCAAGATTAGCAGTGCACAAAATGATCTCTTTTCTCCTGGTGCACCTCAGAGCCTGGAAACTCCCCCATCTCGCCTGCCCTGTAGCCCAGCTGTCCCAAACCCCAGGCAGCAGGGATGGAGAGCAGCAGGCTGCTCTTGCACTGCAGCTTGGGCGATGGAGAAGATAATGGGAAGGATTTCTTGGTACAAGTACGAGCATGAATCCTCTGAAGAAATATTAAGTCTAGTTGCGGTGGAAATACAAAAAGAAAGCAAGCACGCACACACACATGACCTTGGCTTCGTGTAACGCTGAATAGTTTGGTTGTGTCTGAGTTTTTCTCAGCTGCTGGTCCTCTGAATCCTCCCTACATGACTACCCTGGAGCAACAGCCAGCGTGCTGAAGTGCTGCGTGGTGCTGCCAGGTCTCTTTGCTGCAGATCAAGCCTTGAACTGTGATAGGGATTTACTGAAGCCCTTGTGCCTCTTTGCCAGAGTTGGCTTTCAACTGAAGAAAAAGGGGGGCTGACAGACAACGCTAATTAAAACTCTCAAGTTTCTAGCACTTATATTTGTGTGGAGATATTTAAAATTGAGAAATGAGTGTGACCTATAGAAAAATAATAATCAAAATTGCATTCTATCCTTTTGCCCTGAGCAAGGTCTTGTGAATTGTTCTAATGATGGGGGGAAGAAAACGGAGCCCTGCTCAGTGCTGCAGCCCTGCTGCTGCTCCAGAAGTGAGAGCAGTGAAAACTAACTTTGCCACGCTGGATGCTAACTCGTGACAGGCGGTGACTTGAGCTACGGTGAACGACAGGGTTGGTGCTTCCTGCTCCTGGCTGCTCCCTTTTGCCAAAGGTTATTGTGATGGGTATGACAGCCCATTACAGATTAACTCCTAAGCTTTAAAATGTTTTGCTAAGTGAGGTGCTAGTTCAGTCTTTGGAAATTTTGTTCTTGAATTACTATTTCTTTCAAATATTAGACCCTGCCTGCAAAGATGAAGTTTTTCCTGGCCTCACTTTTCAGTATTGCTGCTATTCTTTCCATCCTCTATCTCCATTGCTTCCACTGTGGGTACAGAGACATGAGATTTCAATACCTGCAGGTTTCCATCCTGTTTATTAGCTGGGCTCTGCACAAAAGGGACCATGCAAAGTTGAGGATGCTACAGGGAAGCACCTGAGAAGTAATCCTCACTTCCTCTGTGAGTGTGCTTTGCATTGTTAGGGCGGCAGAAACAGGAGTCATGAGTGACAGAGCAAAAACTCAGCGATTACTCTTTGGCAGGAGATAACTAAAACTTTGTCAAGCTAGGCGAGTATCTCCATTGTGGTTTCTGACTCACAATTCAAGTATGCTGGGAACATTTGAGGGGGCTGGGTCAGTTCTTTAAGCAGTGGGAAAAACAAGGCTTTTACATCACGGCGTAGCTTTGGGTCTGAGCTCTACCGTTCTGCTTTTCTTTGAGGAAACTGGTGTGGCTGGTAGTGGGGAGAGGGAGGTGTTGTGAAACCACACATGCACACACAAGCACGCACACACACGTGATTCTGATCCCTCCTAACAGTGCTTCAGGCTCACTTGACTGCCGTTGCTGAGCTGAACCACTTCACCCTCCTTCAGGTGAACTGAGGATGAGGATGTGTGCTGTGGCTGGCGACAGCTTAGTCCGCACCTCTGCTGCAGCAGCCTGGCTGAGGTATGCGATGCAGGGGAGCTCATGGAGGGGCTCGCCAGCTACTCTGTACCACTTTGTGGACACAGGAGTGTCATAAACTGGCCGGTTAAACCAGGTTTGCAGCTCTGGCGTGTCATCATCATGGTGGCCCAGAGCAGCCAGGCTGATGTGGTGCAGCAGGCTGTGAGGGCAGGAAGGCTTGCCGGCAGCCCAGCTCTCCCTGTTCCTTGCGCTGCCGCAGATAAAGCTGTGCAGCCACCCTTAAGAGAAGATGCTTTCTGCTGATATGGTGCATTCCTGCACACGGAGGGGAAGGCAGATATGGCCAGACATCCTTCCCCAGATCCTGCTGTGCGGGTGAGAGCGGCTGCTGGTGGTGAGGTTACTCCTCCGTGCTTTTCCAGCTGGAGGCAACCACCCGCTCAGGCAGGCTTCCCGGTGAATACAACTGCAGAGTGGGCAGATGCTTCCAGCCCATGGCTTTGCACCTTCTGCTCCTGGGAGGGGCTGGAGGGAGAACTGGGAAATGGTGCTGGAGCAGGATGGCCAAAAATGAGCATGACCAGGCGAGGAGTGGCCATGCGGCAGACGAGCTGTTAGCTCTGTAATTAAGCCGAGTGCTTGGGATGTAAGAGGCTTGACTTCCCTCAGTTCAGAGCCCGGCTTCCTGTGCTTTCCTCCCTGCTATGATTTTGACCAGAAATTCCATTTTTGACCTGAAAAATCTTCCAGATGAAAATTTAATTACAAAAGTGATGTATTCCCACAAGAAACTTCAGTGCCAGCAAATAAGCATTTTTTTTTTCTTTTTGATGAAAAACTGTTTTATTCATATACACAAAAAACTGGCTCCCATTGATTCCATGCTAGAGCATTACCCTGGTAAAATCTCTAGTGTTTTGTTTAATCAAAACTAATGATTTGCAATTAGCATCCATTAGGCATACAAGTCACAAAGAATTGATACCAGCACTGCGGTCCTCCCGCACTGGATGCAGTTTGTCGGTGAGTTACTAAATCATGATCTATGCTATGCCTGTGATTTATAAAAGGTTACTGGCAGTGGGGAAGTGGAATGAATGTGATGTGGGACTGTTAACCCAGAGAACAAGATTTCCTTTCCTTTTGTGACACAAATCCTCTGCTTTCTGCACAGCAAAGGTACGTTTTCCTCCAGCCACTGTGATTTGTAACACAGGCTTTGTAAATATTTTCCATGTGCAAAGGTCTTTGCCCATGGTTGTTATTGGTTCCATATTTAACTTCGGATCTTCGCATGCAGAGGATGGCTTTTGGCTTGTGAAGAGGAACTTCTCTGAGGCTGGACCATTTCCCCTTGCACAATGAGTCTCCTCAGGATGGGGCATAAGGCACAGAAAGCCTGCTAGGGGCAAGGTGCTTTTCTACATAACAGAAAACTTTGCAAGCTCATTAATAATGGCCAAATACAATAAAGCACAGAAAGTCAGCATGTTTGAAAAGATAGACTATTCTGGGAAAGAAGCAGAGGTGGGGTGTGTGTTTATGTGAACAAAATAAGTCTGAACTGTAAACTGTGATATATCTGTTAACTCATGAACATGTCTGATGCTGACTAATTCCAGGGTTGTTCCTGCTGCCCGGCAGCAAAAGTGCAAATAAGTGGACAGCTGTGATTTACTGCCAAATATTTAATCACATCGTGACAATTCAGGCCACCCACACTCTTAAGCAAATACAACTTCTGGGGAGTCGTTTCAGACTGAAGTGCAGAGCATCCACTTTCCTGTGCACCTAGGCCAAACAGTCCTTCGGTATCTGAGGCCAGACTTCTGCCCTCTGTAACACCTTGGGAGCCCCATTCATTCCATGAAGTTCGTACTACATAGCTGAGGGCAGATCTGACTCTTGATGCTAATCTGACTTTTTCTTGCTCAGTAAGTACAATTTTGCATGTAAATGTGAATGTGGAACAGATCTGGACTCGATTAGCTCCTGAATCCTTGACAAAAAGCCATAATTGTTTATCCAGATGATTTTTCTTTGTCTCCCATTTTCTCTATGCTTTAAACCCAAGGTTTTAATGCACTCGTAAAATAAATATGTGAGCGTAGATTAGTGGTATAAAGGGTGTGAGGAAAGTCTTTCCCTTCTCCTCAGCAGGAGTAAATGCTCCTTTGGTGCATGCTGAAGTTGCACTCTCCAGAGCCTGGGGAATAGGTGGCTGTAGAAGGGAGGGTATTTCCAAGACAATGCTTAGCCTGGGGCTCCCATTACAGATGTGAAGGACCTGTGATATAAATCTTTTTTTCCTGGTAAGCAGTGAAATTGGTGCTAGTGGCAATATCTGGGGCACAGGGTTGTTGGGAGACGGGCAAAGCAAGGGAATATGAAAAAATACTGTGTTTATCAGGGTAATCTAGTCTAGGAGCACAAGCACTAAAACATTTTAATCACAGTCATATGGTTACGTGTCACTTCAGGGCAGAATTAAGGCTATTTGTATGCCTTGGTTGCGCATTGCCACACTTCAACAAGTTTGGATTTATTTTAAGCATAACTTTAACTCTGAATTCCCTGTGTTTGTAATGCCTGGTCTGGAAATAAGTACAACCTCTTTGTATCATACTTTACTCTTCAATTAGGCTTCCCACTTTAGCTCCATTTCTATTGGCTTGGCAATAGCATGGGCTGTCATTTCCTGTCCTCACGGGTTTACTGTTGAAATGGAGAAGGCCGTGTATCCGAATAAAGGAACACAGTAGTAAAAGCATGAACGGGAGATGTTGTAAACACAACAAGCACTTCCAAGGATGCTGTGTGCACAGCACAGTTACTGCTTTAACTGCCCATGCCTGGCTCTCTCTTATGTGAATGTGTGGATGCCCTTTGCACACACAGAGATGCTTTTGTTGGGTGTAGAAGGAACCCACGTGGGATCGGAGGTTGAAATTCAATTTCATGCACGGAGGTGGTGCCATGATGCCAGCTCCCAGTAAGGCCACTGGAATCAGTGGGATGATGCTTAGCTCACACCAGGGTACCCGTGAGCTCATCCACAACTCTGGGGTTATGTGCTGTAGCTCTCCATATGCCACTATGTGGAGAGGCTCCACCTCACCTGGTTGGGCACAGCATACCCAGGGATGCAGACACAGGGGTAGTCTCTTGCAAGAGAAAATGCTCCATTTGCCTCCTCACAGGGGAAATTGCCTCCTGCCTCTTGTGACAGGAGGGCTGGTGGGTCAGTGAGCTCTGGGAAAGGAGTCAGCACCCCAGCTGTTTTTAATACGGTATTCTTCAGCCAAGGCTCCTTCTTGATGGGAGGGAAACGGCATCATCCCTGGAGTGCCTCTGCCTTGGCTCCCACCTGCAGCTATCACCTCCTTCCCCCAGTCCTAGACCCTGTCCTGCTGGGCTTCTTTCTGCACATCTAGAGACACGGTGCATATGTCCCTTTTCCCTCACTCTCCCATCCTCTGTCCCTCATTCCCCTCCCCATGCACCCCTGCCCTGCCCCCTGACTAAAGCTAAATTGCTCTTTTTTTTGGCAGCTGGCCTTCCCAGGGGCCCAGACTAACAGAAGCCTGAGCCCTGAATCTGCTGTGCCTTGGCCAGAGCATAGCAGCTCCTTGCTGACAGATAACGTTGCCTTAAAGGAGAAGGGATATTTTATTTCCCCATCCATTTCCCCATCACGGTCTCCCATTTGTTTCCCAGCTCCCCTGGGATGGGGATGCTCATGGCAGGGACCTGCCACCACCCAGCCACTTGCTGGGAGTTCCCTGCTTCCTGGCAGTGGAGTTGGTCTCTGAGCCAACCCTCCAGTAATTAATGCAAGCCTCGCTGTTGACTTCCAGCAAGCTTTGGATAAGGCCTTTCCAGGACTTGCAGCTTTCCTCCAGGTCAGTCCTTGCATGCCAAGTGATGAGGCTTCCAGGGTTTCTCCCGCGGGATGGCTCCAGTGCAGGCATCTCACTGTCAGGAAGCTTTTCCTGCCGCTCAGCCTAAATTCTCCCCTTTTCAAATGTCACCCTGGTACTCCTACTTAGCATGCTCTTCCTGTGCTTCTTGCTCCCTCCAAGCAGGCTGATGCTTTTCTCTCTCTGCGCCCACCTCAGCTTAGCCAGTCCAGGCACATTATCCTACAGCTCATTTCCTTCTATAAATCAAACCTCCCAGCCTTTCTTCTTCCTTTTTTTTTTTTCCCTCTTTTTTCCTTTTCTCTCCTCCCCACAACACACAAGTGATTTTGGGGTGTCTGCCCCACAGTGTGGAACAATTACCTCTCTCCTTCAGGCTGACAAGGTTTTCAGTGTGAAGTGCTGATGTTTCTTTCTGGCTGTAGGCAGCCAGCTCTCTGAGTAATAAATGGCTGGGGATGGGTGAATGCGCAACCACCTCTGAGCCAGAAGTCCCTAGAGCAGGCCTGGCAGGCACCCCTCAGCCTGTGCTGCTATGTGCAGACTCTCTGATATCAAGTATGGGCTGAGCTCCCCCTGTCACTCTACCCTGTTTGTCCTTCTTCCCATGGATTTCACAGATCTGAGGGTACTGAATCTCTGCTGAGTTTGGTCTGTGTGGGTGCTGGCCTTGAGGTAAGGGGGGACTGGAAGAGAAGAGAGGCAGGCTCTGTCCAGGCTGCACACACATGAAATGACTGCATGCACCTCATTTCTCTAACAAGCCAGGCTGAACATGCCTCCTGATGAGGAATAAAGCCATACCAGAATGGGAAAGAGTAAGTGACAGCTTGCTTTCCCTCCTGTGTCTAAATTCTTCACTATCATGTGGACACAGGTTTTGCTGGGAGCAGGACATGGGGTGGAAGACTGATTTGCCCTCCCGCTCACACTGCCACTGGCTTTGTGCTCCTGCTTTGCTGTAGCCAGAAATTGAAGGTTTCGCCATGCAAAGTGGCAAACACAACCTTGGGGGTTGCCATGACAGCTCAGAGGAGAAACTGGGTCAGCCTTGCAGCCTGTGGAGGGGATCAGCCGTGGCTGCCTGGTGGTCACCCCTAAGCCCACAAGAGCAAACACGTCCCAGCACTTGTTATTGAGCCGGCTGCACGGATTCTTTATTTCCCAGGAGGAAACAAAAGAGTTGTTAACTTGGTTACCATTTTAAACTTAGTGCAGCTAAAATGGTTGGATGTAATCCACACCACTGCCGTGGCAACGGAGATATACATGTGTTTTTTTCTTGAACATGCAATAAGAACAGTTTTTCTCATTGCGTGTTCACTTTTCTTGCCCATAAGTAATCTTCAGAGGAGAAGATATAGAGAAAGTAGACTTAAGAATGAAATACTGAGGGAACTGGAGACACCAGGCCAGCAGAGTTGTATACAGGATCATTTCAAAGATAAAAAGAAAGCCAAGGATGGACACTGAGGCTGAGAAGGTGCTTTGGCCAGTGAATTTCCTTAAACAATAGTGGCCTCCACGGGCTGAAAACCAGGTTTAGAAATGCATTTTGATGTTTTGACATCAAAATAGGTTTTTCAAATGAGAAAACTGGGTGTTCATTGACTATTGACCCTTTTGGAAAATGCGGTCACGAGTATTTCAGGTGATCATGGGTGAGAGCCATGGAAGAACTATCCTTTATTTGTCCAGCCATTCACCCTATTCATCTTCTCCTCCAGGGTATTACACTGTTCCGCTAATTCCCCTTTTCTCCTTCCACTTGCCACTTTCTATGCAGATGACACCAATGTCTTGGAGAACAGGAGGGATGGGTGAGGCACATCCACCAGTTCCTGTGATGGAAACCAAAGCCATTGCTGTTCCTTTCCTTTGGCATCACCTGTAACACTGTCCTCCGGTCTCTGTGCAAAGGAAGGACAGACACTGGTAGCCTAACTCCTGAGGGCCACGTATTATCAGCAGTATCATAAAAAAAGACTAAAACAACATCTTGACTCCAGCTCTACTTCTATGTTGATATCACTGGCAGGTGATAGCGTGACCTGTTTAACAGTGTGACTATGCAATCTGTGGATTGCCATGTAACAGCTAGTACATAGTTTTGTAGGGACTTGGGGAAATTGCATTTGTGAAATGTAAACGAGTGCATTGGAGCGCATTTTGGTACACACACGTACACACACACACAAAAGAGTGGGTCTAGTTACTAGCTGTGCTCCACAAGAGCCATGTTGACCTTTAAGGATTTTGCTGGTGCTTTCTGCAGCCTCTTTCCTGTCACAGGGGTGAGGAGCACGAGAGGGTTTGCCCCACAGTGCACCAACAGCTTGCCACTTCGTGTTACATGGCCGGAGGGTCACTGAGCCTGCTGTCATCTGGCCAGGAGCAGAGTTGCTCCTCTGCTGCTGTCAGCCTTGTGGTAGTGACCCTGCCCTTAGGAAGAGGTGCTTCTGTTTCCATGTAGATAGCAAATATTGCACTGCTGGGACAGTGCCTCAGCTAGGAACAGTGAAAAGATGACCCTTGTTTGGGCTTGTTGATCACTACTACTGTACATAGAACAATAGAATGATTTGGTTTGGAAAGGACCTTAAAGATCATTCAGTTTCAACTGATTCGGAGAAAACTCCAGGAGCAAACTCACCAATAGTTTTCAAGTTGACAAGCAGGTATTCCTTATTGCAGTGCTGGGAGACACGCAGGGTAGCTCCTCCTACCGTGTACCACCGTATTGCTATACAGGCCATCCTTATATAGTCGTTGGGCGTACATACATATTCATGAGGCTACACATGAATTACATCATTTTTCAGAAAGTTTCCCCCATGCATAGTAAAATGTGGTGGTGGTCTTTGAGGGTCGTTTACTTCTTCCAACAACCTTCATCACTTATGGCAGTCTTTGAAGCACCAATTTAATTAACATTACAGACATAGCAATCATACTGTCCTTCTACTTCTCCGTTAGTTTAACTACTTCCATCCTGGACATCTGCTAGTCCCTGATACTCCCCAGTAGATGTTTACACCAGCTTAATGGGTTCATTAACACCACAAACATAGCAATCTTCCTGTCCTTTTACCTATCAGTTAGTTTAACTGTGCCTATCCTGGGCATCTGCTAGTCCCAGATACTCCCCATCCCCAGATCCTGTTTTTCTATTCTGCTTTTCTTACATTTTTTGCACTAAGGTCCGAAGGACCTAAAACTATGTCAACTACCTTCAAGCACCTCTGTTATTTTCCATTACAAAGCCATCAAACTTAACCTTACTTAGAACTGATTACATTTTGTGCTTTGGTGCACAACCTTGTCTCACAACCCCCTGCCATAGGCAGTGACACCTTCCATTAGACCAGATTGCTCCAATCCCCGTCCAATCTGGCCTTGAACACTGCCAGGATGGGGCAGCCACAGCTTTGAGGGGGGGCATATGTTCCAGTGCCTCATCACCCTCACAGGGAAGAACTTCTTCCCAAAATCTAATCTAAATTTACCCTCCGTCAGCCTAAAGCCATTCCCCCTTGTCCTATCCTTACATGCCCTTGTAAAAAGTCCTCCTCCACATTTCTTCTAGGCCTCCTTTAGGTACTGGAAGTCTGCTCTAAGGTGCCCCTGGAACCTTCTCATGCCCAGGCTGAACAACCCAAATTCTCTCAGCCTGTCTTCACAGCAGAGGTGCTCCAGCCCTCAGATCACCTTAGTAGCCCTCCTCTGGACTCACTCCAGCAGGTCGATGTGCCTTTTATGTTGTTGCCCCCAGAGTGGGACACAGGACTGCAGGTGGGGTCTCATGAGAGCAGACTAGAGGAGAGTCACCTCCCTTGACCTGCTGGTCACGCTCCTTTTGATGTAGCCCGGAATACAGAAGTACAAGTAGTAGTTACTTGGGATCAGACTGAGCGCTGGCTAAATCTGCTAGCACAGAGTCTGGGCTCAGCTGAGGGTCACTCAATGTGGGGATGGAGCCCCTCTGAGGCATCAGAACACACAAATCCTTCCTGCCAGCCTCCTTCCTGTCCAGTTTTCCTTTCTGTCTGTGGTGGGTTGACCCTGGCTGGACACCAGGTGCCCACCATCGCCCCTCTGTCACTCCCCTCCTCAACTGGATGGAGGACAGCAAACACAATGAAAGGCTCATGGGGCCAGATAAGGACAGGAAGAGCTCACTCACTCACCAGTTACTGTCACGGGCAAAACAGGCTGGAGCTGGGGAAAGTGTTTAATTTATTACTGATCAAGTCAGAGCACAGTAATGAGAAAACAAAAACTAAACCTTAAACCACCTTCCCCCCACCTCCCTTCTTCCCGGGCTGAACTTCACTGCCAATTTCTCTGCCTTCTCCCCCCACAGCAGCAGAAAAGGGGAAAAGGAATGGGGGCTGAAGTCTGTTCATCACACTTTGTGCCTGCCGCTCCTTCCTCCTCAGGGGGAGGACTCCTCACACTCTTCCCCTGCTCCAGTGTCGGGTCCCTCCCATGGCAGACAGTCCTCCATGAACTGCTCCAGTGTGGTTCCTTTCCCCTCTGTTACTTCCTTCCCCAGCTTCTTAACTGTGTTATCCCAGAGGCGTTAGCACCATCATTGATGGGCTCTGCCTTGGCCAGTGATGGGTCCATCTTGGAGCCGGCTGCACTGGCTCTGTCAGTTGCAGGGGAAGATCCTGGCAGCTTTCACAGAATTCATCCTTGTAGCCGCCCCCCCTACCAAAAGCTTGCCACGCAAACCCAGTTCACTGTCCTGGACATCTCCTCTCTGCGCTCATCTGGAAACATTTCTTTCTCATGTTTCTACAATCCCAGAAGGGAGCTTAATTGCTTCAGCATCCTCCTCATGCAAAGTGTACCTGGGGTGCTGGATGGCTGAATAACCTCTCATGCACTGAGAGCCATTAGCATTTGAATTAGCGACATGAGGATAACAGGCGATTATCCCATTTAACAGCTGTTGAGTGCTGTTAAAGGAACACCTTCAAGAAGAAGGAACAAAAATGCAGTGGATTTTTCTTTTTTAGAAAGGGAATCCCTGGCGTCCTCTTGTGTTTGAAAAGAGGCGCAGTTTCCACAGGAACACGTTATCATCTTTAAATCTCTTCTTAGTAGAGAGATGGAAACCTAAATACACCCACAGTGTGCCAGCAGATGAGAGCAAGAAAGTGGAACTGTCCCCGAACAGAAAGGGAAGTGGTCCTGGGCAATTGGGAGCCAGACTAAGACAAGCATAAAGGGAAGCAGTTAGAATAAAGCTGCAAAAAGAAGCGCAAGTTAAAGCATCCTCTCTGCTCTGGAGCAATTCAATCATAAAGGAGATGCATGAAATGGGCCTGATGGCTATCTGCCTCAGTGAAACATGGCTGTTTTAAGGGGCAGGATGAACCAGGCACCAATTACAGCCCCCAGAGTGGTATAAGGATGGACAAAAAATAATCCTCTCTCTCAGGATTTGTCTAGAGGCAGAGAAGTGCATTTTGAAAGTGTAGAATCTGTCGTATGTATCACAAAAGAAAACCTTCCTGTGTGTAGGGCATTTTTTCAAAAGAAGACTTAAGTGAGCAGGAATTATTGCAGTTATTAGTGTAGGTGACGCTGCAATAGAGATAAATCTCTGTCAAGGTCCATGACTCCATTTCTCTTGACAGCATGTTAAGCAGAAGACAAAATACTGGTCCTCATCATCACAAGGAAGCATTGTCTGGACTCCAGCATCAAAGATGCTAAAACATAACTCTCCTTGTCTCCCACATGAGTCTTAAACATGACTCATTTTGAGGCTTTGCCTTTTACACTAAGCTGAACAAACTGAGGTTGCTCCACTTTCTCAAGGATTCATCCTACGCCAGCTCCCACAGGGGTGCTGGTGGTAGGCCTACCAGCCTTCAGAAGGTCTGGCAGCTCATCCAGGTGTGTTGCTGTTGCCTGTCTCTCTTTCTGAAAGCTGGCTCAGACTGGGTGCCCTGAGATGTTTGTGGATCCCCACAGACAGCAGCATCTCACACAAAACAGAAATAAACCCCCCAGGCTTTCATCTTTATCGGAGAGTGAAGGGGCACAGCCCCACAGTGAAGTGGGCAAAGCAAAGTGGCTTTTTTGTTCCCACATCATGCTTTTGGAGGGCAGGAATGCTGTGCTGGATCAGTGCAGCAGTGCTGGGTACCCTGGGCTTTCAGGCCAAGGAAAGCACTTCACATGAGACGCTTAGGGGTTAAGCTGCCTGGAGAGGGACCTTCATCACAACCACCACTCAGTGACTTGCGTCCTATTATGAAACCTGAAGGCTCATATTCTTCTCAAAGCTAACTGGCAGAGCTATCGCTGGCCAGGTTCACCTGCATGACAGGCTCTCTGCTGAGCCCAAAGCCAGCGGCATGAGGTGTGCCTTAGGGCAGGTTAACCCTGCAGGGTGAGAAAATCAGTTTATATGCTGAGGTTGTCCCTGAGGCAGAAGTGATGCGGGTGGGCTAAGGGAAGTGTTTCTCTAGCCTTTTCTGTGCAACTGGCTGGTTTATCTTCCTGTAGGCTTGAGGGGGACAAAACTTTTCCCAGAGGAGCCTACGGGGTAGAAGTTTTTCACACATTTTTTTCCATCTATTTCAATGCAATTTTTGTCATCTTTCTCTCTATTCTTTCTTTTTCAATAAACATTCTCTGAGGTGGGTGCAGTGGCCACACCTCAGCACAGGTGAGGATATAGAAACATTTATAATTTAAATAGCAGCCTTCCTGTTATTTCCTTCCTAATTATTCTTAGCCTCTGTGATGACCACTTATGGTCTAACTAATGCAAGCATTATTTCCACACAAAGTAGTGGCAACAAAGATGAAGATACCCGTTTTTTACGTTACTTGTTTCTAAGCAGGCCTTTTTCATACCATCCTTACCACTTATCTCACCATTAAATCTGCAAATACATGCAAATGGTATTTATTGTGTTGTTACATGTACCTCGAAGCAGATGGTGAGCCAGTACCACAGCTCACATTTTTACACCTTTATGCAACATCTGGGGATCTGGATTAAATTTCTTCCTGGCTTGGGGCTTCACACAGACCTCTGCCTTTGTGGCAAGTACTTCACAACTGCTGCCAACCCCAACTGCATTATTCAGGGGTGTTTTTATTCATAGACTATCAATAAAGGAATGTTGACAACATTTCCTCCACCTCCCTGTCCCCCTCAACCCCAAGTAGTATTTCCAAAAAAGCCATGCCAAGGTTTTGAACTGTAGCTGCGTGCATGGATGCTGTCTCAGTCACCTGGGTATCCTCCTGCATTTTCCATACTAGATGACCTGGTTCAGCTGATATGGCAGCATGCCTATGTGCTGCATGTGGGCTGTACAGTGAGGCAGACGTGGGGACCTGGAGCTGCTGCAGGATGGAGTCCAGGACAAAGGGCTGCGCTCTCTTTGCTCGCTGGCATGGGAAATGGGGTGGGAAGCACATCTCACTGCTCCAGGATGTCAGCCGACCTTCTAGAAAGACTCCTCATGACATTAAACCATCTGAAGAGCCATTGCTAATCACCATAAGGAGATCAGGCAGGTCTGTCCTGCAGCCAGGGCTAGCAGCAGGCTATGTGGGACTTGGGTGACACTGAGGACACCAGGAGCTGCTCTGACTCATGCACACACAGAGCAGGAGGGAGAAGGCAATGGCAGAAGGGCTTCCCCAGCCAGGGCCTGAACTGCAGCCTGTTTGAGAGATGCTGAAGTCCTCTTGCCATGGCTATGCAGGGCAGTGCCTAGTCTTGTGGGCATCTTTGCTATACCATAGCCACTGTCAGGACAAAGGTCCATGCCAGCCAGAGGCTGTGCCACCAGCTCTTGCGGTTTGTCCCACAGGCTTGCTCATTACTTGTGGTCACAGTGTTTGCTGGCCCTACATGCATGCCTCGCTCAAAGCCTGTGGGGTTAAACATGCAGGATGTGTGTTGCCAGCAGAAGTGAAACCCACCTGTGGAGTTTCCTTGGGAAAGCCCTTCCTGCTGATGAGTTCAGGAGTGAAGCAGCACTGAAACCTACTCGTGTTTCCTTGGGCAACACCCAGGCCTGGGGGAAATCTCCCAGGAGATTGCCCTCAAACACGCACACAGAGCCCTCATCCCAGAGCTCTGCCCTTCCACTTGCCACCCAGGAGCAGAGGGTTGTTAGGCAGAAAGGATTAATTTACTGAAATTTGGCCTGCATGATGCAAATGTCTTCTGGCAACGTTACCATAGGTCCCCTTTTCAGAGAGAGGTACATATATGATGTATCTGACTGCTGCTTTGGGAGGGGATGAATTGCACCTTCAACACATATGTTTCTCGAGTGGATCTGACCTCTCTCTATGGCCAGATTAATTCCTCCTTCACCTCACAAAGACGCCTTTCTCATCTCTGTAGCCTTCATTGCCATTCCTCCCCTGCAGCACCCACGCTCATTTCCTCTTTTTATCACTTTGATTTTGGACGCCTGATATGGCTTAATCCTTCCCTTCCATGCAGTCCTTCTTTCTCTAGCACAGTGCCTCATGGTGTCACTCTCCCCTCTCCCCCCCCTGGAGCCTCTGCTTCTCTATGATGCTATGTGTTTCTGCCGCTTTTTCTCTGGCACAATGTATAGTAATTCCCAATCTTCCTACGCACAGATCCTCACAGTCTCTCCTCCCCCCGCCCTCTCTCTTCCCCTAGGCAATGGCTTGTTTCCTCTTTGCTGAACCTGGTCCTTTGGGGAACACCCGAAGGTGCCAGTTCCCCCAAGCTCTGCCTGCATGGCAGGCTCCCGCCCAGCATGCCCAGCATACCCAACTTAGCTCCCAGCCAGCCAGCCGTCAAGTGCTGGTGAACAGACCTTCACGAGCAGAAGATGAAGCTTTATAGGGAAGATCCTCAGCTGATGTAACCTGTCATTTTAGAGGGCAAAACGGGCAGTCCTGACACTCCGCAGTCAGTACACCTCCCTGGGATTCACTGAGCTTCCTTCTCTTTATGTTCCCCCCTGCAGCCAAGGCCAGGCACAGGAGTACCCATTGCACATCCCCTGTGTCCTCAACCAAGCACAAGACTCTTCAGAGCTCTTTCTCCAGCAGCTGCTGAATGCAGAGATCCCTTTATAACCTCGTATCTCTCACACAGGGGTGGCATGCAGGATAGGTAAATTGAAACCCTGCTCTGAAACCCTGAAGTGTGATGCTCAGTGGTGAGCTCAGCTGGGAAGCTCAGCACATTTGGGTCCTGTTCTCCCCTCTAGTGCTGGACTTATTCATCTGGAGGTGGACCTTCTTTTAATTAAGCCCCTGGCTCCCAGTGCCCCATTGAGCCCTTTCTCTTCTGCTGTTTCAGACATAGCAGTGGGAACTGCTGGGGGGAAAAGAACTTCAGGCCGCAGGCTGTTTTCCCTTGTGACAGAGGAGATGCGGCGTTTATTACCTCTTTCCCTGAGAAAACACGATTCCCCAGGGTGACCACACTCTGACACTGTCCCGCTGTTACAACGATGGCTGACAGATGCTCTTTCAGCTCTTGGGCAGTATCCAGGCCATTTTGGTAGTGCGATACATCAGAACAAGGAGACATGCACGTCAAGGAGAGCTGTCTGGGGAAGGCGTCAGTGTTTGGAAAGAGGGTGTTTCCCTGGGCACCACCTCAGAGATGTCTGTCGTGTATTTTGGATTTAATCAAGGTGCCACTGGCAGCACTGATGTAGACCAAGTCTCAGCATGCTAAGTTCAAAAACCACATCTCTACATAGGGCATCCACGTTTGAATGCATGGGCATCTGCTGATTTACCTCCAAACCAGAGAGAATGGTGCCTGCTATTTCTTCCTGCCACAGGAGACATTATGAAGTCTGCAAATAGCCTTTGCATAGAGCGTGCAGTGAGTATGCTCTGAACATCAGTTCTGTGGTTCTCAGCTTGGGGGTGTCAGCATGGTGGTGCTCCTGAAAGCATGGCTCCACAGATGCCCTGCTCTCAAACACACACAGGCAGAGGGGATATGCCCATCTGGCACAGGCGTCAGCCAGATGGCAGCATGCCTTTGACTGAGAGGAAAGGAATGCAGCATCTCCTGGTGACTGGGAAAGCTTGAGTGGTTTTGCACATAGGAAGCTGCTTTAAATGTGTTTCCTCCCACCGCCTGGCCTTTTGTTTTTCAGCCATACTTGATGCCGCCGTTGGAAAGCTGAACTCCCCAAAAATGAACTTCCTCTCCTACTATAAACTGACCCTCGGGGGTTGCTATAGTGACTGCAGAGCAGCCAGTGAGCTGTGTAAACACTCCCTCCCGCTTCCCATCACACTGTGCCCGAGTCCCAGCCGCGGGATGTGTGCAGCAACCTGGATTATGCAGGCAGTTGTGAAATGCAAACCCAACAATTTCTGTGCTTCCTCCCGCTTCCCCTGCGGGAAGGCAAACACAGCAGGCTGGTAGCAGGCACCAACATGCCTGTCCCTGACGAATTCGGGCACACGGTGAGGTACTGCAGAAAGCAAACCCAGTCATTCACCTGGGGGGCTTGAGCAAGATGTAGAAATGCATGGTGCAACTGGATCCTCTGCAACATTCAATTCCCCTCGCCTCGCTAACTGTTGAGTTTCCAGCTGTGTGGGATGAGCAGTTTGGTACACACACACTCACAGCTCCTCCAGCGTAATTAATTGGAACAATCAAACAAGTGTGAAATCCGTCGGTTTCGGGGTTCCCTGATGCTCACTTTGATGTCAGCTTTTCCTCTTGGATTTTCTTTTTATTTCTTTTTTAATGCTTGTCTTTAAAGTCTATAGCTGACTCTCTGAGTCACTTCCCAAGTGCTGGTGCTTGTGTATGACTGTATCCATCCCCACAAAACCAGGTCAGGTGTTTCAGCAGCAGTAGCCTGGGCAACACACTGAAGCACCCAGGGAGGTGTTTCCCAAGTAAAGTGGGGTATGCATCCCCTAGGGCTACTGCAGATGTTCTTCTAAAACAGCAGGTACTCCTTAGCCAGGAATTTTGTGAGAGGTGAGGGAAACCACCCTGCCAGGAGGAGGCAATCAGCTCTGCTCCCACCTCCTCTGATTTCCAGCACCACCAGACCTTCAAACTAACACAGCCATCAACCTTGTCTCATTAATGAGACCTCCCCTTCCCTCTCCCCATGCCTGCAGCCAGGTCTGGCACAGGCAAGCAGAAGGGCCTAGGCTCCAAGCTGCTGCACTGAGATGCACCTTGACATGGTGTGAGTCAGGTCTTCAAGAGCTAAGACTGCCATCCCAGCACAATAGACATGTGCCTGCCTCTAAAAGTGTAAAGCACATCATCTCCAAGGTCTGTAAAATGATGTCCTGGCTCCATGCTGTCAGGAGGGCCCATTCAGAAGTGTCAGACACCCTGTGAAATGCCCTGTGATATGCCCTGTGATGACAGCTGCCAATACACATTTTTGGTTTACTATTAAGAGACTTCCTGGCATGAGGTTGGAGGACCTGTGTCGTCCTGTCTTTATACGCCTGGGTACCACTGACCATGCTGTTTCATAGTACCTTGGATCAGGCAGCTGGCTATACAGGTTGTCTGCATAGGGCTGACTGAGTGTTCCTTGAATTTCCATCCTTTCTGGTGCACCTCAGAGCATGCACAACCTCTGTGGGCAAGGACACTGGCAGAGGTGGGAGCGAAGATTGTGCTTGTCTGTAATCCTAAACATGTCCCAGTAATCCCAGCCTATGACTCAGAGCTGGGGGGATGCAGAGGGTCAGTGTCACCCGCTCATCCACCACAGTGAGTCATTGCATTCCAAGAGAAAAGGAGCCTTAAAGCCTCACTCTGACCACTGTGAATGATGGCAACAGGACGCATTGCCCAAAGTGTAGTAAATCAAAGGTGATTCTGTTATGCAATACATTACAATACCTGGTCCCTATAGTGTCTCACTTAACAGATGGCAGGAGCTGAGTCTGATTAAACAGGGTTTTCCCAATCACTTGCAGAGATAACTGAGAGGCAGGCAAAAGCGTAAAGTGACACATAGCCTGGAGTGCCTTCTGGATCTTTGTGGGTTTCTCCACAATTCAACGCGCTTTCCTTGATACAGCATTCAAACATAGATCAGATGAACTAGTTGGAGTGAGTTCATGGTCTTTCCTGTGCCTATCAAAGATGCTGCTGGACTCTCCACTGCTAGCTCTGACACTGACTCAGCCTCAAGCAGTGCTGCAAGCCTGCCTGCGCTTGATGCAGAAAACCTGGTGAAACCAGTAAGGCAGTAAAGACATTGATGCTCCCTTTTTCCCTGAAATTCCCATCACAGAAATAATCAGCCTGCAAATCTCTTATTCATGTAGGGTCTTAGAAAGTTGAAGTGGGTCACACGCATCTGTGAGTAGCTGGGGGGAAGGGAGGAAGGGGGAAGGAGGACAGGCAAAGCAGATCTGCTTTGGCAACTCTGGGTGCTCAAAGATTGCAGATGAGGCAGATGAGCTTTTGGTTTTCTTCACAAGAAATCTTAATCCCTGATGGGGAATGGTACAGGCTCAAATGATGAGGCATCCGAATAATGTCCACAGAAGTAGTTACAACCTGAATGCTTTACAAGTTACTGAAATGCCTGCAAATCTCAAGAGTCGGGGGGTCTTTAGTGCTCTTTTTGATAATTCCGCTTGGGAGGCCAAACCTGGAGGCCCTACAGAAAACAGCACCAGTTAGGTCTCCAAGCCCAGCTCCCCAGCATCCAGGCTGCATCTCAGTAGAACATCTGATGGGGCATGGAAGCACAAGTAGGCACTGCCTGATTTTACCTGCGGTCTTGGTGTGAACTTGGCGTGTGCTAAGGAAGCCTAAAGGAAGACAGTGCAAGGGAGCTTTCAAGCCTTTTCTGACTCTGGCTCTGATTCAGCTGCAAATGGTCCAGGGATGCCCTTTCCAGATGTGGACTGACACCATGGCTGTCCAGGGAAGCTGGGGGAGGGAAGGGACAGGGGGCATGGTTATTCAGCTTAAAAATGAGGGGAGGTTTGTGAGGGTTCTGCAAGGTCTCCCTCCTGCAGGGAGCGTGTTTTTAGAGGTGCCTCTGGCTGTGGATTGCGAGTGGCTGGTCGGCACTGCGGTGAGCTGCTGCTGCCTTGCAAAGCCGCAGCGGCATTGTGAGGCTGCAGACGTGCAGAACAGCTCACGCCAAGGCTGTGCGCTCACAGGTGATCTCTTGGTCTGTACATTTTCCAGTGGAGCTGGCAGCAGCTCCTGCGGTGTGCATGCTTCGTTGGCTATCCAAAGAAGGAATGGGGCGGGCGTTGATCCAGCTGAGGCGGTTTCAAGGAGGGAAGGCAGGAAGGAAAATTACCAACTTTGACATATGTAGCTCCCTGCAGGTCTCTCTTATTGTAGCCTGGCGGGATGTCAGGGTGCACAGACACGACCCAGAGCTGTAGCACCCTATGGCTGCTTTGCCTCCCTTCCCACCCCTTTCACACAGGCAGCAGTGACAAGCCCATTTTTGGCATACCAGGAAATCCTGGTTCTCGCTGTTATCAAGGAGGGAGAGCGCAGTTATACAACTTCGAGCTGCCATCAGTGGGACTCACAGGAGGGAGGGGGGGAATAGTTCGCTTGGAAAGGAATGCTGCAGTGTAGGGCAGTGGTTTTGACATGCTGGAGTGAAACTTGGCATAGGGGAACAGAGGGAATTCATTCGCCCAGTTGACGTGGCACTTGAGCAAGAGATTAAATGAAATGGCAGTGGAAATCTTGAAAGATCATAAGAGGCGGAAAGTTAGCATGAGGCATGTGTCTGCAGCCCTTAACACAGGTTTCATCATTCTGGGTGTCCGCAGCTTTCTAACAACTATTACTTATCTGACTCTCTCACCCTTTTTTCCTGCCAGCACACATGAGAAGCCAACTGTGTGCATAGTCCTACCCAGGACAGGGCCTCCAACTTGACAAGAAGAAATGAAGACCCAGGGTTCAGCGGCCTGAAGTGTTTGTCAGCCATCTGCGATGGCAGAAACCTACTTACTTTTCTGAGCATATTTATCTACTCCAGTGTGCCAGGAAGAACGTAGCGTGGCATAGCAGCCACGCACAACGATGGCAAATATTTGTTCCTGGTAAAAATTTGCTTGCCACATGTCTTCATTTGCAGTAGATCTCCTGTCTTAGAGCAGATGGGGAGGGGCCTGGAGTGTTCTGAAATGCCACTCATTAATGACTGAGACTTAAAGAGAGCACTTATGTGGAAAGGCTGGGAGAAATACACATGTGCACCAAGAAGCTTTAGGTGTACATTGGATTAACACCTTTCGTTCTCCCCCCCACTTTCCCAACAAGTCCCTGCCAAGGGCTTGACATCTAAACAAAACATGTTAAACCTTTGTCTTGGTAGATTATTTCTTCTGGGGCAAGTTCCCCATCGCTCTCTTTCACGGTGTGCTTTCAGCCGTTGTTTTTGCAGTCTGTCAGCACAACCTTGAGAAAAAGGACTTTGGCTGAGAGCTGAACACACAGTACCAGCTGTACTGATTTCCACCTCCTGGTATGTAGCAGTGGACTTTCACACTGTGCCTTCTTTGCCTCCCCCAGGCTGAAATCTCTCACCAAGGCTTCTGCTCTTCTGCGTGCCTGAATCAACTCAGCCACAAGAAGCATCAGGTTTAGGTTCTCGCAGCCCCACTGTTAGGATGGGAGCCTCTTGTCAGGGTGCAGACAGCCACGTGGGATGAGGGGCTGAAGGCATCAGAGGAATGCTGATGTTCCAACAAACTTTGGGATGAGCAAGGGAAGCTGGAATGCACAAGTGGATCAGGGAAGAGGAGGAAGTGAGCGGAAAAGGGAGACACCGTTTGATAGATGGCATGGAGAGCAAAAGGGCAGCGTGAAATCACGGAGGGGATGGGCAGGATCTGAAGAATAAGGCAATAAAAGATGAGGGAGTTTTATAAGTGTCTAACTCTCCTGGGAGCTAGTAAGAAATCACACATATCCCCCTCCATCGCTGACTTAGACTGTAATTTGAGAAGAAGAAAACCTCAAGAGATTTCAGTGACTACCTTTTTCTGTTGTGGAATCAGGTTCTTGCACTATGAGGTGTTTTTTTCTTCGCATTCCTCTGGTTATAGTGGTGAAGTAGATTAAAACCAAAAGCACCATATTTTGCACTTTGCCACATGCTTTGTTGCCTTGTCCTTTTCTCCTTTCTTCTGCTCTTGCATGGAGGGGCTCAAAGTCTTCTCAGACTTCTCCTCCTTAGCAGCAGTTTTACACTGACCTCATCACCTGCATAGGGCAGTGTTGTTACCTGGCAGTTATGATGCTCTTAAACAAGGGTTTATGAGAGACACAGGTCCTTTGTGTGAATAGAAGGAAACAGGATGAAGAAATTGAGTAATGCCAGAATAGCAGCATGCCTGTAACAAAGGCTTGGAAGGCTGATGAGGGAAGGGGGATGCTACAGCCTCCTCCTCAAACATTCTCTGGGCACTGGGACATGATCTGGAAAGTCCTCATTGTCCTAGTGTCACTCAGCTGTAAAGCCTCCTCATCCCATCATGTGGCCTGCAGATACTGGTGACCATCGACTTTTCTCACCTACTTTGCCTCTGCATGTCTCAGAAAAGGCTGTCAAACTGTATTTCTACCCTCTCTCCCCTCTTGCTACTGTTTGTCTTTCTAAAACGTACCGAGCACACCTATTTTCTTTGGCAGTGTGTTGATGAACTTCTATTTGTATCCCAGGGGACTTACAAGAATTAGGGTCAGCTTGACATGAGTGGTGTACTGTACAGAGATATTTACAGCTGCTTGCAATGCTTGTGTTGAGTATGAGACCAGAAGCAATTAGGATCCAGGCCAGTGCCTTCAGTGAATAATAGTCTTGGTTACTTGGAAATATCAGATGGCTTCAGCTTTATGCAGTTGCTATGAGGAAAAAAAGTTAGGTAAACAAAGAAAAAGAATAAGAGGAGGGAGTGGTGGTTTTTTATTGGCATAGTCAAGAAGGGCAGTCAAAAAGAGAGAAAGAAACTAGAAAACAATACCCTGGGTCTTCTCTTGCAGCCCACAGCACAGAACAAACATTTTCTTTGCGTGCCTTGATGTTCAGTATCCTTGTCCATGGGCACTTTTGGTTCCTGTCCCTCAGAGTGCCCCTGAAGGCCACTTTTGCTATTTGGGTGCTTCACTGTTAAGATTTGTTTCTAATGCCTAACATACTATCTCCATCACCTTGCTGTCCTGGGACCTTATCCCTCCACATCTCATAGCCTCCATGGCAGCTGACAGTACTCAAAAGCGTGTTCCTGGGATCAGCATTCAGCAGTTGTCTCTCTTTTGTGAGGTGTGTCTGAATAGTCCACTTGGCTTCCTCTGGGGAATTGAAGATGGGAGATCCTGAGATGGAAAGGGAGATTGTTTCTGGAGGTTTTATGGATCTGCTACACTGCCTGTTGCATAGATATCTTCCACTACTATAGATAATGGAGGAACACTTTCAGATTCCTGGAAATATTTTATCTTTCCTTGGATAAATAAGATAACCTGAGGGAACCAATCATGCCCTGTTTCTTGGTGCCTAGCTGTGCAAACAGGTGCTCAACCACCTTTGCCAGACTGGTCTCAGAGACTGCAGTCTTTTATACTTCTGACTGGCAGTGTGGGTCCTGCATGGACCCAGAAGCCGTGCAAGTAGCTCCTGTGAGTCAGGGTCCTCCATCTGGAGTTTGGAGCTCATCCCTCTTTTCTGGTGCAGTCTAGCCCTGAGCACAAAGGTGGGCACAAGCCTTCCTCAGCACACCGCTGTTCAGAAATAACGTGAGCCTGTTTTGCCACCCTGCAAGAAGACCTCTGAGAGCTCTGAGGTGAGGCAGGAATTATCCTCCTCACAGCTTGTTTTCCCTGCCTGCAGCAGGGGTTGCCTCCTCTCACAGCATTCCCCGCAGTGGCCTGTGTTTCTCTCTGGAGATGCAGCCAGTAATGAGATCAAGATGGTGGGACAGCCTTTTAGCAACCCTTTGGACTGCTGTAGCAAAGGAGGAGGGCTGTCAGTACACCCATCAGTGGGACAAGGTTGGGGTAGTCTTGCCTTCGAGCAGCGATGGAGCTGGTCCTTCCAGGGCACTGTACTCTTGCTTGTGATGACACCAAAAAAGCCTTGGCTCCTTGCAGGGTGCTGGCACACATGGCTCACTAGAGCACTGGCAAGTTTTTAAGCATTTGTCAGATGGGAACAGTGGTGGAGAAAAGAAAAGTGAAACCAGATGTTGTTCCTTACAGTTGCTTCATATTCATATGGGGGGGGGGGAAGAGAGGCCATAAAAATGTCATAACCCTTGATCTCTGAGGCTCAGCATTACGCTCTGCAAAAGCCAGTGCTGTAAATCCGCATCTCTGCCTTGGCAGCAGTGGGTCCTGATGGGGAGATACCCTTGTGATAGCTGGGGGGAGGGTGGGCAGGGCCTTTGCGTTTTTTCAGCACAGACTGGAGGAAAAAGCCTTTGGAAGTCAGCACTAATAGGCTTCTTTTATGGAATCAGTTATTTTTTCAGATTTCTCTGGGGATGCATCAGTGCTGAGTCCTGAGGCTGACCGGCAGGCTTAGAAATTTGGGATGTGTCTGCACTGCAATCAATCTATCCTGCAGGCTGTGCCGATGGAGTGGAGTTAACTTTATCTTCCCCAGTCCAGGCTCGTCTGTCAGCACAGACAGGGGAGCACAGTGCTGGGGTGAGGATTCATCAATGAAGAATTCACCTAACTTTCCTGGTGGGCTTCTACAGCCCTTGCTGCTCTGCACTGCTGCAGCTACACAGCTCCCTGTCACCTCGGCACCCAGCCTGGGTACCAGTGCAGTGCAGTGCAGTGCAGTGCCAGCAGCTGTGTAGAAGCATTTCTGGTTGGAGGCTCTGGCTGGCACTACAGGAGAGCTGCTAGATGACTCCAGTCATCTCCTTTTATACATCAGTGAGGCTACTTGTTGTAGTCAGAAAGCAACCTTGAGGAGTGCCCGGCAGCCCCGTTCCAGGGAAATGTGCACTTGGGTGAATGCAGAGATGGAGAAGACGAAATGAAAGTTGTGTATACACATGCCTGGAGCCAAACAAGGATTTAAACAGAAAGCAGCTAGGCCTTTTCTGCCCTGTGCAACAAGGACTGTGACAACCAGATATGTTTTCTTGATATTTTATGTTATTTCCTTGCTCAGTTTCTGCCTACACATCAGCAGCGAAGGAAGGCTTTCCCTAATCTGATGCAGACTGTGTAGGCCCGCATCTGCCTTGTAGGGGTTGAGGTGGGAGGTGACTTTAGCTGCCAGCCCAGATTCTGAATCTGAATTTCCCTGCAAGCTCAAAAGTGACTAGGTTTAGCCCAGTTTTTTTGGGGGTAAGCTGTGTTACCTCCCATAGGATTTAGGTAGTTTGCTGGGCTTGGCAATGTATAGTTACAGCGCTACTTGCACTAATGGGTGAACAGGAACAAGAACAGTATGGAAGGTGGAGGGTGTATGAAGAGAGCAGTGGGCATGATCTCTGAAGATTTCATTTTGGATCTCAATTCAGCCAAAGACCCCTGTGGTTTCTGTAGTCAAATCATGTAAACCAGGTTTTGGAACCATCTGCACTTGGTAGTCTCTGCTGAGACTACCTGAGATTGCACACTGCTCAGGTGTTATGACAGCATAGCCCAATAGGTTGGGATAATTTTAAAAAGTATTCCTGTAAAATAATTTAATGGAAGGACTGCAACATGTTTTACTCACAAAGTGACCAGAAGTTTGTTCTCCTTGCAACAGGAATTGCAGACATTTTAACTCACTGCTTGATTTCTCCATCGTCACACCAAGTGATGGAAAGTTGGAGACACTTGCAAGCTGTCTGGCATTGTCATCATACTACTTCTGTGAACACTGGCACCCTGGGCATCCTAGTGTGCTGCGGCTATCAAAAATAGATTATTCTGTACACAACTGTGCTTACACCAATTTGGTATTGACTGGGATGTTCTCAGACAGACGCAGTTCTTCTGGTCCTTCATCACTGCCCCAGTTTTCTAGACCTCTGTTTATCTCATGCCTTTCTTCTGGACTCTTTCCAGTTGGTTGGTGTTGATGTGTTGTGTCGAAAACCAGAGAGCAGTCCAGCTCCAGCCTGGATAGCCCTGGGTGGAAGGATTACTTCACTTGTCCCTAGGGCTTTTCTCCTGTTTATAGATCCAGCATGTTGTTTGCCTTTTTCCCAACGGTGTTGCCCTGTTGACTGACATTCAGCACATGACCCCGATCCTTCCCTGCAGAATGTGTACTGAGATGGTGGCATCTCCATCCTGGATCTGGGAACTGATGTATTTCTCCCACTGTATAGTTCCTAATGCTTGGCCTACTAAAAATCCACTTTGTGACCACTTCTTCAGTTTTCCTGTGGCTGATGGAAAAGAACTTTAATGATTGGCTCAGATGGTTGATTAATGCTCATCTGGGGAAGGCTGGCTTGGGTGATGGAGCAGTGGCAGGCTAGAGCACTGGGAGACAGAGGCAGATGTTACAGGCAAGATTGAAATGTAGTGGCTGATGTTACAGTTCTCAGTGGTGAGAATACTAGTTAGGTCTATCAAAAAATGGGTGTTGCTGACCAGCTTTAGAAGTAATTACAAAAGATTGCCTGGTTGTAGAAATGAACGTAAGAATGGTTTTGCATCTCTCTTTGAGTTAGGGAGTTAGTAATAGCCAGAGGGTGAGGATTTCATCTGCATACCTATTATCTCCTGGATTTTTGCAAAATGACTGAAAACTTCAGCCAGTTTGCGAAATGACTGGTTTCACAATACTAGAACATAACATATGGCTACTGTGTCTGAAGCAGAGCAGTAACTCAACAGCACCTTTAGTCACTGAGAGATGAAACTTGTCTGAAGAGAGAGGAGTCTGCTCCCTCTGTCAGATGCCCCACTTGCAGCTGAGCACTTTGAAGGCATTAGAAAGGACAGAGTGGCCTTTACACTTCTGTTAACCTGGAAACTCCCCTAGTACTGCATGATTTTTGCTGTTGTCAAAGAACTCTTCCCCTTGCACCCAGCTGCTTCTCCCTGCTTCTTTTGCTTTAGTTCAGCACAGCAGAACTTCTCCAGCATTAAAAAACACTCCTTCTGCCATGCAAGTGTTGGGAGAGGAGGGTGACTGCTGGGCAACTGATGAGTTGGGGCAAAACGGTGTTGGGAAAGAGAGTACAATGTTCTTTTGCATTTATGGAAAGTGATATATTACTGTAGACCACAGTAATCCAGGGTCTGCTCTTAGCTACTTCACAATCAGCAAACAGGCCCCACTTGTGCTGCACCGACCATTTGTGCAGCTGTGGTAGGGCACGAGGATGTCAATTAATCTTGATTTGTGCTGTAGGATTACTTCATATGAGAGGAAATTTATCATCAGCTTTGGTTGCAGTGTATGTACATGGACATCATGCTACCTTTGCAGGGAAAGAACGGGCTTCTGCTGTGCCAGGAAAGCCACTGGTCCTTGCTGGAACTTCCTGGCAAATTCCTCCACTTCTCGGGATCCCAAATTCAGTCTAAAAGATGGAGCAATCAGCACACAGTACAAAACGTTTTGCAAACTTTGCCCAGTCTGTCCCTGTGTCACACCCATTTTAGGGAAAAGAAAATTAAGGCTTTTGCTCAGACACGTAAACAGTTGTAATGATTATCTGCAGGGAAGCTCAAACTGTGAGATGCAGGGTAAACAGAATCAGGTGCAGCCCTGGTTCTGCATCACTCACCACAAAGCCTGCTTAAGCCTCCACAAGATATAGGCAAGCACACCGTCCAAACCTAGACATTTCTTGTCTCTTGATATTCCTTCTGCCACTATCCTGAAGCAGAGAAAAATTAATTTACCTCCAAAACTGCAAGGCTCAGAGTAATAAATACAGAGCAAACCACAGATGTGGTATTCTTCTTACTGGCTTCTTTTGCAAGGTGATGTTTGTGCAGAAGAACGGAGCTCTTGTCTCCGAGGTGTGATGAAAAAACATGGAATCACCTGACTTGTGACAAAACCATGACACCTGCTGAACTGTTTGTCAGTCTGGTGCCCAAGTGTCCCTGTTCTTTACCCAGCATATCAGTCCCTGTTGCATGAAGCCACGTTGCCATGTTCCCCAGGGACCAGGCTGCTCCGAAATGGGTGCAAGACAGCACATGCTAGCTGATGTACTCAGTACAGGTCAAAGCAGGGAAGAGCAGCAAGGACTTCAGCAAAAAACAGTTCAGGGACCTAGAGAACTGGCTGCCTTTGTGAGCTGGGGCTGAAGTCCTCGCTGCTATGCCTCTGCCGTACTTGCTCCCTGCCTGACCCCACTCGACTGCAGCTAGCTCAAGTATGCCAGCCATGCTGATTGTGGAGATCACTGTGTGCAAGCCAGAGGAGAAAATAGCTGGGCAGATGGTGCTATATTAAGGAGAGCATCTCAGAATTGTCTGCTGGGATTCTCCAGGGGCAAGGGACCATCTTGGCCTCACTTGCTCTCTGCCTTCCCAGTGCCTCCTCCTTTTCTACCCCTTTTCTCCCTCATAGACACTCCCTTGCTGAGGATGCTGTGGGGTGATGCATGACCCAAGGGGTGTTACCTCCAGCTGGAATCTGGGGGAAGACGAAACCTGGTTATACAAAACCTGTGCCACATGCATGCTCAAGCAAGCCGGAGGCCCCTCATTCCCATGCCCCGGTCCAGCTCCCTGCTCTGCCACAGGACCCAGGGCAGGACCAAAGAGGCAATTTTCTGCAGGGATGGGCTGGCACGGGTGAGGGAGTGCCCCCTAATCTTCCCTGTCAGCAATCAGCTTTTTTCTCTTCAGACTCCATGGGGGAAGGACTTGCAGCAGCATGTTTTTCATCTTCCTCTCCCAGCCTCATCTCCTCTCCTTTCCCCACTCCCACCACTCCCAGCCAGTACCAGCCCTGCTCCTCACCCTTGCCAGTTGTCTCTGCCTCCCTCCCAGCGCTCCCCTCCGGTTCCCAGCTAAGCTCCAGCGAGCAGGGCAGCAGGCAGGGGCCGGAGCGGAGGACAGGGACAAGACACAGCTGCCGGCTGCTCTTAGCAGCTCTGAGAGTGGCCCCTAGTGACCAGCAGCAGCGCGGGCTGGGCACGGGCGGCTGCATGGCAGGACGGGGGGCACTGATGTCCCCTCGGGAGGTCAGTGCACACTCACCCGGGGTCACTCTTTGTAAACAACCGAGAGCCATCCAGTATGGAAAACAAATGGGAGAAGAAAAACACTTGGGTTGATGATGCCATTGAAGGGCCTGAAGATTTGTGGCTTTGCACTATTACCCTTAAACTTTTTTGGTGGCACTAGGACTATTCCCTAGTGCAGAGAGGTCTCACAAGCGAGCTGGGCAGAAGTTCCCTTGCCCCATCCTCTCTCTTCCCCATCTTTGCTGGAAAACAGAGTCCAGGTGTTATGTGACTTTTCCAGCCCTTCAAAACATCCTAATGGATAGTATGAAGACCGTAGCTGAAAGCACTTGGAACGGTCATCCTCCTTTATCTGTGCAGGCATCTGGTGTTTGGGGGGCTCAGAAAGGAACAGAGCTGCCTGGTCAGATGTGATATGAGCTCCAGTGCAGTATATCTGGGCTGTGCCTAGGATCCCTAGAAGGTCACCCCAGAAAAATGGGGTGCAGAGAAGCCCTGGAATTGCTCTAAATAATGAATGTTCAGGTTTCTACATGTACAGAGAGAAAACTGGCTCCCTTCACCAGTTACAGTCTGGAAGGATCAAAGATGGAAATACTGGGGTTGAATAGAGTAAGTGCCAAAAGGGATGCTGGAAGATGAAGAAGCACAGCAGCCGCACGGGAACAGTCATGCAGTCACTCAGAGACACTGGCATGTGGGACAGTGGCCATCATTTTCTCTTTATAGCACACATCTTACTTTGTTAGCTCTTCTGTTGTAAGAATAATTTTACTGCCTGTGAATGGTTTTTGTGACACACCTTTTCCACACAGCCCTTTCACAATGTTTTTTCCATATTAAACTTGACAGGTTTTTAAGTGCAAGATTGCCACAGAAAAAAGAATTTTGATCTTTTCTAGCTCTAAACATTTACAAAATCTTGTCCACAGCATTGCTCCCAAATAATTTCTCCTGGTTGTTAAAATATGATGCTTCTCTGTTTACATAATGTGCTTCTTCATATCACTGTTACCAAGTGCTATTTTGTCCCTGAACATCGTGGTCCTCTCAGGACCCAGTCTGTTATTTAAGATGACTCTGTGTCTGTGAGGAAAGAGGCAGGTGAGGTCGCTGGCTTCCTGGTGTAAAGTGCCTGTGCTTGAGAGGGGGAAATAGTAATTCTGTTGTAGAAAGCGATGTGACATGCCATCTGCACAATGCAGGGCAGTTATGGTCATTCACGTTCAAAAAAGATTGATTCACGCTGGAACAGGTGCAAAAAAAGGCAGCAGGAGGAGTAAGGCATCGAAGAGCTGAGGTTATAAAAGTAGACTAAAAGACCTTGGCTTATTTAGTCCAGCACCACGAAGGCTGAGAGAGGGATACGATCGCTCTCTATAAATACATCCTGGAGGTTAATGCTAAGGAGGAAGAGGAGCTATTTCAGTTAAAGGACAATGCTGACACAAAAGCAAATAGGCATCATAAACCTGGCATGCAGAAACCAAGGTGGGAAGTTAGATGTCAGGCCGAGGACAGGGTGAGGGCAAGGGTCTCAGGATGCACTGGTTTGGCTACCTGTGCATGCAGGCTGGGCATGCAGTGAGCTGTCTGATGCCTGAGGCTGGCACTGCCTTCCCTGGGCTTGCGGGGCTGTGGGACAGGCCACTACCACCCATGGCTGCCCCACTGCTGGGAGTGAGCAGTGCTGATCTCCACACAGAGATTTCACCAGCCCGTCAGTTACAATGGCCATAATAGCCTCAGTTTGCCTGCCTGGAGAGGGAAGAGGTTCCACTGGGACAGGGCGCACTGGCACCCACTTTACTTTGTTGTTGGGGGAGGAGAGGTTTCCTTGTAATGGCTTCCAAGGGGTATTTTGGGGTATGGAAGGAGGTGGCTGGCCCAACCTGCTGTTGTCTGTAGGGCCAGGGCCTGGGAGCACAGCCAGCTCCCCAGGGCTGGTGCTGCAGCAGTGCAGGACATCCCCATGAGGCCATGGACATTCTGTTCCTGGCACAGAGCGTGGTCTGCTGCTGGAGTTAGCCCATGGCTGGGAAGCTCTCTCTGGATGCTCTGTCACTTGAAATCCCTCGTATCATGTTGTGCTTCAAATCTCTGACTTGGGCTTAAGATCTTGCTGCCTAAAAATGTTGGCAACGAGTGTGCAGGAGTGAGCTGCTCTCGGTGATGTGAGCCAAGTGGCTGCTGGCATGACAGTCCAGTTTTATTTCCACCCCACACCATACGCTCTCTGAGAGACTTCACCTTCCCATCGGTGGGATGGAGAGGAGCTGCCAGTGGAACTGTGCCTCCTGCTGAAACACGCTTGGCCAGGGCAGGAGTCCTGCCTTTCCCACCTGGAAAGATGCTGCTGCTGGTTCTGGGAATGCTCTACTGATCCAGTGCTCAGAGCACACACAACCTTCAGTGGCCAGGCCACCCACCTGGGGACCAGGTGACATAAAAAGCAATGGAGGCCATACCTAGCCAGTAGGGTTAGCCTTTGTTGCTCCTTGCAAAACAAATAACATTATGGTCACAAGTATCCCAGCTCATGTGTTTTTGGACTTCCCCACCTTTTCTATTTTCATTGCTCTCATTGCTTGAGGGCAGCCCATGGGATGAATATTTCACTCCAGACTTCCATTCAGCTGTAAAGTCAGGATGCTTGCCAGAAACGTAATTCTTTCTTATATCTCCAGGATAATAGCTGGGCAGGATGGCTGCTGGCTCATTCAGGGCGAGACATTACAACACTTTGATTCCTGGCATAGGATGGTATGTGGCTGTACTGCCTGTGGGTAGGTGCTTGGCTAACAGGGTTTCTTTACGGAGACACTTCTTTTCCTTTCTTTTTTTTTTTTTTTTTTCCCCCTATTGAATAACTTCTCTTGCTTTTCCCAGGGAGTTCTCCTGGTTGGAACATCCTGTATCAGAAAAGGGACCCGTCCATGCGTGTGTTAGATACCTGCTGCCCTCTAATGGCTGCCTGTCCCCGCGAGCCTTGCTTGGGACAGCGCAGGTTTTGTGCATTCAGGGAAAGAAATCTGCTTAGCTCAGAGGTTTTTCCAGCGATTTCGTAGTATGAGACCAGTCTCTGGAGAGAGAGTGTGGAGAGATCTCTTCGTTACTTTTCACTCTATAACGTGCCTCTTCTTTTTCCCTGCACTCAGTGCGAACCCCATCATTTGCTCCATGCCTTTGCCACATTCCACCCTGCTTTGATTCCTGTCGGTGAAGTACTTGCCATTCCTAACAGCTTTAGATGCAGTTTAGAAGATGGACAAAGAATAACAACAGCACAATCCTTGAACTCCATGAGCTTTCTGCAGACCATAGGAGACCTGCAGAACATAGTCAGAGAGACAGTGCTCTGGACTTCTCGTACACTTGGAGAGGGTTCAGACAGCATTATTTGTGAAATGCTTTGCTGTGGTAACGAAGACACATAGTGTCAGCTTCTGCTAGCTCACTACCAGACATGTGATAATGTCTGCTCTGTTCTGAGAAAGCTGTCGGTGCGCTGCCTGCCTTGTTGACTTAGAGGGATTGCATTTCTTACCAAGTGAGGACCATGCAGTTCCCTGCTGAACGACTTGCTGCTGCTTATCTGCAGGCAAGGTACTCTTGGGAGCATTTCCTGAACCAGTACAGGCTCCCTGGAAAGCCTGGTGCTTGTAGAGTGTTGGGGAATTTTCTCCCCAAAACCAAAATCTTTTAGACTGTATGGAAGTACATGGCTGTATTGGAGCAGCACAAGGGAAGCAGTAAGATATCTGGAAGGAATTTTGCAGATGAGTTAATAATGAGTATGAAGAATGGTACCGACACAGCCTGCATCTCTTTGCCAAGGAATCTAGCATCCTACTGAGGACTGGAGGCTGTAAGTGACAGGGGAAAATGGAAGATGAATTGCAGTTAAGCAGAAAAACAAGCACTCTGAGCCATCTTGCAGGAAAGTTCCAGGCTGAAACCTAACTTCATTCACAGCTTTCTCCCTCTTTTAACTACTTTAGATAATTTTGCTAACAATCTCAATGAGAACACAGGATCACAACTGTTGTTTCATCACAGTTAGCCAGCC
This sequence comes from Pezoporus wallicus, assembly GCF_028554395.1. Classification (NCBI taxonomy): domain Eukaryota; kingdom Metazoa; phylum Chordata; class Aves; order Psittaciformes; family Psittacidae; genus Pezoporus; species Pezoporus wallicus. The sequence continues at coordinate 2,157,839 of NW_026636248.1, forward strand.
TCGGTGAAACTTCAATGAAAACAGCAAGGCTGCAATCTTTGATGTTCCCTCTTCTATCCAGCCTGGACAGAATGATTTTTGTGCTTTATTTATGAAATGTATTTTAAATCTGAGTTTGTACATTCTGGAAGGTGGGGGGTGGAAGCCTGACTTCATTCAAATCAGTGGGAGTTTTGCTGTGATTTGCATGGGCCAGAATTTCATCCTTGTTTATGTAGTTTTGCAGCCAGGCTGAAGAACTATTAGGATGCCTGGGCCAGAAAAAGAAACCTTGGGCCAGAAAAAGAAACCTTGAATCGTAACACTGCATGCAAACCGTTGGGGTAAAACTGCTGGGAAAGTCCCAAGGAAATTGAACTGGCATAAAAGTCATGTGTTTAGCTGGCCATGTTTTATACGGGTTTTTTGTGCTCTCCATCTCCTCTCTCGCTGCCTGAGCTGCGAATGATGTGCTACAGAGCAACCTGATCTGCAGAGAGCTGCAATTCTGACACGTAGCCATCTGCGATGCCTTCACCGACGGGGGAATGACGGGTAGCTTTTCGAGATCAGATAATAGGAGGGTGCAAGACAACCAGAAGTCTGAACATACTTAGTAAGCAATGTTCCTGACTAATGTAGGCAGCAGTCAGTTTAATAGCAATCCACACTAGGTAGCCAAAGCGCTACGGGATGTGCTTGGATCAGGTTTGGGCATGCATCAGGTTAAAAAACTGCTCTGTTAGATGGATAGCTTTTTCTAAGCTGCCATTATAGGTCAGTGCAATATGCTGAACTAGGAACCACGTGTGAAAAGGATTTCTAGGTCACATCTCCGTGGCTATGAATTTGCACCCTTGGGGTTTTCGGGTGGTCTTTCTGTATCTAGTAGCACTCATCAGCTTCTAAATTCCCCAGTCTGTGTCTGTGCAGCAAAGAGCATGTGCAGCTGTTCATTTCATTAGACAAATCCTACACCTCATATTCCAGAATAACAGTCAACACACTTAAAATTTCTATTTTGGATAGAACAGCGAAACCAATAAATTGCAGTGTAGTTTTTCCCCCAGAAGCTGCACTTTAAAAATGGTTACATCTGCACAGCTCCTTCAGCTAAAACACTGGGATGCAAGGTGCCGTACAAAGGAACCCGAACATCCACACACATCTGTAACACATTAAAGTGGTTGTGTGAGTTTAAACTAATTTAGTTTAATATTGTACCACCCAAGTGTGGAGAGAAAATTTCACAGGTACCACCAAGGGCTGTGCTGGGCTGTTAAAACAGGCAACCCTTTAGGTAGAGCTTTGAGCTAAAAATAAGTCGCTCAGTCCAAGTGTCCACATAAGGTTGTGCTATGCTCTGTAGCTTATCTGGTAGCAGTGACTTCAGAGGAACTACACTGAAGAACGCAAGAAGAAAATTTGGTCCCAGGCTCTGATCTCACAATGTACTGTAGGCTGCGGAAGTGCATAAAGCAAACACTGATGCTCGTTTGGTCCAACACTGTCCCTTCTTTCCGCAGAATTTGTCTCAGATGAATGAGGATCCGGTCAAGTACAGACTAATCCTGGACCCAAACACGATGGCTGAGGAGTTGCTGGACTGGATCCTACAGGCCTTGTTTAAAACAAACCAAAACAGACAAACCCAACAGTCCTGCTGACACAAGGTGGATTTTTGCCTGAGGGAGACCCACCAGGTTTGACACTTGGTGAATGAAAAGGGAAATTGTTGGGATGACTTTCCTGTTTTCTTCAAATAAACACACCTGACACTCCTATCAAAAGCAGTGCTCTGCACAGAACCAGTTTGGCTTCCTCTTCTAGACAGGACCCACCAGAGAGAAATCGGTCAAATCTTGTCAAGATGCTGCTGGCTGTAATAAGCAGGATATAAGCTGGGCAAAGGGACAGCCCATGGTCCTTCCTTTGCCCTTACCGGTGGAAAAGGGATGGTTGAGATGTCCCTGCTGTTGTTCAGCTGTTGGTTAACAGAAGAAGCTGTTTTCCATTTGGTTTTGCGCTGGTTGAGCAGTCCTGTCTGCAGATGTATCGTGTTACATGCTGTTATGCAATCCCATCCTCTCTTGCAAACAATGACAGGAGCAACCTAAATCATGAAACATAAAGACTATAATTAAAGAGGGGAAAGTGCTTATTTTGCATTCAGATACCCACAGCCAATTCAGATTAGCTGAACTAGCAAATCGCTTGGCACAGGCTTAATGAGGATAACATTTGCACTGGACTACACGGTGGCTGTTTCACCCCACTGTTGGCCAAGACACTAGTGTAACCTGACTGGTGCTGCCATGGCTTGAACAGTTCTGTTCTTAACAGACAGTGAGATTTACACCAGGAACAGGAGGAGCCCTGCAGTTAAACCTGCCTCAGGTTCTCAAACCATTAGCATCTGAGGAAGCTCTGGGCCAGGATGATGCTTCAGGTCTGCTTCTTAGGATTGGAAGTTTACAGGTCTACAGATCTGACCACTATCTGCTCAGACTATGCTCTGTGTTTCCGTGCTGGGCTTATCCTCTTCACTGGTTGTGGGGTTCATGCATCCATGCAGCTTGCTATTGCAGTTGGCTATGAAAAGTGGAAACCACCTGCTAAGAACTTGAAAAGAGAGTGTGCAACTGTGGAAAGTCTCTGAAAGCTTTGGAAAGTGTTTCTGAATCCCCTACTCTCTCCCTCCCACTTCATAAGGAAAAAAGAAGCACAGTTTTTGAGATCTGATATTTCTTTCAGATTTTTCTTGCTGGAGGTCTTCCTTGGGGAATACAGATTTGTAGCTTATGCAAGCATTACTGGAACAGCAGCTGTTTAATGTTAAACAAAGAGAGATTTTCATCCAACTGATTGCTAGATATTTAAGTTAAATAAGAATTAATTAAGAATAAAGGCCCCGCTTCCCTTTTAGCTTGCAACTTTAACTCTGGTGAACATCTCCAAGGGACTCAGTTGAGTTTTCTGGTTTGTGCCACAGTCATCAGGACTCCAGAAGTTTTAAGTAAGCTAAGAAAAACAAAGGTGAATGTTTTCATGTTGCTGCCTTTGGGAGTATGAAAACATATACACCTGCTGGATCTTCAGTTGACCCTAGGGATATCTAGCGGGGGAAGGAAAAGAGCTTAAGTTTAAAATGTAAAATATGGGGAAGATGAATCAGCACAATTTTGATGCTGGTCGCTCCACCTCCCTGTTTTAATGACGAATCTTCTCCTTTTTCCTGCTATAGTCATTCTCTGCACGTGGTAAGAATTCTTTTACAGATCACTGAATGCCAGAACTTATGCAAGTTATGCTGTTCCAGTATCAGTGACACCCACATCTTGCTAATTTATATTGGATATGAAGATAATTACCCATGACTTTGGGAAAGGAGGTCAACAGTTTAGTTTATGGAGAGTTCTGCAAAACACTGATGACAAAACACTGCAGCACCTTGTACCACTGGTTACATAGCAAACACTCTCTTGTCCCACTGCTGTCCAAACCTCTGCATTATCCCTCTCCACAGCCATCCCATCACAGCCAAAAGCTTGTCTATCTGAAGAGTCAGGCAGCTCTTCAAATGGGAAGACATTGCATGATATAGAATAACAGCTCTGTTTCTCCATATGCATACATTTTTCACAGTTAATCTCTCATTCCTTTGCCTCAGTCTCTGGGAGGAAAAGTTCAGGCATCTTAGCCTTGGAAATAGCTTTGTGTTGCCAGTTAGCTAAATTTGAGATGCAACAGGTTATTCCACAAAAGCATCATTCAGGCTAGGGACTGTGCTTACCAGGAAGGCACAATACTACATTTTACTGACTGAAGTATCAGTCAGACACAAGACACTGACTCTGCTGACACAGCACAGTGAGCCAGTTCTCCAGCTTATGGGTATCTATAGCCCAGCTTCGTCTCAGAACCTCACAACCAAAGATGTTTCTTTAACACCTCCCACCCCCACCTTGATTTGCAGGAGTGTCATTGTTTTGTACATGATGGGGTAAGAAACTCAGCAGCCCTGAGCCAGCCTAGCGCTGCTTCTGCTTGGCTTTGCTGTAGGCTTTGGGTGAGTACCAGGATGATTTTGCATACTAACAAGCCCTTAATTGCACTTGCATTTAGATGCCTCCTCTGGTTAGCTTAGCTGAGCTCACAGCATAAGTTTCATCACCTGCCTGAATGTATAGCAGGTGACCAGTCTCACATGCTGACAGAGAGGAGCTTATTTACAGCTGGGACCATTTCTAAGCTATAAGGCCCAACAGAGCCTGGACAGGTTTGTCTGAGGTGGGAGGTGTGGGGATTTATAAAATGGGGCTAATAGGGTTAATTCAGCACTCCCTTGCCTCTAAGATGCTTGCCTGCTTTTACTCAAGTGATGAAGCAGTCGCTGGTGCAACCCGCTATTTTAATCAGCTTTATATCTGGCCCTCCAGAAATCACGAGAGTTTGGACTTGGTTTTACAGTCAGCTTTAGTTTTTAGTTTAGGAAAGGTGGAGGTGGAAGTTGATGGGTCTGTAAACACTGCTTGTAGTGCAGGTTCTGTCTTCTCCTTCATGAAGAGATAGGCTGACCAGATATGCCCTCCATCTGCAGGAGCAACTCTGAGTCTGAAGGTACTGTTATGAGGCAGTTTTTAAAGAAGTGTATTATTTGTTTTGAACTCTCTAAATATGCTCTTAAGATCATAGATAGTTGTCCTTTTTATTGCCTTTACTTAAAAAAGAAAAAGCTACTTTGGGACTACTTAGACCTAGATAGATGCTCACTATCAGAATTAGGCTCTGGGTGATGCTGCTGCAAGGAGCACAGGGAAAAACAGCTGCTTATGAACTATGAAAGAAAGGCTCTTTACCAGTCAGTGGTGTCACTCCTGGGAAAACTGTTTCCATGGATGGGCAGTGCCTCGTTGGATGGAGGAGCAGTTGGGTATTTGATACTTCTTCAGAAGTCATGTACTTATGAAGTCAGATGCTGACATCAAGTATTTGGTAACTTCAGAAGATGGAATTGTGGGTTATGTTGGTGTATTCTGCTTTTTCCTCTCTGTCTTCTCTCCTTCTGGACTACCAGTATGTTTTGTACTTTAATTATGCTAGAAACTTTTTCTCTTTTTTCAGCTTTCAGTGATTGGTCCAGTTCAAAGAGTTAATCTCTTCTACATATGTTAAATACAAAAGTTCTCTTCTGGCTCAAGTGCTGCTGTGCTGAAGCCTGTCCTTTCTTTTCTCTATTTTTTGGAATCAAATTTATGGTTGCCTCTCCACAGAGTATGAAAGTTTCTTTTTATTATTATTTTAAGTAAAAAACACAACTGCCGTGGTGTCCCACTTCCTGGATGACATTGGCAACTTTATGTGTGGCTACTGACATTTCAAGAGAACCATCTTATACAGGCAGCCTGCGTTTGGCTAAATTTAGCAAGTCACAGATCAAGTGGCAAGTATGTTCCACCCTGAAACCTATTTTAGGGAGGAACTCTGCACAGGCACCAAGAGGTTAAAAAGCTGTGTGGGGGAGAAGGGGAGGGAGACAAGAAGTAAAATATTTTGCAAGAATTGTTGCTATGTTCTGAGCTTCAGCTCTTGGACACTGGGCTCTGAATCACATTCACTGGGGAAACAGCTGCAGCTGTTTAAGATGCTACTGCTCTTCAGCTGTTTGTTACCTTCCTTTTGCAGGCTGTGGTCTGAGCACAAGCCCTCTCCCTTGGCAGCTTAGGCTTAAGGTACTGGCTCCTAACCTGAAGCAGCCAGAAGAATAAAACCCAGGCATGTACTGGGAAAGCACAGCAAGAGAGATGAGTTGGGCCTGGATAGTGTAAATGCAGCACTTTCAAACCCACTGCAGAAGCTTGCTGGGACTGCCTGAGAGTCCTGAGTGTACTCTGCTGTCCCAGATCACAAAAAATGTTTCTGCATAATCAGTTGTGAGTGGCTAGTTAAAATACTTTGGAAAATTGACTTGGCTACATCACAGAGAAACCATGGTGTGGACATGCTGGTTGGTAATTAATTGATGAGCGCTAACCAGATAAAAACCGGTTGTCAGCTCGCTTAAGTGCATTCATATGGGTTTGTGCCTGTTTAGCCAAAAGGGTTCAAACCCTGTTTGGTTCAACTGCTTCTACACACTTGTTTATTTACTCCTATAAAAGCACAAAGGAGATGTAATGCTGTCCCAGAACAGAGGTGTACCACTGCATGCCCATCCTCTCCAAGCTGCCAGGGCTGCCTGTGATGGACGATGCAAAGCAGACTGCCTCCCTGGGAGCCCTGCCAGTGGCTGACTCAAGGTGAAGTACCTCGGGGCTGGCTGTAATGGGTAAGGGCCGCACCCGGGCTGGTTGAGCAGCACACCTGGTGCTGTCTGCTCTGGCAACGACTTGGAAAGACATTGGTGTTTGCTGGCATATCCCTGTGATGGTGTGCCTGCGGCTCACGGGCGCTCCAGCTGCAAGCAGGCCTGCGAGCTCACACAGCTTTGACATCTCATGTTGCCCCAGCCTGTGCGGGTGGGGAGGTGGCACAGCCCCTCTCCTCCCTCGTTGGAAGAGGGAGATGGATGAAACTAGGCTGGGGGCAGCTGAGTCACAGGCTGGCTCCTTGCTCGCTCTTGGGGCAACTTCTTGCTTGATGATCCAGCGCTATGTTAGAAACAGGAAAGGGACGGTGAGTTCCCAGTGGGGATGCTGGTCTGGCATCCTGGAAGTGTCAGAGACTCCCAGCAGTGCTACTGGCCTCAGCTTCCCCTGGAAGCAAGATGGGTCTAATAACTACCGTATCATGAAATTCAAGCTCTGGAATATTGAACGTTACTTAAGGGAGCATTCATGGACTATCGCTTGTTTTGTGTTTCTATTAGCCACACTGGCACTTACTAGAATGGAAATAACCTGGGATCTAGGGATCCCACATAAGCTCTTTGTTGTGTAGTTTGCTTGCTTATTTTACTGAGCACAATCAATTGACAAAATAGTTGAGAGTCTTCTGTGTCAGCTGTTAGTGCAATGTAAGAATAAGCAGGATTAAGATTTTTTTTTTTTAAAGCTTTTGTACCACAGTCATGGGGAAAAAACAGGATATTCCCTTTTGTGTTAGGATGTGCTAAAATGGGTCCTTATTGCTATTAAATCTTAACACAGAGGTTTTGACCAGCCCAGAAGGCATCCTGGCAATGAGGAAACTAACGCAGTAAGTGCTTCTAGTGCCCAAGTATTTAGGAGGGATGCTTTCTTAAGCATTCAGTACTCTTTCACAAAAGTCCTGAGAATGGTTGGTACTCGGCTGTAAAAGCATCTTATGCCTGCAAAACGAGGGAAGGCCATGTTTAGTTTTCTTCATATTCCTAAAGCTGGAGGAAGGAGGCGAAAATCCCTCCCTCCAAACCTGAAAGGAAGCATGCTTAATACCTCCCACTTTCCCCAATGGGAGAAGATTAAGTATTCATCAAGCCACAAGAAACTCCCTGAAAAAGACCAGAAACTCAATTTAATAATGATGTTTTTGCAAGCAGCCTTGAAATCTCGGCAAGAGAAGACAGAATTAAACCTCTTGAAAACACTGTTTTGACCTTACTTGAGGAAACACAGGTTAGAGTACAGTTTTCAGATCAGACTCATTGTTCCCCAGTTTCACTTCAGTGAAACTGAGCAGAAGTAGAAAGGGCCATTTCAGCCCCTCCTGGCAGGATGCAGCAGTGTTGAAGAGCAGAAAGCAATGCTTTAAGGCTGCTTGGGAAGAGAAGGAATTTAATTCCCACCTTAATGAGTAAAATGGGCTCTTTCCTAATGATTTCAGTGAGGGCTGCTGTAGACACTAGTAGACTGAAATCACAGACAGGCTAAACATTGCTGAAACTGGTGGTAGAGGGAGAATCTGTGGCCTTCCTCCTTGTTTATGGCAGGAGTAGGAAACAGGTAAGGTTGCCAAGGGTATTTGAAAGGTGGAAATACTGGAGCCCCTGCCTCAAACACACTTGCAACAGCAGCAAAGGCTTCAGCCATCTGAATACAAAAGGATTGAGAAGAAAATACAAAAGGATTGGGAAGAGCAGGGAAAAGTGATGATGTCCTTCTAGTGACAGAGTAAGGCTGTCCTAATGCCTACCAGCTGTTGAACCCATCCCCTTTCCTTTGTTCCTCCTTTCTGACTCCCAAGTTGGGAAGACACAAACAGACCCAGCACCTTCCCTGCAGTGATTTTTGTTTATTTATTTCCTCAGTAGGACCAGCTTGCTGTGGGATGGCAGGGATGGACGTACTGACCTGAGAGAGAAGCACAGCTGCAGATGGGTGTTGTGAGGAGGGAAGAGGCAGTGATCTGAGGGCAATTCTCGGGAGAAAAGGAATAAAAACCTGCTGAGTCTTGTGTTGGCAGCTGAAGCTGTTAATGACCTAGCTGTGGATGGGCAGCTATATTAATGCTTGGTGTTGACAGGTCTGCTAGTGCACCAGCCTCTTATTGGAGGTGGCTTGGGAGCAGGTACACATGCTTGGCTGTCCCCTCTGTAGTCATCTCCGGCAGAGGAGGGGTTGGTGGCCACAGCTGGCAGTGCCCTCAAGTCCTGTAGCAAGAATAGCCATGCTGCTGCTGAGGTTTGAAGAGGCTTTTCAAACAGTGTATGGATTTCAGTAGGTGACATGAGAATGCGAGCAAATACATTGCTTCACATTGTTTGATCTCTGCTGTGTTCATGGGGTGGGGAGTGAAAAAGAAAGGAATTCATGAATTCTTTGCAAGGGATGGAGGGAACAACACATTCAGTTACCAAATCCACTTGTAACGGAAATATACCACTCGCTACATTTTTGGCTGGCTGCTGGGGTCAGAAGGGATAACAGTAGCACTGTGCTGGGGTTAGTGTTGCTGTGGTTAATGACAAGGAAGCTCTGCCTAGTTAACATAGGCTAAAATAATATCTTGCTATGGACACGGATGATATTTAAGCCATTAAGACTTCAGTGATAAATATCTTGCATAGTGAAGTCCTAAGAAGGTGGCTTCGATAAAAATCAAGATGATTGCTTGATTGGAAACTTTCTGTTTTCCAAGCACTTGCACTGTGTTGGTGTACAACACTAGACTTCCCCAGCAAGAGGCCCAGCGGGGCAATTTGTAAGGCTTGTGGCTTGGTCCTTGTTGCCTGTCTTGGAGGGTCCTTCAAAGCAGGCAGCAGGCCACTCTCGCACTGCAGGTGACAGCAGAGGTAAGTAGCTGAGCACTGCAGCCCCATCTGTGTTTCATGATAGTCTTTTCTGTATCAGGAAGCCAGGTGTGAACTCTCTGTGGGAGAGAAGGGGCCACCAGGTCCTCAGGAAAGCTGGTAATTGGGTTATTTCCAGAAAAAGTGGTGCTTATGGGTAGCTCCTCTAATGAATCCCAGGAGCTTTTAGAAAGTGATGTGTACTGTTATCGCCAGCACAGAACCATTCTCCTGATGGTGTTGGTGGGAAGCAGGGTGGTACAGGTTTGAGTGAATGCCTGCAGCAAAGGCAATGTTTCTGAGAGGTGTTGAGCTGAGTGCATGTACACAAGTCAGCTCTGCCACCTGTGTGATGTGCTGTTCAGAAAAGATTAGGTGTGTGGTACTCGTGTGGTGAGAGGAACTTGTGGCCTGTCTCTAGCTGGAAACTTGGGTACCAGTGTCCCAGAGCTTGTAGCTTGCAATGCCTCATTTGCTGGTAGTTTCTGCAATTGTGGCAGAGAAGGGCCAAGTTTCAAGGAGGAAAAAGTGGTTATGAGAACTTCTAAATCGCTAAAAAAGGCACGGACACTGCAATCTTTGTTATGACTCATCTGGGCTGTTACTTGAAAAAGGCAGGCTGAGCAGTTGTGGACCTCCTTGCTCAAGGGAGCAGCATTCATTTGTGAACTTGCTGAAGCCCTGAAAACAGAATTGGTGTAGGTGAGCAGTTCCCATGCCGAGTCTCTAACCACTGATTTCCTTCCAGCCATGGACAGATGTGGCTTAGGGAGTAGCAGGTCATGGCTGACCAGTTTCTTACCACCTGCAACTTCCAGTGCTGCTGAACAAGTTTGAGAAGTAAAAATCCAGCAAAAATAAGTTCTCATTGTCATCTTTCTCCTGCCAAAAACCAATGACATGGTTACAGGAATATCAGCAGTTCCCGGATGATGGGGCTTTGCGCTGCAACTCACGTGTTGCAAGTGGGGATTGTTTGTGAAGAAAGCTGGTGTCTGCAGTTGTAAGAGTGTGAGGTAATTTCAGGATGTTCTGGCAATGTTTTTCCTACTTTGAATTTTATTCCAGATTCACGCTCAGTCAGAGCACTGCTGTGAACTGCAGCAGCTTGTTCGGTCACCTCCCTTCAGTGAGCAAGCCATGCTGCTGTGGGGCCTTGCTGGGACATGAAAGTGCCGACAGATGAGTTCTGGGAAACCCCACAGCACTGCTGCCTCCTCCCTGGGGATTAGGAATACGCTGGGTCCCAGCAGAAAAGCGTATGTCTCCTCGGGTCAGCAAATCTTAGCGCAAACTGCTGAGGAGGGGAGGGCTGTGCTGTTGCTCTGTCCGGCAGCCCAGGCACTGGGGTGCTGCTGTCCCTGGCCACTGCTGCTATTTGCTCAGGGAGCGGGAGTCGGGCCAGTAACGTGTCCCTTGATAAAGAGCTTCTGTTTGCCTGCTGGGTCAGAGCTAGGTAGGTGTTTTGCATTGGCGTCGTGCGTTCAGGGTGTAGGCTGTAAAAGATATTAAATAAGGGACTTTGAATGGGCTGGGTCCAGGTGCCAGAGGGTTAAATCGGAGCAGTCCCCGCAGTCGCTGAAGGGAAAAAGCTGTATAACATCACCTTACATCGAGTAAACATCTCCATCTTATCTAGCCAGCCTTTTAAAATCGATGCGAGTGAAACACTCGTGCAGTCAGAACATCATCTGTTTAAGGAGCTTTTATTTATTTCCAGCCTCGTTTTTGCACTGGTGTATCGTCATCCTCAAGGCAGTGAAAAAAAGCTTACAGGGAGGAGGTAGGAGGGGGGAAAGGAGGCTGATGGCCAGGCTCAGTAGTTTAACAGTGCCACCTCCTGGATGGCCGTGAGCGGCAGGGATGTCCCGGTGTGCACTGACGTGTCCAACACTTACCAGTTACCAGCAGCAGCAGCAGCAGTCGTGAAGCCGCACACTCAGACTTCTCGCCAGCCCCTGCACGGTGCGGGGCTGCAAAGGGGAAAATCAGCTGCAGTTTACAGCTCTTTAGTGCAGCCGCCAGGAGCGGCCTTTGGTGTGCAAAGGCTGACCCATGCAACGTTTTTCCACTTCATGCAGACACCACAAGTCTTTGGTGTTTTTCATCTGCACGGGATGAAAAGGAGTCCTGATCTCGCCTCCTCTGCCAGGGGTGGGGGGCTCAGGACGTGAAGCTCTTTTGGTCTATAGAGGGGCAGATCAATTGTCCAAATGCTGACATTTAAATTTCATAATATGTTAATTAAAGGCAACAGTTATAAAGGTACTTTGAAATGAAAAGTCTCTTTTTATAGCACTGGTTTAAAGGTCTCTCCTTAGGAACAGGATGGGATTTCCTGGTATGAATGGGTATCCATTGCCCCTGATCTATTAACACCAATTAGAGCAGGACATGGGTCACTGCACAGGGCAGCCCTGGTCTAGCCAGGCAGCAATGGATGCGGCGCAAATGCCTCCTGAGTCAGGATGGTGTGATGGCAGGATAGCTGTGTTCCTCCTCCAGCTGCAGAGCAAGGACTTGCCTGGGATCAAGAAGCTGGAGCTTAGGGTACTATTCAGAAGGCTGCCCCTAGGGAGGGCAGCAGAATAGGGTATCAGCTTTGGAGGAAAGGATTTCCCCAAAGGGTTGGGTTTGCAGCCTTGCCTTCACTGCCTGCACTTGAGTGTCCATGAAGCTGAGCAGGATCCAGGACTGCCTTGCACGTAGGTGTCAGTCCCACAGCAGTTCAGGCAGCTGTTAACCTCCTACCTTGTTTACCCCACTCTGGGCTATGGCACTCCTGCGACCCCAACACAGCCAGTTCAAGAAGCTAAACCTGCAGAAAGCACAAGGCAGAGGTGAGCAGCTTTCAGCTGGTGTGGCTCAGAGCAGGGTGAAGCTAGTGTGGGTGCGAGGAAGGGGATGGGAATGCACAGCTGAGGTGGCATGAGCACAGGCACAGCTCTAGTGGCCTCAGTGCTTTGCTTTGCCCTGCAGCTGTGGCAGGCCTTCAGTAGCAGGGTATACTTCTTAAGGCACATCAGCTGCTTCGTGTGCTCTCAAGAGCACTTGCAGAGGCTCAGGACATTACAGGCAGCATTTACCCTCTCTAAGCGAACAATTTATCTTTGTAGAGGTTCCAGTAATAGCATGGAGTGGTTTATTTTTTTCCAGCTCTAGATGGTAAAAATATAGTCACTTATGCAACCAGCTTTATAATCTTCCCTCTGTTGTACCTCTGGGGATTTATATCTGTATTTCATGGTGTTCCCCGTTCTCCTCGCTTTCATCTCATCCTACGGTGTTCCCTGTGGGTGTAGTTACTACTGAGGAAGCAGGGAGTGGCAGGCACATCTCGAAATGGTTGTGATGGAAAAACCTGGTAGCGTGGTAGTGCCTCCTGCATAGCACGTCAGCCTGTGGTGGGGCAATGCAGAAACCTCAGCAATGCTTTTGATGTGAGGAATGCTGTGTCCTGGGACATCAACTCTTCAGCTGGGCAGAAGGATCTGTGGTACGAACCAGACCAGAGAACTGAGCCTAAAATAAGTGAATAAAGCTACACTGCAAGTCCAGTGTGGTGAAACGACCAGGAATTGATTCAGCCGATTTTGCTACTGAAACCCCCATATCACCAAGATACAGCTTAGTAGTTTTGGACATTCTTCCAAAGAGCTCATGATGAGTATTCTTACTACCAGGCCTTTCTGCTGTGTGATCCCAGTCTGTCTGGAAGGCTCCTCCGTTCAGTCCATCCTATAGACACCACCCTTTACAGATGAAGTGCTTTGCTTTGTCTGCCTGCATCCCCTGCCACCGAGCAATCTTCAGACTTCACTATTTGTCTGTTAGCCCTGTCTCACGTGTGTTTGGGGCTTCATCCTGAGTGGAAGGAAAAATACAGAGAAAATTTGCAGAGAAAATCCCTCTCAGTCCTGGTGGTGATATCAGTTCTGCAAAGGTCTGCACAGGGATTATTTCAGTCAAGCCAACACAGAAAAAATTCCATGAATCATTGTCACAGGTGCACTAGACTGGTTTTTGCCACAGAATACTCTGGTGTGGTTAAGCCAGAGATAGCCAAGAGTTTACTTGAATCCAAGTTTCCTACACTGGCTGTACCTGGGGGTTGTGTCCACGCAGCTCTTTTGCTGGCCGGTGGGAGTAGTTTGTTACTGTAGACACTGCAGTAAGGGAGAACTGTGTGAGCAAGCAGCAGGGATTTAGAGGTGCAAAAATCCTGCAGTGTTGTTTGCTTGCCACCTTCTGCAATTGCAGTACCACAGTTCATTGTAGTAGTGGCTCTAGGCCTGTTTGTTTACTTGTATTCATCATCCACAAGGTACTGATGTATTTTTGAACTCTCATCTCTCTTGTTCTGTGTTTACCCTTGGAGATGTTGATGAAAGAATTAGGATTGGAAAAACATTGTGTATTCCTGATCTGGATCTGCAGTTCCCTAACATCCAGGGAGACCTTGAATTTCATGTTACTTTCCTGTTTCTTAGGGAACAAACCAAGCTATGAATAATAAATACAAGCTCTGGGGCAAAACTGCTTTCCATTCATAAAATTCAACAGTGAAGACTGAGTAGTAATTTCTTAGCCATGCAAAGCAATAGGAACTCCATGTTGGGACTAGAAAGCTACTGACAGCTTCTTCAGCTTTTGCTGTGACACAGTTAATACATTGGTTCAGCTTTGATTTTTTTTTTATCTAGGTACAACAAAGGTGTCTCCAGCTAAATGATGCAGATTTGTATAGTTTCCAATGTGAGCAGTTTGAACTTGAAAAAAGAAAGGCAAAACAAAGTTCCCCTCCTTCTGTTGGCTTCTCTCTTGGCTTTCAGAATGGGAAATAGCTGGTGCATAACTTGAATAAATCAAGGAGAAACAGCAGATGAAAATTATGGCATTGTGTTTTGGGCTGAATTAAAAGCTATTGTGCAGCCACTGAAGTTTCTGCTTTGGTGATGATGGGATGAGAAATCGAATCGTAGGATGCCAGTAGCTTTCTGTGGTCCCAGTCCTGTAGCTGTTTGTCTTTCAGCATCTGAGCTGCCTTGTAGGAGGCCAGGCAGAGAGCCCTGCTGGGAGGGAGAGGGTGTTAACCACTGTCAGCACAGTGGTGCAAAGGTTGAGGAGGATCTCTGATTTGGGTGCTCTAGTAAAGAGCACCTCAAGCATTCAGTGCGGAAACTTGATTACGATTTGCTCCTGGAGCAGCCGGCTGTTTTTCAAGCTGATGTTTGTCAAGTGGTAGAAGGAGGTGAAGTTTTGCAAGGGGCAAGAGAGCATCCTGGATCAAAGTATTTGGTTTTTCAAGGTAAAGCTGCATAAAACTGGGGAGAAGCAAACTGGCAACAGTGAGGAATAATCTGTGCATTTTATCACGCTGCTAACCCCAGCTGTAAAATTTACCATAGGAAAGCTAATAAAATGGGAGCCACACAGGCAAACAGAGGGCACGAGATTATCGGCAAACATTTATTTTGGCTCTGGCGGAGCCACTCTCCTGATCAAAGTGGTTGGAGTTTGAACCTCTTTTAAGTTGTTCCCTGCTCAGTCTGGGAGTGCCCTGCCCTTGCACTGATGGCATCAGTATCCTCTGTGCAGCTGAGTGGAAGAAGAAAAGTATCAGTAAGGAGAAGGAAAGTATGTGTGAGGCTGCTTTACTGCAGTGTGAGACAACAGTAGCTTATTTTAGCTTTGCCAGCTGCTGCCTGGTTTAGGAAAACAACCTAAGGCTTATTGTATAACTAGATAGTACAGGCATTATCCCAGGGCCAACAGGGAATGCTTTACCATCTAGCAGGCTCAGTAGCTCTGCAGCCCTTATCAACAAAACACCCCACTGGCAGAAATCACCTTGAGCCTCAGGCTTGGCCCTTCAGGAGCCTCTTCTCTGTCTGATCCCTTTGTTAAGGGCTGCCCTTCTCCCCCAGCTAGAGATGCTTGAATCCTTCTTGACAATTAGTCTCCTGGCTAAAATGAATTGCTCCTCTTGATCCTTGCGGGCTCCATGGTTGGTGTATGGTGGGGTGGGCTCACTTGGTGAATGTGGTGCTCTTGCTCAGTCTCACTGGGGAGATACTTAGAGAGCTTCTGGGAGGAGGTTACATGGGCAAGGAGCACATGAGCATTATGGAGAGAGGCAGAGAGAGGAGAAAGATTTAAGGCCTCAGGAATGGGATGTTCTGTGCAAACATCTTGTGTCTTACCTTATATATTCAGAACAGAACAAATGCAGGTTTATTTTTGACTTTTCATGCTTTTTTTTCTCACCATTTTTGTCTCTTCTGTATTGTTCTTTTTCGTACTCTGTGGCGTGATTGCTGTAGATGCCACTGTGCTTGAGCTCAAGGCTAGCTCCTAGTGTGTTTATATTAGAGAGGCAAGTGGGGAGCTGGGCTTAAATGTACCTGCTATACTGTGGCTCTCCTTGCTGGGTGAGGGTAGTGCTGAAGAACCACAGAATGTCCTTGCCTTGAAGGGGAGGCCAGGCTGAGCAGCAAGAGAAGAGATCAGACAGTAGGAAGTTAATCCTCTGGGTGCTGGTCTGCAGAGTATTGCTTCATAATACCCTTTTTACAATTCTTACTTTTAAATGGCTCTACATTACATAGCCAGAGCTAGGCTAGGGTACTTGTTTATGGGGGCCTCCCTGGAGGTGTGGGTATTGAGAGGAAGCTGGAAGGCTGGCAGAGCAATCCAATCAAGACATTCTCCTTGCCATCCCCCAGTGGACCATGTGTGACTTTTCTGTCCTCATATTTGCCACAGCCAGCTCCTCTGTGCTGTGTGAGGAAAGTACTGCATCCACCACATGAGGTCCAGGGAGGCTTTCCTATTCAAGGCTGGTTGGAGGCCGTGGCGGGGGCCACGTTAGTCTGAAAATTGCCCTCTGAAGGAGCCCCTTCCTACTGCTGCACAGAAGTAAGGGTATCAGCAGTGTACAGCACATAATGAAGCTGGCTGTGTGAGAGCTCGGTTTGTGGGTGGACCTTCATGCTGATCTTGGGGTGTGCTGGTGTAACAGAGTGGTGGGATATCTGTTAGTGTCTGGCGGTCTTGGACTTTGCTGAGATACAGAAGTCTCTGACTAGGTTGTGCATGACTTGGTAGAAACATTGTAGTAGCTGTTTTATCTCAGCTTTAACTGATTAGTGAGTGTATTTGTAGCCTGCTGATCATTGTGTTTGCTTGAGCTCTATGAGAGCTCCTGGGGAGCAGACTCCCAGTCCCATCTGTCTTGCTCAAGCATTTGTTAGTCCTGGAAAAGTTAGTTCAGAATAATCCACTGAGAAGACTGGGGTCTATATTCTAGGCAGATTCTTCATCATAGACCATTGCATGAGAGCTTCAGTCTTTACCTTCCCAGTGTCCTCCGGGTCAAAAACTTGATTTTTGTTGGAATGACACCCTTTAGATGTTCCCCTTGCTCCCCTTTCTCATGCTGTAGAGCACCATTAAAAGGATAAAATGGAGCCACCCTCTGACTATTTTAGGGCTACACTGGAGAGTGCAGGGCATGGTGTATGAGAAATATAACTGATGAATCTTTATGGGAAAAAGTAGCATCTTTCAACATAACAGAAGTAACAGCATAAAGACACTTCCAGTTCAGATGATCTTGCCAATAAGGGCTGAAAGCCCAAAATCTGGCCATGGGGTTCATTTATGCCTCATCCCCCTGATTTCAAGGAGGGCTGGCTGGAAATGTGTGGATCCTTGTTTTAGCAAAACACAACTGTCTCCTTGCTCGGGCTGCAAATCCCTGGAGCATGTTGCTCTCGCCCTTGCACAGTTGAGCTATGTTCAGACCCTGGATGTTGCTACAGTGCCTTTACTAAGCATTTTTAGGCTACTTCAGAAAGACATCTGCAAAATAGATTTGAATTCTGGTATAATAGTATGAATACACCACAGACCTTCTGGGACAGCAAGGGATTCATTTAGTTGTGCTGGGATCAATGAAGATGAGCCCTGTTTTTATTGCTTGACCAGGCACAAAGGTGTCTGATTAGAAACAGGAATTCAAGGAAGAAACTGAGACATTTCTTAGGCTGAAGGGGCAGAGCCCTTTATACTTTAGAGAGCAAATAAGACCTGAGTGATTTTTGGACAACGAAGCTCCATGGCTCTGTAGTATGGCAAGCATACTTTTTCTCCTGCTATTTCCAGTTTAAGGCTTGGATTAAGATGGGTTTAAGATTTAGTCTTGGTTCTTCAGCTTAATTCCAAGACAAAAAGGGCAAGTAGCTTTTGTGATAGGAAGCTAAATGTTCAGCTGGTGCTGGGTGAAGCTCTGCAATATCTGTGTATGAGCTGGGCAGTGAAGAGTCAATGATGGAAGATCTTGAGGGTCAGAAGTCTGGTGCTTTAGAGATTAAATTCACATTTTCTGGGCAGCTGAGATCTCCTGAAGCAGTTTCTGCCACAGATGCTCTAGGGGAGCCCTTGCACCATGTGGAGGAGAAGGCTGGCTTGTTTGTTGTGGTGGGCCTGGGGGCTCATTGAGCTGTTGTCCAGGGCATAAGGAGCCTGGAAAATTTGGCTAAGTGGATCTTGACTACTATGGAATTGATTTCAAGTAGAAGTGCTTAAACTAGCATGGGTTTGTTTTTCGTCTGGCGAGTGTTTCATCAGATAACAGACCAAGAAGCTTGGTGGCAGGAATTTGGATTTTAGTCATGCTTTTGTTGTGTGGTTGCGGTGGAGCAGAGCTGAGCAAGTGGACACTTGTGCCTGTGCTGCTGTTGAATGCAGTTTTGTTAGCTTCTTCTCAAGGTATGGCTTTTCTGATACAACATGGGGAGAGGTGAGTCTGAAGAGCTACTGACCTAAGGAGAAAAACTGAGCTTGCTTATGTTTTGTGATGCTCTCATGAGTTATGAAGAGCTAAAACACGGCAATGGTGGTGACTTGGATGAGCTGCTTCCAAAACAGGGCGTAATGGAAATGGGCTGAAACAGCAGTATGTTAAACATGCTGTATCCCATTCTGTGGCACTTGCTGGTCCCTGTTCAACAGTGGTAAGCCTCCCTCATGTGAGTCAGGGCCTCATAGACTTGCTTGCCTTTGCTGGGATGGCAGGCGAGAATTTAGCTGCATGGAAGGGAAACGAGGGCCGCTCCCTTGCCACTAGCTGTTGGCTGCTCTGCAGTTTGGTCATCTGTGCAGCAGAGATGCTCTCGCTGCTCAGGAATTTGTTTGAACTGCAGCATGTGGGCGTGCAGGATGGAGGCCATGTGTCAGAGCTCCTGTGTGGCCAGCTGTGAGCCACAGATGCCTTAGTTGTACATGTTGAACCTCTCCCAGAGGAGGCATGCAGCCCAATGCTCACTACCATCCTTCACAAGCCTGTGCTCAGCTGCAGAACGCTCCTGTGGCTCTGATTCCTGCCCATACCTTTCCGGATTAGATCTCAACCCTACTCCTGATCCTCCCCCTACACTACAAGTCTCCCAAACAGGTGTCCATACTCTCCAGGCCAAAATCCTATTCGTATGTCCTGCCCTGTGCTTGGTTATCCACCTACCCATCAGTTATGCCAGCTGCAAAGGCTCCTGGAATGAGAGGGTTTGGGGATGTGCTGCACCTGGGAGTGTAATTAGTGTTTACTTCTCCTGGGGCTTCATGCTCAAAGCAAGGAACACTTTGTCCTCTGCTAGCATAAAATGTTTGTCAACATGTCTGATATTTCATATTGAACTGCTCATGTAGCTTGTTTCCCTCAATCTCTTCTCCCCTCCTGTTTTTCGCTACTCTAAGCTTTGGATAGATCTAGAACCATGAGGAAAAATAAGAAAATTTCTATTCATTATGAATTTATTGAGAAGCAAGAAGAGCACGTAACACATGGCAGAATGATTCACATGTCACTTAAAAGACATTAAAGAGTGAAATTCTGGGTAGACCCCAGAAGACTTGAGTGATGTGAATCTGGTAACAGGGCATGGATCACTGGGAAAAATCCATGTTCATACTATGTGGTCTTTGTTCTGTGGTATAACAAAATCTATACTAGTGGAAGCTCCAGACAGGCTCTGGAGAAGATTGAAACTGTTGAGTGCTGTAACTGCATGATATGTGATAAAAATGAAAGTCATCTTCAGCCTGTTAGAAATGATATCTCCATAATTTACTGAGGAAAAAAAGAGAAGTTTAGGCTCTTGCCTGTTCTGCCTCACGCTATTTTCATCCCAAGATGAGAATGTTGATATCGGATACTTTCTACTTGCAGCTGTATATATTGGAAGGAAAAAGTAGGCTACAGTGTGCATTTAGAGAGGAAAATTACCACTAGGGGGTCTAGTCACATCTTGAAAATAGTGAATTATGAAGAGGAATAGCATCCGAACCACCACGTGGGGATTATTTCCTTCAGAATCACAGTGGCATGCAAGCAGCTCACTCGGCTTGAATAGCTTTGGTAGCTCTCATGAAATCGGCTTGTTGCTAATAATAATCTAAATAATTTTTCACTGTAACATAGGCACAAGCGACAGTGTCTTGGTCTTCATTAGTCAGCTCTGCTGAAATAGCGTAATCTCCCTGTATGAGACAGACACAAAGCAAGAGATTAGTCCATCAATAGTTTATGACTGCTGCTGTTTCTGTGAGGGAGCCCTCTTCCTGGAAACAGAATAACACTTTCCCAATCCAGTTTCCCCAAAACATTTCCTGTCCAAATGTTTCAGAACTCGTAAAGGACTTGCCCATATTTTCTGCCAAAATAATGTCATCAGGGATGTCAATGCTGACAGCACAAGTTCAAAATTAAAACAGTGCAAGGGGAACAAAATGTTTTGATGCATAAAAATTCATTTCAGATCTGTGTAATTTTTCATGTTTCTTATGATCAAGCACAATACGGCCTGTGCTGTTTAGTAACTTAAGGGAAAGAGGTGTTCTGTCTGGCACTTCTCTTCCTTGGATCTTATTGTTCAGTGCGTACACTGTTATCAATATAACATTTATGAGCTTGGGGGATACGTGTGTATAGATGACTCAATCTGTAATGAATTCCTATATAATAAAACAAGAGGTAGTTTAATTTCAAATTGTGTAGTTAAAATTACTACTTGGGGAGAACATTTTATTGTTGCAGTGCAAAAAAATCTCAACTTGAAACTATGGGTTTTCTGTATTGGTCAAAACTGCTCTTTCCAGACACTTGGAGAAGTAGCAGCACTAGGCAGAGAAGGTAACAAAGCTTATTAAACTCCTGGAGAAGAGGTGAACTAGATGTCATTCCCTCTAGATTACTGGCACTGCAGCATTTCTTTCTGTTTTTTCTGGAGTATGGAGGGGAGCAAAACCTGAGGGAGAAGAGCTTGGCAGCAGTGGCCTTCTGGCTTTGAACCACAGAAAGCTCTTGCCCTGCTCAGAACTCTTCTGGTTGCGGAATGGAAAGAGACACAGTTCGAGTGAGTCAGGTTTTTTGGCATTTGCCTTTTACCATGGGATTTCTAAAGCAATAAGTGGCCTGTGTCCTGACAGAGAGGCTCAAATGTAACATCCAAATTTAAAGAGAGGCCCAATAGCAACATGCTCATGAGAATACAGCCTTGTAATTGCTGTGCAAACTGTGCAAATGCCCATCATGCTGCTCAGATGAGGCTGCTTTTCACAATGAGCAGAAGATGATTAATGCTTGGGATAACTCCTTATTGCTGGCATGGAAGGATTGTGTTATTTGCCTGACTGATTAATTAACAAAAAAGGTTTCCTATTCCCTTTCTCACAAATATGTTAATTCCCCAAAAGCTTCTAGTTTTATTCATGGAAGGGAGTTTATAATAACTCATTTCCATTGCTCATTAGTGATTTAGATTTTTTTATTTCTCCTCCAGAATAATTTTTTGCTCATGGGTAAAAATTGTTATTAAAAGAGGATTGTGAACAGTCTTAGAATTCCTGGCTCCAAGTTCAGCTAATTTACCCAGAACTGGAGTTTTATTGGTCTCTGTGGATGTTTCTAGGGATTTCTCTTGGTCTAAAGACCTATGCCTTTGTTTGTCTAAGGCCTTGGTATGTTAGCAAAGATGCTCCTGGACCATGATGCTGACTGATATGAGCTTGGGCACTCTGGTGTGAGAGATCAAAAGGTTTTGCTCAACACAGCATCTTTAGGCGTAGCCTTTAGGGAAGCAGGCTGGTAAGGGTAGGATAACAGCCTGCATGAGGGGCCCCAGCTCCCTGCGTGAAAGCTTTGGAAAGTGAAGGTTGTGGTTGCTATTATCACCAAGGAAGACTGAGACATATGAGAAAGTAGCTGTTATGAAAGGCTCAATCCACCCAAAAAGCCAGATATCCTTGTTATCACCTCTTCCAGCCTTGGCAAGCCAGGCTCTCTTGGACTCAATGTCCTTGTTCTATATCCTTGTTCTGATCCTGTTGTCTTTTCCTGCACCTAAACCAATCCAGTGCAGAGCAGGCCCCAGACCTCATGTCTGAGGCTCTGACATAGGTTTTATGTCTGCTGCTGAACTGAGAGCTCAAGCTGTGCTTCTCTTGTGGGAGTAAACCTAAGGAGTGTGTGACTGACCACCTGAACTGTGTGCATTTGCAGTAGTGGCTGTGATGCTTCCTTCACCATGTGCTCAGATACCTCGATGATCCAGATCTTGCCTTTTCCCCTTCAGTCTAGTCTCTTCAGGCATGTGGCTAAAAATTCTTTGTTATTTACTGGTCAAATATGGCTTCATGTTGTGCCCAGTTAAGAGATTCTGGTGCATTAAATGTTTTGAGACATCTCTGCTTTGCAGTGTGATTTGGTTGACCTTCTAGAAGAAGACTTAATTCAGCATGGAGAAAGTTGGTTGTAAAGACCTTCTGTAACGGATGGCCAGGAAATTCAGAGCAGTGACTAGAGTACTGCTCATTTTCTTACCTTCCTAAAAAATTATCTTATTATTTTAAGACTCTGTAAGTCTAGAGAAAGTGTTCCTGGCCTAATAAACTTGTACTTCCAATTGCAACCTAGAAGACCTCTGTCCCTGTATCTAACACCATATATGCTCAGTGGAACTCATACAATTACAACAGTTGAATAAATTACCTTCATAGCTAGTGAGGATGAATGAGCTTCTCCAAATTGTTCAGCCCACTAAGGAGTGAGCTGAATTGCAGCCTTGGTCTCTCAGGAGTCTCCTGGAGCTGCTGCTTTTCTTGCTATTTTAAGAGAAACAGAGGGGGAGCCTACTAAAGAACAGTATGGCTGCATGACTTAGTGCTGGCAGAGGGGACTGCTATCCTAAGAAAACCTGTCTATCTCTCCATAATGCTTTAAGCAAAGCCAACTTAATTTCATATTAAAAAGGATTAGTCATGTAAACACTATCAGATCCAGTGTGCAGTCTGGGGGAGCTTGGAATATGCTGATGTGATTGCTGGTAGTCCTCTGATTATACCTCATCCGGAAAGCCCCTCTGCTTGGGAGAACTTACCTGTGGGATTTCTTTGATGCCCAGTGTGACTGGTCCCTCATAGTAGAGGTGCTCTGAAAAGCAGAAATGGTGGTAGGTGGTTAGACATGCAGCACGTGAAGGAAACAAGCAGCTGATCGTAGATGCTTTTTTGTAATAGTGCTTCAAAGTGCTCCAGTGACAAGTGTTATGGAACTGCAAAGTGCTCTATAGAGCCTTGTAACAGCCCTCCTGAGGAAACATCAGGACGTGTGCTGCCTTATGGAGAAAGCAGGGCTGAGCCTGGGCTCAAGGAGAACCTGCAGCCCCTGAGTGGAGCAGGGAGCATAGCTTTGCCCAACCAGGTGGGTGTTCCCATTTCAGCATGAATCCCACAAATGAGGAAATGAAAGGGGAGGGGGAATTGCCAGAAATAAGTCCTTTAGCATGATCTATTAACCTCCTGCATCTGCAATAATGGAACGGTACTGTTTTGGTAACTTTAATTAAAAACAATTTGAGCTGAGTGTTTCTGTAGGTGTGGACTTCTGACTGCTTGCTGAACGTGACCATGAAGTAATAAAAACATGTCTGTCTCGCTGCTGAGGGAGCTTTCACCGATAAGTTATATGATGTGCTAAAGCCATCACAAGTTGTGTTGGTGACTGGAATAGAGCCCAGGAGCTCCAGCTTCCAATCCTCATCTCCCTAACAGCAAGGCGTGCTTGCTCTTTGCTGTGGAAGAAAGGGCAACTTTGGCATTAATGGACAGAATTAGCAAGCTGTTCTGCAGTTCCTCCTACTTTTTTTCATAGCTTACTGGGCTAAACTGTGCAGACTTGACTGAAAATAAAATTGGTAGATGTTACAGTATTTCAGAATTTCTTGCACAACTTGCCCTCCACAAGTTGTGGAAAAGTCTAAGAACTGTTTAAGAATTCTCTTTTGTAGGTGTCGTGGAACAGTCTTTACTTTGACAGTGACAGAGGAGTGTTTCGTGTTTATATGACTATGTGCTGGTGTACTGATGCCTGTCGCTTCTAGAGAGTTGTTTTAGTCCAGTCTCGCTGTGCTGGTTTAAATTGTTTCATGTGAAAGAGTGGATAAAATGTTTGTAACAACATTTTTGTGTCATGTGGTCCATCCCACCGTGCAGTTGGTATTTGACTTGGAACAGAGTCCACAGAAAGTCTTCCTTACACATGCTATGAAATGTTAGTGCCTTGTAGCAAACATGTATGAAAGAATCATAACTGTAAGAAAGAAGCAGGAAAAGAATAGGAGAAACCTGAGACATCACCTATGTTCTACACCTTTGCATTAATGATGAGTTTATTAAATGCTCTGATGATCCTGGGAGGTGGAGAAGATGCTGAACTTCTCTCAGTGTTGCCCTGAAAAACCTAATGCCAAAATGGAGAACAGAATGTTTTGGTTTGTAACTCTCAAACTGATCAGCTCTGCTGCAGTACTCGTTCCTCTCTGTGTCCCTGGCTATTTCACCTGTCCACCAAGAAGTCTTTTCAAAGAGCAGTCACCACTGCTGCTTGCTTCTGGGCATGAAGCAGAGCCCTGGAGTCTGACACATCTTCACTGCAGAGAGCAGTGACTCAAGAATTTTAAAAATACAGAGCAGCCCACTTCTCAGCTCACAACTTTAATAGAGTCTAAATGGGAGTTAAAGGCATTGCAAACTGCATGATCTGGGTGATGAGTGTCCTCCGTGGGACTTGAGCTGTATGTGTTGATGTGTGCTAAGCCATACTGTGAGCTGCCTCCTCAGGGTGGTGTGGACCATGCAATGTGTCCTCTCTTTCAGTAGAGAGCCTTCTTTGACTATTTCTCCTTCAATCAACTCTAAGTCTAGAAAATCCTGCATGGCAGCAGAGGAGAGTGGAGAGGACCCTGGGCTGTGAACAGTCACCCTTCCCCAAAGTCCTTCTCCACAGGGATGTGGGGAAAACTCTTGGATCATGCGGTTCATCAGACTCACCTACACCGTCAGAAAGCCATCCAGAATCTAAACATACAGATGCAGCATTCAAGCTCTGCAAAGCCTATATTTTAAAATGAAGTAGGAGTCGTCAGGCCATAAATTTGCTTCTGAAATGATGGCAATGCTAATCTCTCTCCTTGAGTGTAGGTAGAAGCTATTTTTCCCCCCTGTTTTGCTGTGACAAAGTAACAATTACATCAGAGCTAGATAGATGCAGTCTTGGGGCTCTGCTCCAGCCCTCTCTGGGAAGTCTTCCATAGTTTCCCTGATGTGTGGTAGCTATGCCTTTGCTCACTCATCAATGGAATTGCTCTCATGGGCTGTACTATCTTTTAGTGACTGCAGCATCTCTTCAAGGAGAAAAATCTGTGGGAGCTGGGACTGTTTAGCCTAAAGAACAGAAGGATTAGGGGAAAGCCTATCAATATGTACAAACACCTGAAGAGAGGATGTAAAGAGGACAGAGCCAGGCTCTTCCCAGTGGTGCCCAGTGACAGGACAAGAAGGAGTAGGCACAAATTGAAGCTCAGTAGGTTTCACCCTACTATAAGAGTAACTGAGCTCTGGCACAGGTTGCTCAGAGAGGATGTGGAGTGTCCACGCTTGGATGTATTAAAAAGCCCCACCTGGACATGGTCCTGGGCAACCAGCTGTAGATGGTCCTGGGTGAAGTACGTGGGAGCTGGACTAAATGACCTTCAGAGAGACTTTTCAACCTTGCCTCAACAATGAAGGGGGCAGGGGAAGGACTCTGCTGTTTTGAAAGTATGTCCCAAGGGGAAACCAAGGGCAGTTTTCATTTTCAGCTACTTGAGACTTGCCAGGAAACAATATGGATGCATAGATCTGCTGAATCTTATTCATATTCACTTCAGACCATGGCAACCTGCTCAGTACCTATGCTGGCTGCATCAGGCTTTTCAAAGCCTGTTCAATGTTCCTCTCACATGAGGATTTCTGCTATAATTCCAGAAGTGTAAACATCCTCCAAGGCTTTAAGGACTGTAGTTTATCACAGCATCTTTCATATACATTTTTATCCATGTAGTCATACATTTTTATAATCCTCCATTGAAAGAGGATGAACACATCTGCTGCAGTAAGTGCAACTGTCACAAACACTGAGCCAAGCTCATTGAAAAAATTCTGTGGTTTCTTTTTGGAGCAAACCCAGATGTAGCTGCAAAAAAATGTACAGACATTGGGAACAGCATAAAACATGAGTGAATTTTTCCAATTAAAAATTCTCATATGTCTTTATTAGTCTGTTGGTAAGTTATGATATCTGTCAAGCATGTTGTCATCAATGATAGGCTTTCAATCCACCTTCTATTTTCAGACCTTTTTATTAAAGACTTAACTGAAGCTGATTTCTGTAGAGCAT
Source organism: Pezoporus wallicus (assembly GCF_028554395.1). Lineage (NCBI taxonomy): Eukaryota > Metazoa > Chordata > Aves > Psittaciformes > Psittacidae > Pezoporus > Pezoporus wallicus. The sequence goes on from NW_026636248.1 coordinate 2,183,800, forward strand.
GCTGGAAAATATTTCTAGTGTACCACTGTTTCAAGGTGATGATGTTGTATTTATTGTAACAGCTTTTCACTGTTGTTTCTGCCGAAAATAACTTCAGTCCCTTTCCCTGCAGGTGAGCAGGCCTCTAGTAGTTTCCAATCTGAAGCAGAGCTTTCAAATGTGTAAAAAAACTTACTGAGGATTACTTCAAGTTACTGGTTATCATTTATCGTGAAGATGCCTCTCATTCCTGACAAAACACCTATAATGAAATTCTCACTCCTCTTTCTCAAATCTTCCCTGCACTGAAAATTTTTATACGTTCTCACACTCTTGTACTATATAAAGGCCCTGTACATCTGCACCCACCTCTTCCTTTTTCTGTTTTAAATCTTTTTAGAACTTAAATGCTCCATGTTGGAGTTGTTCTAGGACACGATCTTGCACCCATGCAACTGACACAACTTCTCTGAGTTTAAGGCATGTAGGGATGATCCGAGTAACTGCCAGCTATATCTGTATAGATGAGTGAGAAAAATGTACATAAATACATAGCCAGGTGAGAAACATTCTCTCTCTTTTTACTGAGGAGGAAGAAATGAGATGAAAGGGATTGCATGTCAGCCCAAAGACCTGGTTTTGTGGTGTAGCGGCTTTCTCAGAAACATGTACCTGAACTCTCAATGTGATACCCAGTTCTGTAATTCATGTTATGTTCTTTACTTCTATTCACAAATGCTAGTTTAGAAACTTGCTCACTGTAGCACTTGCCAAAAGAGGCAATAATGCAAAGAATGGAGTTGGCAAGCACAGGGGGTGGTTCTCCATGGTTTGGGAGTATGCACAAGGAATTGTGCAAGTGCTCTGATGGTGCCTTTATCAGTGGAGCCTGAAAGAAAACTTGCGGACTTGCAAAGGATGCAGCTATCTTTTTGTCAGGAAGCTTTGTATAAGCCTGCAAGTTGTGGTTGGCACATTGCTAAATATTACCCTGCCAGGTCTTTTTCTCTGATTTTGGTGATTGTGTTGGGAAATCTGTTAGATCTTATGTAACCTTTTCCTTTGGAGGAAATGGGGAATAACCAGATCCTTCTACTAAAAAAAGAGAAAGACCTGAGTTCATGTTATACCTCAGAACTTAGCAGTTTTGTTGTTGCTCTAAAATGGGCAGCAGCCCATTTCCTTGCAACCTTTGAGCTAACAACTTTACAACAGGCATATAGCTCAAAGAAAAAGATCCTGGAATCCTATTTAGGAGTGCCAGATGTGAATTTTGTGTAACATAAATAGTAAATACTACATGGTTATGATGAACGTTAAACTTCCAGCTATATCAAGTCCCCTAAAGTATTTCCAGTCACGGTAAAAGTGTAGGATTATAGGAGAGCAAAGAAAAATAAAACAACCCCAAACACCAAAGACTCTTACATCCGGCTCTTAGAAGTCTCTTTTCCTTCCAAATTCTGCTCTACTTGTCCACATGGCTGAGTGGACCAATAAAGCCTGTAGCAGAGCTATGTTCTGTCTCACTTTGGGAAGGGGAGGAACAGGAAATACTTGGCCTCCTTGTGGAAGGCAAGCAAATGCTGTGTGGAACTATATTTAAACTTGGGTTAGGTCTAACCAGATGTTGGAAATGTTGCCCGTATTACATGGAAAAAGGGGCTCGGCATGAAAAGCTTCAGTTGAAAAGGCTATCTGCTCCTCTGTACCTTTGCTAGGCTGCATACTTGGCCATTCACAATATTGTCCTTTCTGCATAGTTATTAGGTCAGATTTAGAGCTGTGCCAATATGGTCAAGTGTGGCTGTGCTGAACTGCCTCATATTGGCCTTCAGCTGATTTCTGTGTCCTAAAACATAGGTTAGAATCAAATGTCATGTAATTAAAAAATACCACATTTTGAGTTTGAACCTTAGTCTGAGAAAGTTTAGTTCTTTCCTGCTGTGGCTTAATCGCTAAATAAAAACAGCTACTGAACAAAAGGTCATGTATTAAAGTGTGCGGCAGAGGTCCTTGCACTAACTGAGGCATGCTTCTAAATGAAGATATATAGTATTATTTAAACCACCAACTATGGCTTTATATCATAATGTACCTCAATTAGTAGAAACAATCACCTGTCAGTTTAAGATTAAGGGACTTGGAAACCCCAGGAGGCTTTGGCTTTGTGGCTTAATGCGTGAATACCAGTTTGTGCTCAGCTCAGGACTGACTCTACTTCTCCTTAATGTATTCTCTAAAGGATGTTATTTAGTACTTCACCAGAATAAGACAGTTTTTCAGTAGGCCTGTGGGTGGTTTTTTCCCTCTTGTAACTCAATACACAATTGAAGAAATCTCTGAATTTAATTTTTTGTCTATCTGGCTTACAGGATTTACATAATTGGTTGCTCATGCAGCATTTCTCTATTATTCTCTGTGATATTTCTATGCTCTCTGAAATTTCTTAGTAATTTTCCAGGGGCTGTCTTAGCAGCAGTTCTGTGAATGGTTTTTAAACTCATAGCCCTTGCACATGAATTATTGCAGCACTATCAGGATGGAGATGCAAGTCAGTGAAGGGAAAGCAGAGCTTCTGAAACTAACTGATGCTCTAACAACTCTGAAACTTCCCTGAAGCTCTACCTCTTTATTTTAAAATCAGCCTAAAGAGATGATCATGATGTAAGAGGGAATTCAAAATAACCATTTAAGATACGTGGATATTACAGTCCAGAGGGATGACTATAGCTTTTCCAGACATACCATAACTACCTTTTCACTACCTGTGTCATGGCAGACAGGACCGCGAGGTGCCCAGGTTCACATGGGACCAAAGATGCCTGCTTTTGGGGGGCAGCTATTACCACTGTAAACCAACTAGTGCAAGTCTGCATCAATTGGCAGTTTTACTGGCATGAACTGAAATCATCTGACTGCTGCATAGGCATGTGTTGAGCAGAAACAAGATGCAAACCATAGATAGTATAAAATAGTATTTTGATCCCAATATCCTTATTCAAGCATAATTTCTCCTAAAGTGAGTTAAGAACTGCCTTTAAGGACAGGAAGTGTTACTTGCTTAATAGTAAAGAACATGTTCAGAATGGCTTGTTTGTTTGCTCAGCCATTTATTTTCTAGAACTGGCTTTTATTTTTGTCATACTTCTTGCTCACATGACAACCATGTGGCTATAAATAGGGCTTATGAACCTCTGTGCTGTTGGATGGGGCCACATTACCACAGTTACTTTTTATGGACTTGAAATCCCATGTGCATGTAATATTCTGTGATTAAAAGAAAAGCAAGCAGGTTAGGGGAAAAAAACAGCTTCTGAAATTAAAATGTCTCTGTCCTACTGTGTTTCTGTCATCCATTAACATGCTGTTGGAGTAAACAGAACATTACGATGTATCGGTGAGTTCAACAGCACAGCGGGTGCATCCTGCTTAGAGTATTCAGTAGCCATCAAACACTTAGTGCTACCTAAATTACCTCCTTTCTTCTTTCCACAGAAAATAAGCTTAGAAAGACCCGGCTCACAAAGCGTCTCGGAGTAGGTTAAGACTGTCTTCCCATTTACGATGAGGTTAAGCTTGACATACAGTTCCTTGATGCTGTGTCCTACACACAAAACAGAAGGAGAGCTTGGAGAAAGTGCAAGGGTAAACAGGTTTAATACTTTATTTTTAAAGTTTGTATTCTTTTCCCCTGCTGTTTAAGCCATTGAATGTCTTCACTAAGGACTCCTAATACATGGAAATCCATGCTTCAGGAACAGGTCCCTAAGTCCCTTAAGGTATATGGAGGGACATAATAGCATATATCTTTATTTTTAATAAATGCACCCATGACCTTTCTCTAACTTTGAGGCCAATTTGCATCATAAATCTAGTGACTTCACATCTAAATTTCTTACTCTAATTAGCAGAGGCACCATGTCCAGTGGACCCCTGGGAGCAGCCTGTGGCCTGTACCTGCTGCCTGGGAAAATAGCTCAAACCTGTGTTTGAGCCAAACCTGCGTCAGGGACCAGCATAGCAGCCTGGCAGTGATGGGAGCTTTCCTGCTTGTGCCTGGCTTCCTAACACAGATACCCAGTGAGGGTACTGGATTTAGAGGGAGATTCTGTAGTCTGAGTTGGTAAAGTATTTGCAAATGCCTGTAATGTGATTTTGCAGGCATGCTTAACTTTGCAGCCACCTGAAAACTGCTGCTCCTAGGCAAAAGGGCAGCATGTCTCACAGGAGGGAGAACTTTTGTATGCAAGGAAGCATTCCCAGTGCTAAAAGACACTTGGCATGTAAACTTACTTTCAGCACTAGGAGCATACAGCAGTGCTCTCATATTTATGCTCTGGTAGTAGAGGTTCTTGATGAGGCCAACGGGGTTGCAAAAAGGTGGCTTTCCTGTGCAAGGGTCACAAAGCAAGCTATGGCTAATACTAACTTGCACACCCAGCCCATTATCTCAAATGCAGTTCTGCTTTTGACCTTTTACTGCTGATCAGTCAAGTGCTGAAGGGTATAATTTCAGCTAGCACAGGTGCCGAGCTGATGGCATGACTGTGTTGCCTCAGGCTAATGCTTCCCCAGCACTCTCCTAGCATCCTTCTCGCATGCCCAGGTGGGACAGAGAGATGTCTCCACCTTGCTCTGTGGGAGTTCCTTCAGTCTCCCACCTGCAAGGGTCAGCCCTGACAATTTAGTGAGCACTGCTGGTGCTGCCATGAGACTGTGGCTGCTGTAGCTGTCTCGTTCAGCAAGATGCTCCCCAGAAGATTTGGCTGTGAAGACAAGCTTTAGAGCACCCCCCACCTTGGGTATCCATATGTACTAATGAAGGGTAGGAGAGGAATAGAGGCTGAGGGCTGATATGACTTGGTTGGAGTGACATACATAGTCTAAGACCAAGCTGATATCAGAACTGACATTTCTGTAGCCCTGCACAGGTTTTGAAGCTTCTCAGACATGAAGCCCTTTCCTGTTTCATAGGAGGTTGTCACCCTTGCTTGCTTAATACCAGCACTCACACATGAGGTACATGTTTATGGTGTGAGAAAATACCAATTTACTTACTTAGCAAGATTGCAGCTCTGATGTTAAAGGTGTGGGTTGAGACATCAGAACAATGGTCAATGCTGAAAGCAAAATCTTGGTGGGGATCTGTTTGGACACAGAAATTTGCATTTTTAATGAGATACTGACTGTATAGAAGACAGCGATAAAATATGGAAGTATTGTAAATACCAGATTTCATATTCCTTAAAAATCTCCAAGATGTGCTCAAAGCTCCCATACCCCGTGCTTAATAACTACTTCTCTCCTTCCTGCCACTTCAATCTGAAGCATGTTCAGATGATAGCGTATATATGGCTAAAACCTACTGTGTGGTGAAAAAGAGCCAAGTTCAGGGAAGGCAAATTCTCCGCAGTGGTGGATAGTTAGTACTCATTCAGCAGTGAAGACTTAGCACGTCTGCTCTTCCCGAGATCTTGGATCACTCTTCCTTCCACAGCACTGATGAGCAATTGGTTATGATGATGGGTTTTAATTCATTAGTATCGCAAGATGGCTTGGTGAGGCTGATTGCAAAACTGAATCCTGAAGTGGGATGAGAAGTCCAAGGATTAAAATAAAATGTGTAACTGAGATCCTGCAGTATTTCATGCTGGGTCCACCATCATGTGATATTTATAACCCAGGAAATATTCTACATTTCTTCTCCCTTTCTGAGAGACTGTAGTCAAAGGGAAGCCCTACAGCCCATGACTGATATGAATGTGGCTCTTACTAATTCCTACACTATCCATTTATCCACATCAAGCTCCAAAACTCTTGTACAAACAAAATTGCTTTCCCCTCACTTCTACCTTTTTCCTTGCTAGCCTTCATGAGTCTCTATGCTATGCCTGGAGGCTTGCTAAGGTGTCACTGTCTGGTGACAGGCAGCAGTGACAACTAACAGTTCTGCTCCCACAACCAAAGGCATGTGAAAGTGTTCCAGAACCATGGTTGGAGGAGAAGGATTTTGCCAGTTTGGAAACATATCATCCTGAGCTTTACGGCTTAAATTAGGCATAGGTTTGTCCCTCATGGTGGCTTTCCAGCCAGTCTGTGCATCCAACTTTCTTCTTTGTGGAAACCAGAGAAGAGACTGTGGCAAGTGCAGAAATAGCTGTAGTCTCCCCCATTTGCACGGACTTGGGAATAGAATTCTGGTTTTAAGTTATTGTTGCTTGAGGTAATCTTCTCGCTGAATAGAAAATAATAGGTTGGGAGAATTTTTCTTTGCTGTGGTGTAACTCGTCACGAATGTCTCTGTGACACTGGGGCTGACCTAGCATCTCTGTAGTCTGATCCTGTTTTTCCAGCAGTGCCCAACAGCTGTAGCACCTAGCAGAGAGCAGTCCTGGGTGACTTAGAGGGGAGCATGAAATAAAGTGCTGGGAGAAGCTGGGACTTTAAGCCAGGCTCTGCAGGCATATGGATTATCACTGTGGTCCAAAAGGAGCTCTTGAGTCTTAAGGTCTGTTAAATTAAAATCACTGTTTAAAGGAGGGAGATAAAAAGCACTGGTATTTTCCACAGCTGTGTCCCTTGATGGATTTTGTTCTTCACACCACTAAAGCAGCCTCTGCATCTGCATGATCTGTTTGGGACAAAGAGTTAGTGCCTGCAGTTGTTTATCTGCTCAAGTGTGACAAGAGTCAGAGGGTTGTCTTTCCTCCATTTCCATATTCTTGTCAGTTCTCGTTTTGTTATTGCAGCTTCAGAAGCTGTTGCAATCGGGTAGGAGAGCAGTTTCCTGCTCCAGATGGAAAGCATGTCAAACTTCTCTTTTCTCCTGGACCGTTACGCCTGCTTCCCCTCTGGTGTCTACCACCTCGCAGGGCTTGGTTTCTGCTTTCCTCTGGACTTCTGCAAGAGCCCCTCTTGTTTCTGTTTTGTGTGTGGTACAGTGATAAGCTCCAGGAAGCACTTGCTCAGATTCTGAGAAATTTGGGCATTGATGCCTACAAACAGTGCTGGTTGTCAATAACTGGTCAGGTCCATGATTTCCAAAGACAGCTATGGTCACAAATGGCACTGCATCATATACGATGCTTTTTCTCTTTTCAAAGAGACTAGACTGTGCTTTAGTCAACAAATTAAATCATGGTATTAGGGCGAGGAGTTCAATTTTTAGTTCATTGTCATCAATATCTGTTTGGATGGAAAGGGGATGCTCAAGAAACCAAGCTTCTCTGGAAAGCATGGGGTTCTTACAATGAACCTGACCTCTGGGTTGTTTTAGTTTGGATGTCTCATGCCTATTGCGTTTGGGGTTTTGTGTGTGTGGTATGTTTTGGGTTTCTTTTCTATGGATTGAGCTCTTTTGTCAGACGACATATTTCATGGTGCATTGTAGCCATGGGTGTTTTCTACTGCTAGTGATGCAGCGTAGGACTTTGGTGTATTCAGAGAAGTGTTGCCTGTTCCCCAGAGAGGAAGAGAGCGCGGAAGAACTTACATGAGAAATTACAGCAGAATTTGTGAATTAGAGCACTTGGATTTTGTGTTGTAACTCTGGTGCTGAGAAATGTAAACTTTTCCACTGGCAAAAGGAACACCAATTAATTTTCTGACCATCTCCCTGTGGAAATTCAGGCTATGACTTTGCAATCCAACATCTTAGATATTGTGATGTGTGTGGGGCCTCCTGCTGAAATCAATTGAAAGGATGGCAGTGTTGCTAAAGCAATGGTGCCAGGGGGTCTGGATTCTAAACAATGTAGGCAGAAAGGTTCCTGCAAAAAGGAAATTAAATAAAATAGTGATTTCTTTTTAACCATTTGATAAGTGAAGGTGTCTGTATATTCAGCTGTGCGCTGTGGACTAAGGTAGTGTGCCGTACCCATCTTTTGCTTTAAACGTTGAGGAGTCCCTTGTGTGGCAAAGGCAACTCGAGGCAACTGCCATTTTTGTTTCATCTCAGATACACAACTGTGAGTCATTGTGTGTCTCTTATGGAGGTTTAATACTTATTCTTCCTTGTTTGCCTCAATATGAATTGAGCTGGTTAGACTGGAAAAAAAATACATGTTATGTCTTTCACATGTGCAGAGCAATAACATTTACTGTTAAATCTCTAAAATACGTGGGGCTGCCCTTCAGCCTTCCTCTTCCCTGCAACGTTTCATAGTGCACAGTACTGTATGTTCCCAGACTTCCCTCCACCCACTCCCTTCAATCTGCTCCCTCTTCCATAATTAAAGCTAGAAACTCTTCAACTGGTTGCAGAGTTCTGCTTTTCCAGTTCGGCTTTGATATATCACCAACACTCACAATGTTGCTGGAAATTTTGCAAACATGCTGAGGTTTATCAGTGAAAAATCTGCTTGGGGGGGGGGGAAGGGAAAGGAAAGGGCATTTTTTTTGTCCTTGTGTTTCTAGTGAGAAGGGCTGGGGCTGCAACATAATGTTAGAGCTAACATGAAGGTGCCTGGGAGCAGTGTTTTGTCTCAAGTTTCTCTGTAGCCAGCTCTAAATCTTTCAGGTAACTGCTCTGAGAAAGAGGCTTTTGTAAATCATCGGTGAACTTTCAGATCTCTTAGACCTGTTATTTGAACTTGGTGCTGTGGCTGATGCTGAGCTTTCAACTGTATCTAGTGCTGAACGTACAGCTCCCACTGAAACTGGCTTCTGCAGTAGAGACCTGCTTTGTGAGATGTAAGTTTGGGACAATGCCTGGTATCTTGCCACGGATCGCCTCTTACATGGCATAGTGCCAGCTGACCCCATGCATCCCACCTCCCATTTCACCCTTACCCAAGTATCCTAATGAAGATTTATGGCTATGTTGGCTTGGTATGTGGTTCTCCTTGCACATGACCTGTAGCGGCACCATAGTGCAAGGCTTCAGCCTGGCTTACTATTGCGGAGTGCTCACAGCAATGAATTTGGATGGGCTTTTCTAGAAGACTGAGCAGATGTGTGCGGTACATCCTGAAAGCTCCAACAAATTCCTGAACATTTCTTCCTAGGGTTTCTTTTCCTGCTCTTGGCAGAAGGTTCATAGGTAACTTAGCTCAAACACATTTACAGTCATGTATCTAAGTGACCCTCCCAGCTTCAAGCCTTGTACCTTTGATGGAGATTATTACCCTGGTAACAGGAACAACAGATGGGAACACACATTGATGCCTCAGTTACTGCAGTTCTGGGTGCACCAGCTCAAGCTCCTGCTGAACGTGGATGTGCACCAAGCCACAGGACTGTGAGCTGGGGCTGCCTTCACACCCCACAGCCTTCTGTGCTCTGGGAGGTGATGTCCAGCAGGAAGATGAAGCAGGTAGCTGGAAACGATAGTGTGCTAACCCACAGGGAATATGTCCCTCAGAGCCTGAGCTGCTACATGACTAACTGGGCATTACAGAAACGGTATTACACGGGCAGATGGGAAGCATCTGTTACAGGAATTTTGCTGGGCTGGTGTACAACATCCTCTGTCTCTTATTCTTCTCTCTCCCTCCCCACACCTTGTTAACTATCCTCTACTGGCTTTACTCTCATCTGAATCTGCTTGAAAATCATGTGGTCTCCATATGAGCGTGAAAACCAGTGGTATGAGTTAAAGGAGCAATAAGCAGGGAAGCTTTGCCTGTAGGAGACCATATAAGTTAGTCCTGCAGTGTGAGAAGACTCTCCAAACTGGTAAGCTCTGGGTGTTTCAAAATAACACTTTTGGGAGAAAATAAGCCATAGAATTGAAGGTAATGACATAGCTGCACTTGGCTAGGGTCAAACAAGGATAGACTGGTGCTAGAGGAGCTGGAAATTAGAACAAGGAAGAAGCATATTTAGTAATTACCCAACACTTCTCACCTTCAAAGCTCTTAATAAAATTAAATCATTAGTCCTTATAACATTCAAGGTGATGAAAGGAGAGGGAAAGAATGAGGAACTGTTTGGTATCTCAGACTTCATGCATTCACTTAACAATTTCCTTTAATGTCTGTTTAAATAAATTAACCTGAATGCTCAAGGTTATATTTGACACTGGAATCTACTTATAAGGCACTGAGGAAGAAGCATCAGGTGAATTAGCAGTTTTCAGTTGTGCATCTAAATTTCACTGAGCACCTTCAGTTTAATGAACTTCCCTTTGGGCCTGCATTCACTATGCGCCATTCTGGGAAAAGCAGAGTGACTTGCTTTTAAGGTCACTCAAATTTTAAGACTCAAGTCACACAAATTTTAAGACTCATATTGGCTGTTCCTAGCTTCTCATGAGGATGCTTTATCTCAGGATGCTCACCTTGGATATGATCAGCTCCAGGCTTTTGCCTAGTTTAGAAAGACACTCTGACCTCCCTTGCAGGGGTCATGACATCTTTTATCGCCTGTACCTTTCTGGATTGATTAGGCAGTGTGGAGGTGGATGAATAGGAAGATTAGAGTTCACATATCCTTAATGTCCTGGGGGTACAGACTGTGAGAATTCCCCTTTCCCCTATCAACTTATAGTCTCTGAGGTCTGCTTAAACCTGAAGCTTTTGGAGATGTCCAATTGAGTGAATAACTCTGCTTCCTTTCTGATAAAACTTACACGGCTGTAGAGGGAAGCCTGAAGATTTGGTCTCGGTATCATCTATAAGCTAAAAAAAACCCAGAACACTAGCAGAATAAACTTAAAATATGGTTTAAAAAAGTATTTGTGCAATATTTAAATGATTTCCACTCTGCTCTCAAGGATATTGAACACTGGTAATGCAAAGGGCAATTATATGCTGCTTGGTCAGACTAGGGTATGGGCATTGCTGGCTGGTGTTTATGGCCCTAGTTTTGGAGCAAGACGACTCTAACATCTTGCAGAATTAGTTTAAAGAAAGGATGAAGATTTTGCCTCTTGCTATTCAAATAAAAGTCATTGCTGAGTATAGCCAGTGTCCAAATTTGCAGATATTCACTAACTCAGAAGGCCGATAGTTTCTCCAAACATGTTGCTGGGGCACTGACTGCAGTAGTAGGTACAGCGTGTGAGGAGCAGATATGTGATGGAGGGCTCAGCCTGTGAGCAAAGAGCATGAGGTGTGGCAGATGGAGAAGAGAGGAAGAGATTTTCCTGGAGCTACTGGTGGCCTGGACAAGGAGCTGTTCAGTGTGATGAGCTGGAGGAAGCCCTTGTAAAGACAGCAGGTCTGAGGGGCTCTCTGCAGATGGAGGGCTATGTCTGGGGATGAGTGCCACCAGCATGCACAAAACAGCCTTGCAGAAGGCTTGACCTCAGTCCCCTTGCCTTTTCCTGCCTGAACCATGTTTCTTGGCAGCAGGCTTGTTAGAGCTGTTTGCCAGGGCTCAAGGGGAGCCCCAGAGTCTGAAGGTTCATTGCTTTTGCCAGCAGTGGTATTTGGAAAGGGGGGTTTCTGTGCTTTGTGTGGTATGACAAATCTTTGTCTGAGCCTGTTTGAGAAGACAAAACTGAAAGATGCCAGCTTTGAGAGATAGCACATACAGATCTTTATTTGTGTTTGATAATCCTGATTTGTCCTAGTTAGCTTGAGAGAGACAGGCAGGCAGGGCAGGCTACAGCTACAGCAGTGTAGCAAGAAAATCCTGCATTAATTTGGGCCCAGCAGGGAGCGTATTAGAGATAGAAAGTCTTTGTTCTTCAGTTCTGTGGGTAAGTAAACACCATGCCCTACATGAGTAAGATGCATATAGTAACTGCCTGTATTCTTAATCAGATCTGTCTCTTCTCTCTATGTGTTGTGGGGATTTTGTTGCTTTTTGTTTAAAAAAAAAAATAATCATTCTTTATAGTGCTCTACTTGAGATAGATATTTTGGATATCAGTGCTTGCCAGTATGACTGGGGATTCATAACAGACTTGTACACTTGTGTCAGAAATAGAACCAAACATTGCTAGAAACTGCCCCGCTGTTAGACACATGCCATGCTCTGGGATAGCAGGCTTTACCACTGATTATACAGAACAGTAACAGCAGCATACAAATGGGCTAAATGTTCCCATTTTCCCAGGATGGGTTGAAATCCACCACAGGAGCATGGCAGTGCACTGTCATTGGAATGGCATGCTTGCTCTGCAGAGGAAACTAGCTGGGTTCCTGTCTGCCCGATCACAGCTGGATTATCTGACAGGAGCCATCCATCTTCAGCTGAAGAGGAACCTGGTGCATTGGATTAATTTGTGGTAGCTTTCAAGGTCCTGGCTTTTCACAGCTCAAAGTTCTCCTGAGTTTTAAAGTAGCATCTGGGACAGATCAAAGGCTTTGGATTTGGTATGTGGTGGTTCTGTACCATGGATTTGAATGTCTTGTCCCTGATGGTCATTGTTCCTCCCTAGTTTTAGGCTGCCTAAGCCTCCTTGAAGTCGGTGCAGTGACATGAGCACATAGTAATGTTAAAGTAGTTTTTGCATTTTTCTGAGGTGTGTTAATTATTCTTAAATTATTTGGGATATTTTTGCTGATGGATGTTAAATGGCTGCAAAAACCTGACACAGGCCTCTTTTCTTTGGTAAACTGTAAGCGTTGTAGGTTCCATTTTTGAGGCTTTGATGACAGCTCTAGATGAGATGATGTGGCATTGTCAAGGAAATCTAGCAATTTTTTCATATGATTACTCAGAAAGCTTTACATTGGAACACTTACAAGCAATTGTGGTTTGTTCTTGCTCCTGACTTTATGCAATGAATGTGCCTTTTGATAATTTCTACTTTATGAAATACAGGAGCTAATCTCAAGTTTTTATCAAAGTGTTAATGCAGCTGTGACTCACCTGTTTCATATATATTAGACTGCTCCCTCCATAAAGGCTCACATTCAGCATGCAGCAGCAAATGACAGTTCTGCCTTGCCCACAGTACTTCTGGACTGTAATGCAATATACATTTTTCTAGGTGTGCCTCTCCTATTTGTTTGTAAAGGGAAGAAGCAGGGGCCATTACTCCTCCTGCTTGTAATACCTTGGTGACTTAGTGGCCACAACAACTGAAGATGTGGCAGAAGTCATAGGTGGAAAATATATCTACTAGTTTAGATTTAGCATCTGGAGATAAGCAGGAGGGGCTGCCACACATAAACAACCCTGTTTTGCAGTCCACAATGCAGGACCTTCATTGATTTGGTGAAGAAATTGGCGCTATGAGAAAACCTCTGAGAAGTAAATTATATGGGAAAATTTAAAACATGGTGGGAAAAGTTCAGCCAAGGTTAATTCTCTCCACTACTAGTCTCAGTGAAAGCATTAATATTGATTTTGCTAAATGGTTCAAAGTCTAGATGCTGAACCTAATGTTTTTGCCATATTACCTTGGAGGTATGAAATTGTCTCCTTCTCCTCTTTACCATTTACATTTTAAAGCTTAATAAATACTCTCCCTTCTCTAAAAGAAGAGGTAAAATGAAATCAGAACCATCAGTAAGAAGTCACATAGGAAAAGAAGGTTTTAATCCTCTCTAGTGAATCAGAGAATGAAATAGATGAGGTAGTTTTAATTCATGGAGGGACCAAAATTTTAAAAGAAGATTTGTATGTGCACTCAGATCTATGGTACCTTCATTCTAATGATAGCTGCTGTTTGTTAGGATCTGGTGCTAGAAATATGCGTGTCAACATCTGGCCTTTCCCCTGGAGTAAGTGAGATATAGCAGATGAATTCTGCATCAAGGCTATGGCACTAAGATGGCTTGGACAGAGCAAGCAAACAGCATAAAAATGTTTTCAAGTGGAATTCTTAAGCTCTTTGATTGTTTGCCCATTAGTGATCTATGCAACAAAAGATCAGATGGCAGTTGATGTCGTGTGGCTTTAAATAATTTAGAAGCAGAAGCAATTGCTGGAGACTGCTTGAGGGAAATAAATAAGTTCAAGAGAAGCATCTGGCTCAATCTTTCTGCCAAAAAAAACCCAAAGAATAATGGAAAAAGAACCTTCTTTTACCAAGTGTCTAAGGAACATTTGCCTTGAAGAAGCACGAGGTGAGATTTTCTTTGCAGACATTTCTTTGCCAGCTGAAGCTATTGGATTACTTGTAACCTTTAAATAAAGGATATAAGTGTGTGACCAGGGAGAAAAAGGCCTAATAATATTGGTTGACATAGAAAACAAAGTGATATGCTGTAAAATTCGCGCTGCAATGATAACAATTTAGTGGGACTGTTTACAAGTTGGTATTGCTGATTGAGCAGGGATGGGTGTTACAGGTCTATTTTTTAAAAGAGAAACAAGAGGATTTTAAGATAAATAGAATATTTGATTTCTCAGTATGTAGGAAGAAGGATATGATGGGCTGAGTGTGTGCGTGTGGGGGGGGAGTAAGACTGCAGCTTTTCAGCATGGACAGACAGATCATCAGAAGATTGCAATCTAACCAGTTTCTACTTTTTCTTCTTTCATTTTTCAAGCACAAACAGTTCCCTCAAAGCAATGTTTAAAAGGAAGGTATCTATACTGTGGTATCTGACCAGAGCAAGTTCTGTACCATAATAACCTTGGCGACTTTAAGGTGCCATTTTAATGGAAAATCAAACCTGTGCTCACAAGTTTAAAGAAAAGCCACACAAATGAGAGTTTCTCTACCTGTAAGTGCAATCCAGTGCAAGCTCATACTGAAGTGGGCAGTGCTGCTCTCCTACTGTACCAATGTAGGGCAGAAAAAAGCTTTACAGAAATTACCCTGCTGGAAGCGTGACATAGAGCTATGCAAGCAGTCATGGAGCTCAGTGGATGTAAGTTGAGTCTTTCTTTGCTCTGCTTAGGAGGAGACATTGGCAAGTAAAAATAATTCTCTAGATGACCAGAGGGCCCTGCTTCTTTGTGTAGCAGAAGATGTTAAATAAAGCAAATTGTTACCCGTATCCCTAAACTTATTACATTTTTTAATCTGTGGATATGCAGATATAAAACTTGAAACTGGCTGCACTGTTTACATATTAGGTTCTGGAGTTTAATACAGATTGATTGCTCCTTCTGAAAGTTCACCTAATGGCTGTTAACCTTGCTTCAGATGGAAAAAGCAGAAAAAGCTATCGAAGTCAGACGTGAATTGGGAAATGTTTGTCTGATAGTAAAAAATCCCGTGTCTGAACAGTGTTTTATAAAGCCCAACGAGTATTGCTCAAGATGTCATCTTCAAATACTACTAGCTTGATTCTCCTGAAGATCTCCCCAAAATTCCTTGTTATTTACTCTCACACAGAAGACAAAGTCATTAATGGTTGTTGCTCTCCAGACCCTTTCTAAGAACCTTTCTAAGAACCTTCTGCTGTATCAGTAACCTTTTCTGCACTGTCAAGAAACATACAGTTTCAAGCACCAGGTACTGCTGAAATCTGAGGTCCTAATCTAAAAGTAAAGTTTATTAATCACTGAGCATGCTGGTTTGGGTTTGCTGGTCAAAACAAAAACAGACGTTCTGAAATGCTGTTTTTATGTAGGCCCAACTAACATTTCAAGAAAGAGCTGTAAAAATAGTTGGAAAATAGTTTCCATGTGTCTGCAGCAGCAATCACCTGCTTTAGCCTATGAAGAGGGCCCCGTTTGAACACTATATTGGGAGAATGTTTTCACAGCTAATTAAGACAATTAGGCTTACATGAATAGCAGGTAGAATAATAGAAGCAGGTGCTGGTAGACACATAGAGGAGTTACAATTTGTAGTCTCTGAGTGCATTGCACTTTGCACTTTGAGATGGATGCCTGACACTCAAATAACAGTAGAATCTGCTTGGGGCATTTTGCTGCCTCTGCCTTTCCGCCCTTCCCTTCTCAGACAATTGCCTCTTAAAATGTAGCTGGAAAGATCAAAAGTGTTATTACTGTAAAAATCACTGTGAAATTAAAAGGGATAGGAATCAGCCATTTGTGTAGCAGGTTCTTTTCATGTCTCTGCATAGACTTGCCAATTATGGTTCTCTCTTCTCAGTCAGAGATGTCAACCTGTGTTGCTTTTATCTTGGGACCCCTGCCCAGGTTTCTAAAGTGATTTATGGTCATTTGAGATCTTCCTTCATTTTTGTCACTTCTTCCTTGGAGGAAGAGCGGCGCTGATGGGAAATGTCTTGCTATTTATGGACTGTCTCGGTGTTATGTCTCCTGTGGTTGTATAAAGGAGGCAGCATAGTGTCTATTTGCTTCACTTTTAGACCAAACTTCTTTCATCCTGAGTTTCTCCCCATGGATTTGCTGCTGAGAATTTTTGTCTGATTTTTTTCAGATTACTTTGGGTTTTTTACAAGTGCATTGTATTGATTACTAGCATTTTGTTTAGCCCTTTCTTTTGATGCATACTTTGGTGTCCTTGTTACTGAATGCTTAGTCTGACATGTCTGGGTGGGACAGATCTATAGGATCCAGAACATGGACTGAGGCTGGGGTCTTGATGCATGCCTGTATCTTACGCGCTATAGGGGCAGGATGCAGCTAGAGCAAGTGCTTATAACAGGGAACTGGGACTTGCTCCTGGCTAAGTATGGAATGTGCTTTATCTGTCTCTCTTCAGTTATCCACCTAAGCTTCTCTGATACATTTATCACAGTTATATTGGCTCATATTTTTGGCTTTAGTCAGATTTTTACTGCATTATAGGAGAGGATCTGATAAACTGCAAACTAAAAATGAACACTTAGTTCCTTTTTAAGTGCTCAGACTGATCTATTAATCTGTTGATAGAGGGCATTCAGCTCCAGAAATAAAGTTGTCAAGTACTTGGCAAAAATTCTCTCAACTTCCTTAAATTTTACTTGATTCAACCCTGATTCACTGATACCAGTTTATAGTAACTCTCTATGGAGTTACTATAGAGCCTATCAGAGGTGAAATCCTGACCCTCTTGGATCCAACTGGAAATCCTTTACCCAAGATTTCATCCTAGATACCTCACTGTGGCCACTTGTATTCCCAAAAATATGTCATCCTCTGGCATCTTCAGTGAGTAGGAAATACCATGGGGATTTCTGAGCCTGGAGGCAAATGAGGAGCAGTCTTCCCCGAAATAGCTAGAGAGTATGGTCAGTTGCCTAGCACTGACTCTGTGCTTGCTGACATTGCAAAGTTGTCATGAGGTTTGTTGGCAAAGGGTCTTGTTAAACCTAGGCATTAGCCTGTCTGTCCTCTCCTGGGTTAAGAACAATAGGTGGGACACCACCTACCCATAGCTGAAGAATGAAGCTATGTTCTGCCCACCTACTTGTGGCTTACAGTGAAATGATGTGGGGACAAAGCTTCCCCATTCCTGAAAAGGTGATCTGCACCTTTGGCAATATTGTGAGCTTGCCAGGAGGCTCAGTAAGATCAATGCCTTCTCTGAAGGGAATGAGAGTAGTGTATGCAGATTTATCCTCCCAACCTGTAGAGTTTTTGGGCTCAGCCCAAAACACCTTGTATTTTTCTGCTTTCTGGAAGCTACCAGACTATGAGCTGCATCAGCAGAGATGCAGATGGTACATCCTGGTCTGATGCTGCAGGTGTGGTAGCCTCTAGAAAAAGGTAGGGCAGAACACTAACAGAAGCTGGGAGTGTTGACACAACTGAACCTGCCAGAGCTGTAAGGGAGTCAGGAATCTGATTTAATTCTTGCATTATTTCCATGTCTGTGTAATCTTATCTCCTATAGCTTTGCCCGGGAGAACAGAAATCTTCTTTCATTGTTGGGCCCTGACCTGCACGATCTCTGGCTTGTGCTTCTGAAGCTGTGAATTCCTCCTGAATGAACGTACGTTTTAACTTTCTGCATGTGGCAAATCAGAATAAGTGACACACAAGCTCTAAACAAATGCATTTTGTTAGCTAGGTCACTGGTGTGCATGGTAAGAAGCAATGCCTGATTGACACGTGCCCAGCAGATAAATTTCATCATCATTTGAATTGACTCAAGCTGTAGCTTGTGCCTCTGTGTCAAGGCATCTCATGTTAACTGAGACCTTCTGTTCAGGGAACAGAATTAACTTATGCAATGAATTCTTACTAAAATAAAGGTAATAATGAAACGTGTATTCAATATCTAATTAAATATTTTCCTAATGCAATATACCTATTTATAATACGTGAAGCCTGACTTTAGTCTCCTGGGAGCAGGCCAGTAAAGAAAGCCATTACAAATATTTATTTGCTTCTCTTGTCCCTCACTGGCTTTATTTTAATGGGTGTGCAAAACCGCATGAAATCTACCAGCGAGAAAAAGCCCCCTGGGAAATCCTTTGTATCAGGATGAATTGGAAAAACAAACTCTAGGGTGCTCAATTGCTATGAATCGCTTTTCACATCACGTGCAGAAAATGAATGAGTCGTCTGTGAATCTAATTCCCTTTGTCCCAGTTGTAAAGCAGATCAGCACAATAGGAAAGGCACAAGGCCAGCAAAGCAAGAGGTGGAAAGCAAGCACCATTCAGTGAATTTATTTTCAGTCATTCCAGTGCCACTTCCTCCTTTTCTTCTCTACAGATTCAAAGAAGAAACAAAACCCTATGGTCCCTGGGAAATGCCTCTGTTAAGTGCTGCTGCTGAAGTCTCACTAAGCACAGTGGCAATGGTGGAGAACATGAATTTCTCCCACTGTCATGCTGGGTCCCTTGTCACTCCAAGTAGGAGGACAGAGAGCATATCACCACAGCCTTGCTGCACATCAGGAAATCAATAGATCAGTGCATTGAAGAATCTGTTTCATCCTGGGGCAAAAAGAAAGATAAAGATCCAGGGTCTTCCTCTTTTTATTTGACCTAACTTTGAGATCAAAATCGTAGTCATCTCTTTCACACAAACTGGATTTTTGACAGCTGTTTATTATTCTGAATTAGGTTACATTATTTTCTCTTTATTATCTCCTATATAAATGCAGTTAGATTTGTGTGTGTGTCAACCAAGCCAGCTGTATTTGAAAGATTAAAAATATTCTAGCCGCGAAACCCAGTGCTCATTTGGGAGCATAGCCCTTCCGTTCACTGCCTGGATTACAACCATCTCTCACTGCATAAGAACAACTTTGTTGCCCAGCTAAAAGGAAAATGGAAATTTTAAAAATCTCACCACAGCTTTTGTAATATATTTCCAAGTTGTCCTCTTTGCAGACTGTGTGCGTAGGCCATTCTGTGCTGGCACTGATGTAAAGCAGGACTAAGATGAGAACAAGAACATTTGATATCTTCATGGTGGTGGTGGTAGTTTGCAGGATTATTTGTCTGTCTCTTGCTAACCCTCTGTGGAGGGAGGTGTTCCTTCCTTTTTCTAAGAGAGACAGGAGTTACAACATTCGTGCCTGCAGAAGGGTTAAGTGAGCCAATGCAGCCGTACTACAGCATGGTATAAACAAGAGGCTAATCAGAATTGGGAGGTGCTATTTCCGTGTGTTTAGACTTCCGCTTTCTGCTTCATGTTAGTTTAAACTAATGACAAATGAGCCAATCATACCTACTTACTGCACAGCATAGCTGTTCCTCTGTGCCTGCTGGAACAATGCAGCAAACTGTTTAGTTTTTCTCTTGCTGCCAGTTTCTTCTCTTGAAGTCAAAGCATCTGGGTCAAAGCTTCAGACAGGCTTAATTTGCCCTTCTGGCTGCAAAACACTGCAATCCAAATCACCCCATCTTAATCACACAAAGTCAGACCAAATTTTGCAAGATGGACACTTTGGTTTCTATGCTCTTCTCAGTAACAAGTGTGTCTGCTAGAGAGAATGGAGGTGTGCCTGATAAAGCTGACACCAAAAAAAGCAACTCTTGAAACTTTCAGGAATGAATCCTTTCCGCTTGACTATGCTAAATAACACATTTACTTTCATCTTGTTCAATTATTTCTGTTTAACAGTACAATCAGGTAAACCTAGACTTAATTTTTTCCCTTTGGTCTTCCTGGTTATTTAACTGCCCACTATTGACACTGTGTGTTTATTTGCACTAGCTTTTTCAAAGCTGTGCCTTATGCAGCAGTCAGTGGCTATTGCAGACATCAGGGGATGATCAGTAAGGAAAGGAAGAAAGGTTGCTTCACCTCCAGTAAACTTCTTCTGTTCAGTTTAAGACCCTGGGTTGGAACAGGATTTCAAACTGCAGTTGCCAAAAAGGTCTTTTCTGGACATAGCACCAACTGGAAAAAAGCTTTAAGCTAAATTCAGCCCTAGAGCAAATATCTGCAATAGTTTTTTTCTGAGTTGGAGGCGAGGAGAAATTGGCTTCAACAGAGCCAATGACAGATTTGGATAAAAGATCATTTTGGCCATCTCAGCCTTTCTTGACCTGAAGGGTGTGAGTATCACTTCCTCTGCCACTGAGTAAAACTGAAGAGGGGAAAGCCTTTAAATACTTTAGCAAGCAAGAAAGCACCCAACAAGAGAATTACAAAATAATGCTAAACATTAGAGCTGTTCCTCAGGCAAAATACTGGCCTGAATGAAGGTAATCCCTTAGAGTAAAGAAGGGGCCAAGGTCTCAGCCATGATGTATTAAATTTAAAAGCCAATTCAATGCAGTTCAGGAGACCTTGCTTAGAATAATGAGGCTCAGGCCTGCTTTGTGGTTTGGATACTATCGTAATAGTAAATTATATGTCCAGGGCCTGGGTGAGAATGCAGGCAACTGTCCTTAGGCAAGGAACATATACAAGTCAGGTAAAGAGATTTGGGTTACAGATCTGTCTGATTTGACTGGACTTCGGTTGTACCCATGATTCTATGATAGTTGATGAAAACAAGCACAATTGCAAAGGCAATTATAAGGAGAGACAAGTCTAGTTTACTTTAATACATTTAAACTGTAATCACATAAAGTGAAAGTCTCTTCCTGCTAAGATCTACAAAGAGAGTGAAAATTTGATGAAGCAATTTATTACAAAATGCAAAGTACTTCAGATCAGGACTGTGGGAATACAACCTCCAGATTTTTTTTTAGGAATGACATCACCAAGGTCTTTCATTTAAAATATCAGCTTAATGCTCAATAACAATGAACAAAGTAAATCAAATGATAGGGCAAATGCTTCAAAGAGACGCCCACTGGGGATCACTAAATAAACAAATCTAATCAGACTCAGGACCTCTCCTGAGATGAAGATCATCGGAAGCTGGGAAAATAAGCAGGAGAAATACCATACATACTTGCCCTGCTCTTTCTCTTCTCTGCTTGTCCACACTGCTGGGAACAGGTTACTGGGTTAAATGAGGCCTTAATCTGGACTGGAATGGTTTACCTTGACACCTGGTAAACTCAGGTTTACCTGGGCTTGTTCTTTACTTTCCCTTTGCCTACCCATCCTGTTGGAACAGTGTTGCTGATGCTCATGGATTTCAAAGTGCTGACTCAAAGCTGGTTTTCGTCTTTGCAGAAGCTCTGTGGTAGCTGCTCTGCAGATATCCAGTAGTCTGTGCCTTGTCTTGCAGAAATTTCAGTCTAAGCACAAGTAGCCTGGGAAAGTGAAGCAGCTCTGGATTTCTGGAAGACACATTCCCCTTCTTCACTGGAAGCAGGATGGTTGGGGTAGATCTAGTGGAAACCAAATATGACTTTGTAGATGATGAGCTCAGGAGCTCTGCTATACACAGGCAAGTGCCTGCACTATTTTCCCGTCTGCTACATAGACTCTTTTGCTCTTTTGAGACAGCTACTTTATCCGTTCTTTTGGCAGTGCTCCTGATACTGATTCAAAATGACAAGTCATAAGATTTCTTTGTGAGTGCGAGGCTGGAAAGTGTGTCTCCAGTAGTTTTTAGGTAGCCAGTGTTCTGAGGGGAAACAGCCATGACAGCTAATGTTTTGGAAAGCCATGCTGTCTCTTCTGCTTTGTCCCACCATGTTGTTCTCAGTGGGAAGGGAATTTTACTTTGACTGGTTCAAGTTTACAACATGTACTCCAGACACTGTTTCACCATTTCGTTCCCTGCGTAATCCTTGTATCTCCTAGAAAGAGCTTTATTACCAACTCCATCTGTTCTGAGAACTGCTTTCCCTTCAAACAGCCGAAGCCTGTGGGCTGAGAAACCACATCTAAACGAAGTGGTATCAGTGCTGGCAGTGGGAATTCTGTTTTGGCAGGTTGCTTAGCTGGCCAACAAGAGTGTTTCTTTATCTGTCTTATTGAAGGCTTTGACCATGGAGATAAGCAGCTGAAAAATGCATATAAAAAAGAAGTTACTTACTTAAGGAAGGGCAGTGGCTTTGTATATCTAGAGCATTCTTCCCCTTATTTGGATGCTTATGCAGTATTAGAGTGAGAAGCCTCTTGTTCCTTATCAAGAAGATTATTATATCTGTAATATAATTGGAAAGAGTAAAAGATACAAAGATAGCAAACTAGTAAGGAAATAAATCATACATCAATATCTGTAACATCTTGGGTTGGCTGATACAAGATTGCTGAAATAACTGTATCGGCAAATAACACACTCCCACCACCCCATCCCCAAGTAGATGTTTTGTGCTCACAGCATCCTTGCTCTTGAACTGTTTTAATTACTCCCTGGGTTCCCTGCAGAGGTTTAGCTAGTCACGAGGCTCAGTGTTCCAGCAGGGCCTCTCGCCTGAATGCATACAACTGCACCTACACTATGATTTTTGCCAAAATAGTTAAGGGTATGTTGTTTTTCCAATGCTCCTAGCCAAGTAATTGTGTCTTGCAAAACTTTTTCAAACATAGACCTGGATAGTGCTTTACCTCATCTCAGCAATGGGGTTTCCTCTTAGAAGTTTCTTTTATTTAAAGGTTTGGGTTGGTTTTTTTTTTTCCCCTCTTTTGCACAAGTCCATTTTAAGGTGAGTCCTAATCAAAGTTCAAGTTCACTTTTTCAAGCCAAAACTTACTTTTTCTTGCCTTTGGTGTCTTTGTGTACACCCGTGTCATACAATGAAATGTTTCCACAGGGAAAGCTTCACATTAAAACCTTACCTGATTTCTCTTCCTTTTTCTTGCAATTCTCTCTGAACAAAAGCCGCCTGCTTCATATTTCTCAACAGGGTCTCCTGCTAGTGAAAGACAGTAAGCGGAAATTTCTTAGCAGACAGATGAGACTTTTCAAAGGAGATAACTTCACTCTCCAGAAAAGTCAACTTTTCCTACTGTGCTTTTAATAGTGTATTTAATATTTCAGTTAAAACCAACAAGGCCTAGAAATGCAACGTAAGGTTATGTGTTGTCACCACCCCTTTCCAGCGCACCTGAGAGAAGATGAGTTTTGTTTTATGAGATTTCCATAGTGCTTGGGGGTTTTGGAGTGCTGTGCTGTCAGCAGCGTGCTTGAGGGGCTCATGCACTGTGTAAGCAGGAGCAGAGACCAGGGGGCTATGAGCCCCTGAGGCTTCTCTTCCATGGGGTGGAAGGTTTCTGGGACCTACCAACCCAGTTGGCTGCCAATGCAGCCTTGTCTCCTGCAAATACTCCAGGACCAAACCAAGAGCTGGGGCTGAAACTGCTGCAAAGTGACAAAGTTTAGTGCAAACAGGACTTGCTGTTTCATGCTTTTTCCGAGTCCTGTAAAGCTGAGCTTTCCTGAGCCCAGGCATGGTCTCAGCACAAGCCCTTTGTGGCTGTAGGGTTGAATTGTTGTTCCTCAGGAGAATCTGCTCCTTGTGAAACACTGGTGCTGTTTGTATGTAGCATGAGCCTACGTGATCTTATACAGGTCAGGTTTTAATTTGACACCTTGAATAGTAGCAGACTACTATGTTAGAGACCTTGCTAATTTTAATTGCTCTTTTTAAAATTAAAGCTTTCAGGAAAAGGGAGGAGTGAGTGGAAAGAAGAAAATGTGGGACAAGTTTGTTCTGATGCTCTCTAAAGAGGATAGCCATACTTGTGATGTGGCTAAGGTGACATATGTCCGTGTACAGGGTGAGTGACTGAGAGTTTGGAATGTTATTCTTGGACAAGCGTTGCTGCATTTGTCGACTCATCCGCAGTGTGCACCTTTGAATAAGGGAATGGAAAGGAAGAAAGCAGACTTAGCACCACTTAGAGCAGAGGAAATGATACATGTGCACATTTATTTGTGGTTTGCATTACAGGTTTATGATGGAAATGTATGTGAGCCTAAGGCTGAAAAGAATTTCTGGCCTTGGAATCATGTGGTCTCTCAAATCATAGTAAGGGTGGAAGTGACAAAATGAGCTTTGGTTCAAAGAGAAAAGCATTCATCTGCTTCTGCGTTTCCCCTCCTCTGTTTCACCAACTGATCTCAGTATCTGTGCAGAGTTATTACTGTGGCAGACAGGTTTTGAGGTGGGTGGGAATTTTCTAGTGAACACTGTTCTTCTCAGAAAATACCACTTCACAGAGTCCAAAGCTTCTTTGGAAGTGCTGGTACAACATGGTGGGAATGTGCATGCCAGCAGGGGAGTTTTCTCAGGCCCAGGAGCAAGGTCTGCAGTTAGCAGAAAGCTCCCTTTCCAGAGTAAGGAACCCTGGATAGGTTGAGGGACTTTTACTTCTTGGGAGGCTGGAATTCAAAGCAGGGACTTGACGTCTGGGCTAACAGCCACTGAGGTGCCATGGAGGTTGCCTCCTTTTGTTCAGATGAAGCTCAGAATGGGAGAAGCTTTGAAACCTCGAGCTTCAAAGGGATGAGAAAGGGTGTTTCATGCTGCTGTGCTGTCCCTTCAGCGAACGGCCTCTCAGTGCATGGCAGCAGGAGCAATATGGGGAGGAACTGCTTTGTTAAGCAACCTTTAATTAGCTAAGGAAACAGCCTCTGGCTTAGCATGAACTTGGCAGGTCTCATTATATCAGGAATCAATCTCTCCTGGGTTACTTCATGGCTGCTCTTGTGAGCAGCTCTTTGACCAGGCAATATGTTTAAATCGGTCTTAAATCAGGATCACGGTGGATCAATGGCCTCTATTAAAACCCTGTCGCCCTACTGGATGGACTGAATTTGTTTGCCAACACTGCAGTGCGGGTTTGCAACTTTGGATCAATGCAGATTGGTGTTGGGTAGGCAGTAAGGAGCAGCACACCAGGACAGTTAAACTGAGGCATGGTGTTGGCTTTTGTAACTGGTGAAAATGGGTGTTTCTCCATCCTAGCTAACGGAGTTTTCTGTCCATGAGGAAGTGATTCTGTAGAATAAATTTAGTTTGCTGCCTGAGAAATGCTCAGTGGTGTGTTGGCTCTCTTTTCATAATACCCCCTCTGACCTTGTAATGGAGCAGAGTCAGCAAAGGACTTTAATAAGTTAATGTTTGATGTAAGGAACAGAGTTTCTGGCCCTACAGACAAATTCTATTTACAGGTGACTCAACAGGGCAAGAATTGATATTGAGTATCTATAGCCAAATGTACACAGTGGAATGATGTGAAATTTCGTAGTCGCGTAAGTAGTGTTTTAGGAAACTTGGCAACTCTAGCAGGGTTTTGGATTGAATAATAATCCACAAGCAGGGATAAACATAAGAAATAGCTGCCCTTGTTCTATTGGATCACCTAGCACTGATAGTCTTTCTCTCCTGAAATGATCCAGTTGACTTCCAGACATGAAATCTTTAAAAATGTTATAACTATCATACACTGGCAGGTACGTAAAGAAGTGTCTGTTCACTGAGAATGCTGTAGAAGGGAGAGCAGCTCCAAGTAGAGGCCTCTTACCAGCAACAGATGTTGTGAACAAGCAGCTTGGCCCTTCCATGCAGGAAAGTAGGGCTTAAATTAGACAAGAATTTTGAATTTAATCAACCATCTTTGCTATTTGCTCCCTTTTGGTATTTGAACATTCCCTAACCTATATTTGCTCACATCTGTCTGACTACTGGGTGGTGAGATTGGATTTGTTTGGATGCAAGGGAAAACGGAGGTGGAGGAACTACAGCTGAAGGAGGACTAAACTGGTTTCTGATGGATTTTAGGAGTGAATTGCAGACTGGTCAGCCTACTGCTAGAAAGTTGTCTAATGCAAATGAATTTCATAACTGCCACTGACGTTCTCTCAGCTACATTCTTCCAGCAGAAGCATATCTGCTAAGGGAGTTTGCAGTTGCTCCTAGTGAAGCTATTCCTGAGTTTATCCTGCTGCTTTTAGACTGTAGAAACACAGGGTGTCCCCTTGTCATCAGCACAATGCCAGCAATGAGAACACAGAGGGATCAGTGTCTTGGTGGCTTGTGCTGTTGTTTGGAATACTGCTTTGATGGAAGGTATTGCTTCCTCCGTGTTGAGTGTTCTTGTAATTGTGCAGGGAAGAGCTTGGCTGCTACAACTGAATCTAAACCTGACAGGAGGGAGTAGAGCGTGCTACAGGCTTCTCCTCCTAGGTGGCGGAAAGGACCTGCTACATCCATGCTTTCCTCAGGGGACAGAGCTGCTAGCTCTGGGATGCATCTAGGGATGGCTTCAGTCAAGGTGTGTGGGGCTCAGACTTGCTGAAATCAGAGTCCTCTGCTCAGTTTCCTGAGGGCAGCCAGTGCAGTGAGCTGTTCTCCACCCTGCTGCATCAGCCAGGCACTCCAGCAGGAACAGGTTGGTGTGGAATGCATCTGATGTGAGGGTGGGATAGAGCTGAGTGCAATCTGTGATGGGAATTTGCCAACAAGGCAGCAGTTATAGATATGGGATTATATGTGTGGAGGGCCATTACCACTTCTCTAATGTTTCTAAAGAGAATGACAGGAGCCATTTTAGGATGAGACTGCCACTGCTCTGTGTCCAGGGTGGGACAGCAGGGATCCTTCTTTAGTGGCATGAGAAGATGAAGATGTCCAGAAGCAAACAATCGTAATGTGTGCAATACCCCTGGTTGCTGCTGAGACAAAACAGAGAGAAAAGCAGCATCTCTGGTCCAGGTCCTGGCCTGATATCACATTACAGTGGTAACAATGCTATTGTGCCTCTTTGGGAAGCCAAACTTGCTTTCTGTAATAGTCCATGTTTCTAGGGATGGGGCAAGTGATATACTAAGGTAGGCTGCTTTTTCTCAATGGATATTCAGAGAGCATCATCTGGGAGAGCTTCCAGCTCATTCTAGCTTCTGTTTCCTTACTAGAAGTCAGTATGGATCAGAGCCACAAGGTACTTCTAGTATGCAGATTGCCAGAGATCTAAAATTAATGTATGGACCTTCTTGTCCCAAGAGACCGATGTGGCTATCAATAGCTCTCTTCAGAAAAGCCAGATAGATGTATCTGGTTTTGCATGATCGCTTTCCTTCCAGGTAGGCAAATACAGGCTGAGTTAGCAAGGATGTGACAGTTTGGACTAGCTAAGCCCAATTTGGATGTTACTGAGATGAAAAAAATGGATTTTTTTTTTTTTTTTGAGTTTCCTCTGGCAGAGAAAAGTTTCACTTGCAGTCTTGGTCAAAGCCTGTCTGAATCTGCTTCCTAGCAGAAACGTGCTCATGTTTCCTCCCAGTTCTGCTGCAGTCTCTTCCAGAGGATTGGTGCTGGTGGGAAGGAGCAATCGCATTGGTTTTAAGGACTCAGTTTGCTGTGAGCACCCCAGCCTGAGCTCTGTGCCGGCTGGAAAGAATGACGTGAGGAAATAGGATCGCAGAGCCTGGGGAGAAGCTTTGCAGACCACCTGGTCTTCAAATTCCTGGCACTGCTCAAACTTGTCTCTGTAGGAAATCCATGTTCCAAGTCAAGCTCAGGTCACATGAGAAAATGAATTTGGCAGGAATATCATGAGTCCCTACCGATCTGCCAACAAATCCACCCCAAGCATCTTGCTCCATGGCTCTATGCTTAGAATAGAGCAGCACAACTGACAGCCCAGGATAGAAAAAATGTACTTACAGAAGTGCCTGGAGGTGTCTTCTGCAGGCTTTCCCATGAACCAATGCTGCTGCAAGCTGACTTTCCTTAGCACTGTGCTCTTCTTTTACAGAAGAATAAAAGGCAAGGGCTGAGGAAGGGCTTGAAATCAAGGAGAATGAAGGTGGCAGTAAAAAAGACATTCCTTCTTCTTAGTTTTCTGTATTCCTACTATCCTAGGAAGACTTCGGTTCTCCTGGGTGCTGTTTATTTGCCCCAGAAATGTACAAATGTAGTGACAATTCATACTTCTGTGCCCACCTGACCTCCTCTGACATCATTAGTAGCAACTGGTGAGATGTTGCTGTGTGCATTTAAGTGCCGTTTTGTGCATTGTTTTTCCCAAACTATCTCTGCTTCAGAGCAAGGTGCATAAAAAAAAAAGACAAATTCAAAATTACTTTGGCACAATTATAGTAGAAACAAGCAGCTATTGAGCTTAATGCAGATGCCATGATGGGAAATATAACCTCATTTCCTCTTCTTTTTTAGTTTTGTGTTAGGTGCTCTGTTATCATCCTTATGCAGGATGTTCAGAAATGTTATTGCATTGAGCATATCTGGGAATTGGGAGTCAACTTTATTACAGAAGGCAGAGATTTTTGAGATGGGCTGTCAACAGCTTGTAATGCTATAACATCCCTTCTAGGTGACTGAATGATGCCCCTTGTTACAGAAGTGCCCCTTGGGGTGGTATAACTAGAAACACGGGACTTTGTTTGGGACACAAAGTTTTGAAAATGAGAGGCCTGAAATCAGATGTGTAAATCAACCCCTTTATATGCAGAAGCACAGACATAACTGTGGAAGGTCCTGATTTTGGGGGTTGCTGCTCTCAGATCTAACTGTGGGCAGCAACTCTGAGCTGTGGTGTTTCCTAAAGGAACTGAGTAACCATGCATTTGAATAGTTTTCCTTTAAATTAGTGAACATGACTGTATATGTGTT
The DNA here is from genome assembly GCF_028554395.1 of Pezoporus wallicus. Classification (NCBI taxonomy): domain Eukaryota; kingdom Metazoa; phylum Chordata; class Aves; order Psittaciformes; family Psittacidae; genus Pezoporus; species Pezoporus wallicus. Next base: position 2,212,434 of record NW_026636248.1, read on the forward strand.
TATTTGCATATTTGTTTCTGTATCTTACATAAATATAAGACACATAAATATTCAACTTCCATAAGTTAAAATATGTATAAACAAATAAATATACATAAACACGCAGCTAAACATAATTATTTGTATGCATTTCTATTTAAATGGTCTGCTAGGAGATTATTAGAAATACCTAATTATTCACTGGAGTGGAGAACACCCTTAAGGGAAATATTCTAAAATCCAGGTATGAGGATTTTATAATGAGAGAAAAGCAATTGAGACAGCTGCCACGGGTCCCTCCCTTGGTAGTCATGCCAATAGTATGGGTATAGTAGATGCTGCAGCACTGTGGGTGAAACTGTATTTTATTTTCCTTCTGATTGTCTCATCCAATGTTTTCCTGTCTTTATGAGGATAGGTAAGGGTGGCAGGCAGGCTTCTGAGCGTAGAGGTTGTGACACGCCTGAGGTCTGGAGGCTGGGAGCTGAGTTCTCATCTGTTATCTTTGTGTGTTGGGACTGTATCTGCTATGTGACTCTCAGGGGATGGAAGGGGCTCTGCCTCATTAGCGGAAATACTTCTGCTCCTAGTTTGCACTAACCAAATATGCGAGCAGCAAAAGAAGGCAGCAAAGATGCCGAAGGATCCAAGTTATTTCAAAGGCAGTCATTGGTGAAATATCACCTGCTTGAGGCCGAACAAGGCACCCTCCTCTTCTCTATACAGGCAGGAAGAGATGGACGCCGGCAATGGCTGAAAGGGGGGTTGTACACGGGGAGTAGTTTTCAAGGTGAAAATATTGATTTGCCAGTGCTCCCGAAATTTGAAGGTGCCGAGGGAGGGAAGGAAGACTTGTATTCTGCTTAGACAGGCTCTCTGGATGCCAGAGCAGGTAGCCTGTTAACAAGTCAGTTAGACTACCTGATTAAAGCTGATATATATATGGACAAGACATTGAGGACTTGCATTGCAGGGGGGAAGGAGCACATTGGAAGTTTTCCCTTTAGGCTTTTCCTGGATGTGCCTCTCTGCCCCTGAAGATTTCTTTTACGGTTTTGGACTCGGATTTTCCCAGGAGGGGCTGTGGGCCGACCCTGCTTTTAAGGTTGGTAGAGGAGAGTGAAGGGATGGCCGGGTCCGGCAGGAGCTGTCCTGGATGGCTCCGCACATTCATTTCCAGGCGAGCCACCTGATGGTGCTGTTTGTTCAAGTTCCTGGCCGCGGTGGGCCCTCCTAGCCTGCAGAGCTGTGGACCTGCACGTAGATCTGCCTTATCACAGGGCGTTTAATTAATAAATAAACGATAAAAGAAGGTCTGCATCGCCCACCTGGCTCTGGCAGTGGGAGCTCACCTCTCTGTGAGACCCCGGAGCAACAAGAGGTGGGCGTGTTAAGCTCTATTTCAGAGGAGCGCCTTGGAAAAGGTCTGGGAGAGGCCAGGCCTGGGTTCCTCTTCCCTTTGTGGAGGCTGACGACAGCTTGCTAGGTTTTCCTCGTTTATTTTGTATTCTCCTCACAGTTTCCATTGTGGAGCTTTCCCGTGCGAGGATTAACCATCACAAGCGGTGCAGTGCAGCGCTGGCAACCTCCCTGGAAATCACGCGTCCTGAATAATGATGAGAGCTGAAAGCAGGACAGAAAATCCACCCTTCTGCTCCCTACAGCAGCACTGGGTAACACCACCCCAAACAGAGCAGTGCTTGGTTATACCCATCCCCACAGCCTGTCCCCCTTGCAAACCTGGCTCCCTTTTTGCAGGGGCTCACATCAAAACATGCAGGCAAGGCAAGAGATGCACACTGCGGGGATGCTCCCACCCAGCATCAGATGCCTGTTGGGAGGGCAGGGCTCCCCATTTGCTCTGGAAGGCATAGGCTTGTGTTTGCCACCTCAGGGACAAAGCCCCTCAGTTAAGGGCAAGTGGTGTGGTGCTTTGCAGCTTAGGTGCAGGGCATGGGGGTGACTAGTGAGAACAACCAGAGCCAACATGTGGGGGGGAACAAAACAACTCACCCTCCTGCCTTGCCTGGGTCATTTTCTGGCAGTGAGTAAAACAGCCCAGGTTGCCACACTCGCTCCCGTCACAGACAGCACAGCCAGTGGGTCCCCCTGAAGTGAACAGGCTGGTTCCTTATTGTCAGGATGATGAGTCCAGCTAGATATCTTTCTGTTTGTGTTTGCTGCTTGTCTGTGCTGACAAAACATGCATAGTTTCTAGCTCCCTCACTTCTGCTGGCTGCTCTTCCATTTTAATGCAAGGCACTTCGTCAGAGGTCATTTACTCAGTATGTTGCTGGGCCATTTACAAATATGAGCTGATGAATATTTCATCGTCATTCACCAGGAATTCTGTTCAAGTGTAGAGCTTCATGGCAGTGAGTCAGTACATGATGCACTCAACTTGAAATTGTTTCCTTGCTGCATCTCTCATTAGACGTGCTAATTGCTGATGTTGGGGAGGTTAAGTTGGTGAAAGGGAAAGGAATGCATATATGTGTTGATTCAGTAATACTGTTTAACTCACCTTGATTCTACTTAGATATCCCTGGAATCAGCGCTGCTCGGAGGAGAGGCTCTTTCGGTGAAATAAATAGCAAGAGCAGCCATCTTTCCTCATTCATTCTAAGAGCAATAGCCAGGCTGGCTTTCCTTCCTGCAGTGACACACCTCCTGGAGGGAGGCTCTGCTGGACTCAGCGACTCCCTCGTAAGTGCCAGGGAGAGTGACTACTTGCAGCAGAGTAGGTGGTGAGACCGATTTATCTCGATGCAGAACATCCTGGTGTAAGCAGGGCACAGCGTGCAGAGGATGTGTGCTGGTGTTAATGCCTCCTTGAGACTCCAAAGAGCCTGGAGCAATAGTTCTGCAGAGGGAGACCCAAGCCATTTGTCTTGTATTCCCATGGTAATTCAGGCATTAGCATCATTAGGTATTTTATTGTTCAAGACAGAGGCTGAGACAGAGTACCACGGTGGGCAGCCTGGGTCTATAATGGAAGTTTACCCAGGAGCTGCCAGCTGAGAGGGAGGATGTTGCTGTACCATGGCAATGGTGTGGCAGCAGAAAGTTCCAGCTGGATGGCTCAGATGTGTTGGTGGCAGTGGCTCCCACTTCACCTGCTGACAGGGGAAAAGCCAGTGGGAAGGTGTTCTCCTGTTAGGGTGTTGTTTGTGCCCCTGTAAACCAGTTTGTATGGATTTCTGGGCTGTGCATCTTTCATGGTGGATGTCATCTCACTCTGATAACTAGTGCTATTGAGAACGTTAGGGCACACTGCGTCTCACTAGTGAGAAAATAATCCAGCTGATGAGGTCCTGTAACTTTCTTCAGCCCTCTCCCTTGGTAGTGCTGGAGTCAAGCTCTAGGGGTCTGCCAGTAGCAAATGTTATTGTAACTGTGTCAGACAGAGAAAAGGGAAAGAAAGTCACATACTCGGAAGTTATCTTTCCTTGCATGCTCAGAAGCTTCTGTCTGCTGCCCCAACCAGTGTGATGGGCTGCAAAATGTGACTGTTCCTCATTCACTGCTGGCAGGTAGTATGGTGCTTCCGAATGAGAGCAAAGGAGAGAAGCTGTGAATGTATCGAGTAGCTGTGTAGGAAGTAGAGGGTCATCTTGATATGCAGAGGCGAAAAGTTGGCAGTTTGGAAGTAGGTTCCACAACTCTTCTGAAGAAGAAGAGATAGGCTCCTCTTCTTTTCACTTTTCCATCTCAGCTTGGTCTGTATTACATGGTTCACACAGCTCTTGATACTGCAGTTCGTCTGGCATGGCATGTGCTTATGCAGCTGGCCATCCCATGCTGTGCTATGGTAAGGTCCTGCAAACTTGGTTGGGTGCCCTGCTTTGAGTGAAACTCTTGCCATACACCATGCAGAACAGAGACAGGATCTGGAAACTGGGCAGATGTGGACTCTGCATAGTGATCCCCAGTCTGCAGGATTTTTGGGACCAAGCAGGAGTTTTGTGCTGGTGGCAGTCTAGTCATGCTGTTCAAGGGGGTCTGGTGTGAACTCATGGTACCTGAGCTGGCCCTCAGCACCAAACTACCTGGAATGAGTTTTAATCTGATCCATGGGGTTTTTACTCTGGGGTATTTTTTGTTTTGTTTAGAAGTCTCTGCCAAGTCTCTATAGGATGGACAGTCCACCACTGCGATATTCAAGTCTGTCTGTGCCTCGGTGTGTGTGTGTGTACATATATATATATATGCTATGTTTTCTCTTATTGCATGTTTTGATGTAGTTTTGGAAAGCAACCAGGAAAGGTCTGGTTATCCTAAGTGCAATGTCATAGCTGTCCTTTGGTTTCTGGGGTTTTCTCCCCCCAGAAAGGGCCTAAACTCAGTGAGGACAGTGAACATTGCTGTAGAAGAAGGGTTAGGCTGGTCTGGACTTATTGTGACTGGAAAAATCTTTGTCTGTCAGAAGCTTCACTAATATGTCTGCTTCACGAATATCCAACTGCTTTAAACTCCTCTGTGCTTCATCTCTACTTCTGAGTAGGTTTTGGAAGGTTTTTTGTTTGTCCTTTGTTTTTTTCTTCTTTAAACCTTGCTCAGGTCGTCATGGTTTTTTGGGCTGGTACTCTGTGATACAGAGTGCTTACTGTAAACTGTTGAAGGGCTGGCCAGCTTGTAAAAGGAGGATATAGTTTGGAAGTTAGCGTATGGGAACTTGATGCCAATATTCATGAAATGCAATAAAAGCAGGCAGTGTAGAAAAAAATGTGAGGGCATCCTAGACCCCATCATAGCCTTTATTGGGCTTTTTAGTAGATTTAAAAAAAAATATGACTGGATTTGAGTGTTTATAATGAGGCCGATTCTGTAGCCAGATCTTACAAAACCTGTAGATCTTTAAAATGTAATTAATAACTTTTTGTAGAATGATACTTCTTTTCTGTGGGGGTGCAGGCGTATGTGGGTGGTTACTGAGAATACATGGTACTCGAATCACTTCTTGCTGTCTCTTTTCTACTCTCTCTTTCTGATACACACAGATATTATGGGCCAAAATTTGCCACTTCTGTCATCCCAGAAATAAATAGGACTAGTCATAGGGCAAAACATGACTTACTACAAATACAAGTGACAGAAATTCTACCTGAAGAAGGAACAAATATGGTCATTTTTAATAACACTTCGTTGGTTTCCAAAGTGGAAAGCAAGGGAATGAACTTGTATTATGCTCTAGGAGAAGAAAGAAGTAATATCATGCTAGAGAAACTTGGTGTAGGGAGGGCAATTACAATGGAAATTGCTATTTGAGGCAGAGTGTCTAAATTTTGATTCAGGGTAGGTTTTCTCAGCAGCACAGCTGACATTTCCCAGTTTTCACACTGTGATTTTACAGTACTTCAGCCATGAGCTAAGTCAGTCCAGATATTGCACAAAAAAGTAAATATAGGAGATTTTAGTTTTTTACTTAAAAAGTAGATGCTGCATCTGTCCATGTCCTCCATTATTCAGTTTTCTCTCCAGATATGGATGCTGTGTGCTCTGTCAGTCCATCTGCCAGCTAATGTCTTTGCTTGTCCATCTCTTAAGAAAGCCTGGAAAGAATAAAATAACCAGTGCTACAAAATATGTTTCAAACCTTAGTGTAAACTGGCTTGAGTCCTTCTGCTGTTCTTGGCTGTTTCCAAGGCAGTGGTTGGGCAGGCAGGAGTGATAGTAAGAATCCCAAAGAAACATGGTGGGGGGATTCCCTCTGATTCTCTTCCTGTTACCAACTCATACAGACTTCTTGGCTACTTTCATCTCTGTCAGCCCTGCGTTTGGTGATACTGAAGACCAACTGCAAACTGAGCTGTGTTAGCAGGATCTCGTCCATCAGGTCAAGGGAGGTGGTTATATTCCTTTGTGGCACTTCTTGTGTGGCCATGGCTGGTGTTCTGTGCCCAGTTCTGAGTCTCTAGCACAGGAAGGATATTGGCAAGTTGGAGTGACTCTACTAAGAGGTGTTAGGCAGGTGGATCATATGACATACAAGGAGAAGCAGAGGAAGGACAAGAGACAACAAACACAAGTCACAGAATGAGAAATTTCAGCTAGATATAAGGAAGAAAATCTTTATAAACAAGGTAGTCAAACATTGGAGGAAGCTGTCCAGAAACACTGTGGGATCTCATCTTTGGAGGTATTCAGCTTTGCAAATAGAAGTAGGTGACCTCTAGAGGTCCTTTTGTACCTAAATTATTCTGTGGTTCCATGATTTTGTGCAAGAATTTGAGCAAGTATCTTACACAACCTGTACTGCCTTTGTAATGCACTAGAAAGGCTTCCAAGTAAGCATCTCTGTGCTCCATGTGCAGCTTTGCCACAACTTTGTAGGCTGCCAGTGTACACTGAAATTTGCATTCTCCTGCATGTGAAAATGGCTGTTAGACCCATCTCCAGTTGAAAAAAATCTGCTTTAACAAAGAGCCTGAAATGGTAGAAAATACACCTGAGAACTTCAGCCCAGTGCTTTCCAGGTATTTCCTGTGCTCCTCAACAAATTCTCATGGAAAGCTGTTTCCTCTGGCAAGTCTTACTCACGGACCTGTGAGGTGAGGGTTCTTCTCTCTTTTCACCAACAGATGTCATTGAACTCTCTCCTCTTTCTCCCCTTCTTCCCCCTTCCCCACAAAGCTTTAGGCCACCAGGCTTTAGCAGACTGAGCAAAACCATTACGTCAACATTTAAAATGAAACAGAGAACTTGGCTGCGGTCTCAAGGTTGAAATGCGGATCCATGCTTTGGGTCGGCCAAATACTGTTTAGTCTGTACCAATGTATCTGAACAGGACACAGGGGAAATAGAAATTTTTCTTTAAGTTTTGGAAAAAATCTCATCTCTTATTCCATAGGAGAAAAAAAAAAATAGAAGACTGTTTATCCACAAGTCTTCCACATTTTCACAGGATCATAGGATAATTGAGGTTGGAATTAACCTTGTGAAATCTGTAGTCCCAACTCTTGCTCAAAGTAGGATAGGCAGTGAGGTTAGACTAGGTTACTCCAGATTACTTAGTTAGATCCTTAAAACCTTCAAGGGCAAAAAACTGCACAACCTCTTTGGGCTAAGACTCTTTCAAAGAGGTCAGTTCTTGCAGATTTTCTGGAAAAAGCCCTCGGTAAGCTGAAGCCCTAGTTCCAAGGAGTATGTTGCCTTGTCAGCAGAGAACTGTGAGCAATCTGACTACAGCTTGAGGAAGTCATTAAAATGTCCTCCAGCTTTCCCTTTGTAAAGTGGATCCGGTAGCACTGGAGGTGCCAGAAAGACTGTACACTAGTTCAAGTTGCAGCTGAGCTTCAATGCAATCCCAAGCGCTGGCACCCTCCTTGTCTTCAGCCCTGGAACTCAGACAGTTCTGAGCAAAGTCACACTGGCCTTAAAATCCAGAGCTGAACATGGAGGGTTTTTTTGTTAATCTGGTGGGAATGAGAGAAGCAATTGCTGAAATTGCTCTTGTTAGCAGTCAGTAAAGTACCAAACTGCAAGATTTCTGTTTGAGATCTCATCCAGTGATATGTTAAATTTGCACCTTCTTTCAGAAGCTGCCGTGAGCTGGGAACATTACAGCATATGCCAGTTTAGCAGAAAGCCGCCACAAGTTACTGAGTTTGACCCAGGAGTTTCTGGTCGAAAGATTAAGGCCTGTGCTCTGTAGAAAGCCACACAACTGCCAGGTTTTGGATCAGCAAAGTCCCTGAGCACTGCCTAAGCACTTGCAAAGTTCTCCTTGGCAAGCTTTTTGTGGTCCCAGTGTTAGGGCTGTTTTCATGAGTTTTCATGAGTGAATGGATGTGTGATGAGAGTGTAGAAGAACAGTCTGTCTAGCTCTGTCTGAGCTAACACCAGTTACAGAAGTTTTTTTGAGGCATCTGCTCCAAACACTGACAAAGACCACCTAGTTTTTTTTTTTATAAGATGGATAAAGAAGCAGGAAACTTTTTGCTGTGTCCTTTTCTGTGGACCTGAACTTGATGAAGCACCCTTTCTGGGTCAGCTTCAGCTAGACAGATGGATTTCTGGTGTCTATCTTGATACCCAATGCCACAAAAATATAATAAAAAATTTAATAATTCCTTCTTAATACAGCCCTCCTGTGTCCCTGCTCAGAATAGTCAAGGTCACCAAGTGCTGTTCAAAGGCACGGGAACAGTAAAAGCTGTGCTCTGAATGCTTTCATATACCATGTTTTGTTAAGCTCATAGGTTGCTTTCAAGGACTCCCCGTGACAGCAAATAATAGTAATCTTAATCTGACGTACTCAAATAGCTTCCTTGTTAACTGGGCAAGTACAAGAAACAGCTTGTTGGAACTGATGCACGTTTCCTTTTGATAATGCTGCCCTCCACCAGCCTATTAATAGTAGAAGCAAAGTTTAATCAACAGCTTTCCTACAGCCCTTGTCCCTTTCTGGTCTGTATCTGAGCTCAGGCATGGTGGCTTTCTTTCATTTGTCGATTGCCATAGAGGTCTCTTTGTGTTGTAGAAATGGATGGAGAGCTATTGTTTGTGTTTTGGAATCAGCTAAAGAGATAAATATGTAATACAATCCCTAGCCTGCTGAGTTTACTTCGCTCGGAGTAAAAATCATCAGAAGCGTGTAAATGACACAAACTCCAAATTTAGGTACCAAATTCCATTGATAGTTAACAAGATGTAGACTACCAGGTTTTTTCCAGGATGCTGTACTCAAATGTAGATATTCCCCCCACGCTCTAGTCACAGGACACTGCAGACAAGCTTAGACTTGTTTTCCACAAGGCACAAAGTACTCTTCAGCAGTCATTTAATTTTGTAACGTAGACTTTATTTTTTCTGATTTTCTGATCTTTCCATTTCAAACTGTGCTGCTACGTATCCTTCACAGTTCTGCATGTTGTTCCATGTAGAGGCCAAATCCTTATGAGAGAGATCCATCTGCAGTCACTGATCCCCAGATAGCTCCCTGTAAGATTCATGCAACTTAGTGCATCCATGGTCATATTTTCCTCCTGTTCTGACAACATTCCCACTTTTTACCCTGAGCTCCAAGTTGCAAGGATATTTGCTATTTGTATGCATGCTGGCCCTACTTTTAACTCAGTTTTGTATTGCGTTTTTTATTACCTTTTGCAGATAATCTGCAAGCAAAGTTGCACTTGATAATGACCAGGTAAAACCTTCATTCTACTGAGTAGCGATAGGCCTTTATTTATGGTTTCACATGCAGAGAGCTGTGTTTTAGAAGCAGCAATTTCCACAATAAGTTTTTCCATGTTGACACTGCAAGTAACAATTGATAAAGTTTGGAGACCAGGTCTCTGCCTATAAATACACTCAATGAATCTTTCTTAGCCTCTTCTCAGGTCTTGTAACTTAAACTATGTGGTGAGATCCAGCCACTGAGGATTTATGAAGCTTGGGTAATGGCAATTTATTGACTTCAGTGTTTTTGCTCATTTACAAAGACAGTCAGCTGAAGGAGAAGCATTCATACTTTATTACTCTTCCCTGAACAGTGACATTTTTATTTCTTAAGAATTGTTTTTCTTTTTAATTTAAAGGCAAAACACAATTTTCCTTAATTTGATGCATAACAGAAGATTGGCTTGAGATGCTTTGAATTCTGTTTCTAATAATGACAAAATTCACTGCCAATCTTACTTTCTAATAACATTAGGATTAAAAGTTGAAAAACACACTGCTCGAGGAGAGTAAAAGTCACAGCTGAGATGTTGTCGTTACTCTTTTTTTTCTACAATAAAATAGATATTTTTGCCCGCTCTTTCACAGATCATCCTTATTTCAGTGGATGCTCTGCTGTTACCAATAACTTAAGAAAATAATAGCAACTGTTATGATAATAGCAGAACTAATTAAACTGGATGTCTGTGAGTTTGTGTCCTAAACTGTACACCAGTGCGAAACTGGCAGCTCTGGCAAGAGCAAACGCCAGTGATGCTAGTCTGCCACTGAATACATATGGGTTTGGCTGTCTGAGGTTAGCTGAAATATATAGTGGCTGAGTTTTGCCTACTTTCCCTTAATGGAAAGTACTAATTTTGGTCTTTCTTCCCTCTCCAGCTGCCAGATCCCTGAAACTTATAAAAACATAATTATCTGTGAGACTGCAGCCCTTCTATCAAATTTGGTTAAAATTAGCTAAGGAGAAAATTCACTAAAGGGAGCTGACAGACAGGAATCAGGCCAAAAATACACCAGCCATCATGTCAGTTATGTGTGTCATGGGTAGCTGTTAATTTAATACTCGTTTCTCCCGGACCAGCTTGTGAAGATAGCTACCCCCATGTCCAGGAAGTGTGATTCTTCTGCGCCTGTTTCAGTGAAGAGCTACTCAGAAATGTTTGGATCCATCCCCTCCAGGCTCTGCTCAGTGCTGTGTCATTGCATGCTCTTGAATGGGACTCAGCAGCCTGAGGTTTTCCATTCCTTATGGATTTGGGGTCATACCAGACAGCACAAGGCAGATGGGGATGTCCCACAGGATCTCTTCTGGCTAAAGGCTTTAGGTAAAAGCAGCAGCAAGGCTGTAACAATATATGACCCTTCTCCAGGGGAAGACCTTGGCCCTCAAGAGCCAAGGACAGAGCACCAACCCTCTGTCTACAGGTTGATGTTGCCGTGTTGTTATGGCCAGAAATAACTTTTCGCTTTAGATCAGAGCTAACACAGCGAGACACAGTCCAGCTTTTATGTTTTAAGCCTGTGTGCAGTACGATACATTCAAGTGTGTGGTAAGAGCTGTGTTCAAGGTACAACACTCATTTGTGTTTGGCATTGTCACCCAATAGCATAATATCACACACAGGTTCTGAAGAGCTAGTTCTCTAGCATGAGGGGTTTACAAATTCTAGGCTCTACTGCTGCAGAACACCCATATGCCTGGATGTGATTTTGTGCCTGAGAGCACTTCTGTTGAAATCTCTAGTCATATTCATCTATGCTCATTTAAGCTGCATAAGGTTGTCCTGGGGTCTTTTTGCGAGGTATATTTAACATTCTATATCTGCAAGGGTACCACAGCCACTGTTCTGCTCATATAGAGGAGATAGTGTGATACCTGCCTTTTCAAGGTGTCCTGCATTGTTGAAGACTAAAAAAAGTATCTCTCCATTGTACAGTGCAATTTGGTGAAGAGATATTAGAGAGAGCTCTAAACTAGTTAGCAGTAAATACTGTAAGCAATATAGCTGCATTAGCACAGAACTCAGCTGGGTAAATTAGCATTGTGCAGCGTAGACATATCCTAAATTTCTGGTATGGTTTCCTCAGTGGCACTTTTTCAAACCACAGCTAGAAAATAAAATAGGATTTTTTTCCCACCCTTCCAAAGCGCTGTGCTGGGAAAGCCTGCATACATTTTTCATTATCTCACTATCTCCTTTTTTTAAATAAATTCTAACCTGACTGCTTCATTTTATTTCATTTTATTTTTTTGCTTTTATTGGGGACATCCTCTCATTCATCTGAGCCTGGTCCACTGTAACCAAAGCTGTTTCAGGTGGGGCACTGAAGATACTACTTCTGCATTATGACAGCTATTGTTTCAGTTCTCTCGTGACGTCATGATGGAAGGCTAGACATGATCAGAAAAGGAACGGTGATCTAATATCATTATGTCTCTATATAAATCTATGCAGTTCTGATCATCTCAAATAGGATGCAGTAGGACTTGGAAATGTTCAGAAAAGGGCAAGGAGAAGGATAGATGCTGTAGCTTATATATCATGAGACTAAGTCACATTCTTCAGTCAAGGAAAAAAATGTGACTGTGGGGAGGCATTTGAGGGGTGCCATAGAGGTCAGTTGTGAGCAGCATGGAGAAAGTGAGTAATGAACTGCTATGGGCTGCCATAATGCAGTAAAACCTGGTGAAATTCGCTGTTTGAAATTGAAACTCAAGGTTTTCAAGGAAGAACTCTCCCCACAGTGCTTGATAAGCAGTGGAACTCATTGCCACAAAGTGTGAGCAAGACTAAATGTTTAAAAAGGAGTTAAAATGATGACATGGATGAAGGTAATCACCTTGACAGTAGTTCAGCAATGATTTAGGGTTTTAGCATTTGGAAATCAGGAAAGTAAGGATGGGTTATTCCTCTCAAAAGGAGAATAAGACATTATTTTCCTTTGTCCTTCTAGGAGTAGGTGCTGGCATCACTGGGTAACCCACTAGATTATTCAAGGTATTGAGCTCTCTCTACCTGTGACAGTAAAACTACCATTTTACACAGTGTAAGTTCTTAAGCTAAGGCTTTGAAGAGCAAGGGAGAAATACACAAAACGCTACTGGCTGTGAGGTGTATTTGCTCACTCAGTCTCCCAGGGGGAGAACAGCATCACAACCGTTGTTTGAAAAGACTGTAAGAACATGCTGTGGTGTGTCAGAGATAGGTGCCTATCTTGACATACCTCCCCTGCATCCCACATTCAGGAGCTTCGGGAATTCCTGAGGTTAAAGTTACATCAGGATTGCTCTGCTTATTGAATTACAGTGGCTATTTTGGACCCCTGTAAACAAAGGCAAGGGGAAAATGAGATACGGCCAAGATCATTACATATGAGGCTTCAGTTCTGCAACTGTTTAAACATCCTGTAAAAGGCTGTCTTTCAAGCAACTGCTGAGGAAAAATGTGTTTTTGTAAGGAGAGTCTTGGTTTATAGAGAATGGACCACATTCAATATTTGTTGAAGTCTTATATAGCTAATTTTTCTTAACAGGTTGTAGTTTTCCTTGGCATTTGTTTAATGGCTACATGGTTATTTTCTTCTTCCTGGCTTCACCATCACAAGAATTTCATGAACAAATGGAGTGAAAATCGCAAACTTCTTGGCAATTTTCCATCCTGTGAATTGGTATGAGAAAATTTTAGGTTTATGATTGATATATGGATTTTTGAGTTGATTTCGTGGTTGGGACAGTAAATACGAAGGTTCTGGAATCAGATAATTTCGGCCTATCTGAATGATTAGCAGAAACTGGACCACAGGCAGTAAAATACAGATTTTCAATACAGACTCTAGAGCTGGCTAATAAGATAGCATGACTGACATAAGAAATCTGATCCATGATCTTGGTTATGTGCGAGCAGTCAAAAATAGTGTTATTTTTGCTGGAAGAGTTTGTTCTGTCTCTGCCTTTATACCTGGCAGAGAAGCAGTAACTCTGAGGCACAAATCAGGAACTCCTACACACAGCCCTTGATTGCTTCTTTTTCAACTCACCATGCAATTGCCATATGTGAATCTAGCAAGTGACACTTCCTAAAGTAAAGCACTATCACTTTCCTAAAAGTACAAGCTTAAATAGACAGTATGTTTGTGATTGTGAAATCAATACCAAGTCCAGAATATTAAGAAAGATGGACTTCTAATATGACAAGTGCTCTCTGCTAATAACAAATAGTAGTTACCGATACTGGTGGAAAAAGAATTTGGATGTCACAGAAACCTGGATTCCTGTGTGCGCAGGAAATAAAACCTAGTGAATGCAGGGTATATTGAAATGCTTCTGTGGTGGTCAAATTTTCCCCATCCTTTCATTTTCATCCTCTGCCTGTTCCGTTTACTAAGATAGTCCACATTTAGATCAGGGCAAAGCAGTAGATAATCACATCTGATCCTTCACTGTGTGCAGCTTTTCCAGTATTTGAAGACCTATCTTTCATGATTCTCTGAGCATCCCAGCACTATGCATGCAACATATATAGAGACTGTTTGCAGATAGTATAAAAAAAATGTGAGGATACTTGGGAAATGTCTTAGTCTCCTCACCATGGAAAATACAGTGCTTCTTCAGAAAAGATCCAGCATGCACAGGCACTGCAGGGGTGAGTAAGATGGATGCTGTTCTGCTTCTCCAAAGCACCAATAGGTAAATTACAAAGGGCAGAATCTTCATTATGGTGATTTAGGAGGCATAAAGAGACACAACTTGATTTGTGGATCCCAAGTGGAGTTTTCAAGGTTGACAATTAATCATAGGAAATCGACTTGTAAACTGAATCTGACAGAGAGTCATGGAGAGAAAATTAAATTTGGAATCACTAGTGCAATTTTTCTAGTTACTTGTGAGAAAAGTGTGGAACTGTTATTGCAGATACCTTTCTGCTCTCCTTCTGTGCTTTTCTCTTGCTGTCCCACAAAAAATCAAGCCTTTCTTTGGGGACTTAAGTATTTAACTTCTTAATCTTGTAATTAGAAGTAACAAGACAGTTGGATGACATTTTACAACAGGAAAACCATTGAGTCAGCCTCTTGTAACTACACAACAGTTAAAATCCCCATATGACTAACCTCTAATTCCCAGCAGTCTACTGCAAATGAAATAATATATTGAACTGTGCTACTTTAATATCCCAAATAAAGCTCCCACATGGCTTCCAGTCCGGTTCAGAGCCTGGTTATCCTAATACCAGTGATGTTTATATAGATCACAGACTGCATTAAATAAAACTCTCCCTATAAATGTTTGTGGGAGATTATATTAAGATAAACAGTCTATGAATTCTTCTTAGAAATGCAGGGTGCTTGGCCTCTTGTGAAATGGTGTTTAGGAAGATTAAGCCACAACAGTACTTCCGAAAATGTATCTTTGCACTTCCACAACTGAAGGACTAATCTGAAAAAAGAAGATTCCTTTGCCTATGCTGATTTTCAGCCTCTTCCTTTCAAACTTGCATGCAAAGGGCCCTTTGGGAAGCAGCTTGTTTGCTTTGCTCTCCAGATACAAGTTCCCAGGCCCAGGAGATCTCATTTACTCTATTCCTTTCCAACTAGCTGCTCACAGGTAATATTTGGAGATGTATGATATTTGTACTGTTTCACAGTTTCTCTGTTAGCTTTCAAAGTGACGGGATGGTTTCTGAGTTGCAGGCAAATTCAAACAGAGAATCAAGACTTTGCATTTGTAAAGAAGTTATGGTCCATGCTTATTTTTAATAGCACCCAATGCAAAGGTGAGGAGAAAGCTGCTTCTGGGCTTCCTGGGGGTTGCAAATTATTAAAGGGCAGCTCTTCTGCACAGCAGAGGAGCTTTCTTCTGTGTGAGGGAGCAACGCGTGGCTCCTCTGCCTGCTTTTAGGGGGACAGGCAGCACCTCTGGCAGGAGCTGTGGCAGGGCTGGCGTCCTCCAGGCCCTCATATGCAGAGAGGTTTGGGGATGGATGCAGACTCTCAGACATAAAGGTGTTTGAGAATGAGGCCCTGGCTGGGGGAGGCTGAGTGAGCAGTAGGAGGCTGGTACATGGTAAATGTAGATTCTGCTGTATGGCTGACTTGCTATATCAAGAAGGCTGACCCTTTCCTTTACTCACCTTACAAAGAAGGGCAGTGATACAATGGCAGTATATTCTGGCTCTGTAACATATACTGTGTTTTCAAAAATGGCTTATATCTTGACTAGCAGATGTGTTTCACTTAAACTGCAGTTTCAACACTTTGTAAAAAAACCTGGGGTGTTAGCAATTACTGTGCTGAGGAAGCTTCCAGCATGCAGTCAGAGCTGCCCTGAATGAGACAACATTAGGCCTTGCATATGTTTCTCTTCACTTAGCAAACACTGCGACTTGAAGGATGACCTGTGCCGATGGATTTTCATGTTATTTTTATTGTGAACACACAAAAGGAGACCTCAGAAGCGCTGCGTGATGTACAGCCTGTATGATTGCTGTCAGCGATATGTTCCCAGTACCCGACGTGGGAAAGGGAAATGCAAATGCAACATTTGTCTTGTCAGAAGAGGCTCTGAACTGCCGGGATTGAAGGGACAGGCTGAGGCTGCTCTCAGGATCAGATCTCTTCTCTATCCATGCAGCGAAGAGCAGGATCTGCCTTTGCACTTCTTGACTGTTGGTACAAATCTGTGGTGCCTGCTCACCAGCTGGTGACATGAGATGGTGGCTCTGGCCCCTTCCCGGGGGGGAGACCCTGCATACAATTAATCAACACTGAAAACTTGGCACCTTTCAGCGGAGAAGCTAAAAAGACACCGGCTCTAAGTCCAGCTCCCCTCTGCTGTGATCCCTTTGCATCGGGCTGATTCCAAGGGGAACACACAGCATTGACCACTGCGCCGCAGCTGCTCCAAGCTGCAGTAACATGCTGCTTCAGGGTTGTCAGTCCAGCAGCTGTCACAGTCCCTACGTGGATGCAGACTCTTAAAAAAAGTTGGAAAATGTCAGGGGTTTTATCCAAGTGACCTGCCCCTGCTGTGCAGACCAGACTTGATGCACAGCACAGAAGTGCAGGTAAGATTATGCAAATAATCATTCAGCACACACAAGTACTTTTGATGAGTTTAATGATGAGAGGGAATTTATTTTTAGGACATATGTTCTTTTCTGATGCCTATGCACATGCCTGCACGCCCCAGGCTTTCATCTCCTGACCCTCTGATATATCTGGCATAGCAGCAGGGTATTCATTCACTCCTCCACTTTGGGCTGCTATTTTAGCATTTTTGTCTTAGCACCCCACCCGATTACAGTACCCAGCTGGAACTGCGTTGTCTCTTGTGAGCTGTTTTGCCACCACAGTTCTATAGTGAACAAGGCAGGCAGCAGGACTATCACCTCTTCTCACATCAGATGTAAAAGGACAGATCCCAGTTTAATAGCAATTGTAGTTAAATGCTGAGAGAATGGAGAGGTACCTGCAGAAAGAAAGGAAAAACTCTGAAGGCTGAAGTGACAAACATTTTGATTTTAGCTCTCTGTGTCTTTTCAGGTTTTACTTTGATTTTGTCACTCACACATTTTTCTGAGACCATTTATTGCTGCCAGTGAAGATCCAACTTGATCTTTTTCTTGGAAGTAAATATAGTCTAGTTTGACAACACTGGTCAGATGTTCCTAGTTAGAAGGGGAATGGAAGAGAAGAATTCTTTTTTCTTATATAAAACAAGCTTTGGTATCCCCTACCCTCTGGCTTTTTTAGCAGCTAATAGGGCTTAGAGCAGGAATAAATTAATTGGCGTGAATATGTTCTTGGAAGAATAGTACAAGAGGTCTCCCAAGATCTGAAGTTAGTTTTCACGTGGTAGCGTTTTACTGCCTGTGCATCTAGTGTGTTTTGTGGGACATCAAGACTTAGGTCTGTGTGCATATTTCTACTGCCTAGAGTCAAAGACAACAATCACAATTTTGTCCTTCACTTAGACTTCCAGATATTGCTTCTGATTTCATTGCAATTGAAGCTTAGGGACCAAGTGTACTGCTTACTGACCTCATGCTATAGCTGCAAGTAGTACAGCTTCTTCTCTGCACCTCCACAGGGTGCTCATGTGAAGAGATGCATTTCCACTCTTACCTGCTGCTTTCCCTACCCTCAAGGGCAGGGATCTCTCACCTTCCTGCTGCCTCTTTTCCCTCCAAAACCAAGGGCTGTCTATATATCTGGTGCTGACGGGTTGTTCTAGATTGTCTACAAAGCTTGTGAAGTTAACAAGTGGAAAGAAGCTATCAAGCTTTATGCATTTATTTTGACTGCGTAACATGGACATCTGCAGCCATGCTCTTTCTTATGATTTTCATATTTCTATTTTTAAAAAGTAAGATTCTGATATTGGTGATTACAAAGAAGAGTTTGATCAACATAAAAAATCTGAAGACAAATCTCCTCCAAATTCATAATTGTTTAAAAAACTGTTCTATTTCTAAAGCAGTCTGATGAGGAACTGAGTCATTAATTTTGTATGCTAATGACTGGTGAGCACTGGTGAGAAGGCTGGGTATACACCCCTATGAATCAGATGTGGCTGAGTTTAATACTGATCAGAAGATCTAGAAATGTTAAGAAAAGCAGATGCACATTTGAGTTTCATTGTAGGAGACCCCACGACTGTGCTATTGAGAAGCTTTTCAGCTAACGAAGTGTGTGGGACATTTCCATGGTGTCTAGCCAAACATGTAAAATACTGCATGAAAGTGTAAGGTAAAGATAGATAAAGACCAAGAAGTTGTTAGTCTTGTATCTGCACTCCCTGGGCACCTGAAAGGTAGGTGGGAGATCCCTTTTGTTCTTGCCTATGGCTGTATCTCATCTCAGGTAACATATATGCCTAAACAGCTGTTTCTGGTATTTTTGAGCATTGCTTTCTAAATTTCTTTTTTCAGTTTGCACATGCTTTTTTACCCAATTCTTGGCAAGCACATGGGGCCTCAAAGACATGTAAAGTAAAAAAACTTCAAGTTTTTCATCATTTTTCTGCTAAATCTCGATAGAGAACACCACAAGGAATTCATAGAATCATAGAATAGTTAGGGTTGGAAAGGACCTTAAGGTCATCTAGTTCCAACCCCCCCTGCTGTGGGCAGGGACACCCTATGCTAAATCATATCACCCAAGGCCTCGTCCAACCTGGTCTTGAGCACTGCCAGGGATGGAGCATTCACAACCTCCCTGGGCAACCCATTCCAGTGCCTCACCACCCTAACAGGAAAGAATTTCCTCCTTATATCCAACCTAAACTTCCCCTGTTTAAGTTTTAACCCATTACCCCTTGTCCTGTCACTACAGTCTCTAATTAAGAATCCCTCCCCAGCATCCCTATAGCCCCCCTTCAGATACTGGAAGGCTGCTAGGAGGTCTCCACGCAGCCTTCTCTTCTCCAGGCTGAACAGCCCCAACTTCCTCAGCCTGTCTTCATATGGGAGGTGCTCCAGTCCCCTGATCATCCTCGTGGCCCTCCTCTGGACTTGTTCCAACAGTTCCATGTCCTTTTGATGTTGAGGACACCAGAACTGCACACAATACTCCAGGTGAGGTCTCACAAGAGCAGAGTAGAGGGGCAGGATCACCTCCTTCGACCTGCTGGTCACGCTCCTTTTGATGCAGCCCAGGATACGGTTGGCTTTCTGGGCTGCAAGCGCCCACTGAAGCCTGCTCATGTTCATTTTCTCATCAAGCAACATCCCCAGGTCCTTCTCCGCAGGGCTGCTCTGAATCTCTTCTCTGCCCAACCTGTAGCTGTGCCTGGGATTGCTCCGACCCAGGTGTAGGACCTTGCACTTGGCATGGTTAAACTTCATGAGGTTGGCATCAGCCCACCTCACAAGCGTGTCAAGGTCCCTCTGGATGGCATTCCTTCCCTCCAGGGTATCAACCGAACCACACAGCTTGGTGTCATCAGCAAACTTGCTGAGGGCGCACTCAATCCCACTGTCCCTGTCAGTGACAAAGATGTTGAACAAGACCGGTCCCAAACCCATCCCTGAGGGACACCACTCGTTACTGGTCTCCAGCCGGACACTGAGCCATTGACCACAACTCTTTGTGTGCGGCCATGCAGCCAGTTCTTTATCCACCGAGTGGTCCATCCATCAAATTGATGCCTCTCCAATTTAGAGACGAGGATGTCGTGTGGGACAGTGTCAAACGCTTTACACAAGTCCAGGTAGATGACATCAACTGATCTACCCCTGTCCATCAGTTCTGTAGCCCCATCATAGAAGGCCACCAAATTGGTCAGGCAGGATTTCCCCTTAGTGAAGCCATGCTGGCTGTCACCAAGCACCTTGTTGTTTTTCATGTGCCTTAGCATGCCATCCAGGAGAATCTGCTCCAAGATTTTGCCAGGCACAGAGGTCAGACTGACTGGTCTGTAATTCCCCGGGTCATCCATTTTCCCCTTCTTGAAAATGGGGGTTATATTTCCCTTTTTCCAGTCGTCGGGAACTTCACCTGACTGCCATGATTTCTCAAATATGATGGCCAGCGGCTTCACAACTTCATTTGCCAGCTCCTTCAGGACCCGCGGATGGATCTCATCAGGACCCATGGACTTGTGCACGTTCAGATTTTTAAGATGGTCTCGAACCAGTTCCTCTCCTACAGTGGGCGCAAGGTCTTCATTCTCACAGTCCCTGTGTCTGCCTTCCAAGACTTGGGTGGTTTGGTCAGAGCCTTTGCCAGTGAAGACCAAGGCAAAGAAGTCATTCAGAACCTCAGCCTTCTCCAAATCCCGTGTAGCCAGTTCTCCCGAGAGCTTCCTGAGGGGGCCTACATTCTCCCTAGTCTGTTTTTTTATTTGCTATGTACTTGTAAAATCCCTTCCTGTTAATACCTCTAGCTAAGTTTAATTCTAACTGGGTCTTAGCTTCCCTAACCTGGTCCCTAGCTTCTCGGACAACATCCCTGTACTCTTCCCAGGCCGCCTGTCCTTGCTTCCACTCATTATAAGCCTCTTTTTTCCTTTGAATTTTCCTCAGCAGCTCCTTATCCATCCAAGGAGGTCTCCTGTCCCTCCTGCTGCACTTCCTTCTAGTTGAGATGCAACACTCCTGAGCTTGTAGCAGGTCATCCTTGAATATCAACCAAGAGTCTTGGGCCCCCCTTCCCTCTAGGGCTGTATCCCATGGAACCTTACTAAGCAGGTTCCTGAAGAGGCCAAAGTCTGCTCTTTTGAAGTCCAGCACAGTGAGCTTGCTGCACGCTCTTCTCACTGTCCTGAGGATCTGAAATTCGAGCATCTCATGATCGCTGCATCCAAGGCTGCCCTGGAGCATAACATTTCCAACGAGCCCTTCCCTGTTCGAGCACACGAGGTCAAGCATGGCACCTCTCCTTGTCAGCTCCTCTATTACTTGCATATGGAAGTTGTCTTCTACACAATCAAGGAACCTCCTGGATTGCTTGTGCCGGGCCGTACCGTCCTTCCAGCAGATGCCATCTTGTTAAGTCTTTCCTTCAACCCATTTGCTGTTTCCTGATATACTCAGTGAAGAACTACTATGAAGCATCTGATCACATCAAAGTGTTTTTTCCAGCAATATTCATGCAAAGGATCCTGAGCACAGATAAGTTGCCTGATTTTCTGTGCTAAGATTAACAGTGTGGAATAGCAGCCACTCCACAGTAGAAGATTCTTTTGCATTTTTCCCACGTTTTCCCATGTATCTTTGAAATGTCGACAGTCATACTTTTGAACATGATGAGAGACAACAGATGTTGTGAGATGTTTGAGATAAGCACTATTAGAAGCAGTAACCTACCTGGGTGTGAATGAACCGTACGTAGTTTCCACAAAGTAGTTTGTCCTTAATTTTAGGGTAAATCTTGCAGTGTGGATATAATATGGAGGATACTTTCTTCAGACTGATGGACTTAATACTACCTTTATGCTAATGTATGGATTAAGGTCTCGGTCAAGGGCCTCCAGAATCTTCCAGCATGCAAAGACTAGGTCAAGTGCAGGGCAGAGAGTTGGAAACCCTGGAGGGGGATCCACTATGGTAAGTCTGGCAAAATAAAAGCAGAAAAATAGCTTCTTTTGGAGATCGTGTGCTTGTAAGGAGTGGTGGGAGTTTTATGTTATCTCCTACCTACATTCCCAGGCAGAAGGCTGAGCATGCAGTACTTTTTTGCAATCTGTTCTCCTGCTTGAGAATGGTCTTGACAGAGATGCCATATGCACAGCATTGTATTAGAAGTCGGTTTAATTATCTCTCATGGCAATATTAGGGCAGTAGATGTGGCAGTTGCAAGAAAAACAGTAAAATCGGTGCACATGGAATCTCATTTCAGTGGATGTTCCTATTCCGCTGCTGCTTCTGCTGCTGGAAGGAAGGTGGCTGTGAGATAACGCAGACTGTGCAGCAGTCTGTCAGCTACCTTTCTTCATTAACTTTGACAGCAATAAAACACAGCTTTTTAAAACAAAGTTCAAGTAGCCAGAGCTCTCTGTGGAAATTAATTTCCTCTGGAAGCTAGTTTCACGTAACTCATCACCTACTTCACTGAACATTATTCAGCCCTGTTGCTGGTGACAGAAGTGCTTGACAGAGCTGCTGAAACTAGGTCATGTGGTGGATAAAATATAGTCTGCTTTCCCAGGCTGTTTTTAGCGTGGACCTCCTGAGGATCACAGTAAATAATATATACCTGAAGGCCACTGGGGGCACTTTGTGCAGTGTTTGGTCCATGAGAGGAAGAGACCATTAATGATATAAACCCATGAAACAGGTTTGCAGGGAGAAACTTTTGGCTGCCTGTCTCTGTTTCTGAGCTGTTACTGTGATAATTTTTTTCCCTAAGTGTGGGTAGGTTCATACTGTTGGATGATGCAGTTTCTACCCTCACAGGCCTGATTCCCAGGTTCGGGATGACTATTGAGGACTTCATTGGTGTGGTGGTAATAGTCATTGATCGTCTGTGCTTCAGCAGTCAGACTGAGAAGAGGAGCCCTGAGGGCACTGCCCTTGTTTAAGAACCCAACTATGCTTGATTACAGGGGTGTAGATGTTTGGCTGTGGGAGCATTAGTTGCTGCCAGAAGAGCCATTTCATGTCTGCCCCAGAGGAAAAGGCTATGGGCCATGTGGAAGTTAATGTCTTTAAGAAGTCTTTATTAAAAGTGCAAAGTAGTGCTGTTAAAGGCTTTTTAAAAGTCGTGTCCTTTACTTGAAAAGAAACCTGCAAAGAACTAAAACAAAAAAAAATCTGTGATCTATTTTTGTGATGTATAATGACCTATTCCTTTCTCTTCCCTTTCCCTTTCCCTTTTCTATGCCTCCCTCAAAAGGTTAGGAGTTTTCCCAGTTATTTTTTAACAGCTTGTTTTCCACCCTGTAAAATGCTGGATTTCAGTGCTTCCCTCACTGGAAGAACCAAGGCACTGAATCATTAATAAGGCTATCCTTTGTGCCAAATGTTTGTTTGTGATTAATGTTAAGCAGATTTAATGAATAAAAATAAAAAATAAAAAAGGTTTAAAAATAACATCTCTCCTAAAATACACATCCTGCAATTTTCTTCCCCCAAAAATGTATGTTTGGACAACTCTATTCGCACGTTTTTCTTTTTTCTGTCAAAGTGCACTCCAAAGAATTTTTACCCTTCCTTTCTCATCACTCTGCTTGGATGCCTTCATAGTGATGGGAGGCAACATCTGAGTGATCCCAAAGGTGAAGTTGCATGTTATGGCTGAGTCTTACAAACAACTTACATCTGCTGAGAGGGAGAGATCCTCTTCCTCCTTGTCCTCCCTACCCCTGCTCTTGCTCTCAGTCTTGTGCTGACTCTGCAGCTTGTAAAACTTTTTACTCAACCGATTTCGCACCTATACTGGCAGAAAATAAATTGCTTTTTCTGAGATAATTTGCTGCTGGATTACTGGGTTGTATCAATTCTCAGTTGCTCCCAGCAAGCACCAGAGCTGGTGGAAGGTAAGCAAGAGAGCATGTCTAAGAGTGATATGGGGAGTGTAGTACTTCCCCTTTTCAACAGTGGCAGCAAAATGTTGGGTGGGTTCAGGTGGCCTGTGCTGCTTCGCCACTGAGGCAGTCACTCATCACTTAAGCCATCATAACTCACGATATGCAAACTCTCAGCCTGTCTCAGGAATGCAAAGTGGATGGACACAGAAATACTGTCCTGAACGTTCAGGTGAGATGAGTGTTTCTGCTGTTTCTCAAGCCACATTTCACCAGGATGAGGACTGCTCTTACAGCAGCTGCTCTCTAGTAGCAGTGTATCTCCTTGGTATGGATGGGAGTATTTCTTTACGGCATTTCTCAGGGTACAGAGAGATGTGGATTTGGTCCTTGCAGATAGCAATTGGTCTGTGGTTAGCCTTGAGGTGATGATAGTCAGAGGAAAAAATGAAGAAGAGGGTCTACCCACATTGGAAGTGGAAATTGGATTAGTAAATACAAATGGGAAAGGACTGTGGAGGTATGAAAGGCAATGCCAGTGGATCAGCTCCCAATAATTTCGTCATGCTGACAGCATTTCATCCCCATTGCGTAGGAGTTACATCAGTGTGTTTCCCTGTTACCTCAATACAGGCAAGCAAGGAAGCAGGGATCCCTCCTGGGAAACGACACCTTTGTTAGGCTTCCATCTCAGTGCTACACAAAAGAAAAAAGCAGGAAGGGCTTTAATAGCAAAATAGAGAGCCCCAGCAGTCTGAGCAGCATAAACATTATGTTGGTAGATGGGCACTCTTGCCTTTAATAGAAGCCTGTTTAAATTTCGAAGTGGTGCACGTATTCATGAGGGCTTTTACTGTGTGGGTTCTGATTTTCATGTGGGTTTTGAATGTGTGGGAGAAGCTAATGCATTAAGGACTGCTCATGAATCTCCTGTATTTCCAGTCTTCCCCCTGGGAGCTGTTGATGGTCATTTTATCTTTCTTACATGACTTTTGAAATCGTAAAAAAAAAAAAAAAAAGGAAATAAGGCAATGTTTTTCTGGTTGCTTCCCAGTGAGATATCTTGCAAAGAAATACCAGGGCTGAAAATGAGAAGTAGAACGTAAATTCCAAACAGCTTAGATTCAAACCCACAGCTGGGATCCTCAGAAGTTATTTTTACCTAAGTCGCAAATAAAATTAAATCCCTGGGAAAGTAAAAAAAAAAAAATAGCAGAAATAAATGACAATTTTTCTATCGTGATTTGGGGTAAGAGGGCTGAAACAGTTGTGCTGATGCACAATATATTTAGCGATATGACTGGCTTCCAGATGGGAGGTGGGGAACGGTATTAATGAATTACGGGTCTGATGAAAGGTCATTTTTTTTCCCCTATCGCATAGACTTCAAATCAGTCAGTGTGTCTCACTTACTCTTTCTTCAAATGAAAATGCTGTGTATTCGAAAATCTCTTTTCCCTGGTGTTTTGCAGCTAAAGGAATTTCTAATTTGCTTTAAACCTTATTATAGGTATGAAGAAAAGTTTAGTTGTATGGAGAAAATGCTTCTCACTTTGAAGATCTCATTTGAAAGGCTGATAAAGAAATGCCCTGAAATTAAAGATATTCTCAGGTTCAGAGAACAAAGGGGGGAAGCACACAGACCCAAGAAAGAAAGGTAAGCAACTTGTCTACCAGAGAAATTGCCTTGAACTGAAATTATTTCCCCAGAGATAATTTGGTCTTATGAGTCAAATTGTCACTAAACAAAGAGCTAAATCAAGAGCAGCAGATTGATTTTTCTTCCAGTGTCTTTCCTCCATTTTTTCCCTAATTAAAAAGTGAAGAAGGATGTGATAAATTCAGCTGGTTTTTTTTCCTCACTCTTCTTCCTTGAAGAACCTCTTCACTGTATGCATTTTACTAGCGGATTGGAATGAAAGTCCCTAGGTTAAATTTTCAGAGATGAGCACCAATTTAGTTGGAAAAGTGGAAAAGCAATGGTTTTGCAAATAGTGAGCATCTGCATCCTCTGCCTATCATTACAGAAAGTTGTATGTCCCGCACCTATGAGAAAAGAGTCACATATTCCAATGTATATGTGAGTAAGCACATATACATATATTGTGGTTTTGGATTCAGTGATCCAGTCAAACACATGCAGAAATTCATGGTGGGGAAGGGAAATGGAAAGTTACAAAAACAAAAAAGAGGAGTTCAGGTCTCTTTGTTCTCAACAAAAGTTTGTGTGTGTGCCTTGCAATCATCTGTTTCCTCTCCCGATGCATGCATGCATAGAGACTACATGTTTCTTCCTGCTTTTTGGTCTTGCACAGCTTTTCTTCACTGCTCCTGAACACTTTAAGCGCTTTGCACAACGTTTCCCTTTTGGCTTCTCATTTTCCCATATCTGATGCCAGCATTTCTCACCAGGTTCCTTCTCTGTTCTTCATTTGTTAAATTAACAGTTTCTCTGCTGAGTTGTATTTTTGTCTTCCCCCCACCCCAGGAGAAAGGATAACAAGGGTGCACAAAGCACATCCAAGTGTTGCTTGCATGTTTGGAGACAAGAAAAGCAAGATGCCAGCTCTAAGGGAAAGCTCAGGGTTTGTGCTGTGTAATTTATGTTTAATGCTGCTGCAGAATCTGTTTTTTGTGTCTGGCTCTTCAAAGATGTAACTTCTGTGACATGTTTTGCAGCTCCTCTTGTACGTGAGAGAGTAAAGGACACTTTGACTCACTTGAGATCCCTCGAAATGCTAAAAAAAGAAAGGGAAGAAAAAAGTACAAGAAAAGACACTCATGGAACTGCTGAGGTGATGTAACAAGGTGTCTTTTCATGTGTATCCTTTATTTTCCCTTCTATCTCATCAAAAGTAAACAAACTAATTCTATGAAGGATAAAAGCTGTAATGTCTCCATGCCATGTTTCTGTGTTCTGGGCTTTTCTCATGGGTTAGCACTTCAGCTATAATGAGCTTTGAGGTTTGGTGGAAGCAGAGGCAGCAACTATTTACACATAAAATGGTAGAAGACAGTGCCTTTTTCTTGGTGAAGGCATGTTATTCTCACTTTGAGTCACAATGAAATCTTTTCAGTCAGTCATATGGCCCCTTAAAACACCTGAAAATGGGGCGTTTGATTCGGGTTCACTGAGACCTGATTTAATTTTTCTGGGTGCATGGGGAGGGTAGGTGGTGCTGTCAAGAGGGCTCTTCTGCATCTCAGGAGCTGGACTCAGTCTGTTTGTAGCCACATGCCATGAAAAACAAAAGAGAAAAATTTAGGGTGCATCTCCCTTGCACTCTGATGCTTACTCCAATTATGAGTTTAATTCAGTGTGTCTCTGTTCACAGCCAAAATAATATGGCCTGAGGTCCCTGCCTGAAGCCCTTTGCAGTATAGTACTGACTTGGCGATTTCCTCCTGTGACTACTAGTTAAAAGAAAACACCCTAAGCCTTAATCCATCCTCTGTTGGGTTTATTCCATCTTGAGATTATCCTGAGTGTAAATGGTAGTTAGTCATGAGGAGTCTGAACAATATGAGAGAGAGTTGGTTACCTCCTACTTCATATGGTTAGATGTTTATGTGGCAAAGTCCTGAAACTGAAATTCTGTCATCTTGCAAGCACATAGCACAGACCCTGGCATCACAGGCTCCGTAACTGCTCCATGTGCGAAGAAGAGTTCACTCCTTGTTCATGGCCCTTGTAAAGCAACTTGCAAAAAGTGACAGTGAGTTCTAAGTATAATATTCTTACATGTCTGCCATGGAAAGGGCTGCCTCCTGAAACTGGCTTTTAAAGGTCTAAGTCACTCTGATCTGACCTTCCTAGTTATTTGCAAGCACAGTTTGACATTTGGATAATTAAGAGCATAATTTATGGCTGAAAAGGGAGTGCAGTTTTGGTTTGTTTTATTTTTTTTCCTGGGATCTGACCCAAAATGTAGATAGGTCATACTAATAGGAATCCTTGCATCTCTTTCTTGACTTCAGTAAACTCACCCTGAATAAGGTCATAAAACTTATAGTCTTGGCTCTGGAAGATAGCAGGTATGGACAATCTCTACTGAAGTGAGTAGATACTGTTGTAGTCAGAGTGCTTCAGGATAGTCTCAAAGAGGTCCCCACTATCCTTTCTTCTACATGAAGACAATGCTTGTATTAATTATTTCTATGGGCAGAAATATTTTCTTTGTGGTTGGTACTATGGTTATACTTTAGCAAGATAACCCATACAGTTCCTGTGAAACCACTATCTTACTGACACAATATCCACTGTGATGAATAATAAGGGTGGTCTGAATCTGAAATGGCTTGACAGGTCTACTTTATTGGTCATGGCATGGACACACAGCTGGGATGGGGGGATCATCTGAGCATGCAATGGGAGCACAACAGTGCAAGCAAACAAGCACCTTTGTCAAAAGAAGACAGGTTCCTGGAGAGAGCTTTCCACCTGCAGAAAGCCACCTTTTGCTGTGTTTCATAAGTTTCCATGTTTTCTATAAGTTTCCTGGTCTACAGAATAAATGCACAAAACTAGTTGTGCTGTCAAAGTTTTTTTCTAAATGTACAGTGTTAGCTAATGCCTAATGGAGAGGCCTCTCAAACCACCTCTATAGTGTGCTGCAATCTGCTTATGAAAGGGAACTCAGAACTAGTTCTTATATTAGAAATATTCTCTAAAGCTTGTAGTACCAGACCTTGCTTGGGTATGACCTTGTGCTTTTTTAGAGCCACATTTTCCAAACCTCACATCTGTTGCGTAAAAGATGTACTTGAACACCCAGATAGTTTACTGTATGCCCACAGATCAGAAGCACATTTCTGTCACCATCTTAAACACAGTAGCTGTGATATTCCTGAGATCCAGTAAATTTCCTTCAAAGATATGTAGGAAGATTTCTTGGTTTACATTAGATGGCATAAAAAGCCCCATAATGTACAATGCTCTGTTTTGTGAGATAGCTTTAGGGGTGCTGTTATTTCACATATTTCCAATGATGCAACTGGTTCCCCTTTCTGAGTATTACGGTGAGGAGCAGGTCTTGTAACATTTGCCAACACAGTTTCTGTTTTCTCACTAGGATCGTTTCAAGTGAAGGAAAAACGGGCTGGTTTAGGAGGATGGGGTGTTCTCTGCCACTCCTGAGGCGGAAAAGTTCCTACCTTTTGTAAGTGCAGGGATTTTTTGTAACCAGTTTGAAGTCTTCTCTTGACATGTCAGTGCATAAGGATTAAAATGGAAAAAAAAGGGACGAGAATGAACTTTCTTGGCAGTACCCAGTAAAGCTACAAGGCCTTCTTGCCACTCTGTGCTTTGCTTCATGGGACCCAACCCTTTACTTGAACTGCTGAACAAAGATGATCAGGTCAAATGAAGATCTGGCTTATATCTCTGCAAAAAGCCGTTTGTTTTGCAGGCACATTGAATATCTAGGCCTCAGCTGACGGCTATTTTGAAGCATGATGGTGTGGGGAAAGTACAATAGCTTCTTTTTCTTTCTTTTTTCCTTTTTTTCTTTTGTGTTTTTTTTTTTTTCCACTTCTTGGTTTTCTCATCACCTAATTGCATGAAAAAACATGCAACCAGCTAAGCAGTATTGAATGCTTTTTAGCCTCTAGAACTGAAAACATTCTATGTAATTAATGGTTTGTTTTAGGACCACAGGAAACTACTTGTCACTATCCATTAATGAGCACTTTGCTAGCTGTTGCATCTTCAGAAAAAATAGATCATGAAGCAGAAAACTCCACCTTCCAGAGTGCAATTTTATCTCCCTGGTCAAACTAATACTATGCACAAACCACCATTTTCATTATCAGTGCTTGGTATTTTTTCCCAGTCTTATTAAAACTTGCCAGAATAAGAAAAAATGAGCTAAATCCACAGTAAGCTCATTCTGTCTACAAGAAGAGAGGCTGTTGCTCCTCACAATGGTGGCTGAGTCAAGGCTGGACCCTATTCATTGCAGAAGGTGGAATAACTGCCCTGGTGTATCAGTGGGCATCTGCGGTGCAGGATGGGTTATTTGTCCTAGATTGTATGGGGAAAAAGTGGTAGAGAAGACAGAGAGGCCAAGACACTGACCCTTGTTCACAATCTGGGCATGTAGGCAACATGGCAGCAACCTCATCCCTGCCCAATAGGCATGTCTGGCTGCAACAGCAATAAAAATAATGTAACAGTGAGATTTAGGATCTTCTTTCTCACTGTGGTGTCTTAGATTGTATTCAGTCACATTCACCAAGATAATTGCCCTGAACTTATGTGCTGATGGCATGTTAATGTGCAAGAGTGGAGCTGACATCTTCAGGTCACTGATTAAAAGAGAAAACCTCCCTTCCCATCTTGAAAAAAGTGTGAAAGACTATTTTCAACGGCGCAATGGAATATCTATCTACAGGTTGAATTGGCATCTGTTTGGATTCAAGGCTTTTTGGCTGTACAAGCTGATTGTTTTGCTCATTCTCACAGTAATCAGACCAGTGTGTCAGACTTGATATGTAAACTCCATAGAGAGGAGATTCGGGAATTGCTTTGTTGGGGAAAAAAATGGAGCCATTGCTTGCAGATAAACTATTTATTTTTAAAAATTGGAAAAAATCCCTTTTTGTTTATTTGCTACTCTGAAATAATTGATGTTTTTCTGTTTTCCAGAGCTATTTTCTGACAAGCAAATAGCAATTTATTTTTATGTGGGATAAATCCTTCCTGTGTGCTTCCCACTCTGTGAAATGGGGCTGGAGGAAAATATGCCCTTTTCCATTAAAATACTAGTGACTGAATCAAAGCATGATTCAAGTGGGCACTGTTCTAAGCAATAATATCAAAGTTGTCACAATTGTGTGGGGGCTTTAATGTTCTGGATGGTACTTGCAATTAGTCTGCAGATCCATGAGTCAAGGCAACTGTTGAAATCTCTCAAACATTAGGTGGGGCCCAAATGACTTATTTTTTGAGGTCCTAATAGAGTCATTTGAAGGTATAGCAGAACTGACTGAAAAACAGGGCCCACTGGGAGCATAGGTGATGTAGGTTGTTGCCTTGGGCAGCAGCAGCCTGCCAAGGGCACAGCAAAATGGTCATGTCTTCATTGTTTGCTTTACCTCTGCCTGCACCCAGGGAAATCAGGTTTGCTGCCGCTGCCAGGACAGGGTGTGTGAGACTGAGACCAGCTGCCTTTAGTGGTCACTGCTCTTGCCTGGCAATTTGCCTTCTGACAGCAGGAGCTGCCTGAGATGAGATGCATAGGGTCATGATTTAAGGGGATGCTTTTTCCCAGTAAACATACAGATAATCCTTACCAACTGTGATGGCTTGTTCAAATCTTGCAAGACTTGTAGCCTCTATGAGCATGGGTAGAGTCTCTGATATGTTCCTGCTTATAGGCCTGTGGCAGCTCAGCTGGAGGCAGTAACCCTCCTCATCCTCCTCTGTCCTCTGAGCTGAGTTTTGTATGACTGCCTGGTGTTCCCATGACTGGGATGTGGCGATACAGTTTGGAGCTCTGACAGCTCTGCAGTACGGGCAGGATGGTTATATTTTCCAGCACATGGTGGATGTTGTCAGTACATTTTATAGTGAATTTCAAAGTGAAAATAAAGTAATTTTATTACAGTACATAAAACTCATGTAATGTGAAGAAAACTTCATGAAAAGGCCTGCAAAGATGTGACCCTGACATTCTGGAGTCAGTGTTGCTTGTGACTGGACAGACTCCTTATTGCTTTGACCCTCTCTGTCCATGCTGATTAATCTTGGTAGTTAAGACAACCATTTGACTCCCCTTTACAAAATTGTTGTGTCTTCCATGATCTGCCACAGCACTGGAACTGCGCAGCAAGCGAGTTAGAATCATAGAATGGTTTGGGTTGAAAGGGACCTTTTAAGGCCTCATCTAGTTCCAACCCCCTGCCAAGGCCAAGGACACCTTCCGCTAGACCAGGTTGATCAAAACCCCACCCAGCTTGGCTTTGAACACTGTCAGGGATGGAGCATTTACCACTTCTTTGGGCGGCCTGTGCCAATGCCTCACCACCCTCACGGTAAAGAACTTCTTCCTAATTTCTTTCCTTAGGGAAACATCCCTGTGATTTCTGGAGACAGAGCCCTGTGCATATCATAAGCATCAGGTCAGAGTGGCTTTCTGGAGGATGCGTTCAACTTTCACCATCTAATTTCATGACTTCTTTCTTCAGTAAGGACTCTTAGTGAAACAGTACAGTCCCAGCAGTGTACTCACAGTCTGAAGCAGATTGCTAAACAGAAGTGGGCAGATGTTCCATCTGGAAAGGTGACATTTTCTGGTAATCCTCACCCAGTGCCTACACATTCTCTTCAGGCAGTTGTATTAGAACCAGGTGTGGATACACAAGTATTGAATAGTTTCAGGAACAGAATGGAAAGATTTTCTTTGAAAGCCAGAAATAATTTTGCCATTGGCTGTAGGATGGATGTCGTTACTTCTGAAAGCGGCAGTGCAGGGCACTGTAACTGGCTTGGAACAAACATCCCAGGCAAGGCTTGCTCAGGTGATCTTTCTAAACACTTCCTCCCTTTTTTCCTCATAATTAAAGAAGTATTTGTTCAGGGGAATATGTTGACCATTTTTAACCCAGATTCCTCTTACTAATGTCACAACAGTCAACTGATACTGCCATAGTGGTATTGCTGGCAGAAAGGGGTGGCAGAGTAGCAGAGAATGGCAAATACAGGGTTGTAAGTGAATTTCTTCTAGTAGATATAAAAGGTAAAAGTTTCTCCTTTGCTGTTCTGGAAGAGTATTCTTCAGCAATCTTACGCATCTTTATTTAGAGATATTTTGTATCATTGCATATTACTAGTT
Organism: Pezoporus wallicus; assembly: GCF_028554395.1. Taxonomy (NCBI): domain Eukaryota; kingdom Metazoa; phylum Chordata; class Aves; order Psittaciformes; family Psittacidae; genus Pezoporus; species Pezoporus wallicus. The sequence continues at coordinate 2,244,390 of NW_026636248.1, forward strand.
TATTGTGGCTGACCAAGTGAGCTCTCATCAGCCAGCTGAGCTGTGGCTACTGAACCCATACCTTCTTGTAACCTGTCCCAGCTGCTTAGGAGAACATTAGCACAAACTGTTCCCTGACTGTCTTCAGTATATTAAGTCTCGTATGTGGCATTTTGGTTATGAAGAAAAAAATCCAGGTCACTGGAGCTCTTTGTTGATTGTGGTGAGATTTCAGATGTAACTGCTGTTTACTGGTACTGCAGTAATGAGTGAGGCAGTATATGTTTTTAGCTACATACATTATTGTTTTACATAAATGGGAGCATATTTGATTTTGGGATTATGGTATGTGGGGTGGGTTCATACTTACTTTAAATGTGCAATCTTTTTATTGTAGGAAGTATCTGATTGAAAGTGGTCCCTCAAAAAAGGTGGTGCCTTTTCTGAAAAAGCCCATATATCTCTGATGGATGTGCACATTGCCTGAAAACTCTTTGGACTGCTGCAGATTGATACTTGATCGATCCTAGGAGTGGCCTAGATGACTGTAGCATCAAAGAAGCTTCAGTACCTGGTGGTGAACTTTAAGTCAAAGTGCTGCTTAAAATGAAAATCAGATTTCAAATTGTATATTCCTGGCAAATAAGTTGCAAGTTACTGCCTTATTGCAGAGAAGTGTACTCTCAGTAATTCTAAGGCAGTTGTCACTGTTATTTAGGCACTGGTACTGGCACTGCATTGCCTTATGGCAGCAGGAGCAAACAACTGAATGGTGAATATTTAATGAAAAGTCTGACATATATCTACAGTGAATCATTTGCTACAGAATTGTAAATAAAACAGTATTTTTAATTTGCTGCCTAGGGCTATTTGAGTGTACCAGGTATGAGTTATGTCCACAGGTCAGAAAAGCTAAGGTTAGAGTAGCCTGGGCTGCAAATTTGGCATCATATAAATATATATTTTTAACTGCCGGCAGTAGAAGTTGTCTGGGTCAATTTTCAACATAGGGTTGTGTCTCTGTGTGTGTGGTGTTGCCTGTGAAACAAAAGCTGAATGTTTAGATACACCTTATTTAAATTCATCCATCCAAACCCCTGATTTGTATCACCATCCTTTCCCTCAGATGTGTGTGTGAGTTTCCATTAAGACAGTCTTCAAGTAGGGGTCACACTCACTTTGGACTTCTCACCTCAGTCAAGGCGGTTGGTGCTTTTTCATTTCCTTTTATTTTCCTTTGCGTTACTCCATCCTCTGAACCCCACACTGAATACAAACTTCCTTCAGGGACTGCAAATGCTCTGATCATAGTTTCTCTGTTGTTCATGTACACGGGTGGATTTCTCCCCTCAGCTAGCACTCCACTGAAGTGAAGTGGTGTTAGCTCCATCTCATATGTGAGCCTCTGAGATGCAAATGTTAAAGCTGTTACTGCCTGATATGCCCACTCATTTTGGATTCTGTATCTGGGATACAGGGGGTGGGGAAGACCAGGGTACTTGACATTTTATTCCTCTATTTGCCTTTAAAGCATAGCTTCCACTGACCTTCAGTGGGAGGTGGGAATTTGTTATCCGTGTACCAGATGTCCCAAAATGGACACCTGGGAAATGAAACATGGGTACATTTAGGATGCTGGCTTAGGAAAGAACTCTGTGATGCAAGAAAGCTGTGCCCAAGGGAAGGGTGAAAATCTTGTTTTCTAGGGTGACACAGAATACCCAGTACTACAAACTCCCCTTCTAAGGCAATTTGAGAGACAGCTCAATCTGGCTGTCAAAACTGCTGATGGAATTACAGCTTGTCCCCAGCTCAGGTGTTTTGGTTGTGCCCGTCCCTCTGATGTTGACAGTGTGGGCACTTCTTACTGTCAGCCCTCCCTCCACTGCTGAGTTTGAGGGTGAGGACCTCTGGGCCTGACAAGGGAAGATTCTCTTCAAAACCTACAGAATTTCCGTATCTTCCCTGTGGGCTCCTTTCACAGCCCCAGAGGTTCCCACCCACAGGATTTGGCACATAGGTGTTTTTTCCTTCCCGCTTTGCCACACACTCCTAATGGTCTTGCAAGAGGGGACAAGAAGAGGGGCTCTTGCTCTACACTAGGAAGCCTTCAGCTGCTCTGTGGCTATTCAGGAAGGCAGTCTCTGACACATTGCATTTGTACATCCACCTTATTCTCCAGGTTTAACTTTAAAGGGAAGCATCACACATCTCCCAACTTCTGTGACTGTGAATCCTGTCAGAACAGAGACCACTTTAACATGCCCCTCTTTGCATCTAAAGAATTCATGCTATACATTGAAGGAGATTGGAAACTGTGGGAAAATACTATATAATTAGATGTTGGATTCTGGAGTATACAATCCATGGGAAAGAATTAGGGTTTGCATAGGCATCTCCCAGAGGCTAGCATTTGCAGCACTTCATTTCTTTGAACTGAGGAAAATGGACTATGTGCCTGGTCTTTCTGAAAGGGAGGGAACTGACCTCTGCAAGCTGCCTGAAAATGAGTCTTTGATTTATTTTTTTTTCTCTCTGTGCTTATGTGATTTCTTAAGACTGAGTTTATTGCTGAACTTGAGCACCTTCCTTGACAAGTAGCCTCACAAGTTCAAAGCAATGTGCTACAAAACAGAACTAGTATGAAGATCAGTATCTGGCCAGACTGGCTGTTTCAAGTGCTGTAGCAAAATAGCAAGAAAATAAGTGTATGTGAGACCAGAAGGCCATTTATCCTACTAGCAAATCTCATATGTGCTCACTCAAGCTTACTGTGACGTACCCTGGGGACTCAGTCTAGTGAGAGAAACATTAAACTTTGGCATTAACGGAATGGACCATGTAAGTTGATTGGCAAAAATAAGGCATATTGTCAGGGAACAGAGATGCCTGTTTAAAGTATGTTAGGAGAAGAGGAACCAGGAGAGATTCAGAAGACATAACTTCAGAATAGTCTAGCGGGTGGGAAAATCTCCAAAGATTATCAAATCCTCCTATTTCAGTAGAAAGTTGGTTGGCAAAATAAGGCTGCTTCATCATAAATATTGCAGGCAAAAATAATAAAACCTCTTGCTTCAGCTTCAGTTTTCTAGGAATAGGCATTGTTTCCTTCTGAGATTCTCTGTTATAAGAAATGTTGATTTAAAGAAACTGCGCAGAAGCAAGCAAACAGTAAATTTCTCAGAAATGTTTCCATTCTGTTTTTCCAAATGTTGTAGGCATCTAAAAATCTGAGATTTTTCTGTGAGACAGGATAAAAACGGAGCTGAAGATCAGTTTGGCTTTTTGGCAAACTGTATATATTGATGGGGCCAAAGAGTGAGAATAACTTGGTATCATACCAGCCAGGGCTCTTAGCAGGGAACAGGCACCTGGTTTAAATATGTTAGGAGAAGAGGAACCAGGAGAAATTCAAAAGCCAGAACTTCAAAATAGTCTAGCAGGTGGGAAAGTCTCTAAAGATTGTCACATCCTGCTCCTATTTCAATAAGAAGGAGAACCCTGCTCTTCAGCATCCCTGATGAATACCTTAATCGTGGAACTAGCGGAAAACAGAGACTTCCCTAGCCCACTGACTTGGTGTGAAAAGGTCCCCTTCCCCACTTCCCTTATGCTTTGATTCATATAGTAAGTCTGATCCCAGACTGATTTCCTTTTCCTTTCCCTTGAATTTCCATTCTTTCTGAAGGAGATACATCCCAATGTAGTTGACTATCACTTCCTCAAACTGCTGACGCAAGTCATTGCAGCATGGATCCCTGTAGGGCTTGCTGAGCCTTGAGGGGTTGGTATTAAGAGAGTCAGCCAGAGCTGCTTTAGAGAATGCTGTCTTTGAGCTGTTAGTGCTTCAGCTCTCAGCCTGACAGAGAAACAAAATGGAAATCAGTCAGGACCACGAACCAAAGTGGAGGTGCTCCTGGTACCAGTGGAAGAGGCAACCCAGGTGCCTTTGCAGAGGATTATGGATGTCAGCTTTTGTGTTTCCTTGGTGAATGAGTCACTGTGGCTGTGCATCTTCCTTTTTTAAACATTCATAACAGCATTTTTTTCCATGTTCATATGACTACTTCCAAATACTAACTTCAGATACATCCATGTGGACTTTTGCAAACCTGTCTGAGCCCTCTCTGCTTTCCTAGATAGAAGCCAGCTTTGACCCAGCAGACATTTAACCTTGTTAGTGCGGTCCAAAACTTGGCCTGATCTCTCTGTCAGAGTTTAAAAGCTCAAGATCAGATTTTTTTTCTGGCTGGCTTTCCATTATAATAGTGGTCTTTTGGGCAGATGGATCAAAATAGAGGCAGACAGAGCTTTAGTTACTTGCAAAGTAAGTATGACTTTATCCTATGAATTTGAAGTATAAGAAACAACAAACTTAAATAGCATGGCAGTTCCTGACTTCATTTTTCATTGCTTCTCCTATTCTGGGGAAGCTGCTACCTTGTCAAAATACGATATGTACAAGAGAAAATCCCAAAAGGAAAGTCAAATGACATATGGGACATTCCCATCATGTTGAATTTTGTGGCGCAAAATGGAACTCAGAGACACCATGTACTAGAGATCAGGCCATTGTGCATAACCTTAATTTGAACTTTTTCGTTGCCAGTTTTGTTGTGTCAGTCAGTGTTTGAGTGCTCTGCTGAGTTGGCACTGCCGGAAGCAGGTTGTTCCTTATCAAGTGCTGGCAGGAAATGTTACACCAGAAGGGTGGACACAGAGACCCTGGCTTCTGGGCATTTGCAATGGGAGATAATTTCCTGAGTGTCATGAGACAGTGTGGTTTGTTCATCATGTAAAAAAGCCCAGCTCTTGGGGTATTTTCCTCTGATTGCTAAGTCCACTGCAGAAGAGTAAAAAGATATGATACTTAAAAATAGGATATATCCTGAACTGTTGCAGATGCCATCTGTTCTCAAAGAAACAACTGGCAGAAAAAAATAACCTTGGGTTGAAACCTTGCATGAAGTTGCCATTTAAAATAAGCGGGGTTGGCTTTGTTATTTTTATTTTTTGGAGGTGTAGGAAAAGGGCTGTTTGATGGCAACTGACAGAAAACAGAAATGTGGAACTAGAATGCATGTATTACAGACATGGAGAAAAGTCGTGTTGTGAAGACCTGTTAAATAGCAAACTCGGAGGTCAAAAATCACACTGATACTGAAAAGGACCCATCATGTACTGTTTTAAATGAGCTCATGCAGAAGACTGCAGTAAGATGTCTGCCCACTACCAGAAGGTGGTTTCTAGGGAAAATGTCTGCCTTACTAGTCATAAGCAAGTAAGATCTAATTTTCTAGTTGGGCTCGGTTCTCTGGTGAAAAGCATGGCTTCCTTACCCATTCAAATTTCATCCAGTCTGTCAGCGAGGGGTGGATCAGTAGCCATGGGAATACTGACTCCATCCCCGTATTCTGTTCCCTCATATCACACCCAGAGCCTATGGAACATGAGCAAAGTCTTTTTGGGCTTTGGCTTTGACCTGGCAGTCAGCACTGATTCTTCTGGCTCTGTTGGGGCGTGATTACATGATTGAAAAGAATTGAGTTTTCACACAGTGACAAGTTGCTGTTCCCCAAAGAGCTGCAGTCACTAGCCATGCCATCTGCCCCAAGTCTGACGAAAAATCCCAAGAGACCATTAGTGGACTTGGTCACTTGTGCAGTTTTGGATACCCTTCTGAGAAGTCAAGTGGGATACCTTTATCATATTCCCATGATTTTCTTTGGTATTGGTACAGTCTGAAGGTGAACAACCAGTTACTGAGCTGAGGAGCAACCCACTTGCCTCCTTTTACATGAGCTGTTGTCTTCAGAGCATCTGTGGGCTACATGCAGGTGTAGTAGCATGTGAAATTGGCATGCCACAGTTGAGAGTCTTATACAGGTTAAAGTTCTGAAAATGGCATGCCTGCATTTCAGTGTATTTACTCCTGTTCTACACTAATGTGAAAAGCAGCAGACTTTTATCCAAGATATGTACCAAGAAACTGTATGCAAAGTAAAGAGAATGAAGACGGCATGGTGTTCTCTCAAACAAGAGAGTCATGTTCCAAGGGAGTGTCCTAATCCTGTCAACCTCACTGTTTTTGCTAATCCCAAGTGGCACCGCGTGGTGAGGTAAGACAAGGGTGTTTTAAAGAATAGGCTTGATAGTGATATTTCTGATTCTGTTCTTTTTTTGCATCTCTCAGCCCAGGAATAGCTGCAGTGATGTAATGTTGCTATTTAGATTTTTTTCAAAGCATGTTTTGAGTTTGGTGTCTGTAGGATTGATAATTTTACTTTGGAAATGAGTGCACCTAAGGTAAAAGGCTGTGTGCATGCATTTTCAGGCTCTGTCAGTCTACCTGAATTTGATCTGCCATACTTCCAATCCTCTTATCTCCAGTCTGAACATCAGAAGATTTGAATGATACTAGCTTGTGCTCACCTTTGTGACAAGCAGCTGAAGGATGGGACAAATCTACTGAACACATTGTCTGCTGTGCAGGGCAATAAAGCAATAATCTGTTTGCCAGTGCTATGAGCTAGTAGACCTAACTCCTGAGATTAAGACCTTTCGGTATTTGCCTCACAGAATGAGAGATTCTCTTGTGATGTGTTGCCACAGCATGTTTCTGGAGGTAGACCGTAACGTGCTGCAGCAAAACCTGGCTGCATTGCCCTGCAGTAGAGTGAAAAACCACTGCTGCCTCGAGGGTAAAACTCCATGGAAGCATGAGGAGTGATGTGCCTGGAATACTTCACAGTGGGTGGGAGAGCAAGATTCTGATTTCATAAGTGACAACATGACAAAACCCTCAGTTTTGTAGGAACTGTTTCTCCACCGGCCCCCGAAGTATTTTCATACTGAAACAGTGCATCTTACTTACCAGCCCAAGGAGAGAGGTAACACTGAGCCCTGTTTAAGACAAAATATACCGTTCTTGCAACACAGCTCATATTTCTAGATTTGAGCCTTGCATGTGGGTCAACTATAGATAATGTTTTAATAATCTAGCAATATTTCAAAACCACTCTGCTTTTGTTTACAAGCTTTTCCATTCCTTGGCAATGACAGTCTTGATCTCCCATGGCAGACTTTCGATATCTCTGAAGTTGAAGTAAAACCTTGTGTACTCGGAAATATTAGATCAGCCTTTTATTCTTCCTCCTAGCTGTCAAGCTTAATGCATTTTTTAAAGCATTCTGCTTCTTTAAGATACAGCTAAAGTTGTGGGTAGCGAGTATGTAACAGTGTGCATATATTTACTGTACATGTATGTGTTCATGAGAGGCCTGAACTGGAAACTCAGTAAATTTAATAGAAGTTTAGCCCTGCTCCCAGGTTTAGATCTAATTGTGAAGTTTGTAGTTTTGTGGATTTTTATAATGGGTTAAATGAAAACTCAGTTTTTAGGCAATACTACATTTTGGCCCAAAATTTATGAGTTGGTTTGCAGTACATTCCCACTGTGGGCTTCTATGTCTGTATCCTATCACGTTCTCTTCTGTGACTTCCACCTCATATTTGCCATGCTGCCTAATATTTAAATTAGTTCATTAGATACGTCCTTGTTTTAAAAATATAAACTGCATTTTTCAGGCTATGGACCAACATGTTAAAAACCATCTGTGATATCAATTGCTCAACTTATGCTCTCAGAGAAGCCTGTTTTACTTAAGGCAAGTGCTCTGCACTTACAGAAAATGAAGACGGTCATTAAGTACTTCAATTTGCTTTTGAATATTTCAGCTGAGAGTGTATCATTATAGCTTGTATTATATCTAACCCTGTGGGCTCTATTGTTAATGTGACAGGGTCAAGTTCTGTCATTCATTCTAGTTATTTGTGAGCCCGAATGTGGAGTTAGGTGACTGATTTTGAACACATAACCTTGAATACAGGTTCTGAAGTGGTGAGTAACAACTCGAAGAAATTCCACAGCTGGATGCTTAGGCAAAATGTCCCTTTGGCAGTTCAGGTTAATGTGATTACCAGGAGAGGCTTCTTTTTCCTGAAGCATTTATTCCAGATATGTTTTGCTCTCACCTGCTTGGCTGACTGCAATCCATCCTTGCTCTTCTGTATATAAATAAGCTGAATTGTTAGATAGCAAAGTAGGAATTCTCTTCTGCTATCAGAATGGTCTTTAAAGAGCATAAGAATATTTCTGACTATAACAAAATGTATATTTCTAGGTTGTATTTGGTAAGCCACACTGGTATGGCCATGCTGTTGGTTATCTAAAATTGTTTCATTGTAAAATGCAGCAGAACTGACGTAGAAGTGAAGGGGGAAATGCATGTCACACAAAAATTCTGTATTTACAAAGTGACCTTCAGCACTGCAGGGGCATTTTAGAGAGGAACATTAAGGCTGATAAACCTTAGTTGTAAAGCTCTTAAGAATTTTAGTCCTTTAAAACATATTTGATGATCAGTATCTTATGCCATGTGGGAAGAAAAAAGGACTCCTCAACACAACAACTTCAGATAAAAAATCTCTGATGCTTTCTTATTTCATGCTCATTCTGTCCTCAGTCACTGGAAGTCACGGGCATCTTGATTTAAGCACTGAAATAGGCAAGTTTTCTGCAGGTCAGTGGGCATTTCTACTCTGTCATTTAGCTCAGAGAGAAAAAAAAAAACATACGCCATCACCGCCCACGCCTGGGCTGTGAGTTTTTTAGACTAATGCTTAGATTTAACCCTTGAATAATGTAACCCCACATTCAGGTTCTTCAGTTGTGTCTTCTTTTTTCTCCCCAGAATTTGAGGATTTCAAACTTCTTGAAGAATTCCAAATAGTTTGGAATGGTTGGAGCAGAAGTAATTGCTTCTATTGCATAAATAAATTTCGGCTGACAGCCACACCTTCTCTGCACACACTTTGAAAGCTCTGTATATTCCCTACTGCTCCAAATCCAGCCAGCATGGGGCATGGACAGTGAAAAGTTTGAGCCTATGATAGTCTGTGTACAAGTGCTCTTCTGCATTTCCCAGTTAACATTGTGGCTTGTGTCTGTCTTGCAAAGCTGCTGTCAGCCACTCAAAGTGGCCCATTCTTCCAGTAAAGATTTTAGTTGCCCAGAAGATGTCTTTTGTTGTCAACTGTGGCGTATTGCAACTCTGAAGAATTCCAGTATCTTTGTGCAAGACTGTATTGGCAATTACAATTTGTGTAAGACATTGAATCATCCTGTCCAAACCATCTTTGGGCATGTACAGACTTGGCTGTTCACTGAACTTTGCTCAGCCACCTATTTCCACCAGTTCCTTCCTCAGGTCATGGCTTTGGTCAAGCAAGACTCCAGGCTCACTTCTGTGCTTCTAGTTTTTCCTAGAAATGCCTGTACCCACACTGGATTAGTTTGTTGTCAGCATTCTCTGATTTGTTGTTAGTGCCTTGTTAAGTGAGACACCAGCAGTTTTGGGGCCAGTTTGCTGATGGAGTACAAAAATTAACACATTAATATGAAGCAGCTCTATGCCAGGACTGGGATGGTCCCCACACTTCAAGTTAATGTAGTTGGTTTGTATTTTTATAGAAACGTACGTTGAAAGTTTTCACGAGCCTTACTTGGTTTAGTTCTTACTTGCTACATTTTTTTTTGTGTTTTGGTTTTGGATCACCTTAAAATTTCTCTTTTCATACTAAGTTCCCAGCTTGGCTAAACATGTGAGTGTATCAGCATCCATAATAAAATACAAAGACCTCATTAACACACCTTTCTTTATAAAATAGTTGGGATTGTGAAATTCTGATTGTATAGTTGGTGGATGAGTTACCAAGATAGCAAAGTTTCCTCAGAATGAAGGTCTGCTGCTCTGCCTAGCTGATTAGCTTTCCCATTTCATGACCACATGGTTACAGCTGGAATTAAAAAGCTAAAGAAAAAATTTACTCCTTCATTTAGCAAGAGCTTGTGGCCAAATTTAATCACCTGGAGCCAGTGACACTGCAGAAGCGCAGAACATTGTTGCTGATAACACTCTCAAATTTGTTGCCATTATCACACTAGCCAAGCATGCAGAAATGGTATGAATTGTGTTAAGTAATATTCTGCTCACTGAGAGAAATGTCTGACCAGAAACACAAAACCCCCTTGTATTGGCTGATGAAGTTGATCGAGGTGCCCAGAAGCAAATGAGATTCTGAAACTGTCACCTTACTAAAGCAAAGAAAAAACCATAATGCTGGGGCTCAATTCATGCTTAGCTATGCTTTACCTGAACAGCTATTTCTGTTCTTACTTTATTTTATGCTAGAAAAGCAGTTTCTGGATAAAGATCTTAAGTTTTCAAACAAAACTTTCTTTTCCAATAAAAGTCTGTGTCCTTCGAAGTTTTTTTAAATACAAATATATTTTAAAAAATGTACAAAATACTTTTCTTAAATCAGCTTTCTTCACTTTCAAATATGAATAAAGAAAACAATATGGTTTTGACGAATAGATGTGAATAGGGCACTCAGCCGGAGTGTTGAGTTTGGGGCGAATATGGCCCATTTCAATAAATGCGTAAGAAAAGGGTTATTACACTCAGCTCTGAACCAGGAAATAACGTCCTTGCAGTGAACCCCCTTTCTTTTCAGCCTGTCATCTACAGTTTCAGATGGTAGCAATGATTCTAGTATTTCTTACTGAGAAATGGGGACATTAATATTCTCACAAAGAACTCACAACAGTGACTCTAAATTACATGGCACTCTGCAAACAGAGCAGAAGGTGTTTCCATTGTTGGGCAGTTTAACACAGGGCCTTCATCCCGTACTGTATTATCCATGTTTCACCTCATTTTGAGTAATATCATTGTGTCGAATAACAGTGTTGTGGAAGCTATAGCACATCTCCTCCTGCATAGAGAGCTGCCAAGAGTGCCTGTCCATGCCGGTGAGCTGTCCTTCATGGTCTGTGGCTTATCCTGTGTGAGAGCAACGAGACATAAGGTCTGGACTGAAATCTTCAATTTTCCTGGTGATTTATCTACTTGTAGGTAAATCTTGGTTTTTAATGAGATTTATGAGGATTAACTCTTTCTTAGCCTTTAAAATATCTGTCTGCTTTATCGTCTTTACTGACAGTGATGTCAGGTTTGGAGAAGTTTCTTTTGCTTCAACTGGGGCCATTGTTTTGGGTGTGAGATTTTTTTTTGAGTATGGGATTTTTTCTAGATAACCAGAGTATCAGATTGAACATTTTGTGGACATTAGAGAAGGACCCTGTCGAACAGCCTGCGTTCAATGTGAGGGGAGGACAGTATGTTCAGCTGGCATGTCTGTTTTACAGGGGACCCTCCTAGGAGTTGTTCCTCCTAACAGTGGTAAATAGCAATAACTGTTACTTACTCAGGACAGATGAAGACAAATTTACATAATGACAGTACATTCAGCTGGAGCCAAGTCATTAAGTGGTTCTTAAATTCATATTACAGTCTAAACTTTTGGAAGTTTCCGAGTAATTGTTCAATGAAGATGCAAGACAACAAATGTAATTTTTAATTGTTGAATTTTAAATGTTTTTTTCCCATGTTTTATATCTCTTGACACTTATTTAGACTAAGGTTTTTAATAGCTTTTCTTTTTACAGCTGTTAAAATAGACCAATTCAGTGTTTATCAAGATGTCTCAGTCCAGATTTTAGCATACTGCTGTTGGCAGGTAGAAGTACAATTTTTTCACATGCTTTAAGTACAGGGGTTTCTCTGCGGGCAGTTTTTCTACACATTCTTGGAAAAGCTGTGACACAACTGTGTTGCTTGGTTACCTGGTTACTGCAGGCATGGACTAGTGACTAGTGGAGAGGGTGGAGGAGGCTACATTCTTGGGTGCTGTCCCATCCTTGGCATGCGGTTCCAGGAATCAGTACTAGCCTTTGCTAGAACAGTACTCATCTTTGAGGTGGGGAACCAAAATGCATGTGGAAATAGAGGTACCAAAGTGCTAGGTTAGGGGGAAGCAACCCTCAGAGAAATGGAGGAGTTGGTGGAGTTGGTGAAGCACTGCGTATATTCTTGAGAAGCTCTGCAGGGTTGGGACCTTCCCCACTGTTACTTCTGTATTTCCAAGACCATCCCCATGGGGAAAGGGATGAGGTCTGAACGATGATGTAACTCAGCATTGTTACTGGTTTGATTCCCACCTGAACACTGCCTGTGAAATACTACATCTTCTTGACAATAAATCAGCTGCTGCCTGAAACCTTTGAGTTTGACGTAAAGGGAAACCTAGAAGTTGTGTGTGTACTTGCACAAGTAAGAGAAGGGCTGGTGGATAATCACAGTCTGTGTGATAAAATGAGTTAAAAAAATACTACTGCAGAGTCTGATTTAGAACAGATCTGACATGTCTTTCAAGTAGGATATTGGGGTGACAGGTAGTTTGGCCACAAATATTTTCTCACTGATATTCTGGATCAGGTGCATTGGTTAATCATGAATGAGAACCAGAAAACATTGTTTAGAAGATCATATGTGTACTTAGAGGAAGAGAGCCAGAGTCTCTACCACCTTAGGACAACAGCTTTATTTTGAAGTTACCTAAGTATGGCTCTGTGCCAACCTGAAACATGAGTCTCTTTTGGCTAATATTACAGAATATTTCCCTTCTGAGGGCAAAATGATGGCTATATGGTTTGGTTTTATGAAGGAAAAGTTGGTAGTTTTAATAGATGGGTATGCTTGTTACAACGCAACTTGTATGTCAGTGAGAACTTGAAAGCACTTACCTTTCTTAACTTTTACGTGGTCCTGAGACAAGGGAAAAAAGACTTCTATCAAGCATTTTCATAGCTCTCAGATTGGAAGTCAGTAATGTTCCTATCTTTATTTAGTGTGACATAATGCTATAAAGCCATTCCAGCTTTGAGTGTAAAAATGAGGAGCCTGAGACCCGTGCTTTACCATTTGTCTCCCTGGCAGGGCAGGGCTAGGTTTCCCTGTGCTCTGGAAGGATGCTCACAGAATGATTTTCACAGCTTTGCTGCAGTGTTCTGTCTCTGCTGGCAGAGCAACATGTTGCCACAGGTCTGAGTATTTCCACGCACACTTTGTTTCTCAGCCTGTGCATTCATTTATGCATGCAGAGGAACTGTGGCCAAATGCTGTGCACGAGGTGGACATGGCGGTTCGCTGGGAGACCATGGAGCAAGGCGAGCAGGAGCCTGGGCATGGCTCTGACTGCATGCCAAAAAGTCAAGCTTCTCTTGAATTTAGGTGTGCGGCTAATAAATTAATAGTGCCTAGAAAGCAGCTCTGTGGAAAGGGACCTGGGGGTCCTGGTGGCCAGCACACTCAATATGAGTGAACAGGGTGCAGCTGTGGCAAAGAAAGCCAACAGAATGCTGAGTTGCATCAACAAGGGCATCAACAGCAGAGATAAAGAAGTCATCATCCTGCTCAGTGCTTGTCAGGAATACTGTGTTCAGTTTTTGTTCCTGCTATGCGAAAAGATGCAGACAGGCTGGAGAGGGCCCAGAGATGGGCCACAAAGATGATCAAATGACAGGGAAGCCTGTCGAATGAGGAGAGGCTGAGAGATCTGGATTTGTATAGCCTTGAGAAAAGAAGGCTCAAGGGAGACCTATCTAAAGTTTTTAAAAGGTGGCTACAAAGAAGATGGAGACTCCCTTTTTACAAGGAGTCACATGGAAAAGATGAGGCATAATAGGCATACATTACTCCTGGGGAGATTCCAATTGGACACAGGAAGAAAATTTTTTACAATGAGAACAATCAGCCATTGTAATAATCTCCCCAGGGAAGTGGTGGATTACTCAATATTGGACACTTCTAAGATTCAGCTGGATAGGGTACCGAGTCATCTTGTCTGCACTGTGCTTTTGCGAAGAAAGATTGAACCAATGATCTTTGAGGTCCCTTCCAACCTTGTGACAATCAGCGATCAGTTTCCTTCATTACCTTACTTTTCACCTTTCAGTCTTTGGCTGTGCTGTGTGCTGCATGCTGCTGGTATCAAGGACCATGAGTAAAGTGGAGGTCAGTCTCTCAGCTACTTGTAGTTTAAATGCAGGATGGAGAGAGAGAGAATTGTATCTTTTGAAATACCTTAGCTGCTTCATGGGCAGGCTGCCTGAAATCTGGGAATTTACCTTGCTAAACATACACGGAATGTGGCACTTAGCTTAAAATGAAGACTCCTCTTTCTCCTCCCCTGGAAACCTCTTCAAATCTCAGCACACCCACACACTGAAGGTCGGGCTCATTTGATGTGTACCCAAGATCTCCCTGGGTGGTACAACACCCTGCCTCTGCACAGCTTTCCTCTTAATCTGCTGTGCTGGGCTTTTTTTTGCAGTTTCTCAGAAGCACTTTACACTATTTCTGTGAGAAAAAGGGTGAATTCTTAAAAACTATGTACTGCCTGTCTTTCTAAACAAACATGGGGTTTGTCTTAATGTGAATCTGTAGCCTTTGCTGAAGTATTTGTTGATATGCTAGACATACAAAACCAAAGATTTTTCTCTATGAAACATTCTGTCTTCTAACTCTTACTCTTATGGTAAGCCTCAAGTCCTGCTCAAATTCCCATTTTGGTTATCCAGCCCACTTTCAGCATAATGCTGAAATAGAGTGAAGGCAAATTATGTTATAGCTGTCATAATGAAGACTGCTATTAGCACAGTAATAATGGGATGATTCCTAGTTGGTGGAGTCAATACATTCAGGGCTGAATTATAGTATCTCTTGATAATACTTTTGGTAATCTCATATGAATAGCTTGCATAAAGAGTTCTGGCCATAACTGGAATGTGAGTTAGTTCCAGGGGATGAGAGATGTGAAGATGGATTGCAGCGCTTCTGGAACAAGTTAGAGGCAAATGCCCTGTACATGTTCCAAAGCAGACTTTTGCAATCCCAGCATTTACTGACCTGTGAAGGCAGATAACAATTACTATCCTTCTCAAGCTCTTGTTCCACCATGGCAGTGTATCTCTAAGTAGTACAAACCATGGAAGGTCTAAGTATATCTCCAAACAATTATCATGCAGCATTGCTCTATCAAATAGCCACTATTCAATGGTGTCTAGTTTCTAATTCAAGTCTCAGATCTTTTAAAGATCTTGGCACCATTGAAGATGAAGGGTATAAATCATTTTGAGAGAAGCAGATTTAAAGTAGAGACATTTTCTCTGAGGAGACAAATTTAGAAACGCATTTATTGCCATTTATCAATTTTACATCTGAGATGCCTCAGCATATCCTGTTCAATTTTCTCGTCTTGTATGAAGTCTAAAAAGAGTATTTCTTGCTTTTCCAGAAAATTGTAACTAGCTAGGGAAGCACCATTAGGTCAGTTCTTAGACTGATAATAAGATAATAGCCCAAAGTCCCAATGCTGACCACTGAAATGCTTCTTCGAACACCTCTTTTGAATAGTGCTGGCTGTAATGGCAGTAACAATCCCACTTGGAGGTCCACGTGAGGAAAATATGTTTATGTAATAGGTCAGGTTGGTGTTCTCTTTCTCACATCTCATGTAAATACGTATTAAACCGGTAGTCAAGGGGTGAATTTATTAATATGGTTTGTTACTAAGAGCCTCCAGGTGATTCATACAAATGGTGCTTGTTAAGTCGAGCCTTGTAGGGAGAGGTCTTTGGCTGAGCAGATAATATTGTGTTAATGGAAACAGTCATCTCTAAAGAAATTGCATCTCTTGGCACTTTAGTGAAGAAAATAACAGGCTTCAAAGATTAGGCAAAAAATGCAACCGTCACAATTTGCAAGAAAGCATTGCTTAATATCACAGTGCTGTGCAGATGGAGAAAAATTACTGCGATGGTTGGTTGAAAGAAAAAAAACCCAGACCTCTATCACCTCTTGTGATCGATAGTCATTTTTATAAAATCTCAGGTAGAAAAGTTGTTTAGCTCTAAGAGCTGTAAGAAAGCAAGCAGGTGGTGAAAGGAGGTGGCCAGGGTTTTGGAATTCTGTGGAAACACTTGTGTCTTAAATAATAATTTTGAAGCACCATTTGTCAAGTCCTCTTAGGCAGCACCCCACTACTGACTCAATAAATGTATTACTGGTGCTGCTATGCCTCTCCAGAGCACAGGTACCTTTGTGCACGTCTGTTTTGGGTGTTGACTGTGCAACATTAACCACAGCTGTAGCCATAATAGGCTTTCCACAACTCTAACTAGCACCATGCAATTCAAAAGGCATATTAGTCTTTTTTCAGAAGCCATTGTGCTTCCAAGAGCAAACGTAGCCCTTGTCTGAAAGGTTGAGCTCAGCTAGGTTACATGTGGGACTAGGTGTTACTGGTGCTAGCATAGGCAGAAAGTCTCCATACCTTCTCATATCCTCCTTCTTAACCTCTCATACCACCTGTACCCTGGCTTCTGACTAGGTAGCTTTCTTTGTGACTCTGTTTCCTTAACTTAGATTCTAAATTTTTGGCAGATTCCAGGTATTTTCCTGAAGTGCCTTCGTTAATATAGTATGTCACTTCTTTCCTTCTTTTTTTTTTAATTAAAAAGAGAAGAGGTTATTTTGAAATGTTTTCTTTGGTATATCATCATGTATTTGTATTGAGAATAGGTAAAAAAAAAGACTTTCTTAAAAAAATTTTGAATTTGAAAAATTATTTTAAATGACATTTTCCCTCGCTGTTTCCCTGCTCAATCCTCTTTATACATACATGCATACATACATATGAAAATAAGAAATGGAAAAATAAGCTTCATTTGAAGGAACGATGCCTATTCAAAAGGATCTCTAAATAGGAACTGGTAAAAAGGAGAATTTCACTTCATTAGTTTGAGTTCTGTTTCTGAGAAAGCGAAAGGAAATTTTTCTATATTTTAGAAGTTTTTGCGAAAGCTTGTTTATACTAATTCTGAAGAACCGGGTAATGCTAATTTGGCAATATTTCTGGAAAATTGAGCAGTTGAAGGGATAAAAATGTTTGCCATGTTTGGTTTTTTACTGTTACTTTGCATAGAGATTGCTATATAAAATTCAGTTACCTTCAAAAGGCCTCACAATCATTATCAATTGCTCAACTACTGTTATATTAATAATTTATTTTGCAAAAGTTGTTTATTATCCAGTATCTTACCTAAATAGTACCTGGTCTTATTAGAAAACCGAGCAAAACAGAGATACAAAATTTATAACCCAGGCTTCTTAGGAACTGAAATATTAATTCCACAGGGAATTCTGTTATTTCTAATGCATTTGTTTGAACTTCAAAAGAAAAGCTAAATATTATGTATTTCTTGGAAAAACAAAAATTGCTTGGATTTCAGGTAAAGGGTATGAAGATATTTAGATATGACATCCTTTTTTTTTTTTTTTACTGTGTTTTTATTCATTCTACATGCATTTACTTTTATGTTATACCAAGATATCAGTAACATTACATGTATGGTAATGGAATGTCCTAAATTAGGCTCTTTGAAACCCAAACTGTGTATTCACTTCTTCAGTGTGCTTTTTTTTCAGGATGAGGGTTTACGGACACAGCCTGGATTGGGACTTGATCTCACAGGAATCAGGGGTGTGAAAAGGATTTTCTGCAGACTAATGACATCAGAGAATAATGTGTGGCTTGTAACAGGGCAGCAAGCAGATAGCCATTGCCCTGAAGATCAGGAAGGAATTTCTGACACACTCATGGACTCAAAATGTGAGATTTAAAATGGCATATTCATCCTGAAGCAAGAGAGAGATGCTTCAGTAGTGGGCTAAAGAAATACTCCTACTTTTCCTGCTTTAGAGTACCTGTAAATCAGCACTTCCTTATTTCTATGTGTCTTTTGAAATTTCTCTGTTCAGAGCATACAGTGGCTGGAAAATCACAGGAGTGCCTGAAACCCTCCAGAGGAGAGTGAGTGGTTCAAAGGATCTTCTTAGACACTGATGGGAAATGGAGAGCCACACTTCAGGTGTAATCTGGAGAGGAGTTTGCTGCCAGGAACACGTCCTTTGAGGTAGTTGCAGCTCAAAAGATGGCTGAAATGAGCAGAGCTGGAGTTTGACTGGAAGACAAGAAAAAGAGTAGCTCAGGTCAGTTAATCTACCTCATTGCATGTGGGGGATCTATGATATAACGCTGTCTCTGCCTGCTCTGAAATAGTGTAATTGAAGGGATACAGTCTTCAAATGTATCCTTGCCTGAATGGTAGCTGTTAGGGCTTGCTAGACACCACTGATGTAGGACTCTGGGAAACTGCCCGAGAGAAACATTGGAAGTGGTGAGAGAAATACTCATGTAGTAGCTTGTAGGGCTCACAAAAGGAGTCTTTGGGGAGGAATAGGAAAAGTATGGAGACATTTCATATGAATCATGAAGATTAAGCTCTTCAAAGGTATGAAACATCTTCTGTACAAGCAGCAGCTGAAGATAGTTGGACTCTTCATCCTGTCAGTGGTGGAGTGCCATGAGAGAGACTGATAAAATTATGAGTCTGAGCTGCTTGGTGACTTGAAGGTGACTTCCAATTTTGCTGTTATTCTTAGTCAATATTTAGACACCCCAAAACCTGAGCAAACCTCCTGTGCTTTAAACACAGATTTCTTGATGTGTCTCAGACACAGCTGAGGATGCTCATTTTTGCAGACATAAGAGGGGATGCAGGAAGCAGAAATACTCAAAACTAAATGGATAATGGAGCTTGGAATAAGAAGCATTCAAAGGGGTGAACTGAAATCATGGGCAACACGCTCACCATCACCTCTCCATTCTGAAGAGAATTTCAATGCCAAAGTGGTGACATTTCAGTACTATGCTGATATGATCAAAATAAAGAGAGAAAACTGTAACTATTGGAAGAGGAACTATTAAGGAAGAGGTTTTAAAAAAAAACAAACCTTGCAAACATCTCTCTCTTTCTTGGAAATGATCCCCACTTTCATCACACATACACTCTCACACCTATCCACAGTCTCCTTCCCCCACATCCTAAAGGGCAAAGCGCTCAATGAATGATGAAGAAATTAAGCAGTCAGTCCAGCTGCACAAGAGGATATCAGCTGATGTCAAAGTTCTTGTTTGGCATCCCAGTAAGGGTAGAGGGCTGGTGCACTTCTGGAAGATACCTCTGTGTTTTCCCTTTAACCGGCCCTGAGCTCTGAGAACTCTTGTGTAATTGCTCATTTCACAGATCTGTAGCTATACCAGAAAATTTTGTTGCCCTGAGGTCAAGATTCAGTTGCGTTGTGTCATCACTGAAGCCTGTTCTGATTTCTGGCTCTGGCAGGCTGGCTACCTGGCTTCAATGAAGGTGATCTCTGTGAACTCCAGTCCAAACCTGAAGATACAAGCAAAAAATTCACAGTGGTGAAGTTGGATCATTTGAATGCAAATCTGAACATTGTAAATAGATGCCTGTAGTTTCACCCACAGATTTTGGAAATGTGATAGGAATTTCCAATAAAATTTCATCTTATTCATAATGGTTGCTGCTGTGCTAACTAGATTTACAGTGGATCTGCTGGATTTGTTGATCCCTTGAGCAATAAACCTTGCAGTTAGAAACAAGGAAAAAGCAGAAGTATTCTAATGGAATTTCCACTTAGAAAATTTCATTTGACCGTAAGCCAGGGAGACATGCACAGCTACAGGGAACCTGATCTTACGAACTTCTCCCATTCGCTACCATTTGCTACTGCTGATTTTCCTGACCTTGCATCTCACTAAATAACCTGCCTTGGGCAACATTTCAGTTCTCTTTTTGGTGCTGTATTTGAGGTCTCTTCTGGGCATTACAGTCCTACTGAAGGGCTGGCTGTGTGAGAAGCAACTGAAGAATGTCTGTCTGTGTCCCTGGAGCTGTTGAGTTCCCTGTAGTTTTTCCTTGGTGGCCCCAATTAGGGGGTATGACAGCTGGTTTTTTTCCTCATGTGTGCAGCAAGGTCTTGCAGACTTATGGAATAGGCAGCATCCACTGAGATAGGAAGGTGACTGCCTTTCTTTGGGTGCTCTGCTCAGGGTGCCCTGAGCTCCTGAGGCACCATGAGCAGTACTATCACCTAGGCATTTCTCAGGAGGACTCTGAAAGAGAAACCAAGCCATGGCCACTGTGTGTTTAGTTACCAGCTGTGCATTTGTATGTGATCTGTATGGAAAGAGTATTGATGCTGGAGCTGGAGTACTTTTATCCTGTGGGTGTATGTGCATGCAAACATGATCAGTCACTCAGGGACTGCATGGTGCTGTAGCTGGTGTAGGATTTTGTGTATTACTTGGGCTGTGGTTTTGCCAGTTGTACAGTTTATAAGCTACATGGATTTTCCTAGAACATAACTCAGTAGAAGTAATTGAGAACTATTTTAGACAGATTTGGAAAATACGTAGGAACTTGTTTTATCTGTTTATAAAGACAAATGCTTTAGTTAGAAGTCCTAATTTTTGGAGTTAAAAAGTGACCATAAAATCCCAGAAAAAGTTAAGTAACCACATGGTACTAAATTGAAGCCTCAAGATTTTGACTAAGTCCTTTCTGCTCCCTGCAAGACCTGAAATTCCCCTGTATCCTTTGTCACAGAGCACTTATTTTGGTGTTGGTAGAATGGGAGAAGAGGAAACTGAAAAAACTACCAATTATTTGGCTTTAGGGTAGGCAGTTCATTTAGAGCAAAAAGGGGGGAAACTTTACTACGTTGATTTATAAACTGCTATTACTTGGATTTACCTGTAGAACTGTGAAGTGTTATCCTATAAATCACAGAGAGATGGATGACTAGACAGAGGAGAGGGGAAGCCACAGGATTGATTCAGGTATTAAAAACCTGCAATTTGTTGTGTTGTGATCACAGCTAAGGGTATGGACATCATTTTCACATGGTAGCAAGGATCATGTAATATACAACGAAAGAGTTCAATTCTGCAAGGGACTGTTACTGGCTATTTTTCTCTCTGGTTTACAAACATTTGCCCAAGAAGTGGAAGTAAAGCTCTATGAGGTGAATTCCTTTTATCTGCAGGAAAATATTTTAAGAAAATATGTTTGGGGCAAAGGCTGTTCTAAATCTCACTGAGTTACTTTCTTCTTTAGTGAGATGACTTGATTATCTTCCTGGGTTTTTTTATCAATAGAGTGGTTGAAGATGGTATGAATTTGTTCTGGCAAAGCTCAGAGCAATACATTGAGTTCTCTCTTTTTTATTTTTATTTAATTTCATATAGGCTGTGTCTTTTCCAGGGTTAGCAATTTCCTCCACAACCTTTTTGTCTAGGAGTCTTTAAAACTGTTGTGAATTTGTCTCTCACAACTTAGTATTGATGTTGTGACTTGGAATGAAAGCTCCTGGAGAGGGTAAGATGAGGTGTCCAGCCTTTATTTGCTGTGCATCCTTTTTTAGCCTATAAGACTCAGCTCTCATAAATTATGTGGATTCAGGATTGAGGCCAGCCTATCAGGAAAGCTGTAACCTTCCTGCACCTCCTTATCACCTCAAAGAACACTCAGGAGGAGACACAGGTAGAGCATGTGACCTAGTTTTTGCTGCCTTTTGGTGAAAAGTGTGTGTCTGACTGCTATATCTAAGTTCATAATACTTTTTTTTCATTAAATAATACTCTGAATTGTGTTACAGAAAATCCCTTTTTCTGATGCCCACTTGTATACCTCCCAGATGGAAAACTTTCTGTTGCAGTATTCATGTGACAAATTGAAATGTTTTACAGAAAAATGTATTGGCTCTATTGACAATTTCATTTCAGATATATTCCATTCATTTATGTAAAAGTCAAAAACATAATGACTTTATCCAAACAGTCCTTTTGGGCTTTCAAAAAAAAACCATTCAAATGAAATATTTATAGAGGATTTTGTTTCATGAAATATTTGGAATTTTTGACTTTGAAAAGTTGTTTAAAAAGTTTTGTGGTGGTTTCTTTTGGTTGGTTGGTTTTGTGTTTTGTTTTGTTCTTCCTTGAACGAAATCTAGGCCTTCGGACAAAATGTAAGCCTTGAGAGCTTTTGTGGGGGGTTTCATCATGAAGAGCAACTCTGTAGTTTTCAGAGGTTGCCCTGCATGTAAGCAGATGTCAGAAACTGGCAAGTATTTGCCCATGACCTTCCTAGCTAAACCTCAGGCTGGGCTTCTTCCTGTGTTTCTGAAACGGACTCTGTTGGAAGAAGAGCCACGGGGCTCTGCTTCTCTTCCTGTTTTTATCTCCTACTGGTTTTGTCATGAGGATCCTTTTGTGTGAGGATCTTCCATGCAGATACCACTGCCTTGCTATACCTTGCTGTCTCAGGAAGATCAGGACAGGTCTCAGATGCAGGATGCTGCTCATCCTGTGCCTTCTGTGTCCAACCTAAGTTGGATAATGCACAGTCAATTTAGAGGCTGCACATCTTCATTGACAGCAAGTCCTACTTATAAACACAAAAGAATTAAATCTGAGAACCAGCACAAGAATGACCAAAGAATATAGCTTCATCCATGTGAGAACCTGTGTTGGCTAGACAAGCTGATGAGTTTTTAAATTAATTAAATAAGTGCAGGTAATGATTGTTATATTTTAGCTTCTGAAGACAATAAAGGTAAGAACAAAGTGCAAGAATCAACAGTTTTAAAATATTTATAGTCTAAAAGAGCACAGCCATTTGTGTGCTTAAAGGAACTGGAAACTTGTATGTTTGCTGATATTCCAAGTATCCCTCTGAGGATGTAAAATGCTTAACTGGAATAGACCCTGATCCTTGGCTCTCACTGAATTCACTGGAAGCAGGTTTGGGTTTTTGATCTGGAACAATATGCAAGATGGGCTTTTAAGCTGGGGATAAATGGACTATTCATGAATTTCTTAGTTTCTCTTCTTTTTCTTTCCCTATCCAACCCCCCCGACAGACTCTCCCTCCAACTCTTTGACAATATTATGAGCCCACTAAGGGCTGGTTCTCTTTCAAGTCTTCTAGTAAACGCAAGGATTTCTCACTAGAAATCCTCTTCCATGGCTGTCTTTCACAGTTGATCACATGCAGCAGTAGGAAATGCCTCACTCTTCTAGGTCAAGTGGGCTCCCATCGTTCTCACACATGTGGCCAGGCTCTGCCCTTTGCTTTATCGTTGCTTTCCGCAGCACATCAGTGAGGTTCACAAGGGCAACCTTTCTTTCTTCACTTTATGAGTGGTAGCGTGATTCTACTAAAGACCACGTATGGTATCTCAGCCTGGCATTTGTTCATCATTTCAGCACTTATTCTTTCCCTGGCAGTATGGGTAGTCTGACAACATATTTTGGTGGTCTGTCATACAGACTCTTTTTCATGTTTGCTCAGTGGGCTAGACAGTAATTGGTTTGTTTGGGGTTTGTCTCAACAACCAGAAGAAGATATTTTGAACAGTATTTTGGACAATGTCTGCCTGAAATGCTGTACAAATTGGCAAGGAGAACTGAGAGACTTGAAATAACTTTTAACTCTATTATCAGGTCATATCCAAAACTGAAAGAATATCTGTTTAGAAATCAGGAGAAGAGGTTGAATTCTTTTGTGTTTTAAATTAGGACTTGCTGTCAATAAAGTTATGCAGCCTCTAACTTGATTGTGCATTTCTTAGGTCAGTCTCATAAGGAAGGACATAAAGGAAAAATGAGACTATAGATGTGGGCATCAGTAAAGTCTTCAAGATTCCCATTTACATTCCTAGTAAAAATAGACTCCTAATGATAATGGGAAGAGAGAGAAGAATTGAGGCAAAGAGGAAAGTATATATGTGAACATTAAGGAGAATCAGGCTCAAGAAAAGGTGAATTTGTTAATTTACAAAGGAGGCAATCTTTTCACTGAATAATGATATTTTTGTTGTTGTTGTTGTTTTGAAGATTGGGGTGGGAAGATCAATCTAGATTTATCTCTTTTTATTAATGTTATGTTTTGTAAGCATATATAAAGATTTATTTCTTAAAATTGGCATTCTGTATTACTTGGGAAATAATTAAGAAAGGATTCCCTGCATACAGAAAACACTTTCCAAACTCAAGGTTCACTTGGCAAGGAGAGGGAATCAACTGGTGCTGTAATGACTTCCTGATTCTGAAAAAAAATTGGAAGGACATGGTGAGCAAAGAAAGAAATATTCATACATCCAAGGTGTCCTTGAGGAAAACAAGGCTTCTAAGGCTTAGAAGATAAAGCAGCAAGCTCTGAGGCTCACAGGGGTAGAAATTAATGGCTAACAGAAAAAGAATTTAAAGGCTTCAGTCATTAGTAGTTTCAAAGGAACTGTTTCCTTTGTTTTGCTTGCCTTAAATGGAGGCTGATGATCCTGGAGAACTAGGTTTAACCTAGAAGTTTGAAAGAAACATTTTTGGCTTTGACCCAAATGATAACCTAACATTGAGCCTAGTGTTGCACAGAAATGAAATCAGCTCCACAGATCAGTGCTGAACATGCCCTTTATGGTCTTGACAACCTCCTGGGGACACCAGAAATCACCATTCCCACCCCCCAGTTTGAAGATGGTAGTGTAAAGGAGAGGACATCTGGGTTTCCAAAGGAGTGAACCTTTCCATCAGTCAGTTGGTGTCTGTCTTTCAAATCTTTATTATTCATGCTCGAAGAGTGGCACTGCCAAACTGTAGCTATCTAAATGTTCAGCTTCTCATCTAAAAGCATGTTGCCCAATCTCCTGCTCTCCAAATACAGTGAGCTGAGCAACCCTCTGGATTCATCTCTCTTCATTTACTGCAGAGAAATCATAGACAACTGATTTGATTTAGGCTATATCAAATTCCTAGGTGGCTATGGTGAGAGGAGAATTATCCAGCCCTGGCTTGCTGGGTCTCGGTCTGAGTATGTGACAAAGAAAGCAAAAAAAAAAAGAGGGTGCCAGTGAAAATGGGTGTCCTGGGTTCAGATAAATAGACATAAAGATGACAGATCCTTACTTCAGGCTGTGTAAGGTAAAATGTCATGTGTGGATGTGGCTGGATTAATGTCATTTGCTGTGATAGCACTGCCTGCTGAAGATTGACTATCCCAGAGGACAGGGTGTAAGAGCTAGTCAAAGGGCTAGCAGAATCAGCAAAGTCAGAGAAGGAAATGGGTTCAGCCTTCCTGAAGAAGCTTTATTCCAGAAGGGAAGTTTAGGCATGTTCAGCTGAGGGGAACCATGTTTTTGTTTTGTATTAGTCCTAAAATGACTTCATGAAAGAGAGAGACAAGATATCAAAGATAAATTCAGGGTAATGCGGTGTTGGGATCTGGGTCATTGTGCTGAGGTCCAAAGAGCTGAACAGCCCTAGGAGAAAGCAGTGGTCTCTGGCTCCAAGATCCTACTTTCTTCACAGGGATTCCAATATGAAGGGAAGACAGTATTTCTCCCTGGTGTAAGCAAAATTTGGCTAACCAAGCACCTTGATGCTCCCTTAATTTGTGCATTGTTTTGCGGGTTTTTTGTTTGCCTATGACCTCTTCAGACAGTTACCACCTGGAACATGTTGTGCTTGCCATTTCATTCACCTTTCCATGGAGGTGGAAGGTGTGCAAAGCCTGTTGAAAAATACATTCATTCAGGAGCTCTAGGTAACACTTGTGAGTTCTTTGATCATTATTTGAATTTCTGAATTTATCTACTCTTGCACCCAATCTGCAAACTGAGAGGAGTGTCTATAATTCTCAACCAGGCAGGTGGGGTAGCCACAAGATTTTCACAGGGTTCACACCATACCGAAACAGGTCAGTGGGAGGCTATGCTGGGGATGTCTAGCAGTTTCCTTTCTAATTTGGAAACAGCCCCTCAGTATATCTGATTGCTCTGGTCCTAAGCTGTTACCTTGGAACTGAGATGGCTGGTGATCCAACATCAGCTGCATCTATATGAGTGGAAAAAGTAGACGAGGGTGGTTTAAGCATAGTGATCCCTGAATGCTAATGTAAAGAGAGCTAATATAAAGAGAAACATATTTGGCAGCATTACAAGTCAGGCACTTTGAGGATTTCAAAATTTTGTCCTTTTTTATAACAATAATAAATTTGTCAGTTATGTGGACAAATATTTTGAGAAATGAATGTCTTTTACTGCATTCAGAGCCATTGCTCCACATCCAGTGAGATGATGGCCAATAAAACTGAGCTGGGAGGTTTGAGTTCTGCATTGCTAAAGCCTTCATTGTGTACGGGTTTAGAAAATGTACACATGTGCCAGAGTGTCTCATTGTTCTTTCGCTGTTTTATTATTTCATCAGTATGAAGTGGTTCTGATTCCAGCTATGAAATGCAAGTTTAGCTTATATTGATCCTGCTGTCCATGTATAGGTCCTTAGCAGCTTTGCAGGATGCTGTTAAGAGCAATTAGGTTTTATTTGCAGCCGAACCATACTGTGCTCTGCTCCCTATTGAAACAAAATTGCATCTCAGTCCAAATGTACTTGCTTTGTTTTTTATGTTTTGTTCATTTTCATTATAGAGGGGCATAGTTGAGATCCCCCAATTCTTTTGAAAGCTTAGAGGGGGTCAAAAGCCAATCTATTTCAATGTACTTGGGCATCCCAAGGCAGGGAATGTGGCTTTGCGGTTCCCAAAACCGCATTGTTAAATGGCTGTCTCTGCTGTGGGTTCATAGTATAGCATCCACAGTCTGACCAGACTACTCTTGTCTTTATGGATTTTTAGATATTTAGGCCAGATTCTTCATTTGCTGTTAGGCTGAAGCTCATCGTTACATGTTGTAGCTCCCAGGATAACTCAGATTTCCATTACATTTTTGACAAATCCAGTAACTCCTTGTTTGTCAAAAGTTTATTGTTTGTCAGGCTGGCAAAAACTTAGGAGTTCTCTAAACAGATTCAATTTTCAGCACTCAAGGAAACTTCTCCCTCTCATGAGAAGTTAGCATCTGAATTTGTGGGCATGTCACAGTACCAGTCCAGTTGTTGGTTCTTTAAATGTTATAAATCCAATTCACAACATCACCACTTCCCATGTAGTGTCTTTTTTTCCCTAACTGGTGTGCAGCTTAAAAAATGATGTATATGCTACACCCTTTGTCAGATGCTTGGAGGGATGACGTTACAGACACAATGACTTCAAACAGCATTGAAATACTGCAGCCTTTAGGTTTGGATATGTGAGGTCTTTTTGTAGTGAGACCAAAGCTATGCTAGGAAAAACTTAACACCTCAGGCTGAAACAAAGTTAATAGACAAGGGCATGTGCTTGCATAAAAACACTACCCAGGTATATCATAGAATATTTTAAAATACAAGAACGATGTGGTACCAAAGAAATGAATAAAGGGATCATTGGTTAAATGTAAACCAGGCAATGCTCTAGCAACAGCAAAGGTCTTACAAAATGCTAGGAGAACTACTGCACCATCACTGATATATCTCATCAGATCCAAACTGAACTCCTTGAGGGACTGTGCCATGTATTTTTTCAGCGCAGATAGACAAAAGCCTGGTGAAATGATAGTTATAAACAGCATTGTGCCTTTGCAGGGAAGACTTGGGCACACAGCACATTAAGACCTTACCATTTAAAACACTATGCTGGCAGAATGGTGACAGGACAGTTGGACATGGGCTGGTTCCCGCCATGCTCTGCTCCAAAGGACACCTTTCTGGGAGGTCAGCAATGTATTGGTTGTGGGTCCTCTCCTTGAGTAAGGAAAGTTCAGTGCCGACAGTACATCAGCCAGAGGACCAAAAAAATGGAAATTGTTATTCTCCACTACTACTTTCCTACCTCTGACACCTTGTCTGTAGTGCATAGTTTTAGTGCAGTACTGTCCCATGCATCTGTCTAGGGTTGTGTAATGGGTGTGCTGTACCGAAAGAGTGTAGGGAGATTTCCTGTTCCCCCTAGTAGGTCACAGCACAGACATACCACTAGGAAAACTGTTCCTGAAGTCATCTGGCCAGATTTTGTTGCTGGTCATATACATTTGGAGGAATGCCACAGTCTTCAGTACTATCCATTGGATTGTACTGGAGGGGTGGGGGGGATATCAGACCCTTCTTTTTTTTTAAGGAGTCAGAAGCAATTGCAGTCATTCATAACTGTTATAAGACCTGCCTCAAAAAGTCTGTCACGAATGCCAGGGGACCATGGCACTTGTTTCTTTTTAGACTAGACTCTGACACTACAGCTAACCTAACAGAAAGATCCCCAGGAGTGTTTGTAGACATAGTGGCCACACAATGCAGAGTGCTGGTGCCACAGGTACCATTCAGATATGGTTCAAATGTGAAAAGACTGTGAGGTTGGAAATGGCAATGACAACTTTTTTGCTAGAGCAGATATTACCTGTATCTCAAGTCCTACGACTAACTTGATGGAAATGTAGTCTTCTGCCCAGATCCAGCCCAGATCAAACTTGTCTTGTTGAACAGTCTGCTGGTGGAGAGACCCAGTTGCTGTGACACTCTGGTGTGAGACCGTTTTACCCCTCTCCTCCCGATATCAAACATCCTAGTTTTATATCACATGCAACAGATGGTACAATAGAAAGACAGAGCTGTTGGTTCTCTGCCTGTCACCTGAAAGCTGTCTGTCTGGCCTAGAAGTAGCTTCTCAAAGATAGGCTTCCTGCTTTTCTCATGGTCAGACCATGCTACAGAGAAAGGGTTTATTAAAACATGAACAGGAGAGAAGCAGGAGGGTCCTCGGGAGCCTGGGATGGGGTAACTTTCCCTTGAAATAGTGCGATTAGGTTGTGTTAGGATTGGACTCTGTCATGGAAAATTAGCCCTGAAGACAACTTTGAGAGATCATTAAAGCATCTTTCCATCTGAAGGAAAGTGCAGCTATAATGACATAATCCTTAACAGAGGTGTATATAACTCCTCCTTAAAGGCTTGAAGTTGAGGCCTCAAAGATTAAATAAGCATTAGCAAGCTGCAGCAATGAGCAGCTGTGATTACTAGAATTAAGCCTGTATTCTAAGGAGCTGGAACAATTAATCATCATTTTAAAATATCAATGTGTAGGCTAATTAGCCAAGCCACAAAGCTAATTCAAAATTAAGCTCTGGAGAAAGGTGAGACAGTAACTATCCTGTTCTTGCTATTTTTATTTTCCCCTCCTTCAAAACTGAGCTCGCCCTGTGTCTTTTATGATACCAAATTGACTAAAGATACATAACATCTTAACACCTTTTGGTAGTGGGGAAGGAGGAGGATTGCAGTCAGAAATGAAGGCATTCAGCCTCGTTTTAACTGCAAGTTTCCTTCTGCCTTATTTCACATGGGGTGGAGGTGAGCAGGTGGTGTGTGGTAAGGCAGTAACTAGTTAAGACTCTCTAACTTCTTACCTGCCTTGACTTAGAAGCCGTTTAGCTCCCCTCTGTGGGTTTGCAAAAACTGCTGCCAAAAATCTGTATTTATTACTAACTTGAGTTTATTTAGTGTAAGTATCTGGCCAACAGGTTTTGTCTCTTTTGTGCTTACTATAGCCTTCTTTTAGCAGCCTCTCCTTCCAAAATTGCTGAGGGATGTATGAAGAAAATTATCTGTGAACTGTAGTCTTGACTTCAGAATTGGGTCATGAGTTACTGTCTGAGAATTGGTCCTTAAAACTAAACTGTCAGCAGGAATCATTGAAATTTCTAGGAGATACACTGTTAGAAAATTCAGCTTGTTTTTACCTGCACAACTTCTTGTCAAGCTCTGTGAGGATTTGATTCCAAGCCCAGTACAGCTAAAGGAGATGACTGTACTTCAGGAAGGCTGGGATTTGGACATAAGTTAGGCTTGCTTTATAGCACAGACGTAATTCTATCACATACCTTCATCTCTCATATTTCGCTCTAGAGCCAAAGTATTTAAGGATTTTGAGCTGAGTGCATCTTTTACAGATATAAATCCCTTTTCTAAAACAGGAAAAAGAGAAGTATACTGTGACTGATAGCTCAATCTGAGCTCTGCATCTAAGCAAAACCCCAGTCCGCGTGTAAGGCAGGAAGTGAATTGCAGAGCTTCAGAAATAGCACAGAAACCTACATTCTGCTTGCAAATGCACTGTTCATAGCTCCCGCAGGGGCTGTAGCTCAGCCCCGTGCAACAAAGGCAGCAATCCGGGTGTGGAATACCACGTAAAAAACTGTGTTATGATATACACTCACAATAAGGCTGCCTTACAGCAAGCAGGAAATCTTCTAATTGCTTGGAGTATGTGTTGGAAGGTTGCCTTAATGCAGAGAGTTTGCAAGGGAATGTTGCTGAGTGTGGCAAGAGCGGGATGTAGAAGGATTAGCCTGGTCCCATGAACCTTCAGTTCAGTCAGGCCTAGTTCATGCTAAGGGGAAGTGAGCCAAAATCCAGCACCTTTGGCTGAGCATGGGAAGCAAGACGTGGCATTTATGGCTAATTAAAGGGGTCAAAAGTAGTTCTGGGCAGGTTGGGCTCCATCCCTCAGTCTGTTTTGCTTTGGTTTCTTTCTCTTACAGTGGAACTGGGCTTAAATTACAGTGGGTGTATGGAGTGAAGTCTGACTCTCTTAAAATGACCCAGAAAAGAGGTTCAGCTGACCCTGTATGCTATTTCCCAGTTTCCAGGGCTTCCACTTCCTTTCTTTGCAGAATTGTGTAATTTCTAAGGTACAGTGTGAGCAAGAACACAGGTGTATACAATGCATATAAATGCATGCCTGCAGATTACTTTGGTAGTGGTGACATCACAGTATGTGATAGGGCATGGAAAGGGTCAAGATGAAAACAAACCAGCTGTCAAATCCTGACATCCCATGTCAGTGCTAAATCAAGAACACAAGCTGGATTGTGCCTTGTATGACCTGGTGAGGGAATTGGCATGGAGCACTGACATGCTGGCTGCAACTATGGGAGGCCTGCTGGCATTGTGCAGATGAACACAAGCACACCCTTCCTCTTCAGCCACTGTGTAGAATCCCAGGCATCCCCAAAGTATCGTGCAAGGTACAGCTACATGTGTGTCATCCATGTCTGGTGCATTGCTTCTAGGGGTCAGTGGGAAAGCTGAGTCCAAGTGTCCTCACCAGGCTGTTGACAATTGGAAAAGACTGGAGAGGTGTTAGGAAGACGTGTTCTAATTCCACCAGTGAGGCACAGGTTGTTTTTTTTTGCACCTCTGACGTCATTTGCTGCCTCAACAGGCTGCTGAATCTACCAGCATCTATTCAGGGAGTGTTAAGACCACAGGGGATTGAACTGCTTTTTTGAAAGGCATGAGTTTCTAGCACTTACTGAAAACTTGTGGATGAAATCAGAAAAATCCTGACATTTCTAGAGAAGCAGTTAGAAAGAAGAGACATAGGCACATGCATGCTGTTGTATTCTGTCATCATGTTTAATGTAGTTCATAATAAATGTGTGTGTGTGAATACACATCTGTTTGTTAAGTACTTCCTCTACTTATGATCCTAGGAGTTTTCTTGTTAAAAATGAAGAAAATATTTTATTTCATATCACCTGTATTTGCAATCCCATTGCAAGAGAAAGTTTTGTAGTAGCTTCTGTTAGTGCATCTCAAGAACAAATATGTGAATATGGTTTATTCAAATATACCAAGCACATTTGGTTACAATGATGGAAATTGCAAAACCTTTTAGAATGTCACTTTTTATTTGCCTGAATGGAAAGTAAACAAGCCCCTTGTTCACTCCCACCTCAAACAATAAGAATCTGGAAATTGTTTTAAATGCTGGAAAACACTCATAGGAGATACAAAATGGAGAAACAGGATTGTCAACTTTCCTGAATGATTAATCCTGGATTTTAAACTAGACAAACAAAATTTCATCTCAGACAATAATTTTCAGAAAATCATGACTAAATGAGAGGACAGCTTTCCACCGGCCCAGTTCAGTTTTTATTTTCATCTGTACAGCATGGTACCCTTTTTCTGTGATTAATCCCAGGGAAGAACTTGGTATGAGGCAGGTTACAGGGAAACAGTCAAATGAAAGCAGTTTTGCATCTTTTAAAACAAAGCTATTTTGCTACACCAAGTGAAGGAGGCAAGCACAGGATATTTGGTGGCTGGACTTCTACCCCCACCAGCATACAATGGCAGAGCTTAGATTTGGGCTGGGGGAGTGGGTGCTACCACCCTTACTTTGATAGAGCCATGCAAGAACGTCTACATCCCAGGCTACAAATGGGAATAACTTGTCATCAGCCACTTCCATTGGTAGGAGAAGGTTTGTACTTCTTTTCTTACTGTGCATAATAGTTTTCCCTGCCAACAGCTTCATTGATCAAGGTTTAAATGCAGGCAGGGAGCTGACATTTGCTGTCCTCTCCCCAGAAAGATAAATGCTGGCTCTGCAACCTCATGAATGAAGGGAAAAAATGAAATCACCTTGCTCCCTTCTGCAGAGCAGTCATTAACCTCGCTAACAAGGAAGGAGGTGCTTTTTTTAAGCCCCATGCCTGAGGGATTATACATGCAATTACTCTTTATGTCAGCATTGATGTTTCTGAATAAGCATGTGCCCTCCTGAAAACATATCCCAGGCAAGCAGAGGTTCTGACTATGCAGATTTAGACCAACAGAATGGAGGAGAACATAGGTTACAAAATAAAGGCCAAGCAGCCCTGTTTATGATAAAGGAATATCTATATGTTTTCATTTGTAAAAATGAAATTCAATTTCCATTGAATTTCAATGAATATACATACATACATACATATAATATTGCATTAAAACCAAAAGCCTATTCACCAGTACTTTAATATTGTGCCTTAATAATATAACACTTTCCAGAGCCAGTCATGACTTTAAGCCAGATCATGGCTAAAAATATTAAGGAAAGGATCACCACAGCAACAGTCACATTTCTCCCCTTCTGCAGAAGAAATGGAAAAACACTCAAACTTTGCCAACCTGAATAAATTATCCAGATTATCAGATCTGTAAGGAAAGCTGTGTGTAATCAGCTCTTTGTACTTGGGTGCCAGTGAGAGTATGCACGTGTGTGCAGCCCGTTAAATACATATGTCAAAGGGGACAGCTATGAAAATACGCCCAAGAGAATTACAAATTACCATGGTTGTACCTTACTTGACCAGCAGATATCATGTGCAGCGTGGTGCTCACTGCAGCACTGGGGGCTTCCCATCCAGCTGCCAGACTGGGCTCACCTGCCCCTGGGGGCCTGGAGATGGGATGGAGGACACAGGCTCTCTCTTACTCCTGCTTCAGTGTGAAGCCAGGAAACGGCTAATATGCTCATCCTGATTCAGAAGTGCAGACTCACTCTTACTTCAGGCTGGCAGTTGTTTTTGTGTTGGTCACAGTTTGCTTTGCCAAAGAAAATTGTCTCATTATCCAGGAAGGGAAAAACAGGGTAAAAGTGGGGAGGGGGGCAGAAGAAATGTTGTCACTGCTTGGCTTTACCCACCTTGTGCAGGCATCTTCACTGGAAGACTCCTTTTACCAAGCTTCCTATATGGTCAACAAAAAGAAGCTGGATTTTTTAGAGGCAAAACCCAAGGAAAGGACGTGACACAGGATAGTGGTAATGATGTCAAGATCTTTAGCAAATTCAGAATGCATCAACGACTTTAAAGCTGAGTTAGGGAAGCCCAAAAGCACGTGGCTTTTGAGCACAGGAATTCAAGGTAAAGCTTGGAGTGCAAAGGCTGTGTGCTTCCATTCCTGGCTTTCTTGCTATTAGGAAGAACACTTGTTCAGCTCTTTGTTGGTCTGGTACTAAACTCTGGATTGTCAGCCAGCCAGCGGGCTGCCATTGCTTTCTGGCTTGGATTTCTAGCTAGAAACAGCCTTCAGTTTTTCTGGGATCACACATTTTAAACAAACAGAGTGTGACGGGTCTGTGTCTTCAGCCTTTTGTTCTTTCCAGGCTCACAGATGTTTTGCTAAGGAGGTTCATGCTCCTGCTGAAAAAAATTCAGCCTATTCATAGAAGACTTGCTTTTTTTTCTTAGTTTTCTTTCTAAGCCAGTGCAGACTGGGCTCAGATGAGCTAAGTAATCCCAGTGGTATCCTGGCCCCAACTGGAGCATCTACCAAATGGTGGGTCCAGCATATACTGTAATGTTGGTGCAGACTGAATTCCTGTAATGAACCATACCTGTTGGTAATGTGCCTGAAAAATGGCTAAGATGACTGCTGTCAGAAGCGTATGGGGCTTTCTCCTGACTTGCAGTACTCTTCAGGGTCTTTGGGTGCCAGTGGCAGAGGTGTACATGAAAAGCAGGAAGTTTGTTTGATCACAGCTGCAGAGCCTCTCTTGCTTTCACTGTCACTACGTCCACCTTATTGTAAAGAACAGTTTAGGGCAAAATTGGTTGCTTTGCAATATTGTACTTTTCTTTCTTCCTTTCTTTCTTTCTTTTTTTTTTTTTTTAATTTGAAGGATGCTATGGGCCCATCTACCCCTTGCTCTCTTTCCTGTCCTTTCGTATTTGCCACCTTGCTGTGCCCACTGTGGTTGCAAGGCTGGCAGCCTGCTGAACTGCAGAGTCTTGCCACATGGCATGTGCTTTTGGGCAGGGTTTTGTGCTGGCTGACAGTGACGCTGAACCATTGCAGTGGGGAAAAGCTAACAGCAGCAGCTGGAGTTAGTGAATCCTACATCACACAGGAACAGGGATGGAAATCCAAGAGCTCAGGGGGGTTTTATGGAGGTCTGTGGCAGCCTTGATGTGTGAGTGACTGGGGGAAATGAAAGCACATCTGGATGGGCTGAGGAATACATACACACTGGAGGGTTTTTTTTGTGCTATATTTAATTCGATGCTTGTGCATTAGGGTTCCCCCCCCCCCCCCCCCCCATCCCTTTTTAAAGTCTGTTTGCTTTTCTGGGTAAGGAAAGACATGAGTAGTGCATATGGTTAGATGAATGCCTACTATGATTCTGTTATTGTGTGCTGGAACTTTAAAAATAAAGTGTTCCCTAGGCTGTAGTCTAGGAGGGGTTGCTATGCATCAATGCAAGATGGCCCTTACAGTGAGTTACACGCTTGTTTTTCTCTCATGTAGTTGTTGTTTCTCTCCTTGCTTGTTTGATTTAATTTGAAATAAATCTGTTCTTGTTGTAGGTGATTTTGATTTAGGTGTTCAGGAAATGGAACAGGATTAGGTCTGTGGAAGACATCACTGAGGAAATCCTACAAGAACAACATGCTGCTTCACCCACCATCAAATGAAAGCCAGGCCTGCTCAGGATGTCTCCTCTGTACCACCCTGACCTACCTGTTAGGAGAACAGATTCCGAATTAAATGAAAATCCACACTGATTTTCCTTCAAACTCCCTCCATCCAAACTAAGGGACCTTATATTATACCCAACAGTCTGCTCTAGAAAGTTGAATAGATTTTTGGCTGCAAACCTCCTATCTGTATACCTGATAATGTGATAATATCTAAGAAGCTACCAATTTCTTTAATCCAGATCTACTGGATGAAAGTCTCAAATATCAGGGTTATATCTAGACCAGCTGCTGGTCAGATGCTTGTACTGTGTCTGTATTTTTGTCACAGAATCAGCTTGCTTGCATTATAGTTTGGGAATAAGAGACTCAGAAGCCTCTAAGCTGAACTCAGCCTCACAGAGTGCCTTCCTGAGGGACTGTTTTATTCTCCTTGTTGTACCTTTCTGTCAAATGTGATGGGAAATCAATGATGAATAGGAGATCCCTAATCTCCATGGATACTTGTCCCTGCATGGTGTCAAAATCTGAATTGGATGTTTAGTTTCTCATATTTCACATGCAACTAATTTACTTAGGAAGGGAATGGGAAAGGAGGAGGCTATTTGGGGTTGAAATAAAAAATGAGAGAAAGAAAATTTAGCAGTGGTTCTCAGCTGGAGCTGCTGGAAGGCCTCCAGAATCCTGTCCCATGTCTGCAATCCCTGAGCTTGTCATCCGCTCTCATGCTTTGTTCTGTGCTCACAGTAGGGTCTCAGGGGAACACAGCTGCTGCAGCTGCTTGTAGACCAAAAGGTGACCTTTTGAGTAGCTGAGGAACGATGCATTATTTAGTGCATTCCTGGCTAAAATGGAAATGAAATGATTTCGTGAGCAGACTGATTTGTTTGTCCTTCCACTTGGATGCATCCTCATTGCATCATACAGTAGTATAGCGTGCACACCACACTTCATGGTTCCTTCTGGGTAAAGGTTTTGGTGAGGCAGGTATTGCACTTTGAAAAACACTGATTGTTAACTAGAAAGACCCTACTACCCAGATGTAATAAACTTTGGTGTAGAGGTGCTAAGTTTTCAAAAACTGACTTCTATTTAAATAACATGTAGGAGTGACAGCTTCCTGGTGAAGTATATTCCTCTAGATTATCAGCTGATACTGGTATGTACCATAACCAGCTGTTATTTCAACACAAAGTATTTTACTTCTTTCAATTAATCAAAAGTCTCTTGGAAGGTGCCATAGCAAGACATTCATTACCTGGATGTTTAATGAATAGAATATTTGTTATTTGCATAAACAAGAGGCTTCAGCAACTGCCTCCCAGTCATCTGTGATAGCCAGGTACTTAGACACTCTGCATATCTGTTGGGTGAAGGTGGGGAGGCAGATGGGAGCAATTTTTCAGAATGTCTAACTAGGTTTCCTATGTGGTCTTTCAGACAGAGATTCAAAGAACCTGAAGCTGGAGCATACCTCTCCTGCTGACTGGGAATGAAGACTGCGGTATACTCTGCTGCAGGTCCATCTGCTCTTGAACTTTATAAATACATTTAAAAAGATTTATCTCGTAGTGTTTTTCCTTTGAAGTTTCCAACACCATTTATGAAGGCTTGAAAATGACATTATTCACGTATTTCAGATGGAGAGCTGAATTGTCAAGGTAACAACTGATTTGAGAATGGAAAG
This sequence comes from Pezoporus wallicus, assembly GCF_028554395.1. Lineage (NCBI taxonomy): Eukaryota > Metazoa > Chordata > Aves > Psittaciformes > Psittacidae > Pezoporus > Pezoporus wallicus. Next base: position 2,281,116 of record NW_026636248.1, read on the forward strand.
TTTTGCAGAAAGACAAGCACATGGAGGGACCTGGGGGAAGATCCAGTGCTTACCAGGGATTTTACTGAGCTCAACAAGCCCTGACACATAGGAAGGAAAAGAAATCTGCACAAATCATAGAATCATAGAATGGTTTGGGTTGGAAAGGACCTTAAGGATCATCTAGTTCCAAGCCCCCTGCCATAGGCTGGGACACCTTCCACTAGACCAGGTTGCTCAAAGCTCCATCCAACCTCGCCTTGAGCACTGCCATGGATGGGACAGACATAACTTCCCTGGGCAACCTGTTCCAATGTCTCACCGCCCTGACAGTAGAGAACTTCTTCCAGTGTTTGGCATTGTCTTAATTGTTACAACACACAACACAGGATGACAAAAAATTACCTTTCTACTCAGAAGATAAAATGCCTTTAAAAAGAAAGGAATGAAACACAGCTCTATGGTTTCTAGGATCCCTGTTAATTAAAATGGACATGACTGGAGAAGCACAAACGCTTGAGCAGCTTTCACGACATTTCTCTGGCATATTCTTAATGACTCTGAGCCCTAATTTCCAACTATGGTGTCTGCTCATCCTATTGCAGCACCCTTCAAACCAGTATCTGCTGCAGGATCCAACAGATGTGGTCTGAGAGAAGAGCTGAGCACAAGCTGGTAAGCATTCACTGCAGGGAGTTATAAGTGCTGTGGGATTTAGTCAAACAGCAAAGTACAAGCTTCTACTATGACTCATCTAGTGTAAAACTAGTGCTAAGTATTGTACATAATTAAGACAACATTATTACAGTGAGATAGCACTTCTTTTTTTGGCATGGTTAAAGTCTTGAAAAGGTGTAATGTTTTCAGCCTTCAGAGCTGTGAAGAAGATGAAGAGTTCTGATGGGAGTTCATTCTAAAAAATATCATGACTACAGTGAGTTTAGATCATAATTTGCGTTATTCCTGAAGCTCTGCATGTGTATTTCAGTCATCTTCATGGAAGGTTGTGGTTTTGCTGAAAATAAACACAACCTTAAAGTAGCATTCATTAGATAAGACATGCAACAACAGCGTTTCTAGGCATTCCAAGGGTTTTCTGATTTTTATCTCCAGAAATCACTTATTTTACTTTGAGTCACATTCTTAAAGAGGCACTACTGCTATTTCAAATAATGGACACAAGAAATGACATTTACCATTGTATGCAATAGAAAATGTTGGCAACAGTGGTGTTAGCTATAGATTCAACATTTGAACATGATTGTCAGCAGGTATGGAACAGAAGTATTAGGTAGGCTATGGCCTTACCTATGAGAAAAGTTAAACAAATGGGTCATTACAACTTCCCCCAAATTTTTATTTCAGATATCAGAAAATCAACTTTGCTTTTTATAAATGCATGCTCTTGATTAGAATTTATTGTAGTATAATGCAAAAAAATCAGCTAATTGGTTGCTCAAAAGTAATTTATTCAAGGTTACTTGTTTCTCATTATTCTGAACTAGTAACTGGCTTTTATGGTGTTATGATACTGTTTCTGGTCATTCATTAGCTGTCTGACTTGAAAGCAAGAGGTGGGAAAGCAGACTGCGAGATGGTGACATGGAACTTTTTAAGCAACAGGACTTTGGACGAGCCCATTTCTATCCATGTATTCCATTGAATGCTTTTGATGCATGTTTATGCTCTCACTTGAAAATACATTGGCTACTTCTTCAAGCTAATGTTACTGCCAATTTCCTTATCGTTTCCTAACATGCTGCTTGTACCCCATTTTCATGCACATCTCCAGGGAATTATCCAAGTTACAGGGACTGCAGAGTTTCAGGAGGAATCCCAGACAAACAAGGCTCTTGGGTCAAGACACCTGAGCCACGGCCAGTGAGTCCCTTCTTTTTGTGTGAGTTGAACAAACTGTAATTTTTTACAAGTCTGAAGATTAAAAATTCCAAGGGCCTTTCTGAGAAAATGATCATTTAATATAAGAGATAGATTGATCAATTCCCGTTTTCTTTGCACTGCTGTTTTCCAGATGAGTTTCCAATTTATTAGTGAAGTAGTAAGTGCTCCCCTAGCAACAAACCATTGATGTTTTGAAAGAAAATCAAAAGCTGTACAAGGTTGTTAAAAAAAAAAGGCTTGAAAGCAAAAGAGTGAAAGATCATACCATTCTTAAGAGGCTGCAAGATCTTGTGAAGATTAGAGTTGAGAGTGATGGGCCAGAGAGAGACCAAGGAGCCAAGGAGAAGATATCTGCCTGCAGAGTTTTGCCCTAGCATGCCTTCTTTCAGGCTCACAGCCTAAAACTTTATAGTGGTTGACCTGTTAGGGGCACACAACCAGGGTGGGAGAGGATGGATAAGTGTCAAATGGAGAGGGCATCTCTTGTCTGTGGTTATTACCTTGAACTTTGTATAACTTTGACAGAATGTACACAGCCTCTGGGCATGTGAGACAAATACTGCGCATGCCTGTTCTTTGTAATATAGGGTTTTAACGTTAGCCGAGGAGCCAGGGACCTTACTGTGAGTGCTGGAGTTATCCTGGTGCAGTCTCAGCTGATCTGATTTATCTTTACTCCAACCACGAGCTCAATACAACCACAAAGGGAAAAGTATTTGTATTCCACTGTGCACATTGACAGTAATATTGTGGATACAGCAAAGCACTATAGAAAGAAACAGGTATATGGAGCATTTAGAAGGCCTTAATTTTGGCTTACGGTCTTTTTCAAACCACGCTGCAAAAGGTTATAGTGGGAATAGCAAAGGAAAGAACTTGCAGACTTCACAAAAATCAAAGCATACAGCTTGTGGTGGGTGGGTATATTTGGCACACATCTGTGATTATGAAATTACTTTTAAATTGCTTTTGAACTTCATCTGGATAATGATTCATCCTTTCAATTTCCTTTCTCCCTCCAGAACATCCACTATTAACAAACCAACCAGTTGTGATGTTTTACAATCCATATTTGAACCTACTTCTCAAAACATTGCACACTTCCTTAAATAAGCAATTACTCAGCTCATATGCACAAAGATAAGGTCAGTCTTGGGACTTAAAGATGGCTCAACAACCCAGTTTGGCAGCCATCCTTGAAAGAAGTCGAGAAGCAGTTGCTCTAGACTTGTTAAGCTGCAACATCATGTTGCAGAAGTGCAACATCAACAGGCAGCTTCAGTGTTTCTGTACAAACAGATACAGTACAGCCTTGATTTGATTGAGCTAAGACTGTTACAGGATTCAGGCATATGCCTAAAGATGGAATTACTTACAGGACTGAAGTTAAGATCTGCTTGAGTGTTTTGTTGTGTATGGGCCTACACACTACATCTGTGTTTGTATTAAGATGAAAATCTGTTCTACAAGACATTCTAGTGTTTTAAAATGTATTTTTTGTTCTGAACTGGAACAGGAAGTTTTACCCTGGTATGAAATTTAGGAAATCTTTAATTCCAGAAATCTTGTAATTGAGTGTACTTGAAACATGGTGTGTCAGTAATGTTGAAACGCTTTGTGGTATTAAGATTGAAACATTGCATGTCCACATATGTTACTAAATTAATTAGAACCAACTGTGAACTAAGCATGCTGGGACTGCCTGGGTTGTGTATTACCCACACCCCGGCTGCAGGAAGAGCTCTGGTCTGATCTAGCTTCTTGGCTGAGGTGTAATGCTCCATGAACACTGCTGTTCAGCCTACCACTAACACAAGGATATTCATCTGTGTATGATGTAGAGCTGGACCTGCTAAACCCTGCTCAGCCCAAATGGCTTTATGTAGGGATGTTTCAAGTGTATTTTACTAGGTTTTCGGCATGAGTCCTTCAGGGATGCTGGGCACAGACTCTGTGCTCGTGCTTGTAGGTGGTTTGTGTCTTCCTGGGTTTATCGATTCTGGCCTTGATGTATCCAAGACAACTCCTTGCTGTCCAGGAGCCATGGTAATTTGGACACAGCACAAATGGATGACCCTGCTTGTATGTGATGCTGTGTGTGACAAGTGAGCCCCTCTGGACCTGTGGGATGCAACTTTGAAGCAGCCAGTCTTGGTGCAGGACTGGGCTGCAGCTACTTAAACTCAAGCTAGGTCTTTGCAGAGACTTTAAGGTTCCCTTCCCTGAGTTTCCCAAGCCTGTCCTGCCATAAACATCGCAGCTCGGCTTCTCTTTTACTCTTCCTGTAAGAAACTAGGACATCCCTCTGTGCACAACCAACTGAATGCTTTGGATTCAGATGTCAGTAAGAATAGGAGTGGGAACCTGGATTGCATGTTCATAACAGGCAGTACAGTTACTTTCTTATTTTGCTGCAGTTGCTACACACACAGTTGTATTTCTGCCTGAGGAAGCAAAAAGCCTTCACAGAAGAGTACAAAAAAAAAAAAGCATGTGTTTCCCCAAGTCTGAACTCATGAGCTTGTATGTGCTTTACTGTAACCTGACTCTTCTTATAAGAAATATATTTTGCATAATTGGTAGTGGCAGCCACATATTCTGAGAGAAAAACTGTGTATAACCTGTATCATTGATAATGATTTGCAGAAGAACCTTCCATAAAAGCAAAGGATAATTTAGCACTTGAAAGCCAGGCCTCAAAACAAAAATAAAATGTTTTTCGTTTTCTGTGCCTAGGCTAGGATTCATCTCACCTCACTGTAGACACTGGCAGCATAGACACATATGGTAGGACCCATCACCAAGCTCTCTTTGCAGTCAATACAGGGAACAGGCATTTTTTAGGCCATGATTCATCTGACCTATTTACATGTCTGCTGTAGGAGGAGATGAATCACTGCCTAGACTAGATCTGTGCGGAGGATAAAGGGAGCCTAAGATGGCTAGCTCAGATGTAGATGCATATACAGATCTACAGTCTGAATTTAGGCTTGCAGTTTGGAACAACAATTTTTCAAAGAGTTAAATTTCCTAAGCCACATTTTCCTGCAGAATGTGTGTATGAATATATATATATGGTTTTTTTCTTTCCGCAACAGAAACATTTGCAACAATATATTTTGAAATCTAGCCCTATATCCCTTTCTCCAAATGTTCCACCATCTGAAGAGCTACCATTTTATCTCTCTTTGCCTTTGCCCCTCTTTCACACATGCAGACATGTGTATCCATGCCATGCTTCAGAGCTAGGCCTCCTGAATTTTCAGCATTAACTCAAAACATACTTCTCTGTGTGTGGTAGCCAGAGCTGTTACACACAGATAGATATATTATCTGGGGGGTTTGTTTGTTTGTTTGGGTTTTTGTTTGGTTTGTTGTTTTGTTTTTTCAAGTGAAAGCAAAACATGCAAACAAAACCATCAAATGAACATTCCTGAACTTTGCTTATGTTTAAAAGTAATAACTTTTTTTCGTGTTTTCTGCTAGAATTTGCTCTCCTCTGCCTGCAGCCTTGGTGAGGCAGTGCATCGTAGGAAGAAAAACATCAGTTTCTGGGAGACAAGCACTGATGCAGATGAAGAGAGAAGACAGACTTGATCATCTGAAAAAGGGTTGCAGGTTCCTGTGTGAAGCTCTGGGAAGACAAGAGAGAGGTAATGTTATATTATTATGTATAGGAGATCAGAGTTGAAAGTATCTTGTGTGTGCGGATTGAGGATGATGTCCTCACAGGAACACTAAGGCATTTGCTGCTGTATAATGTCCCAGTGCATCTGAATATCCATTGACACTGCAAGCGGCAAAAAAGTAATATTTAAAAAATATTTAAATATTTTAAAAAAGGAAAAAAAAGGAAGCCACCCTGTTGCAGAGCTCTACAATGCTCAGCTAGTGCTGAGCAGTGCTTGTAGCTACAATAGTGGTAGGCAAAATCTCTTTCACATCCAGCCATTGGCACACAGCACAGCAACCCATATATGTGAGCACCTGGTTGATCAGTTTGCTTGTGACAGTTCTTGGCACGCCCTCTCCTCTGCCTGTACAGCTTTACCAACGCTTGTGTTTTGTGGGATTTTTTATCTTTTCCCCCACAAGCTCTTGTCTGCCATGGGAAAACTTGGAACAGAGCAACACTGGTGCTGGCAACAACAGGAAACTGCATTTTGGATAACCCTTTACAGTGCAAGCTTTGCAGCTATTTAAGGGGTTTTCTGTGGGGATTGGGAGGAAGGGCTGTCCATCATCCAAAGTCCATTGCAGAGAGAAATGTGCCCATGATTGCAAAGGTCTTTGACAAAGGCCGGGAGCATCTGAAGGCCACCTCTGAGAAATGGGCATGGGCTTATGGTTTCCCACAGAGTGCAGTGCAGAAGCAGCTTGAAGAAGAAAGAGTGCTCCTTCACTGGTCATCCCAGTGCATCATTCATTAAATATAACGCCCTACAGGAAAATGAGGGCTTCATGTTCTCTCTGCCCCCTCCTGCATCAGCCCTGACGTCAGTAGTTTCTAACCATGGAAGTTAAATTAAGGCCAGTGCAGCCTAATAGGCAAGGAGAGCAAATGCTATGAAGTCCAGGTAATGAGAAAATACCTGCCATCTGGAGCTGTCATAAAGCATGAATTTACATCACTTCCCTCAAAATAAATAAATTACAGCATGGGGAACATTACTTTCCTTGGAGGCAGCACCTTCCTACTGCCCAAAATGTTGGCGTCCCTGCCTTCTGTGTGACTGGTGGCTTCTGCCAAAAGCCCCAGAGAGATGCACACAGGCATGGGAGGCATCTGCAACCGCTGGCTGTTCAAGCACAATGGCTGGAGTGGGATCTGTTCGGCTGCATCCGCTCGCTCCCTTCCTCGCTCTGATGGAAAGTTTTCCTCCCAGCTCTGACAGCACCACAGCCACTTGGGGAAGCACATGACTTCCTCGGGAGCCGGCATTTCTTATTTGTGTTGCAGGCCTCCAGCAGGCATGGCACCGAGGCAATATTTATATCAGTTTTTGTAACATCGTGGCAGCAGCTGCGGTTTTGGGAACTGAAGTGCTGGCTGGAAGTGGAGAGAATGGCACAAAGCACACCACACCATGTAGGAATCAGGGTGGAAGGGGGAAAAAAAGAAGGAAAGGGAGAAAATCGTCAATCAGCCTCCTCCCTTAGGAAGCTCGTTGTGTTCCCATGTGCCAGGTGTGCCACTTGCCCTCCAGATGGTTGCCACAGGGCCCATCTGTGTAAGACTGAGTCAATAGAAATCGCAGCTCAGGATGACAGCTACGGGACCAGATCTTTCCCTGCAGGGTGCTTGTGTTGTTGGGGGCACAGGGCAGGGGAAGGGGAGTCCCCTGACTGGGTGATTTTCTGTGCTACATGCTTAACAGCGCAGTGGGGTGGTGCGGGAGAGCTCCAGCCCTTTGGCTATGAGACAGCACAGTGTAACCCTCCTGTGCGGATAGCAAGGCTGCCTCCAAAAGCAGGGCAGCCCAGTGCCGTGCCTTGGCAATCATCCTTATCAGGCTCATTAGCCTGGCTGCAAAGCCATGCTGGTGCATCCATGCTGCTTTCAGTTCTCTGGCTGGCATCTTTGCCCCATGCTATGCCGGTGTCCCAGCTTATGTGAGTTACCTTGCTGTGGCTGGGCAATCCCCAGGGAGCTAGGATGAGGGGCCTGTGTTCCAGGTGATTTATTTGTTGCTTCCCATTACAGGAATGTGACTCTATTCTCTCCACTTCTGCCTCCTGGCTTGATTTCAATGGTGTTAAGCCAGCAGACGTTTGAGACTTCGCTGTTGCTATGGGCCTGGAAGTCATACCTGGCTGAAAGAGGGTGGAGACCTGTTCACTGTGTCTCCACTTCTGCTTCTACCCTGCAGCTGAAGCAAGTAAGTGCCCATGGCAGGTCCCATGTGCGTAGGAGGAGCTCTCTGCTATCCGTGCATGCTCTTAGTAGGTGCCTTGTACCTCTGCTGCCAAACAACAGTGGCTGGCAGGAGAGTGGTCCTGACTTCTTCCCTGTACGCTGCTTGTTCTTTGTGCCATTCCGTTGGTCTGTGGAAATATGTCTGATAGAGAAGGTATCACACAGTCCCCAGTTATCTTGGAGCTTAGTGGAGCTGAACAAAGTTGACATGGAACTAAAATGTTTCCACCAGACTCCAGTTAATATGTGATGCACATTTTATCGTGGGCAAGAGCTGAAGGTCATTTGCCTTAAACATTGCTGTTTAGTGCAAAATACCTTCGCTCTCCTGAACGAAACAGGGTCTCAAGAAAAAGGCCCTCATTGCTGGGCCACCAATGAGTGCTCCATGTCCATATGCCCCACAGTCCTCTGAAAGGACTGCCATGGGGCACCTGCCAAGGGAACCATCACTGTCATCTGCCTGGGAGTGCAATGAAAACCGGTACTTGAGGTTGCACTGCACGCAGCCTGAGGTAGAGACACCATTAAAAACAGGTAATATGGTGAGCATGGCTCCTTGGGCTGTGTCCCTCAGGAACCCCCCTCCAGACTTCCATTTCCTAAGCCCTTGTGCCATGAGCAGTTCTACTCTATCTCACTAAGAATTGAAACCTCGGTGCCCAAGCTGTTTCCTTAGCTTAAGGTATTTCCTTAGCCCAAGAACTCTGAAATGCTCCTGGTGAGCAGGGTTGGGGTAAGAAAGGCAGGGAGAGGGAGGGAGTAAGCAAACATGTGCCAGCAGCGGTGGCAGATCCTTAGAGGTGGTACGAAGGGGAGGGCTTGGCAGCCCTTTTGGCACTGTCCTATTGCAACAGGAGGGAGGAGGATATACAGAGGTTACTTAAAAGCCCCAACTTTTTCAGGCTTCTATTGCACTTCAGAAATTCTGCAAGGGAGAAGGGAAAAAAAAGACTATCTGAAACGAAGGTACCCCTGCTCACTAAAAAAACTGCCTTTAGGAGCTTACTGCTGTTAAATAATTGCCACATTTTGAATTGTGTTTTCAGGAGCTTTGGGAAGAAGTTGAGCTCTCATCCATGAATATTTTTTTAGAAGGATGGCATGGCTTTTTCATTGCTACATGCTTACACTGAAATAGATGCGAAAGCAGTTTTGACTAGCTCAAAGAGAAGTCTCTGATCAGCCTACATCTGAGAATTCCCTTAAGGTCGTTAGTGGGAGAGAAATAAGTGGATAAGTGCTTTTTTCTTCCTCCCTCCCCCCCTCCCTTTTCTCCCTTCTCTCTCTTTTTTTTCTTTCCCACTTTCTCATTTTCTCCATCTCTCTCTCAAAAGTGGACTCTCCAGACACAGGAGTTAGCCCTTTAGATATTGGGTGTTTGTGTGCATCGGGACAAAAATACAGTTCTCCCGTAATCATCCACAGACTGTTGTAGGCTGTAGTATTTGGGATGATTGCAGTAGAACTTTGCATGTCATTTTTATTAGGGGAGATAGTATGTGATGCACTTTCTGGAAATATAATTTGCTATTTTGGATTCAATAATGCTGTTTTGGAGGGTGGGAAAGTGAATGATTTTCCAGTTCTGTCTCCTAAAACTCCCTGGTGTTTTCAATGCCTTGCTTCTTCTTGGCAAATACTTCTGTTAGGCTTCCCTCTCCTTCTTGTGCCCCTCTTCTTTTCTAATTCATGTATTATGACAAACACAAAATGCCTTCCAATCCTTAGAGAGCTGTGCTCCATCATTACACTGATGTTTTCTGCCTCTCAGATTTTGTTTATGATGTGAGTTTAAAAATGTGTGGCTCTGTTTCTGGTTTCTCCATCTTACATGTGCCATGCTGGCTCATGTTTGCTTTTTCTTTGCACTCCTTCTTTCTTTCATGGCGTTACATTTTTTAATACAGGATGTCTGAAACAACAAGCACCAACGAGGAAAAGAAAAAACCTCCCCTGAATGGAAGACGAGCCATCCCATCAAACAACTCCAATGAGGAAGAAAATGAGGTCCCTGAGATAGAGGCTTTTGGATTGATACCTAGAGGATTTAATCCAAAAGGTATGGTGTACAATTAACCCATGAGTCTATTTTTACATCTTCCAAACTCACCTCTGCCCAGCTCTGTGAATTAAAACCAAACCACTTTTTTCCTTACATGTCTTGGTCTCAGATGGCTTTTATTGAGAAAACTAGCTAAAAACACCCTCCCCTCTTGATGGCCCCTCTGGTTTGTGTGACCATAAACTGACTGTGAAACTACTGCAAAATGCTGGCTGGCAGGGAAAACTTGTGCTAGATGTTCAGCTCTCTTGTAAAAACGAATGTGAAACTGAAAGGAATCTCCAGTGTTTGATTTTTCTCCTATGAAAAGTGTTTCAACCATTTGGCTGGGGAGACAAAACAATATCATTGGAGGGGATGGGTAAATCAAACCACATTCTCAGGGCTGATTCTTTGGAGTGAAGCTGAATAAATTTAAGGAAGATTTGGTTTAAAAGAAATCAGGGTAGTCTCCTGAGGGAGTCACCAACCAAACGACATTAATTTTTTGGCCTATTTGAAATGAACAACAGAACTTGTTGAACATGGCAACTCAGGTTAGCCAGATGTAATAATACTTAATACTCTTATGGGACTTTTCATCCAGGGTTGAAAGAGTGCTTAATAAATGTAGACAAGCATTAATTACTGCATTTTATACACTGGGAAACAGGCATTTTTAAGTGACAAGTTCAAATTTCTATTGCAAAGCATTATTTCTGTAATCCTAATCATGTGCCTTAACCACACATCCGCCCCATTTTAATACACACTCCTTTCTTTTAAAAGCATTTCTTTTTAAAAATGCCTGAGCAAATCAACTGGCATGTTAAGACTGTAGAAATTTCAATTGAATCTTTTCAAACAACCCTGTAGCTCTGGGGCAAGTATGTGTTTAAATTGTCAAATGTAATGCAGTACAGGTCCTGACTAGACATCATTTCAAACCCAATATGTTCCCAGAAGCTGAGGATGTGTAAGTGTGGGTTACCTTAGAAGGAATGCAGCCTGCAGCTAAAGCCCACCAGTACCAGAAGAAAGATTCCTATTGCTTTTTGATGTGCTTCACATGATGCTTTGAATGAAGTGCAGTGCTGGTGGGTGGGAGCCTCTTGCTTTTCAGAAATGCCATGGAAACTTAAGAATGTCAGGTCAAGTGAGTCAAGGCAGGAGCCTAACACATGCTTAAGGTGATGCTGCTGGTGAGAATAACAGCACTTGTCCAAAGCCAGGGTTTGCGTGGCCATAGGCTAAACCTGGCTATGGGACTGGTATGACTGAAAAATAAATCTGTGTATGACAGCAAAGCTCTTTTTGTATAGCTAGATCAGCTCTGCTTTGCAGTTCAGCTCTGTAATACTTGCAGCAACAACATGAAATGGGTGACCTGAAGGGAAGAGACAGCAGCAGTGTTGCTGTTTCAGTGCACATCAGCAGTGATCTAAAGCCTTTGATACTGGCTGATGTAAGTGTGGTCCCTGGACACACTCTTTTGGGCAGGATGCTTAAGTCACCTGTCAGACCATATTAAAGGTTTATAGCCTAATGGAGCTCAGGCTGGGACTTACATTCAGGAGCTGAGACTGCCCGGAGCACTCGCAGTGTTGTGCTTGGGGGATAAAGTGAGCGCAGGCAGAGCAGAAGCAACAGGGTATGACAGGGCTCTAGTGCCACAAGCACATCCTTGCAGAGAACTGCTTGTCCCACCTCCTTCCCCTTCTGCACATCTCTACATTTCTGTGTCATCCAAATTTTTTGTAGTGGCTCCCATGTCATTGCAATTACACACTGAACAAAGCATGCAAATGCTTTTATCCCTGCTGCTGCAATTAAGGAGTTTTGTAGCCTTTGGTGTAGGACAGGACACCTGCAGTAAACATCCAAACATCACTGTTTTCACATGTGCCAAATTGCAGTCAACACAGAGCTATGCCGTGAATGGAGGTGAAGGCACAGGCTGTCCGGAGAGGCAGTGGGTGTCACTTCCAGGGTGATCTGTAGCCTTCTCTCAGCTTTGCTGGCTGCAACAACCAGCCACTAACTGACCATAATAACAGGTTACATACCAAGCTCACTTCATTTAGATGCCTAAACTTAACTGAATCCTTCCCTTGATCTGCACAGTGTAGGTGTCTACAGCTGAGCTAGTCACCCTCTTTTCCCTTGACAGCCAACAGAGAGAAACAGGCATTTTTAGGGTGTGATTCATTTGACCTATTTTAGCTACTACTCCAGGATGAGGTAAAACCTTGTGCTTGACTAGCTCTCTGCTGACACCCACTTCTACTCAGCTGAATCACAGCCGGAGCAAGCAGTGGATGCTGCCAGGGACCACTGCCTTCTCAGTCCGGTCAGTGGGCTGCCTGCTGCTAGAGCCCGACTTGCTTGCGGGAGGAGATACTTAGCGAGGAGGATGCGCAGCCCCCAAGTGCTTCTTCATCAAGAAGCCTGTATCTCCATGAGCACGCCTGTGCTGTGTCCTCCCCCTGGCTCTTCCTCGCCAGCTCATCTCACTGCAATGTGTTACGAGTGGGCCTGGCGCTTACAGCCGCTTGGTGGGAGGACACAGCCCTGCGGCCCCACAGTCTGCAAGCTCCCCACGCACCCTCCTTTGCAAAGTTTGGCAACTCACCAAAGAATCGTGCTTCCCCTGTTAGCAGAGTGATGGGCACCTCCTTTGGAAACTCACGCTATTGGGTTTGTAATCCAGAGCCCTTTCTCTCTGGACCTCCGAGAAAACATGATGTTTGAAAGCTATTCTTGTTATTCAAACAAACTACTCAAACTTGTGATCATTTATTTTCATGCAAGCTTAACATTGCAAAAGCTTTAAGAAAGCATCAGAGTGCTGCCTCCTGTGCAGCAAACCTGCTTGCACTAAGCAGCAGACCAGGCTAAGGTAAACCATTATATGGACCTGTCTTCAAAGGGGGTCTTGATGATGACCCTTTGTGAGGGACAGATGCCACATCTGTCCCTCACAAACAGATGAGCATAGACTGGAGCCTTCATTTTGATTGCACCCTAGTGATGGTGTTAGCACATCGCAGTACCCTGTTAGGTTTTGTCCTCTGTAATTACCATTAAAGTAACATAGGCTCGGTCACAGGTTATCTTCACCTGGCAAGTTCAATACACATTCTAACACTGAGAGCAAGTGGAATATGCTGCCCACAGATGTGTGTGGTTGTGTTTTAACAGGAGCCATGTAAGTCCTGAAATGAAATGCAGCAAATGGTGAACTGAAGGCCCAGGGTGGCTCAGCTTTGCAGTTCCTTAAGGATTAATGTGAAGGAATGGCTAGGTCACTATTGCCTTTTATTTCAGAACATGAGATGAAAATACAACAAACCCTCAAATTCATTTGTATGCTTCCTCAGAAAGAGGGAGAGGCTGAGCAGAACTTACTGGTAGCTTCCCCCCTCAGAGAGCCCCAAGACATGCAGCTTTTTCATGCAGTGCTTTCAGCCTGGGAGGGGTTGTGGCAGATAAGGGGAGAGCCTCTTCCTTGCCCACCTCCAGGAAATCCCCACCTCATGTAATTTGACTGTGAGCTTTGTCAGCATTATTGTGAGTGATCATTGACTTTTTGGAGGGAGAGAGGCCAAGCATGCCCCACTTCACAGAGGGGCAATGAGAATGATTTCTGAGCAAAATGTACTTAACGTTTCACACAAAAACCATCTCTGTAACTTCAGCCAGTGCTAAAGCCAGTGATGATCTACAGAAGTTACTCCAGAAGGCTGGTGAATTGAGCAGAGAATAACAATAACATTGCCTTGGGACTTTAATCCTGGCTCAGGATTGAACAGGTATTCCAGCTTTTCCTCAGGTTAAGGTTAGCAGGATGGTTTGGGGTTCAGTTGTCCACGACTTTTCCATGAAAGGATCTTTATCTTGCTCTTGTCCCTGGGCATTTTTCTTTCCTTCTGTTTCCCAAAGGGCAGGGAGAGGCAGTTGATGGTGACAATGCACAAGCGGGACCTGCTCCTGCTGCCCTTATTTTCCCTTCTCCTGTTATCTGTAGCCCAGAGCCTAGGCTGGGTGGTTTGGTTGGAGCATGGGAAAGATCATGTTGGTGCCCAGGGGAGCTGCTGCCTGCAAGGCTCTGCTGATGTCTTGAATGCATCCCCTCAGAACGTCTGCTCCCCAGAAAGAGTTGCTTTGCTGCTTGTCCAGAGCTGGCAACTATGCAGTGTTCCCCTGCCCTCAAGGAAAAACAGTGTGCAAAGCTATTTTCTGAGCTTCTGTGAAATGGGTTGTGTTCAGCCTTCAGTGACTTGAATATCCAATTAATTCTCTGAGCACATCATTTCTGCTCACAGTGTACTCAGTAACAGGCCAAATTAACCACCATCATGAGTACGCACAGCTCCACCAGCTGCTGTAAATGTGCACCTCTTTTTGCCAGGCATGAGTTTGTCTCTGTTGCCATCAGTATAAAATGCAAAAATTACACAGTTTCTAACTGTCAGCACCTGGAAAAGCAAGCTGAGAGCTGCAAATCAAGCTTTATTCTTCTGTCTCTCTCACGGTGATGAGCAGTGATGGTCATCCTGGCAGACGTTTTGTGACTATCTGCCCAAGCATGTAGGCGAAAGAATGATGTCTGTTTTCATTTTCATGTGGTTGCTTGTTGTGTGTGAAGACTCCCATTGTGAAGATTCCTGGTATGGTACAGTCATGTATCTCATGGTGACTGCAAGTGCCTTTGGCTATCCCAATACCACCACTGGACATTAGCTGAGCAGACTATCTTCCAGCAGTGGTAGGCTTTTGAACAGCCCTAATTTGAGCAGAGTGAAGATTTGCTCATGTATGTTGCAGATACCTACTGCTGTTTGCCTATAACTCTATGCTGTAACTATATACTGTAATGTTATATTTAGTTTTCAGAAGAAGACACTAATAGCAGTGGAGGTGTACTAAGAAGCTGAGTCTAGACACATACAGTACACCAAAACCTTATTTAATACAGACAATCCAAGCTCGAGCTGAATGAAAGATCATTAGCTGCCTCTGAGCCTCTTCAGCACTCGATAGTGGTAGTGGTTTGCAAACGTTAATGTATTTAAGTGTCACAAAACCCCTGTGAATTTGCATTTTGCAAATGGAAGGCCACAAGAAGTGAGACATGAAGGCACAACTGTCAAGGCCCACAGATTGCTGTGGTAAACTTGCGAAAAGGAGGCCCAGACTTGCAGAAAGCTGATGCCAAAGGAATGTCCATCTTGAGGACATTCAGGTTTCCACCCGCAGGAACCTGTTCATTCTTCAATTGCTTTAGTCATTCCCTAGAAGCGTTGCAACCTCTGTGAAAATGGCAGGTGGGCAAACAAGTGTCAGTCCATAAGTCTCTTGCTCACCCAGGAAAATGTAAGTCCCAAATAGATCCAGTGTGCTCTGTCGCGCAGTGTTCCTTGATGAGCCAAGGCTTAGGAGGCGGAGGACAGGGCCTCTAACAATGTTGATATCAATGTTGACATTCCAACATACTGACTCCTTCCTTCTCTGTTCATTTACGTGTTTCTGCAGATTACCTGCGAGTTGTGGACATTCATATGTTCAAGGAGCCCCACGAGATCAACAAGCAGCAGCACCACACTGACAAGTACTACAGCCCCAAGCTGATAGTGCGTCGGGGACAGATTTTCCAAATCCAGATTGACTTCAATCGACCCTACAATACAGAGACAGACCAGTTCTGGCTGGAGTACTTGATAGGTAAGTGCCTGGCAAAGGTTGTGTCATATCAGCAAAGCAGGGTTGAAGAGTCTCTCAAACACAAACACAGCAGTAATTAATGGTTGTCACAATTAATAAATCAAAAAAACCCCAGGCTTAACTATAGGCAAGGAACTACTTTTCTAGATAGGGTCTAAATCCTTACTCAAGAAAATCAGCAGAAATACTTGCGAAAGAAGCAGGAGCAGTATTTGCAACCTTCTGTTTAGCAAGAGACTGTACTTCATTGAGCTTTCAGACTACCCCTGGTTAATGCTGTATGTCAATGCTGAAAGGTAGGCGGAACAGAAAACATCTTTTATTAGTGTTTAGGAGATGTACAGAGGAGGAGTCTGTTGTTTCAGGTGGGAGAGATGACTGTGTAAGAGTTAGGATAACAAAATGTTGAGTACACAAGGCAGGGAAGTTACACGGAGTGGAAGAATAGGAAGCCCCGCGACTTTGCAGCCTGCATTTACAGCCGACTTGGTGACAAGGGAGAAGGTTCAGAGATTGTAGCTTTGGGCTAGAGACTTAGGGCCACATCAGAGACTTCCTTGATTTACTGCAAAAAGGGCAAGAAACCTTTTTTGCTCTCACTGAGCCATTTTTGACAAGACCTAATGTACCTGTTGGCTTATGAAGGTACAGGACTAGAGAAGGGGAAAAAACAAGTAATGGAGTGGAGCTTCCTGCTGTGCTCCAAAGATGGCCATGCCGAGCGCCACTCTCTACATGACAGCTCTGGGAAAGCCCCAGCTACATCTAGAGTTATCTGGGAGTTTCTGTGTTAAGACATCAATGTTCTCCTTATAAAGTCTTTAAAGTACGTTTGAATTGATGTTTTAATTTACTTTACTGAGAGATGCAGTTCCAAAATTTGTAACATTGATTTTTTTTCCACTGCTGAATTATGATGATGTGGCCATTTATTAGATTTGTTGCCTTTTAAAGCTAGATGGGCGTTTATCTCTTAAACATATGTGCAGTGAAAAGGTTACTGTCTGCACATTTTTTTTTTCATGGATCTCTTCTTTCGAATTTAAATTAGGGTTGGGAGGCATGTTATGACAGCCCAGTGAATGATTGGCTGAACAGCCACAAGTGCCTTTAAAAATTTAATATGCATAAATATCATTAGTTCTTTGGGGATTTAATTAAATTCAAGACTCTTCCCTTAATCTTTATATGTTTAAAACAAACAGCTGTATCAAGAAGAAGTGGAAAATGGAACATTTGTTTTTTATTGCATTGTGTGCAGTTTGCATTTATTTTACTCAGTTATTCTATATTGGAAGAAGAAATCTAACACTTAACATTGCACAGTCCACTTAAAGAACATATTCACTTATTTTCCTGTTGCTCTTTCCTAACACGTCTGTATGTACTTTGTACCCCAAATCTCCAAACATGGATAAAAATATCCTCATCCTCAGCCACAGTAGGAATGGGGTAAAACACAACCCAAGCCAGGGGAGACTTTGCAACAAACTCAGGTCTGAATGATTACTCTGGAGTCAGCTTTGAGCCTGTGGCTGATTTCCCCTTACCATCCTTTGGTGTTACTGTCCTTCCTGTGAAATGGGAATGGTAATGCTGGTGTCCCATGTGTGGTGCCTGGCTATCAGCTGAATGGAAGTGCTGCATATACAGGACAGTATGCAATACTATTGCTCTCCCCTGCTTTTCAAGCGTCTGCTTCTGTGAGCACTATTGCCCTCTTGCTACAAGGAATTTAGCTCACAGACATTCAACTGGGAGATGTCCAAGCTCCTTTTCTAGGAACTGGTTAATTCTCAGTGATCCACAAACGTTTTCTCTTCATGCACATGTAGTGAAAACAATGTACATTTGTTCTCAGAGACTACCAACAGAAAGCAAAACAAAAAAAGTCTACAAAGGAGAACAAAATTATTTGGAGATGATCTGCTTGACTCTTGCTATGTCTCCTTCTAGTGGCAAGTCCAATATTTAATGCCCTGAAGAGGAGAAAGGGGGGACCTCTTATACTTAGGAAAGGACACTGAGTACCCAAGGTTTCAGTGTTGTGCTCTCGAACCATTTATCATGGGGAGATGTGGCCATTTTCAACTAGTTTTTTTCTGTTCATCTACCTGAAGAGCCAGCATGCACCTCTCATGATGCTAGCTGCCTGAAAGTCAGAGCCCAGTACAAAAGCTGTTGCCTATCCTGCCTCTGTAAGCAGAGGAGGGAGGCAGGTACCTCCAGGTGGCACTTTAGCCTTGCTGTGTTAGCATGGGATGGATGAACTCTCTTCTGGATATTTTTCTAGTTCTTCTGTTGACTCTCCCCCGTAGGCGAGCCTCTGAATTTTAAGAACACAAAGACAGGGGAGGTGAATCCTGCACTTTGGTACTGTCAGGTAGAAGCACCATAGAATCATAGAATAGTTGAGTCGCACATTTGAGTTTCATTGTAGGAGACCCCACGACTATGCTATTGAGAAGCTTTTCAGCTAACGAAGTGTGTGGGACATTTCCATGGTGTCTACCCAAACATGTAAAATACTGCATGAAAGAGTACGGTAAAGATAGGTAAAGACCAAGAAGTTGTTAGTCTTGTATCTGCACTCCCTGGGCACCTGAAAGGTAGGTGGGAGATCCCTTTTGTTCTTGCCTATGGCTGTATCTCAGGTAAGATATATGCCTAAACAGCTGTTTCTGGTATTTTTGAGCATTGCTTTCTAAATTTCTTTTTTCAGTTTGCACATGCTTTTTTACCCAATTCTTGGCAAGCACATGGGGCCTCAAAGACATGTAGAGTAAAAAAACTTCAAGTTTTTCATCATTTTTCTGCTAAATCTCGATAGAGAACACCACAAGGAATTCATAGAATCATAGAATAGTTAGGGTTGGAAAGGACCTTAAGATCATCTAGTTCCAACCCCCCTGCTGTGGGCAGGGACACCCTATGCTAAATCATATCACCCAAGGCCTCGTCCAACCTGGTCTTGAACACTGCCAGGGATGGAGCATTCACAACCTCCCTGGGCAACCTATTCCAGTGCCTCACCACCCTAACAGGAAAGAATTTCCTCCTTATATCCAATCTAAACTTCCCCTGTTTAAGTTTTAACCCGTTACCCCTTGTCCTATCACTACAGTCTCTAATGAAGAGTCCCCCCCCAGCATCCCTATAGGCCCCCTTCAGATACTGGAAGGCTGCTAGGAGGTCTCCACGCAGCCTTCTCTTCTCCAGGCTGAACAGCCCCAATTTCCTCAGCCTGTCTTCCTACGGGAGGTGCTTCAGTCCCCTGATCATCCTCGTGGCCCTTCTCTGGGCTTGTTCCAGCAGTTCCATGTCCTTTGGATGTTGAGGACACCAGAACTGCACACAATACTCCAGGTGAGGTCTCACAAGAGCAGAGTAGAGGGGCAGGATCACCTCCTTCAACCTGCTGGTCACGCTCCTTCTGATGCAGCCCAGGATACGGTTGCCTTTCTGGGCTGCAAGCGCACACTGAAGCCGGCTCATGTTCATTTTCTCATCGACCAACACCCCCAAGTCCTTCTCCGCAGGGCTGCTCTGAATCTCTTCTCTGCCCAACCTGTAGCTGTGCCTGGGATTGCTCCGACCCAGGTGCAGGACCTTGCACTTGTCATGGTTAAACCTCGTAAGGTTGGCATCTGCCCACCTCACAAGCGTGTCAAGGTCCCTCTGGATGGTATTCCTTCCCTCCAGTGTACCAACTGAACAAAGGCACTTGGGAGCTGACTCAGACAACAGCCATACAGCAGAGCTGGCTTGAGCTCAGAGAAGCTTTTTGCAGTGACATAACGGGTATATCTCCCAGAAAAGTGCTGAGTTTGAGAGGTTAACATGATGGAATACACCCAGAAATATTGACAGGTTGTTCTAAAATGACCTTTCCAAAGAGCTCTCTGTGTGCCTGAGCAGTGGATTTCAAACAGTGTAGCAGAACTGTAGAATAACCTACTTTGGAGGGACCTTCAGGGAACTCATGTCCAAGTCCTTGCTCAAAGCAGGTCCAGGTTGCTCAGGCTGCTCAGGGCCTTGCCCTAGGGACAGGTTTTGAGTATCTCCAAGGGTGGGGATGCTACCCCAAACAGTGTTTACTGAGCTGTAGAATATTTTGGACGTTTCAAGGTGCTGTTCTCATAAGGTACAAAGACACTTTTGGTGGGGATGGATGGCCTTAGCTCCTGGGGAATTCAGTTACAGCTGGGAAATCTCAACGTCTCTTTTTGCAGGGCAGTTCCTATGGTGAGGTCTGTTTATACAACAGCACCACATAAAGCTATTCAGAAATTATTAGTTCCCATCACTGGAAGTTTCCCAGCACTGACGTTAATCCATCACAGAATTTTTATCCATTAAAGACTAATTTTGCTCCTGAAAAATGTGGCAATGGTAATGACTCGACCCTGTCTTTGTGCAGAACTGGTCTATTTCCTTTATGGCCTAAAATTTAGTTTTAGTTCTCTCTTTTTGCTCCTATTTTTGCTTCTTTTCCATCATTAAAAAGATGATTAATGAAGCAAGTAAAGCAAGTAGAGACTGCTTAATCCTTCTAATTGATAATGAATCAAGGGTACCTGGGACAAATGCTTCTCTCATCATGCGGAACTAGGTCTAAGACACTCATGGAATAATCTTCAGTAACAATCTTTTTTAATCCACAGTCCATTTAAAGACCATTTATACAGAGTCTAGGATTCACAGGCTAAATTGTATAAACAAATATATATACGTGTCTGTAAGTATGTAAATATGTCACCTTAATCTCTTGAAAGCCACTTTTATTGATATTCTTCTGCGATGGTTCCTTATGCCTAGAGCAGGTTTTGCTTTAACAGACTGTTTTCCATAGAGTCATTATTGGTGAAACTGGCTGAAGTGCTAATATGTGAATTATTTTAATTCAGTTTTGCACATAATGCTTCATTAAATTAGGACCATACTTCTCTGCTAAAGTATGGAATACTATACATACAATAAATGTGCCAAAAAATCCACATGGAAAAATATCCATTTATAAAGAGTAATGGGTTGTTATTCCAGTTCTTGTGCTGGAGTGCAGCACTGCATCAGTACCTGTGGTTTGGGAGTTGTACCATCACCACATATTTCCTTTCTCTCAGCCCACTTCCTGGCTTTACTGAGAGGAAAGATGAGCATCACCCCTTGGGAAATACTCATTTTATTGGCCTGGGGATGAGATGAAAGAGACAAAAAGAAATGTAAATGCTGTGCTTACATCCAATTCCCCACACCGGGAACAACTTCAGCTTGCTTTGAGTCCTGGAGGCCCAGAGGAGCCAATGACCCCTTCACCCATCTTGATGTCTCCTGACTACTGCCTTTGTGGTCATGGGTATACTTTGTGCTGCTCTCAGGTTTCTCCTGTGTAGGGATTGGGGATCAGCCTGACTGAGCATGGCTCCCACACTTGGGTCAGTCAGTTTGGCAGGAGTGCTGCAAAGTTTCCACAGTCACTGCTGCACTGGTGGTGATTTCTCTGAAAAGCAGATATATGATTAGATGGGCTTATATGGCCTTCAATCTTGCTTTTAGTAGTAGTTTCCTGTACATGGCTGTAAATTCTGGAGTGGCTGATGAGTTTATATGGTGCATCCTTACTTAATGTTATATTTCCCCACATCCTCATAAATTGTTGTCTATTTGTATTTTCCTTAAATGGCTTCATAAATCCATATATATTGGTCTAGTCCTAAATATTATTATGAATGTTTTATCCATTGGCACACTTCTGGAACTGTCATAAATCCCAGTCCTCCAGGCTACTATCACCTTTCCACACATACGCATGCTTGGACACTCATGCACCCACTAATACGCACTTCTCAGGCTTCTATAAATCATTGGCTTTTGGCCTGAGATGAGAGCAGAGACTTACTGTTCCTTTTTCTACAGTCTTCCCAGGCCTCCTGCTCCACAGGAATAGTTATAAACACATGAAAGCTGCTAAGAACAACAAAGATGCTAGAGCTGATCCCATATGGCTTATTTAGGTGACACCAAATTCCTACTTATAGTCAGATGGGCATCCAAGTACAACAAAATAATGTGTCCTATTCAAGACACCCATACCAGAACTGATGGAGCTCCTCATACTGTCCTGCAGTGTCTACAGCCTTTCCCTAATTTCACAGCAGTGCTGGGATGTGGGTTATTCTGGGAGGGTTGAGGTTTTGTTCCATTTGTCAGGCAATAAATCTGTATTAGTGGAAAGTATTGCTGCCCCTGCTGTCACCTGTCCACCTCAGCAGCTCTGGAGCAGGGCAGCTGGTAGCTAATGGAGTGGCTGAGCTATGAGGCATTCCTCAGCGCCTTGGATAGGATGTCAAGCTGAGTTCTGCCTCTGAGGCAAAGTTGCTGATTGGAAAACTCTAGATCTTGATATGCTGTTAGGAGCCTTCTTGGCGTTATACAAGATCAACTGACTCTGGTGCTAGGGTCAAACTCTGTGGTACATAACACAACACTAAGGGGCTAATAAATCGCCCTCTAAACTGATTATTTATCACTGCTAAACTATTTCCCATTTAGGCTTGGCACAATTTGAGGCTCTCTTTAACAAAGAACTATAAAATTTGAACAAAGATACAGAAACACCTGATAATCTAAACAGGGTGTCCCATTTGGGAGGAAAAAGTGTAATTTATTAGCAGTGGAACACATTTCTTACAGCTTGACTGCAGACAAAGAGACCTGTTTGACAGCTCTTAAAATACAACAAACCTCCCCACTTTCTGAACAAATTCATTGGGGTATTTTTTCCTTCCCTCTGGAATTCCCAGCCAGGATCCAGAGGAGCAGAGAGGATGGTTTCCCTCAAAACATTCCATGAATGCAGTAATTTATGCAAAGAAATCTTTATCTTCATTATGTCCTCTTCTTCTACTGCTGCAGCAGCAGCAAGTGGTACATATAATCTAGCTTTTTTTTAAATTATTTTAATAGGTAAGGTGCATGACTCCAATGTGTGTTTTACAACAGTAAAATCCTATAAACATTCACTCCTGGAACTGAGTGGTCAAATGTTAAGGATTCCTAACTGGAGTCATAAGCAAAAAAATATTTCAAGACATTTGGGTTTCCTACATTTCCAAGTTTGTATGTAGCACTTCTGAAGGCAATGGAATTTGATGGTGGAAGGACCGCAGGTGAGATATTACAGCAACAGTTTGAAGACACTATGGGGTTCTTTTACAAAAATTTGTCTCTCCTTCTTGCTTGTTTTGTCTTAGTTTTACTTTTCCATGTTTTTTCTCTTCTCTCTTTCTTCCTTCTCTTCTCCTCCTTTTTTTTCCTTACTCCTTTTTCCTCTTTTGACATTTGTTGTAGTTATTTATAGTAATTAATAAGGCATGGTCCCCCTATGCTAACACCCATTCTCAGGTTGCTTGCTACGAGTAAGGCTTATCTCTGTTACACAGCTACTGTACTTGTGGCTTCCAGCTCTAACTTATTTATTAATCTTCACAATTGTTATACTTCCAGGATTGGCATTGAAATAGGTTCTTTACCCTTTGTGTGAAAGAGTGTATCTAGGTAAACTGAATGAACCTATGAGGAAAATTGTTAATCTTACTGTGTATAATGTATGTCCCAAAGGGAGATAGATTCCTCAACTCCTTTAAAAAAGCAGTCTTCTAAGGAGGGTTCCTAAAAAGACTACGGAGAAATAGCTTTGTTCACCTTCCTGTCTTCTGCAGCATCCTACTTCCATAGGGGGGAAATGTCTCTAAACCTCACTGTATCTCTAATCTCAGTCCTACCAAATTTTCCCTCCTCCCTGATGAAAGTAAAACACCTACACATTTGTGAGTAAATGGACCTATACAAGAGCACCTGTCAGTGCTTACACTGGCTGTGCTAACAGCACAGCCCTAACACACACAGAGGGTATTGTATATGTTCACTGGGGATCAAGGAGAAACCTAAACTAGGTGGATATATGGGCTTCCAGATACTGGGCAGGGAAGGAGAATGATGAGCATCATCTGAGCAAGCCCTGGTCCCTGTTAGTCACTCATAAAGAACAGCAGCAGAATTGGATAACTGGAGGAGGAGCGCTTGTGTTTTTCTTGCTGAACTTGCTGTACTTATCTCTCTCTCTCTCTCTGTTGCTGTAAATCTCTGTGGTGTGGCAATTTAACCCAGAATTAAACACAGCTTGCCTCCATGCCTGACAGGCCCAGAGCTGACATGCTAAGGAACTAAGGCATATGTTAAAAATAACTCACTTTGCATGTGTGTGTGGCCACAGTTCTGTGTTTCAGATGGCTCATTCTTTTGCTGCTGCATAAATGGGCTTCTGCAAGCTTTAACAAACACTGCACTCTGCTTTTTGCCCCTGTAAAGTGTGTGTGTGTGTGGCAGCATCCCATACATGCCCACATCCACATGTGACTAATCCATGGTGCATTTTGCCATGTAGAACTTCACTCTCATTTGTTTGCTTTCAAGGCCTTGTCAGGCAACACTGAGAGAGACCTGAGCTCCTTTAATAATGACAACAGCTATACTAAAAGACAGCTCCTCTTTTCCTGGGTGCCTGGAAACCCCAGGAGTTGCTGAGCTGAGCTGCAACTGAACTGAGCAGGACTTTAGGCAGCCCAGCTTGGACAGCTACAGAAATCAAGGTGGGAGATAAAAAAGGATAAGAAAGAAGCACCAAAAGTTAACAGGCCTGTGCACTGTGCAGCGGTGGAAATAGATATGTTTGTGCCATTAAACCTCCTGTACAAGGGAGGTTTTTGTAAATACAGTGTCTTCTGGCGATACCACAGCTCAGTATCTAGCATTGAAAAGCAGAGAATGGGAGGCCCATAAAGAAAGAGGGTCACTGGATTTTCTCCTGTACTCTCCTGCCTTGAAGGCAGGGCAGTCAGCAGCCCCCATTCAGTGCCTGATATCTTCTAATCTCCAAAGGGAGCCTGTAAAAAAATTCACTCTCTGCCTGGTGGTAACAGTGCAGCACCCTCCAGGCTTTCTGAGTTCTCAGGCTGGATTTTCCCATTTCCATGTTCTGTTGAAGCAGACAGGAACATCCCAACAGCATGATGTCACATAGCAATTCTCTTTCACAGAGCAATTGGCTGTGAAATGTCCTCATCTGAGGGCCAGGGCCTCCTACACCCAAAGCACACGTGAACACCAGGCAGTAAAGCAACCACAAAGAACTGGCTGTGGAGCGTTTCGGGCTGCCAACTCCTGGAGCAAATCAGAGTAGGAGAGATCCTGAGCCAACTGATGCTGCTGGCAGAAGCGCCCTCCCATCAGCATAAAAAGGGTTTATCTTGTCTACATGGCTCCTGGTCCTGACATGCACCCAAACTTTCCTCCTGCCTCTCTATAGGTTGGGATAGCACCAGAGACCCTGCAGAGAGTGCTCTGCCAGACATTCCTGAGCTCTTAAGTAATAAGTCTTTGGATAACATTGAATATTCTTGCTTAGAAACTAACCCAGAGAATGAAATCACCACTGCATGCTACCCATTCTGAGGAAGGGCTGACATTACAGATATCCCAGCTATGAGCCAAAGTTGGCCCTACTTCTCCACTGCAGCCAGAAATGTGTGCTTAAGATGTAGATAAAAGTCAAATGGAGTCCTAAGAGGACTTCCTTATGATGTTGATAAACATAGTACTGAACCTGTATAAGGATTCTTTTGCCAGCAGCCTTAGCATGTAATGCCAAAGTTACTCAGTTTTATAGCACTTTAGTATCAAGACAACAGATGTGTGTATATGATACAAGTGTGGCTGATGCTGTCAGGTGTCTAGATGTGTGATTACAATTCAGCTCCACAAGCTCCTGTCAGAAGTAACAATTCACTTGCTCTTCCATTTGCCATTCAGTATTTGTTTCAGAAAATTAGGGAACCTGTCCTCTTTTCAAAGAAAACATTGGAAATTGCTCACTGCGATCTTGAGGGCTCTGCCCGTCTTCTCAGACTTCCTTATGGATTCAGGATTTATGAGAACATTAGGGAGCACCAAACCCTGCTCATCTGTCAGAAGCAAGCAGTGTTCTCTTGTATTTACTGTTTATAACATCTGCAAATTATTCTGACTTCTAGGATATCCTTTCTCTGGCATCCCTGCTATGTCTGCAGGGGTGCAGGTAATACCCCAGAGCACCTCCTTCTCACGAGTGAGCAAGACTGTGCAGTGGCTCTCCCTTACTACATGGGAGCAGCTGTGTGGGGCATGCAGAAGCTCTGGGCTGAAAGGACCTTGCATACTCCTCAGCAGCAGCTACCTCTGCTCTCTTGTCTAGAAACAAGTGTATTAGGGTGTCTTGCTGCTTTGCATGCAACAGGGACGTTTGTTTGAAAGAGCAAATGAAGTTCTGCATGTTGAGGTTTCAGAAAAGTGAGGCTTGGTACTTTGCCAAACCTGCTATGTGGTGTCAGTGACAGGGTTTCCATAAGAATGTTTTGCAAAGGCTTCATTGCCTCTCTCAGATCCTATCTTGTTCCTACAGACGGTTTTACTGGGGAGTGATTCTGCAGCCTCCTCACTGGTACATGTGATGTACATGACATAGTGGAGCAAAGCCCCCGCCACAGCACAGCTCCTTCTGCCCCTGTAGGCTCCTACACAGACATGCAGCTTCCAGTGAAGATATCATTGCCTGTTCCTAACCATGTCAAAATAGAAATGTCTGCCCCTTCCCACCATTCTGAAGGAGATAAGGGAGGTATTCTTAAAAGTAGCACTTGTTAATGGTTTTCAAGCATGTCGGTTCAATTACATGGTTTGCTCTGCGGCTTTGTTTGAGTGGACTGCTTTTTAAAAAAAAACAATTATGCCAAAACTAGAAGCAAAATATCAACCATAGAGGCAAGCTGGGTCATACCCAGTTGCACTACAAAGAACAAGAATATGTTCAGCTCTTAGATTGCAATTGTTAGCAGGCGCAAGATTCTCATCTCTGCTACCTCTATAGGCTCTTCTCTCTAGGCTGGCTTTTCTTTGATGGCTTATATTTGAAGCATCCAGTGCTTTATCTTCTAGTGTTTTCTATTGATTTTGCTCTTATTCTACTCCTTTTTTTTCTGTAGCTCTTTGCCTTCTGTTGTATCCCTTGCTGATCTGAATGAGCTTCATGGGTTACAGCATCCCTGGCCAGCAGAGCAAAGCAAGCTATTTATGTGAACTGAACATCTGTAAAAGGGAAATTCACATGCACTGAATAATCTCTCAGATGAAGCACAGTAACCCGAGATTTCACAGATATTGTGGCAGCTCATAAGCTTCAGATTCAAAGCTGGAGTTGTCCTTTCCCAGAATGTATCAGTGTTCAGATTCGGGATTATCTTTAAATCAGTTGTATAAAAATAAGCAAGCAGGAATATCAACGCCTTTGTGAGTTTAATTTTGAAGTTCTTAAATAGTAGGAATGAAAAATATAGAAGTCTGTCTCTCTGCCATCGTTGTGTTTCATTACCCTATTTTTGAATGAGAGTCTGATTTTCAGCCTAAAATATGAAATGAAGAATAGATTTGAGAATGAGATAAGGAACTCAGCCTTCTCACAAGTGTCTTTTCTGTCTACACTGCTGGTTGGCTTCCAGATACAGTTTGGCTCTACCTCACGCTTAAACGGTGGAACCTCACACAACTTTGAATCCTGGCAGTGTACATGTTCACATGTAGCCTGTCTGTCTAGATGTTTTTTATAGTTGGCAGAGTAAAATAGGCTTCTCTGGGGTGTTACTTGTCTTACTATGAGGTAGACTATCACGTGAAGTACTTTGGAGGTATGTCATACTTTGGGACACATTGCTTGCAGACAAAGTTTGACTATCCAGGCCAGATGTCACCTATACTACCGGTGTCCAGAGTTGGTTCCCTCTCTGTACATGAGAAATGGATGCTTGGGAGGAACTAGCATTGGGTATCTGTTGGTGGACTGACTTGGCTTTATCTATCTATGTGAACTTGCATGAAAGAGCACTTGGTCTCTGCTTCTTATCACAGTAATGCAGTGAGAACAAGGTTTGGCTCTGCTCAAGAGCCCCAGGGTTGATGTCTGTGCCCCAGTGGCCACTTGCATGCTAGTGAAGAGGGTGGTGGGTGCATCTAAACTGAGGACGGGGTTCTTACTTAAGCTTACCAGCAGCATAGCTGACACCAAGGCAAGGAGCAAGCTGAGTGCAACTTGCTGCAATAGGATAAACAGTGGTGAGTAAGGAAAGCCTGGGACAGCCCCTACTCATGCTGCCAGGGCTACACTCGTGGCAGTGCCTGAGCCAGCGAGACTGAAGCTTGCTGGAGCATGATGGGTGGGGGTGGCTGCATGAGCTGCCTGCTGGGAGGTGCTGCATGTATTTGTGCAGCTGTACAGCGAAGTGACCAAGCACTGCGCAAAGTAATGAGGGAGGTGGGTGGTTTCCACCCACTAAAACTTGCCACCTCTGCTGAAAATAAAGCAGAGGGACCGAGAACTGCCAGGAAATTAAGAACCTCTTCACCTCTCTCTCCAGGTCGTTACCCACAGCAAAACAAAGGCACCTACATCCCGATCCTAGTAGGTAATGTGCTGAAACCTGGTGAGTGGGGAGCCAAAATTACCCACAGAGACAACAACTCCATTCGCCTGTCCATCATGTCCTCTGCCACCTGCATCGTTGGGAAGTTTCGCTTGTATGTTGCTGTCTGGACTCCCTTTGGCATCATCCGGACACAAAGAAACTCAGCAACCGACACTTACATCCTGTTCAATCCCTGGTGCCAGCGTAAGTACCTTATCAAAGTCAAAGGTTCACTCTTTCTGCTGCCAGGCTCATGGGGTTTGGGGAGAGTGTGGTCCACTAAGGAGAGCTTAGTACCAAGGAGACTGGAGAAATGCCAGTTTGGGTCTGGAAACTATATAGTAACTCTGCCAAGAGGATTTGGTGTGGGACAGGATCTGTCAAGTTACATCACTGACCACCACATTTAGGATTGAACATCTTCAGCCAAAAGCCTGCATGAATTGAACCTGCTGTGGCATCACTGGTTGTGGTGCCTTCCTGCCACTACATGACATTTGCCCTTTTAACATCCCCTTTACTGGTGACTAATTAGCAGCAACCTTGCCCTCTGTGAAGAACAAAACGTTTGGCAAATTAGTCCTTTTTTTATTACCCAGTGGGCTGAAGAAAAATTTATATTTTTAAATCTCCCCAGACCAGACCTTAGACTGACAGGATTGTATTTTACCCAAACTCCATGTGGCTTTAAGGAGAGGGCATGGAGGACCAGAAACACTCAGCTCAGCCTTCTGACAGGCTGTAGCACTGTGTCTCAGCTTCTGACACTTGTAAGGCCCCAAGTCATACATATTACTGTATATTGAGGTCAGCAGCTAACTTTAATATTTTCCTGCCATCCTCCCTTCATCTTAAAATCTTTTACCAGAGTATTTGCATCAAATAATCCCATACCAAACAAGGGCCATCCTACCTAGTGACAAGTAAGTTTAGCATTATTAATAGAGCCCATTATTCAGCTGCACTACTGTCAGTACATTGCATGATTTGTGCTGAATTCATTACTTGCCCTTGGTCCAAGGGAATATAAGCAATGATTAGCTTATGCATTATTTAAGAACATACATGTTAATGCTGCATAAAGCAGAGTCAGTTAAGTGGGAACAGAAGGGAAGGGCAGGGCACAAGGCCCATGACACCATGAAATACTTCTGAAAGCAGTGCAGAGGTAAGTACCTTATAGCAGCATGCTAAGAGTTTGTTCTGGGAGAGGCAGGAGAGTGTGTAACAAAAAGAGAGGAAGCATTGCGAAGTTATGACTTACCGTGAGCAGACAAAACTGAAGGTTTGTGAAGGCATTGCCAGCCTCTCACAGCTCCAGCTAGGGAGGTGTAATTCTCCACCCCAGGGTAGAGCAATCCTTGGTGTTAGTTTTGGGTGTCCTAACAGCCAGTTTGTTAGCCAGCATGGTGACTCTGCAATGGCACAGCTTCTACCTGTAAAAGGATAAACCCCAAAGAAAAAAGCTTCTTAAATTGCCTCATTACTAGCATACAACAAGCTAGGGCGGCATGCAGCCTTAATGTGGAGAAAAAATGTGATGTGGGAGGCTTGGCTACCCCACTGTGGTGTGACTGGGGCTACACAGGCTGATCAGAGGCACTAGTCAGGGGGTGTGAAGGGAAAAATCAATCCCTTCTACACACCCTTTTCCCCACCAGCCCCGTGTGCTGACTAATCCACTTCAGTTCCTGGCTAGGCACTATGCTCTCCTATGCCCTCCCTCCCTCCCTCACACCAGAGCCTAATCGGGCCAAAAGTGAACAAGATTAAAACCATGGCATGAGCAACCCAGAAGGAGTAAGACATGCAGCAGTTTCCTCCACCAGCAGCAGCCATCCGTTGCCCCGACCCAGGAGAGGCAACTCGGTGTCACCCCTGGAGGACCACATTTTCATCACTTGCTTACATATTCAGGTACCTTGATGGTTCCAGGTCCTGTCCCTTGTTGACTGTTACAGATTTCATTTGCTGCATGTTTCATTTGGATTTATTCTCATTTCTTGCCCCTACTTTGACTCCTAGGTAGTTTGAGCTAATTGGCACCTGTATCTGCCTTTCCCCCTTTCCTTGTGTTAGAAAACCAGTGACTGCCTTTGCTTGCTTTATCCCCTGGCTGGAAAAGATTGTTCAGTGGAATGACAAAAGGGTATAAAAACTCAGGCAGTTAAAGCACAGAGAAAACAATAGTTTGAAAATCTCCTAGACTTGTTTGCTGGGTTAATAGCTAAGCAGAAAAGTCTGAGTGAAAAGCCCCATTAAAAAGAGAGAAGGCTGATGCCAGGAATGAATGGGGATTGGGGATTGTTACAGCAAGCAGCAGAGTATGGGCTCTGTCAGTGTCTAGCTCAGCTTTCCAACTCATCATTTTGGAGAAACATCAATGTGTCAGTATGAGCTTTTCTTTAAGACAGAGGCATTTGTGCCCTTTCTTATTGCTCCTTTTCTCACTGTAGTTCAGCGCTGACATATCTTCCCAGCCAGGGATGTGGGTTTTTCCTGCTGTTTCAGAACAAGTTTGAATACCAGTCAAGCTACAGAGTACCTCACTTCCAAAATCATCAGATGCTTTCTTATATTTTAATCCCCTTAGCTACATTTAAGGCTGATCACCAAGAATACTTTAAAGATTCAGATGCAGGGCTTGATTCTGCCAAATGACATGCACCAGCCCAAACATGTGGGAATTCAGCAAGCTAATGGATTGAGATTTCACATACTCAGGTGGAATTTGCATTGCTTAGTGAGCAAAGTAAAGCCTGTGAGGAGAAGCAGCATCCTTTCTTCAGCCAGCTGACATATTTGGGAAAATCGGGGTTGCTTTTGGGCATGTACAGCCCTCTTCAGTTCTGAAACGCGATGCAAATGGAAAGTAGTTAAGGATAACTTCCAGGAGTTTAACTTAACTCTTAGCAGTATCAGACTGCATGAAAGCAGAGAAAGGCTCCTTTGATCAGGATACTTGTAAGCTCTTTCCAAGGAGGCGCTAACTCCCAGCAACTTTCTGCCAGGGAACATTCGGTGCTTATCAGGACAAGACCTTGCGTTGACTTGTGTGGCTCTCACCCTCCCACAGGTGGAGATTCATAGTGCATCTCAGCAAGCTGCCGACTCTCAGAGATGAGGTGTGCATTTCATTCACCCAAGCTTCCTGCAAAGTGTATTTTATTTAAGCAATTGAATGTATTGCAACTTTATTGAGTCAGTTACACATTTCTTCTGCTTAAATGTTCTAATACAGTTTGAGGATTAGTAACACGCAGTTAACTTTGGACTCTTCATAAGTGTTACCAGTCATCCAAATTTGGCCCAAAAGCATTTTCTTGCATTTATAGCTAAATCCTAAATTTGATCTCTTTTATCATAGATTCTAGGTGGGCAAAATGCGCACAGAGTTTCATCCTTCTGTTGTAATAATACACGCAAGCACTAGCAGCTGCGAGGCAGCAAACTGATCTTGGTCCTGGGGGTGGAGTAGGTTTTGTAGATAACCATACTTAGCTCTTGAAGCTTTGTGCTCGCCGCAGTGCTGTCCTCTTCCAGTGAGGCCCACTCTTGCATGCCTGAATTCCCATGGGAGTGTGTTAAACGGACACAATCTTGTCACTCAGGACAAGATTGCCACCTTCACCCATCTGCGGTGCTGCTGTACTCAGTGGTCACTGTTTGCGCTACAAGATAGAATTTCCAGCTCCAGGCAGTTGCTGTAGTGGGAATGGGGTCCCCCCATAGTGGCCAGAGTCCTCTCATGCTTGTTCACGTTCCCAAATGGAAAGGGCTGTTCTGCATTCCTCATACTTGAGCCTGCATTCAGTGGGATTCCTCTCCTGCAGTACTGTCTTTGCGTGAAGTGTATTTTCACCTTATCCATCTTCAAACAGAGAGGCATAGAGGCTAATTTGCTTCTTTGTAGCATTGCTAGTGTCTTAGTAATTTCCCAGGATGAAAGAAACGAGTAAAAAAAACCCCTTAAACTGCTAGAGAAGAAGAACAAACAAACCCAGCACATTTCCATGGAATTCTTCCGTTTGTCAGATGTGAGCCTCCACTTGCACAAAATAATTAGGAGTTGTACTATGTAGAGCATGCTTAGCATCAAAGTAGCCACAGATGCCTCATATTTTGTTCTAAACAGTCTCAAGGGTAGTGAAAGCTGTCAAAAATCAAAGCAGCTGGCTTCTCTGGGAAACACAGAAGCACTTTTTACTTTATCAAAAAACACAAATATTTTAAAATAATTGACAGAGAAGTTAATCAATTTTCATCTGATCTAGCAAAGATCAGGCAGTCTCAAAATAACATAAGCATCTCAGTTGATACCAACCAGATCAATATTGATATTTTTAATCCCTGAAAGAAAACAACAGCTGTCAAGAAGGCATATGCACACACTCCACTGAATGCAGAACTGTACAGAGGAAGGTGTGAGTTCTCCTTCTTTAAATGCATTCTCTGTACCATTTGTGTGGATGTGCCTTAAGAAAATTCAAAGCCCACTGAGAGAATGCACATAATTGTTCAGTCAGCAAATCAGGCAGATCCAGCCTGATGAAATGTAGCCTAGATCATCTGTAACATCTGCAACATTTTTAGTGGGATGTTATGCAGAACTTGTTCAGAGCTGGGAGCTGGCCCTTAAAAAATACAGTTTCGTAAGTATCAGAGTCCTTGCTGGCATAAATGACTGCAGCTTTTTGATTCACTGTCAAGTTTTAATGCTTTCTTTCACCTAATACCCTTTAAATACAATAAACCCATGACCTTCCACTTTGTCCTTGGGTAAAGGTTCACTAGGTCAGGGGTAATGACAAGCCTACATGGAAACTTCTTGATGCCCCAGCCCTTAGAAGCCTGGTGAGTACCAACACTCCACCAAATGCAAAAGTGGGTCTCAAACATTTCCACCTTAGGAAAAACCCAACAAAACCTGCTGCTTCTCTGTTTGCTTGGATTTGGAAGGGGTTGGCAGAAGCTGTACAACAGCCCTGTCAAAAGCATAATAGGAAGTGCTGATCTCCTCAAATGCAATAAAGGTGTCTTGTATCTAGCACCTGTTTCTGTATCATTCATTGCAGACTGATGTGGAGGCCATTATGTTACATATCTATTCATAATCCCTCCTGTATATATATCTTCAGAGAAAACAAAACTCCCAGCAGGATTAGGTATGAAGACTGGCAAAACCGTTCATGTAGCCAAAGCCAGTGTAAATTCTGCCATTGATTTTTTCAAAAGGCTCGGAGTTTAGCTTTCTTTTTCAGCCAAATTGCAGTTTTGTGGGCAAATGAAGAAGCTTGTGAGGATGCGGTTCAAAAGGAAGTACAAATCTGATTCACATTTCAACAAAATACAAAAAATCAATACGCTTTTAAAAGTTAAATGATCCTCTAGTAATTTGTAGTGGGATGCTGAAGAAATCTACAGTAGTCAGTGGTAGTTTGCCCATATCAAACTACCAGAAGTTATTGCTTCCCTTTTATTTCCTACCTGATACCACATTACTGATTTCCTCAAATTAATTAATTCCCATACTATTAATTGTTAAGCTGTACCTCTTAGTCTCAAAATACATTTGGTAGAGTAACGAAATCCTCAACTATTCTAGCATCACAGAATCACAACCTGCTTCATACCTGTGAATGTCTGAACGTTTCATGTCATTTGGGGTTATTTATGAGCGCTAATAGTAGGTTATTTACTTCTGCAAATCATGTTTGCAGGATGAGGGCCCATGCATATGTTCTTGACTCCTGATATGAGACCAATCTAGGATATACCCTTTGTATGTTTTGATAAAGATCTCTTCCAAGTACTTGCAGTTTTCACGTAGACACTTGAATTTCTCCCCATATTAGCTGGTCAGTAGAGCTACATGGGGGAGGGATACTCCAGTCAATAACTTACGTACAGAAAAAGTAATCAAGCCCTTCTGTTAATACATTATAAAAACTGTATTCCATTTTCTTAGTGCACTACAGATTTTTCTTTAGATCTCTTGACTTGAGCTGTTTTTCATTAACATTAATAGGTTTGAAATTGTTCTTTGATCTGTTTGTGTGGATGCAGAATTGCGTCATGGGGCTCCAACTTTTAAATTAGTGGTACACAATAATCATAAAATTCCTGATAAGATGTGACATTTTAATCATACTTTACAGACCCTGAGAAAGCAGGCAGGAGTTGTCAGCATTTTTGCATTTTACGTGCTTTTAAGTTGCCTATCATATTCCTGACTGGGTCACTACCTCCTTATTCTTGTACTCTGTTGAAGCAAGTAATGCTTTGTTTGATGGAAGAGGGGTGCTTTTTATCAAAGATGACTGTATTATATGCTGTTTTATTTGTCCTATATGAAAACTAAGCAACTGTGTTAACATTTCTTTTCGATGAACTCATGCAGAGGATGCCGTGTATCTGGATGATGAGAAGGAAAGAGAAGAATATGTCCTGAATGATGTTGGTATTGTTTTCCATGGAAACATCAACGACATAAAATTAAGAAGCTGGAGTTACGGTCAGGTGAGCTATTTAGACCTTCCCTGGCTGCTCCCAGTAGGACAGCAAGTGAGTTTAATTGTCTTCAGACTGTGGTCGCGAGTGTGGGCTCTGGAATGCATTATTGGTCACTGCTTCAGAAAGGCAAGGGGCATAATTTTAAAATTGTATGAAGTGGGTATATGCCTAATCCAGAAAAACAGTGTTATAAGAGCTAATATTTAAAGATCTTGGTTTAGGAGCATATTTCAGATACTAAGAGAGTGCTTGTTCAAAGTTATAACCATTAGCTGAGATTTCCAGAATGCAGGAATATTTCTGCTGCTAAGTTGTTCCTGCTGCAGGATCAAAATGATTTGGTGAAAGAGCAGAAAGATTGATTGATTGATTGATTGATTGATTGATTTATTGATTGATTGATTTTTAGCAATAGGTTGTACTGCTTTTTGACTCTTCCTTAGCAGTTTGGCAGAAATAATTCTGGTCTTCTTGGCGGTCAGTTTGTTCATATGACAAACTGTGATTTAATCCCAGAGTTTTAAATTTCCTCACTACAATAACCAAGCAGGAAAACCTCTTCCTTTGCTGCCTGGACTTGACAACATCAGTCTTCAGTGACCTCTTACAGCCTAGGGAAACACTCCTTATCAGGCTGCTGTGCAGTATTGGTGTGCCTTCAATAACATCAGACTTACTGCTTCACTATTTTACCTCAATCTGTTTGAAAGCACTAACCAGCCTGAAAATCCCTATGGGATGAAAGAGTTAAGTTGTTGTGTGAGAATGGCAAAAGGCATTAATGTGCAGAATCAAAACAAGCAAAACTCACTCTAGCTCTCACCTGTATATGGTAAACTCTGCTCATCTCACCTCCTGGATTTTCACAACAGCACGATGAAGAAAGTATTGAAGTATTTCCTTAATGCTTTGGTGACAGATCCATTCAGTTTTCATGGCACCTCCCTGGCACAGCCTTGCAGAAGGGTCCTTCTTGCTTTGCTTTCTTTCCGTCAGCTAAAGACAATCTCAGAGCTCGAACTAAATGGATTGCCAGTGTGCTTGCCCTGGAGAGCTCTTTGAACTCACATCTCTCTTGTTTCCTTATTTAAGGGCACAATTTCATCTTTTTTTTTTCCTGCAGCAGCACTGCCTTAGGGAGTTCCTGCCTTTGAGCCATTTCCTTGGTTGTGTCAGTGCTGTTGTTTGTGGGGTCTGACTGTTATCCGGACTGAGATAAAAATAACCCTTAAATTAGGTGTTGATGTGGAGGAATTCCATAAGCTGATGGTGCCTCTGATATAAGAGATGGGAAGCCAGATCCTGAGGCCAAAGCTGGTGTGCATTTAAGTTGACCAAAAATGCCCCCTCCTGGCCCTTCCTTCCCCCTGCAAGTGCTTGAGCAGCCATGGCATGAAATCAGACTGGAGATCTGATCTAGCTGAATAAGCATCTTCTGGATTTCTGTTTTGGGGTTTTTGTTTTGGTTTGGGTTTTTTGTTGCTGTGTTGTTTGGTTTTACTTTCTTTTCCCTGGGTTATTTTTCGGGCTTGCTCTGTTCCTGGATTTGGGATCCATTCTGTGACAGATGTAAGGGGAAAGGAGGGGAATGAGTGTCTGCAGGTGGAAAGTGCTGCTTAAACCAGCTGCTGGGTTTATGTCCTGAGATGCTAAATTAACGGCCTATACTGGCTTGGCCTGAAGTGCTTATATTCTGAAAATCTGGCAGCTTCCTGACATAAACACCAGCCTCCCTTGAGAAATTGCATTATTTATTTGTTTTTGCTAGGAGGTAGTTCTGTCTGTGAGGTTAGGGCTGTCCCATAGCCCTCTGCCATGTACTTTCATTCCTATGTTGTCTGAAGTTGGAGGACCTGATTTCCACACTGTGCCGTGGTGCACTCTTAGCTGTCACTTGCCCATGTGAAAACTGTGGCAGATGCATCTAAGAGGGCCAAGCAAAGAGCTTTAATGGAATCAGTCATTTTGTATGGGTGTAACAGACATCTCAAACTGCACAGCCATGCAGAAGTATGGTTCCCTCACTCTCAGTGAGATGGATGATGTGATATTCCTGATCTTACCCTGAAAATTTCCAAGCATTAAAACCAGGCATCTCCCTCATTTTCAGCAATCCTGGATGTTAAGAATAAGAGCATTACTGTGAGCAAGTAAAAATACTAGCAGCATGGCCTATATTATGGATATAGCACACAAGTATGCACTTTATGATATATAGCCCTTTATGACAGTGTAGGTAAAAGCGTAAGGCCACATACAGTCATGGAGAGCAAAAGTACTGGGTCATATACAAAATACAGATAGACTCGGGCATGGTAATATTCTCAGGCTAAAAAATTGCTTTGACCAATGACAACTGGAAGCTTTAACTCAGGTTGTAAATTAAAAAAGAACATACAGTTCAAAACTGGGTTACTAGTGGGAGATTATTCTCACAGCTGCTGTATTTAATGAGCAGCATCAACATGAGAGGAGGAAAGGCAAGAAATATGGACCAAGGAATAAAAACAACAGAGCAATTGAAACAAGGCTCTAATGAATGAGGATGGAGGTGTTCCTTGTAACATGATTGTGATTCCTTTCTTCTAAGAAAGCATAGTCAGTCACTCAGAAAAGCCCACAGGGAATTCAGGGGAAATTTTGCTTTGGAAGAAATCTAGGCACATAGGAGTTCTCTAGCTGTGAAATCTCAGAAGCTGGGTGCTGTATTGTTCATCTAATGTTGGGTTTTTTTGGTGAGAAAAATAAAATTAGGCAGGTGGTCACAGAATTCTTGTTGCCATCATGAGTTGTCTCATGTCCACATGTTGAGCTGCGTTAGCTTTGTGGCCCACTGCGCAAATGTAATTCCATGACATGTGCATTTGGTCAGATCAGACCATAATCAGTAGGAGATTGCATATGCCTGCAACTGACTGTGAGAAATACAGCCCTAACTCAACTAGTGCAAACAG
The DNA here is from genome assembly GCF_028554395.1 of Pezoporus wallicus. Classification (NCBI taxonomy): domain Eukaryota; kingdom Metazoa; phylum Chordata; class Aves; order Psittaciformes; family Psittacidae; genus Pezoporus; species Pezoporus wallicus. The sequence goes on from NW_026636248.1 coordinate 2,318,700, forward strand.
CCCTTTTGACTTTGATTTCAATGGAATGTCATCTGTTAGAAACAGTTGAGCATGAAAGAGGATGCCCACTGAAGGCCAGCCCAACTAAGCACATTGCTCTGTAACACAAGGCATGTCCGTGTGTAAACAGAACCCTTTTGCCTATGTGCTTTCTCATGCCTTGTTTTTCATCTGCAGTCTCTCCCAGGTGGATTTGACAAAGTTCCTTGGTCGTGAATTTGGTTTATTTCTGCTTCAACTTGTGTTGAGCAGACAGTGCCTGCACCTGGCCCAAGTTCACTCACTTGTCCTGGCTACCTACTGCTGCTCTAGTTCCTCTGACATTTCAGAAGTGTTCAGCCTCACAAGTGCTGTGTTCCCATTCCACTTGTCTCTATACAGCATTTTCAAACCAAGAATGAGAGCAGGATTTAGTTTGATTTAATATTTTCAAATCCCTGGATAGTGAAGAAGAGCAAAACTGGATTTAGAGTTAAGGCTACTCTGCATCCTACTGCAACAGTGTAAGGCAGCTAGACTTTACAGCTGTTCCTATCTCTTCTGCTGTTAATCCAGTTATTTCACAAGCATTCATGTCATTTTATAAATGCTAAGGTGGAAGGCAACAACCCTGATAGCAATTTCTTTTCTCTTTATTCTTTCTGTAAATGCTGACAAGATTGACAGTGTCTCATAAACTGTAGATGAGAAAGATTTAATTTGCAGGGTAAACTTCTTATTAATTTAACTGAGGTCTTAGGCACTGCTGATGACTTGAAGTGCAGAAAGCAGATTTTGATCCTAATGAAAGTGATAAATCATTGGGCCAGACCAGAAGAGAAGTGAACTTGAAGCAAGAAGGATTGCTATGAGGGTTCAGAGTTTACATTATCTGCTATGAGGGTAATGGCAAGGAGCATCTGCACATCATCTCTCTACCTGAGATATTTACATCACGTACTAGTGGAGAAGACTGGAGAGTCTACTGTGCGATTATACAGCTTCTCAGGGATGATACAATATTAGGAGTAGGTCCTTGGGAAACACTGATCTCTCTTTCCCTATTTGCCCAAACACCATTAGTACAGTTTTGCTCAGACTATAAGGTGTTACTCACTAGTGAACATCCACTCCAGAGAAAGTAATTCAGTGCAAGTGTGGGTGATGATGAGAGAGGTGCGTTGCCTTGTTTGCTGAGAAGGATCCATATGGAGGTGGTAACCTGAGCAATGAAAGCCAGGCAAGCGTGAGACAGAGGCAGAAAAAGGGACTTTCCTTGTCCAGGAAATACCTGAGAGTGGTAAAACATTGTGGTGCCTCTGTTTTCTTGGTTTATGCCAGAGCTTTGCTGCTGCCTGTGATGTCACCGCCATCCCACACATCTTCCGTGCAGCATCAGCAGCAGTCTCAACTCTTTTGGGCTTCCTTTCCAGCACCTCAGGTATCCTCTCCTTTGCCTTTCCCAAGGCAGCCAAAGCAGCAGCTTGGTCTGGGCTTTTGCTCACTTTCTTCAGGAGGCAAAACTTAAGATATCCCTTATCTGCCAAGGAGCCCTAAGCCCATCTGGAGACAGCTGCAAAATCAATGCAGCTCTAGTAGTAACACGAGAGCAAAAATCCTGTTAGATGGAATCATATCTTTAAGGATGAAAGCATAGAACATAAAACCTAACACAGCAAGGGGACGAACTCTGTGGAGTTTCTGTCACTGTATTGAATGCTAATATAAGGTTGTGTATCTAGAAGATACTTGTTTCATTAATGTGCATTTCCCTGTCTCCTACCATTTTCTAGGGGAGAGGTATTTTCCTTTGCTATGCAGTTTCCCCTCAGGAAAATGAAATACACTGCAGGTCAAGTTCTGGACAAATGGTTTCTGGTCTATTTAGGCACCTCTGCCCTCAATTCATTCTTGTGCTTTTTCATGCTGGATCAAAGAAAATGTACCTTTTCATTCTATTTTTGAAGAAGACTACTTTAGGTTACTTGTTTTGTTTGATGTCCACATTTCGTAGTCCAGGATTAATCTATATAATCAGTGTTTGGTTGTTAATTTTAAAGAGATTTAAAAACTAATTTAAAAATATGTCTTCGAATTATCTTTGGCAAGCTAGTTATTGTTCAGCTTCCCAGCATTACATTGCTTATGTCTGAGAAGTCCTGAAATGAACAGGTCTAGAATCTGTGAAGGACATGAAGTCCTTCATGAGCCGACCAGCTTCTTGTAGTTATTATTATAATATCTTCCTATTATATACTTGTTAGCACTTAAAATTTTATGTTCTGTCAGAAAGGCTGTGTTGTCATTTCAACCTTCTGGAAACTGTACTGAGATTGAATTGAAAATTACACTCTCTTTTCCCTCACAGCCTCTCACCTTTTTTCCTGCCATACATGGGAGATTATTCTAGAAGAAAGCTTGTATTTTTAACCACAGAACTTTGACTTGACTAAGCTGATGAGCTAGTATAACAACAGTAAAATATAACTTTGTCTTCGCTTTCCAGAATAAAAAGTGATTCAATTTTCCCAGATTTTTCCCTTTTTATTTTCTTTTCTCTAGTTTGAAGAGAACATTCTGGATGCTTGCCTGTTCCTGATGGACAAGGCAGAACTGGAGCTCTCTGGGCGTGGAAACCCAATCAAAATCTGCCGTGTTGCTTCAGCAGTGGTATGTAATGGATGCCTAATACGTGTCGGAAATTACTTGTAAATCATAGAATCATAGAATAGTTATGGTTGGAAAAGACCTTAAGATTATTTAGTTCCAACCCCCTTGCCACAGGTCGGGATGTTTCATACTAGAAATCAAAGCCAGGCTGATTGAACTGGCTGGCCCTCATGCCCCGATGTGCTTACTCCAGCAGGTGTCAGATCAATTGTCCATTCTGACCTCTAGGGCCTGGCTTTCTATTTTACTCTACTAAAGGTGAAATACGTATGTTGGTTCATCTCATTTTCCTAATAATTGTACCTCACTGGCAAGAAAGCTACTTCTAGACATTGCATTCCAGGCATGATAGTATTTCTTGTGACAACATGCTCATTTTCCATTAGCTGAGATAATTGAGAAAACTCTGCCATGGACAGCAAGGAGGCATGGGCGGAATTTGGGATGGGGAGCTGAGATACTTTATGTGGACTCTATCAGTAACCTCCATGTGGTCTTAAGACACTGCAACCATTACTGTGTCTGATTTTTGATCCCTAAATGGCCTAGTTAAGCTAAGAACATTTATGTGTGCTACCTTGACCCCAGATTAAAACACTGTGAGAGTTGTCCTCTTAAACATGAGGTACACAAAACTTACAACACTTGGAATGGAAGTACCTAAAATAACCAGAAGCAAAGAGTAAGGAGAAGACTTTCCATATCTCCACTTTTTCCAGCTACTAGGCACCAGGAGTCATGTGGCTGCAAGAGCAGCCCCATCCCTTATGTTCAAGATGGAAGACTCATCCAGCATGTGGAAGGAAGAGGACGAGTCCTTGACTCTGGCTTCTAGAGGTCTAAACTGAGGACTTCCTCTGCCCAGAATAATACTCTAATTATCAAGCTAGTGTCGTTAGGTGTTCTCCCAAGGCAGCCACTAAACACCCACAGCTGCACATGTGTCCACAAAACATGGCTGCCATCCTGTCTGAGATAATGCTTTAACCCACTTGTTACAGCATTTGCCCAGGCTTTAAGAGAATGAGCTCTTTGTCTTAGATGACATTGAAATGGGATCTCCAGCCTCTCAGTGCCACATGCTGAATCTTGCATAGCAACATGTGAAACAGAATAGCTTCAGCAAGAAGTATTGTGAACATCCCCACTTCTCTTTCTCTTTTAACCTTTTGGTTAGCTCTTTCACCTCAGACATTAGAAATATGGCTTCAGACCTTCAGATAGATGTAAGAATTCAGTGTGGTTCCCTCATTCCTGGGATAGTAAAGAATCCCTTGTACAGGGACTGTGGAATCCCTAAGGGCAGAATAGCACAGAATTTATGAAGCCAAAGAAGGCTTGAATATTGCTTAGGTTTTGAGCCACTCAAATATTTTAGTGAGGCAGAGTGTTCACCATTGGAAATACAGGATTCAATGGATCAAATCTGCAGGATTAGGCCATAGCTGGGTGGGAGTTTTGGCCACCTGAAATCTGGACCTCGGTAGGAAGTGGTCAAGAGGTGTTGAAGTCCCACCTGTTGTCCTTGCCCTCACTCTTGCTCAAGTTGAAATGTGCTGGCGCTGAGCTTGTCTGAGGAGGTGCCCCCACACTGGAATCCTTCTGAGGCATTTTGACACTACAGAGTGGGTAGAGTCACCCCCTTCTTCCTCTCTTTACAGGCAGAGGAGAGCTGAAGATCAGGGCGCTGCCCTGCCCTTGAAGTGTCTCTTTTCTTGGCATGTTTCCCACAACAGTGAGATGGGCACAATCCCTTAACCCTTGGGTTATGACTCTGAATACTTATCTTTACTCGGTCCTACGGTTCACAGGAAGTCGATTTTCTAATTATAAAACAGTAGTTAATCCAGCCAAAAGCTTTTAAATGAGAATTGTGATTTATTTGGCTGGTGTTTAGCTGTTCCACATTAGCATAATTAAAAGGTACAGAGCGAATGAGATTTTTGCACAGCCTCAACTGGTTTAGTTCAAATTGCAGCTAGGAGATATATTGCTCGTTAATGCCTATCAGTATAGCCATTAGTCAGCAAAACTCTTTGCTCTGTATAATCTTACCAGGGGGAAACTTACACAGCAAATTCCTTCTTGTTTTCATGTGCTAGACCAAAGAAATTAGTTTCTGCTCTAAAAATAACAGTGGTCTGATTCTCCTCTTGATCTGCTGTAAATCAGGAGTGATTTTATTAAAATCTCTGGGCTTATGTGGACAGAAAACCATACAATGTTAGGAAAGCTTCCAGCTTAATATTTCTGAGGCTTGCTTATCCGTGTATAACTGATCATGTTTATTAAAAATGCATAGCTGTAAGCATGTTTAATGTTAATAAAACTTACTAAACTGGCAACACGAATACTCAGTGTGGTTGTTTAATTTCACCATTTTTTTTAAGTCTCTGACCTTCTTTCAAAATTGTTCAGTGATGGAGAATCCATGGCCCTTAGCAAGATTGCTTTATTCATCTCATACCTTCATAATTAAACATTTCTACCTTACTTTGAGCCTAAAATTGGCTATATTCAATCTCTCCCATTCTATCTTTGTCTGTTGGGTTAAAGAGCTCTTTTATATTCAGCCTCTGACATCCCTAATGGTTGTTTCTTTGTCCTTAGATCAACTCCAGGGATGATAATGGTGTGATTGCTGGATCCTGGGACAATACATACACTTACGGTGTCGCACCTTCAGCCTGGACAGGAAGTGTGGATATTCTCTTGGAGTACTACAGTTCTAAGCAGCCTGTGCGGTACGGCCAGTGCTGGGTCTTTGCTGGTGTCTTCAATACATGTAGGTATCAGTGAGAAAAACTCCACACTGTTATGTGATTCTTGCATAACTGAGAGGGCTTTTTGGTTAAACTAACTAAAATACTTCCTGGCTCTGTGATGTTCAGGAGTCAATAGCAGAGATACTTGAAAAATATATGGCTAAAATAGATGGTTTTAAATAAACCTTTGGCATCTCCTTCAGTTTGGCTGCTCTTCCACACAAATCTGTTAACTATTGGTTCTGTAAAATGTGTTCAGTGACTCACAAGGGTAAGTTTGGGAGAGAGAAAGTTAGTTAGGAAATTTGAGATGAACAGGGGGCTATTTATCTAGATCTGCAACATGAAAATATTACCCAATAAGGGATATAGTGTTTATGCTTCAAAATGGCCAAACGTCACCTACTGATGATGGTTCCCAGAAAAACTGACATGCAGTGTAACAGCACCTCTCTACTGGCCACTGTTAACTTTTCCTATGGAGTTTGTGAGCCAGAACAATATGGAAAATGTTGGCCTGGTTTATGAATTGTCTAGCCCTACAAGATCAAGTCTAACCACACTTGCTCAAACTAGAGTTCCAATGTTGCAGCAAACGGGGTGTTGCAGGTTGTAATACCCAGTAGGGAAAGCAGTGTTGGATTGGTCCCATTTTTTACTGTCTAGCACTTTCTAACAGCATCATCTACTAATACACTTGAACACACTGCAAGCATATTAGCAGTCAAGAAAAACTCTGAGAGTGTAAAAAATGTGTTATACAGATAATAGGAACCAGACTTTGAAAGCAGTGCTTATGTCAAGTGCCAGTGTAGATCCAGTCAAGCAGTTCCTATGCTTACAGTGCTGGCCCACAGCTGAACAGATATTTAAAGTGTCTTTCTTATGCCCAGCTGATCTTCCTTATAAGCACCATCAACATATGCATTTAAGTATCAACCTGGGAGGGACCAGATCAGCTTAGGACCAAGGGAATACAAGGTGGGTTTCTGCAGACTTGGAGCCTACTTTACATCAAGTACTTTCCAGACACAGCTGAAGGTCTAAGAATTAGTCCTTATATTTAAGCTGTGAAAAGGAAATTACAGAAAAACTCTCTGTGAACCCTTTCCCCTTTTCATCTGCCTCAATACTGTCACATATTGCTGTCTCAAGGAATGGCATTATACTGCTCTTTATATTATACTTCTGTGACGGATATTCATCACTCATCTTCTGCAGCAAACATGGAAATAGAATAATTAATGACAAGTTATAAGACTGGTTCTTCACCGTCAGGCAACCCTGGACATCTCTGGATTTTCACTTTATTTTTGGTTGTTCTGTACATGTGTATTTCATTTTGTATATAATTTTCCTACAGTCTGGATAATTGAATTTCATAGCTCATTTTGGTTACCTGAGGTAGTGCAAGAGCTACTCAAAACAGCAAGGACTTCAGAAACAAAGCTGTCTTCTGTCCACCTAGCCTTCTGCTAGCACATGCTTCTCACAGCTGCTGTAGGGGATGTAGTTTCAGGTTTCTGTGCTTCTCATAGAGTCATAGAATGGTTTGGGCAGGAAGGGGCCTTAAATATCGTCTAGTTCCAACTCCCCTGCCATGGGCAGGGACATCTGCCACTAAATCAGGTTGCTCAAATCCCCATCCAACCTGACCTTGAGCACTGCCAGGGATGGGGCAATCACAGCTTCTCTGGGCAACCTGTGCCAGTGCCTCACCACCCTCATAGTGAAAAACTTCTTCCTTATATATAATCTAAACCTACCCTCTTTCAGTTTAAAGCCAATCCCCCTTGTCCTATCCCTACATGTGTTGCAAAAAGTCCCTCTCTAGCTTTCTTATAGGCCCCCTTTTGGTACTGGAAGTCTGCTTTAAGGTCTCTGCAGAGCCTCCTTTTCTCCAGGCTGAACAACCCCAACTCTCTCTGTCTGTCTTCATAGGAAAGGTTGAGTTTCTCATCAACCAGTACCTCCAAGTCTTTCTCCTCAGGATGGCTCTCAATCCATTCTCCATGCATCCTGTATTTGTGCTTGGGATTGTCTCAACTCAGGTGCAGGAACTTGCAATTGGCCTTATTGAACTTCATGTAACTGGCAGTGGACCACCTCTCCAGTCTGCCAAGGTCCCTCTGGTTAGCATCCCTTCCCCATAGTGAGTTGGCCTGCCCACAAAGCTTGGTGTCATTAGCAAACTTGCTGAGGGCACACTCAATCCCACTGTCCATGCCACTGACAAAGATGTTAAACAGTGCCAGTTCCAGTACTGACCCCTGAGGAACACCCTTTGTCACCGGTCTCCACTTGGACACCAAGCTGTTGCTGTTGACTACAACTCATTGTGACTATCCAGCCAATTTCACTAAGTGCTCCATCTGTCAGTCCACATCTCTTCAGTTGAGAGACAAGGATGTCATGTGGGACAGTGTCAAATGCTTTGCATATATCTGGAGAGGCTTCTGTTGATCTGGGGAGGTGCTGGCAGGTGATCTGTCCTTTGACACATGAAATGGTTCGTTTTATTCCAGATGCAGTGGGATAATGAGCAATCATCATCCAAAGAATCTGAGAGTTGTCTATTTCCTTCACTACCTGAGTTTGCACAGTCTGTACATGATGCTTCTGAGCCTCTGCACAATACAATGGGTTTGTGGCTCTTGCAAACATTTCCTATGGATACAGTTCCTTGCAGTGGCTTTCACAGGCCTTTTTTGCTCTCTGCCCATTGCCTCATCAGGATTTTTCTAGATCACAGACAGACACATACACCAGTTCTCCTTCCTTCTGCACTGGCCCTGAATCACCACTACAAAGTATTTTGCCTGCAGGCCACTGTGAAACTGGAGCAATGCAGCAGAAACCTGGAGCCTACTGTGTTAAATGGAGGGACATATTTATTTGGGGAAAAACTAGATTCAGTTTGCTGACTAAGTTGGTCAAGTCAGAGACATAGCACTTTGGACTGCTGCAAAGATTGCTGAAATATAAAGTCTGTTTAGCATTATAAAATGAAAATGTTGTCCAGTGGTTGATCTGATAGCTAGCCATCGACATGTCCAGCTGCTGACCACTGCATAGAGAGGACAGTAAAGGTCCAAACAGCCATGTGCAACTCGCAGGGCTGATTTGAGCTGATTTTGAGTCTTCCCTAGCTGCCAACGTTTTATCATTGTGACCAGTCCAGCTTTCCAAGGTTACAATATTGTACACTCTGGATAGTCATCCATTAAAAATGCTAAAACATTCTGAAAAATGGTCATTAATCTTGAAATTGTCAGACAAATTATTTTCAATGAGCCCTGATGGCTTGTGTGCTGCAAGTCTGGGAGGGCACTTGAATTAAGTTTAATCAATAGGTACATATGGTATTGGATGCACCTAGGTAATTTGTCACCCAGGAACTTGAAATGAATGTGTAACGTTACACTTTATTGGGAGTCACAGTAGTGACACTAATGAATATACAAAACCCAGCAGTAGGAGCAAGGGCTGTTCAACATTGCATTTATCAGAACTATTTTTAAATAGGGTTTTCAGTAAAAACATTCTCCTGTTCAAAAAAAAACCCAAAACCCTCCTCTCTGTTTTCTGCAGAACCATGTTGGCTCCTAAATTGGAAAATAAGAGCATTTTTTGGCAGAGAGACAAAATATTTCATCTGGAGAAGCTGAGATGTTGTGTCATCCTGCAGCCTCAGTCCCCCGTGGGGCCATGCTCCATGCCTGTTTATCAGCCAGGGTGCACCACAAACACAGATGCCTAATGATGCAGTACTGCACTTCAGACATAGCCATAGCATTTCCATGTTTCCCAAATTTACCAATTGTCAAATGGGTGGAAGTGTCACCAGTACTGCGTTGTGATGTTCTGAGATTTAGGAGGGGGGTTCTTTTTTGATCCTCCTTTTAAGATCATTTATGAGAAGAGACTATTGACCCCAAAATACTGTTACTTAGCAATCAATAGAATCTATTTTGTTCAAACTATGTCTGACATTTCATTTGCAAATATTGCATCTTTGTCCCTTATTAGAAATAATTTTCTGCTTTCTTCTTTGTGTTTTCCAGACCCCTTCTGACAGCAGAAGTGAAACTGGAAAACTCTAAATTAACCAAAATGATATGCTTTTTATTAGCTTTCTCTTTAGTGCAGTTTAATGATTCTTCTGGGTTACTGTTACTAGGAGACATAATATGTTTTCCATTTCTTGAAAGCTCAAAATTATTTTTCTTTGTATCACATTTGGTCACACAGTTGATCCATTGCACCCAGGTCTGCCCTGGAAAGCTAAAGTGTAGTCACTATGCAAGACTGTTCTAAAACTACTGATAATCAGCTGCTTAGGTTATAACCGTTGCACCATTGCGTATCTCGAATGTTCATAATTTTGGGACCAAATAAAATTTTTAACATATTCTATATGAAGACAGATAGCAAGAAATATTTGGGTTGATTTCATAAAGTTTTCCCATTTTATTCTTGTTATTAATAGTTTCTCTCCTCTCATCCTGTCATCCATGAGCACAATCTTCATATTGTCCTTCTCATCACACTTCTCTCATTGCCACAGTTCTAAGGTGCCTGGGGATACCTGCAAGACTCATTACCAACTATAGTTCTGCCCATGATAACAATGCCAATTTACAGTTGGACTTCTTTCTGGATGAAGAAGGGAAACTGGACACCAAACTGACAAAAGACTCTGTCTGGTGAGTTCTCCTGACAAATGCCTTCAATGTGTCAACTGTATAAGCTGTAAAAATCATGACAGCAATGCCTGTGGTCGGTTTATTTCTCCGTGCATTAAATAGCATAGCTCGCTTCTGTAAAACAGAATGAAGGGATTGTGAGTAGACTAATACGAAGTGCTTGTCATGTAAAGAGATGAGCCCTAGGGGATCCCACTACTAATGTTACCATACAGTGCACTTTTAAACACACAGAAGAGCTGGAATGGGTTTGTGCTCCTTAGGGCCAGGCCATTTCTAAAAATTGAAAGGAGTAGGATGGACGCTTCCATGGGTCTGGAGCCAGGCTTGTAGTGATATCACAGTTATCTATGGAAAAATGCCCTTCTAGTTCTACTTCTGCCCAGCTCCTGTATTTGTAGACTAGTTTTACACAGCGTACATGCAGTCGCTCCTGCAGATAGGTACTTCCCAAAATAAATACAGTTCAGCTGAAAAAAAAACAAGCCAAGGTATCATACAAGTTACTGAAATGCCACTACCAGATTTATAAAAAGAAAAATCTCTAGGGACAATAAATGGAGTCTATGTAATTTTTTTTGGAGAAGACAGTCCTCTAACTTGCTCCTCAAATTCTTACTGTCTTCTGTCTGACAGGAGAAGTGTAGCATATATTGATTATATGCTCTGCTCCGTAGAAATTATGTGTGGGCTATTGGGCCTCAACTCTCTCCTCCTCAGAGTGCAGCAGTGAATGTGACCTCTATATTTGTCGTAGTCAGTGTTCATATACCTGATTTGTGTCAATGATGTCTTCAACTTATCAGCATAACTACTCATCAGCATGTTTCATTAATAACTTAATATCTGGAAGTCTTTAGATTAAAATTGTAACCCATTCTGTGGTGGTGAAAATGTCTCAACCTGATGCTGTAACCTCTTTTATGTGGTTTCCATAATCCATTATCAAGAGGGACTCTAAGGAAAACGGTTAGGTTCATTCACATCTGAAGCTCATATCCCAGCATCACAGAATATTTGAGACTGGAAGGTATCCCTGGAAGTCATGTTACCCCCCTGCTCAAAGCCATGTCAGCTAAAGCTGGTTGCTCAGAGCTGTGTCCAGCTGGGTTTTGAATATCTCAAAGGATGGACACTCCACAGGTTTTCTGGGAAACTTGTGTTGGTGCTCAACCATTCTCACAGTAAAAAAGTGTTTCCTGATGTTCAAACAGAATTTTCTGTTTCAGTTTGTGCCCATTGCTTATTGTCCTGTCACTGGGTGTCGCTGAAAAGAGCCTGGCTCTGTCTTCTCCCCTCCCTAACTTCCTAACCAAGCATTTAAACACATGGATAAAATCCTGTTCAGCCTTCCCATCTGCAGGCTGAACAGTCCCAGCTTTCTTAGCCTCTCCTTGTGGACAGTCTCTGGTGTATCATCTACTCCTCCCAGTTTTCTATGCAGCAAACTTGTTAAGGGTGTAGTAAGTCTCACATCCAGGTCATTAATAGAGAAGTTAAACAGCATTAGACCCAGCATCGACTCCTGAGATACACAACTAGTGACTAGGTTCCAGCTAAGTTAACACCACTGACCACAACCCTCTGATCCCAGCAGTTCAGCCAGTTTTCAATATGCCTTACTATTCACTTAGCTAGTCTATAATTCGATGGCTTGTCTATGAGGACATTGTGGGAGATGGTGCTGAAGCCAAAAGAGAAACCAACCCCCATGCCTTGCCTCCCCTTGTCCTCTCAGTCATTCATTTCATCAAGAAAGGCTATCAGGCTGATCAGGCACAGCTGGTCCCTTGTAAATTCATGCTGACTACTGCCAATCACCTTGCCCTTAATATGTTTGGAAATGTTTCACAGAGGAAATTGCTCTATAACCTTCCCAGGGATCAAGGTGAGGCTACTAAGTCTGTATTTTCCTGGACACTCCTTCTTCTCTTTCTTGAAGAAAGGAGTGATATTTGCTTTCTTCCAGTCCCCAGGAAACTCCCCCAGTCACCATGACCTTTCATAGATAGATATGAGCAGTCTTACAATGGCATTGGCCAGCTCCCTCAGCACTTTTGGGACTATCTAATTGGACCTCTGTGCGTCCGGTTTGCTTAAATAGTCTCGAATTTGTTCCTCTGCTTCAGGTGTTAATTTTTCATTACTCCAAACTTCCACGCTGGTCTCAGGGGCTGTTCCTGAGGGTAAATCCTAGCAGTAAAAACCAAGGCAAAGAAGACACTGAATACTTTGGCCTTTTCTTAGTCTCTTGTCACCAGGTCCCCTGCCCCATTCAGCAGCGGATCCACATTTTCCATAGTCTTCCTTTTGATACTGATGTGCTTGCCTTTCTCACTGCTTTTCACATCCTTTGATGTACTCCATTTGATTTGGGGTTTGGCTTTCCTAAACCTGTCCCTCCATGCTCAGACAGTGTCTCTATATTCCTGCTGGTCACCTGTCCCTAGCTCCACCTCTTGTGCACTCTTTTTTAATGTTTGAGTTTAATTGGGACCACCTTGTTCACCATGCAGGCTTTGTGCCACTTTTATTTGATTTACTGCACATAGGAATGGACCATTCTTAAGCTTGGAGGAGGTGATCCTGGAAAAATAACTAGCTGTCCTGGACCCATCTTCTATCCAGAAGTGTCTCCCACGGGATTCTTCCAATCAGGACCTTAAACAGGCCAAAGCCTACTCTCTTGAAGCCCAGGGTTGTAATCCTGCTATTTGCCTTGTTTCCTTTTGTTAGGATCCTTGGGGATTCCCAGCTTGCTAAGCTGCATCTGATCTATGTGACAGCAGGACCTCAGAACCTCTCATGGTGCTGGTCCTTCTATGGGTCACAGAGCTGTAAAGGAGCAGTCACTCTTCAGAAACCTCTCTGCCTATAAATGATGTGAAATAAGACCCAGTGACTGGCAATCTCACTGCTCAGCCCATATACACTCAGTAATGGACTATTGCCATGCTTCAGACATTTCACTATCTATCTCATCCCTTCTTTCCTTCTAATTTCATCTATGAAACATCTCTCACCCACTTTTGACATTTCCTTTTACTTCCATACCTCTTCTTTTCCCAGCTGTTTTCCAAGACTTCTTAATTCAATCTCTTTTTTTCCATTCTTTTGGGACAGGGGCAGATCATCCAAAATCATCCTTGTTCCACTGAAATCCATATGCAACTTCACACTAGCATTTCATCTCCCATCCTGCATTTGCTTTCACTTGGTATGATTACTTTTTGAACTGCCTTGTTCATCCTTTTATCCTTCTGGTGCATTTATTAGTACATGGTGCACATAACCCTTTGGGCATGACTTAATATATTACACACCTCTTTTCATTTCTCCTCTGTGTCCTTTCTCTTCATTACTCTGTAACACTCCATGATAGCCTATATGCCAACTTTAAATGGCTTGTGTCTTAACCTTGATTTTATTTTTAATGTGTCTTTTATTTCTTTTCTGTTATTTTTTTAAGAGGACAAGCTCAAGGTGTTTATAATGATTTTTTAAATGTATTTCTCACTTTTATTTATAATCTCCTGAAAACTGGAAGCAGAGCTCTTTTTCTTTATTATATATCATTTCGATTGCCTTGTATTGCTTGAGCTGATCTGTCTTCAGGTTTTAAATACTCTCAGACTTCAGGGATACTTGGAGCCAGGATTTTTAGTCCAATCAATCTCTGAATGTAGGGCTCCCTCTGAATGTTATCTGACATTTATTTTTTTTTATTAAAGATCATCTTTTCCCTCAGGATAGGAAACAACGACAACAACAAAACATATATACAGAATTACACAGACTTTGTTATTTTTATAACAAAGAGTTATTTTTATAAAGCTGGCCGGATTTGAGCCCATCAGTACTGCCTCTTACTTTGTTCTTCTTGTCTTTCCTAATGATGATATAAAGACACTTAAAGAATATTTCTCTTGGATGGAAATCAAGACTCACTCCTACTGTGAGGTCCAAGAAGACCAACATCAGTACCTCAGCAGAAACATACTCAAAGTCACCCAGCTCCATGGGGGTCTATCTATGTCCAGGCCTGCAGAGAAAGCCCTTCTGAGACCTCTACTCTCCCATTCGCCTTCAGCTCACTTTTCTCTGATTTCTCAATAATGTTATCAGTGCCTCTCTCAACCCCAATGCTTGAGTTTATTAGCTAATGAAAGGGCAGCAGCTGTTTCCAGCATGTGCTTGTCTCATAAGCAATACTAAGTACCCTTCTTAAATTGTCTTCCAGGCATAAAATCCACCTGGTCATCTTTTATTAATTTCCCCATCTCTTTGTTTAGTCTATTCGTAACTATCTCTGTAAATATTTAATGGTCACCATATTGATCTGTATAGCCATTCTTGTTTTCTTTAATGTCTCAGGCTTGCTGTAGAATACAAGAACTATAGAATCAGTTTAACAAATTATGGCTGCAGAGCCAGCTCCTCAGCTGTGCTCACTTCTACCGGAGAGAAGTTTCTGCTACATTCTGGAGAGGGAAATGTTCCCTTCATCATCCTTTCCTTAATACTCATGTGGTTTAGAAGCAACATCTATCTCTGTCTTCATTCAATATCCTTACATGTATTTGTTATTTGCATAGCAGCAGACCTAAAGAAATTGCTGTCCTCTTGTGCCCAGCACTACGTCATAGAAACCAGTAAGAAATGTCCTGTCCCTTAGGATGAATATAGAAAAATACAGAAAAAAAAAAGCATTACCTAATTACAGTATTTAAGCAGAGCTGCCATTTTCCACACTGTTATCCCCCCCTTGGTTTTATTGTCCTTCCCTCCTGCCTGCTCTTCTGGTTCTTCTTTCACAGAACACAAAGCCAGTAACACATCTGACTTTGATTCAAAGTGAACCAGTGAAGGATTCAGGGCAGGGATTGTCTCTCTCACATGCTGGCATAACAGTTTTCAAAACCCCACCTACCACAAAGTTTGTCCCCATTCTTTGTTAGCCCTCAGCAAAGCTCTGTGAGCGTGATTCAGCATTGACTACTCTCAGCAGCATCAAAAATTCTGAGTGTGTCATTTTCCTTGAATAATTTCTTTTTCTGTAGTGCTGCTTCATTAACTCTCCTAACTGACAAGTTTTACCCTGATCCAAGCTTTCATTTCCACTTTGAAATGTCTTGTTAGACAAGCCTCAGATCCTTCCGACTCCGCTCCATGGCTGGTTTTTACCTATTATTAATGAAATGGTCGGAGTTTAACAATCCCAATTTTGGTTGCTAATATCATTGCATGTTTTAGGGGCTGTATAAGCAGCTATACAGGTGTAATTTTATTCATATCTGCTGTAGGATATGTATAATTTGCAAGCAAAATTGCCCCTTTCTCTACTCCTTCCTTTTCATTTTTTGCAGTAATGGCATTCAAGCACTGTTTTGTCTGTACTGCAAGACCCTCTTCCTAGTTTTACGTTTCTTCTTGTTTGTGCTCTCACTTGAGCACCAGTAACACTGAAGGAAGTTACAAGATCTTTCTTTTCTACTCCTCTTTGAAACATTTTGGGCACACTGATGGTGCTGTAGTGGATTTTTGGGGTCTTTAGCTTTTCTTTTCCTAAGCATGTTGCCAAGTGAGGGCATTTCAACTCTGAGTGCCAAGATTAATTACTCTCAGAAATTCACCTTTCAGCATACTGTTCTGGGCCCTAAAGGCAAAACTCGGCTTACAGCGATTGTAAGTGTGTTTTTGGAAAGCTGTATGGTCTAGGAGATCTGACCTCCCTCATTGGCATGCCATGCTGGAAAAACCTTATAAGGAATCCACAATGAGGATAGTCTTGTAAAGCCTTATAAGATCTTTTCTCAACCAAGATGGAAACCAGTTAAGCATGTTTGTCTTGAGCCATAAAAACAAATCTATACACTGTACATTACGGATTTGATCCTGGAATCTCTTCAGAAGAGGCACCAAAGCTTCAGAATGGCTAGGAGGAAATTCAAAGCTTGCTTTTGGAGGCAGACTGAAGTGCAGGTGTCTGGTTGGAAAGAGATTGTAGTTTGCGTAGATCTTCATATACCCCAGCAATCTGAGACATTAGCATTCAGAACATGTTAGAAGAATCTAAAGGCTTCTTCAACTTGCAGTAAAGAAACTACAGTGAAAGATTGTGGCCTTCAGGTTTTAACAGACGAGCACCTGACTCTTTAACCTAAAAATCCGTTCTCTAAAAAGAGTCAGATTTTTCATCCCTAAATCAGCAAAGGTCATTACTGAAGCAGTGTCAGGACATAAATAGATAGTTTTGGTTTGGTCTGTATGCTTCTTTCCAAGAATTTAATCTTCCGCTCCCATCTCTTGTCTAAGGAACTATCATTGCTGGAATGAAGCTTGGATGACCAGACCTGATCTTCCTGTTGGTTTTGGAGGATGGCAGGTTGTTGATGGGACACCCCAAGAAACCAGTGATGGTAATACTGAATTTCCCTTTAGCTGTCTTTCCAATATTTGAGTTCTTTGTGTCAAACAATGAGCTGATGATAGCTGAACCGGTGGCACCATATAACCAATGGTAACTTCTTGCACCAGACAGCCACATTCACCTGTACTCACAACCTTCTGATTTCAGCTCTAAAATATTAGATTTGTTTCTGTTATAACATGGCTCATGATGCATATGCGCAAAATCCTTCATGAGAAAGGCCCTGCTTGCTATAGAAGAGATGTAGTTCTGTTGCCAAAGATGCCTTCTAAAATTTTAGAGAACCAATACAAGAGACGGATCAAATGAATTCTCCATTTTATGTCTGCAGTCCTTACTAAGCTTCCTGAGCAGACAGGAGAGAAAAAGTGAAAAGCCACTGTTATTTCTTCCTAGTCCTTAATTTTCCAGTTCTTTAAAGACATTCTTAGCAAAATTGCATTGAGACCTTTCTCATTCTGTGGTATAACTGAGCCCTCCCAAAATTATCTGCTTAAATCAAAACCAGTTGTATCTGCGTTTCAAGTACTTGAGACTTATCGTGAACTTTACAGTGCCATTAAGGTATGGAACCATTGGGTCGTTTCAGACAGGAGTCTGTGCTGTTTAGAGGACTGGTAAAAGAAAGAAAAATTTTCACTCCTTGGTCAGCAGTTCCTGTAAACTATTAAAAGAGTTCACCAAGCCACAAGAATTCTTTTTTCTTTGAGAAAATATAACATTTTGACATGTTTTTAATTGATCTCTTACTTTATCTCTCTTCTTCCTGTAGGTATGTACAGGTGTGGCCCAGCCTCAGTTCAAGCCATTAAACATGGTCACGTTTGCTTCCAATTTGATGCTCCTTTTGTCTATGCTGAGGTACAGATTTTAAAATTTTCACTACATTGAGAGGTATTAGTGGGACCATAGGTGAGACAGCAGATAGGGCTCCACTGCAATATATCTTTGAGAAGTTACTTCATGTATACTCCATGTCAAAGAAAAAATTCATCATTATATTTTGACATGCAGGCCAGCATGTGTGATACAGCTCTAATGAACGACAGAGATTTCTCTAATCTCTGTTCACCAATGTAATAAGCAGGAAACGCTTCTCTGGCTCTAATGAAACTTCAGGCTGTGGTCATTTATCCTTCCCAGGTTCCAGCTATGCTGGCAAATGAGTCACTAGCTCTAGCTGCTCATCTTCATCCCTTGTTAGCTGTCACCTCCTTCTCAGGCTTGCCAGCAAAGCTGCTTATGTTAAAGCTTCCTTGTTTTTTCAGTCAAAATGGATGCAACAATTTTAAAGAAGTCTGCTCACAGCATTCTTTTTTGCTGCAATAGGTCAAGGAGAGCTCACATGGGTGGTTTGACTGACAGAACTGAGAGGGAAATATCTCCATAAGGAGCAAGACAGCCTGATCTGGGGTTTTAACCTCTTGCACCACCAGAGCTGGTGTTCTCAGAATTGTAGCAGCTGCAGAGCAAGTCTCTCTCTAATTGAATTGTATATAGGTTAGGACAGAAAAGAATAAGATATTTTATCTATGAAGCATGCCCCGCTCTACGGTCTCATGTAATCATGCTCCTCAAGCCCAAAGGGTATCTCTGTATCCTACTCAAGTTTATACTGTCAGTTATTCTGGAGCTATGACTAGTAAAATGCATCTAGTCATTATTATAGCATATGACTAATTTTAAACATGGGACTTCAATACAAGTGTTTAGTGGGACTTAAGTGAACGTGTCATTATTTTGAGGGGATATAGACTGGCTTCCCTTCCTCTCTCTACTTCCACGTATCTCTGTCCTTTGTCATTTAATTTTACAGGTGAATAGTGATATTGTTTTCTCAAGAAGGCAGAAAAACGGAATCCAAATGATAGAAAAAATTGACACAACCCATGTTGGGCAGTTGATTGTGACCAAGGAAGTTGGGGGTGATGGAATGATGGAGATTACTGAGGAGTACAAGTTCCAAGAAGGTAACCTGAAATGGTGTGGGATCATACCAATGCAGATTTATCTAAATCACATCCTGGACGGTGTATTTACAAACCTCTGGCACTGAGGGAGCTTCATATAAAGCTGCCAAGGTGCCCTTGGAGCTCTTTATTTGTAGCTTCATCCCATAAACACTGCAGATGCCTTGAGAAAGCACAAACTTTGCTACTCAGAAATGCTTTGGACCGAGTAAGCTGTAGTGAAAACAAAGGGTAGACATGGAATAACTCAAAGCATTCAGAACAGTTCAAGGCTTTCTGTACAGCTGTTTAGACATTTCTTACTCAGGCCAGGTGTTCGCACAGAGTAAATCAGTGTAGCCCCATTAATATCAGTTAAGCTACATCAGTTTATTTGACATGGCTTGAATCTTTAACACAGCTCACTTGGAAGCTGTGAAGTTCTCCTATTATTAACTTTACCACAGGAAGGTTCACTGTCCTCATCCATTCATTTCAGCTACCACAAACTGGAAGATGCACCCATGTGATAGGTAATTGGGCTAATGCAGTACCCCTGTTTCTTTTCTAAATTTGATTTTCATTCATTTCTAGGCTCAGAGGAGGAGAGACTGGCTCTTGAGACTGCTGTGATGTATGGCGTTAAAAAGCAAAGTACTCAAGATGGGTATCAGCCACAAACAGACGTTGACATGGACTTCCAAGTGCAAAAGGCAGTCCTTGGCAGTGACTTTAAAGTCACTATAACTTTCAGGAACAGAAGTCGCAACTACTACACTGTTACTGCCTACCTTTCAGGCAACATAGTGTTTTATACAGGAGTCGCAAAAAGTGAATTCAAGAAACACTCTTTCAGTGCAAAACTGGAACCCTCTTCGTGTAAGGCTTGCATAGATGTTTTCAAACCTTTGTTTTCTGTGATATTGCTAGCTTTGTTTCTCTATGTCATTACCTGTCACCCATGGGTAGAGGCAATTCTAGTAGCTAGGGGTAGGATACTCTACTGGGTGTCAGGAAGCTCCACTCTCAGCTCTGGCCCTGCTACAAGTGTCATTTAAAGCTGAGGCTGTTTTCTTAAAGCTGTTGCTCCCTGCATAATGCTCTCTTACACCAAGATGCATGTTTGGGAACTGTTGATTTTTCTTGTTTAGTACAAAAGAAAACAAAGTTGCTCAGGTATAAAGCTTCAAGGTATTGTTTTTCATACATTTAGTCTTCTAGCCGTATCACAGCAAGTGAAAGAAAAGTTCTAGTTTTTCAGGGTGTCATTTACAGGGACAAAAAGGTGAATACCTTGTCTTACTTGGTAGAAACTGACAAGTTCTGAGTGGGCTATGGAGGACTGGGTGGTTCAGGACTTTGTATTTACAGTGATCTAAAAAGTTTATGTGTACCTAGAATGTGCCACTTTGGACCAGGGGCATTTGTCAGTTGGGCAGGCACCCCAAAGGTGAGTTAGTATTTTATAGACGTAGCATTTGCTTTTCCTAGTGCCCTCTGGATTGTGACCAGAAGATCCTGCCTCCCTCTTCTCATGAGAAAAGCAGTTCCTGGCAGCCTAACTCACACTGCTGAGGGCAGGATTTTGCATTGCCCGAAGTAATGAAGAAGGATGTTGCCCTTTTTTATTTCGGGCATAACTGAACTATTTCATGGCAGCCAAGGCAGCCCCATTCAGAAAACAGTAAGCAAGTGTTGAGGACCTGCTCTACTCCAAAGCGCTATGGAGCAGACTGGCTGTAGATCTCTGGCTTCTCCAGCATCAAGTGACTGCCAATCACTTGTTCTCCTGACAGGCCTCTTGATCTTGGGTCAGTGTCTCCAGCTCAGCAAAAGTGATGAGAATGTGCCCTTATGGAGGTTAAGTCAGAGGGTCCTCCACTTGAGTTTCCTACTGAGAGAGTCAGGAGCAATGATTTTGCCTTCCTGATGCTGCTACTGGTCAAAAGCAATCTCTACTGAGCACAATGGGAGTGGCAGGACTTTGGGTGGCCAAAGGACGGGACTCTTGATCTGGGTCTGGTGCTGGACCACAGCAACTCTGAGCTTTCTCATCCATCTTGTCTGTCTCATCCCAGCTCAAGTGATACTGTGAGCCCTATCTTCTGAGAGAGAACAAATTTTATATCAGTGACAAGCCCCCATGGAACCACAGTTCCCACCATGCCATGAAAAAAAATCCTCTGCTTTCTTCCTCCCTTTGAACATCATTTAAAACTGCACATCTTTATCTGGAGCTGATTAATCTCCATAAAGCAGGACTCCACTTAGAGGGATCTATAGGTGAAGGTTAATAAGAATTCTACCTCTGGTCTATAACAAAGCCCTGACAACTGCCTGATGGTTCTTTCTAACTCCCTGACTCATTTGTGGGGGGTCTGGAAATGGGTTGTTCTAGCACAGCCTGTCAATCAAAACACAGTGTGGGGCTTTATAGTGTCTTCCATCAGTTACTAAGTATTTGATCTGAAATACTGCAAAACTTTTGGACACTTGGTTAGGTACACTAAAAAAAAAACAAAAATCAGTTTCAAATGCTCAAGTCTAAATTCTGTGCCTCTTCTTTGATGGGGGAAAATTCAGTCATCTTGTAAGAAATGTGCAAATAACTGCTACACTTTTGGCTGTGATTTGTGCTTGGTTCCAAGACTTACGTCTGCTATTGCACCAAAGGTCTGTGTAAGGTATTATTACCTAAAACACAGCTTCTGCAGGGCTTTGAGACTCATCTAGCTCCTCAATGCAAGAAATTAAATGAATAGATGTTTGAGCATCACTGAACCTCATAGTCCATTTTTTCTAGGTTAAGTAAATGGTTTGTAAAAAGCTCATTGAAACCATGCTGCAAACTCTGATTGTGAGTGAATACAGGTTAAGAGGGAGGCACCTGAGAGACTAGAGCATGGATTTTATTGCATGTGTACCAAAAGTATGTCCCCATCACTGCTTCTGGCCAAGGAGGCATGTTTTAAGGTATTACCCCCATTCAAGGTGGAAATTAGCTTATATCTGAGCTACAGTTATCAACTTGTGGAGCATTTTGTCCTGCAACAGGACAAAAAACCCTCACAAGTTGTGGCATCTCTGAAGGTGATACATAAAACTTGATCATGAATTCTTTCACCTTTGCTTTGGAAAGGAGTGCTGTCAGAAAGAGTGTTTGAGCAGACAGGCAGTGTGAAGGGAGGCAGCATGATCATTTGCAACTGTGTGAGAATACTGTGTCAGAGGTGTGATGGAAGGATACCTATTGAGGCACTGAAGCAGAATTTGCAGGCTTCATTCATGGCAGATAGTGCATATGAATATCTGGAGGTAACAAAAATTACAATACAGTAAAGATGTGTCAGAGGCATTCTTCCAGCCCATGCTGCTGAGAGAATGAAGCAAGTTTTCAAACAGGAAGTAAAAGCATGATTTTCAGAATAATGATTAAAGGAATTGTGTGGGTTGAAAACATCTTTGAGGATTTGAATAGCTTAAACCTTCCAGTGCCTTCAAAGATGCTCTCACATCCATTTGGTTATATTTAGTTTTCTCTGTTTTTTGTAAAGGCTGTAAGGAAGCTCAGTGTTGTGTCTCCCTTGGCTTTCCCAGGTGCAGTAAATGGTAGTGGCATCTTACTAGCAGAGGCAGTGCTAAGGAAATAGAAGTCCATTATTCTTTTTTTCTTTTTTTTTTCCTCTGGTGATTAAACAGCAAAGTTCATCTTTCCTTTCACTGTAAATTTATCTTCTATTGTAAATCGTTTATTTATTTACTTATTTTACACAAATGATAAATACTTGCCCAATTGATAATTTACAGTTTAAAGCATTATGAGAAACTCTTCTATAAGAGGCACAGAGTGAAAGGGAGGGAGAGAGGGAGGAAGGGTGAGCACATCAAGTAAATTTAAGGCTGGCCTGGTAAATCCAGGTCAGGTGATCACCAAGGGAATAGCTTTGAAACCAAATCAAGGAACTAGTTTTGATGTGAATGGATCAAAAGAGTGAAAAGGGGTGAATGTTATTTACCCAACTGAGTTGAATTATCTCAGTGTGTACAGTGTATGTCACAAATACAATACAAATAATGGATAACAGTAATAATCCTAGTTAACAGATGAGTGATCTTGATATGTTTACTAGAGTTATAATGAATGTTTATAAAGGTAAGAGGACCAGATCTATATGTTCTGCGTGGTTACTTAGTTAGCAGGTCTGCTTCTCTGCGTCACATTCTCACACCATTGTTAGCCTGGGAATTGCAGTTCAATATGGTTAAAATTAATGATTCCCTGCATCTCAGCCATCAAGCCTAGGGGGACGTGTTCCTTTCAATAATTATTGTCAGGGAGCACGTGAAAGCTCTCTGGAGGGCATGCTGATGACAGGAGGACCTTCTTGCTAAATTTTGCAGGCAAGTCCATTGTAGGACAAAGGCAGGTATCCAGATACGTCCTTCAGAGCAGGTTGTCTCCCAGGTAGCCTGCATGGGCTCACACCCCATAGTGTGAGCCCCACTGGCTGCTCTTGAGGCGTCCCTGGTGGCATCTCTGCCACAAAGAGAGGCAGAGAAAGCACAGGAATAAAGTGGAAGAGGAAATATTTGCAGGCATGACACTCAAAAGCTGGTTTTGACCTTCATGCCCAGTAGCTACTTATTGCCAGTCTTGCTTCTCACTTATTTTGTGGGAGTGTCTAGAAACCTTCAGCTGTGGCCTGGACCCATGTTGACCAGCACTGAGCTGAGACTGTGCACAAACGCAGCTTTGACCCAGGGAGCTCACAGCCTAAATGGAAAGAGGGAAAGATAAGAGGGGGAATGGTGAGGTGAAGAAATGGAGACAGTTTGGGGAAAAAAAAAGCCATTCTTTGGGCATGGGCCACCTTTTTTCCAAGGCACTTGTGTAACTGGCGCTGGCTATGATGGGAGGAGCAATCAGCCATTAGATTGCTTCAGTACCTCTTTTTCTTCCATGTTTCTCCCCTCAGCTAGTGCTTTTGATGTTGTGATCAAAGCAAGTGAGTACATGAGTGACCTGCTGGACCAAGCCTCCTTTCATTTCTTTGTGACGGCACAAATCAACGAAACAGGGAAGATTCTGGCCGTGCAGAAGGCGACAGTTCTGGAGGTTCCTGCCCTGCGGATCAAGGTAGCTCAAGGCTGTGGTGAAGGGGATGCAGGCTGTTCTGTACAAGGCTGTCACATTGACTGCATATCTCTAATGGAGGGGTGTATGCTTATGTGTGTGTTAGACCTTCAGTTCAACGTGGACCTTATAAAGCAGTGGCTGGCTGGAGCATATGAGGGTGTATAGGTATGTTATACATTGTACTGAGTAACCCTACGTTAAAGTCTGAGTCTGGCAGCATCACTGGTAGTAGACAGCTAAAGTGATCTCAGTGGAAGAAGGAGGGGAAAAGATCTGAAAAAGCTGGAGAAACTCAAAGTCTAAGAGAGATTACTCACTCCAGTCACTCAAGTCTTTAAGTACTTCAGAAGTCTTATATTTAAAGCAGCACAGCACAGAGGCCTCCTGCTGAAGAATGAAGCTAGGGAGGTGAATTTTCTTGCAAAGCTCCTGCAGGTGTTGTGGAAAGTTTCTCTAAACTTGGACTGGCAGCATTGATTTTAGACAATGCTTTCAGGATTTCAGTGCTTTGATACCATGCTGTGAATGTACTACCAGTGGAGTTCCCTCGAAGTTCAAGCATTTCTGCATGAGGCATGGTGCCTATGAAATTGTAGAAATGTAATACTTATGATTGGACAAAGACCCTATGTTGTATGGCAAAGGCAGGACTGAGATTTAGAGTTCTCAGTCATAACTGAGCATCCAAATAAATTGCCTCATTCTCAAAAACACTGAGCCTTCATCCGTTCTGAATGACTCTATTTGGATCTGCTTTTTTTCCTAATACTCAAAAAACGAAATAATCAGAACATCTGTTCAGGAAGCTTTATATAAACATGAATGCAGCTTCCTAAAATTCAGGACCTTGAAAGAAATATGTTTATAGGCTTTTTTTCTCCTCTTTATTATTTGAATCAATGTTCAGGTTACCATATAATAATTTGTGTAGTAACCACAGCCTGCTGCAGAAAAAGTCAGGTTTTTTTTTTTAAATGTAGATCAAAACTGCGGTGAATCATAGAATCATAGAGAACAATTTGTGTCAGAAGGGATCTTAAAGTGAAGTTTACAAAAAGAAAAACCCACTCTATTTTGTGGTCTACAGAAACGCCATAATGCTCTGATTAGACTTCTTTGTATTTGCAAACAAAAGTTTTTTGGTTTACTGAGTGTTCTAGAGAGGAGGTAAACAAGACAGATAAATTCTACTTCAAATACCTGTTTTCAGTAAACTGATTTTAAAAGTAGAAAGTTCTTCCAATTCAATACTTAAACAGAACATCTCATACAGCATCTCCAATTTCAGCTTCAAAATCATTTATCCTCTCTGCTGTTATAAAGAAAGGATCTTTATAGGATAGGTCGCTGTCCAATAACCATGTTTTCTAGTAAAACTGAGTTTGTTTCTTCAATTCTTCGTGATGTGCAATAATATGCTGAAATTTTAATGGTTGGATCTTTGAAGCGTGTGTGCATACACATATGTATATACCTATATATTACTATTTATATAGGAAGCTTCACTTTATTGTTGCTGAAATCTGAGGAAGCTTATCCTACTAGTTTTCTTGTCAGATTTCTTCAGTGAATGTGACTGACAGACTGGAGTTCTTAATGTGAGAGTAAAGAAGTAGTATGAAAAACTTATTTCTCCTCATCTTCAGATCTTTCCCTATTGGTCGAAGATGATTGTCAGAGTTAACAGTTGAGGGAATTACCATATTCTAATTTAGCTTGAGACCGGGTTACAAAAATACGCTCAGCAAATACATATCATGGTCTCAGTTGCATCTGTGAATGTTCAGGATGAACATCTAATTGTGATCTTAACTGGACAATTGAAATATGAGGACGTAAGACCTCTGATTGAGTTAGAACTCTGAAAATGCCACAGATGTCTTTTTGCAAATGCAGGTGGCTGTTGAGAGCTCAGCTGTGAGTAGCTCATCCTTAGCTCCAGTCAATATATTGGTATTTGGTGCAGTGATCCCTTAGACCAGAGCCTTTTCAGCTTTTTTGCAGCTGTCATACTCCTTAAAAATTTGCAGTAGGGCTGCAGACCCCAGCAGAGCAGTTTAAATTTATTGACAAGATACTTCTCAATGCCCTTTAAAGTAGTTCATGGACCAGCTGGGTTCTGCCAACCATAAGTTGAAAACCCTTGCCTAAGCCTTTTTTATACTGTGAGAAATGTTGTGTTTCTAGGGAAAAAACAAAACAAAATTCCCATGCATCTAGTCTGTGTTTAAAAACGTGCTCTTTTGGAGGTATTTTCTAGGCAACTGTACTATTTTCCAGGCAACTGCCCTGATCTGAAAGGACAGAGAGATCCCTTCAGCTGTGTACAGTACACATATATACATATGGAAGCCAATGTGATCACTGCTTATTAGTCCCGCAGCTTAATATTTTACAGTGCAAAATGTATTGGGGTTTTGTTATGTAAGAGGTTTGGAGGACAATTGGCTCTCAGGTCTATGTAGAGCACACAAACAGGGTTAGAAACCTTTCAGAACACAAGAGGCAGCTGGGGAAGATGGACACGACACTTTTTGGAGCTGCAAGAAAGTGAGCCCATGTTTCTAATTTAGGATAATAATACCTGCCCTTCTCTTCTGGAGCTGATGTCCTGAGCACAGCGTGCACTTCAGTGCTGGTGAGGAGCCTGGGGAGGGAAGCAGACTCTGGAGGAGAGGCTTCCTCAGCTGGACATGCCCTCAGTTGGACACTCAGCTCCAGGACTGTGCACGTAGACTTCTGTTTCTTCTTATGGAAATGTGGGCCTGCCTCCTGACCTACTATGTGTCTTGAGGGAAGACTGCAATGTGTAGAAATATCTGCAGTGGTACCTATGGGCCCATGCATCTTACTAGGATTTCTCTGCCTCATGCTGTTTTGCTGTGTGCTTCATTCTCCTTCCTCCTCTTCCTTGCAAGTACTGTGCATTTAATTCTACAGATTTTTCCGTGGGGCATTTAATTATTATTATCTTGTGGAGCATTGTCCTTTCTGTGTCTTGCAGACCCAAGGTGAGCTGGTATCTGGTAAAGTAATGTCTGTGACTGTGGAATTCACCAATCCTCTGAAACAAACCCTGGAGAATGTCACTCTTCGCCTCGAGGGACCTGGCGTGCTGAGAACGATGAAAAAGGAGTTCAGGTAGGGAAGAAAGCACAACTAGCTGGGAGTTCATCTCCTACTTGCTCACAGGAGGCAGCTCACAAGAGGCACTTAACTAATGCTGCTCTGAGTAATTCAATTCAGACACTCTCTCCTTACTTCAAAATTCAATACACAGGGGAGCTGTAGGTCTCAATAGTCAGAAGTCAGGCTGTCCAGAGAGACCGTGCAGAGACACTGTGAGAGCATTTCACCTGTTCAGCACCAACATTGGAGGAAGGGGTAGTGGTTGTAGGTAGTTGTTAATGCAGCCTGAGTTTACTTTTTCACTGTATTATGTTATTTTTACCACTTGACAGTAGCACCTACAGAGCTTCTATCACAGAAAGAAAGACAGATATATTCTACACATGAAGTGTTTACTGCCACTCACTCAGAATGTGCAAATCAAGTCTTCTGCTGTCTTTCAAAAGGGCTTTTCTCTACTCATGTTAATCATGATTATACAAGACGTTCAGATACCTCAAATGATCTTTGCAAGCTTATGTCAAGACACGAGACGTGTCTCAGACACAGCAGAGCCCAGAGGGATGGCTGCAGCGTGTGTGATAACACAACTCCCCTCTGCCCCTGACAGCACAACTGCACAGGGCTGCCCTGGCACAGAGGTGTGCTCTCAACACAGGGTAATCCCAAGTCTGATGAAAAGGAAAGCCACCTTCATTATACTGAGTTTCAACTCATGCTGACACAGTGGTACCCATATTCAGAGCACGTTGTTTCCTAGACCCTCCTCCCATTTGAGTTCAGCATTATGAGCTCAGTGTTATAAGGTCAGCACTAGCCAGTTCCAGGATAACTGGAAATTTTGCAGCCATTGCTTAGTCCTGGGCAGCCAAAGCAATACCATCTATCATTACCTGAGCTGAGGGTCCCCGGGTGTGTGCAAAAAGAGTTTGAAAAATTGCCTGTGCTTCAGCAGCTGCATAAATTGTCAGCATCATCTAGAGGCAGTAGGGGAGGTCTGAGTTTGATTGCACCTGGGCCAGGGATAAAACAGATCAAAACCAGTCTCCAGAGTAGAGCTGGGTAGAAAAATGACTGTGAAAGGGCATCATACTATGTTTGCTTTGTGCACAAGGCATGTCACAGACGCTGCTGAGCATGACTCAGCACAATCCACATGAGTTACACAAGTTGCAGCAGTAGCCCTCATTGCTGCCTAGCTGTGCCAGCCTCCCCCGCTGCTCTGCATCCTTCTCAAACCAAAAGCTGCCATGGGCTGCTCTCACCTTGAAAGATGCAGAAGTTGACAGGTGCATCAGGAGATAGGGCATAAAAAGGACTGACAGAAAGATGTCATTTTCTTTCAAGTCAACATGTTTCCCCTTTTCAGTAGTGCCCTTGTCATCACTTAAAATGGAAATGGATCGGCTTAGTCATTTAAGATTTAAGTTATCTGAGATGAATGAAGGTGCAGGTTATACACACAAAGGACAGAGCAGCAGGCAGTTGTGGTTTATTTAAATAATAATCACAATTTGCCTCCATGCATTCAGAGTGATAAATGGTTCCAGTGTGGTGATGACTCAGCATATTACTCAGAACCATTCATCACTGAATCCTCTCCCAGGAAAATCATGTTAGGGTGACCTTACTCCATTTGCAAAGAGAATTAAACCTAGCCTAGTTTTTCCTCACTCTTCCACTGCTTCCCTGTCCATCAGGGACTGTCACATATGGGATGTGGCTTCTGCAGTTCTTTGTGGGGATGAGACTTTTGACCTCTCTGTATTTTTAAGTTAGCTTTTCTGTATCACTTGGGTGACTCCACAAAACAGGTATGTGGGATCCAGCTAATACAACATTATTCTGGAAATGTAGTGGCTTGGGGGCTTCAGTCTTGACCATTCATAAAAATAGTACATGATATTTAGCTATTGGCCTCAGACAGATGAGGGGCATGACTTAGGGAAAAGCCTTTGGCAGCAGCAATTCCTACATGGGTCATAGTATTTGCATGACAAATGAGAATTAACCAGACAGTGATGAATAGTCTTAAATGGATTTTAGCCAAGCATGCTTTCACACTAGCAGGTAAATCATTTCAGGTGTTTCTACGTGGGAAAGCCCAGCTAGTCTTAGCATTTGTAGAGAAAAGCAAGTTGTTTTAGAAGTAGTACAGTAAAGAAAGAGGAAAAGGTGTGCTTGGTTTCCCAGGGGAGGTGTTGTCTTCCTGCACACACACACTTTTATATAAATATATATATACATATATGCAGAGATAATAGCACTAAAAATCAGAGATGGTAGTGCTACCCTGTCTCACTAGGGCACTGTGAAAATGTGGTCTGGAAGCCTTCATCCAGAGAGTGCATCCCAAGCGCTCAAGAAAGTAGATTGAAACTTGCTGCACAGCAGATTTGTATATCTTCTCCACTTTCCATAGAGATAGTTCCTTGCAAATCATTCCCATGAACTCTTACTTTAAAAAGGTATTTAACTTTGTGCAGCAATTGAAGTCATTGCTTTATCATGCTACCATTTTAGTGGGCATTTGGTGGAGGAGGCAGGCCAGCTAAGGGAAACAGAATATCTCTTATTGAGAAAAAAGGCAAAAAGAGGGAAAACACTTGCTGGAAGCACTCTGCATAAAAAAAATATGATCTTCCTCTGCTTTTTCTTTTCTAAAACTGGATACATGCCCCAGGTTACCTATGACTGTATATGCAAAATGCAATGCAGTGCCATGTGGAGGTACTTAAGCTAACCTCTAAGGAACTAGAATACCTCTCATTTTAGAAGGCGCAGACATGCGCTGAAAAAAATATTCAGGTTAGGTAGCTCATTTAGAGCTAATTAAGGCTTCTTGTCTTGTGGCAAGTGTGCTAAGCCTGGGCTGTCATTTTTGTCCTGACCCTGTCAGAGGACATGGAATCTGAGAGCCAGATCCTACCAGATGAGAATATGAAAGTGCGACTGAAGTTTAGGCTTACTTTAATCGGTTCTTTGTGGAATACCATAGCTATGTGAGATGAAAACAGTGGCTAAATTCATAATCCTCTTAACACTGAAGAAAATAACATTTATTTTTATAAAT
Organism: Pezoporus wallicus; assembly: GCF_028554395.1. Classification (NCBI taxonomy): domain Eukaryota; kingdom Metazoa; phylum Chordata; class Aves; order Psittaciformes; family Psittacidae; genus Pezoporus; species Pezoporus wallicus. The sequence goes on from NW_026636248.1 coordinate 2,348,538, forward strand.
AGCTGCCCGCTATGCTATCTTCCCCGTTGGTTCCTTTAGAGCAGTGGTATCCTGACACCCCCCAAACATAATCAATCAATATCAGCCTTCATAATTTTCACACAGAACATAGCAAAAGCACTGAGGAAACACAGAAACCCAATATTTAAGGCTCTCTGTGCACACCTTAGTTGTAGCAGAAATGGAAAATCAAGAACAGTGCAGAATATGGTTGCTTTATAGTATGAGTTATTAAGAGTCATACATAATGTAAAAGGGTAACTGATAACAGCAGGACTCCCACAAACACTTTGACCTGTTTGTGTGGACATGAAGTCATCTGAAGCGGCCAGTGAGATCTGCTGATGTTACAACTGTGGGAGGGTGTTTGAAGGTAGGAGCTGGCAGAGGAGCTCAGCATCTCATCAGCGCTGCATTGAGTTTGCACAGGAATGCTGTGGACACTTCATAACAAGGACTTATTTAACTATTTAAAGAATCACTCACAGGCTATAACAGGTAAAATGGAATTATAAAGTAGAAAAAAAATGTGTTAGCTATAAAAATTATTCTGAAAATGACTGTGAGAGGAAGTGAGGCAGAAGAAAATGGATTCATTTTGGAAACTTAAAATTATCCCGGAGGAAAGGCTAGAAAAGGCTTTGACAGAGTCAGTCCTGAGAGGAATAGAAGATGGAGGGAATAATTTATAGGACACTTATGGGAATGAATGAAACATAAAAATATTGAGACATGTTATACTGCCCACATTCAGTTTCTCCATTGGGTCAGGCTGAGAGCACTGGCTGGTTGACCACAATATTGTTACTTTCCTCTTCTCCTACAGGCAAATCCCACCGAACTCTACCTTGATCTGGGAAGTAAAAACTGTCCCAAGACAACCAGGTTTACGAAAGCTGATTGCAAGCCTGGATTCTAATGCTTTGAGGCATGTGTATGGTGAGCTGAACATCCAGGTTCAGAAACCATGAACAAGGATGCTGCCTTCATCTCTCATTTAGCTATATTTCAAAATATCATGGTGGGGGGAGGGAAGGGGAAGAGGTGGAAATTTGCTTATTGTTATTTTGGTCATCCTTGTGCTGAACAAAAATTTCATAAAGAAACCTAACTTGGTAAGACTGGGGAGAGCACGAAAAAGCACCTGAATGATTTAAAATTAGATACATGTAATTAAAGACAATTCTAGGCCATATTATTCCTATAGTTCACTTGTATTTATAGTCTTTTGCATTAGCGCTGTAAGGGACTCTGAAAAGCTTCATTCACCAAAGTAGTCTGAACTTTAGTTTTAATTAAGGCCTGATATTTCACTGAAGAAGAACCCAGAGTTATAAATTCTTAGATTGAATTACACAACCCTATGGTAGATCATTCAGGCTGCAATAAAAACAGGTATTTCTAGCTAAGGGGACTGCTTTATCTTACTACGTTATAATTTTCCACTTCATGGAGAGCTCACTTGCTGGAAGCATCTTGCAGGGTATGTTAGCTCCAGAATATTCCCAGCCCCTTGTTTCCTCTTGCTGCTTCCCTCTGCCTTTCTCCTAGTCTTCCACATGTGCAGACACCCACACATACTCACTTAGGTATTTCATGCCCTCACCCCACCCCCTATGCTGTTGATACGCTGTTCCTCTCTTTTGCTTGATGAAAATCCAGAGTTTTTCATGCTCCTGCTCAGGGTTCTTCACACCAAACTTGCATTTCCTGGTCACATCTCTTGTATATGATGTATTATTTCTTCATGCTTTCCTGCCTTTTCTTCTCTCCTGAACCCATCCTGCAGCCCCATTTCCCACATGTGTGTGTGTTGCCCAGAGCAGTCCACGCTCTGCCAGCTGTTAAATGGGGTGAAGGAGAGAGGAGTGATGGGGACAGCCTGAGGGTCTTCTCCTGCCAGCCCCACAAGACAAGCAAATATCCTGCACTGGAGCTGGGGGTGAGTTTAGGTGAAACACTTGGGGATGAGTTTAAATTAAACCATGCCTGAAAGTTTCCAGAAATCACTGCTACTGCAGAACAAAGTGCTGTTATATGAGCAACCTCAGGAATATCCAGGGACAGAAGCTCAGATGGAAAAGGAATAAAGATGTATCCTGAGCCAGAAACTTCACAAGATGGATCTACTTCACGTCTTTCTTGCAGCATATTCCTCTGTAAGGTGCAGTAGGGCCTCCCAAGGCATTGCTTCTCCACTGAGGACATTCTGGTTTCCCTTAGTCTTCCATGCAGGGCACCACTCCATCCTAAGCCATGTACCCCATTGTGCTAGGTCAGTAGGGGTGTGTGTGTGTGTTCACTTCTTATCTCCCATGAAATCCTAGAGATCTCTTTCCATGAGGCAAAGATGAACATGCCACAAGCTGTGGCAACTCTTCTCCACCGGACAGCGTATGTCCTGTACTAGCAGCACAGGTGAGCTAACTGAGCTTCCAAAGCAGTTAAAAGGAGCCTCACACTCATTAAACATTGGGGCTTTATTGTACTGTGGATGGCTGTGTCATTTTGTGGTCTCATTAGTAAGAAAGCAAGGGAGATGAGTTGCCTTCTGCTCCTCTTCTTGCCACACATGGCCTAGCACAAAACCTGTGATCAACTGTTAAAAATAAGCAAGTCCTGGGAGGGTAGAAATGCAGGCTGCTTTTTTGATAAAGAATGTGGAATAAAGCAAAGTTTCATACCACCTGATACGCTCAATGAGTACCCCTGGATCCAGGAACACCAGACCTTTAGGCACTCTCACTTAAGGCATCTGCACACACTCATTTTGTACAGCTTATGTGACCACATTAGAAACTGCAGTGTCAAAGTCTCCATATAGGTCCTCTGGGGCTCAAGGGACTGAATAGCGTGTTGTAAATGCAAGGTGACAATCTCTGTTAAGTAATTAAGCAGTCCTACCAGAGTCTACATCTTCTTAATAAAATTATCTTCTTGTTTTGCACTTGCATATAAGACTGCTTTCCATTCCAGACTTTTTATAACTACAGTGTAATAAGATTTTAAAATAAAGCGTGTGTGCACTTGTGTGTTATGCTCTGTATTTTGATCACTTCTTCTACATAGTAGCACTATAGACACTACTTGCTGCCTCTGAATTGTGAAAGTTAAAAATTCACTTCTAAGCCATGCTAATGGAGGTGCCTTTTTTTTTTCTTTTTTGGTTCTAAGGAGAAAACTCTACCTTTATTTGAATGAACATTAAGAAAATTACAGGCTCACTTAAACTATTTGCTTTTGGTTTTCTTTCTGTTTGAACAACTGACTGCCTAATGCATTGAAGAAGGTGACAATTTCCAGGAGCACATCACTGTGCCAGCACAGAGAATCCCCAGATTCCCCTGGAAATTGTTCTAACATGTGAGAGCCCATTAAGTAGCCAGTGCGCTCCTAATGAAACCTTATCTTCTACATCCCGCTTTTAAAGTGTGTTTCTCTCAGCCAAAGGCATTTTACTAACAGTTGTTAAGCTGAATAATGTCCACCAGGAGACAGGAAGTACTTTTATTGATAGTTTATAGAGGGGTATATTGCAGCAAAGAGAAGTGATGACTAGGAGTAGAGGCCAGGGATGACAACAGCCCTTGGCATCCACGGCCTGCTTGCTATGTACAGAGCTTCTCACAAAAAAAACTAAAGACAAAACAAGGATGGCCTCTAGGGTTTCAGTCACTCATCACCCTGTGCATGGGCTGTCCCATTAACCATGGGTAAAACCTGGCTGACTGAAGAAGCAGTAAGTGCTGTGTTAGCGCTATAGGTACACATAGGAAATATTCAATCAATAATAAGGTCAGATTGGCAACCCCAGATCTAGAAGATCTCTGAACCTGAAAATAACTGGAGTTCAAACTCTTCAGCCAAGGGTCTCTTTTGGGTGGTGTGAACTTGTGTCCTCAACCCAATCATCACATCTCAGAGATGGACTGGGAAAGAACAAGTCCCAAACCAAACCTGTGCCTCCACAAATCCCACTGTCCAGCAGCTCAGAGAAGCCAAGTACAAACAAAAGTATGTGCACTCGTGAAAGCACACCTCAGTTGTTACCAGCTTGTTGCGTACAAGATAAAGAGCAGGCTGCTTCAATTCCCACCAATTTGTCACTTTCAAAATCTTGTTATGATCCAAAGGAAACACACCTTACATGCAGACCTAGAAAGAATGTATTGCTAGTCTTGTTAAAAATAATGTAATCAAATAATTACTATTAGCTGAGATAATTAGGATTGAATTATACACTTGTATTTTCATTACAACGACACTAACACTTATAGTCCAAATTATATCAGGTTAACTTGACACACATAAACTTTCAAGCATACTCCCCTTTGTCTTCTTCTATATGCAACACTATACTGAGCCTCCAATACCTTCAATATGGGACAGAGGCATGTGTAACAACATCTGTCATCAGTGTCCCCTGTCCTTCACCAAGCAGAGTCTGACAGTGGGAGAGTTTCTCTTCCTCTTTGCACAACTGAAGATTTCTTCCTTCTCACCCTATGATCCACCAGAGGTCATTTTTACAGCCATACTAATACAGTCCACACCTTGTTCTTCCTCCATTGGTCCATAACTCCACAATAGAACAAAATTCGCAATGTGATGCATTTTATATATGTCGGATACTCATATGTTTGTTCTCCTTTGTTGCATTAAGATTTGTCTTACAACTGCTAATGTTGTACCCTTTGATGACCAGTAATTAACTGCTGGTGAGCTATTTATAGCTTGAGGCCTCCAACATCATCCTGCACCTGTGCTGCCAGGGTCCCCTGTTATCCCATGCTAGTAAACCTTTACATTACATTTCACTTTGGGGTCATTAAAAGTTCATTCTACAGAGAATAACTACCTGCTATTACTGTCTACTAGCTACCAAAAGTACATATAACAACAAACATTTAATCATGTAATTAAATAAAGCAAAGAAAAGGTTAAAACAAAGTCAGTAGGAGATATCAGGTCATTAGATAATTGCTCTTGCAGCTAAACAAAGCAGGGTGAAATCATGACAAGTCCTGAGGCCTCTGTTGCTCGCTTATCACCAAGCTGTGACCTTTCACAAGCAGCATCTTATTTGTGGGAAAAAAATCAGAGAATGTGACTGAGCATTGACTTTTCTAGTGACTGGGACTACCAGGGATAATTGGTTTAAACTGAAACTAATTAAGAAATGCTCTGACAAATGGGTGACACCCCTGCCCCCCCCCCCTTTTCTCCCCTGCTGGGGACTTACATACTGCCTTTCCACAGCATATTGCTTCCGTGTTTGTCCTTATCTTCTCTGAGAAGGAAGTAGAAGCTGCTGGTGCTAGCTTCTGAACCTGAGTGACAGTGCAATGGAGGAGGATATCCAGATCAGAGGGGGGTGGGAAGAGTGTCTGAGCTTCTTCAAGCTATAATTGATAGCCCCATTATGACAGAGGAGATTCAGAAGTACACTGTGAGTGCTGATGGAAGGAGAGGGATTGTTATGTATATTGGTGCTTGCATGATAGCTGGTAGTGAGTAGAAATGTGATATATACATTAATGTACACTGGAACAGCAACTGTAATGGAAGACAGTGCCTGAGAGAAGCCAAGAGGTTTCCATGTGCAGGTGAGAGGGATTTAATTAGTGCTTAAAGGCACAATTTAAAAAGCTGAGTTGAATTTTGAGGAAAATGATGCAAAGAGAAGATTCCTGGTGGGGTCATGTAGGGGAAAGAAAGTGGTAAGAGAGGAAGGCCAGAGGACCGTGTTGCCTGATGCAGGGAATCAACAGGAGAGACTGTTAGTGGTGGCAGAAGGCAGACCTTGTGGTTATCACTGGAGCTGGATGTGGACTGGTAGCACAGGGATTCACCTTCTCCACAGGCAGGTTAGTAAGCCTGTGCTGAGGACCACGGCAAGGCTCAGGAGCAAGTTTTGTCTGCAAGGCTGGCAGATCATTGGGAGGGGAAAGTCAGAAAGTGGGTTGGGTGATGGAAATCTGGGCCCCCTCATAACTCCTTGCTCAACTCCTGCTCAGGTTTTGGCTAACACAGTGCTCGTGCTGGGACCTGCACCATAAGGTCAAAGCCAGAGCAACTTATAGGCAGGGTGTGATGGACAGGAATGGGTAGAGGTCATTTTAAGCTGTTATCACCTGCAGCTTGCTGTCTGCTGCAGCCATAATCCCTGTGTATTGACTGTGTGACAGTTTCTTCAGAATCCACTTACTTCTGGAAATGTTGCTGATCAAACCTCCAAGCTGGAGGTTATAAATATATCAGCTTACCCAAAAATCTTCTGAAGTAGATCCAACAGCAGCCTTTGCTGAGGCTTTTGTGCATCCAGGTGTGATAGAGGCGATACCCACAAGGTGATGGAGAAAGAAGAATGAGCATTCACTGTGGATTAGGTAACTTTTACTCACTGCTGCATGAGTTATGTATTAGAGAACTTGAGTTAGAAACATTAAGTGATGAATCAGTGTATTTGCATGTTAAGACTAGTCTGTACAAAGGGGATTTAGACCTTGTTTGATGCGTTTGTTTTCTTCCATAATGCATTCATAAAACAAAGTTCATAAAATAAAATTTACAGAGTACATTGTCCTATAAATCCAAGTGACTTGAATGCATGAAGCCACCCTTGACTGTGAGAAGTAGGAAACATCTCATCTACCAAAAACTGTAGTAGCAATGAGTGGCATTGCAGATGAAGGTATTTTGCTTATGCTACAGGAGTCCCCTTATTGGGCACAACTGCAATGCACTCTCTCTGGTGGCTTTGGTGGGTTTTTCTTTTGTGAACTTTTGTAGCTTTATTAGCTCCTAGCATCTATGACACACTTGGGCAAGGAGTTCCCCAGGTGTGCTACTAACAGATATGAAAAAACATTTGGACATCATTCTCCTACTGGCCTCCTTTGACGCTATGCACCGCTGGTATTGGAATAATCAGGCAAAACTTCCCTCTCCAGCATGTGCTCTATAATTTCATAGACTTCTCTACTGTATTTCCCCCAAATCACATTTATCTTTTTCAGTCCTACCTCAGTCACTTTGTACATAGAAACTGTTCCACAGCTGTCATCAGTCTCATTTCTCTCCTCTGAACTTTTCCCATTAGTATGTCACTTTAAGTACCATTTAAATCTCATAGAGCTATTTTAAGCATCTGTATTCTGAAAGGATACTGCAAATGAGAGAATGGCCTACCTGAGTAGGGAGAATGTGAGTCTCTTGGGATCTAGATTCATCAGGTTAAACCTGGACACAGTTGTGGCTCAAATGGAGCCAAAATCTGCCTTGGTTACAAGCTCTGTACAATTGAAGCTGAACATACTTTATTCCTGTACATGTGCTGTTTCTTGAAATCCTCACTCTCTCATGCAACCACCACTGTGACTGCCTTTGAAAAGACCATGGACACATGTCTCCTTTTAACCAAATGCAATTCTATCATTAGTGATATACACTGGCTCCAAATCCCATTTGCAGCTGTAAAAGTTTACCCTGTTGTTTGCTTTAAAGTTTGTTAGGTTTGTTGTCCTCTACAACGCAAACAACTTGAGCTAATTTAGGGACTGTTATAAAGATGGTGTTCCAAAGCCTCTGCTGCCTAAACAGTTTAGTTCATTGGCATTTTCCTGCACTAAGAAGCTTTGCAAAGGGCCATTATAAACCCCACTGCAACATGCTAGTGAATTATTTTCTGCTTTTCAGCTGGTTGAGTAAAGTAGCCACAGTTTTTGCATTATAAAGCAATACTTTGTGTTCCAATCAGCTAGCTCTGGAAAAGCTTAGAACTAATAAAGCCTATTCCAAAAGCTCTGTTTGCCTTATCAGTGTTACTGGTGCCCAGGAGAAAAATGCCTTTGTGTTCAGAGGCACTTAGCACTGGGGAAATGTCATAATCAAACTGCAAATTAGCTAACATCCAACCATGTTTACGACTGAAGGTGTGAGGTTAGGTAAATGGGAAAAGCCATAATTTTGAGGGGGGGGGGGGGGGGGGGGGGGGGTGTAGGGAAACAGTCCAGACTGTGGGGGTCAGGAATATAAGAGAGCAAAATAAACATTGTCTTACTGCTATCTTTCTAGTGAAGCTGTGTAACATCAGCATGCTTTCAAGAAGACCAGTTGTAAGGTCTTACACCAGATACCATTACCAATAGCTTGAGTATTTCAGTGTGTTAGGGCAGTGCGAATTTGTTCTATCGCATCTTCTGTACAGAACACAGAATGGGTATTACATGGCCTCTAAACAAAAACTGCCAAGAGAGGCCACACTGGGCTTTAGAGCAAGTACAGCACTATGCAATTAATCAGAAGCACACAACAGTCCCTACAGTATAGCATCTCAGTAGGCCAATCTGGATTGAAAATCAAGTAAGGTTTATTTTTTCTTCTTTTGTCTACATGAATGTCTTTTCTTGACAACAATATTTTTACACAGATCTTCTTTAGCTACTTTTCATTCTCCAAAGACCATGTGTTTGGGAACTCCTGTAGCAGATTGTATCATTTTTGCTTCTGTTTAGTTTTCTGGATTTTCTGCTTCTGATCTGGTTTTGCCACTGATGGCAGCCCAACTTGTACATGCCCATCAGGATGCCACTGCACAATGTACTCAGTGGCTTGATTTGCTGCTTGATCAGATCCTGAACAATTATGCAATTATGAAAAGCTATATTTAATGGTATTTGAAGAAAGAATAAGCTTAATTCTTCACAGAAAGAAGTGCGTAGGGGGAGGGAAAGTGCTGAATTTCACTTATCTGCTTTGTTGGAACTGCTTTCTGCAACGTTGCTCACATCTGTACATCTCCTACTATCCCAAAGGGCCTGAAGCTATGAACACTAAACGGAAGCACAGTTGACAGTGTTTTTCCAAGCTGGACTGCAAGCCTTGGGAACAGTGTTCTCCCTGAGCCTACTCATAGCAACCAGAGCCGTTGTGGCCAAGGTGGGAAGGTGACACATATCCTTGCAGTGCCAGAAAAGGGCTAAGTACAAGGTGTCCCAAAAGCCTTCTGTCTTCTCCACTGCCTCAGAGGTACTTCACACGAGCTTAGTGCCAGAACTGAAAGGCCTTGAAAAAGGTAATACTTGAAGAGACTTTCAGCCACTACAATTTGTTCAGCCTGTATGTCTCTTTTGCATAAAACTTGTCCTCGGAAGAGAGGCATTTAGGAACAAACTGCAGAGTAAAATAATACTGCTGGCAGGCCACATGCTGCCCATTCAGCTGCAGGCTAAAACTGCAGGTTTTCCAAGATTTTAGCAGCTGTGTTCCCCCTCATTCTGTCTGGTTTGTGCACAGTGGGCAGCTCTGACCTGGCAGGTCCAAGTATATAAAGATAGTCTGGGTACTAGTTACTCACCTTAACCTACTCTTGCTGCATCTACGTAGAAGACGTTAGCCTGTCACAAAGTCATGTACTACAGGAATGTATGATGGATGCTAAGTCAGCCCCCTTGCAGAGCAACAGTCATTGTTGCATAAACCAATTACACGCTTTTTTCCACAGGAATAGCCCCTCCCTTGGCCGATGGATGGTGCAGGAAGCAGGCCTGTGAAGTAAGCGCAGCCACCTGTCTGCTGGATCCCAGTCTCATCTCCTGCAGAAGTGGGGGAAAACATAGTGGATAAGGGAGAGGATTGGCAGAAGAACAAGATGAAGGCCATGGCTGTTTAAGCTGTGCATGCCCTCACTGGCGCTGCACTCTCTGGCAGTGGGCTGGTAGGTCCATCTGGGATGAGTGATTAGATGTTTGCAGCTCTGGATGATGGATAACAGGCACAGGGCTCCTGCAGGCAGAGGGAGAAGTTAATGAGGGTCACACACTGAATCCATAAAATGCAGCAAGAAGTCTAACTCCTCTCAAAAATCAGCTGTTAATTGAGTGTTCCCAATTTTGTGAGGCAAATTTTGGCTTCTTACTACTCTGTGCATTACAGGGCTTATTGGGAAAATGCGGTCATGGAGTACAACAGAAAGGCTATGAAAAAAGAGTAACTCTGCTTGGAGCAGGTTGCCTGTACTAGCAGTTTAAGAGTGGGAGTACCTCCTGCTGCTTTCAGTGGGACAGCAGTGGCTGAAACTGCAACAGCTAACTTCACAAAGACTTCGCTGTCCAGTTCTTATAATCTTTAATGACTCATTACAGCAATTGAAGTTACGTGTCAGGACAGTTGAACATTTTAGTCTTCCAGGAGGATCAGAGCTTTCAGGCAAATCCCAGCCTGGTGTGTTTCCTTAGGGAAAGTCACCACCAACAAGGCTGCTGGACTTGCATGGTCTAGATGAGCATGCGTAACACAGTCTAGAGGCCGTCAGTCCTTCAGTCCCTGAGCCTGCTACTTCAGCGTGATGGAGCTGAAGCCTGGACTTAAAGGTTGATGTGGCTGGGAGGTAGCTGATATTAGTTTGGCAAGCATCTGTAGCAGTAGAGATCAGAAATCTTTTCCTCCTCCCTTTCTTGGCCATGAAGATTCATCACAGTGATCGGTGAGGGGGGAAAGAGAGATTTGACTTTGTGCTTCTGTCTCTGTCCCTTGAAAATTAAGTAAGAAACATGTGAAACAGCAAATAATTAAAAGAAAACAGTGGGTTTCCTCTTTTATTTCTTGTGCTGCATGAATTTTGAGGCATATTGTTGTCTGGCTGGGTTGAAGTAGATCCATTCACTATTGCAATCCACCCTCATAGGCTATTGATAAACGACATGGGGACAATAAAGTCATGAAGTCAGCTTCAGGAACAGCATTAGGGCACACCAGAAAAAATGAACAATGACAGAAAGAATAGTTGGTAAATCTTCTTCAGAAGCCTGAGTGTTGCTTCCCTTGTTGTCAGATATTTTAGGGGATTTACAAAAAAATACAAGAAAATCAAAGGAAATAAAATCAGAGAACCTGAACAGGAACCATAGCTCCATACAATAGGAAAAAACTGAACCCACTGCTGAAGCCAGAGAAAGAGGGAAACATTTGCCAATGAGCCAATCACCTGCAGATGCTCTGCAGATGATTTTGGGGTATCCCTGCGCAAGCCAGTTCTCTATTTTATGTCCTGGTTTTACAGCTATGAAGGGATCACACTGCTTGCAAGCATTGCCTGAAGTCAAGGACCAGTGCTGAGCCACAGACTCCAGAAAGCTATTCCTAGAACAACCACTGCTGATTTTTACAGCAACTTCACACTTGTAGGGAAACAATAAATGGGAAAAACAATAAGAATAAACACATTTTCGAAGCATGGCTAACTCCCCCTTGGCTTCAAATGAAAAACTGTACAATGGCCAGAAAGTTGGGTTTTTTTTCCAAAGTTTTGTATGGGCTGTGGGTTTTAAAAACTCTCAGAAACACAGTATCACAGCACTAGATTATTATAAATACTGTGTGTAATGTAGAAGTAGGTAGAGGAGCTAAAGTATCCTGTGTGTAACATCTCCAGCAACAAATGGCCCAGATAGTTGCTTTTGCTAAGGGCTGATTTGCAGAGAAAGTACAGAGCTGTTTTTTAAAGCTACTGAATAAAAGTGCTTAGCTCCCACTGACTTCAGTGAAAGTACATGGCTCCTATCTCTGCCAGCTTTTAAAGGAATCAATATTAATTATGGGTGTTTGTGTTGTAAAGACAGGTGAAAGTAATACCAAATGTGGCTGTTGTGTCAGAGTTGGACTAGCTTACATCATTTCTTGGTTTGGCTTTATGTTCTTTATTGACTAAGAGGTAGTATATGATTTAAACAGAGAGATCTACTTTTAATTAGCCCAGGTTTGATGCTTGTATCCTGAGCCTTTGATAAATTTAATTTGATACTAGTGCAAACACCGAATTTGACACTGCTGAGTCATCTTCGACTCAGAAATTTCTCTCAAGAAATACATCAATTGAGCACTGCTATGTGACGAGCACAGTGAACAACATCTCCACACTCCAGCCAGGTTTTCTTTTTTCATCAGGGACCAAACTTCTTACTACTGTGTCAGCCCTGGAAACACTTTTCACCTGTTTCCTCTCCCAATGCATTTGTAATCTTAAGTGTCTCGCTACACTGAAGGCTGGTCCAGGGTGGTTCACAGTGATATCGAGCAACCCAGTGATACAATTTTTTTGGCGCCCTAGTAGAACATTCGGTGATGTTTTGATGCTTTTCATTCAAAATTAGCCACAACTGCATCTCTGTAAAAGTTTGTTTCATTCTGCTGCTATAGCCGTGTTGGTTTTCTACTGCCTTTGAGTCAGTCGCTTCAGATGATACTGATTCTAAAGTGTTACCAATTGTTTTCACTTTCCCTTGACCCACTGATTTTTGAAATATTAACACATATACAGGCTGTTGACATGGAAATGAATCAACTTCATTATAAAGTACATTATATATCCTGTAGCTTGAATGTTAGCCTGGTCCCCTGGAGGTTTGACGGGAAGATTTGTAATACCTTTGAGCTCTAAGCTTGGTTCTGTTTGAATTAGTAGCCTTGAGACCATTATTGAGTACCCCAGCAACTCAAATCAGGTGCTGAGAGGTGAGAGCAAGAGCACCAGAAGCCCAAGGGTCAGTGTTTCTCACTTGCCATCTCCATTGCCAAAACTGTTTACCTTCATTCATTTTTTTCTTAGGCAGTCCTTCAAATCACTTGATTAAATGTTTGGACATTATCTACCAAAATGCCCTCAAGGTCTCCACACTGCACACATTACACACACACCCCTACATGTTCCTCTTCAGGAACCTCCAAAGCACTCAGACGTCCAGCGATGTTGATCCCTGGCCCTTTAGGATGTCTCAAGTTGGTAAGAAAGCAGCTTACAGTTTTTTATGTCTTTTCAGGTAAAGGGATATTCAAGAGCTACTGCTAAGAAATGATCTAATTTAAGACATGGCAATAATCAGGCTAACTGCTTACAGAAGCAATACAAGGACCTGACAAGTTACTGGAGGGTTAAATTTATTCTGTTAACTCCAGCTCATACCATGGTCTGTGCTGATCATTCTTCCTCTTTCCCTGCAGTGCAATTGTCGCAGAGGTCCCTGTCCAATATCTCCATGCAGCCCCAGGGGTGTGCTTAAATACCCCTTGCATGAGAATTATCATCTGGGATGGAGCCCTTTGGGTTTGATGCTCATTTGCTGGATTCCCTGTGCTAGTGAATGTAGTATGCAGAATGCTAGCCTGTGTTTTAAAGACCTGTTTACCTCTGAAAAATAACTTTTTTTGGAAAACAATTCTCCTTTAGCTTCTCCCCTAAGCCAGACAATTCACTCGTGTCCTGAGTTGTATATATCTCTTTTCTGCATGCTTTTCTAATAATGGCAGTGGTATTTTTCTGGGAAAAGCTCATTGTTTATTAATCATTCCTCTTCTCCTGCAGCTTATTTCCTCATTGGGAGCATAATTCTCTTCGATATCATCATTGATTTCTTCTGGAAACCCTAATAAAACTTAGTTTTTTATCCATAGTGATCTGTAATTGTAAGATGTCAGGGGTTTTGAAAGTTTCTAGAGGTTTTTTGCAAGTTCAAATTGAGATGCTGCAAGAAAGCTTGTTTTTTCAGAGAATGTTCCTCTGCCTCTGTAAAGAAGTTTTGCTCCTCTGAAGTGTTTCATGTTGGATACCCGTGATGAAGTGACCAAGAAAATGGATGCCTGCTACCAGATAACTACCACTTACTGGCCTGTGGTCCTGAGTGTGGAGTCTTGTGTCCAACTCAGTACACTGGAAATACCCACAGCAATCTCTACCAAGGCTGTGCTCCCTCCACTGCTGGTACAGTTGCTGCATGAGTCTTTGTAAGGCCACCACACACACAGATACACCTTCTCATGCTCCCATATAAAGCCTTTAACACTTAACTTTCAGTTGGTGAACCTGCTAGCAAGGTTCTCAAGCAGACGGCAAGTCTCTCACATAAAAAGAATTTCTATTTCTAGCCCCATTTTGCAGAATATAAGAGCTCTGTAAGAGCTGCTTGTGGCCTTGCAATGAAATCACTGAACTGTGTTGAGCAGCCAGGTGCTCAGACCTCCCAAGCACCTTCCTCTTGCTTCAAGGCCAGGATGAGATCTGCATTCTTGCCACGGGCCCTGCTGCTTTTTCAACTACTGTTAGCTGGCCATCTCAGGAGCACAGGGCTTTGGACAAGCCAATGGTCATGTCTTAAAAAAATTGAGTGGCCACAGCATGAGAGATGTCTTTTCAGGCTGTGTTTGACCTTCAGCCCTGGGTTTCTTACCCCTGCATTAGACTACAAACATACAGCATAAAGGAATGAAGAGTGACCAGGAAGTACAACTGAGTATGCATTGTCTGAAGTGCTGAGATTTTCGGGATTTTCATTTGTTTTACTTTGGCTCTCTGACACACTTAGATGGTCTTGTTGTCAGGAGCAGAGGAGTCCTTCCCTCTTGGAAATGGAAAGGTTGTGGGCACTGCACAGCACAGGAACAGCTTCATACTGTCTCCATTGTCTGCAAAGTCATTTTGTGTGCGGAGCTGAACAGGTGATGGTCAACTTTGACAGCCAGGCTGGAAACCAGTGAGGGAAAGTCCTTGGTCCAAGGTATCACTAAGACCCTCAAAAGAAAGGTGGATGTCCTTAGCCTCTCTGTACAGCCTGAGTGAGGTGAGAGAAAGGGAAATGCCACACCAGACCTGGGAGAGACTGTCCTACAGACCAAGTGGGACATCTTCCATTCTTCAGGTAGAGAACACAGCAGTGCAGATCTGGAAAGGAGGGTGGATTTAGAGTTTCAGGTACAAAAGCTGCTGAAAGAGCAGAGAACTGAGCAGTTAAAGATTGCCTGGGTAGGCAAAAGACACACTGTTGATTACTTTGGCCGCCACAGGTGAATGGGTCTCCTGGTTTGATAATCTAAGCATAGGAACTTTCCCATGTGTGCCAAGCAGCACACCTATATCACAGTGGTTTTGAAGCAGGTGTCTCGTGGGAGTGTATCCTTCACAAACAAGTTTTTCCTAGGCTGTTTTAATAAATCAAGAAAGAAAGCATATTCTGACCAGCAATTCCTTGTTATTATTTCAGCTAACTGCGAACTCTGCTACTATTTTGGCTCAGCCACCTGCTCACAAAGCTTAGTTTGTTGCTAAGTGTCAAAATACCCTAAATCAGAACTGGTGTCTCAGCTAGCAACCGAGCAGCAGTAACACTAATGAGTCTGCAACATGATTTACATACAGGATCTCAGTGCTTGCTACTATAAGGAGAGCAACTCTAAAGACTACTGGGTCTGCATGAGCATAGTTATAAAAATCGATCACAATTATGGTCACTTCATAAAAAAAATCCCACATATTCAGGGGAGTTAGAACATTTTAGCATTATGTATCCCTTCCTGAATTACTGAGACATTATATTCATGCTACGTAGGAAGTCCTAACTCAAGTCAGTATTTTTCAATCATATTGTAGATATGTTTTTTAGACTTTGTATGCTTTTTGTTTTCCTGTTCTTGACTAGAAATGAGTATTGGGACACAGGACAAAGTAAAAGTACAGGTAATTTTGCATTATTTGACTCTAGAGTTGTTATGATCAGCAGATCAGAATTAGGCGATCAGGGTGTTTGGGTTATGGCAGAGTGCTACTTTACTCCCACTTGGCTTGCTCTGCTTGGCTCTGGATGTGCTCTAGTCGACAATGACTGCTTGTGAAGTTCATTAACGTTGCTGGAAAACGTTCATGTGTGCAAGGGGATGAGGTTCCAAACATCCAAATACTCATCAGCAGTGACTCAGAGACTAGAAGACATTAACTCATAGCAGCACAAACCGTGAGGCTGATGCTCCCAAATGCAATTTGAAACCTGGGGTGGCTGGGGGAATTAATTACATAAACTAGCCACAGTGGGCCAGCACCACTGGGAGTTGAACAGTAGGACTCGCAGGGTGCATGGGGCATCCATAGACTCTCACCTGGACTTCCTTTCGCAGGTGACACTTGATAACATGCACAGGAAACACCAGCATTCAGATTTGACCTTCAGCATTTGAAAGCATAGAGGGAGAAATAGGGAGGGACATGGGGAAGGATAATGATCTCTTCCCGTTTATTTTCCTTTTTAAGCCAACAGACTTGACCCAGCAGGCTGCCAAAGAGTACAGGCCTGCTTTTCCTCTCCTCTCTCTGCCCCAGCGGGAACCATCAACACCTCAAACTGTGCTGTGCTGGGAGCCCTGTCTGGCAAGACAGCTGCTCAGCATCTGGGAAGTTGCAGGTGTTCACTACTAATGGGCCTGATCCAGAGGTGCTGGAAGAGCTGGTGGAAACTAGGAGGATCAGGGCAGAAGGGGCAGAGGGTTTCAGTCTTTGAAGGAGGGATAACACATCGAAGCAAGGGGGAGTAATTTGCAGCACCCAGAATCAGCTTGCTGACACTGTAGCAGAGGGATACTTCATGCTTTGGGTGTGAAACTACATCTGGTTCTGATAAAAAGCAAAGCATGAGAGCATTTGACGATGTCTACATATGAAGTAATCACACGCATGTCAACAGGGTGAAAACATATTCATCATGGCAGGTGTATATTGAAAACTTGACATCTCCAACAATGACTGTTATTTGCCTGCTGCAAAGGGAAGGGAAAGGAAGGACAAGGCATCTTTTCAAGACCTGGAAACAATGTGACTTTCATCTGAGAAAGGCTTTTGTGGAGGCTCTACCAGTTTGAGATCATTCCCCATGAAAGTATGAAAATAAGGCCAACACATTGTTTAAATCCATTAAAGGTGGTGGAAGTAAGGCACACATTAATATTGTACTTACTCTCTGCACAGGCGAAAGAGGGATGCATAACCAGGCAAATCAAAGCCTAGATGCAGTTTCTTTTCAAGTTTAGGCAAGCAGAAATCCCAAAACAATTAAACAAAAAATGCAATTAAAAAAAACGCAAACAAATCATAAAACTGAGGAGGAGGAAAAGAAGGAAGGAGGAGAGAAATCTAGAGTCACTCTCTTAGGAAAACTGCATAGAGAGCTTCTTGAAACTGTACTGATCAACATAAGGAGATACTCAAGAAGAAATCCTGCTCCTGATGAAGTCAACTTCACTGCTGCTTTGGACTTCAATGATGCCACAATTTCATCTGTTCTGTTGTAAATGAAGTGCATGAAAATTCAGTGTATAAAGCCTACCACAAAAGAATGGACCAAAAGTATAGAGGGCCTATTCTTCATTCCTTTTTAAAACTGAGCACTGCACTACAGCAACACAGATAAGTACATTTTTGGCATGATGCTCAAAAGACAGCTTCAGCTATATTCATCAATGAAAGAAAGAATATTAACAATGCCAGCTCTCTTACCCATAAACAGCATTACTGTAAGAACAGGAAGCTAAATAAAATACACCTACTACCTCCTTTCTCCAGCACCACAGTACAACGGTATTTAAAACAGCTATAATTGGATATAGTGTAGCTTGAAAAAGTCCTGAAAGGTCATAATTACAATAATCAATGCAATAATGTGGGATGAGACCTTGTATTATCATCAGACCTGAATCTTGGTTAAAAATATTTTCTCTCTAAAGCCGAGCCTTAAAATCCTGGTTGTTTTGCTTTCTGAAGCTACAGCTGATAATCATGTGTAGCGGCAGTTCCTGTATCACTGCTCCATTTCAGATGTTGAAGTCTGGATCCCTGTCAGACTTCTGACCAGTATGCAGCCTCACTCGTTCTGGTGAGGAACTGGAGACAGTGAATGGACTAACTCAACAGAACGCTGTTTGTTCATAACAAAGTCATCTGTACAACCCACATCCATTAAATAGAGTTTGTAACACTGGGCAGAAAAGCAAATGCCTAAAATTTTCATGAACTGAGATGTTGGTCCTTGAGACATGAACGGAAAGAGAACCAGAAATGAACTTGTGATGATGAGTCATAGTTTTAAAGGGTGCCAGGTAAGTACTTCTTTTCAGCCTTTCTAATTCTATTGCCAGCACAACAGTTTGTCTTGCTACATCTGTGAAAATCTTCAGGGCTCGATCCTTGCCTGGCAAATGCCAGCAGAGTGCCCCAAGCCATCATTCCCTGTTTCACTGTTTTAAACAGACAGGAGACCCTCCCTGTTGCTCTCAGTGAGGCCCCGGTCCAGCCATGATGGTCAGCCATAGCAGGTCACCAGTCACCTACACAAGACAGTCTTCAAGCTATGAGGGAACAAGGGAGGTGAGGCATTCACTAGTACAAAGCTTAAATGATCACACCAGCATCGAGACCACAGGATTGCCATTAATGAAAGAATACTTCACCACTTAGTCGAGTGATGTTCAATTCTTCAATTCATGCCATATGCCCTATTCAAGTGGTGGCTGAAGGCACCCATTAACCAGCTACTGAAATGCTGGAGAGCATGTAGACATCATGGCCCATGAGGGGTCCATTTTAAGAAGAGACTTCTACACCAAAGCATGGGGTGGTCTTGCAACACTCCTCTCATGGCACAAACTTGTAGCAAAGCAAGGACTGCCTCAACAAAGTTCCAAGAGAGAAAATTATAGGTAAAGCTACCTAGATTTCCAGAATATCTGTATTAAGATCTATACAGAAATTTATGCAATCGTCTAATCAGCTACCTACCACTGATGGAGCCTATAGGAAGGAGACAAATTGTACAGTTTCCTACTCATCCTTATGCTAGAGTGTCTGTGAGAACAGGACCAATCTTACATTTGGAAGTATTGCTGGGGAGAGAGATGGATGTCCCAGTCAATCAACAGTAAGAACTTTTCCAAAGGTGAGACGATGCATGACTTTGGAGCAATGAGCATGCCAACAAGAAAGCTGCAGACAAGATTTCCTTTGTCTCCTGCAACTGCCCAAGGGACATCCTACACGCAAGAAGTGCAGAAAAATCTCTCACCCCTTCCCTCATCATGGTATCCATGCAGGCCTTCATAACAAACAAGTTTAATTATTTTGGAGTTCTGTGATAATTCAAGGGAAAGATTTTGTTATGTCCTTTGCACGAGTCCCAGAACACTGTATTCACTGTATTTACGCACAAAACATTGTGCATAACTTTGTGAATGTCCAGCTATGTCCAGTTCATCAAAACACCCATTGAACAGCATCATCTATGTGCTGGGAACCACCAATGTTGTGTAGCCTGAAGGCCTGTTCTCTAGGTGTCGTTGGACCCTGGCACGATCAAGGGAACCTGAGGAACTATACAGCTGTCAGGCTGTGGCTGACAAGAGGAGATGATGCTATTTGAGTTAAGCTGTGAAGACTCTGCTACAATTAGCACCTGTCTCCAGATAATGTACAAAAGATTGTAGAAAGTAGAAAAGCACATTAACAAGGGCTGCTGAGACAATCTGGGAGGCACATAAGGCAAGAATTTATATTCTGCTATACTGGTGTTAGACTAATCCCTCACCACACTCAGCTTTAACCAAGACCAAAGCTCGGTTGTGACCTGTTTTTACTAGCTTGAGGTAGAAGGTCAGATCACATTTGATTACTTTTGGATGATTCAAACAGATTCTGTCCCTCTTGACACACCTTTATGTGACAGGGAAACACATCCAGATCATGGCAAACTGTCATGTGTGTTCTCCAGAATGTGTACCATGGATACTTTTTTGAAGGAATGTGAGGGACGGGAAGGCAGCTGATAGCTACTTTTCTTGCTTCGGACAATGAAGAGTCTGAAAGAGAATTAGCTTTTGGTTTTTGTCATAGAGAGAGGATTTCACTGAGGGAAGCTGGTGAATAAAGCCACAATTGTGGGTCAGGGAGAGGAGAGTCTGCTGTGTGAAAAGAGAGAGGGCAGAGAGGTAAAACTATTAGAAAGGATGGAGTTGGAAGTGATGGAAAGAAAGAGAGGCAGCTCAGGTGTAGGTGGTAGCATAGCTGTTTCTTCATGGTGTAGAGTGATACAGAAGGTTATGGAGACAGAGGACTGTGATGGTGCATGCACAGATAGCAACATGTGCTTCTTGTCCCTTGTGGGAATCATATTCACCAAGTTGGGTTGTCAGGCTCCCTACTACCTTGGCACAGGTTGGGTGAAGGACCTGCATGGCAACAGGAGTACTACTTATCTCCTCCAAGCTAGAGACAAGCCCACCATCAAGGTGGGCAGCACTGAGATATACCACAGGTCTTCCTCAGCAGGTGCATCTTGTGATGTGCAGAGTAGATTCACATGGGGCACCACATGCAAAGCAGTGTCAGTAGGCAGCCTTGTGTAAAGTAGTGCTTAGATGGTTATGTTGACCCCTGTAGTCACTTACTTCGCCATTCTCTGCCTGCTAACAGCCATGTGTTAGCTGTCATCCTCTACTGAGACATCAGGTTCCTGGGGTTGGGACCACCTTCATGAGCTGTGTTTTGTTCAGTATACAGCACTGCCTGGTTGTGGTCCTTAACATCTTGCTGGGAGACGAATGGAGTTGTAAGGCTCCATCACTGAACAGTATCTCAGCACAGGTTTAGGGGCAGTAGGAGAGGGAAATATTTGAAAATACCACTGTCTCAGTCATCCCTTCTACCTCAGGTTTTGTTTTCACCTTAGCTCCCTGATAAAAACATTAATCCAAAGATAATATGATAAAGAAATCTTCCACAATGTCATGAGAAACCATCTTTGCTTAAAAGCCGCAAGATGTCATCAGCTTGTGGAGCCTTTCAACAGGTCAGCACTGAGGCTGAAGTTTATTAACAGGGCTGACAAGGTTGTGCTGGTTTGTCTGTGCCAGCAGCAAATCACAAGGTTCCTAATTCAGAGTCTCTTATTAACAGCAGTCCCTGTTCCTTGTTTTCATTTGTAGGACTGATTGAGGGCACTGTAAATCTGTAAGTGAGCAGTCCAAGGACTTGAGTTAGAGTCTGGGGGTCAGTCTCAGAGGAAAACAGCTTTATAAGTATGTGCGCTGCCTGTAATTCCCTTGGTTTACTGAGATAGAACCTCTGATAAAAAGAGCATGCAACCTAATACACAAGAGAAGTAGGTTGCCCATGAGTTACAGGAATTCTTATGCTCTCTTGTGTCTAGAAAGTGGCACTTTTGGAAATACACAGCTGTCATGCAGACCTCATCCGATAAAAGGCAGTTTGCCTAAAAAAACAACATCAACAAAACAAACAAATGAGAAACAAACAAAAAAAAACACAAAGAAAAAAAAAAGAAAAAAGAAAAAATGCTTTATTTATTGAATTCTGATGCTTTGTACCAGATGACTCATTGTCACGCTTCTTTTCCCTCTTCTCGCTGAACTAGAATCGTGTAGCACGTTACATTCATCCATTGTGCCTTGTTGATAAGATGAAAAGACAAATTCTAAACGTTGAGCTTTTTCTTATCAGAAATCAGAAACATTAAATTTTCCTCTCTGGTCAGCTAGTTGTCATTTAGAGCTGAGGAGTGCTATTTAGTATTAGTGGCTGAGGACCTGAAACGTAAGTATTTATACAGAGTTATTTGCATTGGTATTGGGACCCTCAGTGTGGGGGAATCAAGGTTGTCTGAAGTCACCAGCTCTGTTTGTTGGATTTTAGCCAAGGACATTCGCATAAATATCTTCCTTGGGTATGACATTAAAAAAATCACACAAATTACAGTTTTGCCCATTGTTTCCCAGAGTCTGATCTAACTTTTTAGGAAGCTGGCAAGCGTATTCTTTGATTTTAATGAGAATTAGATAGAGACTCAGAATACCATGAACCAGCTATTCATTTAGCATCGAGTCAACAGAGCACAACTGGCTTCAATAAGGATGTGCCAGTTTACAGCATGTGAGGAACTGGCAACATACTGTTCTTTAACAGCTAAAAAGTACACTGACTTTACAAGCACGGGTTGATGTCAGGGTTTTGGTGTCAGAACATTTGGGTTTGAGCCATAAGTGACAACAGCTGGAGTGCATAATGAAAACCAAGTGAATATTTATTCTTAATAAGTAGCTCCACCTCTGTTATTCTTTCATGTTGAGTGTTAAAATCCCAAATGTTTGCATATGAGACTTTTGTGTGTATACTAACCTGGAGGGAGCATAATCTATCACAGACCTTCTAGTAGAGCATATTCCCAAGACCTTAGACCTGAAACAGTAGTAAAGTGTATTTGACGAATTATAAAACCTAGGCAGATAAATAGACCAAGCCCTTAGTTACCTGCCATAGAGAATTTCTAGATCCCGTTAGGTTGTTTTCATAGAATCATAGAATAGTTAGGGTTGGAAAGGACCTTAAGATCATCAAGTTCCAACCCCGCTGCCATGGGCAAGGACACCTCACACTAAACCATCTCACCCAAGGTTCTGTCCAACGTGGCCTTGAACGCTGCCAGGGATGGAGCATTCACAGCTTCCCTGGGCAACCCATTCCAGCACCTCACCACCCTAACAGGAAAGAATTTCTTCCTTATTTTCAATCTAAACTTCCCCTGTTTAAGTTGTAACCCATTACACCTTGTCCTATTGCTACAGTCTCTAATGAGTCTCTCTTCAGCATCCTTTAGGCCCCCTTCATATACTGGAAGTCTCCATATACTGAGGTCTCCATGCAGCCTTCTCCAGGCAGGTTCTATTCTGTTTTTCACTAAATGGGAAAAATGTCCACCGGTTGCCCCAAAAAGTGGTAAATGCTCCATCCCTGGCAGTGTTCAAGGACAGGTTGTACAAAGCCTTGGGCAACATGGTCTAGTGGGAGGTGTCTCTGCCCATGGCAGGGGGGTTGGAACTTGATAATCTTAAAGTCCTTTCCAACCCTAACTATTCCCTGATTCTATGTGGGAGGCTGAATTTGTGTAGAAACAAGATAGGAGATTGAGACAAAAACACTCCTTTGTTACATGTAACTGTTTTCCTTATCAGAAAAAAAAAAAAAGAAATAATCAGTTAAATTAGTTATTTTAATTATACAGACCCATTATAATAGCTTTTGATCACATTAAATAGTGACAACAATGCTTATTAGGTAAAGTTCACCTAAGAAGTATCAACACAGGTAACCATTTGGGCTCAAAGGGGTGGCTGTAGTTAGCACACACAGGATTTTATGTAGACAGAACTCACATAAAGAAAATTGATCTTTAACCAACCATGAGGACCACAGAAAGAAATTGCCACATTCCTTGAGGGAACAGAAGCACAGTCACACCCATGGGAAGAGAACTAGACTTCATTTCTCTATGAGGCTGAATTTCACCAAGATTCGGTAATTAAACTTTTTTTTAACAGTCAGGATATTTGCAGCCAAATGAATATTTCTTCCTGCTTAATTGATAGGAAGGCACATTTGCTTTCAGTATTCACCAGGGTGAAATTACAACCGCATCACAGTGTTGTCTACTTAGAGGCCAAAGACTATGGAGATGAATCTGAGTGCCTGTTAGAAGCCACAAGCCAAACCCCACCACCTCCACTTGTGTTGAACCCTAGTGCCTGTTCCTCCAACACCACCATTAGTTGCAGCAATCCCTACTTGACACTAGCTATTCTCATCAGCTGAAGGGAAATTTTGGGTTAGAAATAGTCAACTCCTTCAAGGATATGTGTTTGACAGGCATCTTATCTGTATGAAGTTAGACTGGCATAAATTGAAGGAAACATTTGCCTTATGCTCCAAGCCAGTTTTAGCTCAGTTACTAGGACCTGGGCAAGGTGTCACAGTGAACGGACCACTGGCACAGAACAGCCGTGTGTCACAGGGGGACATCTGAGATTGCTTGGGGTTCTCCCAGAATTTACAGCATTCTCCAGGTGATCCAAAGGCAATACCTTCCTCCAGATCTTAGGAATTAACAATAGAGCAGGGCATCTGCACTGAGCTCTGCCCCACCACTGCCAAACCTCTGGGTTGTTGCCTGTTGGCTTCTTCTTCTGAGATGCAGAGAAGCTGACCCCAAAGGGGACACTGGCTGCCATGCCAAACACTGCCTAGGCATGTCTGGCATTCCCAGCTGCCACCTGAAGCACCCAGAGCTTCCAATGCAAAGCAGAGCCACTGTTTCAAACTTGCTTGCACCACACAACAGGCCTGATCATCCCACCACTGACGGCAAAGCACATACAAAAAGCCTTAAGGAGAGTAGGGAAGAGAGGTGAAACAGTCTGGGAAAAAGGGTTAATCTGTGGAAAGAGAAAGAAAAAGGAAGGGAAGGGGTAAGAAAGGACATGAGCCAGTTGTTACAGCATTTTAGTGGATGGGTAAGGAGGAGAATAACTGTATCTGGAAAGAATTACGTTTGCTTTAAATTAAGACTTGCAAACTAAAGTGAAGAAAATAATTGGGGAAAACAAGGTGCAGTTGCAAAGCAGGAGGCAAAGCAGGAATGATAATGAGGAACAGGATTTTCCTTTCTCACACAAAAGAAATGCCAGGGCAATGAGGGAAGAAGATGCGAGGTTTTTGGCAGCTTGAGTGAAAGGTAACATCAGGAAAGTCATGAGGGAACAAGACTTGCAACTTTTTATGGTTTTTCAGTCCCTATAATGGCCTTTTTTATCAGATTACAAGATCATCTGAACTGGAGAAAAAGGTAAAAATGGATGTCTTGCTGCTTGTGCATGGAGGATAACAAGGCAGCAGCCAATGGAGGAACTCTGATAGGTCCCAACTGAAAATAGAAACACTGGTGTGAAAAGAAATGCCAAATGCTCTCCCACAGCTTATGTACAAGCAAAATTACTCCTCACTTTCACAAGACCCCTTGAAATTTTGGAAGGTAGGAAAATTATTTTCTGTAAGATTAACAAGAAAGCTAGTTCCCAAATGGAAATCTTCGTGGAAACAGACTTTAGACAGCTGCTTAAGAGAATATTTCCTTCGAAACTTTAATTTATTGTAAGGTTCTATGAAGGAGTTTTAAATTTTGTTATTCCTTCAGAAATGCCCTGAGCTGTGTGAGGGAACTTGCAGCTCCCCTAGGTCTTCCTGCTGCATGTTCACACCTAATAAAGCAGTGATTGACAGATGTTATGATGAAAAGTTTGGTTTGTAGGCCCTGAGGGAGCAGACAATTGGGTATTAGCCAAGCTGCAGTTGCAAAGCACCACCATGACACCTACTGGACCCATGGCTGGAATAGCCACCAATTGGTCTCGTCGATGAGAGGTGAAGCAGCTAACTTGTGGCTGCAAGTTCAGACTCTGATGTTGTTGTGTTGGTCCAGCTGCATGAGCGTCCACACAGACTCAAGGCAGTGGCACTTACAGAGGTACTGATTACTTTTGCATGAAAGTTGTTCAAAGCTTTTCTGTGGCAAAGCTTATATTGGAAAGCTTGCCATAGTGCTACCTATGTGCCCCCTCTGGGTTGCTTGTGAGATTGCTGTGTTCAAGAGAAAACTCACTAATCTCCCTATTGCCATGAACTACAAGGGAGGCGGCTGAAACCTCAGCTTTGGGAAAGGGCAACACTAACTTGTTGGACACAAACTGGATGAATCCTCAGGTCATGGAGGACTGACATTACCTGCAGGCATCAAGGTTATCTGGAGAAAAGAACAGCTTTATCATTGAATAGGGGATGCTGCAGGGGAATTGCTCGTCTTGTAATGCTCCACCTTTGGTTTTAGTGTGGGTCTTAGTGTATGCCCCTGTCTAACATGCCTCAGTGGAGTTCTCTGTGTGTGGGTATATGTTTATGAAGAAGCCAGTTCAAAGTGATGAAAGTTAATTTCTGTCTGACACATGAGACTTAAAAAAAAATAAAATCAGTGGAGTCAAAATGCGCTCGTGTATAGTGAATGTTTAAAGACACCACACAGATCAGACAATACCTGCCTGGGCTTGCCAATGTCAGGGCTTGACATGAGTCAGAAACTCTGAACGTATGGATTGATTACACTGGTGCAATGAAACTGCACCACTTCTGGAGGAGCATTATTTATTTCAAGGTCACTGGAAGGTACAGTTCGGCCTTCTCCAAGAAGCAAACTCACCACCCTAGCTGCATCTTCCAGCAGTCATCAAGACATGGCTACATCAGGTTGGTAGCACCACCTGCAGCAGCAGCTAGAATATGGCATAATGATTCCTGCAGCCACTGTCTGTCTCCCTCCTATGTAATTTTCAGTCACTGCCTTATTTCTCTTCATTTATATATCTCTTTTTGTGCTCATTAGCTAATAACCAGCTAAGACAAAGTCATCTTTTATCATGTGTGATCTAAAAAACATCCTAAAAGTAATACCCGAAACAGTGAAACATAGTTAGTAGCCTGTCAGATCCCAGAGCAGCAGTGATGAATCTGTGTTTCTCCAGACAAGCTGTTAGGAAAAAAAACCAACAGTGCTGGAGACAGTATCCTTCATGTTGGGACTTACTCTGTTTATCTCACTTTGTATGTGGTTATCATGATGTCTCTTTAAAAGAGCAATCAGAAGGATGAACTACTTCCATAGGTCAGGAAGGATTTCCAATTCTTTTTTTCCTTCAAAGAAGGATAGTGCAAGACCACCCCCAAAATCATCAGCAATATAAAAAAAAATTAAAGTTTTCCTTCTAATTGGTAAGGGAGCAGGAAAAAAATGCATTGATACAATAAAAATTACTGCCTTATATTTCAAGTGCTTTAACCACTTGCCCCTCCCTTCTTGTGTCTTCAATAAGAAGCTGAAAATGTCTATAATGGTTTATAATGCTATAAAACCTTGAATCAAAGTTGATTGTTTAATCTTGTAGCAGTAAACCCAAGCTTTTACATGAGATGTAAACCTGATTCTTTCTTTAGCCTAAGACACTCCTTTATTGTCAATACAAAAGTGCATCAAAAGGCAAATTTTAGCCTGGAGTAGCTCTTCTTTTATGATCTTCCCTGCAAATATTACTTTTCTATCCCCCAAGGCCATAGAGATATCCCGAAGAAATTAGAGACAAAGAGCAATTCTCAACTCAAGGGATTAAAACAGCTTGTTGGAAACCCAGGATCAAGGGAGAGCATTTCCTTCCTAACTCTCTGAGCTCCTGGTGGGCTCAGCTCTGGGGCCAGAGTGAGCTACTACCCAAGTCCTTAATCACAACTCCTGAGAGGTGGCCTATGTGTTGTCTGCTGCATTGTATAATGGTATAGCTCCCAGTTACAAAAGTCCAGACTAGTTTTCTCCTAAGTTTATCAGACTAATTTAGATTGTGCTAGTTTAGATCTCACTTTAAAAAAGAATACACCCCCTGTGTGCCATGACTTTACACAATTTTCTTCCCTTTAAGAAAAAATAGTATGTTAACAATTCAGCTGGTGCAAATTTCCCTTAGCATCTGAAACATACAGAATGTATTTCAAAATAAATTCTCTGCTTCTGCCTAATTTTCCCCAGACCTGAAGAATAATGAACAGTTTTATATCCCCCACCAGCTCTGAGACTCCTCAGTGGAATTCTCTCCAGCTTTCCAAGTTCAGTCACTTTCTCAGGATGCAATTTCTAGCTAATAAGACTAATAGTGCCCAGCAGTCCTCTACAGTCAAGGACCTGGAACAGGATACACAGGAGAGATGCTTGGTTTAGGTTTGTTGGAGGGTGGCTTTTTTGCCTCTTGTGGGAAGTGTCATCAAAAATTTCCTAAATTGGTGGAACTCTTTCTGGGGGCTGTTACACTGCTGTCTTACAAATCTGTGCATCTACAGTATCTCCAGCCTTATACACTGCATTGAATTCATTACATTAATTGTTCGACCTTTCCTGTAATGAAGGGAATGTTTTGCTGCTTTCACTGCTGTCCTTTCTGTGTGACACTTACAGATCTATGGCGGGAAAACAGATCCTGTTGGAAAAGCTATCAGGGGAGCCTTTAATCAAATGGAGTTTAGGATTGAAAGAGATCCCACATGGATCCATGTGATGGTAGCAGATGCCTTGTCCTGATCCGCATGTGAAAGGACATGAGTGACCTCTGATAGATAGGAGCTGCTGCCATTAGGAAGCATAATACAGTGAGCAAACATAAAGCTCATTCTTGGAAAAAGATGGCTTAAATAATCAGGAACATCACCCAAAATACAGACTACACTGTGGCCTGTGAAAAGCAACATGGTGTGGCTGTCAATGCTTTATAAAGAGTATTTTGATTAAGTGCCTGTCTGAACAGAAGCAGTAAGAAAACAGGAAGACAAAAGGAAGAAAATATCATGTATTGGAAGAAAAGCACAGGAAAGAAAGGGTCATAAGTAAGTAAAAATCATTATTCTAAGGTAAATTAAAAAAAAAGTAAATTTTAAAGTAGAGGGAAAGTAAATACTCTAAAGTAAAAAAAATACGGGTAACAGGGGCAACACATTATGACATAGAGCACAAAAACAGAAACATTATTTTCTGATGGTGGATTCTTACTGTTCAAGGGAAAACAGGGCGTATTCCCACAGTAGATATCTGTTGGATCACATG
This sequence comes from Pezoporus wallicus, assembly GCF_028554395.1. Classification (NCBI taxonomy): domain Eukaryota; kingdom Metazoa; phylum Chordata; class Aves; order Psittaciformes; family Psittacidae; genus Pezoporus; species Pezoporus wallicus. The sequence goes on from NW_026636248.1 coordinate 2,376,878, forward strand.
AGATAAACAGCCAGCTCGATCAACCATTCTTCTAAGAGGCTGAATTCTGGGGTGAAGCAGGCAACAGAAAGAACCAGGGGTGATACTCAGCAATATCTGTTTTTTAAAGCCAAGGAGCAGCAAGGGCAAGAAATACAAGGTTAAATGTAGGCCAGCTGCAGAGCCAGAGGAGTCCCCAGTGAGCAGAGTGTGGGTTAGGGTTTGAGAAATCTGATAGCACGTCAGGTTTATCTTCCACTTCACTGTGCTGTGTTTTAGTCTCACCAATGTGAAATACAGCTCTTTCCTACCTACCACAGTAAGCAGTGAGAAATAATTTAGCACTCTGGTGATAGTGGTGTGGTTTGCTGTGTATCAGTTGGTGATGAGTTATCATGCAAGTGACAAACCTAAAAAAACTCTCTTTTTCCAACATCCTGAAACAAAACTAAATAAATAAATGCAACCCCAGAAAACAGTCTGAAATAATCCTTGGTAGACTTTGAAAGCTGCTGGTTAGAAAATAGCTGAACACCAAGAAGGAAAGGACAGCTAGTTTTCCATTTCATTTGGGACTTTTCTGCTTGGATAGTACCTGCAAACCTCCTACCACTTATAGCTCTTGATCTCGAATATAATTGCAATGCCAGATCTGGGTGACACCAGAGCTGTTAGGAGTGGGATAACTTGGGGAGGCACTGAGATGAAATATGCCATAAGGCGATGCTGGTGCTAATAGTGCCAAGCCATCTCCAGCCCGCGCCTGCATCAAAAGCAATCAATAAAATTCCTAACTAAATTGTTTAGATAATATAAATAATACATAAAGTGTTTTATTTATTATATAGATTGCACACTTAAATCTTATTTGTGAACTAGGAACTCAGGCATGCACATGAATTCAATGGTCTAACATGTCCCAGGAGCACCAAAAAACAGCTGATGTTCTTCAAAAGTTTGAGGGGACAGAGAATTCCCTTAGTCATCCACAGAGAGGAGAAAATGACATTTCCTCCATTTATGTGGGGGGGGCCTGGCTGCATCTGGCACAGGACAATCGGATGCTAACAGTCCCTAACCGGGCACGTACCACAAAGGCTCCCAAGCTATCTATACCACCACATCTAGCAACAGCAGCCATACAAGCACATCTGGCAACCTGTTTAGCAATAAACTACAGAAAGCTGTAAGAGAAGGAAACAAATATGGATCTTCTACGTGGTTTTAAACTGCTTGCCCATCTTTCCTGAGTTTGCCTAAGGTTTTCTTTTCATTCATAAAATTTTAGCATAGACAGAAGACGGTTTCCCACCCTGTTTTGCTTGTAAAGCCACGGCAACCTAGCAGGGAGGTAGTCCTTTTGTTTAAATAAGAGCATCAGTTGTTGCTGACATGCAGCAGATTAAAAGCAGAAGAATGTGTTAAAGCTATTACTCTGCTGTTGTTAAAATATTTATAGGATAATATTTTTTCAGGAAAGAAAGCTAAATAATCACATTAAAGGCTTCCACACCTTGAGTTTTGAAATAGGATGCTTTAAAATAAAATTTAAATAGTAATAATAATAAAAAAACCCTAAGCCTGAAAATCCTGTACCAACCGCAAACCCTAGTCGATGTTTTCAGGCTCATATCTCTAAAATGCCTTGTCAGATTAACCTCAGACTTTACATACAAAAATATCCTCCTCAGGCTAGAAAAAATTATTGCAAAATTGCAAGAAGAAAGCAGCTTTCCACAGAAAGCCAGAAAAATGAGGCTTAGCACGTAAAGCCAGGCATTCTTTATGGTAGAATCACTGGAGGATTCTTAATACATGAAATATTTTTGGTTTTAAGCTCTATACCTTATAGTCTCACTGCATTGTATTTATAGACTATCAGGCTGCCAGACTTCCTATTGTTTCTCCTGACACTTTTATTCTGTTTCAAGACCTTCTTGTGAAGAATGGCAGAATCCCAAACCAATACAGATGCAGTAGGTGAACAGCTGTCTCATTTTTGAGATGCACAGTACAGCTCTATCCTCTAATGTGCTCACCACTGACTGATGCAAGGCATTCATTCCCCTAGGTGTTTGCATCCAACCTCTCAGCAGCTTCATTGCTGAGGGACAAGGACCTGAAGGTCTTGCTGGCAAAAGGTACACCGAGTCACAACCGCTGCCATGGGCTTTGGCAAATGGTTTTGCTTTGGTTTACACAGAATGAATCCCAGTCCCACACAATTCTTCTTGTTAGTTTGTGAGTACTGCCCTGGTGTTTGCGGTCTTGGCTGGCTTCTTCAGCCTGCTGAGCTGATTAGGGGCTTCACTTTATCAGAGATGCAGAATTACCACCTGTTCCCTTCCAATGTCAAAGCAGCTTCTTGTTACTCCGGTGCAGGTTTGGTCGAGGTTGGCCTTCCCTGCCCAGCTCAGAGATGAGTTTGTGAAGTGTGGACAGTTCCCAGGAGAGGTATGCCAAAGCTTTGCCCAAGCATGTCACAGGCATGCTAACCCTAAATACTGCCATTTCCTTGAGGGTTTTTTCTTAGGCTACCCAGCTCAGACCCTGCTTTCGGTAACAGCAATTCTTGGATACATTTTTCCCCATTAGACAGACTGCTTGGACGCCAGTAACCTGGTTATATGTATCATATTGCAACACAACACATTGCTTTAATTCTTGTACAACGTTCAGCGCTTTCATGAACTGAATTGATTCTAGAAGAGTCTAATCCTGCTCTTATACAAGTCAATGACAGGACTTCCAAGAAACATGATACATGCTCACTATCCATTTAATCGCTCCTCAGAAAGCAATGAAAATATCAAGTGGCAGGAGGCAGGAGAGAGAAGTGCTTTGCGCTGACTCTGCAGCCCCAGCATTAAAGCTGATCAGAGCCCCCAAATGCTGTTTTGGCAGCCAGGATCAACAGCATGGTGGGGATGCAGTGACTCCCCTGCCCTGGGGACCCCTGGCAACTCTCTGGGAGGGGACACTCTTCCCACACCACCAGGGATTTCGGGAAGCCAGGAGGTCAGCTTTGCCGTACCCTTACTCCAAGACACAGCTCACAGCACACTCACAGCCAGCTTAGCCTGTAGTAAGAAGTCACCACCAGTCACCGCTGAGCTACACGGGCCAACTCCATTCATCCTCCCCTCTCCTTTCCAACATAAGATCAAATTAATCTTGTGTCCAGTACCTGTCACCAGGGATACATATTTGTTAAGGGTAGAAGCTGATCTCACTGTGATATATGCACTGCTCTCCCTACTGCCATGCACCTAAATTTCCCCTAGCCATCCTTCCCTCCCCTGCTCAGCTAGGCAATCTCAGCAGATGAAGAAATCCCCTCAAGAACAAAACAAGCTGCGCATCACAGGGAACCCAGTTATGATACTGGACCTGGGATCTGGGCACTGCCTAAGACTGCTAGCATGAATTTGCTATAGAATTTCCCAGATACCTTTGTAATTTATTCTTTGACATTTTGGGAGAAGTAGGGGGAGAGACACTGGAAAAATATGCATACTCCTTATACAGTTCTAAGTAAAAGTAAACCCGGGTATGTTCACTGTTTAGCAGGTTATATAGAAAACTGCTAGCTGCTCAAACATGTAATTATGTGTTAACATGCCAGCCAAAAAATAACAGTGCCTCAATAATTGGAGTATGGAACGCTTTTCTTCCTTGTTTCCCTGCAGACTGTTTGGAGTTTATGCGCATTTATCCAAGTTTAAATAAACAAATAAATACATACACACATACATAAATTGACCTTTTAGGAGCCTTTCAGAAGCTTGACAATTATGTCATTCTAGTTCTTTCAACAATTAGATAAACCTGAGGACAACGTTATTTTCTGGCCAGGGGAGTATAAAGTGAGTTACAGTTTCTCACACAGACTGCTTCCCTGCGCTCCTGAAACTCATGCTGCACAGGCAATGCTTTTCCCCAATGACAATTCAAAGCCTGGAGAGCTCTGCTTTCTACACTATATAAAAATAAATACATTGCTAATTATAGGACAAAAATAAAAAATCTCCATTCTATTGTGATGTGCAATTCTGCTACTTGGCATGGCAGAGGGTTCAGTGCACTGTTGCTGTGAGCAATGGGGAGGGCTGAAAAGGAAAAATCAATGCCATTTCTTGTTCAATTAAGTTCATTGTGATTCAGAACCACCTCCTCACACTGCAGAGCCTGCAAGAGATCAGTGCTGCAATCACTACCTTTTAGCAGCTTGCTTTCTCCATCTGGACCTGCACAAGCCACTCACTGGCAGGGCATCACACTTTGCTTTGAGAAAAAGAAAGAGGAGGATTAAAAAAAAACAGCATCCTTACGGGACCCTCTGAAATACATTGGCATAAATCATGCCAGTTCAGGTGGGCATCTCATGGAGTGGAAGAGAAGGCATTTTTCTCAATGGGTCATTTTACTTATATATCAGAGCTACTGCTGTCTTTTTGCCCTTCAGTAAAAAGTTCACTCTCCTTGCTGCCTCACCAAGAAATATCTGCAATACATATCCTGCTGCTTGGTCTCACTGAGGCTAAGCAGTGCCACAGTCTGACTCAAAGTCTTTTGGAAGTCAATAGGAAGATGCTGGCGGACTCTGCTGGACTACAGATCAGATCAGACACCCATATTCCCAGGAATCAGGGATTAGTAGTCACAGCTATCAAGAGGTCATGACAAAGGGTTTTTTGGGTCCCTCCCACTCCCTTGCCCACTTTAACTATTCTTTAGCAATTGTAGAGTAAATAAATAAATACATACATAAATAAATAAATTTATGTGTGGTTTTCAGTAGAATAAGGTAATCTGGAGAGTTTCTCATCCTGAGGCTCAGCCTGCTAAGGATGCCGAAGTCTACCGTGGTGCATGGTGCCCCCTCAGTGCCAGCACCAGCACCCCACAGGCCTGCTCAGCACCTCCCAAAATGAGCCCAGGATGCTTGTGACCATGTCTCACTCTAGTGACAGGACAGACAAACTACAGCAGCCTGCCGCTTTCCAGTCTGCCTTTAATGGCTGCTGCCTGCTCCCCGGGTGGAGAGTGCTTGTCCAAGGCACTTGGGGTTCAGCCCCAAATTACTAGGGAGTAGCAGAGCAAATAGTTCATTATTCATTACAAAACCCAAAGGCAAGAGTAATCAGGGGTGTCACACACAAAGAACAACATGAGAAAGAAACTCCTTAATGTTACTAGGCAAAGGCTTTTAATGCCCACAAAGGTAGTTTTAGATCCCAGATGTGTGTTAGCTAATGACAGTGGATAAGTGATGTGTGAAACATCTTAGTCCACAGCTATCCACATCACTTTCCAGCTTCTATATTGCACTGCTAGATCATGCTGAGGAGCAAGACAAGTCCTCAAGGAGGCTGCCAGCTGTTTAGTTATTCCATGCACCTATGAACCTGCCATGGAACTGCTCTTGACTTTTCCAGACACAATCACCTGCATGGCAGCTGACACACAACAGTGATATTTCAGTTAATTATGCCAATTGTGGCACACACAAATATGGCCCAAATGTGTGTTCTGAAAAAAGATGAGATTTAATGAATATATACTTCTGCTCAGGTTGTGCCTCCGTGAAACCAGTTCCCAGTTCACATCAAGAAGTTTTCTACTTGATTCATGGACTTATCTCTGACCTTTCCCAGTTTGCATTGTCATGAATATGTTCCTAAAGCTGATAGTGTAGAAGGAGCGGCGTGAAGAAGTTTCATGTCCTCAGCATCTCTGCTGATTGCAGATGCATGTACAGATCCATCCTACTTTTCCTTGTCACAGAGCCCTTTTCACCTTTGTATACACCATTCCTCCCAGATTTCAAACTTCTTAGGAAAGTGAGGTCTCACTTGAAGTCTTGCAATGAATGTGTGACTGGCAGAACATCTGTCCTGGCAATGTTCTCATCAGCTCACAATTAACACATCATTTTCCTGTGCCCTAAATCCCAAAGTTTCCCTGAAACTTTCATTTTCATAAGGATTGACAATGAAAAATTTGAAATGTAGGAGCACTACCTACCCATGAAGATAGCTGGAAATTCGACGTGGCTGGTTCTTTAAATATGTATTCAAGTATTTTTTCTAGAACAAATCATATTGACTGCTATAAAGAAAACTCAGAATGGTATTACAGTTATTGAAGTCCTACAGTAACTGAAGGTTAATAGCTGCTGTGGTGGTAGATACTCTATAAATCAATGGAAGAAACACGTGAATTGGAATATCACCCCACTGAGGAATGTCCCATCTCACTGTTATCAATAAAAGTTGTGGTGTGAGATCCATGGAAGCAGGAAACATTCAAGTGCCAGCAACTTTTAGGAGTATTTATTGATACATACAGAGGGTAAAGGTTTTGTGCAGCCAGTTTGTGTTTTGGCAATGGTGTTTTTACTCCAGATTCAGAGCTTGGTTCTGAGCCAAGATCCAGAACTTAGTTACTGGCAATTGCAACCAGAGAAAGTAAAACTGTCTTAATAATATGGGAGCAAATTCAAGGTTATTCTCATACATTCAGGATGACTGGTATCTGGACCAAGGTGTCTATTAAGGGTGTCAGCTCTGGCATGGTATGTAAAGCTCACCACAAACCTTCTCATTCCTTATGTGGTGTTGATTTCACCATAATGAATTAATCACTGGAACAACCTCCCCAGGATGTGGTGGAGTCTTCAGCACTAGAGTTTTCAAGATACAACTGCACAGGGTGCTAGATGATTTCATCTAAGCTCCCTTTTCCACAGATGGTTGGACCAGATGATCTCTGGAAGTCCCTTCCAGCCTGGGCTGTTTTATGGTTCTGTGTTCTATGACAATAATAATCTCACATGCCAGGAAATCCACCAGTATCAGCATTTTCACAGCAGTTATACAGGTGTATACACTACCCTCTAGCCTATGATGAGAGGTGTACAGACTGGCTTTACTTTTGTGTTTCTTGAAGGAAAATTTCAGTGGTGAAGATGCTAAGGGTTGATACTGCTTTCTTCTGAGAATGCTTTACTGAAACCATCCTACTCTTTGGAACATCCACAGGCACCTTAAGCAAATCATGTGTTGCAAACATAATTGTAGTGGGTGTGAACTCCATCTGGCTAGAGCACTGCAGGCGTGAATGCCTCCCCTCAGTTTGCCAGGGCTCAGCTGCAATGCCAGTGCCACCATCCCATATAAAAGGGTCATGCTATTAAGATGCAGCATTTTGAGTGCACACACAGGCACCTTCCTAAAAATATATCTCTGAGGAATGCAAACACTGATGTTTCTGTAATAAATAGTGCTTTCCTTACCAGATTGGCTGGCACAAGCTGATCATGGTCAAGTGACATCTTGTTTTTTTAAGACTGATTTTTAAAAGAGAAAATGACTGAAGAATGAACATAGAGGCTGAGCTTTTCAAATGAACCTAGTGAAGTCTGGCATTCTGGTTTTCCCCTTTGAAAACCCCTGAGGCTGAGACTGAAGATTGCATTATTCTAATCACTTTACAAGTTTATATCAGGTCATCATTTTCTGTTTCAAATAGGTTACAAATACCTTATCCAGCATTTTCCATTTTTCAAAGCTTCAGTATTGAGCAATCACATCCCCTTTACATCCACTGAGTCATGTACTTTTTTTCTGTCCCAGTTTTATCTTTGGAACCACAGCAACAGTTTATATTTTCGTAAATATATTTTCACAGACATTGAATGTCAATGATTTTCATGGTGCACAAGTACTATTTTAGTACTAATTTTTAGGCAGATGCACGACAACTTCTGGTCTCGGGTGCATAACTTCAATTCTTTTCTGCTTAGCTAAAGTCAGACACATCAAGCCAGCAATGAAACCAGATGTCTAATGAACAAGGGTACCCCAAAAAGCTTTAGAAACCTGACCATTATCAAAAGGCATTTCTTTAATCCTACCTGTCACATTTTCAGTGTGTTCTCATCATTTTTTTGCTTAAATAAAATCTTGGAGGATCACACTGTGAACAGCTATACATTTATCAGCTAGGTTTGATATTTGCATGTATTTTTCTGGCTGGACACCTTCCTCTAGGGAAAGTAGCATCCAAGGGCTGAGAGCCACAGCACAAGCAAGGACAGCCACCTCTGCGTGACAGGAAAGCTGTCAGTCTGTCCCTGCTTCTCAGGGGACCTGCGAGATGAGAGGATACAGACTCAAGTCAGTGGCTCCTATTTCATCTCAGCTTCACTAGGGCCAGATCTCAGGCTGATCATGGGGGAGAGTAAAAGCAAACCATCACCTTCTGGTAGAGGCAGTGTTACTGCAGGATGAGCTGAGAGGGAACACATCTCTCACACACCCATAGGAGGGACTTTTAGATACCACCGTGATCACTGGACCCTCAGTCTCTGACTTATACCACCAAAGATTTACTTTTTATCCCTATTACTAGCCTACAAATGTGAACTGAGGAGAGCCATGTTATGAACTGCCTGAAGAGGTATTTTGCATTAAAAAAAAAAAAAGAAAAAAAGAAAAAGAAAAAGAAAAAGAAAAAGAAAAAAAAGAAAAAGAAAAAGAAAAAGAAAAAGAAAGAGAAAGAGAAAGAAAAACAAAGAAAAAGAAAAAGAAAGAAAAAGAAAAACAAAGAAAAAGAAAAACAAAGAAAAAGTATGAAAGGAAACAGAAACACAGAGATGCAACCAGCTTTGCCAGGGAAAGCAGTTGTCTCTGCTGCCTTGAGCCAGCTGCCTCTTTGGAGGTTCAGCCATGACAGTCAGCTGAAAGCTCAATGAGAAACGCATCCACTAAATGCGGTGGGTCCCCTTGTGGTAGATGATTTAAATGGAGATGAGCTCGCTTGAAATCAGCTGCCCGGCACGCTGCTCTCCGCACGGCAGTGATAGCGCAGGGCTGCTCACCCAAATACTTCCCCAGGCACTCCGGCTCACGGTGCAGCCCACGCTGCGCTCGCCACTCTTTCTGGCAGAGCTATATCTGGCCAGCAGTCGTGGGCTCTGCCGGTCTGCGTCCGCCACAGCAGTGATCACAAGGGATGACACTGCCACCAACCAACCCCACCAAGCAGAGCATGAGGCTGCTGGCAGGACAGAGCCCCGGTTCTTAAAAATAAGGGCAAAATCGTGCTAGTTGATGAGCTAGTTGTCCTAACAGGGACTAAGCAAGACACACACAGATGTCTCTTAGAGACAGGTTGATATTCAAGCACCCTCTAATACCATGTCGGGGGGGGGGGGGGAGAAGGGGATAAAAAAGGATAGTTTGATAAACAACTATCCCCTCTCCATCCTGCTCTCCAGCTCCCAACAGAGCTGAGAGTGCTGCTATTTGAGATGGGCTGAAACCGCTGGCTTTGGTCCAGAATCTATAGCGCAACGGGCCCCTTCCTGAGGCAGGGAAGGTGGTAAGGCAGGAGCCAGGTTTGAATTTCAGACAGAGCTGGACTGCCCCAACAGTCAAGAACATTTAGAGGAATTTGGCCAAGACCTTTTTGCCCCTGTAATTGATGCCTCTAGCTGTTAGATCTTCTGTTGTTGTTGGTTGGCCAGAAATCCCTCAGAAATGCCTGTTCTAAGATTTGTATCCAGATTTGCCAGAGGCCCCAGCCATTTCAGCACTGATGGGTATACCAAAAGCCAGATATTAAACTCTTCCTGATTGTGCATTGGAAACTGCCTTGAAGTTCATTCCAAAGCAGATTTACATAGTGTAATGTCAAAATCATGTTCAATGCAAACCTGCTGGAGCCAGCCCAACCTTTAACCTGCAGCTATAGCTTGTCTCACCTCAGAAAAAAAAAAGGAGCAGACAAAAACGTAGCAGATATGAATATATAAATAAACCAGTACTGCTATCAATAGGGCAGAGGAGTGAAATAATAAGTTCCTGCTGCTGCAGCCCCCACAACCTGATGCACCTGCAAAGGTGTCTTGTCCTTCTTAACAGCAAATGCAGCCACAAGTGACCGAGCTGCCAAGAGCTGGTAGGTTCAGTGTTTATATCGACTACCTCAGCCTACACTCCTTTCATCCTCTTACTTTTTTATGCTGATAATGCACTGACTGCGAGATATAAAAGATCTTCTGGGCTATCTAACCTAACCCTCCCAGGGAAAATGACAGGGCTCCACATTTTGATATCCACTTCAGTCTCTCTGTTGCATTACAAAAGCACCCATTACCACAGCAGCAAAGAGGAGAGTAAAACTGTTTTACCTTAGCTCCAACTGAGGAGCCAAACCTTTCATGCCTTTGAAAGAGATGATGATGCACAGTCCGAAGCTTAGCCTTAGCCACCTTGCTGCCACCAATGTCTTCAGGAGTGTGTAAAAGACAACTCTACTCTGGGCTGCAGCTTCATGGCTCAGTGAATGGAAGGGCAATCTGCCAGGGGACACAGCACCCACTGACTGTGCTTTGAACTGCCTTCACTACCATGTGTCCATACGCTGAGCTGGCTCTGGCAGCTGGCTGAAAATGAACCTCTTTCATTTTTTTTAAGTTCCTCAGGTTAGTTTTCAGCCAGCTCTGACTTCTAATTCATCTCACCATCCATAGTGGAGATTTATAAATAGGAAGAAAAGGTGGAGCAAAAAGGAATAGTGGGAAGGTGCAGAGGAGACAGGCCAGTTTTTTAAATCTGCAAGCCCCAACTGACTGCTAACACAGTTACCCAGTATTATACCTGCTTTCCAGTTGAAGAAACAGAGGTTGAGGTTTCATTATGGCTTTAAGAGGATGGGCATACAGGCTGCCTCTGTTCACATTAAGTAGACCTAAAGAGGCACTATCTTGTGAATGAAGCTCTCAGCAAGGAAGCTTTTCATCTTGCCTTCCAGTTCCCTTACTTGCAGTTGAATCCCTGGTGGACTTCAGGCATTTGCTGCCCATGGGGATCATGGGGACCCAGCCTGCCAGCTTCTGTCCTTCTGTCGCTGAGGTCCAAGGATTGTCATGGATGGTTTGTAAAAGAGAGGGACCAACCGATAGCCCAGCTGGCCCAGGGATTGGCAGCACTGCCAGCACAGCAGGTTTTCAGAGGGGGGCACCTCGGATCAGGAGGAGAGAAGGTCACCAGTAGTTCTCACTACAACTAGTCTCCCTTTGGCTCCTGGAGGTGCTACAGATGGCTGGTGAAGGTCAGGGCTGAGCTGGAGGGACTATTACTTTGCCGTGGAAGAGCACAGGGGGAAGGCTGTAGGATGGGGTTTTGTCTGGTTGCTTTGCACCGAGAGAAGCCCATGCAGGCGCCTATAGATTCCTCTCACGATGCTGGAAGGAATGGCCCTGCGGGGGAGCGTCCTGGGAGAATGTCAGGCTGCAGATACACCCCAGACCGAGCCTGTCCGGACCAGGGCTCTGCATAGCCTCGGAAGGCGCCATCCCCTCCACGCAGCCCTGTATCCCGTTCCCAGAGGATGGGGTGCTGTGGCCCTCAGCCGCAAGAATCCTGCGGTCCCACCGGGTCCCCCCCAGGGCTACCCCACGAGCGACGTCTTTCCCCACGCCACCCTCTACAGTCCTGCAGCCAGGCTGCTGTCACCGGGATTGAGCACAGGCTGTAGGACCGGGAGTGACTTGTTCCCCCTTTCTCCGCTCCCCCCAAACATCATCCTGGGGGATGACGTCATGGTGGGGGAGGGGCGGGCAGGGGGAGGGGACCCTCGCACCTCTCTTTCCCTCCTCCCCGCTCCGCAGCACGGGGGCCGGGCCGGCCCCAGCCCCGACGGGGCGGCCCGGGGGCGGCGAGGATGGAAAGGGGGTTTCTGCCGTGCTATCCCCACCTCCGGAGGGGCGGCTCCTCCGCCTGCTTGTCTGTGTGCGTGTGTTTGCGTGTGTTTGTGTGCGTGTGTGTGTCCCCATCCCTTCCCGCATCCCTCCCGCCCCGAGGGGACGGTCCCGGCTGCCCCCCCCCCTCTTGCCGCCACACAGGGCAGGAGGAGCCAGATGGGGGGGGGGGGGGGGGGGGGGGGGGGGGGGGGGGAGAAGTTTCTCGTCGATTAGTGGGGCTGGGGAACATGGGGAGAGCGGATAAATCCAGCCCGCGATGCCTATAAATGGCGTTTCTCTTCCAAGATGCACAATTTATAATAATAATAAAAAAAAAAAAAGGGAAAAGGGGGAAAAAGCCCCGGTCCGTGTCGTCCCCCCACGTCAGGGCCGGTGGTGGGCGTGAGGCTGTACTTCCTCCGCCCCCTCCTAATGGAGCGAACCATTCCCAGCTAGTCCTCCTCGCCCTCTCCCTCTGCCTCCCTCTTTCTCTCTTTCTCCTCTCGTCTCCCCCCCCCCCACCCCCCACCCCCCTCCTCTTGTCTGCAAAGTCCTCCGCTGCTCGGAACTTGTTGGCAATGCCTATTTTTCAGCTTTCCCCCACGTTCTCCAAAGTAACTATTTAAAGATCTGCAGCCGCAAATGGTTTTACTAAATGTAGGATGGGACTTAAGTTGAACGGCAGATATATTTCTCTGATCCTTGCTGTGCAGATAGGTAAGTGGACTGCCAGATTCGGTACCAAGTTGTGTGCACCGGAGCCCGGCTCATGCATGCAGAAGCGGAATGTCGGAATAACCTGCGCTGACGGCCGCGTTTCGGGGCTGCGGAGGGACCCCCGCTCCTCTCCCGCTGCCTCTGCCTCCTTCCCAGTGGCAGCTTCGCGGTTCTTCACGGTGGCGAGGCAGGGGGGTTGGCAGGAAAAGGGAGCCGAATTCTTATTCCTCTTAAATCACTTTCGTTGTTCGTTTTCTTAAATCAGTGCATGCTCACTCATACTTCGCTTTTTTCCCTCCTCTTATTCTTTCCCCTTGTTTCCCCTCCTCTGTGTCCCCACGAACGATTGCATTTGTATCTGCTTTCAGATATCCCCTGCATTGCTTTCCACAGACAATTTGGGGACTCCAGTGCTAAGAAACCCCCCTCCCCTCCCCGCTCCCCGAGGGACAGAGAAATACGAACCTGCACAAAATGGCTTGCGAGAGATCTACCTGGAAAGTTTTTTTGCAGAAAATCAGGGGGACAAGCGAAGAGCTCCCTTTGGGAACTTGGAGGCTTTCCCATTTGCAGAGCAGCCTAAAAATAAACAAAACCCGTCACTAACTTAAAGAAATAAGAATCTAGCCGAATGGGAGATTAAACAAATAAAAATGACTTAAAAATCTCCAAGTCCCACTGCCCGATCGTTAATTTTGTGGTCGGACAACTGCTGTCGAAAAACGAGCGGGTCAAAAAAATTCTATATATGCTAAGTTGCTTAAAATAGAACAGGTTTCCCTCCACACCGGTATGTGTTTTTGTGTGCTCGTTGATGGTTTTGTTTAATATCTTCGGGGTTTCGCTCGTTGTTTTTGTTGGTTTGCTCCCAGGTTCATTTTATTCCACTTTTTTTTTTTTTTTTTGCTGAATTTATTTATTCGTTTTAGTTGCAAATATTAAACAATCTCCAAGTTAATGACCACTTTGGTCCTGTACAGGCAAATGTGAAATATTATTCATTAAACATATATATTCCCGAGCATGATCCAAAACTGGACTTCAAGCAAAGGGCGATTAAAAGTGCGTCTTTTATTATCCAGATTGTCAAGTGTGAAGAGACCTTTGAAAATATTTGCCTGCAAAGGAATCCTGCTACAATTAAAAAAATAAATAAATGCTCGGCATTGCTATTTAGAGATCCTTTTGCTCGGTCACCCTCCTCTCCAGACAGTCTCTGCAGCATTCTGTGGGTACCAAAACAGAGAAAAGGAAAAAAGTAGGGGGGAATAAGGAAGGGAGAAAGGAAGGTGGGAAAATGCCTTGAACATTTCATCATCGAGGAAAAAAAAAAAAAAAGGAAAGAAAGAATGAGATGAAATGTTGACCTCTGGAAAATGTGGTAAATACGATGCAACCTCCTCCATTCGTATTACCATTCCATTTTTAATGAGGCTGAGCTCTTCAGAAGGCCATTTTCTATACTATCAGAGAAAGAATGGGGAAGGCATTATTTGGATGTTATCCCTAATTTCAGTCCTTGCATTTATTTTTGTTTGTTTGTGCGTTTGGAGGAGGAGGATTTTCTCCCATTTGCGTTTATTTGGTTCAACCGAGGGAGGGTTTTATTCACGGTGACATTTCAAAAGGTAGCTAGAGTGTCTGGGAACCGCCGTCCCCGGGCTGGCGGGAGCATGAGCAGTCATTTGGAAAGTTACCCCCAAATATTGCTGCACACCGCAGAGATGGTGGCGGTGCGGGGTTTGCAGTGCCCTGAGAGGGGATGGCTTTGAAGCTTGTGGAGAGCTCCTTTCTTCTCTGTTCCTCCTTCTGTATTTCGGGTAACCTTCTCCGCCCCCGAAATCAAGTTTGTGGTTGTCGGTGTGGGGTTTGCAAAGGGCAGCTTGCCTTTGCCCCGTCCTCGGCAGCTGCTGAAATGGATGTTCTGCTCGTTTCCAATATGTCTATGCATCGGGGCTTAAAAAGAAAACATTGTTTATTGATGTGCTTACGTATTTATTTGGGCAGAGGGACTTGGAGCTGTCCGGAATCCCTGACATTCTGGGAGGTGATGGGGGGGAGCAACGACCGAGTCCCGGAGGCGGGCGCTCAGGGACAGGTGCAATGGACCAAGCGCAGCCAAAGGGCAGGCGGACTGAGAGGAAGGGGAGTGGGTTTCGGGAGGAGGCAAGGTCCCTTACGGATGGCTCCCGCGCTCCTGCTGCATTGCAAATTGCTGCACACTCCTGTCTTTGAAGGAGGGGGGCGGGGAAAAGTGGGGGCCACGGCAGAGCACAAGCGACCTAGTTCAAGAGAGATCCCGCTGCCGTTTAACAGCGCAGGACGCTCTCCTCAGCCTGTGCTTGATTTGTTTTTTACATTTTTAATGGTTTTTTTTTGGTACTGGTGTGGTTTGGGGCGGCTTTAGGCCGGGGTACCCCGTGCGGGGGGGAGCGGCGCAGGCACGCTCGGAGTCCCTCTGCCCCCGAACCCGACCCCCTACCCTGTTCCGGGTCCGACCCGGGGCAGGGCTCCACTTTGGCCCCGTATTTCCAGAGCAGCCCGTCACATTTTGGAAGAAATCCTAGGCTAGTTTCCCCCCCCTTTCCCGCTGCAGCTGCCGGCATCGGGTGGCGCGGGTTTTATAGGACATGGTTTTACCCTCGGGATGGTCCTCGGTTCTTCTCTATTTGTTTGCATGGCTGTTTTTTTATCCAGTAGCCAATGTCTGTTGCCTGTGGGGATTTGATGTGACGGCTGGTGCCGGTGTGTGTGTGTGTAGAGGGGAGTGGCCACCAAGTCATGCTAGCCATGAATCAAACGGCAAGAGAGAGATCTGGGTTGAAAGAGTCGCTTTTGGAGTCATCCATTTAGCTTGTAACCAGTGCCCGGCCAGGAAACACACTCATACCGTGCCACAGCCATGCTCTGGGGACACAGGCCGAGAGGGGACCTCCACCCCAACAACCGGGGGCTCCTCCGACAGGAGGAGTGGGGAAGATCCCCCTTTACCTTCGCTGGCTGCAGTGCCATCCCGGCTGCGCCGCCCGGGGTCGAGCCCAGGTTCTGGGGACACGACGGAGTCCCCAAGCCCCGTCCGTCCCATCCCCCGTGGGCCTGGCCCCGCAGCCGATGGCACCCGTGAGGAGTCATCATCTCCCGCACGCCGTCATTTTCCTGCCCCGTTTGCAGGCGGTTGGTTGTTCTTGGGGTTGCTACTACTGGGTTTAACCGAGCACCGTTTCCTGCCTAGATCCCGAAGGATGCCCGAGGCAGCAAGTTTCAAGGAGAGGGGTCCACCCCTGCCCCTTCACTCCCCGCTGCCCCTGGGAGGGGCACCCAGTTCAGTGCCTATCTTTGGGGTCGCTTCTTTTCCTGTCTTTATGGCAGCTCTTTCTAGTGATTTTGTTCCCATTATTGTTGTTATATTTTTTCTAGTCCCGCTGTGTCTTGAGCGGTATTTCCCAAGCGGCCTGGGCGAAAACGAGCCGTGTGCGTGCGTGTGCGTGCGTCGGCGTTTGTGCGGAGAAAAGCGCCTGCTGCTTCGAGGCGCAATTTTCTAACAAAGGAGCAAGTCCGGGGAGAAGCAGGCAGAGCATCTTCCCCTATCCTCCCCTCTGCCTCGCCCCTAAAACGGGGAGGGGATTTGGGGGGGGGGGGGGGGGAAGAAACCCAAAATTGAAAAAGAAAAAAGATAGGGTGGGGCGAAGAAAAAAGGAAATAAAATAATACTAAAAAAAAGACTGAATTCAACCTCGCGGGCATTGCCCGCCCACCCCCGCCCCTGTGCTAAAAGCCCCTGTCTCATGTCCTCGAATGCCCCCCCGATGGCCACCCTGACTTGGTCCTGAGGGGCTGGGGGGAGAAGGGCGGTCGGCGGGGTGGGGGCCGGGGGGGCGGGAGCCGACGTCGTTGCTGACCTGTGCCCCCCCCCCCCCCCCCCCCCCCCAGCGTACCTGGTACAGGCGGTGAGAGCGGCGGGGCGGTGCGATGCGGTCTTTAGGGGCTTCTCGGACTGTTTGCTGCGGCTGGGCGATAACATGGCCAACTACCCGCAGGACCTGGACGACAAGAGAAATCTCCAAACGATCTGCGCGTAGGTCTTTCCTCTCTCCTTCGGGGCCGCGGGGGGAGAACGGGACGAGGGGTTCACTCGGGGCTGGCAAGCGGGGAGAAGCTGGATGATGGCGGTGGGAAGGGAAGCCACAGAAGTAACTCTGGGTTTGGCGCTTTTAGGGTTGGAATCTCTGCTCTGGGGTCCCTTCAAGTGCACTGCCATAGGGACAGGCGGGCTTGGGGAGCGGTGCTGTCTGGAGGGAGTTTTTAGAATGCCTTTTTTAGGTTTTTTCCCTTTGTGAGCCTGTGTTGGGTTTGTTTGGGGTTTTCTCCTCTTTTACTATTTTATTTTATTTTTATTTTATTTCCCCCCTCCTTAGCTCGCCGCTTGTATTTTCCCCCTCCTCTTGCTGACAGTAACTGCACGGGGACTATGGTCCCTTCCCTTTTTGCTGCCTTTGGGCCCTAAGCTCACTGGCATGCTCCGGCGCTCAGGACAGAGGCAGGCCCGGGAAAGGCAGCATTCTCTGTTGCTGAGGAGGCCATTCCTCGCGAAAAGACATGTTATTAAAACGAAAAGAGACGAACCACAGTGTTAATCTCCCAGTGGCAGAGGAGCTGTCGTCCCAACAGCAGCTCTCCTCAACCCCTTTGCGCCTCCGAGGAAAGCCCATTCTAACCCAGTTCTGTCCCGCTCCTGCCACAGAGGGAAGGAGAAGGAAAAGGAACGATAAAAGGGAATAGTAATACTTACTAATAAAAAGGAAAACAACAAGGGGAAAAAAAAAAAAAAAAAAGGAGAAAAAGAGCTAGCCTTGCAAAATCGGCTCCTGCTCCTCTCCTTCCCAATTTCCCTTCGAAGCTGAAGAAACTGGGGCAGGTGGGTGAGACCTAAATTTGGGATATTCTTCCCCAGAGCTCAGGGTAGTGGATCTTACCCTGGAAGGGGAAACCTGGGGAAGCTGCCAGGGGCCTGTGGCCCCCAGCTCCGGTCTCACCTACTCGATGCAGGGTCCAGCGTCCCGGGCAGGGAGGCAAAACCAGGCCTTTTCCATACGTCAAGGGGGAAAAAATAAAACCAAAAAGGCTGCACTGGGTTATTCTCCTGTCTCCTCACTGCTGTTTTCCAGCACAAACTCTCCCACCAAAAAACAAACATAAAAAATGCCAAAAAAAACCAAAAAACAAACAAAAAAAAACCAAAACCCCCAAACAAACAAAACCAAGCAAAAAAAGAGAATCAAATTTAGAAACGAGATAAGGTCGTTAGGCATAAATATGTTTGGAATAGAGTTGGTTTTTTTTTTCATTTTATTTCGCGAAAATCAAAAAAGCAGACAAGAAAAGGAAAAGTGAGGTGAGAGAAAAAGGGAAGGGGGGAGAAGAAAAATAATAATAAAAAAGAAAAGAAAGAAAATTAATAAAAGGAAGAAAAGGGGAAAAGAGAAAAGAGAAAAAGGAAAAAAAAAGAGAAAAAGGAAAAAAAAAAGAAAAAGAAATAAAGAAGTAAAGGAGGAAAAAAAAAGGTAGAAGAGGCTCTGTAACCCTCTTCCTACCTAGAGATTTCTGAGTCAGGCACCTACTAAGTCCAGCACCGCTCTGTAAATGCTGGATTGTGGTTTACCTTTTATAGTGCATGAGAGGCAAATACTCAGGGGCAGTAGTGCCCTAATATGATGTCCTTTAGCCCTGGACTGCCGGACCAGGGATCGCCTTGACCAGTAAAAAACCAAGCCCCTTTTCCCGACCACCTCCCACCACCCGCTTGCCTTCCCCCTGTGCCGGGATATGTATTGAAGAAAGATGGGGAAAGATTTAATTTTCCTTTGGGAGATGCAATTACAGCAGAAATACTGCAGGAGAGGCACACTCTCAGACTCTGGCTTCTCAGTATCTCATTATTTATTACAAATGTAGCAAACATTGGGAGTCTACAACCAGCTTAGAGTGCTCATAAATTAGTGACTGTAGGACTACTTAAAAAAAAAAGAGAGAGAGGAGGAGAGAGAAAAAGAAAATCAAGATCTAAATTTGCAGGCGCCTGCCTTGAGGCAAGGGGAAAATAGGAGGCAGAAAGTAGATTCGGGGTAGATTCGATAATACAGATGTGGAGTAGAAAGGTCCTCCTGCACACACCCCCCCCCCCAAGAGGTGGGGCAGTGGGACGGGTCCTGACCCTGCGGCAACCGCTGGTCCAGTCTACGTGAAAAAGGGGATTAAAAGAAAAAGAAAAAATACATGTGGGAAGAGCTGGAAATTATCTTAGTGAAGGGGAAACCCTTCGCTGCCTTTAGACCCTTGGCCATAGATCAGGAGTCCCTCCCGCGGGCCGGTGCGGGATGGCCAGGAGGGACCCTTCTGGACCAGAAGGGGAAGATGCTCCTTGCTTTTCCTTTTCTCCTCCTGCCTACCCGTTCAGCCCCCTCCCGTCCCTGGGCATCCCTCCCTGGGGCTTCTAAGGCCACACCGGGACTCTCCAGCATACCCCTTCCCGCCTGGGAAAAGCGATGCCTTTCCTACTCCCATCTACTCGCTCCCACCGGTGACGAAGAACCCTCGGTACGAGTCTGTGGCCTCCTGGGCTGGCGTCTGACATCTGAGGGTGCATCCCCCGCTCCAATCAGGCAAAGATCCCCTCCAGAAGAGACCTAGCAAAGCAGCGCTTGCACACACAGCCGCACACACCCAGCCCGGGCTGCTGCCGAAGGCGGGGGTGGAGAGAGGGGACCCCTGAAAACGCAGCCAGGGGCGGGGGGTCCTTTGCCCAGCGCAAGGCGTGCTCTCGGGGAGGACTGTGGGGCAGCCCCGGGCAGGTGGAACAGGGGCCGAGGTTCCCTCTTAGAAACCGGTGTCTCAGCGGGGAGAGGGGGAGCAGGGGCAGGGTTTTAGGGCGGGGGAGCCGGCGGCTCCTCCCCCCCCCGGGCGCCATCCCCCCTTTCAGGCATGTCCCTGCTGTCGCATGGGGGTAAGAGGGATGTGGGCGGACGGCGGGCCCGAGGGTGTGCGGGAAGGTGTTTGCGGGAAGGTGGTTGCGTGCCTGTTTTGATGCCGGCTGCTCTCCCCAACTGCAGGTACTGGGATGATTTCCACGCGTGCACCCTCACAGCGCTCACGGATTGCCAGGAAGGAGCGACAGACCTCTGGGAGAAATTGAGACGGGAATCCAAAAACCTCGATTTCCAAGGCAGCTTATTTGAACTGTGCGGAGGAGGCAGCGGCGCGGCCCGGTCCCTGCTTCCGCCGCCCTTGCCCCTGCTCCTGGCGGCCCTGGGGGCCGCGCTAGTGACCTGGCTGCCTTTCTAAGGGGGGCGAGCACACTCACACCCACACCCCCCCGTGCTGGATCTATAGAGGAAGTGTCCATCCCTTGCTCTGGGGACGTTGTGCTTTTCTGTGGTTGATGCTGGTGATGGTGGTGGTGGTGGCTGATGGTGGTGAAACACCCGTGTAGGACTGTGGAAGCGTTCTCCCTTTATTATTTTTTTCCTTTTGTGTTTTATTTGCCAAATGTTACCAAACAGGCAGCGGCGCGCAGCCCGAATCGGACCTCAGCTTTACTATCGCTTCGAATCAAAAAAATAGAAAAAAATAATATTAATAATAACAATAATAATAATAACCAAACTCGAGCCCTCGTTGTGCAAAAGCAATCTCAGGAACGGCTCTGGGCCACCTAACGCTAAGGCGCTAAGGCTGTAAATCGGCCGGGCTACCTCCCGGCCAGCCACGGTCCCCCTGAAAGTGCGGCAGGGTGCGGGGCGAGAGCAAAACCGCAGCCAAACACAAAAATGGCACGGGCGATGAGTCCAAGGGAGATGTCCACGTGTGAAGCATATGGTGAATAATTCACAATCTCTCATCTTTCCTCCACAGTCGCTTGTTTTATTGGTCATTCCACTGAAAAAAAAAATAAAAATAAAAAAAAAAAGAGAGCATTTTTCCTCAAGGAGAAAAGAGCGAGCGAGAGGGAGAGAGACGGGGGGGGGGGGGGGGGGAAGGAAACGAACAGTTAAGGAAGGAAGGGAAAAGCGACAGAAAAGATGTATCTGAATGCCCGGAGGAGTGAAGGAATGCTGCTAACAGATCTCTGAGAGTTTACCTTTACTTGCTGTTCGAAGGCATCTTTCCGAATTCACTGCCTTTAATTTTTTCCTCCTCTTTGTTTTAGATGTTACACATATCAGTAAAATACCTGAATATCCAACCGTAGAGATCACAAAAAGGGGGCTTAAATGTAAAAATAAAGAAAAAAAAAAAAGAAAAAAAAACAACAGCAAAATGGTTTTGAAAAAAAGAGCCTTGATTTTAAAAGAGAAGAAAAATGTAATTTAAACAAAAGTTTATTATAAAGTCAATTCAGCAAAAAAATAACAAAAAAAGATTTGCTACAAAGTATAGACTGAAGTATAAAATAAAACAATTATTGTTTGAAATGAGGCTGTCGTCCTTTTTATATGGCTAGAGTATTTCGACAAGGACAGGGCTTTTAAGGCAAGGAGGGCTAAATCCCGAGCCGATCCCTTGATGAAAGGGGGAATTTGAGTTCACACAAGGACAGGGCAGCTCAATCGGTTAGTGGGAACCTTCCTTTTTTTTTTTTTTTTTTTTACTTTTTTTCCCCTTTTCATTTCTTTCTTAGAAGCCTGCTATAAATCCTCCCACCCTGCTCCTTCTCCTCCTCCTGACGCCCCAAACTGCAGCCCCCACCTTCCAACCCCGTTCCCAGCTGCACGGAGCAGGCGAAGGGAACCCCGGCTGCGCGGCGGGGCGGGCCCGCTGGCGCAGAGCGGTGCGGAAGGGCGCAGAGCCCCGACGGAGGAGGAAGGGCGAGCAGCAACCACCATTAAGGAGGAGGCTGCGGAGCCGGGGCGCAGAGGAGCCCTTTCATAATTAATAAGGCAGCTCCGCAGAAGGAGCAAGGGGAAGGGGGGACGGTGTATTGATTTCACAGCAGAAGCTGCTCTAACCTCAGCTATTTATAGGCGCCTGATGCCTTTATGGAGAAATACACACCAAAGTGTAAACACGTCCTTTTTACTTATAAGGCGAGAGCCCAGCTGGCGACAAGGGGCGGGTGGGTGAGTGAGTGGGTGATGGGAAGGTAGGGGCCACGAACTGGTTTGGGGTGATTTATTCCGGTGGGGAGCCGTTGCCCGTGCAGTAGCTCTCTTTTGCCAACGGGTAGTAGGGTGGCAGGGTCTCCCCCGCCTTTGCCCCCTCTCCCTGCTCCCCTCCCTTCCCAAGGTCCGCAATGTAATGTGTAAGCAATAGCAAATGTAACAGTTCATAAATCAAACAGTGGGTCGCAAGCCAATCTGCATTTCCCAAACGGATTGAATCCCAGCAACGAATGCGCTCAGGAACTGGAGACTGGCGCTTTTACCACTGGAAGCAATGTTGATTTTTTAATGATAAAATACATTATGCCTGTATTGGGGGGAGGGGGGTATCTTTGCAGAGCTCAGCCTCTCTTCGGCAGGCACAGGTCTGCTTGCATTTCGTTTTCCTTTGCCCTCCCTCTAGACTCACTCCCCACAACCACCAAAGAAAAGGAAAACCCTGGAGAGCAGAGCTTTGTTTAAACGGTTTGGGTTATTTTCCCTCCCCATAGAGGATCTAGACCTAAATTGATTTTTCTGTGCACATCTCTTGTATTCATGAGGTCAGGCGCGGTTGTTCCGATTTCCTGTAGCACCAAATGCCAGCTGCCGGAGAGAGACAGAGTCCTCGCTGGGGTGCAAGGGGCTCCGCAGCCTGCGGGCTCCGTTGCCTGGGCCCCGG
The DNA here is from genome assembly GCF_028554395.1 of Pezoporus wallicus. Classification (NCBI taxonomy): domain Eukaryota; kingdom Metazoa; phylum Chordata; class Aves; order Psittaciformes; family Psittacidae; genus Pezoporus; species Pezoporus wallicus. The sequence continues at coordinate 2,399,142 of NW_026636248.1, forward strand.
GGACCTTTTCCCCTTTCCCCGACGGCAGCAGCAGCATCGCCCAGGGGGGACCGAGCGCCAGTCCCTCCGCAGCTGTCACCCACCGGCTCGGCGCCGGTAGCGGGCCTCATCTTCCCTGCTGCTGGACTGTGCCAGTCCGTGGGAGGACGGTGGGACGCCCAGCTTCTCCTCAGGCTGAAGAGAAAGCTGAAACTACGTGATAAGGCGATTTTGAGTTCGTTGATGGACTCGAGTTGTTTTCGCGTGAGGTAGAATTATTACTCCATAATTAGCACACCCCACAGTTAGCCCTCCGCTGAGGTCAACAATAAAACCGTGGCAAACGCAAGAAAAGCAACAGAGCAGGTCGAGAGGCGTCTGATGGCCGGGCTCGGGCCCCTTCCCTCCCCGCTCCGGGCATCTCCCGGGGAGCATCCAGTTTCGGGCTCCCAATTGTCGGGCACTCATCCCCGAGGCATTCCTGGCGAGCCGGGGCGCAAGGAGGCATTTGCTGCTTAAATCCCTGCATTGCACCCCCGGGATTTCCCTCACAGGCGGCATGGACAGCAGCAAATCCCACTCCCACAGGCTCAGCTCGGTATCTTTTCCGGGGAACAGCAGCAACTAACAAACCCTCCACCGCCCTTTCCCCTCTCTTCATTTTATAAGAACCCCTCAATGAGCAAGGCATTGGTTCTTGCCCTTTCTGCCCCTTTCAGGTGTTATTTCTGAAGCCTGAGTGCAATGGTCGATTTACATACATATATATTTAACCTAGGGATGATTGTTCGTTCTTGCCTTGTTTTTTGGCCAAGGAAACAGGAGCTCTCCCCCAGGTGCCAGAAAGAGTCAGACTGTACCCAGTTTGCCTCTTGTGATCCGGCATCTGCAGGGTTTGCACGGACTGGAGGGAGAGGGCTGCCGGGGGGGGAGGCCGGGTGTCCCCTGTTGGTCTGGTCCCGTTGCCTCAGGCAAAAGCCGGTGAGGTTCAAGCCTCTGAACACCCCTTAACTCCTGGGCAAACGTGAGCTGGTGAACTGGGGAGGAGGAAAAATGCAACAGAAAAGTATTTAAATGTTGACAGCAACCACAATAAAATTATCACCTACTTAAACAACAAAAAATGCACAAAAACGGAGGGAAAAAAAAAAAGAAAAAGAAAAAAAGACTAAATGCAGATTAACAGGAAAAAAGACCCCACAGCTCAACCGAAAGCCAAACCAGTGCTTTTCTAGCTGGCTGGATATGGATCACCGGGGACGGTTGCAGCCACTGCGGCTCTGTCTGCCCTAATTCCCCTCCCCAGCGCCGACTGAGCATCCGCAGTCCCGGGGGGCCGCTGGAGCCGGCTCCGTTCTCCCTCCCTGGGGCCGGCCGAGCCCGCTTTTGGCAAGCTACTGCTCTTTGCCAGCCGCCAGCTTCTAGCAGCCTGGCTCAGCCCTGAGCTGCTCAGCCCGCAAGGGCTGCCCTCTGACACAGTGAGAATGTGCCAGCACTGGGCTGGGGTGGTGGCGGTCGATATTTTTTTGCTTTAAAGGGGAAAAAGGTCCCTTTCCCATCTGCTCCCATTCAAAGGCTGTAACAGGAAGATGGAACGGGCCTGTGCTGGGAGTGAAAGCTTCAGCCAGGGCACACAAAGCTGAGGAAAAGCTGTCTGAATGGTAAAGAGGGCAAACAGGCTACTCCTTAGGGAGGGAGCAGGGAGAGACGGCGTGAAAGTAAGGACTTTTGGGTGTCTGTATCTACATCTTAGAAGAATCAGAGAGATGCTGTTGGCCCGTGGCTGCTTTGCACAGTTTAGGGACAAACATACCAGTGACTCTCCCAGCCCCCTTCCTTTGCAGAGGCCTGTTTAAATCTGTGCAGTTGCTTTCCTGCCCGTTGAAATCCAGTAGGTCCAGTGCAGGGCTGACAACCCGAGGAAACAGGGGCCAGTTCAGCCTTTGCTATTCATCAGGGCTGATTCACTAAGGATTAGTGCCATTAGGTGCATTACAGCAGCGCCTGAGGGCCCCAATTAAAGGAAAGTGAGCTTGTTAAATCCAGAGAGGCAGATTCTCCCTTACTCCCGCTTGATGCAGAGGTGATGCCTCCAGGGTGGGCAGCAGGAGTAGCTCTGGCTTTCGAGGTATGCAGCAGCCTCTCTGCCTTCCCCCTCCCTCCTCCTCCAGCTTTTCCTTTTCCTTGGCTGCAGATCCTGCTTATGGGCTGCTGCAGAGTGAGGCCGGTGCTGGAGGTGGCTAGCAGGATTTGCGGGAGGAGGTGGCAAATCAGGTTATTTTTCAGAGCCACTTTACTCTTCATCGCAGGGCAAAGGAGTGGGTTTGATGGTTGTGGTGTGCGTGGTTTATTTTTTATTTCGGGGGGAGGAGAGCAGGCAAAGTGATGAGGACTGCAGAGGAGTCTGTTATGAAATCAGATGCAATTTTAGCTGTCCGAAAAAGTTGCTTTAGGCTACAGGCAGCTGATGATCAATAGTGCTGTTGGCAAACGCTCTTCCAGCTGGCTGCTGTCCCTGTCCTGAGGGATGGTTTCAACCCAAGGCCCATTGCAGTGGTGGTACAGCAAGGGGCTTTCACCTGTTCTGGGCTAAGGATCTTCTGCTGCCTAGTTCCATCAGGGAGAAGAAAAGCTGGAGGTGATGCAAGCAAGACACAGCACTGACATTGGTGAGTTACTGGCTGTTCCTTTCTCCTCAAATCCCCATGGTGGGTCTGTGTTAAAAGACCTTACTCAAAGCCCCACACTACTGAGCTAAGGGTTTGTTAATGGATGGGCAGGCTGTGCTGGCATAAGCTTTACCTTTCAGCAGCTACTGCAGAAATAGGTTTCAATGGCTGGAAACCCAGCCTGTGGCCTCTGCCTCAGCTTTATAATTTTTACTGCTTGTTTTATTTTGTTTATCTCTGAAGCTGATACGCAGAAAAGATGGAAGCAGCCTGATGAAGGTCAAGGTGAGACTGACCATCAGTTCACCTGAATGCTGGAATTTTCCAGTGGAAGTCCATGCCCACAGGTGCTGGAAATTTCCTCAGCAAGAGAAACATCATTGCTGCAGGGGACAAATAACTAGTCCTGACCTTCTTTACACAACTCTTCTCTGGGAAAAAGTATCCCCTGAAGTCAATATGCATTCTGCCTAGGTAAGGATTTTGATTCCTCCCTTTTGCCTCTGACAGGGATGTTATCCAAATATGAGCTCCAGGTTCATGCTACTAAAATAAGAAGTGCTTGTGTGTGTATCGTACTTTGGGTCTCCAGGTTTCTTGCCTATGGTATCAATTTATTAAGGATTGTGAAAAACTTACTACATCTCTCAAGCACCAGAGATCAACTCTGCAGGGCACTTTCTTTTCCTTTACTTTTTTTTTTTTTTTTTTTCTGAGAAGCAGCAGACTCAAGAATAAATGAGCAATTCAGCTTTTAATACCACCAATTTTTATAACACTTTAGAAACTACTGGATATTCAAACTAATTCTTCCTAAGGCAGGGAACTAAAAACCAAACCCCAGCCAACCAAACTGGAAAAAAAAAAAAGGGCAGAGGAAAAAAGGAAGAAAACATAAGGAAAAAAATCACCATTGACATTATTAGGAATTGTTTTCATCAGATTTATCCCTCCTTAAACCTCCTGTTTTGCTGCAGACACTCACTATCAGCAAGTTCACTTCAGGGCTGGCTAAGTACATTTGCGAATTCTGCCAAATGCACCTCTTCAAGAGTCAAATCGTGTGTCTAGTATAGCATATCTCTGTCAGAACTTCTAATAGCAGTATCTGAAGTACGAGAAGTTTTGCAGTAAATTGATAGTTTGGTATTTATGCTCCTTTTAATGATTTTATTTTGACTGAGTAGTGAATGAGGTCCTATCCATTCTTGTGCTCCCTTGGGACACTTTCAATTTTCCAGTCTTCTGCCACAATCTGCCTTTAGAAAGAATGATTCCTGTGAAGCCACCGCTCCATTTCATTTACCACATTCCCAGAAAACTCTAAATTATGTTGTCAGATGAAAAATCTAGAACATATTCTGTTAGCATGGAGCATTGGTCACATTAGTTTTGCAACGCCTCATTTAAGGATCCAAGATGTGAGAAAATTGTCCTAAGCTTTTCTTTTTATTGAGGCTTAATAGGCGTCCTTGTCCCTTTTACTAGACCTGTGATGCAAGGCTTGGCTTTGTTCTGTTGCCAAGACATTTCATTTGATCTCCCTCACCCTTACTTCTCCTGTCTATTAAGTGGGAGTAGCACTTTGAGATTTTTGGTGGGTGAAAAATGCTACATGAGGTGGTAGGCATTATTAATTAGAATGATCTTATTTTATCTTTTAGCTTTCATCAGAAGAAAAAACATCTGGATTGAAATTATGACAACAAGTAATAGATAAAGGACACTTCCCTGTGGCTTCATAGATCTGCTGCGTAACAGAAAACATTCAGCCCTGGGAGCGCAAGAGTTGTGGTTCATGTCTCCCTCCAAAGAAGCCTCATTTTAAAGAATGTTGTAGCATATCAACCTAATGCAGATGCTGTGCTGCAGGCATCTCAGGCTGTGAATTTCAGCCTGTGCCCTTGGCTAGGCAGTTGAGGACAAACTGCAATACCTGTCCATTTTGCAGAGATCCCAGTCTGTCTTCAGCCATGCCACTCACTGCTGCAAGCTCCCTGTTTTGCTGTGCATCGAAGTTTCATTTCGTTCCATTCCCTCCCTTTTCTTTAGGTGTCAGTGATTTGCACTCTCTCCACCTAAATCAGAGATCTGGCACATCAATACTTAGAAGGCTTAGGAGAAACAGAAAACATCAATATTTCACTGAACACACAAAGTTGCACAGCTCCCCTGTCTACATTTTAATGTCAGTTATGGTTAGCTTGTTTTTTCCCCTGTAAGCTGAGTGAATTCAGATTCTCTTTGAATCCCACTGGTGCAAATAGCTTGGTTTTCTCCACTGCTAGCATTAACAAGGAACTGTGATGAGTTTCCTCAGGCTCACTAGGAAGCCAGTCCTGAGGTGGCTGACCTCTAGGAAAAGCCACAACAGGAGTAAGCAAGAGCCAGTCTATGCACCAGGCACAGCTTCTGCTGGTCTTCAGCTTGTGTTCCGACTCATGTTTATGTTAAATACATTGCCATTAGTAACTGTAATAGAGGCAAACGCAAAGGAAAATGAGCTGGATGCTTAGTCATGGAGCTACACTTAGAAATGATGGCCCGTTATAAGGCAGCTTCACGAACTGCAGGAGATCTGTGACAGCTCATGGCAATTTAGGACTTGTTCGTCTCATGTTAGGCCACAGTCTGAAGTTTCCTACCTCACCCTTTGTGTGAACTCGATCATGTAAATGGGGGTACTGGAGTTAGAGGGAAGTTGAGCAGAGTCCTTCATGAGTACCAGCTTGAGAAGGAGCAGCAATTAGCTCTAAATTCACTCTGCCAGCCTGCGTTTCTGAGCTCTCCCCCTGCTGCTCCATAACTGGAAGCCTTGTGCACTGGAAGAAGGGGAGAAGAAGGTTTTCCTCATGCTCGTGTTAATCAAGTCTTCTTGCAAGCTGCCGAAGCTGTGAAATTGTATCTCCTGTGGTGTTCAACGGTAATGACTGTCTCCTATGTGGAGTCTCTGGTGTCTAGTAATACAGTTGTGTTTCTGCAGTGGATGTACTCCTGGGGTTCTTCTCCTCTGCCTGCCTACTTTCACAGCTCTTGTAGGCAGCTCAAACCTTGGAGATTTCTATCCCCTGTCAAGTTTGATCAAACTCAGCTCACAGGCTCAAAAAATTATTGAAGAGGGACTGACTGGCACTTGCACAGACAGTGTGATCTCATGAGCTTCCTTTCCTTGGAAAACTAGGCTACCAAACTAGCAACAAGGGGAAAAAAATGCCATCCTGCTAGCAAAGAGGACTTAAGCACTGGGAAGAAAGAGGGAAGTGGGAGAGGAAAGTGAAGCTGTTTTGAAGGGGGAAGGAGGGGATATCACTGCCTTGTGGTTGCAGAGCTCTCCCACTTAAAGGACCAACCTTGGAGACATGCTCTGGAGAAAACAGTCTCCAGGATGTGGCAAGATCTCTTGCACAAATTAGCAGGGGAGAGAAATCACCTGGATTCATCTCACCACCATGCATCCTAAATGGGTATTTATATTGTAAGGACTGTCTCTGGTGGTTCGCATTTCTGTCTGCTAGACAGACACAACTACCGCGCAACCCTTGTACCTGCAATATCTGACATGAGGTGTGTCCTGCCCCAAAGGGAATGATCCTACCACCACTCTTTTCTTCAGACCAAACTTTTCCGTGGTGCTACTGCAGGGTTTGTCACTCCATGTGCCATGTTTGTATTTTAGAAAAGGTGTTGTGTGTCTTAACAGCTGCAGAGGTATGCATGGTTTTACTGGGCATTTATAAGCACTCATCCTCTGTGCACTCGAACCTTTCCTGTCCTTGTGTCTTATGGAATAAAATCCTTTAAGTGAGTTTTAATGATTCTTGTACTACTTCTTTACAAATTAGGGAGATGTCATCCTTTCTTTTATTTGATATCACACAATGTTTGAGGCTGTCAGAAGTATTATGGTGCTTAGTCATATAAACTGATATTTAATTTCAGTAATTATAATGTCACTAATTGTATTCTTGCACCTGATGCTATTACTGACATTCAGCTCTTGAGCTCTGCTTTGTTCTTTCTAGATTTAGGCACTTGTTACTTTTAGTGTTCCTCACCTACAGTACACACAACAAAACTCGTAAATAAAAGTTCAGACCTTCCCATCAATGACTATGTCCAAATGCGTATGGTAGTTTGTAAATCCGGGTGTACAGAGAGTGCAGGATATGCTCAAAACCCCACTCCGTATTACAATGTCATTTTTATGAGGCTTATTGGGGGTTATGTTGTCCAAACGATACACAGTGCTTAATTGCTTGTACTTGCTTATTGCTGAAGACCTTCTGTTTGCAACTTTTAGAGGGCATTTTTCCTTGTAGACTTTGGCTTAACATACCCTGGGGCTGCTGTGGCAGCACCTTGTGCCTGTTACATCTCAATGCTCTTCTCACAGCTTTGCACTGGTGCATTTGTTAAGTTGTATTCCATGAGAAAGGGCTTCCTTCCTTACGCCTCAGCCATCCTTCTGTCTTCTCCTCTACCTTCTCATCACATTGCTGTTGAGTCATAATTTGCAGTCTACACTGAGGTTTCCACACCCTGTCCACTTGGTGCCTTCTAGACTGACAATTCCGTATTAGAAGAAATATGAAAGATGAGTAAATAATAGTCATTTTAACATAGTATAAATATTACATAATTACAGAAATGTATAAGGCCTAGCAGCCAATTAGTGTGCAACATTTGTACCTAGTTAAGCATAATCCATTCAGTGCCAGTGTTGTCAACAGACAAAGATCACTAAAAGGCAGCTTGAGCAGGTTTTAATGAAGGGTATAATTTTTACCAGGGAAAAATTGTAGGGGATGGTTGTTGACATGACTGCAATCTCCCCTGCACTGGAGGAAACACCCAGGAGAGGATGCTCACCTGAGGACTTCCGACTGCATCTCTTCTTGGCTGGCCATTTGGTACGACTTTTCTTTTAACCTTGACCATGATGTATGCCACCAGCTACAAAACTGGTAAATAAAGCATGTGCTTTGTGCCTGTCAACCTGCCTCAACTTTCTCTGTGTTAAAGCACAAAGTGAAAAATCACCTGGGCCAAGGAATTCCTGTTCCATCCCAGCAGAGTTTAAGGTACCCTTTTACTAAAGATACCTAAGACCCATTGGCCTCTGGGTTATAGTCCACACAGAAACTTGTTATGGTTCAATTTCAGTAATAGAAAACCTTTTCTGAACAGTGCATCTTTATTATCATTGCCATATGTCAATATTATTGCCATCTATTATTTCACTTTTGGAGTGGTTTTTATTATTTTAGCTTGAAAATTGTTCCCAATTGTCTTAAATTAAGCCAACATAAGTTTAATTTAACCTGAAGTGAATGATGACCTCCCAGAAAATTCCTGTGCTTCTGTCTGCTCTTAGCAGTACATGGTACAGCAAGGTTTTATGTCCTATGACAAAGCCATGGCTGCATCCTGGCTGGAATGTCCATGTGGCAGTGAGTACTGACATCATTCTTGGTCTTATAGAATCATAGAATAATTAGGGTTGGAAAAGACCTTAAGATCACCTAGTTCCAACCCCCCTGCCGTGGGCAGGGACACCCCACGCCAAATCTTATCACCCAAGGCCTCGTCCAACCTGGTCTTGAGCACTGCCAGGGATGGAGCATTCACAACCTCCCTGGGCAACCAATTCCAGTGCCTCACCACTCTAACAGGAAAGAATTTCCTCCTTATATCCAACCTAAACTTCCCCTGTTTAAGTTTTAATCTGTTACCCCTTGTCCTGTCACTACAGTCTCTAAGGAAGAGTCCCTCCCCAGCATCCCTATAGCCCCCCTTCAGATACTGGAAGGCTGCTAGGAGGTCTCCACGCAGCCTTCTCTTCTCCAGGCTGAACAGGCCCAACTTCCTCATCCTGTCTTCATATGGGAGGTTCTTCAGTCCCCTGATCATCCTCGTGGCCCTTCTCTGGGCTTGTTCCAACAGTTCCATGTCCTTTGGATGTTGAGGACACCAGAACTGCACACAATACTCCAGGTGAGGTCTCACAAGAGCAGAGTGGAGGAGCAGGATCACCTCCTTAGACCTGCTGGTCATGCTTCTTTTCATGCAGCCCAGGATATGCTTGGTTTTCTGGGCTGCAAGCGCACACTGAAGCTGACTCATGTTCATTTTCTCATCAACCAACACCCCCAAGTCCTTCTCTGCAGGGCTGCTCTGAATCTCTTCTCTGCCCAACCTGTAGCTGTGCCTGCGATAGCTCCGACCCAGGTGTAGGACCTTGCACTTGGCATGGTTAAACTTCATGAGGTTGGCATCAGCCCACCTCACAAGCGTGTCAAAGTCCCTCTGGATGGCATTCCTTCCCTCCAGGGTATCAACCGAACCACACAGCTTGGTGCCATCAGCAAACTTGCTGCGGGCGCACTCAATCCCACTGTCCATGTCACTGACAAAGATGTTGAACAAGACCGGCCCCAACACCGATCCCTGAGGGACACCACTCGTTACTGGTCTCCAGCTGGGCACTGAGCCATTGACCACAACTCTTTGCGTGCGGCCATCCAGCTAGTTCTTTATCCACCGAGTGGTCCATCCATCAAATTGATGTCTCTCCAATTTAGAGACAAGGATGTCATGTGGGACAGTGTTGAACGCTTTGCACAAGTCCAGGTAGATGACATCAACTGCTCTACCCCTGTCCATCAGTTCTGTAGCCCCATCATAGAAGGCCACCAAATTGGTCAGGCAGGATTTCCCCTTAGTGAAGCCATGCTGGCTGTCACCAAGCACCGTGTTGATTTTCATGTGCCTTAGCATGCCTTCCAGGAGAATCTGCTCCAAGATTTTGCCAGGCACAGAGGTGAGACTGACTGGTCTGTAATTCTGGGTCATCCATTTTCCCCTTCTTGAAAATGGGGGTTATATTTCTTAAATATGATGGCCAGCGGTTTCACAACTTCATTTGCCAGCTCCTTCAGGACCCGCGGATGGATCTCATCAGGACCCATGGACTTGTGCATGTTCAGATTTTTAAGATGGTCACGAACCAGTTCCTCTCCTACAGTGGGTGCAAGGTCTTCATTCTCACAGTCCCTGCATCTGCCTTCCAAGACTTGGGTGGTTTGGTCAGAGCCTTTGTCAGTGAAGACCGAGGCAAAGAAGTCATTCAGAACCTCAGCCTTCTCCAAATCCCCTGTAGCCAGTTCTCCCGAGAGCTTCCTGAGGGGGGCCTACATTCTCCCTAGTCTGTTTTTTATTTGCTATGTACTTGTAAAATCCCTTCCTGTTAATACCTCTAGCTAAGTTTAATTCTAACTGGGTCTTAGCTTTCCTAACCTGGTCCCTAGCTTCTCGGACAACATCCCTGTACTCTTCCCATGCCACCTGTCCTTGCTTCCACTTATTATAAGCCTCTTTTTTCCTTTGAAGTTTCCTCAGCAGCTCCTTATCCATCCAAGGAGGTCTCCTGGCCCTCCAGCTGCACTTCCTTCTGGTTGGGATGCAACACTCCTGAGCTTGTAGCAGGTGATCCTTGAATATCAACCAAGAGTCTTGGGCCCCCCTGCCCTCTAGGGCTGTATCCCATGGAACCTTACTAAGCAGGTTCCTGAAGAGGCCAAAGTCTGCTCTTTTGAAGTCCAGCACAGTGAGCTTGCTGCATGCTCTTCTCACTGTCCTGAGGATCTCAAATTCGAGCATCTTGTGATTGCTTGGTCTAGCTCATCTGTAAAAACAAGCCCTTTGATGAAATTCACTGCTTCGTGAATGTACATACTCTATAGACCAGATCATAACAGTGATGCTTGAGCTAGGTGCCCAGTGGGTGATGAGGTACCATGATAGTGAGCAAGAAATATGTAAACTGCTGTTTGTGCAGTTTTGCATAAACCCTTATGTTTTAAATTCTTTGGAGCAAAGACCAGGAGATCTGCAGAGATGCTGCTTGGAATAAAAGAGAAAACAAGAAAAGCTAACTTTCACTGAAATGTCTGGAGAGCTTAATCTCAGCGACAAGGTGAGTAGCCTAGAAGAGGACCTACAGACCTTAGAACAAACACTTCTAAACAACAACAACAACAGGTGACCTCCTCACATCAAGACACTCACTGCCCAAACGTCCCAAGCAGTATCTTCCCAACAGGCATGTGGTCAGCCATCAGAAACATGGCTTATGTCTAGTGATTTAAATATCACCAGTGCAGGTTATTCTGTAACTCCACAGCCTCTGTCAGTGCTGCATTTTCTTCACTGTCAAAGTTATCTTTCTTCTAAGCTGAACCTGAATTTTCCAGCTTTTGAGGTGACTACGAATAGGTTGGGTGAACATCTATCAGGAGTTTCAGGGACCAAACACATACATCAAGATCTCTGGCAGGCCTCTCCAACCCTCTTTTGTGGCTTTCTAGAATTCCAGTGTGATAAATGAACAGCTACAGGAAACAGGTGTTTGCAGAACATGCTCTTTTGAATAAATAGTATTATTTGGTCATCAGTCATTACCACCACTGAATTTATGAAAATGTTTGCTGACTCATATGAAACCAGGAGGGGTCAGCTTTTCTGAAATCTTTCTTACTGGGACAAAGACTTTTAAACAAATACATGGAGTTGCTCCTGCACTTGAAAGTCGGCATATGTTACTTTGGGATCAGAAAGGTGGAAGAAGTCCCAAGACATGAAGCTGTTCTGGACATCTGCACACAGCCTGCTAAGTATGCAAATCAATCAGCACTGAGACAGTTAGCAGTACTGTCATTTAAACTTGCTGTCTTTCTGTATCAGAGTTAACCCAACCTTAGATACAGCTATGCAGGGGGTTGGGTTACAAGGAAGCCAGGGACTGATCTTGCTGACATTTGGACTAATGCCTGTCTAAACCTGTTTTTCCTTGAGGTACCTTATGCTAGTTGGGGACAACAAGTGAAAACCATTTTTCACACTTTGCGCTAGCATACCTAGGCTGATGTCCAGGCAATGTTGGTGCCTCCTCCAGAGACATGCCAGCTGCTGGCTGCTGCTGGCTTATGGCAGAAGATGATAGAGTAGCAGAGATATCCATCCTGCTGGGCAGTCTGAGCTGTGCCAGAACTGACTGTGAAACATTTCTCTGCTGATAAGTTTTGAGAGCTTCCCTGTGTTTATGCAATGTTAGCAAATACTGCTAACTCTCGTGTGCCAAGGGGGGCTCGAGAAAAGCTTTTATGGTATCACTTCAGGTATCGGTAACCACAGCCTCCCTCAGGCACTGGCTTCCTTCTTGCCTGGTGGTGCTCATTCTCTACAAGGTCAGAGAAAGACCTGGTGGCTGGCTCTCTCAGCTCCTGGCTTGGGCAGAAGGGTAGTCCTCTCAGTCAGACCCACTGTGTCCTCAACAGGCCCCCCTTCTCTCGCATGGCTTTTTTTGCAGCACACCTTTCCCCAGCAGCTTGATAAACTGTATTCCCCTCACCAACCATAACTGTGGTTGACTGAGATTTCTAAATGTCAAACCCTATACTAGGGATAGTGTCTCCTGGCAGCGAGTCCTGGAGAGTTGAGGGACTTCCAGAAAAGGGAGCAGGTTATAAGGCAGAGGAGCTTTAGTATATTTACACTGTGACAGGCAAACTTTTGTATCTTGGGTTAATTACAGAAGCTGCTCCAGAAGACAAAGGTGTAGGAGGAAACATAGCCAAGAGGAAAAGACTTACTGTGAATATTTCCATTCAGCATACAGGAAAGTTGCTTAGTGACATGCAGAAATTTGCCATAATTTTCTGTGTAAACAGCACTTGGCTTTAGCATGTGAACTCAACACTTTGCTTGGAGGAACTGGAGTCAAAATTGACCTTCATGCACCCTGCATTTGGCACTGAGAGAATAAAGTTCTTGGGCTGTGGAGTCCTGAGATGGAGCTTTAAATATGTTTTTAAAGGTCAGACAGCAGCTTTAGCAACTCATTTTAGCTCTTTTCCTCTGACACGTTCGTAAAGTGGGCTTAGTCTCTGAATGCACCTGTTAAAGAGTATAGTGTGAACAAAATCTTGTATGATCATAAAAGTAGAGTTCTAAGTCACATTATATCTTTGGAGAAATATAGCTCTGGAAGACAAATTTAGAGCAAAAGAACACAGTGACTGCAGCTGGGGGTATTGCATTCAGTAGTTGAGATGACCATGTGGAAACTGTCTGAGGAATACACAGAATGTATATTCCATGTATTTTCCAGGTCAGTGAAACTCCAAATACGTAATGCAACCATCAGAAAGTTTCCTTGGGTTTGTGACAGTAATGGAAATCCTGAGTCGCTCCGGGCTTGATTTTCTAAAGTACCAGATCCTCTCCGTTTCCAGTTATCAACTGGACCTGTGGTTGCAAATGTTGGTGTAAAGCCTTTGAGACACTAATGAAATATTTTGTTCTTAGCCTGCTGCGCAGACATGGGCCAGCTGTGGCTTTTACTCCCATGTGTTGACTGCATTGGGGTTGGATTGATGGAATGTTACTTTTGGAAGAAAAAAATATTAATGCTCAGGTAGAAAACTGTGAAAGAGTCTTAGGGTATTTTGGGTGTGTTTTGGGTGGATCCCACCACTTTTACGTATCCTTCCTGAAATGCAGGCTCGGTTGTATGCACTTGTGTTTCTAGGAAGCTAGTTTTAACTGACAGACTTGGCCAGACTCCCTTAGGTAATTTTTTTTCACTTGCATCACCAGGCAAATTCTGACACAGCTCTTCAGCAGGTGGAGGGACTTGTTCTGAATCTCCCCTGAAATCAACTGATGGAGCAATGCTAGATAATGCAAGCAAGTTTCAGATGCAGGGCTGCAGATTATTCCTCAAGAAGTTTATCTTCCTGTTCTCCCTGCACTTGTCACCCTACACCCCTAAACTGTTCTGCCATCCTGCCTCTGAAGCCCCACTTCTGTGCTTTCTCTTGGATGGCCTAAAAAGAACAAAGTGGTCAGAGGTGGCCTGAAAGTATGAATAATTAGAGACCAGAGACTTAATTCCTTTCACACCTTTCTTTACCAGGCTGGTAGTTATTTTTTTCCCAACCATTTTGGGTTAGTCTAAGAGCATGAAAAACATAGAGGAAAGCCAAATTTTGAGCTTTTTCTTGTTTGTTTTTTATTCCAGGGATATCCTACTAAAGGATGCCTGAGGAATGCCTCATGTCCTCGGGTACATGAAGGGGGCAGGGACAAGTCAAAAGAGGTGAACTGCTTTGCCAGTCAAGTATGAGGTTATGCAATGATAGATCCTCCCAGATGTCTTGTCCATTACTTCTACTGAGCAGGGACTACTACAGAGTAAGGCAGCATCACTCAGTAAAATTCACGAAAGTGAAAGACAAGAAGAGAGCATTTGCAACCTGCTAAATGTTCCTTCATAGCTTTGTTGCCTGACAACAGCTTGGTCAAGCAGCAATACTGTCACTAGTCACAGGCTCTTGTGGACAGGATTTACCTAGCTCTGGTCTTTTATTTGCAGCTGGAACATTTTGTCAAATGCTTTTTAATCTTCTTAGCCATCTTTTACCAGAGGAGATAGCTCAACTAATATTAACAGCTTAAGGTAGCTGCTGCTTACCTACTGCAAACCATGGTACAGACTTCGACATGTGCTTAATTGAAATCATCTATAGGAGCTTCGGCTATGCTTGTCTGAAACTCCTACTGATGGCAAGGGCAGCTGGAGATGTCTGGGAGAGGTTAGAACTAGTGCAGCTGATTCATTTACGTCATGCCTCTGTGTGGAGTTGTTTCCAATTATCTGTTCTTGATTAACACCCTGTGTGGATGCTGTTATTGCAAAATCAGAGGAGTGCATTGTTCCTGCTTAGCTCAACCCTTGAGCTGTTCTTAAGAAACAGCAATGTCACTCTATATTTGTGCCTTACCTTAATCAGTGACAACTTGCAAGAGCAGGCAAGTCCTGGGATATATGATTCATTATCTTGGAGGAGTGAGAGCAACGTAATGAATATGCTGAGCATCCTAAGGAAGGATCTTCCAGCCAGCCAGCTCATGGAGGGGGTCTGAAATTAATTTTACCTTGGAGGTTTTGGAAAAAAGAAATGGGGTTGTTTTTTTTTCTTGATTAGTAAAAACAAAGGAAGAAAACCCAAAGGGAACCAAACCAGCATTTTGATGTGATTTACTATTTGCATTGTTCTTATAGAACAAGTTGGGAAAAATACCTTTTCATTCTCAAATAGATTGCCTCCTACAGATGTTGCTCACTGCAGAGTGCTGCCTGTTTTGGTGGCATCCATATCTATGGAAGCAGTGCTCACGGAGAGTGGCCATCAGATCCACAAAAGAAGGAGGAAGATTGCCAAGTTACACAGGCTCTTATCGGTCAGACTGAAGGCAGGCAGTTAGATATTCATGAATGAGAAATAAATTGTTCTGGACTAAATCGTATCTCCACTGAGGGACAAGCTCCCAGAGGAAAGTGGCGCTTCTGGGAAGAGAAAAATAGCCCAATGCAATAATATTCCTTACCAAGGATGCGTGTGACTTGGCTCCCTGAGGAGGCAGACATGCATCAGGCTTCCCTGCCCTTTCCACTCTACATAAGCCACATTGTTATTATCATTATAGCCATTGCACAATATCATCTGGTGCTTGTCTCTCATTTTCTTCTCTGCAGTGATAGGACAGAGAAGCAAGCACTGCTCTGGTGAGGGCTGCAGAGTGTTGCAGAAGACAGATGCTTTGTGCAGACAGACAAAAGCCATGGGCTGGGGAAATTCTGCTGCTTTTCATGCACCAGAGCAGGGTGAAGAGTACAAGATCACTGGCATTTTGCAGGGGTTATGCTTTCTGTGCTTTGTTTTGTTCACAAAAGGAACTAGGTTACCTCGTGGCAGCTGCGATTAATCGTTTTCCAGTCTTGCTTTTTTGAGCCACGGGAGTGTCCATTTCTTATGGTTGGACTGGTTTCTGAATGCTGACTTACCTCTGGACTATCTTCTGATCCATGTGGGGACTTCCCATGGTAACTCCATGCTCCTACACAGCTAAGGTCCTTATTTCCTTCTGCTGTTGTGGCAGGGGGCTTCTCCCCACTGGCTCAAAGAGACCTTGTCCTGCAGCAGATTTCTCCTTTTAATATCTCTGTACTTCTGACGTAGACTGAAAACTTGACCGGAGAGTTCTAGTCCTTTTGCTCAGACTCAGACTCAGTGCCCTAACTCATTCATCAATCCACTAAAAATCAGCCAGCGGCCTGCAAGGTGAGTCTGGAAAGCCCTATGATGGAAAGGCCCTTGATTTGTGCTCAATCTGCAAATCCCAGACACTGGTTATGTGAAAGGAGTCTGGTCCCAAGGGCTTGGGAGCAAACTGCAGGCTCAGTAAGATGGGTCAGGTCGCAAAAAATAAGTTGATCATTGACCTTGTCTCGTTTTCTTGTTTGTGAATTACCCAAGAATGCATTTGCTGTTTGCAAAGGGTAGGTCAGCCAGTTATAAGTAAAATCTGTGCTTCATAGCTTTGCTGTGTTTAATGTTTAGGAATAAGAAACAGGACAGTGGGAATAATAAGGCAGTATGACCACAAACAGCATAAAAAGCTCTAGTGAGGAATTGTGGCAAAAGACACAGATAAGGTCAAACTCCCCTGTGCTTTTTTAATCTAAAATAGATTTTTTTGTGTGTTTTTAAATGACCCTTGTTCTTGTAATGAACCTTCGTATTAAAAACCTGAGTGCACACCAGGGTCTGTCACTGTTCACTCTCGTATGCCAGAAAGTCAATGGAAATGGCCACTGCAAAACAGGGTGTGGTGGGTGGTGGGATGTGGGCTGATGGGGCCGGCAGAGGTGAGAACCCTAGCACCACACATTGCCAGGTCCTGCTGTGCATTCCCACTCCCTCATCTGTACTGAGGTGTGTGCACAAGAACTTTGGGCTGATGATATCCAACTTTGCAGGTGCAACGTCACTCGATTTACGTTACAGCACTAACAGTTTTTCAGCACAAACAAGGAGGTGGACATGCATAGCAAAGGGTTGGAAATAGGTTTGGTACTGTCTCCTGGGACAACATCTCACCAAGCACACCTTTAACCACAGGGATTCTGCTCACAAATGAGCCCACATCTCTGTTCACAAGATACTCTGTGATGGGATGTGCAATCTTTTTCCTTTTCCAAACACTACTCCCTCCCACACAGGCATACACAACATAGAAGTGCAGGCAGGACTTCTAGGTCATCTATGGCCACCTGCTTCGGGCTGCAGAGTTGGGATCAATAGTTCAGAGAGGGCACTGCAAACTGGAAATATTCCCTAGTAGAACAACAAGGTAATTTGTGATGTCAGAAACAGCTCACTAATCTTTTCCATAAAATATCCTGGATCCACATGTGACAGCTTTAATCTAGCAGATGTCAGCTTTCTGCCACATGTTAAAATTTAGCTTGGCTGTGCTTAGCTATTTGGCGTAAGGTAAATTAATTCTTGTTATTTAATAGTATGATGATGAAATATGGGTTACTCCACACTTGACTCTGTGTCCTAGATAGTAATGCATGCATTTTTTAATAGGCTCCACTTTCCTTATATTCAAAATCAGTCATGAGAGAGATAAATGAGGCTAATAATAAACAAACCTTGCAAAGGCCTTTGGGATCTCACAGAAATGAGGTTCAGATGGCTGCACAGTGATGGAGATTCCCCACAGCTCACATAGAGGAATTACTGCCAAGTGTTAGCAGTCACAGAGTTGCAGCTCCCAGAGGGCATTTCTCCACAACGGTAGAACAGACTCAGCCAAGGGAAAGGTATACAACATCCAGGTTAGGAAGTCCTACAGCTTCTCCCTCTTTGATATTAAGGTATTCTTTCATGAGAAAAACTACTCTACATATGCCTGACTTTCATATTCTCTCTCCCCATGACACTGCAATGGGCCGTACTTGAAAACAGACTACTGGGACTATTAGCCAGATCAGTTAGTGCTGCTGCAACTATCAAATGAAGAAAGGAGGCAGAATAGCAGTCTCCTCATTTTTAAGGTAATTAGTGATGGAGAAGATTTATGGCCATTGCATTTATCGACTGATTAATTTATTTGGCAAATAACCCTGTGATGGAAACAAATGTAAAATGGGTAGAAGGATTCCAGCGACAGGTCAGGCTGGAAAACGTCTTTCAAATAGTGACTGGAAAGTATTGCATGGAGATGCAATGCTTTGTCTTGCAAACATCTTGTTCACCACTTACTCCTGTAGTAGCTGATGGCATCCTGTATGCTGCATAAACCTGAGTCTGATCAGGCAACCATGGATTCCAGGAGAGTCTGTAGATAGGTTTTTAAGGCTTTAGCACTTCAGAAAGGCTAAACTTCCCCATCAGAAGTCACCAGGCAGCTCAGAGGGCAGAACTATAGACTCCCAATCATTACAGATGTAGAGAAAAGAAGGATCTAAAATTATTAGGGACCAATTATGATTCTATGGTTATCAAGATCCCTTTAAAAATATAGACGCAAAGAAATCTCCTTCCCCAATCTACATTGCTGCAATGCAGCATCCATCTGTCTCAGGTCCAGAGGAAGGCTAAGGGAAGGCTGGGACACTGGCTCCAGCCCCTTTCGGCTGTGGCTTGGCATAGTGCGATAGATGGAATCAGAGGGGAGATGTCTCTCCCATGGCATTTTAATTGTCCCTTCTCACCAGCCCCTAGGGCTAAGATGGAGGGAGCATCACAGAAAGCTCTCTCAGCAGCTGGCGCATACATGGGAGGAAGAAATGACATTTTAGAGCCAGGCATTTGGCAGGCTAGGATTCAAAAACATGAAGGGGTTATTGCAGCAAGTTCACAGGCACGTCATATACAATGTGGAAAAGATGTCACAAGATTATCGATGAGGCTGGGTCATTAGCCACGGGTGACATGTATTTTGGTGGATGATTGCCAGCTGAAATGACCATCTGTGTCAAATCAGATGAAACTGGCCATCAGTACACTTGTCTGCTAAAAATACAAGAATCAAGGAAGAAAGACTTTATTTGCTGACCTGTCAGTTCAGTTCTACAACCCTGAAAACCTGTGCTCACCACCAAATAGATGACGAGCATGCACTTAGCTTGCAGCACTCAGGCCATATCTACAAGGTTGGAAGAGCTATCACTGTGCTAAAAATTCAGAATAAATCTCAAATGCTTTTGTTGGCAGTATGCTTGAGAGTTGACAGGATCAAAATCTCCCTATTTTTAATATCTGATTCATGTCTATGGATGAACCTAGTTAAAAATCAGATTTGCAAGGAAGAGAGATTTTTTGTTCTGTATTTTCTCATGAAAAATAGAGTACCAATGCAAAGTAACCCACCCATAAAAAAAAAAAAGTGCTAATTATTATTTTAGGAAAAATAAAAAATTGTTTGGGGAAGGCTTCTAAATTTCTTCAATGAAAAGAGAGGACATAGTTTTATTATTTTCTGAATGGAGAAAAATATCTCTTACCTGCTCCTTCTTTGACTAAAATTATTTCCTCTATGTCTACCTGAAAATACCTTTTTCTGTGAGGAATGAAACTGGAGGGTGAGGTGCACTAGCCTAATCCCTGTGCCTGTGCCACTTAGTCCCTCAAGCTTTATGATGTCGTTGTTTCTTGCTTTGGATAAGCAGAGGTGCTACAGAAAGCAAAGAGTGCATGGTTCATTTTTCCATCTGAAAGGCAGGACTTTCCTTGGTCTGAGGAGCTGTGCATCGTGCTCTCTCTTTTGTGCAATGCAGTGAGGAGTTGCCATCCTATTTCAGCCTGCTGAATTAAAGTAGCTTGGTGACTTTGCATACATCAGCCAAACTTCCTTTGGTGACATTTAAACTAATGTAATTTATTTCACAGTTGCTGTGGACTAATGAATAGGATCAGTTCCTGCTGTTCACCTTATGCCTGGTCATAGGCAATAAGTTGCTGCCATCGCATGCTGTGGCTGAGCATTTGCTTTGGTTTGGCTGGAATAGAGTTAATTTTCTTTCTAGTAGCTGGTGCAGTGCTGTGTTCTGGCTTTAGTCTGAGAATAATGCTGATAACACACCAATGTTTTAGTTGTTGCTGAGTAGTGCTTACCCTAAAGCAAGGACTTTTCAGTCACCCATGCTCTGCCAGTGAGGAGGGGCATAAGAAACTGAGAGGGAGCATATCCAGGACAGCTGACCTGAACAAGCCAAAGGAATATTCCATACCACAGAGCATCTTGCTCAGTATCTAAACTGGGGGAAGTTGGCTGGGAGCCACTGCTTGGGGATGGGCATCTGTCAACAGGCGGTAAGCATTTGTATTGTGCATCACTCGTGGGTTTTATTGTTATTATATTTAGTGTTATATTTCACTTCATTTCAATTGTCAAACTGTTTTTATCTCAACCCGCGGGGTTTAGCTTTTTCTGATTCTCCTCCCCATCTCACTGGGAGTAGAGGTTTGGGTAGGAGTGAGCAAGCAACTGCATGACACTTAGCTGCTGACTGGGATTAAACCACAACAGCCTCAAGCTCTGGGAAAGCAGCCCCAGCTGCTGTGCTAAAGCCAGTGTGTCTCCCATCTTGTCCAATACTACCTTGTCCAGAGTGGCCAGGTTGAACACCTCTGTGGAAAAAGAACCCACCCAAGACCATCAGGTACAACACAGACCTCCTCTTCTACAGGTCTCATTCTATTCTACTGGCGTTTATATCTTGAAATTATATATATATATATATATATATATATATATATATATATATGTTGGTTTTGGTTGTTTTTTTTTTTTTCAGTTTTCCTCTTCTATTTTCAGGATTAAATTTTCTCAGTCCAGATATCCTTTTCCATCCTGGAACTATTTCCCTCATCAATATCTCCAACCAAAGGAGAATACTTATGTGACACCCCTGAGAAATGCAAGCTGTCTGTCCCCGGCCACCAGCTAAGTCATTGTTTGGGCACTATTGGATTTCCACAGGCTTTTTAGGGGTTTACTGAAGCCTCGTTAGAGCTTAGCCCAAAATTTTAAAGCAGTGAACATCAGGAAGTATGAATGGAAACTCTGCCAGCCTAGGTCACACCGAAACCCCAGTGTTCTCCTGCCTATCTTGGGTGAGGACATATACTGACCCCTTTGATCCTCCTGACTTTGGAGGCCTATTATTTTAGTGGCCTGTATAGAAAATTGGTGTCCTGATAGCATAGATGCCATCAGTGAAATTTTGCTGGGGTTGCACTCCCTATAGAAAATCTAATTCTGATTACTAACCAGCTCCCATCATCTGTAAGTATTTGCTTTGGTGCTAAAATATTTCACACTTGGTGCTAATCCACATGCAGTTAGGAAAGTATAGGCAGCGTTCCCACAAATACCCAATGGCAGTGTTCATTTTCTGCCAACTCTGAGGGTGAAAGCCTCTCTTCTGCAGAGGAGTAGTACAACAGCAGCATGCCTCTTAACCTAGGAGGATTCAGGGACTGTAAGAAGGATGAGATTCGTTCTCTGAAAGTATTCAGAAATATACCAGAAGTATATATATCAGACAGTACAGTGAAACATATTTTTACATATTTTCCATGAATATTTTCTGAAATTGGATTTTGAATTGACTATCACAAAGAATCAACAAGACACCTAGCTGATCCCATCCAGACAGACAACACAAGTGTAGCATTCAACTAATGTAGGTCCATGCAGTGTGAAGTACAAATATACCTAAATTCCTGCAAAACAATTAAGAGAAAAATATTCCTGGGCTAGGTGGAGGAGATTATTAATTTTCAATTAACTATTTCTACAATAAAGTCTTCATTAAAAATTAGTCTACACCATGCAATCACAAAGTGTTTCCTTTTAGGAAGCCAAGAAAAGAAGTGGAATAATTCTTCTTACAATTCTGGCAAGAAGACTTTGAATGATGATGAACTGAAAAACTTCACATGTTTCTGTATGATAAAAATTAGTCTCACCTTTTCCCCTGCTCTTTCATAATTTAAAACTCACTTGCTTTTAAAAGTTCAAGCCTGTCATGTAGTTAATCCTTACTGAGAGGTAGTGTAGATGACATGTTTAAAAATAATTGGGTTTAGGAATAAGAACGTTATCAGTGCTGAAATTCCCTGTCTTCTTTCAGTGTTACCCAACTCCTGCAAAAGGATTTAGTAAAACACAGCTCAAAACACTCCAGTTGTAATCTGACTAGTAAAACAACCTTTTAATTATTATTATTTGCTTTTATTACCTACCATTATACAAACTTTGTACTATCTTAGTGGCACGCCACCACTGATGAAAATCTGATTGACCATTCTTGCAGCCACCTCAGTATTGATACAGTGAAATATCTCTCTAAGGTAAAAGAACCATAAGACTGAAAACTCAAGCACTCAAAAATTAGAAAAGTTAAAGAAAAGTTAGAAACTGTATCTTAAAATACAGGCTTCAATTACATCATGACACACTATTTTCAAGATCCAAAGACACCATTATTCAATATTTCTTTAATGAAAACAAAATATGCAGCATATGACGAAACACCAAACAGAAGAGCATTTAATTTTCTCCTGGATTTTTCTATCACACTCTTACCATAACACTTGAGCAGAGCTAAAGTAATGATACATTTATTTCCAAAGCACTTCTAAGGAAAAGTAGTAGAGGCAGTAAAGCCTTGCTTGTGAATTAAATGATTTGGAGCACCCAAGATGCGATAACTACAACTTTAGTATTCACATACTGTGTTCAAATTGTAGTTCCCATCCTAGAAATGCAGCCCTGGAAGGAACCTCCTAGATCATTCATCAATTGCTCAAATTTCACCTTAGGGCTAATTGGGTTATTTTGGCTTCACAGCATCCATTGAAGCCTGTGTGAGGACCTTGTCCCTTTGATAGTAGAAAGACCTTCTCATTTCCAGTCTCGACTGACTCCCAGACATCTTAAAACCATTTGCTATCATGCTAAACTGACTTTTTTAAGAAACTCTTTTCCCTCTCTGAGGTATTTGCAGATAGAAATTCTAGCTTTTGTCAGCTTTTTCGTTGCTAGGCTAAACAAGACAGATTCAGACTTCTGTCAGAAGACAGCCAGTCAACTCACTCTGTTTCCACTGGTGTCCCTGCCTGGCTTCTTTTCCAGCTGAAATGCATTGCTCCTAAAATGGGGAAAACAGGTCTGGACCTGTGAGCCCATCATGTGGTCATCTTCCAAAAAACCGGACTGTGTTCAGGCTAAGCTATAAAGAAGTGAAAAACAAGAGCTTAGCATGGGAAGTATCAGGCAGCCTCAAGGCGTCAGGAACAATTTCACAGGTAGCAACAGCAGCTCTAGACCAAGGATAAAGCCCAAGTCTCTGCTTATGGTGAAGCTGGGTCACTGACCAGAGATTTACAGAGACAACCAGTAGCTCAAGGAGCCAATTCTGACCCCAGCTGAGGGGAAGGGATGAATTCTCCACTTTCTCTTTATGATCTTGATAAAGTCAATGGGTCTGTGGGTATGGAAGCTGCTGCAGTTTGGGGCCTTTTACTATGGCCTGAGTAAGTTTCTTGACAGAAGATGTGCAGGATGACATATTGTATGATACAGGATATGAAAAATATCAGCTGGAGAGCAAAAAAGCTTTCCTATGTTTCAGCTCTCTGGCCAGTCCTCTGTCTTTTTACCATCATCCATACATTGAATCAGCTCTCCAAGTAAATGCTTTACTCTCTCTGTATTTCTCTTCCTTTCTGCGTTGCTTTTGCAATGTTGTCAAAAAAGCAGTGAAGCTTTGGGGATGTTGGGAAAGCAGGGTAACACAGGCACAGATGCATCTGCTGCCACTATCTCTGTGAAGCCCCAGCAGCTTTTACAGCTCAGACAATTATCACAAGTTTGGCTGTCGCCAAAGCCTCTATTCATCATTTTCAGTATTTCAAATGAGAAATGCACCCAAGCAAACATAATATCCTCCAGGACATAGGTGTGTGACTATCAAAGATAAGTGACTTATAGGTAGCCAGGAAAGGAAACCTTTCTGAAGATGCTGCTATGCAGAGCAACACATAATCTCAGTTGAAACGTCTGACACAAATAAAAGTTTCCAGGAAAGAGTCCCAGGCACTGATAGAACTGCTACAGCCAAATCCCTTCTCTGAACATCTATTCATAAAGATAGGTCCCAAGCTGCATGAATTGTTGCCCTAGGAAGTGAAAGATATATTGCAGAGATTTTGATCTGGATAGGCTGTTGCTCACTCCCCAGCATCATTCAGTGCTGTTAAAAATGCCCTACTTCATTGTGGAGGTAGCAGATGAAAGAAAACCTATGTCTATAATTTCCACATTAGCTGTTTATGAGTTTGAAACATATATAGAGGCTCCTCTGAGTGTTCATGTATGGGTGTAAGTATGCATATATAGGACTTCGTACTCACGTGTGACAGTCATGCCAGTGATGACAGGTTGATGAAAATAAAGGTTTCACAGTCACTCAACTGGATTTTCAAGTACCCACCTATCTTTCTAGCTATCTATCCAGAAATGCACAAATTAAATAGGTCAACAACCCTAACAGCTTCAACATGGAAAGCATGCACCTGACAAATGCCTGATCAGGATACTTGCTGATGAAACTCAGGTTTTGTAGTCAATTACTGAGAACACAATGGAATGGATTAGAAAGCATGCTACCTGCATTCTGTATATATGTATCAAATGTAAGTATTCAACAGGGTGCGACTCACAGTGTTTGGGTTCTTCCTGCTTCACAGTTAGATCTCACTGGTAATTTTTTGACTAGCAATATGGCACAGTTGAACAGTTTTGATGTTTGCTACACTAACATCTCTGATGGGGAGCTGAGTTTCTAGCCAATAGGTCAGAAGGAGAAGTAGATCTTGGAGGAAAAGCCAGACAGAGACCTGTTTCCTGCAGGTGGGTGTTTATAGGCCACTGCTCTAGCCCAGAAACTGGGGTTGTTCTGCTGATCTTTACCCCAGAGATGCAGGTTATGGAAATGGGGGAGAGGGGCAGAAGGATTTCACCTCCTGTTCTTCTTGTGAGTTTATTATCTCTGTTACTCACTGAGTTTCCATACAGGATAGCAAAAGGAACAGGTGATCTTTACCTTCTGCAAATAATGCAAGATGTATATCGTGTCTCAAAATCCATCAGAATAGACTGTGTGCCTCAGACGACAGGTCGTCTACCATGACAACTCAGGACAGCCTCACCAAAGACTTCCAATTCCTCAAGATATTCTTCCTCTCTACCAGACCAGCCACAACATTTATAGTCAGTAAAAGCCTGTGTAAGAGGCTACTGATACCTGCAGATGGCTACATAAGTTATGGCACAGAGCAAACTAACCAGAGATATATTCACAGCAGATTTTATTTTCGCACCTGTGAGATGCATATTGGGCTTAACATCCCTGTAAAAGAAAACATTAAAACCATCCATTATCTCCCGAAAACTGCTGAATGACAACATGGGGGAAAGGGCGTTTCCTGTTGCCAAGACTGTCTACTAAATAAGAATTAGCCTCAGTCAATGTTACCTGAGCTAAACAAGAGTAGAAGAGTTAATTATGTATGTGTTTGCATCCCCTTGGTGAGATGTAGATCCCACGCCCTGGTGCAAGGAAGGAAATCGGATTCCCCTATCCAGCTCTTCAGCAATATCCTTCCACCTTCATCCTGGTGCCTGAGCCTCCCACGTCCCAAGGCCACTGTGCAACCAAGTATCTCACACCTGAGAGACATGCGGTTGTCGTGGACACATTAAGGTAATCTGGTAAAATTTCTCTGAAGAAAACCAGACCAGATTGACTCAGACCCTCAAAAAAAATTCCTGTTTTGTGGAATCTATGATAACTTGGGTCATTTCATGAGAAGCAGCACCTACATGTAGAAGAACACACATGCACACCAGCCACTCGTTGTACACGTGCATTTGTAGACACAGCTAGTGTATACATCTATACATTCATATGCTATAGCTAGCTACAACATCTACATGTAGTCTCATAGTTAAATGAGCAATTTTTAGTACTCAGATGTAAGTGTGGATAGTATGCGTGTCTCCCTCCCATGGGCATTTGTAACTGTGTGCCTCTCTTTGCACGCATGCACAGCCTGTATCTGCATGAAAAGGCTAGAAATCTGCACCAGCAGCATTCTGCTCTTCCTGAAGGAAGAGCTGATGTGTGTAATAGCTCCAGCAAGAGCAGGAGCGGGCAGCTTGTCCCAGCAGTACACTGCAGTTTCCTAGGTAACTGAACTTGAAATAAGGTGATGTCTGGAACTGGGTTTTATCAAATCAATTTGCTGTAGGAACATACATGGTGAAGAAAACCCCCCATGCAGGACCCTACTCACTGTAAGAGGCAACAATATATCACTTATTTATTTTGGTAATTGAAGTGTTTGTTGTCTTTTAATAATCAGCAATGACATTTCCCATTGAAGCGATCTGTGTGGGCAGGGATGTGTAGAAAATACGGCTGTGCATGTTATGCATTATTTACACAAGGCCACAGCTATGTGCTTTGCAGACAAATGAAGAAAACAAAGACCCCTGCCCTGAGGAGGCTGCAGGATGAGCTCAGGTCCCACCCTGTTTCTGATACATTGCTTTACCCACATGAGCAGCCCGACTACAGCAGCCAGACTGACGCTTAGCTTCTCTGTCATAGACTTCCCAAATGATGGTGGGAAACACGGTTTGGGCAAGGTCTACAAAAATATATGTGTGCTTACTTAGAGTGTCTGGATGAATCTGAGATCAGTGGGAGGGAGAAAAATATCTGCAGGGAGATGAAAAATAGCTTCTCTAGGTATACCTCTGCCCGAGAAACCTCAATGAGATGAGGGCATATGCCTAGGTTCCAGAGCACATATGCCTCTACTGTTGAATTACATCCATCGTCTTGGTTTGTGCCAGGTAGCATTTAATGAAGCAACTCCTAGGCACTGTCTGCGAGTGGCATGGGCTAGGCAACAGGAAGTGATACAGAGTGTGACACTTCGGTATGTCCTCCTGCACTGTCCTCCAACAGAACTTCCATTCAAGTAACCTTGTTGCTCTCACACAAGTCCTCAAACCACACTGAATTCAGCATCATCCTGTAAAAAAAAAAACAAACCTCACTAGGAGGAGCTGCTTTTAGCCATTTATTTATTTTTTTTACTACATGAGACAACTGCTCTTGGTCATATCAGGATCATGGGAGCAATCAACATGGCTATTGTTATTGTAACCTAAGAGGGACTGAGTTGAACAAGAATGGTGGAATATCTCCCCACCTGATTTTATACTGCAGGAAAGGGAGTTGAGGCTTCCACAAACCTATTGGCCAGAACAGGGACAAAATAACCCTACTAAACATGGTTTACATGCAAGTGTTCAGCCAGATCCACCTATTCATTAGGAATCTGACACTAAACTGTTCCTGTTCTGTGAAGAAGGGACTGCCACCATGGCCTTTAGCAAACATGGCCCAAGACCAGAGATTCTGCCATCCAGGTTCAAGTACCCCTCTTCATAACCCTTGTGAGGAATGGGAGCCTTCTACATCATGGGTGTAGATGCAGAGGATGTTGGACACAGCCCACCACTTCCACATCTGGTGGACTTCCATAACAACTGCATTAGACTAAACAGCAGTAGTCTTGAACCACATCTGCCCAACAACCCTGTCTCACCAAGCTGGGAACGGCCTCCTGCTTATGCCGAGCATGTGCATGGGGTAAATGGGATGTCTTTTTCCTGCCTAGGTACTGGGTAGAGTTTTCCCTTTTCCCTTCTCCTTTTCTTTTTTCCATTTGCCCTTTCTCTTTTTCCTCTTTCCCTTTTCCTTTTTCTTTTCCATTTCCTTTTCCCTTCTTTCCCCTTCCCTTTTCCTTTCCTTTTTTCCTGTTTTTGTTTTCTCAAAAAGTAACTTTCATAATGAGAACTTACATATTCCTGCAGCTATGGACCCTGCTAATACATCTTTGTGCACATGAATATCTCAGCATCCTTTTTTGAGATGATACTTTATGCTGATACTTTATCCTTCAGGCGATTACCTACCAACATGGGTAGGAAATAAAGAACACAGCGACCTGTTCCAAGAAAGACAGCCTGACTCCATCCCAGCCACATCCTGTGCCCACTTAAGTCTCAGAGCCCAGAGAGCCTTGTAGAAGGTCTGAGGTGACCATGACCATGTAAGGAGAGGACCTATTTTATGAGGATGCTCCACAGACCAGTGGGGAGCAGTTTGTCTGACAGCCTCCAATCCCTACACCGCACTCCAACCCACCTGCTGACCCCGTGCTGCTTTTACCTCATCAGAAGGGGTCAGAGACTGTTAGTTTCTTGAGGTGGCATCTCTCATCTCAGCTTGGATGAGATTGATCTGGCACAATCAGCTGTGCCTCTATAGGGTCCAACCCAGAGGTAGCTGTCCCCTTCCCTTCAGTCTGGAGAAATATCAAAAGCAGCACATATACCAATTTTTATAGGTTGCAAAAGCAGACACAACATGCACTTAACCAGAAACTGCTACCCCGAGGGTGAAGCCTTCAAAGCCTAGTTTCAAAGCCCAAGCATGTCATGGTGTCTCATGCATGGGACAGGAGAGAGAAGACTGGGGGATGTGCAAGGGGCCTGTCCCATGGACATAGTTTATGCCGCAACATGTGCCTATTAACTTCTGGTCCCATTCAGGGGCAGCCCTGTTTGCCATCACAGCTCATATGGTTCTTTTGGCCTTGGGGGTACCAGACAATTGGGAACGTTTGTTACTATTATTGACACAGATGTGGTGCCTATGTCCCTCTGCAGTACTTCCCTTACTTCACCAGGGTGTTGTGAAGACAAGTACCTTGAAAAGACAGAGTCAAATGGGACACCTGAGTAAGGGAGATCATAAGAGCAGAAGATGATGATGCATCAGTGTATACCTTTCCATCATATTTTGTTTAGTCTGTTGTTTCTAATACCTGTGACAATCCTGTGTCTAGGACAAAGTCCCCTGAGGAGGCTGGTACAGCAGCACCAGGAGCGTCTTGTGATGTTACTGCCACTGCATTGAAAGGGACACGTGCAGGCTTTCAGTAGTCTGAACATTCCACTTGGTCTGAACATGCTCTGCATTTAGGCTCTGCCTTTTCTTACTGTGTCTGGCAGTGGTTTGGGGTGCAGAGCAGTGCTGTACTTCAGGCTTTCGCAGCTGCAGGACAAAGGAACCTCCAGAGCATCCCAGAGCATGGCCTACCTGCACCTCATGCACTGTGTGGCCCATAACTGCCTGACAAAGCAGTTCCTACATCTTGGCAGGCAAATAGCTGGCATGCTCTGGGGATATGTTGCTCTGGGAGCTTGCCCATCATGCCTACACGTTCAGTGCCTCTACAACCCCTGAGTTCAGTATTAAGGACAGATAGCCTCAGGGCTTCCCTTCGGTTGCAGCATTCTCCAAAGCTACTCAACACCCCAGGGCGTCAGAAGTCTTTAAAAGACAGGACACTATCTGAGTTTATCCTGTGGCAAAGCAGGCTGCAATCTGCAGTACCCATTAACAGAGATGCTATGCGATTTCCAAGGATGAATCCATGTTCCAACAGCTTCTTCCAAACTAAATTAGCTTTGTGATACCTGATTGCAAAACCGCAGCAATTAGCAGATGGCTCAGGATCAAGTCTGGGACCTGATGCAACCGCAGTCAAATGCGGAGGACAGCTTCAGCTTCCAGTTTGGTACTGTATCATCTTAATGCAAGTGGGGTTTTGGTTTTGCTTTTAACTGATGTCTAAACCAAAATATGAGCGATCTATTTTTATTTAGCAAGATGTGCAGAAGCGTTATCAGCAAAAACATTGCCTGCAGTGTAGAGTTGTTACATTTCATTTCAGGCAAATGCTGCTAGGGCTGCCTGGGATGTGACAAAACATCTGACTGATTGTTCTCCAAGTGCTGCTCTGTAGCCCTTGGAAAATCAACACATTAAGTTTTCACTATAGGCAAGCAATTAGGCATAGAACCATTCAAATGAAATCAAAACCAAATCTGGAGAGAAAACTGCAGAACATTTGCTTGTCATTTTACCTCAGGAAGTTTCATTACCACTGTGCTCAGGAGCAGCATCATGACTGGCCTTGGGACAGTGCATCTGGAGTTAGGGTTTACACAGCAAGGCTGAAATCCCAGAGAGGGTTCAGAGATGAGCCTAAAAAATGTTCACAGGTTACTGAACATTTGTTAGGGTGGGATATTCTGTGCATTTACCCAGCCAACCTCGCGTACACATCCTGCGGTACATTGTAGGGTCCTCGTCCCTTTCCCATCTCCCTAGGGCTGACACATGAAGATGCTTTCTGCCCAGTCTGTTCACCTGGGCTTTTCCAATGCAGAAACAGAACACAGAATGGTGGTGGCAGTGGCAGGCTGTGTGCACCTCCATGTTAATTCAAGTCACAGCCCAGGCTCTTGCTCAGAATCAAGAGTTAGAGAGCACTCGCCGGTCTCCTGTTCACCCATGGCTTTAGGGCTCAAAGGAGTGAGTTAGCTTAATAAATGAAAAATCTATGCAGTGCCTTTAGTGATACTCAGAGTCCCACACCCAGGGAAAAGAGTTAGGATAACAGTGTGCCCCTCTAGCCAGCGCACCAACTTGAAATAAGTCAGACTGTCAAGAGCCAAGCCAAGACAAATAAGAGCCAGAAACTTTAATAGAAAAGGAACAACTTACTAAGGGCAGTGGTGGATTCTCCCACTACATTCTCTCTCTAAGATCAGGCTGGGCAGGCAGTTTCTCTTGAAATACGTATTCTAGTTTGATCATAGCTCTTGCTTTGAAGTAGGAATTATTTCAGTGAGGTCCTGAGGTCTATGCTATGGGAGAAGTCTGACTGAGTTGCTATAATGGTCTCTTCTGGCCTTAAAAGTGCATGGAACTTTGTTTCTTTTCAAGTCATTTTATTTCTCTCAAATGAGATAACTGAGTACCTCACAAGTTATGAATCACTTCTGATTCAGACTCCCATAACAGATTCTGCCATCCTTTCTCTCACACGCAGAACCAAACCCCTTAACATGCAAGTCTCAGCTTGCACAAAGCCTCTGGACTGGGGCTAAGGAGAAGGCTTTAGCCTGTACCATCTGCTTGTTCACCACCACCCCACTGGTGTACCTCCATACCAGAACATCTAACTGTACGTTTCCCCTTTTAAGAAGAAATCGTATAACAAACTGAACAACATATTTGCCTATGTTTTGTAATTTGGCAATGTCTCTTCTTGCCTCTTTTCACAGCCTGTTGACCTGATCAGAGGCTGCCCAGATGCTTGTTTACCTTAGACAGGACTCAGTGAGGGAAGTCAGTCCTATACTTTCTTTGCTTATCTTACTCTTGGAATTTAAAGGAATAAGAAGGTGAGCCCTGGGGAGTTGTGTGAAACACACATGTCAAGGAAAGCTGTTATAAAGTAGAAGGAGATTACTGGCTATGTGGAAACACCTTCCAGTAGCCTGGTGCAGAAACTATGCCACAGTCATAGTCTGGATAACCCATTACATTAAAAGAGGAGACCCCTGTTCTGCAAGCATGGGAAGGAGGTAAGCGACAAGCATGAAAGTGCATATGGAAGCCAGCTGGACTTAGACTGCGGAGTAAAGATGTGTTTGCCTTCACCACATTCAGCTGTGCCCCTGTGCTCTGGGTTTGTTTATATCCACTTTATCAGCTGCAGTGGCACTCCCTATTTATAGGCACCAGCAGTACATACCTTGTCTGCAAGGCAATCTGTGCCATCCAGCTTGTCCTGCTGTTGACAATTCCCTTCTCCATCCGGGCCAGAGTCACAGGCACCCCTTCCAGACAAGGGAAAAGAAAGGGTTTTTGTTCTCAAGCCCCAGTCTCTAGGTCTTTCTGCAGGAGGCTAAACCAGAATGGTTATTCCCATTTTCCTCTTTTTTAAACTTGTGTGATCATACCTAATCTAGATAATAAACAGCTACGGCTGATATGCTGAAATGCACTAAAGCTAATCAAGATGCTTAAAGCATTTGGGGATATTCTGTGTCTGAATAAAACAAAAACTAAAAGGGGTCTCAGCCTAAGCCCCAGACACCTGAGTGATGTCAGGGTGGGCTGAGGCAGTTCCCACTTCAGGGAGTACATCTGCACTCAACTGGAACTGTCTTTCCATGTTTTTACCCCTCAACCATTTCCTGAGCTGCCACAGGGAACATTCAGCCTATCAAGTCCCACTTCAGCTCATTCTGAGGGATAAATACACACAGATGATGTTTCAGAAAATCTTACTGAGAATCAAAGGAAAAATGGTCTGGAGATCACCTTAATGGGTCATCCATTCCAGCTACCATCTCATCACAAAACATGTCCCAGTGCTTCGCCGTCATCAACATTGGAGAGCTTTTGCTTTCTCTTTCTCTTGATACAATTTGTGGTTACAACTTCTTGTCCTATCCACTACAGAGCTGACAAATAGGTCATATGATGAAGAACTGATAAAGTATAGGGCAGAGAAGTGGACGGAGAGATGAACTGAAAACTGGCTGAACTGCAAGGCTCAAAGGGCTGGAGTCAGCAGCCTGAAGTACAATTGGAGGCCGTTTGCCAACGGTGAGCCCCAGGGCCCAGTGCAAGGGCCTAAACTGTTTAACACTGTCATTAATCATGTCGATGCTGGGACAGAGCGTCTCAGCAAGTCTGAAGATGACACAAAACTGAAATAAGCAGCTGATACACCAGAAGGTCATGCTGCCATACAGACAGAGCTCAAGGGACTGGAGAAATGGGCTGACAGGCATCTTCGACAAAAGGAAGAGCAGAATCCTGCTCTCGGGAAGTAATAGTCTCATACCTCAGTATAGGCTGGGGGCTGATTGGATGGAAAGCAGCTTGGCAGAAAAGGATCTGGGAGTCCTAGTGGACATAAACTGACCTTGAACCAGAAATGTGACTTTGCAGAAAAAAAAGCCAAAAGCCTTGTGGTCTGCATTAGGAAAAGCATTGGCAGCAGGCCACAGGAGGTGATCCTTCCCCTCTGCTCAGCCCTGGTGAGGCATACCTGGAGTGCTCCATCCACGTCTGGGTTTCCCAGTAAAAGAGAGATGTGGACTTCTTAGAGCCACAAAGGTGATTAAGAGATGGGAACATCTGACATATGAGGACTGGCTGAGAGTGATAGGCCTTTTCAACCTAGAGAAGAAAAAGCTCAGAGGGATCTTCACCTTGTGTATAAATACCTGGTGAGAAAAAGTAAAGAAGACAGACTCTTCTCAGTAGTGCCCAGTGACAAGAAGGAACGGGAACAAACTGAAATACAGGAAATTCCATTTATCTATATAAGAACAAGACCATTTGGAAGGTGTTTGAACAATGGAATAGATTTCCCAAAGTGGTTGTGTTGTCTTCATCATCTTGGAGGTATTCAAAACCCAACAGTATGTGGCTCTGGAGCAACCTGCTTTAGCTGACCATAATTGTAACAGGCGGTTGGATAAGACAATCTCCAGAGGTCCCTGCCAACCTCAGCAATTCTGTGGCTCTGTGACTGTATGGCCTTTCCCTCACAGTGGTCTTTTACATTCTTGAAGGTAATTATCATGTATCCTCCTCAATTCCAGTCAGTTCAATCTTCCATCAGAAGACATACCTTATGGTGGCCTACTGGACCTTCTTCAATCAGTGTTTGGTCTTCTCAAAGTGCAGTGTCCCCCACGGGACGCAGCACTCTAGCTGGACCTGGATGACAACAGTAGGTTTCAGAGTTAACAGACCACAGAGAGAATCAGGTAAGTAGACAGATCTGAAAGAGAGAAGAAAAGGCCAACAAGAGACAACAGCTGCTATTCACCCACAGAGGGCCAGCAGATAATTAAAAAAGTTCTGTTCTAGGTATTATAGATGAGAAATATTCAAAAATTTTACGGAACTTGGTCATATACTTATGGGAAACAATGCATTTGGTTTGGCTCTTGCCCCCCTGGCCTCTTTATATTACATTGTTTTATTCTTCCCAATTCCGCCTGTGTGGCCAGCAGAAGATTGGCTTTTTGGAGGGCATATGATGCTGGTGAGCTTCCCTGAGCTATGCTTGTGAGCTTGGCAGAGAATGGACTCTTCCTGGTACTCCAGAAGCCAGGATGGGATCAAGAGCAGCCAAAATAGTCAACTTCAATGTGCTGTACTCTGGAAAATATGAGCATGTATCAAAGTAGGAAGGCTCACAACAAGGGGCTGTCTTGGGCTGTCTTGTTTACAGTTTCATTCCTCCCCCCTGCCTCCTTCTCCCGCATTTCTGTTGCCAAACGCATATGTAGCCCATTTTAAAATACGGTAGAAACCAAGGGAAGAAAAAATTCTTAAAGTCATACAAATAAAAATTCCTCCCTCATAAAGAAGGCCACCCTTTTAGTATCCTGTCAGTTTATCATGCACTGACAGTTTTGACCTCTGCAGATCAGGCACCAGATGGGTAAAGGAAGGAAGAAGTTGTGTTTTTCCTTGGCTAATAGCTCTATTCTGAAAACCTAAGGAGGTTGTTTTGAACTGCTTGATTGTTTCTGCCTGCTGCATTACTAAAGGCAAGCTGGTGAACAGCACAAAAAATATTAGGCTGACAGATTTCAAAATGAAGATATAAACTGAGAGAAAGCAAGAGAGGATGCTATCAGCAGAAGACCTCAGTAACCAATGACCCCCAAACACCCCAAGGTATTTACATGTGAATAAACCTGTGCCATTTCAGTATAGTCCAAAATCCTACTTCTCTATTTAACCTAGAGAAGGTTTTCAACCTTTTAGCCTGCCTGGGCAATGTCTCTTCAAAACAAAAAGGCCATTCCCTGAGACAAGCTGCAGCAAAGCCACTGTTGCTTTTTTATTGTTGTTTTGCCTGTTTTGCCTTTGTTTGTTTCTTTCTCCACAGTTTGTTTTGGGTTTTGTGTGGTTTTTTCTTTTTTTTTCCCCACAAAGAGACAAAACCAGATATCTCATTGTTTGGAAACCATTTAGCAATATGTTCAAATTTAGGAAGGGTGAAACCTTAACTGAAGTCTGATATATATACTCCAATATTGCATGTATCTGTTGCATGGCTTGTTTTAGCTGCATTTTTTCTCTATGTATTTATTATGAATGTAAATATCTGTGTGCAGTACCTTCATGTACTTGTATAATACAAGAACATAAGATCTAAACACAGTGTGGAATCAAGAAAAAATGTGTAGTTATTTTGAATGAAGCACAATAACAAAATCAGAATTTAAACCCTGTCTGGAAAGAAGAAGTCAATTCTAAAGCTGTTTTTCCTCCTCTCTGATCTTGCAGGCCTATTTTTAAGCAAGAAGACATCTGCTTATCTTTCATTAGAAGGGCTCTTGCTTCTTCATCTGCTTGTTTGGTGACAGTGACAGCACTTCAAGGAGGCAGTGGGTTGGCAGCTCTCACTGCTGGGGATCCAAGATGCTGGTAGATGCTTTTGAGGTTTGTTGTGCAAAGCAGACCATCAGTCGTGTCAACCTTATTCTTTGATGTGTAAACCAACTTATGGACATTTACTTCTAGTTCAAGTTTCAGTGGAAATTTGTGGACATTAGCAAACATTTACTTTCTGGTTTAAACTTCCACTCTGAGGGATAGTGAAAAATGTCTGTTCTCCTCGCTTCCCTTCCATTTTTACAGATTGGAGGTTAGGTACTCCTGAATTAGGATATCTATTTCTAGAATAGCAACAATGGATTTCAATCTCTGATGTATTTAATGAGAAATTATAAATTAATAATCCTTCTTCACAGAAGATCTATGCTAAATCCAAGTGGGATCCTTAAGAACTTCACAGTCAAAATAATTGACTGGCTGTACAGCCGTAATAAACACAATTTAATCTAGGAATATCAGGATGGTCTAAAATTTGAAAAAAACCCACTAAAATCACATGACAAAGGATTTAATGTGTCCTCAGCAGACCTGGCTATGCCAAATTTAATTAAGGAGTTCTACTTGTGTCAATAAATTACCATCCAAGGTAAAATAAAAGTAATTTAATTTGTTAAAATTCAATTTTATTTAGGTGCACAATTAGTAGGTTTATCCTATTGCAAAATAATTCAGCCAAGAAATCAATTTTCGTACCAACAGAGTACAACAGAGTCTATAAACAGTCTCCCAACGCTAACTGGATACAGCTATGGAGAGAATGCTTCGTATAAATGGCATATTTCTCTTTCTCATATGCACACAGACAAATAGATATCTCTGTCATGATTTCTTAAAATCATTAACAGAATGCTACTGTAATACTAACAAAACTAATAATAGTATTTTCTTGCAGAAATTGCTGAAGGCAGATTCAGGAATAAGACAATGTGAAAACCCCCAAAGTACAGCATTCATAATACTGCCTGTATCTCTCAATTTTTTTCAAAAGGTTATGCCTTAGTCCTGTGTTTATTTTGTACCATTTTCCAGTAAAATCTGCATGAAATCAGATCAAGAAAATGGTACAAAGAACAAGTCTAAAGGACTCTTGCAAGTAGGCTCTCCACCATCGCATTGCTGCAACAAGGATGAAAAACTGCCAACTGTACCAGGATGCCTGCTAACCCGTTGGTAGGAAAAGCCTGGTTGTGGAGGATGGGCAAGATGTGCTCATGCATATTTTATCGAGGAGGCCTTGATAAACCCACCAAAAAGTGACTGTCAGCCCAGAGAGATAATTGCTATCACTGGGAAATTGTCACGTCGCCTAAACTGAGACACCCAGTAGGTAATTAAGGCAGTAGCTGTCTAATATGTCTGCATTGGCAAATAGGGTCACTCCTCATTTTGCCCAGCTCCCCTGATTACACATCCTGTATTCATGTTAGTTCCCTTTGGGAATGAACACCCAAGAGGAAACTCAGGCACCTGGAGAGGACAGCATCTCCCAGGGTCTGCAAAGAGAGGGCACTTGGAATATAAGAAATTTGTCTGCCTCCAAAGGAGACACTCCTTCAACTCTACCTCGCCAGACTTTGCTCTGTAGACCTTTCTGCTTAGGGACAGGGAATGGCATAACCTTCCTGTTACAAAAAGCCCTTCTCTGAAGGCTGGAAGAAAAGGCATGTCCTGAGCAGACACAATTTGACAGAAAAAATGCCACATGTAAGGATGTGAATGTACATGTGTGTAAGAGTGTGTGTTTTTGATGTTTCAGGTGTTCTGCAGAGAGGCTGTGGTCAGTCAGAGCTTGCTAGTTTTGAGTGGTTAGGAATTAGCCCCTCCACACCTATTTTTCCTAGGATCTGTGCTTGATGTCATCCACAAAGATAATATACCTAGAAACAGCTTTAAGAGGCCAGTTCACTATGAAGTGCATCAGAACCCACAGCTTTAAGAAGAATAATATTTGTAGATATCACATTATCTTTTGCTGTGATTATTAGCAACTGGGGTAAAGGGACTGCTGGTGGTAGGCTTTGGGTTTGTGGTAAAGGTATATTCTAATGGTTAACTTCCTTCTCGATTCTACAGAACCCCACAGAATTAGGCAGAAAAATAGGCCCCAATTCCTTCTTTTTGTTTTTATGGTGGTCCTCTTACCACAGTTAAGGATAGAGTTGGAATTGGAATTCGGGTGAGGAGCAGTGACACTTTCTAGAGGCCAGTTATTCTAGAGGGCACAAAACACTAGGAAAAGGACTGGTGGTGCTGTGACCAAAGCCATAGGCTCTCTTTCCCATAGGGTATGATCTCTTGGCTATTGGTAGGCACAGGGGATGGCTTTTGGCTTGGCTTCTGTGGTTCTCTTTAATGAGGCATACAGCATTGCAGGCATTCAATAGTATAAGGACAGCTGGTGTTAACAGAGATAAAATTACGTGCTCCTTTAGGGAGGAAGGTCACCTCCTGCCTGTGAATAACATTAGAATTTGTGTTGGGATTATAGTTATGGCTTGGAGAATATAAACTATCAGAAGCATAACTACTTCTTGCAATACGCAAGGCCTACAGACGTGGTGAGAGGATTTGTGTTGAGAAGAGGAAATTCTCTTCAAGCTCTTTTACAACACAGATTGGTTCTCTGACTTATAACAGTGATCAGAGTTCGAAGCATTGGGAAACATTCATAAGCTGAACATATTGCTGAATGCTACAGCATTTATTCTTCCACTAAGATGACAAAGGTTGGCAAGGGTCCTTCCTCCTTTACATGCTGTTTTACTGCAGGGATTAGACCCCAGACATCAGAGTTGGGGGGGGGCTTAGGGTCTGCAAATGTCAGAACTATATTATCACACTCTACACTGCCCAGAGGCAGAAAGCAGCTGGTTTCTGCAATGATTCATACACTTTCAGAGTAGGAAAAAAACTAAAGCATCAATGAACGAGCCTGTTCCCACATGTGGCCAGATGAGCTGAGGGAAAGGAACACTCTCATACTGGCATGACTGGGTAGGGGCAGGAGCCATTAGGCTTTGCTCTCTTCTTCTGCAGGGACCGATCACTGGGGGTAGCAATCATGTGAGACAATTTATATATTTTAAGAGCCCTTTGTGTGTCATCTGGTCTACAGTCACAGTAAAAGTAGAGACCAATGCTCTCTTTTACTGTGGGGACTGCTGCCCAGGGTACAATTAAGGAAAAGATTTGAGCTTGTATTATCTGTTCTCTTTTCCCAGCTTGTTTCCGCTGCCTTCTGCAGTGCCTGTGTGGCAGTTCATTCCTTCTGGACTAAATCAATCATCTTCCTCCCAAAGGAAATCTGAACACAAGTGATGGAGGAACAGTGCAGACAGATACTGTGGCCACAGATGTCATCGTATTCAGCTCTTCCCTCCCAGGACAAGCCCTAGTGGTGTCCTAATGAGCCTTGCAACCTCCTGCCTTGTCTCAGGGGAGAAATCACATACTCGTCATGCAGGCACCAACCAAGGAGTCTGTGACACAGCCATCCCTGGGACTTACAACACTTTGGATTAAAAGCTCACACACATACAGAAGTGATCTCTACAACTTAGAGTCATAGGGATAGCACAGTGGATCAGGGAAGAGTTTTGTCAAGGAGTGTCCTGGCCACTCTATGCCAGAGGTGCAGCACTGCAGACACAAGCCATGTTGCACCAAGCAGTGACACTCCTCTTCACCACACCTCACAGAGACAGCAGTGAAGAAAGAAGTTTGAACTGCTTAGGAAAAAGAAGTTCCAGAGGACTTCCTTCCTGAACTGACCACTGAGCTTACATTTGATGCTCAGTCAGGTGTGGTGTTACAGATGTCTTCCTACAATGCTTCCTTCCCTCACATAGTTCCTGATTTTATTCTCTGGTCCACAGTTGGTTTTGCTGCAGGGTGATGCAGAATCATAGGACAGCTTACGTAATGGCAGGATAACTTGATCCAGTAGAAAAGAGGGAAATAATATTACTGCCCTCTCCCCCCAAAAAGGGATTAAATTTCTAACCTTATATTTGTAATCGTTTTCAAGTTAAAACTACTCAAAACATTTCTGTGCACTGAAAACAAAAAGCTTAATTTTTACTGCAATTTCTGCTTCAAACCTTATGGGTGCTTATTATGCATGAAACAAATATAAACTCTTAACACCACTACATAGAATCTTAGAATCATAGAATCATAGAATGGTGAGGGTTGGAAGCACTGCATGACCTAAAACTACTAATATCAGGCACTTGTATAATCTTCTTCAGATGAGCAGTATCTTCTAATTCATGTACATTCACACATGAGCAAGATCATAAAGTTGCCTTGGAGTGAAATTCCAGCCATGCATCACAATCTCCAACTAAACTGTAGCTGCTTCAGTATTTCACCTCATACCACAGACACAAAGCCATGATGCAATAAATAATTCTGAGCTGAAACAAGGGGGCACAAAATCACAAAATGGAATATAGAAACCTTTAGAATTAGATTTAAGTAATGTTAAGTTTGATGGCTTTGTAACAGTAGCAATGGAAAATTACTGAGGTGCATGATACATAGAGAAAAAAAATAGAGTACCGCTAGAGAACATACTGAGAATTCTCACAAGATAAATTGTTATAGTTGTGACATAGTTTAAGAAAAACAGTCTAGAAGAACAGGACACAGGGATAAGGAGTATCTGGGATCCGCAGGTGTCCAGGATGGGCTGCAGTTAAACTAACTGATAAGTAGGAGGATAGGAGGATTATTATGTCTCTGGTGCTAACGAACCAATTAAACTGGTATGAGCATCTACTGCCCATGCTTCAAAGGCTGCCAGTAGTGATGAAGATTGTTGGAAGAAGTCAACGACCCTCAGAGACCACCACCACAATTCTGTATGCATGCAGGGAACTTTCTGGAAAATGATGTAATCCATACGTAGCCTCATGAATATGTATGTACGCCCAGTGGCTATAAAAGGATGGCTTGTGTGGCAATGGGGAGACACACGTTAGGAGGAGCTATCCCCCGTGTCTCTCGGTGCCACAATAAAGAATACCTGCTTGTCAGCTTGAAAACTTTGTTGGCAAGTTTGTTCCTGGAGTTTTATCCGTATCAGAGCTCAACAGGCACAAAGAACACGAAGGAGTTTAGGATCTCTTAAGACCAAGAAATGAGGTTACTTACCAAAGCTCATGATGGAAGCTTGTGGCACAGCCTGAACACCAGCAATGCACTTCTGACACTTACATTTTATACTTCCAGCCTCCAAACTATCTTTCATATTACTCCTAGACGGCTGTCTTCATCCATGTGGCAAAGAATGGATGAGTTAAAGTTTTTTCTGGTTGTAAACCAGTTCAGTCATCTGTGATGCTGGCAACACTCATGAAGAGAAGTTGTCTTTGAGCACTACGGTAGCTTTGTGCATGCAGATATTGTTGATTATGAGCATCAGCTGAAAAATAAAAGAGTAAACCCTACTAGTTCATTCCTGCTTAATCCAGCTATCTCGCCACCCTACAACATAAATCAACATTCATGAGAAGATAAAGTATTTGCAAAGCTTTAGATTTGACCAACCTTTGTGCAATAGGTAGCTCCTGTCTTTTAGACTTTATACATCTTTCTTGAATACTGCTGGGCAGCAGACATCATTGCAATAATCCAGCAACCGGTGCAGCTGAAGCAGGAACCTTTTATCTCTGCATCTCCATAGGCAAATGCTGCTTGGTTATGCAGAGAAGTTATGTGTCTCTCATATTCACTTGCATTTGAAATCCTTTAAAAATGACACTGTCATCTAAGACCAGAGCCAGTTTGGAGGAAGCTTTCTGGTCACAAATGCAAGGAGTGCAGGTATATTTTCATTTCTCTTTTAAATACGGATTACCAGGAAGTGGAAGTGTTTTAAATACCTTGGGTCCAGTGTCCTTAGGTTTCTAATACAAAGTGAAAATTATGAAGGTCATGCATTAATATTTCATTGACCAACAGTCAAAACAGGTTGGCTGGCAAACGTTTCATGCCTTCCCACCTGCGCAGAATTGCCATTGCCCTCCATTAAGAACCTCATTCCCATTAGCTTATTCCGATTGATGGAGGCGGAAGGGGAACGTGTTGTGTGTGCAGTGCTGGAATAGAGAATGAGCTTTTTGCAACCTTTCACTTGAAAAAGAAATCCTTGGGGGTCTGTGAATGGCAGGCTGTACTAGTGATCTCTCAGAGCTGTTCAGACCTAATGGCACGATGACACCAAAGCTAACCTTTCCTCACCAGCCTTCTCTATGTCAAGGACTGACATTGCTGATTTCACAAAGCAATGATTGCTTCTCCCTTGGTTCACTCTGTTGAGGAAAAGGCTGGCTGGAAATAGCTGTTTGCTATTTTGATAGAGGGCATCCGGACTCTGGATATTTCTTCTTTCTTGAAAGGCTGGCTTACATTAGGATGTTGCCTATATGGAGCTCACTATGGAAAATATTCTAGTTAGGGTGGACTGCCTGCCAAGAAAGACTGATGGTTTGCTTCAGTAAAGGAAATTAAGCTAAAATAAGATCTGAATCTGAAGCTCTGGCCACAGCCTGAGCCGAGATGTATTTGTGTTTCTAAAGGACTCCTAAAGAAACTTAATTTAATCCTCAAAGCAAAAGAAAACAGTTTCTATTGCGCTTATTTCATCCTGATTCTGGCTGAGATCAGAACAAACAACATCCACAAAATGACAGTCAGGAACTTTTGTCTTAAATGAAAGCTGGGAAAAAAAAAACCTAGCTCTTTTCAAAATTATGAGGCTGTTTGGCTAACTTTGCAGTCGTGAGAACTGCAACTAATTACACTAAAATCAGACTGCCTGATGTGAATCCATTGCTACCTCAGACACATGTTGAGGTCTTGAAGCTATAAGAGTAAATACTTATCCAACTAGCAATGTTTTCACACCTATGTGAAAATCACATATCTTTCTGGATTTTAGTTGCAGGAGTTTGCCCAAGGTTTGCGCCAGTCAGCCCTTTCACAGTACAATCTGGGTACCTTCCTCTGTCCCTGCAATCTTTGTTCTATGTTCTTGCAACCTTTCAGTATGTCTATATCCCTTTCCTGGAGTTCATTGGTTTGCTATGATTTCATTCCCTCTGTCCAGCTTGACCATATGCACTGCCAAACAGCTTTACTTCTTGTGAACAAACCTGGGTAGACATCAACATGGAAAATTCTGCTTTCTGCAATGTTACCTTCTAGGGTTCATCCATGCCATAAAGGGATGGGTGATGGCAAGGGACAGATAGGAAGCTACCTTTACATGGGTTCAGAGAAGACTGTGCAACAGAGAAGAGACATGCTACAAAGAGCTAATTTTTTTCATGAGGATGCTTGCAAAATTACCATGTACTGTGTTACGAATCTTCACAATTGGGTAGTCTGTATCATGTCCACAGTGCTTGAAGTGAGGAGTGCAGGCAGAGGCTATTTTACCTTAACATTGTTCCATAGGTTCTCATACAAAATACATATAAGCAGTAACACTTGTACAACGGTGCACAAGAATACTAGCACAAGGTTTTGAAGATGAAATGGAAAACATCTCTCACCTGAAACTCAAAAGAATACCTAGATCAGAAAAATAACTCAGAAAAATGCATTTATTTGCCCCAGAAAACATTAACATCAACTGATTATATTACTTAAAAAAAAAAAAAAAAATTTGTAATTGGGTAGAACGGAGAAAAATGGGACAGTTTCTCAAACATTTTTAATGCTTGAAAATGAGGGAGATAGCAGGGAATTAATCCATCCGTTAGGGAAACAGAAATGATTTTTAAAAAATCTATAAAAGCTTCATTTCTGTTGTTTTTCTAAACTCATTTCCAGTAGTCTTCCCACTACCT
Organism: Pezoporus wallicus; assembly: GCF_028554395.1. Classification (NCBI taxonomy): domain Eukaryota; kingdom Metazoa; phylum Chordata; class Aves; order Psittaciformes; family Psittacidae; genus Pezoporus; species Pezoporus wallicus. The sequence continues at coordinate 2,442,008 of NW_026636248.1, forward strand.
GCTCTGTTCAGTGAAACATTCTGCTGCTCTTTAAGATGTTTTTCCCTATGTTAGTTTGCACCATATATTTTTATTAAATCAAGGACCATGTAATTTACATCATATTGCTTAATTAAGGGGAAATTGTTTTGCTGAGGAGCCTGTTGGAAGATGAATGGAATCAATCAACTTTAATATAAGACTAGCCTCTTCATAAAGCCATTCATTTCCAAGTTTAGTCCTTGGGAAACAATAAACAGAATGCTATTATACAGCCTAGAAAATATGACACTATGGTACATCATAAATGTTTATGACAAGTCCACTGCACTAAGCTGGTGCAATCTTTTTTATAACTCAGGTAATAAAAAATTAAAACAAAAAGGCCTATTTTAACAAGGGCTGGGATGCTAATAGGTGGCAATTCATTGTTCACAGATGATTAAGGGCAAAATGAGGCAGAAGAAAAAGTTTCCAGGCCAACATTTCTGCTGGGAGCATCAGGATTTCAAACACTAGTAGGAGTTAGAAGAGTGTATTGATGAAATAAAGATATTTTTACTCATTTCCCTCCACTAAGATGTCAACTCTGCCATACTTACTGCAGTACATCAGTCATGCTGGAAATCTGGTAATTATATTTCTACCAATCCTCAGCATTTTATGAGTACCAAATATAATTTGTTTCCGTGGTATCATGCACTTGTAGATAAATGCATAGAGTGCTTCAGTCCTAATGTGCTTGTTATCTGCACTGGGGTATCCCAATGTTAATCGCTTCCAGAAGAGATATCATGCCTAATATTGCTGATTTACAGAGGGATGGAATAGCAGCTTTAAACCTGTTTTGGACAAGGAGCTCCTAAAATATTTGCATATTCATCCCTTGCTTTCTCCAAAATTCCTATCTATCTCCTCATCTCTCCCCTTCTCTACAAAGAACTAACAAAAAACTTGACAAGACCATTCCTTCTTACATTTAGAAATACGGGGGAAAAAAGGATGCTCCTCTGTTGTCTGCTTCCCGCCTCCGCTCTGAAAGCTTAAGAGAGAAAACAGTTCAGATGACAGTTTAGATGACTAGTTTGGCTCTACACTCCTGTTTATGGCTTTTTTTTGGTGCTGTTGGAAATGAAACTCGTGATAACTGCACAATACTATGATCCTCTACTGTTCTCAAGGCAAAGAAGAGTGAACCCACACATGGTTAAGGGTAGCCATGGTGCAAACCATGCAGGCAGGTGTTCAGGTCTGTGAAAACAGTAGCAAAGGCACTGGTGTTGAACTTGGGGCTGAGATGCTGCCTTAGAGCAACCTTTCTTATCATACTTCACAGTTTTTATTTAGTGGTTTCACTTACCCTGTAAAACCTTTCACATAAGTTGCTTTTCTTCTTTTTTTTCTTCTTCTTCTTTTCCACCCTCTCTTACATTCAAGTAATTTATTTCCTGAGGTAGTGAGAGTGTTTGCTTAATGTCATAGAAAACATGATTTTTTTTTTTTGGCCTAATGACAAATAGCAATTGGTCTTCATTTTGAAGGCAATAAAAAGAAAGGAAAAGCGAATGAAGCCTCAGTAGCCACTAATACCTCATAACCAGTTTTTTACTTTGATAAATCAGCTTCAACAGGCACTTGACTAAAACAGTCTGCAATCTGATTTTGCAGCTTCTGCCTGGTACCTTAAGTGAGCACTGACAGCAGAGCAAAGTACAGGCTACACTGAAAACAAACACTCCTGAATTACACTCAGCTGTCCACAGATATGAACAGCACATCAAAGTAATGTGCAGTTTGGGTTTACCCAGTTTCTTCCATGATGTTTACTTTTTGAAGTTTTATTGCTGAAAAGGAGACATTCTTGGGTTTGTATTATTTGTATTCCAGTACACTATTTCTTGATTTTGCAAAGGCAAAATAGGAGTGCTCAAGAGTTTTCATTGCCTTAAGTAAACATCTCAATTTCAGTATCTTGATCAACTCTGGACACATTTTTAAATGTCCATTAATCATAAAGGAAAGGTTACATTTATTACAGTCCCTATATGCAGCATATAAAATCCACACTAATCATGTTTACCTGCATTCTCTGAGTAGGAAAAGAAATAAGTAAATTAGCTTTCTGGAGCATTTTCCTCCCTCCTTGCCTGGGACTCCACACATCAGCACACTGGGTGAAAAGAAACTAGTGTTAGCCTGTGTACTGTTTTTTTCTAAGGAAGTCTGGAAATACTACCCCACATGACTTGTGCTCTGGCAAGGACAAGAATAGCAGTGATAGCACATCCAATACCCAGCAGAGGGTTGCCTTTTAAAAGCCTGAAGTTTCTTCAGCAGCTAGCTGGGAGATGCTGGAATTAACAATAATTTGATATGATTAGGCCATGACCCTAAATGAGAGAAATGGTGTTTCTTGCCACCAGAGAATTTAGGCACAGCCAATAAGAAAACCAGACTGTGGATTTTAGAAAACAAAGAGAATAAAATAACTTCTCCAAGAGGGAAGGGTCACCAATGGATCTCATTGCCATGGATGGCAGCAGGGTAAGTGGGTTAGACAGCGACTAGACAAACTCACATGAAAATGGGTCTATGAGTAGTTCCAGGCACAACAAGCAGGGGAGAAGACCTTAATCTGCTAGTCAATGGCCCTGGGCACTCCTGGGTGAAATGTTGCACTTGCAATATTTCACGATGGCAATTGCTCGCTTCTCTGTTGTAAGAATGTTAGATGCTGCAAACATTATGTCAGCTCTGAGTTTATGGGTTGCCTAATTGGGGGGATTGGTTTGAGCTGACCTGTGCCTGTAGATGACACTCTCAAGCCAGTGTTTTGGCTGGAAAGGGCAGCCACTTCCCCAGCTGACCTGCCGGGTACTGTCTGACAAGACATACAAGGTGATGAAATGTTCTCTTTCAAACCTTTGTAATCACCCTGCAATGAAGCTAGGTTCCACATTTTTGATGAGAGTGTTCTGCCTGGTGATGAATGAATTCAGAGGGAAAGCAAAGGCTTTCCCCTCTGGGGAAATATCTAAGTGAGCTGTTGGAGCATACCATGATATACTGAACCAAGAGTCAGTCTGCCCCAGTCTAACACTGCACTGAGTTAGAGGCAGCTGCTCCTCCAGGATACCGCAGCAAGTACGTATATCTTTAATGCCTCCTTATCTTTCCAACAGGTGCTTAGGCAGGGAAGAGGAGGAGAAAGGAAGAGGAGAAAATGAGGAAAAATCCCCAGTGCTGAAGGACTCCAGAGTCACTTGTGCAAAAGCAGAAAAATGTCAATGAGGGTGTCAGACCACTTGCAGGCAGTGAAACAGCATGGGAAGCATCTATCCAGTGCCTTCAGTCAACATGGGTAGTGTTGAGGGGGGGTTTAGTTTGTTTATGGGTGAGGGAGGAGGAGATAAATACAAGAAGGGCTCTTGCATCACTCAGGGAAAGGAGCAGTAGCAACTGGATTACTTTGGACTTCCCTAGCTTTCACCTCCAGGCTTAGAAATTCCTTCCTCTTGCCATTACTATGCCAGTGATTTTCTAAAGGGTTTGAGTAATCATCCTCACTTCCTCTAAACTGCACAGGATAGGCAAGGCATAAATTTGGACACCTGCCCTAAGTCTGAACAACTGTATTAAGAAAATTTTGAAGAGTCAGATTTTGGGTCAGGTACAATCATTTCCTGCTGTTGTTAAGTGCTGGAAAGCTGTGTGTTAGTGGGCCAGTAATTGCTTAGATATTGTCCCTGTGAAACTGTTGCTCAAAATGAAGCAGGCTTTGCAAAGGCTGGATTTGCTGCTAAAGACACAACCTTGTTCTCATCTAGGTAATCTGATTAGGTTCTGAATTTACAAAGGTTGAGGCACATAATACCATAATCATACAGTAACTCGATTAGAAAGGGATCTCTGGTTCTCAGCTGACCACCTGGCTCACAGTGCAGCAGTCTTTAATATTAGGTCAGGCTACTCAGGGCCTCAGCAATCTAAGTTTTTAATATCTCTGAGGATGGAGATCCTGCAGTGTCTCTTGGCACCTTTTCCAGTGTTTGACCACCACTGTGAAATGTTTTCCCTTAAGGTCTATCTGGAATTTTCTAAATCCCAGCTTGTGTTTTGTGGCCTCTTGTCCTGTTACTGTGTGCCTCTGGGAAGAGCCTGGCTCCATCTGCTCTACACCCTTCCATCAGAAAAGCTCCATTCTGTGTTTCCGTCTTAAGGCTAAATACATTCCATCCCCTCAGTCACAGCTGGAATAGGGCCGGGAAGTGTCTGTCGAAGCAAAGGTGAGACTTTCAACTAACAGTATCCTGGGCTGCATTAGGAAGAGTGTTATCAGAAGGTCTAGGAGGTGATCTTTCCCTTTGCTCAGCACTCATAAAACCACACCTGGAGTACTGTGTCCAGCCCTGGCCTCCCTAGTATGAGAGAGACATGGAGCTACTTGAAAGAATCCGCCAAAGGACCACAAAGAAGACTGGAGCATCTCTTACCTAAGGAGAGACTGGGAGAGCTGGGACTGCTCAGCCTGGAGAAGAGCAGGCTCAGGGAGAGCTCATGAACTGTACAAACACCTGAAGGGAGGGTGCAAAGAGGATGGAGCCAGGCCTTTTTCAGGTCCTATCAGTGATGCCCAGTGAAAGGAACAGAGGCAATGGGCACAAACTGAAACACAGAAGGTTCCCTCTGACCGTGAACAAACACTTTCTTACTGTGAGGGTGGCAGAGCACTGGCACAGGTTGCCCAGGGAGTGGAGTCTCCATCCTTGGGGATATTCAAAAGCCATTTGGACATGCTCCTGGGCAACCAGCTGTAGATGGGCCTGCTTAAGCAGGAGGGGGTGGACCAGATAAATTGAAAACATCTCTCCCCAGCTCAACCATCATGTGATTTCATAAACTGTCCTCTGAAAAAACTGAGGCTCTGAGTGGAACAGAGTTTACAGCCTGACAGGGAGCTGCAAGAGCACGGCTGCTTCCTTAGTGACAGGAGAAGTGAAAGCCCAGATCTATGGTTATATGGGGGCTGGCAGGAGGACCCAGGACAATGAAAGCTGGGGAATTCCTCTGATGAGGAATGCTGAGTCCATGGGAGGCCTGGGATGTTGGTTTTAGGGCTCAAACTAGGATGACGGCCAACATAAAGGAAAAGTGAAAGCCTGCAGCCCCATTGAGCGTGTGTCAGTGGGGTTGAAATAATGCTTAAGGAACTTAAGGGTTGGTAGCAGAATCTATCCCTGAGGAATACTGAGTATCTGTATGGTGGGGACACTGTCTTATGGGTAAGTCAGCGGCTGAGGCTGAGAAGTCGATGGTTAGGGTTGAGCGAGAGAAGAAAAAAGCACAGAGCTACATTTGGTGTGTGCTCGGCAGGGGCTGCCATAGGAAACTGAAGGTGGCAAAAATAGTCATCCCTAAGGAGCTTTTAGTTTTTGGGAAGATGGAGTCCCTACTTCAAGGCCCAGAATAGGGCTGAGGCCCATTATTGTTGGTATTGAGAGAAGGGAAAGATTTAATTTGTGTGGGGCTGGAAAATTATGCCCAAGTAAAACAGGGGGCTGGTGCCAGATACCTATTCTCATTGAATTTACATTGCAATTTACCACTGACGCTTTTGCTGTATGCATGAGGCCCTAGTCAATACTATTTTGACTGAGATTTCTTACTGAAAATCTAGACTACTCCTTCTTCAACTCTCCAGGCAAAACTCACCTTCTCAACCACCTGCTGCTGCAGGGAGGATTGTGTCCTGGTGATGCTGGGACCTTTCCATCTTCCTGATCTCTGCATTAGACTCCCAGCTGCTGTGTTTGACATACAGAATAAAAAGAAAACAACATAAAGGAATCAAAACACTTCAAAACATCCCCTTAGGGCAGTGGTAGAGCATTTATGCAATAATGTCTTAAGTCAAGAACAAAACATTAAAATAAATATTAGGGGTGGGAACTGGAGGCTCAAACCATGTTTCTCTCCTAGCACGTAGTGGCTGCTGCTGTCAACAGCCGTGTGCCTGGGGGAACACTGGTCCCTGACGCCCTGAAACAGAGAGGCCTCAGCAACAAGGGACTGAAGCATCAGTGCCCTGCAGGTGAAAGATAATCCTAAGAGGTTTCATACAGTTATAGGCCAACATCTCACAGTGTGGATCCCTCTATTGAGCACCTGAATTCAAATCAGGTCCTAGATCCTGCAAGCACTGGCAAACAAGATAGCTTTGTGCAGGTGAGCGGGCTCTCCAAGCTCAGCAGGAATGCCTTGGAGTTCTGGGACCAGATGACCCTTGCAGCAGGGATGTGGTGACACCAGATGTTGGTGGCCCTCAGATGTTTGTTAGCACTCCAATAGCTCTCTGCAGCCATGCAGAGGTGGCTGTGGCATGGGAGGTTGGAGGCCTGGGTGTTTTCTTGTAACTCAGGTAATTTCAGTGAGCAGGTTTCCAGCCTGGCTGGAGGGAAGCGCTGGGACACTGGGCACTGCAGCACAGGCATCAGCAGGAAGGAAATATCCTGAAGTGCTTTCCTCTCCAGGGATATCTGTCATGTCACTACTACCTGAGCCCTCACCTCTTCCGCTGGGGGCTTTTTGAACTTATGTTGCTTTCTTCCCCTTGCTTTTTGGATGCCATCCAGAAACCAGGGACATTACAGTGACTTCCTCTGGAATTTAATCTTAATGAGTCCTTAGCCACCCAAATGGGACAAATCCACAGGTAGTGTTAATAATTAGTACAGATTAGCTCAATACTTGTCACACTGACTGTGAGCTATAACATATCGTCAGGTAGATGTAACCCACTAACCAGCCTATTGCCCTTGGGGTGGCAACAAGAGTGATGTCTAAGCAAAGAACTGCATTTCTCTGGGAGATCCTGCAGCTTTCAGTGCCTCCCCAAATGTGCATTTGACTGTCCCTGCTCCTAGCTACAATAGTGGTGTGCAGCTCCTAGCTCAGCTAGCACCACTCAGCTGTCATGTCATCTGACATGACCTTGGTGAAGCTGGCTCTGGATTAGGATTTTCCCGTGTGTAAATTGCAAGACAGCAAATGTTTGAGTAGTGTTCAATGGGCTCAGCAGCCCTTTGTGGACTGTTTCCTGCCCTCTTCCTCCTGTTTCTTCCAGCTCCCTTGCACAGTATCCAGAGACTCTGTATTTGCACTGTGATAACCCCACTGGAAAATGAATCTTCTCAAGGGCACAGGGTATGTTTTCAATCACTTCAGCTCATTAGTGGTTATATCATGGTTCAATTAACGCAAGGGAGTTGGCATAAAAGCAGCAGCGGGAAAAGGAGAAGGACACAGTTGTCCGCAGTTAGAGATTTGGTCAGGTTAAGAATGACAGCAAACAGGAGACCCTAATTCACCTAAAAGTTTCTGAAAATCCTAACCACGCTCTATTTGTATTTATTTTAAATGATCACTTGTGTTTTTTTCAGGTCAAAATCCTACTTACAACAGCCAAATGCTGACTTAGAGAAGGGTAAGTAAAAAGTTGCCTTAAAATCCCACAGCAGGTTTTTACGGATCCAGACAAGGAGGTTATGTTTTGAGAAACCTGAGGAAAAGCCAAGTTGTTACTAACATCAATTAATCTTTTCAAGGTCACCTTTTACATCATTTTAATTAACTTCTACTGAGTGTTGATGTTCATCTTCCAAACAGAAATATGCTCATTATCACACTTACTAAATACCTCTGCTACACCGACACTGAAGGTTGTTAACCAGGAAGGACCTTAAGCCCGAGCTCTAAGTGGGGCTGTCAGGGGGAGCTCTGTGGTGGGTGGGTGCCTCGCCTGCCTTCTTCAAACCTTTCTCAATTGCCTGTACCTGGGCTAATGCATGGCAATGCATTTCCAAGGGGAAACGTTTCTCAATTGGAGTTACAAGCCCTGCAGAGGAGGACTTGTGTTTGTTTGTTTTATACAGTGGGCTCAATACTGCACTGGGAAGAGTAAGATTTAAAATTAAGCCTTGTTACTAGAGCAGCACCAAGCATTAAAATAAACTGCATGAGCGTACTTGGTCTGTAACCACATTGAGCAGCCACTGAACAGGGTGGAAGAACCAGGTTAGTAGGAAGAAGCAGGTTTCACTGCAGCATCTCCCAGGGCTGGTGGCTTCAAACCCTCTTCAATGGCTTCTGTGACAGCATGCCATGAAAATGCAGCCTCTCACACTGAAGCCAAGGAGCGGGAGGTCAAAGTGAGATTCATTTTGGGAGGTAACTTAAAGATGGGGAAGGTGCTGGTGACCGTATCAGCTCCATGACAACAAGCTGTATCCTCACACATATTTAAATTTACCCATTCTGCCCCTTTACTCCACCTTGGTGAGACCCATCCTGGAGCAGTTTGTCCAGCTCTGGAGACCTCGACACAGGAAAGAGAGGGACCTATTGAAGTGGCTCCAGAGGAGGACCACAGAAATAATGAGTGGGATGGAACATCTTTACTATGAGGAAAGGCTGAGAGTTGGGGTTGTTCGACCTGGAGAACAGAAGGCTCTGGGGAGACATTATTGCAGCCTTTCAGTACTTAAAGGGGGCTAATAAGAAAGATAAGGACAGACTTTTTTAGCAGGGCTTGTAGTAATAGGACAACGGGTAATGGCTTTAAACTAGACAAGGGTAGATTTAAACTAGATACAAGTAAGAAATTCTTTACGATGAGGGTGGTGAAGCACTGGAACAAGTTACCCAGAAAGGTGGTGGGTATCCCATCCCTGTAAACATCCAAGGCCAGGTTAGATCGGGCCTTGAGCAACCTGATCTAGTTGAAAATGCCCCTGCTCATTGCAGGGGGGTTGGACTAGATGACCATTAAAGGTCCTTTCCAACCCAAACTAGTCAATGATTCTATGAATTTTAGAGAAGTGGTGCACACTTTACCACAGAGGTTATGGAAGAGAAATTGGGCATATGCAGTGTTCAAGGAACCTCTTCCCACACTCACTGCAGGGTGATCCAGTGAGCACCAGGGCACACACCCTTCAGTGTGAAGGGTGCTTGCCAGCATCCTCCACCACTAATTGCTGTCTGCCATTTCCCAACAGCTCCTGAAATTTCATGCATCTGGTCTTTGAAGGAGAAGGGCCAGATGGCCAGATGGTCTGTAGCAGTAGGAATGCTGGGGCTGGGGAGACCTCTTGGCCTCATAGATGTGAAGGAACAATGTGGTTGAGATTTCCTCTGATGGTCTGGGGGTTGAATGCACTGGGCTGGGATGAGGGGCTCCAGCAGGGCTGTGCCGATTGAGCTGCATTGGTGAAGGGTGATAGGGAGTGCAGGGACCAAGTGGATTTCCCCAGACTTGTACTAGGGTACAACATAGCCTGGGTCACCGCTCTGGCTGGTATGATTTTTCTGGTGCCAAGCACCAAGACAGGAATGCAGGTAAGGTGGGTTATCTGAAATGGTGAAGTCATGCCATGTAGAGGATCCCATCAAATGTGGCTTCAGAAGAATATAAGACAACTTTATTTTCCATTGCACTACCAGAGAATATTAACCTCTAAGTTTGCCATGTACATCTGAGGTGACAAAATAGGAAGTTTCTTGAGAGACAGAACTTCCTTTGAGGCCCAAAGATGGAACCAAAATGACTGACATTTTCTCATCTTCTCTGTCACACTTTTGACAAAAGCAGCATAATTCATTCACCTTTACCTGGTATCAGGAGAGAAGGAATAGCCTGTATAATAAAAAGATGAAGAAAAATTGAAGGACTGACAAAGGACTTTGGTGAATCCTGAAAATCAGGTGGTGTTCACTATTGTCCTGGGTTGGGCGCCAAAAGAACTGTACCAGCTACCAAGAAGGAGAAACATGACTGCTACTGCTGAACCCAGGACATTATCCACCCCTTATTCCATACCATTCACGTCATGCTCAGATCCCACATTTTCAATATACTCTTATCTTAGTGCGTGGACCAGTCCCTATAAAGCTGCTGAGTCCATCTGGTCCATGACTGGCAGGCTCAATCTCTTGTAACAGTCAGAGCTGGAGAACCTTAGCCAAGCCCCACACTCCAAAACATCCTTGTTATCAGCTCTGTTCCCGAGCCAAAAGTCAAAAGAGTCATGAGTGGCAGGGTGTGTGGGACAGTATGGGCAAGTATCTAGTCCACTGGGCCCCTCCAGTGCTTTGGAAGAGCAGTAGCAGTCATGTTTCTCCTTCTTGGTAGCTGGTGCAGTGCAGTGTTTTTACTTTCGGCCTGAGAACAGAGCTGATAGCGATGTTTTGGTTTGGCCAAGGACTTTGTGAGCCTCATGCTCTGCCAGGGAGGAGGGGAAGCCGGGAGGAAGCAGAGACAGGACACCTGACCCAAGCTAGCCAAAGAGGTATTCCATACCACAGCACGTCATGCCCAGGATGTAACTGGGAGTTAGCTGGAAGGGCTGGGAGACTGCAGGGTTGGAGGAGGTATGGATCAGAGCTTGGTAGGGCTGGGGGGAGCGAGTTATCAGTCGGCTGGTGGTGAGGTATTTTATTCTCTTCCCTTGTTATTTCCTTTATCATTGTTATTATTGGTGGTAGCAGTAGTGATTTGTGTTATACCTTAGTTACTAAACTGTTCTTATCTCAACCCGTGGGAGCTGCATTCTTTTCGATTCTCCTCTCTGTCCCTCTGGGAGTAGGGGGAGGCAGAGAAGGGGGGAGTGAGTGAACGAGTTACCTGACTGGGTTTAAACCACGACAACTATCAGCACACCAACTCGCTCTTGAGACACATGTCCTTGAAGGGGGCACATTATGAATGCTGTCGCAAATGATGAAATTCAGAGCTCTAGCTCACCCCGATTTAAAAATACCTTGCAAGAGTTGGTAAGGTTGTGTCCTTCTTTTCATTTTGATTTGCAAGAAGAGACCGATGAAGTTATGACTCAGGAGCTGCAAGGCTTACCTCGATTAAGTAATATTGAGTAGTTGTGTGACCTGATATTCTTAGCTGATGTTTTCAGCTCTCTCAGCAATGACAGCTCCAAAGTCCCAGAAAATTCATATCCCCTCTGCTTGACTACGTGAATTCATCTGAAGGAACATTGAAATGATTGCAAAAGTCTCATTAAGGCATGAACAAAAAAGATGCTACACCTCTCTCTGTGCCTTTGTGGATGGACTGTGTTACCTAAAGATACATCTTGAAAAGTAATTTTGCCATCTGGGCCTTATTTTTGTCCATTTTATGATACTGCTTGAATGAAATTGTGAGAACCCCTTGTTCCAAGATGAATTAGCCACCTGCTTGCTTTCCAAGTGAAATGCCGACACACCCTGTGACTAACTGCTTTATGCTATCCTAAATTGAATTAAACGAAAATGAAGTCATTCATCCAGGCTGCACACCTGCATAGACTAACCAAATGCATGAGCTTTGGAAATTTTACCTACAGGAACAAAGTAATTTTTATTTTATATCTAAGGAAATCCTAGCAGATTCAATTCCTAAACCTGTCCTGATTGAAGTCAGTGGGAGTTTTTCCGTGTCATTTAAAGAGCCTTTAATTACTCTTCCATTCCATAGGAATTCCCTGTAAGTATAAGGAGGTTAATTACTTTCTGAGTAGCATTTGCTTCATATTATTATTAATTATTTAGCAATTAATTATGAGGCATTGCCTCTCAGGGATATGTGTGAGCTGTAATAGGCACCAATAAAGACAGCCTCTGCCCCAAGGATTTTCCAATATCTTCTTTTTATTTGTATGACCAACAAGATGTGGCTTCATTTACAGAGTAGCTTGACCAAAACAAATGGATAAAATAGCAGTCTGTCTAAGACTGAGGGACTAGAAGTTTGCAGGGTGGGGAGCGTATGTGCTTTTTACATCTAGGTGGCATGTTCAAACCCCAGAGATGGGGAGCAACAACAAATATTCGACCCTAGATGGCTGTTCTCTGAGAAATACACACCTGACATTTGTTCATAAAATAAGCCTCCCCAGGTGGCTGCCCTAAAGGGAATGCCTAGCTGGCACATGTGGAATTGAACATGGGGACTGAAAACCAGACCTCTCCGTACTGAGACAAAAAGATGTTAGCAGGGAAAATTGCTGTCCATCCTACATCCCTGCTACGGTTCTGGATGTGAGCTATGACTGCTGAAAGGCTGTTAAAAATATATTTCGTTCTGAGGACATGTAACAGAAATAGCTTCCAACTATTCTTCAGCTTCTGCCAGTCTGTGCTGCAGGCACACAGGAAGCTTCCAAGGAAAGGCTCTGCTGCACCACATACTAACGCCTCCCCGTTGCCTGCACCCTGGTAAACACAGAGGGTAAGTAGCATTCCTGTTATCAGGCTGTACCCTGAATTAGAGAGAAGAGACATCCCAAGGGCTGCTCTTCTGCCTCTGAAACTAGTAGTGAGGACAGGGGAGTTCAGATGTATCAGAGCAAGACAGTATGCAGCAGACTGTCAGACTTGACACCAGCTAGGGATTTCACTGTTTAAATCCTAACTTTGGATTCAATCTGTACAGCAACAGGCTGAGAATGAAACAGCAGGCAGCTTTTTCCAATACTTTCAAAGTCCAGGTACCCAGCTGTTACACCCACTTGCTGGTCTTCCCTATCTTTTCTACTGTGCAGCAGACAAGCAATTGAAAACAGCATCACAGCTTAAAAGCTTCTGTGTAAAAACAAATCTGCTCTTCTGCACAATTAAGAATTCACTAAATCAAAGTCACACCATCATGAGTCTGGTGTCCTCTTAGAGGGTCTAGCAATGCTACTCCCTGGTTCAGTGCCTCTGCAAAGCAGAGACTTTTCCTTGGCATCAAGATGTGTGCAAAGAAGTGAGCAGCCTCCTGTGGAAATGCAAGACTGCCCTATTTTCTGCACACGACTGCCTCTCAACCATCTTCACTAGACAGTCTGATTATATGTCTCATATTGCAACACAGCTGTTCATAACTTGTCATCTGCACCAAGAGCACTGGCCAAGTATTCCAGCTGTATAATGGCTTTTTGTTGTTGATTGAAGAGTCTCTGTACAAATTGCTTTCCCTTATATCCCTAGAAATCACACAAACATTGCACAAAGCAGACAGCGATGCATTTAGAACCACCTCTGCAAAGTGCCACAGCAATGTTTTAATGAGGGTTGCCTTCTTCCAAACACTTAGCAGCTCCCATTTGCCAGAGCTTGTTTTGCTGAGAAGATGCATGAAAGATGCTGTTGATGCATCATTGATGGGCAGGCTTTTGAATTTGGAGGATCCTGCTGTCTGGTTTGGGAATGCATGACAAAAGGCAAGTTATTTTATGATGACTTGATGCCTTTAATTCTAAACTCAGCAATGCTGAGTACAAGGAGATTGGTACAAAAACAGAAAACCTGGAAAACCAGGAACAGCAGAGTAGGGGTTGATTAGTCATTGTCCTTCCCAGGATAAGAAGCAGGGGACATTAAGCAAAGCTGTCAGGTTCAAAAGAAACATGAGGGAATAGTTTTCACCGAGTGCTGAATGAGGCTGTGGAACTCCTTGACATGGGACGCTGTGGATGCTAATTTTTATGTGTCTCAAGTAGGACTGGATGGCTACTCAGAAAGAAACTCTGTTGAGGATTGTTAAATACAAGGACAATACTTCCAACCTAGGAAACGTCTGACCTGCCATTTGTTGGAGCCTGGGGTTGCATCCCTATACGTTTTCCCTATTCATCCACTGTTTCCACATTACCCTCTCTTGGCCACTGGCAGGAATGTGATACCAGACTGTATGTCCCTTCCTTTTAGTCCTGCAAGACATTAGTTTTTGTTCTTAATGTGGATAAGTCCAGAGAACATTAAAAAAAAACTCCAAACACCTTTTAGTTCATCTACATCTCTGGTGCTTACAATGATGATAGGATCCAACGTGCATTTCTTCTTACAGACTATAGCCACCAAGAAATAGAGTACAATTGCTGGGGCTGGCACTGATGCCGTTTGCTGCACTCCTGGCAGGATCGCACTGCCTGCAATCAGGGACTGATTTCCTCAGCTCTAAGAAGAGTTTGCTTTGTAATTCTGTTCTGTGAAAGTGATACCTATGGAAATACAGGAGCTTGCCCAGAAACATCTGCAATGCAACTGGCCTGAACTTTTCCCAGAAATTCCCTTGGAACTGGGACACTTCCTAGGACCATGCCAGATAGATGCTTGGGCACAGCCGTCAAAGATATTTTGATAATGATGTTTTATATAGTTCACAAGGATTCGGCAAAATGTGTTGCTGCACATGTTTTTTTTTGTTGGCAAGCCAAGATGGGATGGATGAAACCAAAATCTGTTCCATTTCACTCTTCTTCAGTAGCTTTGACACTCCTGAAAGCTGAAGGTTTATTTCTGTAGCCAGGATGAGACAAGACTATAACTGTTATCAAGCGCACTAATAATCTTGACTTTGTGTATCCTACCACCTGCTCTGTTTGAGAAAAGCAAAGAGTACACTTTCACTGCAAATTTTTAGACTTACTTCATAAGGAAACTAGGTCCACTACTAAGCTCTTTGATAACATCCATGTGTTTCTGTCACAACCAGTACCTTCCACAATCACTTTTGAAGCCATTGTCCAGTTGACAGGGTGGCAAAGATATAAAAAACTTAAAGTTCCTATATAATTAACAGATAAGTCACTGAGTAGTGAGAACAAGCATTATTAATCACCTCACTGAGGGGAAAACAGCAGTGCCCATGCAGCTCTTACTAGACAGAAGAGTTTGATCTCCAGACAGATACTTAGGAAACTATATCCTATTGCTTCTGCTGCTTGTGGATGTACATTTCACCGTCTGCAATGCAAATGAAGAAGACACCACCAGACCTGCCTTAACATACCTCACTGACAATATGATGAAATGAGGAAGTAGCAGCAGGGCTAGATCAGGGAATAAGCTGAGAGAGGGGTCCTCACTGCTCTACAGACAGCAGAAAATTGTTTTTCCCTGAAAAGCATAATAACATCTTCAGAGAAAACCGGGAGGACATCTAATAAGAAAGAAATCTGACAGAGCGGGAGTGACTGAAAAGGGTAATTTAACCAGGGCAGAGTAGGGCAATTGGGGTAAGATAATTAATGATAACTCAACCAATTATACAAAAGCCTAGAGTAACCTGTGCTAAGTAGAGCATTGCTGAGGCAATATATCCTGGTCTGCTTTTTAACAGTTTATCTGAGGCATGACAATGTGTCAGAGACTCTGATGCTTCGATGCTGGTATGGATCATGACGTAAGACCTCCCCTCTACCCTCTGCCAGTGCTTACCTCTGCAAGTCCTGCAACCTGTGGGTCCCTGTTCATCTGAAAGCTGGTGCATGTAGTTGCTTGGCCACTGGTGGATGACAGAAGAAATGGGGCTTTCATCACCCACAGAGCTATTTCTTACCCCTCTCTCTGTGGAGTGGGTGTCTGGCAAAACAAAAAGAGGCCATCAGTCATGCGAAGAGAATTACTTGAGAATGCTGATATTTTGCTCCTGGTTTTGCACCTTCTCAGGCAAGAGGATTCACTGTAACCACCCTGGGAGGCAAGAGCTGGGTAGGACTTGTCCTTGGTGGCACACATAGCCGCTGCAATGCTCCCTCAAGTGCAGGCAAGATGTATCCCTGTTCTGTTCCTCCAGAATGCTTGCTACAAGTATAATGGCAAGGTCTTCATCCCCCACTTTTGTGGCTTTGGTGCCAATCTCTTAGATCTTCTAAAGTCTGTGCTTTAAAATGGACTCTGGTTTATTTGCCGTTTTCAAAAAAAAAAAAGGTAATTCAAGTAATGGATTTAGGCCTTGTCCCCATTCATGTCTGAGAGACTCAGAGTTTTTTCTCCAATGTCTTTCCTCAGGCCAGTAATAGTGGGATAAGGACTCAAGAAAACTATCCAGCAACCACCCACCAGCTAGAATATCCTCTCCACCTAGAAGGTACAGTCTTTCCCTTGTTTCAGCTGCCCCTCGGATTTAAAAGATAAGCTTCCCTATGATGAAAGTAGGCACATGCTGGTTGCACCATGGCTAATTTTACACTGGATTAACCCTTGAACAGGGATGATGAAATTCTGATTACACTGGTGGAACACCTGAACCAGTGTCTTTCACCCTGTATACTTCAGTGCAGCAAATCTGAGCACTCTTACCCCCTCATTTTTACAGTGTGCAGACTCATGGTGCAGTTCAGAGACTCCTTCACTAGTGTGCCTTGGAGCCAGGCACAACCTCAAGCCTCAATTAGTAAGACTTTCCTCTCAGACAAGCCAGTTCAGTCTTTGCTGCCACAAGCATACAATTTTCAGTTCCAGGGGTTTTTCCCTTTACCCTGCTGTCCCCAGGGTCTTTGTTGGCTGTGTAAGGGGTCCCTGGCAATTCTATGGATGCCATGTATTTATGGTTGGATGTTTCAATGATTAAGTCATCCAGGTGTGAGAGAGGAAAATGAGGCTGAAATGTGAAAGAATTCCTGGACAGACACAACAGATGGATGAGAGGAGAAAAAGGTACATTCAGGGCCATATACCCCAGGGAATAGAATTGATAATCAGGGCTGAAATAATGGAAAAAATATTTTGTAAGTCAGCCAACTGAGCCTTTTGTTGTGCTGCTGCTGTCAGAGGAAAACAGAAGACTTCAGGAGCAGGTGAACCTATTTGCAAAGGATCCATGAGTGGTAAAGCTCAGTCAAGCTTATAAGGGGTCTCATGAAGACATCAGGGAGTCTTCTCAAACAAAAATGCATCGTTCTGCTTTCCCTAGTTCCCCGTGTGTCTGGACAGACATTTATTAACTTTCACTGACAAGTATTTTCTCCTAACCTCCTGTCACATTTGTATTTGCAGTCCTCTCCTGACTTCAGTGTTTAGTCCACATCCCCTCTCTGCTTCATGAAAAACTTCATTTTCACGGTCCCAAGAAGTACGTCTTTTATGATGAGATCAGACCCTTGCACAGAAGATGGTGTGCAGGTACCTCTGTGAGGCTGCATTGCTAGTCCCAAGGTTTGACTGGTTGGCATAAAGTCATTTGTAAAAGGGCAATAACAAGCATGATGAATTCTTATGCTCCGTGTGTCATGGTACTTAGATAGCTCATAGATAACTACATCACCAATATCTCACAAAGCTGCAGCAACTCAACTCTCTTAAAAAAAAAGTAACCTCACAAAAACAACACTTTATCATAATATTCGTGGACAGGCACCAAAAAAATCAATGGTTAAGGATCTACATCTATCACAGCTTGCAGAAAACCCTTTGTTAATATAGGGTCAAGGGAAGCTGCTCTAATTGTCTGGATTCCTATGTCAGCTCATATTCACCTGACACCACTCACTGGCATTAAAATAGATTTTCAGCCCCCTGCTTCATGCATTATAGGTAGCACAGAAAATAAATCAGCCCTTTTAGAGATAATGCTCATGACAATGAAGCTGGTACCACAGAGAAGTTTACTCATTAGCTGTCTCCCTTGCACCTACTGCATTTCAAGTCCTGTGGGGATCATTGATACCCCAGAAGGCCAAGGCACCCTGGGAGGCTGGGCACACCCTAATATCACTGACACCCTGATATTCATTCCTTCCGGCCCAGGAAGGCAGCATGTCCTACAATGTTTTGAGATGTAGAGCTGTGCTGTAACTTTGCCAACAGGTACAAGTCAACCTCAGCACGGTAAAGCCACTCAGCATCAGAGAAAACCAAGGGCTAAACAAGAACTTATTATATAAACATTATTAGAACTAAGCCTCGATAGCAATTAAATAATAACAACGGAAACAACAATAATAATGTAGTAATCACAGTAAGTACATATAACAAGCAACGATAATAGTATAATAGAGATTGCTCAGTGGTCTTCTATCTGCAGCAATTGGTACCTGCTAAGCACAACAGCCACTGAAAAAGGAAGGCCTCCTGTACCCCGGAAGTAATCATACATCAGGCATATAAAGTATCCAACATTCAGTGGATGCTGCCAATAACTTCTGTCAGTGAAAGGTAGACCATATATCCAAATGGAAAGGGACACATATTGGAAGAGGAGCAGATTTGTAGACAGTGTCAGCAGCTTCACCCTGCTGGGATTGATGCGCTCCCTAGCCTGATTCCTATTGAAGCTCGTAGGCAGTTTGGCTTTGCTCTTTTCACACTAAAGGGGACTGTGCCGCAGTAATGACAGGGTGAACACAGGAGGAACCACTCCCTGTTAGATCAGACATCCATCTACCCAAGTCTCCCCTGCTGACTGAAACCAAATGCCTGGGAAGGAGCATACGAATGAGTCAAGCATAGAGTGATACTACCTCTAATATTTTCTAAGCTTTAAAGCACTTGCAGCTCAGGGACTTCTTGACCTTGAGACAAAGCCTTTGTATGGAACAACTCTCAATGGATTTCTCTTCTGTGAACATGATTCATGATCCCTTGATCCCACAGAAACTTCCTGCACCTGCACCCTCCTGTGGCAAGGAATTTCCTCAGCCTATGTGTGGTGTGAAGAACTACTTCCTTTTGTGGATTTTGAGCCTGCCACATGCTAGCTTATGTGTATGGCCCATAGTATGAAGGAGGGAGTGAAGAACTGTCTGAAATGGTTGTAACCCTTCCCTCCACACTGTTCATCCTCTAGAAAGCCTTCACCCTACTTCCTTTCAGTCTTGGAGCCTGAAGACCCCCAATCTATTTATTTGCTCCTGTTGGGAAAGCTGGTTTGTATCGCTGATCATCCTCGGCATGTGTCTCTGCTCTGGTGTTCAGTCCTTAGTGTCTAGAGCCAGGATGTGTCCTCTGGGAAGGAAAATGGAGAGAAAAATGAGCCAGGACATGCTCTGGTAAAGGGCTGGTGCACAGACAGTCAGGGACCAGGTCATGTCAACGGCAAAGAGCAGAACAAAGACCAAAGCAAACACAGCCTTCCTCCTCTGGGGGGGACATGGTAGAAAAATCCACATCTGAATTTGAAAGGAAATGGAGGAGGCTGATGGAGGAGAATTAAAAAGTGCATTAGTACTCTCACATGTCACCACAAGTGCTCCATTGACAAGTGCCGTCATGCTCAGCTCAAACAATGCTTCAGGGAAGGCAGGGAAACACTTCTGAGGAAGCGCCTGAGAGATCCCTCCGTTTAATACATTACAATGACTAGTTAATAACAGGGCACTTGTAATAAATGGCAATACCCACTTCACTGCAAAGCATCCCATGGCACAGACAGAATCCATTGTTTCCCCAGCAATCTCATCTGGCTCCCTGCTTTGTTCCTCCTTTGGAGAGAGACACCTCATGCCATGGAAGGTGCTGCTGGAAGATGAGATTCATTTCAGTAGTCACGTAAAGGAAATTCTTCATGAAATATCTCATTTGCCTATTAAAAAGCAGAAAGGCTCTAACCTCAGGTGGTTTCACCCTCGCAATCTGAAAGCTAATTTTAACCTACAAAGATTTTTACTTTCCCTTCCAGAAAACCTAGACACTTACTTCTATCTTGAGGCTCTCCCTGCTTAATAAATAGCTCTTTACAGAAAATGGTTCACATTTCAGCATATACCCTGGGTAAAGACTGTTTTAGCAGTGGAATGAGGTGATAATGTGCTAGGAGCATCAAAGTCTGCTGCCCCCCAAATACTGTTCATTTGGCTAATCTTTCCCTAACAGATCTGCCATTAAGCGGGAGCGACTTTTACTAGGGCATAGAAAAGGGAGAAAGGATTGAAATTGTAAAACTTTCTCAATTGATAGGATTTCCACAAATGAACCTGTGCAGAGCTAACGGTATGTCTAGGCATTGAAGTCCTTACCACTTTTCAATCCTCCTTGTGCTGCAGCTCAATGTCCCTGACACTCAGCTTTTTGTGAATCACAAGATCATTTCTTGCCTGCTTTTGTGCCAAGTCTTCAGGGTATATAAATCACCATCAGACAAATCTTACCTGTCTTGGTACTGGTGTATTACGAGTGCTCACAGTCTGTTAATGGACAGTAGCTGCTGGGACCAGTATGGTCTAGCTGGCTACAGGTGCTGCTGGTGTGGGGAGCTAGAGTCCCAGACACCATCTCTAGTACACCCATGTGTGTAACATAATAGCCTGAAGGTCTAGGCTTTTCCAGTCGATTTGCCAGTAACCACAGGTTTCTCATCTGATGATACTCCTCTAGCCCCAGGACACTGAATACACCATCCTCCTCACTATTCCCTTTGCATCTGAGTGCCAAGAGCACGAGGTAGGTAAAGGTGCTCTCTTGGCAGGCCTGTAGCTAGAGGGAAAACCAGCAGTAGAAAGCTGTGAGCAGCTTTAGGGGCAACACCATCAACCACAGGGATCTGCTTTTTCTTTTCTCTTTTTGCTGCTCAGTATTGATTATGCTTCTGTCACCAGGAATTTTCCTAGGCAAGGAAAACTCTTCTGTGGCTTCTTTTTGTCTTGTAGCAGTAAGTGCTTTAGCTAATTATAAGTGAGAAGAGCTGAGCCAAGCCCCTGTTCAGCTGAACCTGGAGTTAGAGAGTTGTCTGAACTCAATCCTGAAGTTGCTGTAACGAACCTCTGAAGGATAGCACCATAGGGCTTTGTAAGTGTCCCTGAGTTATGTGATGCTCCTTGCCCATGAATCAGAGGATCATAAAGGACACTGCTCTTAAGTACCCAGATGATGACTTGTAGCCTCTCTCACCTAGTAGGCTATAGTCCAGGTATCGGGCGCTCCCATTACTCACCTGGGCAGCCTTTTGCCAGCACATGTGAATTGGCTCAGCCTGGCTGTTGAGTCTTAAATTAAGCTCATGCTTTTTAAGAAAAGTCTGATATCCCTCATCTAAATGTTTGCTTAACAATGCAGAGTCCTCCCAGCGCACTGCGTGCTTCTCCCTGTATAACGTGCATCCAGGCACACATGCACACCTGCCTGGCAGCTGTGGGAAGCAGCAAAAGTGCAAGAGGGACAAGATGAGACAAGGGAAGAACAAGCTGGCTTTCCTTGCTTCCCTGCTGCTCACAGTGATCTTATGTATTGCAGCTTTTCAATAATTTTGGCAAAGGGGTTATATCTTTCTCTTGATATCTTGTCTCTGGTTCTCACTTGTAGAGCCAAACCAAACCCTGCGTGTTGGCTCCATCCTCACTCTGAATTCAAAGGTCAGGGCTTACCTGCTTCTGAAAGAGGGGAAAAAAGTGAGCTTTCAGAGGCAGAGCTGCTTTATAACTCCTCCCATAGGAGTCAACATAAAATTATTCCAGATTTGCTGAAAGCAGGGCACAGAGCAATCAGCTGACTTTGGGCTGCAGCGGGAGGGTGTTTTACACTTGCATTACTCGTTTGGAAGCAGGGGTGATGCCAGCATCACCAGCACCTCTGCTTTCCTCCTGCACACCAGTACTGTCCGCATATTGATTGGAAAGGATTTGCAGTGAAGTAGATGAGAACTGCTGGTGTAAATCCCCTTGCAGCCTGGTGAGAATAAACCCCTCTCTCCTCCCCTCTGCTGTCACTGCCAGGAATGATATTAAAACTGTGGGACCAAGGATTTCCAGATTCCAAACACTGAAGTATTTTAATTGCACCTCAGGGTAATTCAGTATGGAGCATACAAGGCACTGCAGGCAGTGAAAATAGCTACTGTGGAAAATGTCTGCAATTTTCAGGGATTCCTTTTATTGTTGATGGCATCCAACCATTTCTGCCCTTGACTAAGTGCTCCCTGTTCCCTGCATCTCTCAGCAGTCCCTGCAGCAACCAAACAGAATAGCTCTAGAAAGAATAAACACCCAAAGCACGAACATAAAATGCCTCAGTTAATGAAGGGGGCTTCTCTGCTCACTGATTTAGTACGAAGGCGGCTCCTACTGCAGGTTCGGGCAGGGCTGGCCGCCTGCA
The DNA here is from genome assembly GCF_028554395.1 of Pezoporus wallicus. Taxonomy (NCBI): domain Eukaryota; kingdom Metazoa; phylum Chordata; class Aves; order Psittaciformes; family Psittacidae; genus Pezoporus; species Pezoporus wallicus. The sequence goes on from NW_026636248.1 coordinate 2,463,833, forward strand.
TGTGCTGAATTGCAACAAGGACACAGAATCTGGGGAAGAAATGCCGCTAATGCAACTTACAGCCTCCCGCGCCAGCTTTCCTCCCTTACGGCTTCACTCCTCTGAGGGAAGCCCCTGCTTGATCTGACTGTCGTTATTCATTATTTATGGAGTGATGAAAACACATCTAATGCAAGGATTATTTTTCACCTCCCCCCTGCACCTTGGGGGCTGTCAGAAGCAGAAGCAACCAGAAACTAGCTCCCCTTCTGATTTTACTCCCTTCTCCTACACACACTGGGCAGGCGCAGCCCTTCACTTGCTGAGGCTCATGCAGCGTTTTTCCTAGTGCTATTCAGGGGTTGCATTCTCAAGCTTTGTGACCGCCGTCCCACTTTGACAGGTTAAAATGTCCATGAACGTGGTCTGGGCTCTTTCTAAACATTTGTGTGAAAACATTTAACATTTATTTTAGACTGACCCCAAGATTTCGTCCAAATCTTTCTAGCATGGTAGTTTTCAGCTCCATCCTCCTTGAGACACCATGGATGACTTCTGACACAGGTTGACTCATGGCTTAATCCTTGTGTAGATGAGGTTATTTATAATGTAGCCAGCAGCGGCTGGATAAAGCAAACCCAGAGGGCGAGGATAAAGCAAACCCAGAGGGTCAGGCAAAGCTTACCTCACCTGGCTGACGCATCTTCAGGACATGGTTTGTCTTTTCCACCCAAAGGTGTGCTAACAACGCCTTCCATTCCATAGAAGATAAAGTTTACATGGTTGCCAGATTACTCCTGCAACCACCCTGATGACCCTAAGTTTGTGATAATGAACTAGAGTTTGCACACATGTGTGCACACACACACACATTTTCACACTCGATTTTTACCTTGAGGAGACTGCCAACGAAAAAGCTTTTAGAAGAGGAAAAGGAGACATCCCCAGCTCAGCCTCTTTCTGATATGGGCCAGCAGACATCACCAAATACAGAGGCATAGGTAGGGCCCTCTAGGTAGCAAAGGGAATTACATGTGGCACAGTTTTCTTTACACTCAAATTAGACCTGGGATTCATGATCTTTCTGCAGCACACTGAGCCTTCCCCGTCCTGTGTCCCAGTGACATGGCTCTGAATGCTGGATGTAGGTTTCCCTGAAGCCCAACCATGCTCCTTACCGACAGACATCCAACAAGATACACAGGAATGGAGACCTCCTGGCATGGGGCAGAGCTACAGGGGATGTACACGCATCCCCACCTGTCAGGGCAGGATTAGTATGTTTGACCTGTCTCTGGCAGGCCTCCATACACTGTGTTTGTGGAATATTATTATATTTCCCCTGCCCACAGCTACTCCTTGCCTTTTCCGCACTAATCAGTTACCAGAACCTTTAGTTATCTGCCAGGTTTCTGAAACTGTTAAACCAGTATTACCTGCTCTTCTTTCCCATACCTACCAGGTTTGTCCTTCCCCCATTGTTTGTAAGGATGTGAATTGTAGCCTGAGCTATTTATTGTATGCCTCTAGCCTTGGAGCCACCGAGAGGAAAGCTCACATCCATATCGGTCCTTTGGGGCAGCTCTCATTGCAGTGAAAACAGAGCCCTTGCCTTCCCTGCTGGCTTCCAACAGCCATTCATCAAGCGTCAGGAGGACGGATTATGTTACTCTGTTGTTTATTGCTCACAGGGTTCATATCATTGTCACAGTGCTGTGTTTTCATTTGTGTGGTTGCACAGGCTACGAAAGGACACGGAGAACTCCTAGCTCCGAACTGACCCATGTCAAGGCAGGTGCTTTCTGCCTTAGGATGGCAACAAGGCATCCGAGCAAAGAGGAGTTGAAGGTTCTGAATTGCAAGAAGAGGGAAGATAGACAGGGTTGCGGAAAAAAAAAAATAATAAATGCATTTCTCTTCCATATGCCTTCAGTAATTTCATCACGAACAAAATCTGGCAAAATCCTTCCTCTCTAAGCCGATGTGCACTCCAGAGTACAATCCATTGTATTCTCTGCATATATAAAACATTTACGTATGCATGCGTGCGTGTATATGCATGCACATACATCCACACACAAGAAATCATGTCCTTTGTGGCATCTCTTATTAAGTGGTGATGCAGAAATCCTGTTTTACTGATTGCCTGTATCACCTTAGGCAAGCCATTTAATGGATCTGTAGCACACTTTGCCCACCTGGAAAGGAACTACAGTAAGAACATCTGTACAGCCCTTTGATAACTATTGATGAAATGCACTACTAAGCCTAAAAATAAGAAGATAAAAATATAAGACACGTCTGACTGGCCTGGAGCAATGGTCCATGCAGAGGATTCCTCTGCCTATTACAGTGGCAGTAGGAAATGCTATCTAGCGAGAGCTGGTCAGCTATTGTCCCCATCCATCTCCTGCACCTGCAGTCACTGGACCAGTGGGGCTGAAGGGCACATAAACTATTCCCCTTAGTAACTATTTATAGACATATTTTCCACAACTGTGTGCTATTTGGAGAGCTGGCAGATCTGCTTTAGTAAGACATGTTTCAGCTGACGTCCTTCTTCCTCATCATGGTCTATACCTTGGTTTCTTCACGTGCCCCGCACCAGGTAGAGGTGCAGGCAGGAAAAAACCTTGGCTGTGCTGAGGATAAGTGGAAATGTCAATGAGCACCATGGGTTTAAGAAACCAAATAAGTAGTAATTAAAAATACGTGGGCAGGAGTTGTACGTTCCCTTGTCCCATCTGTAAATGTAGTGGTGGATTTAGTATATCAACACCAACTTTTTAATTAATCACTGCTTCTAAAATGCTTTGTGGGTGAAAGCCTAATGCAGACAAAATTATTATTAATAATACTTCTAGTAGCATTTTTTTATTATTACATTATCATGCATTAATATTATATAAGATTATTAATAAAGACAAAAGCCTGCCCCTTAATATGGGAAGGGGCATCTTTAGCTCTCTCCAGAACAAAAAGACCAGTACTACTCATTAAAGATTTTCCCTATATTTTAGCCAATAGTCACTTTATAATTTTATCATTGAAATTAACCACATAGTCACAGGCTGAGACAGTAGTAATTAACAACAACAACAGAAAAAAGAAATGGAACGCACTCCAGTAAACAGAAGCAGCCCTCTCCTCACCCACCTCTCCCACCCCCCCAAATGGTGCAAAATACATAGGGGACCCTGTTGTCATAGTAACTGACATTACAGCTTGCTTTCGATAATTAATGGAGGGCTTTGCTATTACAGTATTCTTGAAAATTCACTTTCCCCTGTGCTGCACTGCAGAATGCAGTATCATTTCCCCATTCATAAATATTTCATTACCACAGTCTGCTGTGTTTCATCATCACCGATAACACTCAGCCTAATCCACCCATTGCTGAATTCATGTAGCCCTGTCGGTAGAGCAACTTTCATTTCCTCCTTCCACTTCTGCAGTCTTCATTTTTCTTGTTCAGTGTTCTTCTGCTGCAAAACTGTCATCGTAGGCTAAGTACCGAGACCTTTATTTTTCTTTCTCTGAAAAATAAATGAGTGATAAAAGCTCTGCCCAAGTAAATAGCATACAGCCACACGCATGCGCAATGTTTCCATCACAAATATAACTCGTCTGTATCACTAAATGGAGATGTTTAGATCAGTGAAGGAGAATTGCAGTATGTTACTGTGGAAGGAAACTCAGGATCTGATTCAGCAAAATATTGGGGTACCTTCAGACATGCGCATTGTCCTTTGATGACAGCTGTAAGCATCAGAAGTGATGCTTTCATCCAGAGGACTGCTTGGGGCATAGTAAGTTTTATAAATAACATACAAGTAGAGAACCGAAAGCCAGTGGAGCAAACAGTGGTGGTAATACAGATGGCAAGGAGAGAAGAAATAGAGAAATAATTTAATTTTTTTCCTTAATAGCAAAACTCTATCAAATTAACTCTCATGTGCTTACATATATCATTTCTATTTCTACCCATGCGTAGAGCACTTGAGATTCCTTGTTGGGCCTCACTTGACTTATTTTTCTTCTTTTTTTTTAAATAATTTTCTCTTTTATGTTGCTATCCCTTTGAAATAACCTGGTAGTGAAAGACTGAGGGACCATAAGGAATTAGTGCTCGCCTCTCTAATGCCAATTGCAAGGTGTCTCTCCTGTAACTTGGTGATAGACTTGCCTTAGGCTGCCTTTACAAAGGAGAGGACTACAGAGGCCAAAGGGAAGGAAAATGAATCCTACCAGATAGAACATTGCATGAATCTGGCCTGTTTTGTAATAAGTATCACAGGTGTGATGCAGCTTTCCTGCTGGAGGGGTTAAATCCTGGATAAGGAATCATGGTGCAAATGAGCATTATGGGAGGACTACTGCACACATCCCTTGACAGGCACTATATAAATGTGCAAGGAAAATTTGTTTCATTTATTCTGTATGTAGCAGAAATAGCTGGGTAAAAAATTGCACAGCCCATGCAATAAATAGCAGTTAGCAGTTATTTGCCTATGCCATGCAATCTGCAAGACCTGCTAGGATGTCATTTATGTTGACACATTTATACAGAGACTCTCTGAAAATCCATTTTCTTCCAAGCTTCATAAAAAAAACATACTTTTTTTTCCACGTATTTTCAATTCAGACTCAGTAGCTTCATATAGTGGGAAGGGAACACTGGAAGTGGATTGAGGGAATCTTGGGTATTATTTAGCCTTTTGTAAAATAAAATATAAAAAATAAAATAAATAAAATAAAATAAAATAAAGCAAACCAAAACAAAATGAAGTCAAACAAACCAAAACAAAATAAAGTCAAACAAACCAAAATAAAACAAATTTGATTCCTTGTAAGTAACTGAAATGATCTTCTCTTGCATACTATAAGTTCCTCACCATCAGCAAGGAATGAATATACAGAATAGAGGAATTCACAAGAGTCCAGGGAATTTTTTTTCTCTTTACATGGGATGTGACTCTGGTGAACAGATTTCATTTTCAAATGAGCTGGTGGAGTCTTTCACCCAAGCTTGTTGGGATGGACAGTCTCATAGAGCCAAATAAACACCAAGTCAGAGCCAAAAGGGCCTGTGCCAACATCCAGCAGGGAAGTTTGTAATATCAGTTAAACACAGGACAAAGACTCAAATTGCCTGTAGTCCTCTGTGTTAATCTTCAGGCGTATGTTAAGAGATAGCCCCTGTAAAGGGAGAGTCCAAGCATGCTTAGCGTGGGCCCAAGCTTTTATTCATGTAACACAGACACCAACCTTACCTGAGCATACGATGGCCCTGTCTCCCCAGAGACACCCAAAGTTAAGCCCTTCAGAGCCGAGTATTAGTGCTGTTACCATCAGCCTGGAGGGATGCACAAGTTTAAGCCCAGCTGGCAGTCACCCATCTTCATCCTGCTGCATAAAATCACTGTGTAGCCCCTAAAGACATCAGTCTTGCAGGGCATTGAAGCCCCAGGCAAGAGCAAACAGTGGGTTATTTTCAGCAATGCTCCTTGCAGGATGAACTGGAGGAGTGGGAAACGTCTCAGTTTGCAAAACATTTCAGGAGCAAAGTCCATAGTAGAGCCGAAGTCAGGTTCCCCGACATTCCCAAATGCAGAGGGGCATGGACTAAAAGCCATTCCTCTGAGGAAAAGTGAGCCCTGATTCCCCACACAATCACCCTGCTGCCTCCCACAACATTGCTGGCATAGCAGTAGTTCTGTTCAGCCTTCATCCATCCAAGAGCTGTCAGCCCGTAGCTCTTCAACTCCACAGTTCACAGGGGCTTTTTTCTTTGTTTAGTTCAGGTTTAGAAAAGGAGAAAAGCAGGTGGATGTTTTGTGCAATACATACATCCGCCTGCTCTGAGAACTTGTTGGTAGTGACACATGAGAAGAAATTACTCTTGACAATAAAGCTATGATGTCTTTTCCCTACTATTTCAGACAGAAAGATGTGCTTGAGTGTGTGGGTGCAAGAGAGAAAGCAAGACTGTAAACGTATGTGTTGGCTTATATGCAATTGCCATTTTATCTTATTTTCTTTTAAGTTTCCCTATGATTTCCATAGTTTTAAAAGAGATTTACTAGACCCTGCTCTCCCTTCCATCTTCAGAAGCTCAGTCATACTTTCCCCAGCAAGTGTCCCCTCCCCCAGGCATTTTTCACCATTTTCTGTATACAATCTATGGTCCCCACCCTGCAACCTTCATCAGCAGGAGAGTTCTAGCCAGTTTCTCCTCCAAACTATAAAATAAAAGCAGCAGAGAGCAAGAAAGTTCATGTCACTTAACACAGCACCCTCTAACTGCCAACCACTTGGCCCTCTCCCCATCTTCAAAGTGACCTTTCTTACACCTTCCAACTTCACTTGAAGCAATTTTTAGCATGTGCCTCTCACCAGCTCTGTGACCCCCAGCAGATCATTCAGTTCATTCTTGCAGGCAAGATCCCAGTCACAAACCCCTGGGCCACCAAGGCAAAGGCTTCACATGCCCATCAGGATGTGGCACCAAATGACCATAGCATTGCTCCAACCGCTGCTGCTGCCTGGAGAACTGTCTCCCAGTGACCAACTGCAGATGGTCCTGAAAACAGCAGAAATCACCCAAGAGTGAGGTGCATGCATAAGATGCTAGCACAGCATTGTGGGCCAGGAAACTCACACCTGATGGCATGGCAGAGGCTTCTCAGAGCCCCTCCAAGCTGTGAGCATGCGTTGTGCTGGGCATGTGGGCTCCAGTAGGTGAGTTTCTGCACTGCCACAATGCTCATGTTCTTGCTAGGAATGTTTAGCACAAAAGAGCAGCAACTAAAAGTTACCCACACAGCACCTGCCCCAGGAGGAGCAGCTGAATTACCTGGACTCTTTATCAGCCAGTCATTAATCAGCAATTCCTCTTGTTGAGCTGCTCTAGCATGAAGTTTCCTTGGTTACTGCTGCATGCTTCAACAGGCCGCTCTATTGAGAGCGGTGCTCTCAATAGCAGACGAGGCACCGCTATTTCCAGCCCTTTCCTGGAGCATAGGCACCTGATTTTGGCTCTGTGCAGTCAAGTTGGCTTCTCCACCTGTTTTGAAAGGCCCTGGCTAAAGACGATGGAACCTTTTATGTACATCATGCTACGGACATAAGGGTACTGCCCCCCTTTCCTGGCCAAGCAGAGAAACATGGACAGCATGAATGAGTCCCTCTGGGGAGGTATCAGCTTTTGCTAGACCTCTCCTCAAGGACTTTCTCCCATTGTGCCAGGTGCTTGCTGCAAACCTCCCAAAAGGTTTGGGATCAGCTGCGCACAAGGCATGGCAATGCCAGAGCTCACTGCAGGGTGCAGACCAGAAGCCTTTCTTCATCTGAGGAGTCCGAACAATGATGGCACCCCTCCCTGCTCTCTGCTCAAGGCTCTGAGGGTGACTGGTGCCTCTGGGGCTGGCTGGAGGAAAAGTCCTTGCATTGGAAATGTAGCTGACCCAAGGGCACCTGGCAGCTGCATGTAAGAAGTGATGGGTAGAAAGTAGGCCAGCAGTTGATATTCATTAGCTCTCAATACAAAGTCCTTGAAGGAGGACTTCAGAGATGCAGATTCCTCTCCCATCTACCCTACCATGGAAAAAGCCAAGGGGAAGCTATCCTGCAGTTATCTCATCATTGTGATATCCCATTTTTTGGCCCATATTTGTTCACTGTAGGTGAGCTGGAAAAAAGGATTCAGGGAGAGGAAATCCCAGAGCTCAGCAATGTGTCCTGCAAGCCCAGACCCAGAAAACCAGAGATATTTCAAAATGCAGCCTTGATGCCACAAGTTATCCTTAACAGAATATATCGCTTTTCTCTTCCCCTGCTGCACTAAGCTGTTCTGTCACCATGGTGACCAGCTGAAGTTCAGGGACCGTTTCCCAAGTAGCCCCTGTCACTGTACCACACCAGAGACTAGATGGTCCCTGTACAACTGGGATGTGCCGTGATGTAAATGCAAACATTGCCTCATTAAATACCCATGCTAATAAAGTGAGCTTATGTAGGTGTTACCTCTGGAAGTCTAAAAACGTGGCAAAGGAAAACTGGTGTCATCATTCCCAACTTACAGACTGGCAAACCGAGGGAAGGTGACTTCTTCATGGTCTCACTGGTCAGTCACACTGCAGGAAATAAAAAGCAGAGTCCCAACTCCCTTTTTAGTCAATCACACAATTTATTATCTTACTTAGATCTCTCTTTCCTGTCAGGATCTGCCCTGTACCTGGAATTACATCACTCCTTTCCCAAATATGAATTTAGCATTTAAGTAGGAAACAGTGATCTCTGATTCACTCATACCATGGTGACGAGCATGATCCCAGATGAGGCAGCTAGTCCCAGATGAGGTCCCTTTCCATCCTTTTCCACCCTCCTCATACCAGCAACCACGAAGCATGCAGAGGGAAGGGATCTACAGATTCTCGCCACAGGCCATCCTTTTCCCAAAACAAGACAGTGTACCCAGACTCAATGTTGTGTCAGGTAACAGCACCTGATGAGCAACCCACAGCTTGAGAGATTTTCTACTGCATTTTTAGGAAAGGTAGGATTCCCAAGATGCCTAAATGAAAAACAAACGTAAGTCCTATTCACAAAAAGGTCTGGAAACATACTGAAAGACAAAATCCCAATCTACAGTCTAAGTCCTGGGATTCGGTGAAAGGTTTTAGACAGAGAAATTTTCTATAAGATGGTCCAGAAATATAAAAAAGAGCTATTTCAGAGGAGCCTGGCAGCTCACACGGTAGAAGTTGTTGGTGTAACCATTTTGTCAGCTGCCGTAACACTAAGAACCTGCAAGCCCTGGGAATCCCAGATCACGAAGGTTTACATTGGCTTTCAAGCTGACTTCTCACCAGCACATAAGGAAATTTTTAACTAAATATATTTTTTTGGGCTCAGATATTTTGGAAGCATGAGAGTGTCAGGATTTTGTCTCAGGCCTGAATGTGTATCTTGTTTTGCTGAAATGTTAAATTTCTGGCGGATGAAGTGAGAATTCCAACTCCAACCAACCCCTATGAATAATAAAAACATTCAAAGGAAAATTTTCACTGCTTTATGCATGACTAGCTAACAGCTAAAAGAACTAAATCTGTAGTGACTACTGAACAAAACACTTGAATATTGGAGAAATCTATCTTAAAAACTAGAGGTAGCAAAACCATACAGTACGTCAGCTATTGAGTAGTAATTGGTACTTTATACAGGACTGCTTGCCTCGCCTCATTTACAAATTAACACTATGGAGAGTGTTTGATTAATTGTGAAGCTAACAGATATTACATTAAACATAGTGTTGCAGACAGCGTAACTGAGAACAAACCATTTTTCATGTCATATGAGTCAGTTCCACAGTGAGCATGTGGCTTCAGAAGGATGACATGTTCAATGCAAGTTCTCACCTAGCTCATTTCCTTCCTTTTTCAATTGCAATGACTCTTCAATGACTGTCTGAGAACGGCTAATTTCATGGGGGGATAAACAGTGAAGAACATTTGTATTATGGCCACTTTCTTACTCGCCCTCTTAGATCAGCGACTGCTTTAAAAAGAAAAAAAAAAAAAGAAAGAAAAAAAAGAGCTGTTTTCTACATGAATTACATGAACTATAACCAACACGGTTCATTTTAAAATGTCAATATTAAAACCAGTTAATAATGAATATCAACTTTTCTAAATTGCCTTTCCTTAGTTCCATGTGCAGACCTTACTGTTTCACATTTTCATACTTTTCCAATAGGGCTTTCTTGTCATCTTTGCAAAACTAAATAAAAGTCCCCTTGTCCTCCAGGAATTCAGAGCCTGGAAGTCGGGACTCACAAGAAGCAGATAAAAACTACACAAAGAGGCAGTCTTTGCCTATAGCAGCCATATTCAGGCATCAGGCCCAGAGCATCAAACATCTGTGACCAACAGTCTGGTAAATACAGCATTTGCAAGAAACCCGTCTTGAAAAGCCTCCAAGAGCTAAGACGGTGAGAATGATATGGGCCAAGAAGAACAGCAATTTCAGGACCAGCAAGACTGACCTCCTGTCCATCCTCAATGAGAGTCCCACATGGCTTGGCTCAGGGTCATGCTAGCTCAGCAGATTTCTCCCTGCCCACCCAAAAGCAAACAAGGAAGCCAGGTCAATATGCCAGACCCTGCTGCCTTAAGTGCAAAGAGATGGGGAAAGGCAGTTGAAAAGGAACTCCTGCCTAGATAATTCATCAGTTAATGAAATTCTGCCAAACCAAACCAATTCTTTTCTGGTTTCAATTACAGAAGTTACTCTTTATATCCCATCTTAAACTGCTGCCCTGTGTTGCTGCTTGCTATTGGCTTATTTCAGTCCAGTGGTTGCTGCATTTCACTGTCAGCTGCAGAAATTCTCCCATTACATGGATTCACACGTGCACACCCCTGAATTGAAATGTACTCTTGGACCCTTCTGGACTACTGAGGCTCTGTAAAAATAAGTCATTACCATAATCATTACCAATGCAACAATTTTCACTTTCCCATTTGCAACACTATTTTCGAATAGCACCGCTGGCCTAAGGAACTCTCAATCTGGCACTTTCCATGACTATTAAACAAACCTACAGATTTTTCTTAGCTCTTACCGTTAATCTTTTCATTCAGTTTTATCTCCCTGTTATCCTCTGAGCATAAAACCAGTCACAACTCGTTACAGAGAATATCATATCACAGGAGCTACAAATGGAAAGAACCTATTAGATCACCAGTTTGTTCTCCTGCCAATTAATGCCTGCTCTCTGGAGTACCTTTCCTAATGCTTTGTCCAGTCTGCCTTTAAAAAGGACCAAGCAGCTGGGCTCCTGACGTTTCCCCCAGGAGACTGTTCCACAGCAAAATACATCTCACTGTCAGGAAATTTTATTTTACATTCAGCCTGACTGTCACACTATTAGCCCTTGTTATACCCCTGCGTGTCACACTAAAAATTCCTCTCTCACGCTCAGGAGAGTGGGAGGCTGCTCATACTCATCAGAGCACTACGTGTCTCACAAACCACACATTTGTTAGTCATTCGCGAGCTAAGCTCCGCATCGGTTTATATTCGAACTCATCCACCTGTACTCATCCACCTCTCCTGATCAGCTTTGCCACTCTCCTCCAAAAATTTTCTGGATTTGTCAGTACCCCTCTAGTTATCGAGGGCCTGGTGTTAATGGTACCAGCTATTTTGGGATTTGGGACACAAGGCGAAGCTAGAGGATAGGTTCAAATAAATCCAAAGCACACTTCCTTTTTAACACAGCTAAGTCAAACTGAGCTTCTTGCCACAGGACGTGAATGACGAAAGTTTGCATGGGTACAAATGAAACAGAGTTAAGTTGATGGGAAAAAAATAATGTATTGAGAGCTCCTACCTGTATGATCTTGTATTTAAGTGCCTGGACTTCCACGCTATGCTCATCATATTGAGACAAGAAGAACAAAATGCTATTCGATAACATGATTAAATACTTCCAAGTATGCTCCCCTGCCTCTCACAAGAGGACGCGTGTTTCAGTCACCACGTGAGTCTTAGCTCTGACAGCACCCTATAAAGACGCATAAGAGTTAAGTCGCCTCAATGCAAGCACTGGCAGTGCACACTGCCCTCGGTGCAGGGAAGGACCAGAGGGAGGAGAAACATTGCAGTCCTCTGCAGCATCATGATTGGAGGGATGCCTTTGCATCGCTAAACCTTACCAATAAGCATTTTATATCCCTCCATACAGCAGACCCAAGGTGCCAAAGAGCTCCTGGTTGGGAACATCAAATCTTTCATCAGGTCAGGCATGTTAAAGCCCCAGGCAGCAACTATGTAGATCCTGACAATTTTGTACACACACCACACTGAGGTACTCACGGAAGACACATCCACAAAGGACCAGCGTCCTGTGAACGTAGGGCCAGTTACCCCCTTTAGCCTCATCCAACATGTGCTTTAAGAAGGACAGAGGGCTGGGGAGGAGTAAAGAAAATTAAATACCTAGTGACTCACCTCACCTCACAGTTTCTTTCCCTCATCCTTTGTCTCTCAGTCACTGTAACACTTATGGTTTGATTTTGCAAATTCAGGTGAAGAAAGCATCCAGTGTAATTTATTAAATGCCACTGCAAGGAAGAGAAGCAGAGCAGTGAAGTAGGGCCTAATCCTCCCCGGCGCTGCCAGGATAAGGTAAGGCACTAAGGTCCTCTCTTCCTGCACTGCTGAAGGCATGCACCACCTACAGCACAGGACTCTGGTACTGGATCAGACGGAATCCTGGGACAACTGGATTCAGGACTTAACCTGCAGCACCAGACAAAACCCTCTCAAGCCTTCAGTTCGTGTGTCTGGTAAATGTATATGGTTTGATCATCATTTGAAAATGTTATTGTCACCATTAAGAAAAAGTCTCACATTTAAGGTCAAATTTGCCCCTTCTTTTTAGGTCTGCCATTAGCTGAGGTAGTTTCATAATAACCCTATTTTACCCTACTCACAGGGCATGCTTTTCCAGAGAGCTTTCTGGATGAGGGCCCAATGCAGAGACCTTTTAACTTGAGTTCTTCCAAATCAGAAAGACTGAAAGGCTCTTGGTTTGGCTCAACATCAGCCTGGACTGCAGAGGTGGTTTCCAGGCAGAGATGGCCATGCATGATGCCATCTCTATCTATCTGCATCAGTCCTCTTCCCTAGCAGCATGGAACGGTTACTATTCGAATGCAAGGCCAACAGTCTCACATGGGTCATCTCACATCTACTCACTGCTGGGAAATTTCAGATCTTTTCTGCATTAAAACATCAGTACTGGGAGAGGAACCATTGTGCCTGGACCAGCTGATCTCCTTCATAGCCTGCTGAAAGTGGCAGCAATGAACAGGCTCTGCAAGTTAAGAGATGCTTTCCCATCTGTTGCCCTGTTCCCTGAAGTCCTTCCTCCCAGAACATAACAAGGTTCCTTTCAAGAATGTAATTGATACATCTTACTGTGGCTCTACTGAAACACACTGAACCCAAGGTAGGAATTTCTTCTCCCTGTCCCAACCGTGTGTTGTCATCTGTGGCCTTAAAATGGATCTCTTTCAGGTGTCGTGGGCAGCCCACCCAGCTGTCTGGGCAGAAACACCCTCGCAGATGCACTGGTTTCTGCTCAGCTTGGCAAACCCATGCCCACGAACAAGAACCCTCCAGAGGTCTGTGTTGCTCCTGCAGATCAAATTCTGAGCTGTGCGCTGGGCTGCCTGGGCAAGGTGACTGGGCTGGTTGCTGTCCCAGCTGCATAGGAGCAAGCAAGTAATGCAGAGGGGTGGGTGCCTCTGAAGCCCTGAATGTGATGTATTTCACATGAGCCCTAATGATGCTTAACAACTCCAACACAGTGAAAGGTTGAGGTTCACCCTGCAAAGTACCACAGAAGGTGTTAGAGAATAAGCAGAGAGGGTGCACATGTGTGACCAAATAGAAAGGAAGCCAGAATACTACCAAGCAATTTTCCAAAACATGAATGAAAGAGCCTTCAGTGGCAAAGCTGTCCTCTGTTGGAGCCATGGGCTGCCCTGACGTGGAAATGATACCACTGCACAAGCCAACCCTCTAGCAAAGATCAAAACTGACTTTTATTAATAACTTTTAAGAGGCTATGATTATATTTTTGTTATTTTTTTTTTTAATTAGGAAAGGGCATTTAAGTTGTTCAAATTTCTCTTATAAAATTGGCCTTAGTAAGTCACCTTTCTTCCCACAAGGCAGAAAAAGACCTGCATTGTCACCAGCAGCAGGTGTTACACAGGAGCCTAAAACATATGCCAGAAAGTCTTCCAGGCTGAAAAGAAAATGTCTCAAGTGGGAAAAGGGAGTTCTCTGCCTGAAATTTGATTGCTCTTTGAAGGGAGAGTGCTCAGAAGACTGTTGGCTCTTTGACAGCAGGAGGCCTCAGAAAGTATTGGATTTTTCTTGGGAAAAGGTGATTTCTGTGTGTTGGAGCAAAGCAGCAGGAGAGAAAAGTTTCTAATCGCACAGAATACGGGGAACAACAACTCTGCTTTTGTATCCACAGCACAGAAATAAGGCTCACATCACCCACTCCAACTGATTTCATATGTATGCATGTGTGCAGCACATGAATAACGTAATTTGGCAAGGTGCTAAAGATCTACTTAGCAATGCTGGGCTGCCCTCCTTGTTCAAAAATAAGAGGTAACGCTGCAAGACCAGGAACAACAGGAAATCATTTAATTCTTAACCAAATTCACATTTTTCAGTTTCTAGCAAGTGGGAAGGAATGAAGTGATGCAGACTATATAGCACAGTGACACGGCAGCCTGTAAACACACACAGAAGGCTGCTATTATTTATCAAAAATACACTTGTAATAGTTTGCTGGAAGTACATGCAGGGAACCATTCTGAGCATCAGGTTCTTACTAATATGCTGTTCCCATCTCTGAACTTTCATTCAGCATACGCTTATTCATGCTGACAACCTTCATTACAACCCTGCTATTTCTGTCTCCCCTCCCCAAGGAAGCACGGGCGTGCGCAATAGTGATGGGTGTCCATCCTTCCACTGTCGGTGACCTTTGCTGACTTTTGAACCCCATGGGATAAACCCATCCATGCTGGAATTCAAGGTGAGGGTCTCCAAGGCATGATGGTCTGGCAAACTTTGTGGAAAACAGCTGAGAGAACAGACCCAAACACCAATACCTGTGCACAGATGTCATCAACCTGGTTTGCTCAGCTCCTTGGCAAGCCAGCGTCAAAGCCCTCCGAACAAGCTTCTAGTGAGGTGCTGGGCATTGATCACGGCACTGTGGTAGAAATGGGTGAAGAGCTGAGGTTTGAGGTAATGGGAGAGAGCTTAAATAGCACTTAAGATATTGCAGAAGCAAGGAATCATTTCAAGGGAAGGCCCAAGGAGGCAGGCTTACACATATTGTAAACACAGGACAGAAATTTGAATGCAGCCAGGTTCCATCTGTGCTGCTGTGCAGGGCACAACATGTGCTCAGAGCCTCCAGTGCCCAGATAAGGGCTTCCTGATGGACACTGAGCATATGTCTCTGGAGATCTGTTTGGTGATCTCAGATGGTCCCATCTCTCCTGAAAGCACCCACCAAGCTGCTGAACACCC
Source organism: Pezoporus wallicus (assembly GCF_028554395.1). Lineage (NCBI taxonomy): Eukaryota > Metazoa > Chordata > Aves > Psittaciformes > Psittacidae > Pezoporus > Pezoporus wallicus. Next base: position 2,478,944 of record NW_026636248.1, read on the forward strand.
AACAAAAAGGACCTCGGAGTAGGTACATGAGGTTAGACCTCTGACTTGCATTAAATCTTTGTCAAGTCCCTCATGATTTGGAAGATACAAACCTACAGACCCACACTGATCTGTCAATAAAGACTTTGTGAATGACTATTAGTTTCTCTACCACCAGTGAGTAAGAATTTGGCATAAGAATCAATAATCCCTTAAATTAATCATCAGTTACGACAATAACTGATGACCAAAAAGCCTGGCTGTGCATGCTAATTATTTACTGTGTGCCTATGCAAAGGCAGGCAGCCAAACTCAAATCTGTGCCTCCTGGAAGCATGGTGGATAGGAGGGAAGGTAATTCAGACAGGACATTAGAAGGCAACTTCTCCTGCCTTGCTGCTCAGCTACCCTGTGATCGCTCATTAAACCTGCTCCCCTCTCCCAAAATGACACCAGTATCACCACGATCACCAACTGCCGGGTTTTGAAATGTTTCAAGTGACTAAACCTTTAGACATGTGCCTAATGGGACATTCAGATCTGCACAGACACCCACAGAATCCCACAAGCAGTTACCTGTACCAGTCAGGGACTAACAAGTTTTTAATCCCAGCCCTTGGTCTCAACGTGCCTCACATCTGTAGATGGAGATGGCAATAGCCATTCACGAGCACACAGTGACTCTGCTGAAAAATGGCTGCACAGGCACCGCATCACGAGATGCATCTAATTGATGCTTAGCTGCAGCAAATACCAACACAGCGCTTCTGGCTGTGTCATACTGTGATACAAGTGAAGCTGCAGACACTGAAATAAAAAGAGAACAATCTACCACCCATTTAAGCGGCAGCTGCTCTGGGTGACTGCAGTGCTGCCCAGCAAATTACTGATCAGGCAGAGGCGCAACTCCCTGGACTGCGTGTTAATCACCTGCATCCAGAGGGTGAGCACAGAGAGACCCCGCAGTAATGCGGCCTGGGTGCACAGGCTTTAGGCTGTGGTATAAGAAATCTCCCTGCCTACAGCCTGACAGTGTTTCTTCATCGAAGTTATGCCAAACTTGAATAGAAAGGACTGTAAGAGAAGGTAAGCAATACTGAAATGAGAAAGCTAGGTCACGGCAGAAGTGATTTTAGGCAGTTTTCTAAGTATAAAAGGCAGGCTATGCCATTCTCATAGTTAACAGTGGGCATAAAAAGAGTAAGAGAGGCCATCTGACAAAAGCACAAAATCATGAAAACTGCCAAACATGCGAGTGCATCAGATGTTAATGATGATCAAACCTTATACAACAGATTCTGGAGAAGTCAGCGCCTTCACCCAGCATATGCCCGCACTCTATGTTGAACTGCAATCGTCTCCTCTGAGATACTCAGCGTAAAATTCACGTGTAATTACAGCAACATTTACAAGCAGGTAGTAAGTGCCGATGGCTGGTTTCTAGTGTCCCCTACAGATCTGTTCAAGGTCCTCACAAGATCGCTTCAGTTCTCGTGGTCCTTCAGAAGCAACACTCACAATATCTTAATATTTGATCAGGATGTGTGCAATTAGTCAATATGGCCTGTTCTACATAGAAAGCAAATCTGTTTTACAGAAAGATACAGACAGTAGCAGAAGAGAGTTCTGAGCTTTAAAAATACAACTACTTATTTCAGAGCTGAACTACAAACCCATTTTCTCTCCCAGATGGTAGCAATTCTGATAGTTCAGCGATATCAACTAGCAGGCCTCAAATACCCAGAACAATCATCTGACATTAGTTCCTTGTGTGTTTGGGATAGTGGTGACAAGACACAGAGTGCTTTCCAACCTGGGCTTAACTAACAGCACCAGCCAACCCTCAGTCAACCAGCAGCAAAGACAGGGTTCTTTAGTTTTAACCAAATATGAACTCCATGAGATGAACATAATTCTGCTTTTTAGGGCAAGACTCCCCATGTTTACCTCGATCGACCACTGTCTCGGCCATGAATGGGACAGCTGAGTTCATCATTAGTCACTGCAGACAAAAACTACCAAACATAAAGCCCAAAACTTTCTTTTTTGAACCCCTACATTAAACTATTCAAGGGCTGAGACAAGCTCTTACTCCGAACGCAGCAGCACAGAGTAAGAAAACAGTAAATTCAGGCCTGAAGTACGGCCATCAACCTGCAGAAAGGACAGGAGTAACACTCTCAGTGAAAGGCAAACAACCGCCACCAGTGATTTACTGATCCTGTTTGGATTCTCGGTACAAAACTGCTTTCAGATTTGTGCAACTGTTTGATGATGCCTGGCAATACTACAGCTGAGGTCACTGAAGTCTCAAGGGTAAAAACACAGAGCAATTTACTGCTTATCTACCTCTCAACACTTTTCCATTGCAGTATCTTTAATGAGAACATCAAAATCAGGGAAGTCTCAGTGCACTGTAAATTTGCTGCTGGTTTACTGGGAAGATCCCAAACTGGGTGTTAAAGATACATCTAATCTTCTAGGAATCACAGCTGGCTTGAAAACCGATGGCAACTAGAAACAAAACCTGCACCCAGAACATTAAAACATTACATACTCTTCAGCCATAGGAATCCACAGCCAGTTCTCCTGGGGATGTGCAGCTTTTTTTTGTTACAATTGACTTTTTTCTCTTTTCTTAAAGGATGCTGATATAAAACCCGTGAGCACGCAAAAATAAACACAAGCAGTTGATTAAACCAAGAAGCAGGGCCTTGTGCCTCTGACTACACTAGTCAGTCAGCACGCACATTAATTACTCAAATGCTGCTCCCCTTAATATTTTCACATGGTACGGTACCACTTTTATCTTGAGGAACTCATTCACCTTTAACTATCCCATCCAAGATTGAGGGATGTTCATGAGACAGACTGTAGGGAAGCAGAGATTAGCAAATGCACTTACCTTGGCAGCTACGTTGTTCCTGGTATTCAAGCTAGCTTACCTATCTTTGTGCTAAGTACATCTTAAGAAAAGTCAAATGACAGCTGAGGGTAGCCCTTTCTTTGACAGAGTTGGTCAGTGACTGTACCAAGGACCTTCCTCAGTCAAGTTTTCTATATTCCCACCATGGATCAGCCCAGCCCATGAGATAATGTTAGCATTATCTGTCTCTGATCAGTGGTACAATAAATCATGGCTATTGCACCCTTAGATTCTCTTGGGCACTCTCTTGGGACCATATGGTTTGAGGGTGTATCACTGCCCATAGCAAATTTCCTTAGTAAAATTAAGATCAGGATTTTTTTTTTTTTTTTAGAGTAGATTAATGTTAGAACATATATGACAAAGGATCACTTAATCTAACATACCCAAGTATTCATATTATGCTCACAGTCAGCCCATCTGATTTTACAGGCATAAAAACTTTATGTAATTGAGTGATGCTTGCCCCTGAAGAAGCTGTTTGGCTTTTTAATCTTAATGGTTTGCACTTTTGTCTGAAAGTTGCTGCTATGAAAACTCCTACTCCAGAAGATGATCCCATGGTATCAAGTCAACTTCAGAGAAAGATTTGCATTTCCCTCTTATCAGCCTATGAGGCTAATATTTTAGATTTCAAAGAATAATGTTACTCCACAAAGACCTGGTCATTGCAGGCAGTCCCTCCTTACCAGAGCGCAGACAGTTCACAGTCAGACACACCAAACACAGCCAACGTTAGTGGGTCACGACTAGCTGATCCAAGAACCCTCAAGCTTCTTTCCAAAGTTGGACATGACAGTCTGCGGTTGCAGTGACAGAGTTTCATTGTCCAATTTTCTCCTCCTTGCTTTCCCCAGTATTTCTTTGCCCTGAAAACTGGCTGATCAGAATGAGAGAAGAACTGAAGGATTTTGGGGGCAGGAAAGGGAAACTCTACTATTAAAAAAATTAAAAGGGGAATCTTGCAATCTACTCCACCCCAAGTAGTTTCTTGTTTTCCCAAGGGATTTAGTTCTTTCATACGGCAGGCAGGTTTTAGTACTCTCTCCTCTCCATAGGCAATCCCATCAATTAACATCCATGTAATTTGCTGTCCCGCGTGGCAGTGTCGATCAGACCCTGCCTTGGAACAATTACGGCTCAGTGTAGTTCAGGGGAGTGCTCCTCTTCTTCGGTGGTCTTCACAGGGAATCCTGAAAAGGTGAAGGATGAAGGAGACAGAGAAACATCAAATGGGCTAGGCTGTATTTATGGATTTTAGTAAGTCACAGTTTAAAAATAACCAAGTAGTTTTTTCTGGTGCCTAAATGGCACCCATTCTTTTTGCCTTTTAGAAAGTCTAGCATATTGTTTTCATAATAGTTATTTGGATAACACAACAGTGATTTAGATTAGTATTTGTTTACACAGCTAAATATGTTGAGTAATGAAACCGAAATGAGCTCTCTGTTTCTGTCACATCTGCAATAGGAACTGGCTTCTTATGGTTGAGTACAAGCCTGCTGCACAGATGTTTCTTGATAAGGTATAAATCAGTGTTAGATGCTGTTTATTGCAGCACTTTTACTACCTTCTTCCCCGAAGGAGGGAATTTTGCCCATACAGCAACCAGATGTGACCTGCAATGGTATGAAATACCATAACAAGTAAAAACAGGCCCCATATTCCATATCAACATCTGCAATGGCTCATGAAGTATTTATCAGACTATTTGAACACTTCTACAGGTCCTAGCATTGTACCACTGCCAGAATTTACTTATTATAACCTGCAATGAAAAAGCCAAGCATCCTGTTAAGTGACTGGTTCCTGAAACAGTAAGAGATCCCATTTTAGTTTGGTTTCCTGCCTTAAAGGGCAAATTTCTGAGCAAGCACTGCTGCTAGAAAGTGAAAAACAGGGAGAGATCAAGGCAGCTGCTTTTCAGGGCATTGCAGGGAAGAGTTTCTTTGATGGTAGCCATGGAACACACTTACCAACCGGTGCCTATGTGAGGAGAACTGAGACAACAGGAGCTCCTCACCTGGGTGAAGGCAGCAGAGCTCAGAGCACCTCACTAAGTGGCTCTGCTCATCTCTGTAGGAGCAGAGAGATCCAACACGAAAGACTCACCAGTAATCCAGGATTTGAAGACAGCCAAGTCTGGCCCCAGAGCCACACTGGCTCTTTCTCTGTAGCAGATAAAATCAATACCCATGGGCTTTGAAGGTAAAACAGCCGAACTTTGCAAGATGTACTTCCTGGAAGGTTTCTTACAGCAAAACCTGACATTTCTTATTTAAAATAGAGGGAGAGATGGGTTTTTCTTCCCTGAGCTAATCTGTGTTTCTGATTTGCTTCACTTGTTACATGGACAGAAGATCCTGTCAATGCAGAAATAATGCCAAGCATTTGCAGTTTAATGGAACCCAGGGACCAATTAACAACACAGAAAACCACCAGGCAGTGTATTTCTTATTGTAACAGGAGGGAAATCTTACATTACTGCCTTTCCCCCTTTTCTTACAATAAAGTGCCAGCGCTTCGTCAATGATTTCTCAGTAGTAATGTTTATTATCTGGTAGTTTTACCATTGCCCACCTATCAATCATTTTCCATGTGCTAGGATTAGTCACAAGCCTCCTCTCTTTACTTGCACCACCCAACCGCCCCCCCAAAACAAAGAAAAGGAAATTTCAACTGTCATTAGGGCTTCCAAGCAGTGATGCTAGAACCTGCCCTCAACCCCAAGTTCTCGAACTGCTGATTCTTCAATAGCTTGATGGATGCGATGCACCTCATCCTGCGTTAAAGTCTTCTCTGGGTGGCGGTAAATGATCCGGTAGCAATGGCTGACCTTCTTTGTCCTACAAAATATAAACCAAAAGAGGACTCATAAATACATTTGCCTGCAAATGTAAATATATAAGGCTTACTTACCCTTTGCATCATTTTTTATTTGCGGTCTGATTTTGTTCTTGTTGCTTGAAAATCACTTTAATGCTAAAATACACAGTCTGGAGAGGGGGGACTGAGCTGAATTTTAATTTTGGCAGAGGACTTTGCTGAAGTCCATCTTATACCTCAACTTATAATGAGGTGTGGCTGCTTCTTAGCAGGGCAAGCAAGCCCACAAGAAGGGCTATGCTAACCCCACAGAACTGCTGCTAACACAACTGCTCTCTCATTCTGGCACTAATGGGGCTACCTCAAGGGAGCACTGCACACACATACCCCCTCAGACCAGTGGGGATGTCATGATGGAACCTCTGCACACTGGAAAGCAATGTTGATAGCTAATGCAGAGCATCTCACAAGTCTTGCCATCCAGGCTCCAGCCTGGGGGAGGAGACCAAACACACAGCTACAGAAAGAGTGAAATATTCATTTTTCAATTCAGGTAACTACTTTGCTTTTGCTGGAAATTAGAAACAAGGGCAAAATGCATCTGAAGTATCCATATGTGGAGAAGGACAGAGATGAAGGGTGAAGGTGGCTGTCTCTCCCAAAGTGAAGCAAGCACCACATGGCAGCTCTCAGGCACTGGCCACATTGCAGCCAAGATGAGGAGTAGCCCAGGAAACTTGGGGTTTGACACAACCACAGGCACATGTGCCAATGTTTCTTATCCCTTGCTGTGCAAAGTAAAAGCCAAAAGAGAACACAAAAAAGGTAGAGATGGAATGATGTGGAATAAAAAAGTATTTAAGAGTTGCTGAGTTAGGCAAAGACAAGTTAATGCAAAACCAGGAGCTAACCAGCAAGTTAAATAAGAGAGCAAAAAGTCTTGGTCTCCATCAAAACCAGGCTGGATTACATAGCTCTTGCAAGGGCATCTCTATAATTCTATAATATTACCAATTTTAAATGGAAGTTGTGGCATCTTTTTTATTTTTAGTTTCAACTGGAGTCCACACTGCTTCTCCTTTCAAAGGTAAACACTCACTTCAGTGAAAGAAAGAAAATTGGAGGGGGAAAATAACAGGAAAACAGAGATCAAGTACTAGATAGAAGGATCTGGCAGACTGGCAGAACTCTGGATTTAATGGCACAGAAAGGATTCTCTAGGTCATCTCTCGCCTGAAAATTGCTTCATGTTCAAATAGTCATGTTCATTATGACTATTTGATTAAAACTAAGGTTATATGTGCTCATACACAAAGATAACTCTAAATATACTCATTTCAACTTCAAATCCTACTAAAAACTAGAAACAGCCTCAGAATAGCTATTTGATACCAACTTTGTGCCGCCCAACATGAGTTGGAAGCTTGCCCTGCTCCCACTGGCAGTTCATAATAAAAAGGTTATTTCAAATTAAAGCCTCCTTCCTTTTTGTGTGCTCTGAAGATAAAGCAAGTTAAACCTGACTAGCATAGGAAAGGGCAAACTGCATTTCACAAAGTGTTAAGCTGCTGCAGTTAACTGCTAAAAACCAGCCAAGAGCTTTCCCTGGGTACGGGTTAAACGCTGTAGAAAAGTGATTTTTGAGAAAAGAGGGGGAGGTGTAGCTGTGGAGAAAGTGCTGCTCTGCTCTGCTCCTCTGCAAAACAGTTGAGAGGACAGACCTGGGATAAGCAAGTTCATGGAATAACAAGGGTTTGGCCAGATGCTACACTGCAAGAAAGAGATTTGAATGAGAGATAGGGATAACGAATTAGGGCTCAACAGAAACAATTTTCAAAACCAGGCTGGCAAATACCATTACAGCTGGTAGTATTTTGGCTTTTTACAGCGCTACAGCAACCCGCCTGATCAAGAGCATTTGCAAATTGCTTTGGCTGAAAATATATTTAGAAGATGTACAATTGCAGGCTTGATCATTAAGTTTTGTATAATGCAGGAATATATCCCATGATAGAAAACTCATTACCACCATTTAATGTGATGCAAACACAAATTTGCATAAAGCATTCAGGCTGTGATAGGGCTAGCTACAGCACTGTTTTTCCCTATTGTGGTTAACCAAAGGTAATGATTTTTCTGGACCCACGTGTTTACATATCCCCCTCTCTCTACCACGTTGAGCAGTTCATTCATGAGGCAAATTAAATAGGTCAGAATAGGACACAACAGTTTCTTGTGAGTGCTGTGGAAAACCTCTGTAGGTGGCATTTAGATCAGGAAAGGGTCAAGGTCTTACAGAGCAGCACTGGATGAGAGTTCTGTTAGCTGAAGTTAAGCATGGCTGCAGGAGAAATAAAACAGGGATCGCATTCGATGCAATTAGTTTTTATTATAGCCAAAAAATGATGTAACTACCAATGTACATGTCTGACTACATGTAACTCCCATGGTTAGTATGTTAGTTTTGTCCCACCCTTTAGCTAGGTTTACCTGCATTTTGTTACTAATTAGAAAGAAGGAGTTTAATGGTTCGATGCTATTTCAATAAAAGACACACTGTAAGTTTCAAAACCTTAAGTATTGTTTTAAGCCAACTTTTCAAGGGAGATGGGGAAGAGTATTTCTTGGCTCTTCTGCCCCTAATACTTACCCCCTTGCTCCCAAATAAAATACTAAGACAATGTCATTAACCACTGCTGTCAGCTGCAACGGGAACAATTATTGTCAGCAAATAGTATGTTTGCTGATTCTCTTTCTTGCTTTCCTTTCGTTCTGCAGAGTCACGGAGTGTTTGCCTACCTTAAAGATGGCTCTGCTAATGCATAATGAACTCTCAGCTGCATACCATGCTGCAGCCTGATGATACAGAAGCAGTAGCTCTCCATCCAGAGCACGAGAAAATTTGAGGCAAAAACCTGAAGTGAAAAAAACAAAAGCTAAACGCTGAGCGCATTGGGCTTTATTTACCTAAACTGCACTGCCAGACAAGTCCATGCAGTTCACAGTCACACGGACTCCTTTCCCATTAGGCTTCAGGTGATCTTAGTGTCACAAGTCTCCTCTGCACCAGCCTGCGGCTTTCAGGTAATGAAATGCAGTGAATACAGTGAAGCACTGCTCAAAGGGAAAAGGAAGACAGGAATTTATTCTGATGCCACAGAAGGAAACACAATACAGTCCATGGACAAACACTGGAGTGACACAATGTCTAATGCTCTTTCATATGTTTTTTGGAGGAAACAGCTTTGCCTCATGATTTCCAGGAACTGGCATATAGCCACCTCCACATGCTAGGGAGCTGCTCACTGCCAGGTCAGATTCACTGCATGGGGGCCAACCTGAAGGTCAGTATTTTGGTACTTCAGCCTGATTTTGAGCACTGCAGAAAATTAAGGTGCCTTACTCTGCCTCTAGTCTAATGAAACAAACACAAAAGCAATCTGACACTGGGACCAGGGCTAAAATGAAAGGGTATGTTAGGCAATAAAAGTTAATACCTATGTGCCAGCTTTCCCTGCATGGAAGTCCACTGAAGGATGTTTAAATACAACTTGGCTACAAAGCTGATCCCAGAAGTTATCAACAGCAAACCACCTAAACACACTGGGGAACCAGTCTCAGTCGTTAGGTAAGACAAAGACACAGGGTCATTTGGTAACCAAAATAAATGCCTAAGAATAAATGCTTGGTAGTGGCATTTGTCTCATTCTCATGCAATACTGTAACACGCACAAAAATTTCTTTATCCCGTACTTGAAAAAGAAGATCAAAGGGGCAGTGAGTGGGGAAAACCCCCATTTTAAAACTGCGTTCTACTTTCCATCTGTCTTAAATAAAGCACAAGGGCACAGAGAGTTCTGCAGAGAGGTTACACCTGCTCTTATGTGGTGAGAACAACACAGAAGCAGACATTTTTTCCCTTTTGAACCCTACCCATTCTATGATTTTTCTAGAGAGCTGCATTTACTTTGAGGAACAGAAAAGTAGAGATGACAATCTCCCACAGCATCAAGGACCGAAAGAGAGTACCATCTCTTTTGTACTTAGCAGTGCACTAAGCAGTAGTACTCACCTCTACATCTATATTGCACCTTTCCTACAGAATATTATTTAAAATGAAAGATCTACACACATGGTAGCATAAGTATTTGAGATTATTTTCTCTCTCTTAAGTGACTCATGTTACTGAGGTTCTTTGAGCATCTCCCAGTTCCTGCCATAGCTGTTCATATGCTATATCCCCTCAAAAGATTCATTATGTAATTACCTTACATAAACCTTCACACAGCACTCAATGACCACTACACGCTTCACAGAGATCATGTCATGCTCTGAGTATGCATGGAATGACTTTAGGGAATGTCCTAAAAGGGATGATGATGGGAAGAAACTAAAATACTGTTCCATGTTAGTACCATCATAGCTGCTGAAGCCATGCAAAAAGCACAGCTTAAGTTTTGCTTTGTGGCTCCAGCAGTTCCAGAATAGTTCATGTAAGTGGAAATGGAGGGGAATATTAAACTGCAAGAAGAAGATGATGTAATTACCTTTTCCTTTTTGTTTTACCCATTCAAACCACATCCACCACTATGATAGTAGGCACAACTACTAAATGTCCTACTATAAATTTTAAATCGACAAATAGCACCCTCTGCTAGGAACCACATAATGAAAAATGGCAAAAGGCTTGTGCTATATACCTTGCTGTCAATAGCAAATAATCCATTTACCATGGTGATATGCATGTAGAATATAGCAGTAATTCTCTGAACAAAGGCCTTTCCCAAAGATACACTCTCATCAGCCCTTTCAAATGCTAATACTCCATTTCTCTGGAAAGGTGCATTGTATACAACGGCATATTTCAAAAAATGGACATGTTTTGGTTTAAGGTGATTTTGATGCTAGTGAAAGGCAGTAGATCATCCCCAGAAGAAAGAACTGTTTTAAACCCATAGAATGCAGGGAACAGCCATTTGTATTGCACGTCTTTTCCAGCTGACTCCTGGCTGAGAAGGATGGTTCAGCTTCAAAGATAGTTCAGGTCAACACAACCATGTTGATATTGTCAACATCGTTTGACCGCTGTGGATTTTTTTGGTGGTCACTTTAAAAGAGATGCATTTTTACTGACAGACGGTTGGACTGAAACACTCTTCTACTATTTCACAACATTGAGACTGTAATGGGCTTTTTGCTCTTTTCTAATTGGACTTGGTGAAATCTGTATCTGAATACCAAAGCCTGAACTTGCCTGGCCTTTTCATTCTTTCTTTCTTTAATATTAGTTCCATCTTAACTTTTAATGTAGAAAACTATTAATGTAGAAAAAATACCTAAAAATTCTGCAAATAGTCAGCTTATTGAGAGAGATTAAAAAGCACATAAATAATACCCAGTAGTTAAAATGAAAAATTAAATAGCTTGATAACTTTTCAGCTTCTCAGTCACTGAGATACTGTTAAATAACCATAAGCCACTGCCATGTATCCAAAACCCAATTTGGACTGGTTAGAAAGTTTTGCTCGTGATTTTCCTTTTCTGCCTAAATCTATCACTTAATTTCTTACATGCAGGAAGAGATACAAGCAGATATATACTGAAAAAATAATTCATAAACATCACCTGAAGGAGCAGGCTTCCTGGCTGTTAGACGTACTCACTAAATGTTGAGTGAAACAATTCAAGCAATTACTTGTACTTTGGCCCCTAATGACCTCTTCCCATTTCAACAGACCATCTTGGTTTGTTGATATATGCCTGCAAGAGAATAGCTAATATGAATGGTGCAGGGCTTTTTTCTGCCATCTCCCAGAGAAAGAGAACTCTTGTAAACAGACAGAGTTACACAAGGAACTCAGAGAGTGTTTCCCTTGTGCCCTGTTACAGTAGTCTCAGTAACCAGCCAACAATACAGTCAACCCATCTCAGATCCAAGCACTTTCCATTAAAAAGCTCTTAAGCCTCACAGCATCAAAAGTAATGGAATCCATTACACGCAGGCAACAATGAAATATCACTAGGGTGAAGAATAAGGAGAAAAATATCATTCTCCATTATACCAAAAGAAAATCCAATGTCCCCACAGTATCATAAGCTAACTATGACACAGACTTTTGCTGCCATGGAAGGCCAGAAAAAGCCTACAAAGCCTTGGGGTTTGGGATTGTGGGGTTTTTTTTTGTTTGTTTTTGTTTTTAACACAATGACTCATTGATTCCTTGAAGAAATCAATGATTGACAGTTGTGAAGCAGGTACGAAACCAGTTCTCAAGGGGATGGATTCCAGCATCAGTGATGACTCTGTCCTCCAATTTTCCTCCCTTTGGGAAAATCATCTATCAAGCACAGATGACAGAATTCCCATCCTATCTGATCTATGCCAATACTGAGGAATCCATTTCACATGGATTTAAACCTAGATGTGACCGAGAGTTGTCCCGCCTGTAAGATGAACTTTGTGCTCTCAGTTCATACTGGGCCTCCTCAATTTTTAGGGGCTCACCACTCCATCTAGTGAGGCAGTTCAAAATCCTGCTCTAAATCCAGGAAGATTCAAAAGTAAGCTAAAGACTGAATATTTTCAAGACTTGCCTTGCTGTCAGCATAGTAACCCTGGAGTTATCATGCTAGATAGATTGAACATTATGCACTTTCAACAGAATGAGTCTCTCAACTAACCAAGGCTGAACTTTTCAGGAATAAAAGCAAGCCTTGCAGTGGGCATGTATGCAAAGATCAGAACATATGCAAGCATGTGAGGCTTAGAATAGGGTACAAAAACCTACTTTTTCTTATCTTAGGGTTATCACTACAACAGCTATAAGAGCTGCACAGGTAGAATAAAGATAGGAACAAGACAACTTTCTGATACAAACACATTCAAAATCCAGTGAAATAACTTCTACTCCCTGATGTGTCAAATGAGAAAAGGTTGTTTGGTAAAATACTCAAGACAATTTTATGTCCTGAACATAGAAAAATAATTGGATGCTGAAAATAACAAAGTGATGGTCTCAGCATCAGACAGGACAGAATACCTGTTCTGTTTACAGCACAGGCTTTTAGGAGGTGTCCTTCAACAGCAGGTTGAAGGAGGTGATCCTGCCCCTCTACTCTGCTCTCATGAGACCTCACTTGGAGTATTGTGTGCAGTCCTGGTGTCCTCAACATCAAAAGACATGGAACTGTTAGAACAAGTCCAGAGGAGGGCCACAAGGATGATCAGGGGACTGGAGCACCTCCTGTATGAAGGCAGGCTGAGAAAGTTGGGGCTGTTGAGCCTGGAGAAGAGAAGGCTGCGTGAAGACCTCATAGCAGCCTTCCAGTATCTGAAGGGGGCCTAAAAGGATGCTGGGGAGGGACTCTTCATGAGGAACTGTAGTGACAGGACAAGGGGTAACAGATTATAACTTAAACAGGGGAAGTTTAGATGGGATATAAGGAGGAAGTTCTTTAGTGTGAGGGTGGTGAGGCACTGGAATGGGTTGCTCGAGGAAGCTGTGAAAGCTCCATCCCTGGCAGTGTCCAAGGCCAGGTTGGACAGAGCCTTGGGTGAGATGGTTTAGTGTGAGGTGTCCCACCCCATGGCAGGAGGGGCTGGAACTTGATGATCTTAAGGTCCTTTTTAGCCCTTACTATTCTATGATTCTATGATTTTGCTTCACTTTCCCTATGTTTGACTGAAAAGGCTCTGTGTCAAATGCTTTTCAAAGTCTAATCATGTTTTCACCAAAACAAAACTCAAGGGCTAATATTTTTTTGTTATTTGTTGTTTAAAAAATTAACCACTAGAGGCTTAAACATTCTCCTACCCATCAAACAAATTTTGGTCTCATGGGAACTGCCATCTAAGCTCCTTCACTTTCTCCTTCCCTGTGTGGTTCAGAACATATGGCATGACAACCTGAATTCAAGAGAATCTGAATCCTGAATCTTCCAGAGGTCAAGGCAAAAGATGCCGATGATGGATCACCTCCTCTCTCTCAAAAGAAACTTGGCTGACATAGCTCATGAGGAATCAGAGCACATTGAGAAGAACAGAAGAATGCGATACCTGGAAGTCCTGGCAGCTGAAGCATTTTGGACTCTACAGAAGAATTTATGTTCAGCGAGTAAAACCACAACAAATACACATATTTGCTGTCATTGATGGCTCTTCCACTGTTTTCACTTTTGGCCTCCTGAATCCCTAGTAACCTAGTCGCAGAATGAAGCCGCTCCAGCAGCAACAGATGCTGGCAGAACTTCATGAATCAGGTATCTCATTCAAAACCCCTTGTGCCCATCCAAGGCAACTGGCTAGTACTGGAGTGGCTCAGGGAAACAAACTGTTTGTAAAGAGTAACTCTGGAAGGCACACTGTATTTGCAGTGTTGTTGTGCTTCTTGTGCAAAGATGTTATATTCATCTCCCTCTGACCACAGAGTACAGGTAAGAGCATGGAAGAGGCTCTGGTCCTACTTCTGTCAGACAGCAATATTAATGACTCCATAACTGGTCATTAGCCACAACAGTATTGCTCAAAAGTTTCCAACCATTGGCAACTGAAATGCCATCTGGAAGCACTTAAGAGTGACAACCTATCTCAATAATCTGAACAAATCCAACACAAGAGGTGAATTTGGACTCTTTCAAATGCTATCTAAAGTACTTATAGAAAAAAATGTTAAGTGTGATACCTTTTCAGTTCTTCCGAGTGAAAGATCAAAGAAGTATAAATATTTAGCAGTTTCCCCCTCTCAACCAGATGTTAATACTAAAGGCTACAAAAAGCATTACTGAAAATAACATCACTGTCAAATTAAAAGGTATTTTGTAATACAGTAAAAGGGGAATTTATATAAGATTTTAAAACAATTCTCCTAAGAAAAGAAGATGGATGGGGGTAACAGCTGGTTCACATCTACCTCTGCAGAGTACTACCAGGAATCAGGGGCTACACAGTTAGATGGCAGACAAGTGCATGGGAAGGACTGAATGCTGTTTCAGGTACTTGTATAGACGTCATCACTGAGATTAGTGGTTTTGTCCTAACCATGCCAGGAGCTAGGTGTTTAAGTTCTCTTTAGACTTACTGAAAGTTGAGGTAAGGAGGAACATGGCTCTGGACTCAGATCAAGAACCTAAATGATTTTCACAAGGTCACACAGCAAATCAATGAGAGAGGGGGTGACCTGGATAAATGTGGGCACAGACCCTTTGAGTTACCCTTCTTTCAGGTTACTCTTCCCATGCACATACGCTTCCAGTCACCCTTCTTTTCTGCAAATTGTACAGCAGCCCTGGAAACAAAATAGTCTACAGAAGGGAAAAGCAACTCATCCCATATACAATGGATAGGGCAGGGAAAAGTGCAGGGCCAGCATTAGGATAACCAAATCAGCTGTTTGTTAAGTGACAAACTAATCCCGTATCAGGAAAAAACAGGATGGGGAGAAGAAGGGAGCAGGAAAGGATGAGTTAACCTGAGACCAGAAAACAGAAAGGATTTAAAAACTGAAAGCAGAGGTTAAAAGAAATTACCTTTTTCTGTGTAAAAGCAACACATTAAAAGTGCCTGCCCACACCCTGGGCAGCCCACAGCACTAAAAGACAAAAACATTTGTATCTGTGTGCATGCAAATATAGGGGGTTTCTCAATGGAGCTCCTTACAGTATCTCTTAAAGCTGGTGAAAATTCTGCAGCCACTTGCACAATTAAGTGTTGTTTAGTATCCTCTTCCAGTCCATACTTTATTAGTAATCTCAGAACTGTCAGGTTCTACAGCCTTAATCTAGCTAACTGGATTTGCTTTGGAGATGCAGAAATTCCCCACCTACCCTCTCCAAGGGCAGTGTGGTTCCACATAGACAGTCACAAGAAACCTGTTGTCATTGCTTTTCTGACAGTTGGTGCCTTGGGAAGAAAACTCAGAAAAAGCCCTCAAAGTAAGGATAACTACTGGCCAGCAGATTAAAATACTGTTAACACACAGGAAAAATGTCTGGCTGGGTCCCATTTACACAAGGTAATACATTTGGATCACGATGACAGGCAAAGAGCCTGTGTCATGTAGGTGAGGCTTGACTGGTTATTTTCAGTATAAAGATGGGGAAAATGTCACAGCAGCATTAAAGCTAGCCAAATAATGACAATATATACCAATCAGGTGCACTGGCCAGAACTTTTACAGCTGTCAAAATGAGCACTATTTTGCAAAATTCTAACTGCTATGTTTGGCATGTTGTCCCCTTAGTATTATGTCTACTCTTTATGAAAAGACAAATGAAAAATGTGAATATGATAGGGTGCACGCATAGTGAACACCTCCTACAGAAAGATGATATAAGCATCATGCAATAAAACACTGTGTGGGCACGAAGACTAAAATGTCAGGGTACAAAATGAGATGCATCCTTCTAAGTACAATGAAATTACTGGTCTGCCATGCAAGATAGAAAAGAAAGTCATTGAGACGTTACACTAGGAAGATCAAAATACTGTTTTTGCTAAGACTTTACTAAAAAAGGCCTAGTGATCCTCTCACTAGCAGGAATTAATATCAGCAAAGAACGGATAAGATTTCAGACCAGAATGAGGAATACACAGGAAGCACTAGAGTAAATCAAATGTTCTCAAATTATCCAACAGATGAACTTTGCTCTAAATACTTTAGGAATGAGCAGAAGAAATCTCAAAGCTGCTATCAGTTGTCTTTGAGAGTTCATGGAGGACAAGTAAGCTACCGAATGTTTGGAAAAGGTCAAACAGAGTGCTTATCTTTGAAAATGAAACAAAATCAACAACAAAATAGAGTAAGCCATAGTAGCTTATAGACTACTTACATTACATTCCCCAAAAGACTCTGTGCAGATAACCAAACTACTTGTAAGCACACAATGGAAATAAAAAAGATGAAAACCAGAAAACATGGATGTATCAACCACATCTAGTCAAAACAACCTAATTTCCCTCTATAAATGGGTAACAGGCTAATCAAGAATCAGTAAATGAAACTATGAATTGCAGGAAGTAGAAAACACCATGAGGGGCAGGTTCATGTGTAGAGGTGTGTGTGTGCATATGGCACATACCTTCACAGTCAGCTAAACCAGTTAAGAAAAAATGGTCTAAGATCAATATTCCACAAACCATGGATCCATGGCAGCTGCAAGCAGTTCTAGACAAAGTTGAAAAAACTTTGGAAAAGTTTTTATAAGTTATAATGAAAAGTGGAAAAAAGGAATAAAAGTACTAAATCATAGAATCATAGAATCGTTAGGGTTGGAAAGGACCTTAAGATCATCTAGTTCCAACCCCTCTGCCGTGGGCAGGGACACCTTACGCTAAACCATATCACCCAAGGCCTCGTACAACCTGGTCTTGAACACCTCCAGGGATGGAGCATTCACAACCTCCCTGGGCAACCTATTCCAGTGCCTCACCACCCTTACAGGAAAGAATTTCCTCCTTATATCCAATCTAAACTTCCCCTGTTTAAGTTTTAACCCATTACCCCTTGTCCTGTCACTACAGTCTCTAATGAAGAGTCCCTCCCCAGCATCCCTATAGGCCCCCTTCAGATACTGGAAGGCTGCTATGAGGTCTCCACGCAGCCTTCTCTTCTCCAGGCTGAACAGTCCTAACTTCCTCAGCCTGTCTTCCTACGGGAGGAGTTCCAGTCCCCTGATCATCCTCGTGGCCCTCCTCTGGACTTGTTCCAACAGTTCCATGTCCTTTTGATGTTGAGGACACCAGAACTGCACACAATACTCCAGGTGAGGTCTCACAAGAGCAGAGTAGAGGGGCAGGATCACCTCCTTCAACCTGCTGGTCACGCTCCCTTTGATGCAGCCCAGAATATGGTTGGCTTTCTGGGCTGTGAGCGCACACTGAAGCCGGCTCATGTTCATTTTCTCATCAACCAACACCCCCAAGTCCTTCTCCACAGGGCTGCTCTGAATCTCTTCTCTGCCCAACCTGTAGCTGTGCCTGCGATAGCTCCGACTCAGGTGTAGGACCTTGCACTTGTCATGGTTAAACTTCATGAGGTTGGCATCAGCCCACCTCACAAGCGTGTCGAGGTCCCTCTGGATGGCATTCCTTCCCTCCAGGGTATCAACCGAACCACACAGTTTGGTGTCATCGGCAAACTTGCTGAGGGCGC
The DNA here is from genome assembly GCF_028554395.1 of Pezoporus wallicus. NCBI lineage: Eukaryota > Metazoa > Chordata > Aves > Psittaciformes > Psittacidae > Pezoporus > Pezoporus wallicus. The sequence continues at coordinate 2,496,824 of NW_026636248.1, forward strand.
ACTCAATCCCACTGTCCATGTCACTGACAAAGATGTTAAACAAGACCGGTCCCAACACCGATCCCTGAGGGACACCACTCGTTACTGGTCTCCAGCCGGACATTGAGCCATTGACCACAACTCTTTGTGTGCGGCCATCCAGCCAGTTCTTTATCCACCGAGTGGTCCATCCATCAAATAGGTGTTGCTAAATCAAATTCATAAAATTAGGTAGTACAAAATCTTTCCTCCTAGAAGTTTCACCTTGTAGTGAGTTGCATGAAAGTAGATGAGAAAACTGGTGATCAATACAATTAACACTAAAAGGTGATATTCCAAATGGCTGGAGTAGCCGCCAAGATTTTGTTTCTGGAAGCAGTTATCCTCAGTTCATATAGAAATCTGAAGGGTCATTCTTACAGGGCTCTTCATCCTGGCTCCCAGATGATGGAATATTGTCATGAATGGAATAGGCAATGCAGCAGCAGTGTTTGTTAACTTGAAAATTACATTGAGCTGTGTAAAACTGGAAGTATAACTGAAGACAAAATTAGAAGAATTTTGACAAACTGGAAAAGCTGAAGGATACAATTCAAGCAGGACTTGAAGGACAAGAAGAACTATAAGCTTCTGTATGTACCCAAGAACAATTAGCTGCAAGCACAGAGGATGGAGAACAACTGGGTATAGAGCAGTGCTACACATAGCACCTAAGGACTACACAGAATCACGAGCTGATGGTGAACCTGTGATGCTGTTGTCCTGCTTTAAGCTAAGCAAGCACTACTCTGGGACAAACTGCTGGAATGCAGCTGGAGTGACATCCTTCTGCCCCACCCAACACTAAGCTGCTGGCTTAGTTGAAGTACCCTCTCCACACCTCAAGAGAGATGTGAGGCAACAGGAGGCAGATCACCAGGGAGCAATGAGAACAAGCAGATGTCTATTATAAGGAAATTATAAGGAAAGACTGAGAGAGCACAGGCTGCTCAGCATAAGGAAGAGAGAGCACAAAAACACCCTTCAAATACATAAAATGCGGCTGCACAGAGTTAGGTAATAATCTGTTCATCAACATTCACAAGTGGCAGGAGCTGAAAGCAATGAGCTCATATTGCAGAAATGTTCACTTGAGAGGCGGTTGGGGTCCCCGCTGCTGGAAATCTTTAAGGATTGGTTATACAAGTGTCTGTCAGGAGTGCTATAAGTAGAGATGTTTTGGAGTAGGAGGATGAACTAGGTGGCAGTACTCTTCAACTCTTTAGCATAAAATAATGTTAACAGTCTTTAAAATGCAGAAAGTTACTTGAGAAGCAAAGATAGCTCCTTGTGGCTCCAACTTAATACACTGTGCATTTGTTGCATTGAAAGGAGATGGGGAAGAAAGCCTAGTTCAAGAAGTCAAGGAGGTAGAAAATACAAACCACTGCTGTTATACCTGGCAACCTAGTGTTTCCAACAATGAATTCCCAGGAAATAAAGCAAAGAGGGAAAACCTTTGGTAAGGAAACAGACACCAACAGACTGAGAAGGGAAAGGAATCCTCTGAAAATGATGACCTCTTTAGGTCAGAAACCCTTTCATTAGTCTTATAGGCCAATGTTAAAATATAGCAGATAGGAAACCAAACTGCTGCTGAATTACCTTTCAATACTTAAAGCCAATAAAAAACAAAACAAAAATTCCCAGAAAAGTCCCTCTGTAAGGCAGCATCCCAAAGGGAGATGTCAGTCAGCTGCTTGTCCCCTTTCTGAGGCTGAGAGATACCTTAGGAAAACTCTAAGGAACAGCCATGGAAGCTGCTGCGTATCTTTGACAGGCTGAACTGCATCTTTGTTTTTTATACTTCTCTTCAGTTGATATCAAGAGGTTAAGCCTTTGCTTTCAGCTTTCCAAGATCCTATTTAACTCCAGGCAATCTTAAAATAAGGCCAAATCATTCTTCTAACAAAAAAATGTTGCAAACAAGCCTGTTGGAAATCTACACCTCAAGGCAGTTTGGGGATGCTCAGGGAGTACAAGACACTGCTACACCAGTCCTTGAGGAAAGGCTGGTTGGCTCTGAGGAGAACAAGTTTTGGGGACTAGGGCCTTTTGACATAGAAGGTGATTAACTTTATGCCCTGTTGAAGGTAGAGAGACTGAAAAATACAGAGGAAATGCCATGTCCAAGGACATACTGCAGATCAGCTAATCTCATAATAGAAATACATAGAAATGTAATAGAAATCTCATCTTTTGGAGCCTCAATATAATGCTCTGAATAACCAGACATGTTTCCCTTGTATTCATACATGTTATCCTGGCCTCCAAATGTTCACTCATTTGCTCTTCTGTAGTAATTCACTGTACCTCTTCCTTATGTATACAATAGCTGTGAGGGAGGAACTGCCTTTCATTTTAGGTACCTATACTCCCTTTGGAGAAAGGAATGAGAGGCCACGACTCCGTTACAAGGAAAAATAACCCCATGTATTTGTATAAGAAACGTGTATAAAAGTGTATACATACACTCATTGTCACGGCTGCAAAGGATAATTTACTATTAAACTTTGCAAGTTTGCTTGGACCGATAAGATCACCAGTCTGGGGGAAATCTTGATGTTTGCTCAATCTTTTGCAGGGGTTAAATGTTGATCTCAAAAAAGTTCCATTGCATATGTGCTCTTTCATTCTTACATGAAATGTGAAGTTGCCGAGGAACAAATTAACTATTTATGACTTATGCCTGTACAGTAACAAAGAATGGCTTAATGGGGGCATGTACTGCTTTGAGAGTACTGCAGTCTGTTCCCTGGAGACTCTCTTAAACAGGTTTAAGATGTATACTCTCCTTTTTCCTCAAAAATAAAAGATTAAATACTTGAGACGATTGTCTAAGTCATAGCAAAAAGACACACATGTCACAGGCTCTTGCACCATAGTCCCACATACGTGCCTTGTAGGCAATTCAGAGTAGATTGCATACAGCTGTACCCAGACAGCAACTATAAATCCAGACTGCTGACTCAAATGAACTCAAGTTATTCTTACATCGCTAACTTTAGAGTTACAGAAGTGGACACTGGTATTTATTATACATAAGACACAGCAATTTGGTGGCATAACTTTAAACACCACCATCTCTGCTAGTAGATCTTCGTTTGCACTATGGTAACAAACAAGGAATAAGATGCTCCTTCTGAGCTTACAGGTAGCTAAACCTGAACAGTCATCTTGCCAAGTATCACCATTAAGATTTTGAGTTTGTTCTCTGCTTAATTCTTGTCACACCTAGCCAGGATAGCTGGTGTTCTAACATTGTGTTTTGAAATATACACAGTACCAAAGAATATGAAATTTACTAGGCCCACTGCTGAAAGGGTTGCAATGCCACTCATGCTCCCTTCTGAATCATCTGCATCCACCATATCTCTTCACTGCCCTCACGTGCACAAACTCTTCTCCCCAACCACTTCTCTACAGAGATGACTGAACAAACACAGGTGCTGGGTGTGTGGATTCAGTGATGGAATACATCTCCTTAAAATGGAAGATACGACAGAGGGAACACTGTAGCCCTTAAAGAGGAAGAAGAGGGAGAATAAAATATCCCTGTGACATTTTGCATTGTAGTCTCTACCAAAACATGAAGACACAGAGACACAGTCTGGACAACTCAGTAAGATCAGATTGCTGAGCAGCACGGTGTAGATAAAGGGAGAGAGACATCTGCAGATCTCAGTCCTGAAACCCACACACTTTACATAGATAGGATTTAATCAGTATCATGATACTTGATGCTTATTGTGATTTTCCTTTAACATCCATAAGAGGAAAAATTAAAACAATCTCACCCTTCACTAGAATAAACCCACTATAGAAGTTGAAGATCAGTCCAAAGCATGTGTTGCATGAGACTTGGACAGTTATAAAACAGTCAAAATGTTTATAAGCACTTCTAAGCTGGATGAGAGCTTCTTATATTGCTAGCACATCTGCACTTGCAGGGACAAGCTTAGTCGCTTGTATCTCAACAGATCTCAGTTCTGATTCTGCATATCCACAATACACCATAGAAATTCCACAGGGAAGCAATGAAAGAATCTGGATAAGTCTGAGCACTTGCCTACAAAGCCCATGCTTAGATCCATACTGTGTTGGATCAATTTGTGAGTATTTTTTACTTTTTTTTTTTAATTATTATTTTTTAAGGTTGAGCCTGTATCTATTTTCTTTCCCCCCAATACTGGGTGAACATTTCAGTAGCACATGGGTGAGTCGATAAAACTGAGCAGCAGTGCTGTTTGCACAAATCCTTCTCCAATCCTATCTCCAAGTGCTTCTCAGATTTGCCCTCCTGTACTAAACCAGCATATCTGCCTGAGTGGCTGCATGTGTGATGAACCACACTAGTGAGCTGATGTGGTTGAAAATGACCAGGTAGAAAAAGAAAAAAGGACACATACTCCCAATCTGGTTTACTGAATGGGCACACCAGTCATTGTGCCAGCACACTGTGGGGGTGAGAGCAGTGCAAACGAAGACTTATGCTGTCAAGAGAAACACACATGGAAACAGGGGCTAAAATCACAAGCTGGTAATTCACTGAATCCACATAAGCACCAAAACACATCTCTTTCTCCCCCCGCCCCAAGTTCATGTGAAAACATGTTATATATTATGTTCAACATGCAAGATATAAGGGAGAGGAAAAAGCCCATCTGCTATCCCCAAATGCTGCTGAGTCCAATCTCCTGATTTTTTCCCAACCGAAGGCAACTGGATGACATCTCTTTCTGCTAACTGAGGATTCAGCTGACGTTTTACAAAACAAGGAGGACAGGTCCCTGAGTAGCAACGTTTTAAAACTGATCAGCAGAAGCAGCCAAAACCAACGAGGCACCAGTTTAGCTTGGAAATGAATGAGTGTGTTCAGGACAGCATGAGAAGAGCTATGTAAAAACAGCTATGACAGCTGAACTTTGCAACAGTGCAAACTCTTCTGTCACTGGCTAAGCCTGAGGTCAGTGACCTGAGCAGACCTTACGTGTGTAGGGTCCTTCACAGGGCCTCTGCTGTAGCACAGATTTCATCCTATGCAAGCAAAGTTCTCCCTTCTGGCAAATGTAACACAGATCCTGGGAAGAGAAACCTCTGCTTGTAAGCTTGCTCTTACAGTATTTCATCAAATATAGCAGCAATGCTTACGAGGTTACTGCCACTAAAGATGAATCTGTTCAAGATCATTGCCTCTTAACCACTCGCTGGTACTGTGGGACATCAGCCAAAGCTGTTTAGCTTTCAGAGGTAAAGAAGCAAGGCTGGATAGAGTAGGGTGTGGGGATCAAGAGAAAGAAATACTAATGGTGAATCACTTCTTTGCTGATAGAAGTCATGGTTACCTTTAATGAACAGTTACAGGGAGGATGTGAGATAGTCTAAGTAGGACTGTTATGAAACTTAACTATGAGATACTTTGAGTAACGATCTATAAAGCTGCTAACTGGATTCAGTAAGTTGTTGAGTCATTACCATATAAGACTGGGTTCCTCTGAATGGCATACAAAATCCATATGGTTAGAGATATCGAGTGGTTTGCTTTTGGTTAGAGAAGATGAAAATGAGCACACATGTACATGGTTTTCAAGAATAAAAAAAAAATAATAATAATTACCCACAATTATATACCATTCACACTATTTTGTCATTTAATTAAAGATGTCCCTTGATCGAGAATTAGCAGGCATGAAATCAGCATGGATTTTTGATGTTTGGAGAAAAGAATACAGTAAGTTCTCCGCACTGATATATCTGTTATGACATCAACTCAAACTAAAATTAGGACCAGGCAGAAGGATGCTGGGTACTACATATAAATCACTGATCTTTCACCTCTTAGAATATTTTCACATTCAAACTGAGATGCTAAATGAGCTGAGAACTTAACACAAAAAAGAGAAGAACTTACAAAAGCACCACTAAGGATATAATTCATTCTGGAGTAACTACTCAAGCAAAGACCCAGGGCTGAGCTAGTCAGACAACTCTATTATCTCTCACCTGAAGAAAGTGTGATTAGTGGAGGAAATGTCACATTTACACTTAGAAATTGTTTCAAAGACAACTTGTATCTTTTGGCACAACTCATCCGTTTAAAAATACTGTAAGAGAGAGAGGCAGAGACAGCAAAGAGCAGTCCTTTTTATGATTTCTCACCCTTGCATTAAGCCATTGAGTTTAGCTTGAATATTCAGTATCTCAGCAGTTGGCACTTCCCAGGCAGGGGTGCTGAATTGCTCTCTGCTGATCCTCAGGGATACAGCACTGGGGTTCTTGGAGACGAAGGCTCCCCACACAGTGCCTACCACCCTGTGTAGCATCAGCCAGTGGTGCAGCACAGAGCAGCAGGACAAGGAGCAAGGGGTGGTGCAGCACAGAGCAGCAGGACAAGGAGCAAGGGGGAACTGCATCTTCCTGACTCCTTTTGCTGTGAAGGGGGAGAGGTGGTCTCTGCAGCTACTCTGTAGCTTGCAGGAAGGGGACAAAGGCAGTCAAATTGGATGGGGAGGAACATTTACTAACAAATAAGCTTCTCCAGTGATTTTCCTCAAAGCTGACATTGACAGTATTGCATATAAAATGAGTGTCTTCTGAAGATGTCCTTGCACACTCATCACAAGAAGAATCAGAGACTTATTCCTAATAACACCGCTGTCTTGAGTAGTGCAACATTCATGACCATTACACATGGTCACTACACTGCCCTTTTGTGTTTGTTTTGCTTTGTTTTGTTTGGGTTTTTTTTTTGTTTGTTTTTTTTTTGTTTCTTTTTTTTTGTGTGTGTCTGTGTTTCTGTTGTTGTTTTGGGGGGGTTGTTTGTTTTGGTATTTGTTTTGTTTTTCTTTAATGGCAACTACTCTCAGTCTCTTTCTGGCTTTTCACTATCTTTTTTCCTTGTACTTTGTTTTGCTTGCCATTTGCTGGCATTGAGCTATGAATCCTGTACATGGAGCCAACTGAATTTACTCAGAAAATTCAAGGGAAAGGAGCTGTGAAAACTATCCAAAAACTACTTTCGGCATAGAGGTACCAACTTCATGGTCATCCTCACTTGCAATGCCATGGAAACACCATGCAAACCATAGAAGCATAGGTCAGATTTGGAGAGGATTCATAATTCCATCTGTGGTGTGTTTGTAGGTGACACTTCTCTTTCTGCTTCATAACAATAGCACCATTTGTGGGTTTTTTGTTTTGTTGTGGGGTTTGTTTTTGTTTTTGCTTTCCAACCACAGAATCATAGCATGATTTGAGTTGGAAGGGAGTTCTACCCCCTTGCTATGTGCAGGGACACCTTCTACTAGACCAGGCTGCACAAAGCTCTGTCCAAACACTGCCACAAAGCTCTGTCCAAACACTGGCTTTGAACACTGCCAGGGATGGGGCATTTATCACTTCTTTGGGCAACCTGTTCCAGTGCCTTACCACCCTCACAGGAAAGAACTTCTTCCTCATATCTAACCTGAACTTCCCCTCTTTAAGTCTGAACCCATTATCCCTTGTCCTATTGCTACACTCCCTGATGAAGATGAAAATTTACCCTCTCTAGTGTTATACCAGTGCACACATATTAACCCCAGTAAACCACTATCTTTGCCCTTTCTGTCCAGGACAAGCACACTTGCCTTCTCTCTGCTTTCTCCAATGAGCAAAAACTAGACACGCTTGGTTTTAAGAAATAGAAAGCAGCTCTAAAAGGAGATTCCAGGAAGCAAAGCACTGATAGAAAGAACTAGCTGGTCTTTTGCTAGAAGTCAAGAAGAATAGCTCAAGAATTACAGACAAGGCTAAAATGAAATTTAAGTATACTCACATTCTGTGTATTCACATTACTGGGTCAGCTCAACTGCTTAAAGCAACCATGTCCCTGTTTTTATCCATACCAGCAATACAATAAAATACATTAGCTTAAACTGCTCCAGTAAAAAATACTGAAGAATGTGAAAACTTCCAGCCTATGCAGATGAGCAGAGAGGTAGCAATTCATTCAGCAACAAAAATCGGATGAATTCCAACAAGTTCATACCTTATTTATAGCAGCCTGGCCCACCTAAACTAATGTTTTAATCTCTGACAAACACCAGACATCTCTAACCATGACAGGATATCAGAAGGGGAAGCAGGACTGAGAAGGACGAGTGACAAGGAGTCATGTCATACAATGAATCATTTAACCTCTTTGCAAGTGCAGGCACCTCAGCCTTCCTAAGAAGCCCAATTCAGTAGAAACTCCCATCCAAATGAAGGGCTCTGAAATCCTTGAAGAATGAAATATAAGCACTTGGCATACCTGGATTTTGTGTGCAAGACCATCACTGTGAATACCAGTAGCCCTTCTGCAGGACTGCTGAACTCAGACAATGTGGCTTCTCAGAGGTAATCTGGCAGTGTGGAGACAAAACTCCTACTGTGAACTTTAGAAAATTAGGAGGGTAAAATTTTGTGCATAAATGCTTTACAATGTATTGTAGTAATATCTTACCTGTTAAATTTTCCTCTTCAACAGATATTTCAATATAGAATAAAGCGGTCTATTATGAAACATCTGAGCAGGCTTACATGGGCAGTTTATTAGACTTGAGAGCAATGACTAACAGTTGATCTATCACCCTCAAGCTTAACAGGTAACAAACAGTCTGCTTGCCCTTATCCATCATGGTGAGGAGAGCAACAGGTCCAAACACAAACATGATTAGCCTAAACTGCAATCTTTTATGTGGCAATGGCTGCAAAGGTTACCTGCAAAACTGAAAGGCAGTAACCAACTATTTTTTTCATGAAAAGGACAGTCTTCAAATAAAGTTAAGGGGCATCCAAGTGACCTCTCTGCTAGACGTCCTCCAAAGAAATGGATTATTCTCTTCCTGCAGCAAATACCACAACCTCTTCCTCTGGAAAGAGCAAGCAGCAAGGTCTTCAATAGCAACTGCAGCTGAAGCAGCCCTACTCACTCTGCTGGCAGCAGCAGCCCTGCTTTTGCGCAGACAAATGATAGGTAGGCAGCTGAAGCACAACCCTCCCTTCTCTACTTTTCTGTTTTTTTTTTGGAGGACAGGTTTTCATCTAGGTTAGTCCCCTGATTTAGTTCACTGATTTGGATGCCATGACACAGGACATGGCATGAGTGCAGGAGTGAAGATTAGGACTGGTTCATCAAAACTCAAGTTTTTTCCATACCTAGGATCACAGCTCCAGGACCAAACTTAGAGAATCTGCCAGCTCAGCTTCTGCCTACTTTGGGCTCTCATAAGCAACTGCCAGAGCAAGTTCTTCAGTACCTCCTAGGCCCAACTTTTGAAAGCCTTAACCTACCTTTCTTGACTGAAAACATCCTTAATACCTCTCTAACTTCAGTGTAGTCATTGCAATGTAAATGATAGTGCTTCCTAGTAACCCAAAGGCAAATTCAGAGAACTCTGAAGTGTGTTCAACTTGTGATACATTCATTTTGTAAGCAAATTTTGTTCTGTTCCTCATAGCTGCAGAGATTCATGGGAGAGCAAGTAAAGGTTTTTGGGATTTGGGATGTTTGTCTGCCTCGAGGCATAAGTGTTTTCTTTCAGAAACGTGACAGCCATCAAACAATCACAAAACAGAGCCATGATTAAACAAATGATCACAGCTGAGCAGGGGGATGCCTACATGCAGTAAACCTGCCCTGCTTCCTTGGAAAGTGTGCAGCCCGTGCCATGTTCTGTGCTGCTGTGTTAGACTGTTCCCTGTCCCCAAATGGGCCTTCTAAAAGCAAGGCAAGGCTTTTATTTATATCTTACTTCTACATTTTTAAAGAGACAACTGTGATTTTTCAAACAATTAATTAAAAGATCACAAAGAACCCACATAAATATTAAGACTGAATTTGGAGGAAGCAACTACATTGCTTGGTTTAACTTTCATGCTAGCAGATCTTTATACTGAAAAGCAAAGTAAATGAAATTGGGAAGATGGAAATGCAGTCCTAATGGATGTGTGTTATTTAGTACATATATTCTAGAATACAATTATATACTCCTATATTTAACAGAACAGCACTCAAGTACAGTTCAGAAAGAAAAAAAATCCCACAACCCAAGTACTTCCAATACTTTTGTGTTAGCTGAAAATTGCCAATAATTTTTGTTGCAAAAACATTTTCTTTGCACTTTCAATGTTCCTCTGAGATATGAGCAAAAATACTTTAACTGTGAAAATGATCCATTTTACAGGCGTTAAACTATTTTTAAACCCTACTCTTCAGTCTGCTCCTCTATGCCTAGATCATCAGTAATTTATTTGTGAAATTCCCTGAGGAAGGGAATTTGGAAAAGAAAGGTAGGTGGGAAGCAAAACAAGCCCTAAACACACACACACACACACACACACACACACACACACACATATATATTCCCTAGAGAGAAAGTTTCTAAGTGCCAAATTCTGACACCTGACACAAAACAAACATCACCTCGCTATTAACCATGGTTCTGTTGAAGTCAGTGAGGTGCTCAGTACTACCATGACTAACAGAACCAACAATCTAATGCTGAACATTCAGAATATAGCAGAAGCAGCATAGTTAGCAAAGTGCCATATCCATCTATCCCATGATATAAATCACTGTAAGGTCACAGAGGGAAATCAGGCAAGGTGTAAGTAAGAGGCATGTTTGCTGACTCCACTTGAGGTGAAAAGGAGTAACACCACAAAATCTGAAGGTGGAAGTAGGTACAGTGATAAGGGAGATGTGGGATGGCATGAAAAAGATGGCTTGAAGCACTCCCCAAAGCTGGTTATCAGTATGGGCTTTAGTCTAAATTTGGAAGAGAAATATGCTTGGAGTCCTGGACTGCGGTCCTCCCCTATCCAATAGAGCAACATGAGATGATATTGCAAGCCTTCCTTTGCTGTCAGTGGAGGAATGCCTGACAGATTTCAAAAGCTGCAAGCCCAGTAGGCCTCTCTTCTTCAGTGAACCTCTCTTTCTTTCTGGTGTACCGAGAGAGCAGGCAGTTTGTACAGCTTTCTTTCCATACAGCTTTCCTCTTGCTCCTTTAGAGGGGGACAGTGCTGCTGGCAGTATCCTTTGCGATGAGGAATTAAACATGCACTCCTTCAAAAGGCACAAAGCTACTCCAGAATCAATGGCTTAAAGACAACTAATAAATCTTCTTTAATTTTATAGTTTGGGCTTGTTGTTTTTTTTTTTAGTGGGAGACTTCTGTAGCTGTGACACTATACCCAGGTGCAAAACTAGTAAATTGCACTGCAGATGTACCTGTTATATATGCACACTTGCCAAATGTGGGTGTTGCAGAACTTGTTGAGAATTCCTGCCTGCATAAGGTGTTTCCTGAAACCCAGAAGGAAAATATTATTTTAGTACAAGTCCAAGCTCATGTTTAAAATAGGAATTGTTGATCCCAATTCAGTGGAGCAGCAGATTTTCATTACATGGAACACAGAAGGAAATGCTTGTTAGATACGTTTCCAGAAAAGTTGTTTACAGGAATATGTCTGTGTGCACACAGAGGATTTCTGGGAGAAAGGTGTACCCTGAAGGCTTCATGCCTGCGTTTTGATGAACTGCCCTGGAGATTTTCTGTACTGGTTTTCCAGAAAAGGAGGTTATACAAAGCACTGCAAAGCTTGCCTTTCTGCAAGGCTGCTGTCCCTACTGGAAAAAGACGAGCACCGAATGCACATTTTAATGTTACATAAGAGGGTTTAGACTATGGCAGGAAGAAAGGCAGAGACAGACATTTTAGAGCCCATGCTCTCCTTTATAAATGCCAAAACAAAACAAAAAAAATGAGGAGCCACCCCTGCTGAGTTCTCCTGCAATGTGAACTGTGGCTCTTCTCTCGTTGCCTAACAGAAGGAGGCATGAAAACACAAAATCAAAGCAAATAGACTTGTTGAGAAAAGCCATGGAGAAGAAAAGTGCTCACATGGGAGGACCTAGCCAGCTCTTTGACTCCAAATGGGGACTTACACCATCCTCATTCCACCCATGGAACTCAAAATCTCAGTCCTGGGTTTAAGGCCTGGCTAAAGCCTTGAACCCACATGGTGTCTAGAGGAGCCTGGTCTCAAAACATGAGGAAAAGCTACGCCCTCTTCACAGGCTATGAAATCAACTTTTTACTGCTGGTTTGGATTCTTCTGCTAATTTATATATGCCTTTTAATTCCATGCCCTTTAGGTCTATAATAAATATCATCCTTGATAAGTCAGAGCAAGAATTAAGCTAATACTGAAAGAATGTGTCAGACTACTTCTTTATTGTCTTGATGTAAACCCTATCAGATGTTGGCTAGGTCTAAACAGAAGTCGCTGAATCACCCAATGTATTAATTCGATAGAAAAGAAGAAAAGTAATGTATTAGGTATGTTACGAAGTTGTTAAATGTTTCATTACCCACTGGTTTTGAAATGCTTTTTGTTGAGTAGCAAATAGAACAAAACCCCTATCCAATAATAATACAATATATATTTTCCAGGAAATTTACTATATCATATGTCAGACTTACCTTCTGAACAATGGAAGCATTCATTTATAAGCACTTAGATAAAGCTTATCTAACGTTTTCCATGCTGCAGTATCTTTGTTAAACAGCTGAAGAAACAGAGTTGTATTCACATTCAGGAAGAATTTACTTTGTGTGAGCGTGGAATTTACTTTCATTGTGGCCTCTGTAAGAATCTGATCTTCAACTTGCAACCATCTTTATCTCCCTCTAGGTTCACTAGGAGCTGAATACATGTATCAGCTTACAGGACTTGGCAAATTGTTAAGAATTTTCATTTTATTATGATTTAATGAGAAAACCCCCAATGTTTTCACTTGCAAAACAAAAATATCACTTAAATGAGGGGAAATTTTCCTTGCAAAGATGTAGTTGTGCCAGTTCAAGTGGATTTACCAAATTAAATTACAGATTATATTTCTGATTAGCCACTTTGCCATCCTCTGAACAGAAAAAGGAGCAAAGGGCTAAGGAAGCAAAATAGACAGAAAAGTGGTTACAAGTTGCATTTTAAATGATTGGCATTAAGAATGTCATTTTCATTATGTCAGTTTATGAAAACTCTGTAACCACATTTATACACTAGTCAAAGCTGAACTGCATTGGTAACATTTAATCCCTGGGGGAAAAGTCTTTTCTCTTGAATGCTTTCATGACACTGAAGAAACACCATGTTAATGCACATAAGGAAAGACAGAAAAAGAAAGACCCTTCAAAATGCCAGAGATTTTTCATAAATCCCTTTTTTACCTAACACAGAAACAGTGGCAAATCCCTTTTCCAAGGGACCCTGGACCAAGGGGAACCCCCCAACAGGAGATTCAACTTTCATCTTTAAAGGAGAAAAAAAAAACAACAAAACAAAACAGAAAAAGAGGAAAAAGGCACCTAGAAACTTTATCTTTGTAATCAAATAAGGAAAACTATTCTGTGATCTATTAATACCTCTGTCCTCTTGGAGCGAGGATAAAAAGTTACTGAAGATGTTTCAAAACTTCTCTTTTTTCACTTCTGCACTGGGGATCAGGTACTCCAACTTCACTGGTAGTCTGTTCAGGGAAGAAAGGAAAGCTCATCCTATCATGTCCTTGATGGCATGCTGCTCTCAGGAGGAAGGGACAGCACAGGATTCCAGTCTAAAAATACAGACCCAGATTTTCTCCTTTCCAGATAAAAGCAGGACACACGCTTTCAAAAACAGACTTAATTGTGGGAGAATCCTTTCATTGGGAAGCACCCTGCAGTGAAGATCCTTTTTAGGACTCCAGGACAGAACATGACAGAGGTTAAAAGGCACAGGTAATCTCTGCCATATTAATGGCCCTCATTGAGGCCAGCAATGGCATGAACAACAGCATTACTTAGTGCAGCTGTTCCTACTGGCCTCACTAATCCCTCAGCAATGTCAGAGAAGAGGTAACACTGAAGAGGAGACAGCTGCAGCAGCGAGGCTTGGAACTCCCAGTTTAAAACATTCAAGGTTGCTCTAGTTTACACTAGCTCCCGTCCTCAGCCTGAACAACCCCAGTGGCTCATGTATTGTGCGCTTGACAGCCCTGACCATCTTGGTGGCTTTTTGTGGGACATGGTTTGTCAATACCTTTGTTGTGCTGTCAAAAATCAAAGCTCTTGATTGAGCCTACCTCCCTCTGAAAAGGCATTTTAGGTTGGAAAAAAAAACCAAACAACCAAATTCTGTTTCTCATTTCCATACAGCAGATGCTTATGTATTTGAAAATCTTGTTTGGCCTTTAAGAAGGATTCTGTTCCTTCCTGCAGCAGTGGGGTGCCTTTAGGCTCTGACTCTAAATTCAGAATAACATGGGAGCTGCAGCTGTTTCCTTCAATTTGCATCTTCACACTGTCCACTATTTTCATACCGCATTAATCTTTGATTCCGTATCACCTTAACTATGCAACAAAATGCCAGCACTGTAACGTGCTACTTTTGCAACTGCTATTTATTCATTAGCTTTTAATTCAGTATAAAAATAGAGTCTTCCTGAACAACCTCAACCTAGATGGTGTTTATGAAAACTGCATTGCTTACTGCGAAGTTACCTGAAGATAAACCTAGCTCTCTGGGTTGAATTTTAAACAAGAAACATGGGCTTCTTTGATCTGGAGGCAGTCATCTGCAAGCAAGTTAAAAATCAGTGTTTTGCTAACCCCCCGGAAAAAAACCCTCAAGGAGCAAGAGGTGAAATATGGAAAATGAACCTTAAACTTACAGTAATAGAAGGATTAGTACTGTAAAATGGATTAACAGCCCTCTGGTACTTTCTAGCATCCATTATCAGTTCATTGAGAAAGCAGTGCCATGTCCAATAAAGAGCATTTCTCTGATAACAAGCCAATGAAGGAAGATTTTTTTCATCCATTAATGACACGGCTTAAGTCAGAAAACTTTCATTCACATGTTAGTCTAATCTTACAAACCCACTGGAGCTCTTTTGCTCAAGAGATTCTTGTGTCAGTGATCAGTTATGCACTTTTGTCATAAAATATTTCCTTTTAACTGTTTTAAATATGGTGTCTTCTAATGGCACTGGATGTTCTTGTTATATCTGCAAATCAGTAAGTATGAGCATGCAGCCAGTCTTCTCTGCACTGTTCATTATTTTTACATTCTGCTATCATGTCACCTGTTATCTGTTTCTTCCCCAACCTAAGCAGTTCTAATATATTTCATTCATCCTCATGTCTCGCACATTTTCACGTCTTGGACAACTTCTGCTGCCTGGATATCTTCCCCCTGATGTTTGTCAAGATGCAGACTAGCAATGAACACACCTTCTCATAAGGAAGACAGGCCCACAGTTGAAATAATAGCATCATAATAATTACAGCTGCGTGCAACCATCTTTCACTTCATTTCCTTTAATGAGAAGAACAATCAAATGGATAGGAAATTAAATCAAAGTGCAGGATATATGACTTCATCTTCAGCTGAGAGATAGTTCTCCTTAAGGAGTGCCAGTAAGTTGAAAAGACTACTCCCTCCTACATCAGCCGAACTACCTACATACACAACCACTTGCAGTGTTATGTAGCATCCTTCTTTATGCCAAAGTCATAAATTACAGCAATCCTCCTTCCTAGGCCATCAACAGCAATTTGTTGCTGAAGTTACTCTGTATATTTAAAACTAATCAACACCTGCAAGAACTACAAAATATTTCTTTCTGATAGGCATTTATCCCTCTTTAGCCATGTTCCCCAATAGATTTTATTGTTGTCATTGCTCTTCTTTCCCACAATGAGTTTAGCTCATTCTAAAATAAGGCTTAAGGGCTTGTAGGTTGCACAGGAGCTGAATTTCACACAGGATTATATATTTTCGTTATCAGCACAGTCACTTTATTCAGTCTGAGATTTCTTCAAAAATCCTGGCAACTTGCTGCAATTTACAGGCTCATATTGCAACAACCTCCTTCTCGCTCAAACACATTTAAGCTTTATCACCCCTCCCAGAGCTACTGTTTACACATATCTTTCTGATAGATGGCACAGCTGCACTACAGACAGCAAAGCAGTGCAGAGGTGTCTGAGCTAGCATTATTAGACCTAAATTTGGAGCAGAAGCAATCCAGACGCAACAGCACAATGCCTGGTGCAGGACAACTTACCCTACCTCTTCATAGGTAGATCAACCTACACATACCACAGTCTGCAGTGGCTAGGCTATTTCCAGATCAAGGCGACTCATTTAAACCTGGCTGAGGCAGTAGAGAGACCCAGAAGTTGATTGAACTGGCTCCCACAAGAAAATCAGTTAGGTCTTCTGAAATACCCAAGCACCCTTAATGTCTCTCCGTTTTGACGGCTTACAAAATTTCAGTGGTTTTTTGCATTTTCATCAGCCTTACTAACACTGCATGTACATATTCAGACATTCATTCCTCAAAACCCCTGTCACGCTCTCCCTGCTGTCAGCAGACATTACAGGTGAAACATCTATCTTGTTGAAGTCACTAGTGAACTGCTGCTGACTTTTCTGGGCCCACATTTCATCCCAGGTCAGGAAATTGTTCAGACTTGTGATGCTACCAGTTCTCACAGCTCTCCCTGCAGAGACTAATGGGGGCATATGAAGCAGGTTTGAAAATTAGGGCACCCAGGACACCTACAAACCTTTGCAACAGGCTAATACCAGAGGTGAAATCAGAAGCAATCAGCAGAATCTTGCAAGTCCAGTCCCCTCAGCAGCATGGCTAACTACAGCCAGGTTGCCTTGAAGGAACAAACCAGGTTTGCAGACTCTCACCCAGCAAACTCAGAGCCTATAACTAGCAAGAGAGAGTCACAGGGAAGGCTGATACTCATTAATGCGGAGGCTATGATTTCCACTGGCCCCACAGAAATCTTACCCACCAAATTCCTACTGCCATTGGCAGTGGCTTATACAACTCAGCTTCTTCTGTAAAAGCAAAACAGGCGGTGCTTTTGAAGACAGCACATGCTGCCTCTCTTCTTAAGGGCCCTTTTCAGGTAAATTTCAAAAATGGACCAAGCTGGCACCTGCAGGTCAAACTCAGCAGTTCCTTCAAAACCCAGGAAAACTAAAGCTTGCCACACACACAGCTACTATGATTCCCCAGGCTGGTACTTAGCCATCAGTCAAAGCTACTCTCAAACCACAGAAGTAGATGTCTTTCCCCTCCATTGCTTTCCAATGTTATTGAAATAAAAATAGATGGAACTGTGATTTTTCACATCTGAGGTTGAGTCCTTGTCTAAGCACTAAACTTTGGCTTCTTTCAGAAGATGCACCTTCTATAAAAATACACTACATCTGTCCTAGAGCTTTCTTCTTAATTCAAGCAAAAGTCAGCAGTCGTTACAGCCCACTAAACACACACTGACCTACTTCATGCCGCTTACCACAATGAAAGGTTCATTCACACCCGTATTTGCTTTATGAAATAGCCTCAAATTCTTTTGCCAACAGCAAGAATCATGTCGAACAAGTCAGTCTTTCTTTCACAGTTGTACATTGTAGCTTATGAAAGTACCCACACTTCAAAACTTTTATAACACAAGGGGAGGCACTAGGGGACACAAGCAGCTGCAACACTCAGAAGCCTCTCTGATACTTCTAGCGTTACGTGTTCTGCAAGGCATCCAAGTTTCATTATGTACAACACGGAACATGACAGGTTTGTTGGGGGACATGGTTCTGTATTTCCTGAAAATGGGTACATTTTGAGAAGGCCCTTTGAGAGCTTAGGAACATCAGGTCTGCTTTCAAAGAGACTGAGGTCCAGATGCACAGGAATGTGCAAGTACCTACATCCAGCTGACTTCAGAAGCACGAATACCTTTGCTGACTTAAGGTAAAGTTAATTTGCAAAACTTTACTCAATACCACAAACGTAATTATTCCTTCACATCATTCACTTCCAAGCAAATAAAGTACACAATTCAGTTACCCACGACAAAGTTGCTCAAAACCTGCACATCAAATACAAAAAACGCTTAGCTTAGATGCTATTACTAACTCAACAGCTTGATGAATTCTGCAGTGGGAAAAAAAAAAAAAAAGTTTTGGCAACTTTTCATAAATTTAAATAACTTTCTGAGAAAATATGGTGTTTATGATCATACGGGAATCATAAAAATAAATACATAAATAAAGCTTTGGCTTATAAATAAGTTAAATTTAAATCAACAAATAATATTTAGGGATCATAAACAAAGAAATAAAACACTAGTGCTTAGGTTTCAGTTGAAATTTGTTCTAAGCTTTTTTTGATTTCCTTCTTTGCACAAGACCCAGGAGATGTGGACCCATGTGAATGGGAACAAGCTTTACATGACTCCCCATGATCCGAAAACACCATGTTTTATTCAGTGTAATAAAAACTGGCAAAATGAATGTTTTGCCGGGTAGACATATTTACAATACTATGAGGATTTTATGAAATCATATCACTTTTGCCTAACCGATGACGCTTAACATTCCATCTTAAAAATGCATTACTTTACTTTGTATTCCTTGAGTTTCCCTTATAGACAGTGATTTTTTCCTCTTCGTTGTTGCGAGTTCAACGTGTGAATTTAACTTGTACTAGCTACTATACTGATACACTTCATTTTAATTTTACAGGTACGTATAAAGAGTTAATGGTTGGAGGTTTGTCAGTTTGAGTTCGTCATAGAGTGTATGAAAGCATTCAGTGAAATGCTGAAGGCATTCAGGAGAGAAACATGGCCAGATAGTGGCTTTTCCTCTGCATGACCTGAGGGATCACAGTTTGGCTAGCATCTACTAGGAGAACAGTTTGAGAGATCATGTTGAAAATTGATAGCCCAATATTCCGACTCAGCACCTCCCCTGGTAAGATAAAGTAGCACCCGTCTATGTGGTAGAAAACCAAACATCTCCTGCCTTGTATGTGCTTCATTTTGTTTATTAACATCTGCTGTCTGTCTATTCTCCCGTTTCTCAGTGATGCACCAACCTCATCTGGCTAGATCTTTGTGAGGCTCAAATCATGACCTTCTCTTAATGACGTTCCTACTTCTCATACTGTAGATTTCTTTACAGCTCGGTTTCTGTCTGAACTGGTTGCTTACAGCTGCACAGCTGATTTCTGTGTTAGGAGGCTGCCATAGCAGACACTTGTACAGGTGGTAATATTCTGGCTTACCGAATAAAATCTCACTCTAAGTTACTTCAAGTGCACTTCTTTGGGTCAACTTTTTGCTCATTTACTCATCCTCAGGAGCATTTTATTAAGATGTGAGAGGAAAAAGAGCAAGGCCAAAGCTGTGTGCATTGAAAAGACTAACTGCAGTTTCCAACCTGGGAAATCAGGCACTTCCGGGGCTTCTGATACCATACATTGTAAATGCTAAAGAAACAAAGATAATTAAATAAGTTAAGTCCCTGGTAGCCAGGTCCTTAATACTCATGGGTCTGCAATGTTCCAGCCTCATATTTTTCTATCACTGATGGGCCTGCATGAAGTCCAGTCTGTTTCCCTTGTGTTTTTATTACCTAAAGCTAGAGTTTCCCCACCTCTCCTCCTCTCTACCCCTTTTTTGTCCATGCACCCTCTGTCCATTTTGATATTTGTATAATTTATCAGACAGTAAAGACCTGTTCTTGAGCACCATCTTCGAATACTATCACAATCATGTTTATCTCCAGAGCCTCTCTGTGGAGTTTCTGATGGAGAGAGGGATCCCCATTCAACTGAACTGCCATCCTAAGACTGATCAAAGACTTCCCCACTTGCAAGCAAACAGTCAGTAAAAGCTGCACAGAATGAATAAATGACAGTGGATGGTGTGATATGAAGTCTTTGTTCACGTGGGACTGGTACACAGACTCTGAGCCTGGTGTGTTCCCAGAGGAACTCAGGGAGAACATTCAACTCCCTGAGAATGAATAGCTCAACAAATGAGTTATTAAGAATTTAACTACAGAAGTCCCAAGGGAAAACCACTGGAGCCTATTAAAATGAATTTGAAATTGCTCCTTTATACAGAAAAGACACTAAGTGCCAATGTTGCAGGGCCTCCCCGGATTAGAACACATTTGTGGCCCATTGGGAAGTTTCTATTCCAGAAAGCCCGAGACAGCACTACCAAAAGAAGAATCCATTCCACCTTCAGGGGAAAGTGCCTGTCTTGGGGCAATGCCCTCTGAACACCAATATCAGCCCCTTGACTGATATTGGTGAACAATGACCATGAATATCAGGCGAGTTCTCCTGGGTTTAAACTGATCTTAATAACCTCAAAATCTGGCCCATAATAATGCCACAGTTAAGCAGCTAAGGAGCCAGATCAACTCTGATTCTGGAAGCAGTGCTGGCCAGGCCAAACCACTTAAGGCTGTTGCTGTGTATCAGCCTTGGAAGATGCCAGACATCTCAGGGCTGAAAAGGTTGGTGATGCCAAGTGCATGGTGTACTGTCTGCTCCCTGGCACACTGCTTGGTATGTAGGCATCTGCAGAGGTACACAAAAATCTAGCCTATGCCTTCAAAGACAGCTTTTCTGTAGAAATAGAATGAAAACACCTACACTATACATGGTGCTTCTCTGCAGCTAGTGTTTCAGGGAGAATGCATCATTCACATACAGGCACTGTATTTACTTTTCCAATCTCTACTTTTTCTTTCACCGCAAAATAGTTCTGCTTGAAAATGGTCTGATTACAGGAACACCTAATTACACTCCGCCACTACACTGAAGACTAAGCCAAGCGATCCCTGTGTAGTGGACTTCATGCCCTCTGTGCCACTGTTAATGCCTTTCTCTCTTGAACAACCCACCTTTGGGACTCCAAGATCATCTGGGATTTGCTTTGGAGTGGCTCAGGATGGACTTTTATATCTTGTAACGGGTTCCTGAAAAAGACACCTAGGTCTCCCAACAGTCTTTTCTCTGTCAATTTTAAAGAATGCAAATTGAAGAGTACAATGTCCTGTAGTGTATTTGTCAGGAACAAGGTACAGACATTTCCAGCAAGTGCTCTTAATGGAAGCTTTTTTGCCAAGTATTGCCTACTCCCCAACTCGTGGTTTTGAGAAAGCATATTTGTTCGCAACAGGGAACAGCAAAGAAGAACTTTCAGTCCTGTACACTTAATCACATCTCATGGTAGATGAACTAGAAGGGCTGCTTTTTCCCCCAGAGGGTCTACCGACCCATGTAAACATTTAGTACTGAGCTTATACCTACCACTCAGGATGGTAAGATATAGTGAAATTCAAAACAAAAACATTGAAAGTGATAGCACTAGATCCAGAGAGTTAAAATCAAGGCCCCAAAAGATATTAAGTGCAGCAGAATCACTTTTTAAAAAACACAGGAAGAGCAAGATGGAGTAAGGACCAGAGGGGTAAAACTGTGAGACAATATGAATATAGGAAGTAGAAAAATGTGAAACTCCCAGCCAGATCCCAGAGCAGACTTTAAAATGGCCTGTTTTGCTAAACAAAAGGTAGGCCATTTGTTTATTTAGCCAACTCATATTGATTTGGAAAACTAGCAAGAGTACTGCAAAATAAAAACAGCATTAGAAAAGCCTAAATTTTGATTAACTTTCGCTGCCATAATTTTCAGAAGCTCATTGACATTATGTGTGATGGGACTCAAAACCAAAATTAATATACCATGGCTCCCACTCAACATTTCCATAATGTTTTATGATTTCACATTGCTTCGCAATATAAACTTAATAAATTAATCTCCGCAAGGTAAGCAAATCTAATTAGCTCTATTTTACAGATGAGTTAAGTGAGGCTTGGCAGAAGTGATGTCACCCAAAGTAGCACAGAAAGTTGAGTGGAAAGGGTCACAATTAGTAGAATCACAGAGTCATAGAATAGTTAGGGTTGGAAAGGAGCTTAAGATCATCAAGTTCCAACCCTCCTGCCATGGGAAGTGACACCTCACACTAAACCATGTCACCCAAGGCTCTCTCCAACCTGGCCTTGAACACCTCCAGGGATGGAGCATTCACAACTTCCTCGGGCAACCCATTCCAGTGCCTCACCACCCTAACAGGAAAGAATTCCTCCTTATACCCAATCTAAACTTCCCCTGTTTAAGTTTTAACCCGTTACCCCTTGTCCTGTCACTACAGTCCCTAATGAAGAGTCCCTCCCCAGCATCCCTATAGGCCCCCTTCAGATACTGGAAGGCTGCTATGAGGTCTCCATGCAGCCTTCTCTTCTCCAGGCTGAACAGCCCCAACTTCCTCAGACTGTCTTCATACGGGAGGTGCTCCAGTCCCCTGATCATCCTCGTGGCTCTTCTCTGGACTTGTTCCAACAGTTCCATGTCCTTTTTATGTTGAGGACACCAGAACTGCACACAATACTCCAGGTGAGGTCTCACGAGAACAGAGTACAGGGGCAGGATCACCTCCTTTGACCTGCTGGTCACACTCCTGATGCAGCTGAGGATATGGTTGGCTTTCTGGGCTGTGAGTGCACACTGAAGACAGCTCATACTAAGTTTCTCATCAACCAACACCCCCAAGTCCTTCTCCACAGGGCTGCTCTGAATCTCTTCTCTGCCCAACCTGTAGGGGACTTTGGGGCCACAGAGACTTTCCCATTCCTTCTGGCCAATTATTGTGCAGGACTCCCTCATACCTATCGCAGTATAAAATTTAGAGATCTGCCCCCATCTGTCTGCTGACATTTCCATGTTACCTCGAAGCGTTATTAATAAACACATGTGCACAATCTGGCTGAGGAACCTGCTTTCTGCTGTACAAACCCACACAAGACCCTCCAATCCTCTATATTAATCTACCAAATTAACCTGGACAGAGGAAGAGGTCTCCTGACCTGCGTCAGCCAGTAGAAATCTAGAAAGTCCCAAGGACACATAAGAAGGAATAATTACCAGAGCAGAAGAGAAACGGTATGGACAGCAACCCATCTCCTGCAGACCTCTCTCCCATCAGACACCAGGATGGGCCGTGCCCTCCTTTACTGCAGGCACTTATACATGTTCCCCTCCCACTGCTTGACTCTCCCACTGAAAAGCATGCTTGAAGCAACAACAGCTGCTTTGCTAGTCTTCCACCCAACCACTGTGGAGCCACTGCTTTCTGGATTCATGAAGCTGTTTCAGTTTTTCCTGAAAGATTTATTTTGCCCTTGGCATTTATTTTGACTGAATATCATGTCACATCAGTTCAGTGGAAAGGATAAGGGAGGATTCCTATTAGTAATGGCATTTTCTATTATGCTGGAACAGCTGTCTAGGGGAAGCTACATCTAAAGGGAAAAAGAGGGTGTTTCTAACAGGAAATGAAGTAAAATGACTTACCCTGATCCACATATACATTTCCAGATTTGCATCTTTTTCTACAGATACGAAAATTCTCTTAGAGCCTTCAGGATATAAAAATGTCAACCGCTATTATATTAGTCCAAAAATGTGACAGAAGTCACCTCAGGAAGTAGAGGTAAAAAAACCCTATAAAGAACAGGGTTTGTGAACAAGCACAACATAGACAAATACAACATGAGTGCACCTCACAAAACTTGTTTGTCTGCTGGCTGTAGGACAGAAACCATAGCATGCGGGTAGTCAAGTAAGCACACAACTATCCGCAGTATCTTCACTCAGAAAAGCAAACAAGAATCCTGAATTTTTGTTTTCTGCCCCTTTTTCCTCTCCTAAAATTTATTGCATTCTGTTATAGCAACACCTCTTCCAACTGCTCCACTGAAGGCAGGGAAAAATGCGCGTTGCACACTAGTGCAGTAAAGGTGACTTCTAAGAGCACAAGAACACTAAAACACTTGTTTTGTCTAGATTTTCCTCTATGTATGTCCCAGGTCATCTGGTTTTGTGACATTTTAACAGTAGTCACATGAGACTGGGGCTTTACCTATGTCCCCAGGGGAGAAAATGGAAAGAAGTAGATACAAAATCTTTCTTCATTTGAAAGACCCCTGCTTTAGGTAGAACAGATGTCTCACTGGAGAGCTGAAAGAATTTGTGGACAGAGGAACAAAGTATTTGCACATGCAACAGGGATAAAATACCACTATAAAATCTAAGCTTACTTCCGCTCCGTCTCCTCTCTCTTCAGATTTGACTGCTGACATTGGTACAAAACAGTATCTATTTCACAAAGACCATGTATTTGGTCATGGAATCTCATTGGAATGACCCTAAATGAAGAAAAACATTACTGAAGAAAAGCCAGTGGAATGTTACAGTTGCTGATACACTTCATACATACAGCCAGACAAATATGTATTAGTCTAGAGCAGACAACCATCACCAATACACCAAACATGGTATACAATATGTATAATGAAATTTCATTCTAGTATCTTCAGTACGAAAAAGTCAGATTTGAAAACTTGCATCACAGATAGAGTAACATGGACATATAGAGGAATATAGAGTATAGAGAAATATGGACATACTGGGCCATTTACTGCACACTTGAAGCAAAGATCACTACAAAAGAAAATTTACTTCATCAGAACCCAAAGTGAAGAAGTATAAACAGCTGGGACTATCAATGTGAAGGAAGAAAGAACAGATTGGATCAACTATCCCCATAGGAAAGAGCTTACCTTGAATTATCTTATTTCCTGGAAGTGGTCTGCTCTGGAAAGGAGCTGTTCCACTCGGACTTAGGAGATCAGACTACCGCTCACACTACAGACTGCTAAAAAGAACTTACCCATTCATCTTAGGTCAACCATCTCAATAAAAAGGCATAGCCAGTCTCAGAGTCTAGAGCTGATATTCAGTTATATGAGTTACTGCCAAGGAGGTTTAGCTTGTCCACCATATGATTTTTTTGGTTTCACAAAGAGATTGATCCAATTCAGACGACCAGGAACTGGTTGTTAGGTGTCAGGCCAGTCCAGTCATTCCTTTATCTTTCTGCAAACTTTGGAATCTGCACTTCTCATTTTTTTCAGAGCATGGCAGAGTTTGGTTCAAGCTAATCTCCAGGACATGCTTTTTGCTCTTCTATAGTCCCAAATCACATTCAGGGGCCTTTTTTATTTATTTGCTTTTATATTTCTTTGTCCCTGGAAGGCAACAGCAGATGATCAGCTCAGAGCATGACTGCCCCTCAAAATGCTGGGAGTACTGGCTTGTTTTTTCTACATTTTGAAACAAAACAAAACAAAACAAAACAAAGAATAAAGGTTTGATGTTTGCCTGTTAGGATAATCTTTTCTTGAGGAGCTTACGGCACTAAGCGCACAGTCATTCAAACAGCATTTCAAACGTCTATTCACAACCTTCAGCAATTGTTAACATATTTTAAATCAATTTATGACTTAAAGCTATAGCAAGCAAAAATGGCTTAAGTGAACTGAAAACATCTCAAAACAGCCTCTCTTCCCTTCAGCCTAAAATAAACTTACCGTTGGTAGACTGGAAAAGTGCTGCCTGATGACTTTAAAAGAAAACAAACCCAAAACAATCCACAGTGTTTTCTTGAATCTTTTGATGCAGACCTTACCTGACATGACAAGCACTTTATGTCTTAAAAGTGGCAGTGCAAACTGAGTAATTATCACAACATGGGAAGGTTAGTATCATACTGAGATAGACAGGTTAACATTAAAACTCTGAACTACCTCAGTGTCTCAAATGGCCTTTCTGTCCATGTCTTAAAGTCTTCAAAATCAAATGCTCTCATTTTGCATGTTAATAAAATTATTTGATTTTGTGTTTTAAAAGCAGCTCTAAAAATCTCTGAGTGGGCTTTGAAAGAGAAAGAGGACTGCTTTCTTCTCTTTGCACATCCATCTTGCTAACCAAAGACATGGAAATCAAAACATTTGTCTTGCTACTTTGTTTTCAGATTGTTCTCAACACCAATTGACCCACACAACTTTTGGTACTTAGTAGTTTTGAACACCAGACCGCTACTTATCTGAAGGCTGAAAATTGCCACTGGCAGTTTATTGTAAATGAGACATTTGTGCCAGGCAATTACGGGATGAACATTTCCCCTTTTAACTCACAACAGGTTTGGTTTTTTTTTCACTCCCTTCAGGCAAAGTGTTAAAGTGCTGCTCTGCTCCTACTATCAACTCTTGAAGTGACACTGCAGGATTCCAGTTTTGATTCCATAAGTTATTAATTTGTCAGTTTGCAAAGAAAGACATTTGCCAAATGCCACGCTCTTCCTGGAGCCTCTTCAACATTTGTGTTATCTTTTCACATAGCTTTCTCAACAATCCTGCCACTAGAGGATGGTACTGCTAACAGTGCGTAATAGACAGACTCCAGCTCATCTTCCCATTACTGTGCCATTTCCGCAGCGCTTGCCACATTCAAACTAAATTCACTGCAACATCATGTCTGGGTCAATCCACTGGTGAGGAAAGTGCAGTTTTCAGACAGCTCAATACCAAGCCAGGACATGGGAAAGAGCTGCAGAAGTGGTTGAGCGAGTGCATGCTGCGCTGGAAGAGAAAGCATACAATTCTAAAGCAGTAAATTCTGCAGAAAACTATGACTGACATGATAGCTCTGGACTGACTGCAGGGAAAGGAGAACAAAGCCAAGGACTTCATCCAAGAGAAACTGCTGCAGAAACTGCTGAAACAGGGCCTTTGGGAATTCAGAAGATTTCCTACAATTCTGCCTGGATCATCTTTCCCTGAACTTGCTGGCTCCTGGCTCTTCAATCTGTGGTCTCTTCACCTCAGATTCACTCTGTCTCAAGAGTGCTTTAAGTCATTTTAGTATTTGTCGTCTTCTTACATGCTGGGTCTTTGGAAAGTATTTTCAGCCACAGTTTCTTTTGGCAACAACTATTATCATAAAAGGGCCCTGCTCTTGGTTGCTCTTCAGGCATTACTGTGTTAAGCGTAGCACTCATCAACATAGGTTCTGGTAACACAGTTTTTCCAAATGAATTTGTAAGTGTTAAACCCAGAAAGAATGGCATAAATTAAAAGATAGTACTAATGTTAAAGATGGTCTCGTGTCAGCCGGGGCACTGGCCAAGATGTTCCTGGACTGTACCTTTCCTGCTTGGGCAGCCAAGCATGCTGAAACAAAAGGGAGCATCCTGGGATGACACTCCTTGGAAAGTCAGTGGGGCAGTCACTGTCTGTCTGCCTGCCTGCTGGAAAAGATAGCTCAGTCAGCAGATTGACAGTGGGATTATAATTTTTTAGGCTCATTCATGTACTGACGAAGCATGCCTTCAGCAAGGATGCTGAATCAGCTTGGTTACTCATGGTTCTTCAGCCCAGCAAAAATTGCTTCAAAATTGAGTCCTGGAAGTAGCTTCTGAGGAAGGAGGAAACTGTTGTTGGCATGCTGAGTCTGGCATTCTGCCTGCCTCCTCTGTCTTACCTGGCAGAAGCTGCAGGTCCTTCCTATTCCCACTTTACTGGCCCACTGCTGATCTTTAGCGTGTCACAAAGCCTCTTTCATAGCTATTACCACCCATCTAATTTGGTGTGGTCCATCAAATCTTTGAGGCTGTTGATTGAGACCTACTGATGTGTAGTTTACTTTTTGTCTGTTCAGCCATTTGTTGGCCTAAAAAGATACCTTCTTAAAAATAATACAAATGGAACATTATTATTGATTTCGTTTGTTTTTTGTTTGTTTGTTTGTTTTTTTTGCATTGCAAAGCCTAGATTTCCAGCTAAGCTGCAGGTAGGAATTTTATTTCAGGAGGAATTTTCCACATGGTGCAAAACTGAGCTGAATGGTTCAACACAGTGATTATTAAAACAAAATAAAAGCAACCAACCAAAAAGCAACCCCATTAACTCTGATTTAGAATCATAGAATAGGATCGAATTATTTAGGCTGGAAAAGACCTTTAAGATTATCAAGTCCAGCCATTAACCTACCACCGCCAAGTCCACCACCAAACCACATCTCTAAGTGCCACATCTACAGGTCTTCTAAAGACCTCCAGGGATCATGACTCAATCACTTCCCTGGGCAGAATATTCCAGTGTTTGACATCCATTTCAGTGAAGAAATTCTTCCTAATATCCAATCTAAACCTCTCCTGGCACAATTTAAGGCCATTTCCTCTTGTACTATTACTTGCTATTTGGAAGAATGGACTGATACTCACCTCTCTAAAGCCTCCTTTCAGGCAGCTGTAGAGAGCAATAAGGTTCCCCCTGAGTCTCCTTTTCACCAGACTAAACAACCCCAGTTCCCTCAGCTCCTCCTCATAAGACTTGTGCTCCAGACCCCTCACTAGTTCTGTTACCCTTCTCTGGCCACTCTCCAGCACCTCAATTCCTCTCTTGTAATGAGGGGCCCAGAACCGAACACAGGATTTGAGGTGCAGCCTCACCAGTGCCCCAACAAGGGGATAACCACTGCTGTGGCCCTGCTGACCACACTGGTTCTGATACAGGCCAGGATGCTGTGGCCTTCTTGGCTGCCTGGGCACAAGCTGCTCATGTTCAGCTGTCAGTCAGCACCCCCAGGTCCTGTTCTACCAAGCAGCTTTCCAGCCACTCTTCCCCAAGCCTGAAGCGCTGCATGGGGTTGTTGTGGCCCAAGTGCAGGACTCAGCACTTAGATTTGGCAAACATAAAACAACCAGAAAGATTTATGTGGATCCATGTATGCAGACTAACGCACATTACCCTCTTTGGCCTCCATCCTCTCACACACACTATTTGCTCTAGGATTTACTGAATCTCTGCTTTCCATAGCTTGGTGGAAGCAGAGCTATCATTTTTAACCTCTGATACAACACTCAGAGCAGATATTCCCAAGATTACATTCACCGCTTTCACGCTACAGCCATGGAGTGATTTTCATTATCTGATTAGACAAACACTTTCATTTGCCTAGTCCTTGTCATTTCCACCTGTTTCATTATCTGTACTTCTTAGGATATATCACCTCACAAATGGTGCTACTACCTAACCTAGTAGATTGATTCAGATTAAATTCCTGTTACAGAAATACCTTTTTGCAAACTGTCTGGTACCACTAACCACTAAACAACTCCGATATAACCAGTATCACTACTCCCTTTGCATCATTGGTCCATCAAGCAATGCAAACTGAGAATGAAGCAACAGGTGAGAGAGAAATAAAGATACTGACAGCTCCCTGTGGCGATGCTCCTACATACAGGGACAACACAACATTGGGAATATTAACACCATATATGTGTTCGTACATATAAATGTTAGAAAATAAAAAAACAGGGTTGAAAAAACACAGAATATCAGATAATTCATTCTGAATGGGAATAATTTTATGCTTCAAAGAAATCTGAAATTATGAACTCTACACATAGGCTGAAACTGTGACTTCAAAGAATTGCTACAAAATCTGTCAGTGACAACACACTTGGCTTCCAAATCTGGGTAACGCCAGCATGCAGTTCATTCTTCAACAGATAATGAAAAGAGTGTTTTTTTATCAGCAAAAGCGACATCATCCTACAGTGCCAGAGATAGGCACATGCTGCTAACCCAAGACAGGGCATTGACAGAAAACTGCTGTGACAGATTTATTTCCCCAAGCAAATATGACAACAAGGTGATGATATCAAACACTGCCTGATGCAGGGGAGTAAGGAAAACAAGGGAACGAAAACAAAAATCAACCCAGCTTACGAACAAGTTCGAAGAACTGGGTAGTGTTCACAGGCTCCACTAGATTTTCTATTTTAGGATTTAAGATTTGCTTTTATTCCTCAAAAGACTCCAGTTACAGATAAGATTGCTTTACTCAGCACTCATTATATTTCATCTTCTTTGATCTGAGGATGAAAAATACTGCAGCAAATGCATTGAAGGATTTAACTCTAACGCAGCTTCTCCTATTACTTCGTGAAACTCTTCTGAAATGTTGGCTTTTAGTTCTTCTTGATGATCCTTTCAACTTCAGATCAGGGCAGCTGTCCCTGCCACTTTACAGATACTGATGCTGGGGTTGCCCCTTCTACTCAGTTAGGATCCTTCTCCTCATCCTTACCCTGCTTAACAAGTTCCTGTCTGAGGGCCCAGAGCTGGAAGGACGCTTCTCTATCACTGGGAATAAAAAACAGCTCCACTAAACATACAAAATAACTCAGAATCAAAAGGCACAGACAAATACAGGCCTTTTATAGATTAAACAAGATCATGACCCAAAAGATCAACTAACTTGGGCTGCAGATATGCTTAAACTGGGCCATAAAAGCAGACACAAAAGTGAGCAATTTGCTCAGTTCAAGAGCTGAGGAGGCAGATGGTATGGCTGAAGTCACAGAATCATAGAATAGTTAGGGTAGGAAAGGATCTTAATATCATCAAATTCTAGTACCCTGCCATGGGCAGGGACACCTCACACTAAACCGTATCACCCAAGGCTCTCTCCAACCTGGCCTTGAACACTGCCAGGGATGGAGCATTCACAGCTTCCTCGAGCAACCCATTCCAGTGCCTCACCACCCTTACAGTAAAGAGCTCCCTCCTTATATCCCATCTAAACTTCCCCTGTTTAAATCTGAACCTGTTATCCCTTGCCCTATCACTACAGTCCCTCATGAAGAGTCCCTCCCCAGCATCCCTATAGGCCCCCCTTCAGATACTGGAAGGCTGCTATGAGGTCTCCACGCAGCCTTCTCTTCTCCAGGCTGAACAGCCCCAACTTCCTCAGCCTATCTTCATACAGGAGGTGCTCCAGTCCCTTGATCATCCTCGTGGCCCTCCTCTGGACTGGTTCCAACAGTTCCATATCCTTTTTATGTTGAGGACACCAGAACTGCACACAATACTCCAAGTGGGTTCTCACAAGAGCAGAGTAGAGGGGCAGGATCACCTCCTTCGACCTGCCGGTCACGCTCCTTTTCATGCAGCCCAGGATACGGTTGGCTTTCTGGGCTGCGAGCACGCACTGAAGCTGGCTCATGTTCGTTTCCTCATCAACCAACACCCCCAAGTCTTTCTCCACAGGGCTGGAGAAAGGCTTTGGGCTGCTTTGCCCAACCTGTAGCTGTGCCTGGGATTGCTCTGACCCAGGTGTAGGACCTTGCACTTGGCATGGTTAAACTTCATGAGGTTGGCATCAGCCCACCTCACAAGCGTGTCAAGGTCCCTCTGGATGGCATTCCTTCCCTCCAGGGTATCAATCGAACCACACAGCTTGGTGTCATCGGCAAACTTGCTGAGGGCGCACTCAATCCCACTGTCCATGTCAGTGACAAAGATGTTGAACAAGACCGGTCCCAGCACCGATCCCTGAGGGACACCACTCGTTACTGGTCTCCAGCCAGACATTGAGCCATTGACCACAACTCTGTGTGCGGCCATCCAGCCAGTTCTTTATCCACCGAGTGGTCCATCCATCAAATTGATGTCGCTCCAATTTAGAGACAAGGATGTCGTGTGGGACAGTGTCAAAAGCTTTACACAAGTCCAGGTAGATGACATCAACTGCTCTGCCCCTGTCCATCAGTTCTGTAGCCCCATCATAGAAGGCCACCAAATTGGTCAGGCAGGATTTCCCCTTAGTGAAGCCATGCTGGCTGTCACCAAGCACCTTGTTGACTTTTTATGTGCCTTAGCATGCCTTCCAGGAGAATCTGCCCCACGGTTTTGCCAGGCACAGAGGTCAGACTGACTGGTCTGTAATTCCCCGGGTCATCCATTTTCCCCTTCTTGAAAATGGGGGTTATATTTCCCTTTTTCCAGTCATCGGGAACTTCACCTGACTGCCATGATTTCTCAAATATGATGGCCAGTGGCTTCGCAACTTCATTTGCCAGCTCCTTCAGAACCTGTGAATGGATTTCATCAGGTCCCATGAACTTGTGCACATTCAGGTTCTTAAGACAGTCTCGAACCAGTTCCTCTCCTACAGTGGGCACAAGGTCTTCATTCTCACAGTCCCTGCATCTGCCTTACAGGACTTGGGTAGTGTGGTCGGAGCATTTGCCAGTGAAGACTGAGGCAAAGAAGTCATTCAGAACCTCAGCCTTCTCCAAACCCAGGGTAGCCAGTTCTCCTGAGAGCTTCCGGAGAGGGCCCATGTTGTCCCTAGTCTGTCTTTTATTCGCAATGTACCTATAGAATCCCTTCCTGTTATCTTTCACATCCCTAGCCAAGTTTAACTCTAACTGGGCCTTAGCTTTCCTAACCTGGTTCCTAGCTTCCCAGACAACATACCTGTATTCTTCCCAGGCTGCCTGTCCTTGCTTCCACTTATTATAAGCCTCTTTTTTCATTCGAATTTTCCTCAGCAGCTCCTTATCCATCCAAGGAGGTCTCCTGGCCCTCCAGCTGCACTTCCTTCCAGTTGGGATGCAACACTCCTGAGCTTGTAGCAGGTGATACTTGAATATCAACCAAGAGTCTTGGCCCCCCTGCCCTCTAGGGCTATATCCCATGGAACCTTACTAAGCAGGTTCCTGAAGAGGTCAAAGTCTGCTCTCCTGAAGTCCAGGGTAGTGGGCTTGCTGCACACTCTTCTCACTGCCCTAAAGTCATGAAATCCCAAGAAGAAGTGGAGCTGCAAGTTAACTGTGCCACAGATTCTGTTGAGGACTGGCCCCACATCAGCTGCTCAGGCCCAGATGGAAACAAGAATGCTGAATGCAACTACACTACTCTTAAGGGCCAGCCTGGTTCTCACAGGCAGCACTGGGTGATACCAAGTCCTTGCAGACCTGATCTGGCCCTGCTATGCACAGCAGTCCCTGGCAAGTCTTGGTATCAGCGTCTATCACCTACAAAGTGATCAGAAGTTATCTGTTGTTTCAGGTGCTCCTGTCTCCAGAGCCCCAAGTAACAAGACAGCTGATTACATATTCAGCTCATTGCACTGCTCCCTTCCCTAAACAGCTCAACTGGGAACAGAAATGCTCCTGACCACAAGGAAGGTTACTACCCCTCTTATAATTATTTCTTTAAGGCTCTTTTTAAACCACCATTTTGAAATAAAATGTATATACAGATGTGAATCCAAGCACTTCTACTCTGCTCTATGCTTTGAAATCACCAGGGTGATAAATGTGCTTGTACCATGTCTTCAGCAAACTAGGAACTGGGAGAAGTGCACATACTACAGCACAGCCCAAACCCTACTGCTTTTAACCCTTTTTGAAAGCCTTCTGTAGAACAGATCCAAGGATGAAATTAGCCCAGCTGTCTAGGCAGATGAAATGCCATCTGTGCCATGAAACTAAGCCTTTCATGCCTGGGGCTAATAGCTTCAGTAGTAATGGTTGTGCAGAGCAGGAGAGTTTCCTTCCTAGAAATTCTGTGCTTACGTAATGTGGAGCTTGCCTTTCTTCCTTGCCCACAGGATTTATATTCCACCTTGGAGAAGGGAGGTCTTGTTCTTTCCTGAGAAATAACTATGCCTTTCTACACCTTTGATAGGCTCACATTAATCACACAGCTTAGGGTTTTCTGATAGTAACACGTGAAAAATAATTACATGCCTGCAGGCCAGGTGAAAATAAAAGAAATTAATGGGCATTATCTGCTCCCTAGGCTGTGTATTTACTTTCCCTGCCCTGGCCAAACAAAATACTGAATTGCTCAGGTTCAAGCATGTGGAAGGGTGAGACTAAAGCTAAATAAATTAGTTTTTCATTATCACAAAAAGGTGTCGGTGTTGTCTATAAAAGTAGATAAATGTAGAAACCATAAAAGATAAACATCACACACTAAATATTTATTTGTTCTAATTTGACCATATCAAGTTTCTTAGACTGACTTCCAAGTTCAACTTCACTGTGGTTCACACACTAAGATTTCAAGTGCAGAAGCATCAACAGGCCCCATACTACAAATGTTTGGGTTAATTGAAAACAAAGCTTGTCATCCTCTGGGGAAAATAAATCACTCCTGTCTGTGCCTTCAGACCTAGAGGCTCAGACTAAAATCTGTCTTCCCTTGCTCAAAATACTAAAATACATGCTACTAAACTAAAAGAAAAACATTTTGAAAATGGAAGTAAATTAAATCTGCCAAGGGACAGATCTGGTTTGCACTCTGGCAATATTCCTGATGTTTTACTTCTAATGTTTATTGTTTAACTTCATAAAATTGAGTAACTAGCATAACAGCACCTCAAATGACTGAGAGAAGCAGCCCATTAAAATATGAAGCATCTTGCTAATAAAATACACTCATCAGAATGCACCACAGTTCTCCATAAACTTGCGCAGTTTTAAGGCTAGTAAACACTTCTAATTACCACCAGCAAACCTGAGTTTTCTTCAATGGTTCATTACATCACTTCTCTCAAAAAATGACTTCACGTCATAGTTAAGCAAAAAGGCAGAAAAATCTGGCTAAATTGCTTCATAACCTTCCAGGGGTTTGTGGAGTGAAGTCACAAGAAAACCCCAGCCATAACACCACAGCCTTCCTGCTCTCATTGATGCTAGCTTCTGCTATGCCAGCCCGGGAGGCACAGGCAGAAGAGTTTCATCAAGCACAAGGGAGAACAGGAGAAACGCACAGTTCAAAAGAAAAAATAAGCACCTCATTTTTAGGTAATGTTGTGCTTCACTTACTGGTGAACCTTTTGAGAAAAAAAAGGGTCAAATACACCAAAAAACCACATATATATATATATGCATATTTCTTTTCTCTGCTTAGTTATCTCCAGAGCTGATGTACAGCACCAATGAGATCACAAAGATTCTTACCTGTACCACATCTATGATTGACCAAGAAGATCCAGATGGATGCTGTTAGTTTCTTTTAGGTTAGCAGCTTCATCAGTTTGCCATCACAGACTAATCCAGCAGACTGAAAGCTTTGTCTTGAATCTAAACACACTACCAAATATTTCATTTTTGTTGCTATATAGTAAATATCTGCTAAAGATGAGGAGCTGACCCCAATTCCCATTTTCAGGACACCACATCTTCATGGTCACCAGACAGATGTCTCTTCTTCCTCACAAATTTCCAAGGAACAATATTGTGCAGGGCATCAGCAGAATACAAAGAAAAACCAAAAAAAAATCACATGTACTCACTCCAAGTTTAAAATACTAGACCCAAAGAAGGAGAAATCTCTCCCCTTTGGTTGACTGAAGACATAGGCTGAAATGTCTCTAACATCAAGGCCCAGAACTGAAGCATTTCATCACAAGATTGTCAAGACTAATTAAAAGATTCCCTGCACGTCTTTGGTTTGGATGTCAAAACTGACATTTTTTTTTTAAAAGGTCTTAATTGTCAGAGGCCTGCTACTCGTCAGCCTTCCGAGAAAAAAAGAAATGAGTCTTTTTAGTGTCAGCAGTATTTAACAAGTTAAGTTACAAGCTGGTTCCCGAAGTCTTTAGAAAACATGAGTCCTACTCATTATTGATCTCCCTGTAGAAAGTTATTTCTTTTTCTTCTTTCTGGTTTGTTTCACATAGAGATTGCTACAATTGCTTTTATCATTCCTCCCGGAGTCATCTCAGGTTAACTCACTTTACTAGATACACTTGCTTAAATAAATACAGACACATTTGAAGGTCTTCTTCAAACATGGGCTGGACGGCAAAATTTAGGATGAAAAGAGCAAAACTTCAAAAAGTCTTTGATTCAGAATAGGTTGTCTTAGCAACAGGATAATTGTTTTCCTGAAAATTACAATCTTGCATTGCGGAATCTATGGTTAATTGCAGGAGCAACCTCAGCTAAGCCTCATTCATTTTTTAAATCACTCTAATTTTCTCTAAACTATGCTATTTCTCTATCTAAAAGTCACTTTTCAGCAAAATAACCTTGACTTGAAATCTGATCTTCCAATTAAGAAAACTTTTATTTAAAAACCTCGCACACAATAGTGTAAATGGCCAGTAAGTCTCTGCACAGAAAACCAGGTAACTGCTCAAGAATAATCTCTAACTCAGTATAGTTTTTCTATAATTAATCCATTTGGCTAGGATCTTTTTTGTAATCCACAAAATTCTTTTGAGCATTCAGGATAATGCTCTGGCTCCATTTCTGAGCAAGTAGTAAATGTGAAAAAGGACAGTATAAAGTAATACAGGCTGTTGCAAGTTTCCTCTTTCAGACACACTTGCAGTTTACAACCAGTGCATTTTAAGACACATTTAGCAATAATATCCTATTTTCTATCTATGTCTGCTGCACTCGCACCAACCATCATCTGCTGGAGCCATATGGATGCTTCAGCCATTTGAGAGAGAAGTTCAATTATACTACAGCCCCATCCTGCACACTGCCTACATCACTAGCTACTCTTCCTCTTTAGAAAAGCTTTTCTGACTAGGTCAGGAGGCTTTAGAGCGCTATCCTTCCTACATATAGTTGTTTATAAGGATGTACTGCATAAGCCTTAAGACAGAAAACACGATCCTGGGGTCCTTGTCTGATCTCCACCCACAGCACAGACAATAGAATTTCATCCAGTTGTAACTGGATGAAATATTATTATTATTATTTTCAAATTGCTTTGAAATCACTGATTTATTGGTTTATACCAAACATTATTTTTCAGATAATATCCAAATTTGGGTAAGAGATCTGTTCTCTCCACTAAGCTTATTTCAAAATACACAGTTGCCCTCTTCTCCTTCTCTTCGTCCAGCTGCATGATACTGGATGCAGGACCTTTACCCATGCGCCACTGCCTGTAACAGCTTTCAGGAAAAACTGGCCACACAAGATCTGCTTTTCTGATCCAATTAACAAAGGGAAAAAATCTGTAGGCTTGCACTGGCTTTGGAGTTTCTTTTCTTAAAGGGAGGTGTGCTACCCAGGACTTCATGGACTCTACACCAAAAAGAAGCAAACTTAAAGCCAGCGTTTTTTTTTCCTCCTCTGCTACATTTTCAGAAGCCTGTGCTGCTTCAGGTGCCATCCAGAGTCCCATGCTGTACAGCTAAGTGTGCAAAGGGTAATTTTAGCATGCGTCTTACCATTCACTAGCTGATCATGTAACAAGTGGCATGTTCCAGAGAGGCCACAAGAGCTCCCTGAGCTGCAGGGCTGAGTGTTCACACACAGCTACACCATGCATAATGCCAGCAAACATCATGTCATTTGTCCAATTTTCACAGATACTGTGGCTGAATACTAAAAAGAGAGTCAGGAAATCACCTGCTTTTCCTTGCAATTTATACAGCTGTATATGTACACACAGTCAGAGTATACAGGCCTACGGTCAATAAAATAAATGCATCATGTAGCAATGCAAAGTGCAGAGCAGGCCACATGAGTCAAATCATAATTTTAAATATTTCCATCCTCAAAAAGATCTGAAAGAAGCAGAATGCAGTAAGACTTCACTAATAGGGTAAGTTACCTCAATACAGAAGGCATTCTTGTGCTCCAGCTTCTTTCTTTGCTAACTAAGCACTTGGCTAGCTGGATCACATTTTTGACCATGTGTGTTTTTTTTCCAATGTATGCCACCTCCAACTACCATTAAGCTGCCTGACCTGATGTGCATTGTCAGTCCATCTTTATTCCCTCGTTCCATGTCCCAGTTCTTCTGCAAAGGTTACTTGAGCAGCAGAAAACATAAGCAGGACACTGTCTGCAGTTCAGAATAATCACTGTCTAGTTCCTTCAATGCCAAGACAGCAGAGTAGCATAATACCCATTTGTAAATGAAAATTGCACTCTAGACTGCCCTCAAAGCACAGAATAATGGCAAACTTGGTGCTTTTCCCAGCAGGACTGCACATCAGACGCAATGTCAGGAGCGGACCAAAGCACTGATAACCTAGAGGAGAATTTAGGCAGGATAGGGCAGAACCAGCATACAACTGCAATTGGGAAGATTAATACACATTGACATGTCACCTATACTTATGCATCTCACTACCTACTGCAGACCAACAAAACACACATAGTTAAAATGCATACACAGTGCTTACTGAATATATACCACGTGGAATTTACAACTCTGATCCACTTTATAAGATGCCTGTGAAAAAATATTTAAAATTTATTTAAAAAGCAAATGATTATTTCAGCAGTAGGATTTTGTATGGAGCCTCCAAAAAGGTATTTTTTTTACAAACTGCTTTATCCCTCCACAGCAAATTACTTCAGCTTTATTTCAGTAGAGGCTATTTCACAAATACAAAGAATAAATGAATCCCCGAAGTATTACAAAACTTCCGCTGTAAAAATGTAAATGCATTACCCCTGCATTAGTATCTCACTAAACAGCAACACTTTAGAAGCAATCATTCTTCTTTTGCTCACAACAGAAAAGCCAAATGATATTTTCTACATAAATCATCTGGCTATTACAAGATTAGTGTAAAAAGGGGTTAGGTCTAAGACAATAAAGTCTCTGGATCATCCTGCAAGCAGGTTTTCAAATGTCACACAGGTGTTTTTCATTTCATCCATGTTGGAAGTAATGTCAAACATTTGCTCATATGACTGTTTTAGAGAAGAGCAGATTTTTGCACTAGATTTTAAGTGCTACTACCAGCTTGTGTCTACTTGATTTTTGTATACTAGCAACTGAAAATACAAAATAACTTTGAATATTCTTTTATTACAGCTGTCCTGTAGCACATCTTTACGAAGGTGCTGGGCATCCTGCTGAAGTGGAGCCAAGCTTCAAGGCCAGTAAAGAGAGAATGAAGAATAAAAGTGTTTTAAGGCGTATTTGTGACTCTGAGGCGAGCACCAAGACAAATTTGTTTACAGAAGCATCAGTTCCAGCAAACAACAAGAGCTGTTACCTTAAACACAAAACCCCCGCAGTGGACAGGCAGGTATTTATTTCTAGGACTAGAGCAAATGATACGTCCTTCAATATTAATTCCTAACCCCCTACCTCAGTGAAATGAAAAAGGCAATCTTATCATCTTCATTAGGGACTGTAGTGATAGGACAAGGGGTAGTAAGTTTAAACTTAAATGGGAGATTTAGATTGGATATAAGGAAGAAGTTTTTTATTGTGAGGGTGGTGAGGCACTGGAACAGGCTGCCCGAGGAAGTTGTGAATGCTCCATCCCTGGTGGTGTTCAAGGCAGGTTGGATAGGGCCTTGAGCAACCTAGACACATGGGAGGTGTCCCTTCCCATGGCAGGGGGTTGGAACTAGACAACCTTTTAAGGTCCTTTCCAACCCAAACCATTCTATGAGTCTATGTATTGCTAGGCTCAAAATTCATCTGGCTCAGAACAAAGGCATTTCTTTCCATAAAAATGTGGCTGACATACATCACTCACATTTGTGTGTGTACAAACAGACAATTAACACACCCGGACACAACTATGAAGAAGCCTCTACCTCCACTGGGAACTGTTGCCTTTCTTCGCTTTTCTAGATTTTCTCAATCCTCAACTCTAACCTCCCATGCAGCTATTAAAAAAGGTAAAGTATTTCAGGATCTAACAACATGGAGGGAAGCCATA
Source organism: Pezoporus wallicus (assembly GCF_028554395.1). Lineage (NCBI taxonomy): Eukaryota > Metazoa > Chordata > Aves > Psittaciformes > Psittacidae > Pezoporus > Pezoporus wallicus. The sequence continues at coordinate 2,536,167 of NW_026636248.1, forward strand.
ACACTTACTAATTACCTCAGTATCCACCTGAGGTCTGTGCGCACCCAGTTTTACAGAAGCATCAACACGATCACCTCAACTCCAGCACCACAGGTATAGGTCCTGTGCTGTAACTGGTGCAAAGTGGCTTAGAGCGACTTTGTTAAGGGCTGAGGAATCAATGCTGGCCCTTGGCCACCTGGGCACCCATCCAGTCATGCCCTAACTTGCCTGGATCCAGTCTCTCAACATATGTCAGAGTGCCATGGATACTGCTCTGACTTGCACCAGCAGGCAGGAATCAGCAGAACTAGGGAAACCTAAGCTATGCTTTCTCCCCTTATTCATCACATTAACACAGGCTACAGAAGGAGGCTCTACACTACCAGGGAAGTTGAATACGGATAATATAATGGAGCAACCTCCTAGGAGCTGACAATGCCATAACATGTTATTTGATTCTTGTATATCCCTAATGGCACACTTAAAATACTAAACACTTTAAGCTTCCAGCTTCTCTCGTTTATAATTTCTTTATAGCCAGGGAAGTACAGTCTTGCCCAATACTAAGCAGCATCTTGCCATGTAATATAAAACTGCTGATCATATCCATTTACTAGGTCAAGAAAGCCAAGTTACCTCTGCTACAAAGGCAGTACTAAACCAGCCATAAAGTATTACAGTTGTATTTTCATCTGCTTTTATGCATCAGTCAAAAAACTGTTTGCAAAGTTCTGAGTACAAAATACTTGCTGACAGAGATGCTCAAAAAGAAGAAAGCAGATATGCTGATTTTAGATCACAGGTTGAATGAGCAGCATAGGGAGTTAGAAATTGTCTCCTCCTTTAAAGTGTAAACTGAGCAAATTTGATATGCAAGTCATTGAGGCAGAACCTTACAATGTCATTTTTACAATCACTATTTCCTGACTCACTTTCATTGGACAAAAAGGGCAATTCTCTTTACACCATATGATTTTTCAGATAAAGTTTGTATATTTGGAGCTCTCTTCTCCTTGGAAACTTACACTTCTGAATCCTTGAAGTACTGCAAACTTTTCCTAGAATACTTTTTACTAATATTTCTGGACTATGTAAGCCTAGTCTCAAAATCAGGCCTTTCTCAAGTTCTGTTCTATGCCTTTACTCATGCAGAATAATTCTTAATCCATCAGTGGCCTGGTGTATTCGTTCAGTGAGGAAAGTTAAGGCATCAGTATCTGACCTTCAGTTATCCCTAATAATCCCACTGATCACCACATCTTTGCATTCCAAGGTCACGTGATGAAGCACAGTTATCTGCAGTGCTGATACGGTGATGGAGCGGCTCCCCTGGCTCCCTCTTAATGACAGACTTTGAAAAACATCAGGTATAGAGAGACTCCCAAAAGTTTAAGAGAATCACTATTCAAGCACCTCAAAGCAATCGGATAACTATAAAGACTGGCCTACTTTTTAGAAACCTAGTGTTACACAAGGGTAGTAGCTTGGTAAGAAGTAACAGTCTAGTCCAATTCTGTCTGGAGAGGCCTGACCACAGAAATGCTAATCTGAAGTGTTCAAAAATATAATCTCTCCTGAGATTACGGTAGAGTACTATTAGGGTAGTACTGCTCAGGACTGCATTGTTACACAGTCATACATACCTCAGTGCCTTCCCTGAACCTTCAGTTCTAACCCTAAGCAACAGCCCTTTCTACATTTTAGTATCACACTACGTACCCTAGTTTCCCTTCAAGAAAGAAAGAAAGGGATTTCTTTCTTATGCTTTATCAGTTAAAGGTGTGCCCAGCTGTGCAGCAGGTCAACCATCCTGCAATACTCTGCGCACTGTATACAGCAAGTCAACAGTGTACATACTACCTTACATAGTTTCTGGGAGACTCTCTCATTCTAACATGTCTTCTCAGGCTTCCAGACTTCTGCAACTGGGACTGCAATTCTGCCATTCTCAATGACATGTCCATGAATTCACAGAGTGACTACTTTCCTACAGACTTAGGCTGGTACTTTTCAAACGATAAGGACAGTGAGAAAGAAGATGCTCCTTCCCAGGTCTTTCTTAAGCAAAGTTGCTCAGCCTGGCAACTCTACGTCCCAGCAATGGATTACTTACATTCTGTTGAGGGCTGCTGAAGGCAATTAGAAAATAACATCACATCCCTTCTTCATTAGCCTCAGTGGACTCTAATGCTCACGACCTTCATTCATCCCAGCCAGGTGCCCCGTCTTACACCACCAGTGTTATATGCTCTGTTACACACACTGCTGCTTTACTCATTCCTCTCCTTTAGAAACAACATTGATCCAAGACCCAAAACAGGTTGGCCAGAGACTTCATCCCAAGGAAACAGCAACCAGGAGCACACTGACTGGAGGAAACGGCAGATTTCCCAGAATACAGGCTATACCTATGCCAGTATCGAAGACAATCAGCCAGGCCAGCTGGAGTATGTCATTTTTACTGGGATCTTTGGGTTAATAAGAGCTACTCCTCTTACTGAAGACTAAATGTACAGACTAAAGCAGATGAATTGCTTCTAAAGAACTCAACAGACAATTACACAAAATGAGATTTTCATATTCAGAAGATTTCAGCTAGAATACTTCTCTAGGTCCTACAGTATTTCCTATAAAACTACGCACTAAATCACCTAATGCACATTTATAAGGCTTATAACATACAGGTCATTCTGCCACACAGGCCTATGCAGGCATCCCAATTTTACTAGCTACATACCTTTGAGCTGCTTTATTTACAGATTTCTGAAATTAGACAGAGTTAAGAATGTTTGTCTCTGAAACTATATGTAAATGCCACCCATATGCACAATCTTTGCAAGACTGCACACAAAGGTGGTGACTGTATATAGACACTTAGATCTGCTTAACAGAAAGCCTGTTGGTACCCCCAAGGGCTATCCATGCCACTAAAGGTGTGCAGAAGTCTGCAGATTGGACCCACAGCACATATTTGTACTGTGTGAGCCAACTGTTTTCTGCATATACCAAGTTTTATACTAGCAGAGCTCCATTTCATTCAGGCATCGCTCCTCACCCCCTTGTGAGTCAGACTTGGCTGCTGGGAAGGAGGCTCAGCAGCCCCAGGCAAAGGCATCACTGCAGCTCCCCTCAGAGTCCTTCAGATACTAACCACTGAGTAAGTGCAGCATATATAAATCTCAGCTAGCTCAGGAGTAGGTAGGTCAGAAACACAACAGTCAATGCTACTGCCACACGCCTTTCTTTCCCCTTCCAAACCTTATGTTATTTAAAATTCTTAATAGGTGATTTGGTAGAGAAAACAGACTGCAATTATCGAATGAGGCATTTCCAAGTCAGAAGCAGATATAAAATGAAAAGCATATTGTACACTGTTTGTCAAGTGAAGGCGTGCATAATTCTTACTAGATTGTCTACTGCAATTGTTACTATCAAACTTCCAAAACTAACTGGTATAATTTCTAAATAGAAGTTTAAATCTGCCATAATGAAAGAGTTGGGAAGTTTGAAATAAGGAAGAAAGAAGTACATTTAATACCTGCTGAACATTGTTAAGCCGCTGCAGAATACTGATCTTTGCTTTTGCAGAATTGGTAAGCATGTGACAGGATGAATCAAATTTTGATTACATCTTTATCAACAAAGATTCTCCCTAAGTCTTGATGAAATGTTTGCAGTCTAGCACCTCAAGAAGAAAAAAAAAAAAAAAAAAGGCTGAACTTAGAAACTCCATATTTAGTTATTTTCATGGAACAAGTCAGACAAACAGTGAGCCAAGCTTTTAGAAAATTGATTCTGTACTTTCACACTCAGAATTTTAAAGTTGGCAAGACTCTCAAAAAACACATGCTAAGTTTGGACAGCCACAGTAAAAGAGCTCTGGAAAAAAAAAAAAAAATCTGCTGATAAAACTGACTGGCAAGTTATACCATGTTGGAAATTTCCTATGAAAGTGGAGATTAAACCTTCAGAGTAAAGAAACAATCTTCTTTGAACATGACTTGATTTAATCTAATGCCTACCATTGCCCACAAAACAAAGGAAAGTGAAATTTTGAGGTTGGAATCTTTCAGGTGCCTCACGGATGCACAGCACATACTTATATGAGTGGAAAGAACAGCCAGGGAAGTGAAAGGTGAGGAGCATCAAGCCTTCTGGCTTCTGCTAGTTATTTTTTTCTTTAGGTAACTATACATGAAATTTGTAACCAAGGCACAGCAAAACGGTTTTAAATCCACAGTAGTACTGTATGTTTTTCAAACAGGTGGTCAGGAGTGAACGTTTCTGTCTGAGAACTATGATCTGTCTTAAGCCAAGAACTGGGAAATACCTGTCAAAACCCCCAAAACAAAACGAAAAACAGACATTGACGCTAGCCACAGTACTGAAAGAAGTCCAGAAGCACAAGCCACTGCAGAGGACTGTGAGGTGTACAGACCTTTTCTGGTTTTCCTTGTAACAGGCAGATTTGTTGCATGGGAAATGTGAGGAATACATCTCCTGCTGCGTTGGCCATCTCCCCGAAAAAGGGAGGTTTTGCAGGAAAAGTACAGAACTAGATTCTCATCCCTGGAAGTCTGCATTACAGATTGCCTTCAGCAGTGGTTTCCAAATCTAATCTGATTTGGGCAGAGCTGCAATGGATTAACATGAAAATGGCTCATTGTGTAACTACTCAACTACTGAAGTTACCTAAGTGAGAAGAAAAGAAGGTTTCTTTAAAAAATTTAAGGCAGAACCAAAGTTCCATTTGAAGTACTAATAGTAATCACAGAATCACACCTGAGAGTCTACTTTGCTTCTGAATTTGTAAAGTTATTACTTTTTCATTTAGCAGTAATATTTATTAAATACCAGCATTTACAATTAAAAGCACTATCTTAACTGGAAAGAACATTAAAGTAAGATCTGGAGATACAGTGTTATTCAAAGACTGTGAGAGAAAAAAGCCTAAGAGAGAATTTTTGATAGCTGAAAAGCCTGAGTAAACAAACCCACTGTTGGAATGAGGAAGAAGAAGCCAAGAGGAGAAAGAAAAGTGTGAGCTGGCATTGAAGTAGGGGCATGCTGAGTCAACAAGACAGTGGGAAAATTGCATAAAGAATTTTGAAGAGGATTTCATTCACCCATTATAAGGTAGGTGTATTTGTTAGAAACTGATTAATAGGGTGATATATAGTGGAAAAGATTATCTCTTAATAGTTTGATATGTTGTTGCATAGATAATATATCTATTAATTATTTGAGCATTTTCAAAGACTTTATGCATGAAATAATAGAGTTTACATGGTTCACAGAAATAAAGATACACCTAGGCAGATGCAGAGTACAGAATGCAAAAAATGCAGCAGAGAAACCTCAGCAATGTGAGTGAGCCACCAATTAACATGCTGTCACTTTAGAGGTGCTTAAAGCCTCCTCCTTCCCCATGCCACTAAAGGATTTCATACAGTACTTCTGCAGCAGTTAAGCTGAATTTCTTGGAGGATCAAGCCTTCTTCCAGTAGAGCATATCTGTATCAGTACTAACTCAGTAATCATTCTTCTTAGTAAAGCAGTAAGTATATTTTCATCTTCGGCTAATCACACTGCCTACACTCAGACATATGAACAACTGCTGAATAAAGTTGAGAACTTGACAAAAATGCTATAGCTTCTCCTAGGTTTAACATCAGAGTTGAATCCGAAGGGTGGGTATGGTCAGAAGCCTGAAAAGAGAGAACTCAACCAAAATGGAAACTGCAACCCAGAAATCCTGGGGACTTCTGCTATAGATGGTACTACGGTTTCTGCCTCCCTTCCTCACATAGGAAGACAGATGGACTTGCACACACATACGTTCCTTTTATGTATCAATACATTGTATAAACATTCATAGGTCATTCTAAACTAAATTTTGATCTTATAACAAGATCACTGATCTTGATAAAAGAAAGACCTTTTTTACACTGGGAACAATCATTTTCTGGAATAACTTCATGAGGGATGTGGTAGAGTCTTCATCATTGTAGGTTTTCAAGATGTGATGAGACAGGGTGTTAGATAACCTCATCTAGGCTCTCCTTCCCACAAGAAGTTGGACCAGATGATCTTTCAAGGTCCTTTCCAACCTGGGCTGCTCTATGATTTTCAGCAAAATAGGAAATTTGCAAAATTAGAATTATAAGAGAAGCTTTTGCAAAGCTGAAGTGTAATAATTGGGCTGAGAAAGATGCATGGTATGATCAGCGCAACCTGCTATACAACTTCAAGGTAGAAACATGCTACTTCTACCTCTCGTTGAGCTCTCCATTTGAAAAACTCATTCTTGTTTAATACACAATGAGGATTAGAATAATGTTGATAGTTATCTGTCTCACAGGATGTTGTGAAGTCTGATTTGAACACATACATTATTTTAAAAATACAAGACAAGAATAATGCTATGCATTATTAGCACTGGTAGAACAGTAATACAGTTTTTATATTAACTGAACATTCCATATATAGCTAGTAAATTACTACTCGAAAGGTCTCTTCTCCTTCCAACATTCCTCTCAGATTTCTTCCAACTCCCAAGCTGGTTATTGAGCAAGTTGTAATGTCATTTTAGAAGACTAACAGGCTTCCCCAGGGGAAGAAAAATCCAAAGACAAAACATCACAAGGAAGTTCTCCCATTCAAACACTTCCATGCAGAGATATTAGAAAAACTGAAATAAAATGACAGTAGAGACAATGGCGTTTCTGGTATATTTTCAACTGTGTTTAAGATGGACAAGAAATGTAACCCTATATAATAAAAGGGGGCAGCTTTACAAGACTGTCTCCTGATTGAATTTAAAAATAAACTCGTCTGTTAATGAAAATCTAAAAAATTGCAAAAATTTTTTCCCCCTGACACATAACATTTTTCAAGTAGAAAACACAAGAAATCATATGCCATTAAGGCTATCACTATGACAGGTAATTACCTGGGCATCATAACCAATAGACCCGTCTGTGTCATCAAAAGAAACAGAATACAAAATTAAACCTACCACCTAGCCATAATTCAGCATTTTATGATTAAATTTACTGAGCCCTTTTTCACACTTGATTGATATACTTTGATTTCACAATTAAAGAAAATTAAATTATTTGAAATGCTAAGCCATTTTCTCCACAAAAGTAAACTGGCATTGTCACCCTGTTTATTGTCAACCTGTTCAAGCTTGTAGAGAATTTGTGCTTTGCGCTATGGATTTCCTGATCTATTTGCATCCTTCTAGTCCTTGAATAAAACTGCCTTACAGAGCCTTACAGAGTCTTACAGAGAAACAAACACATATGCCTCCAGCTCTCATGCAGTGGTTCAGTCACCCATTTGTAAGCCAGCTGGGCCACTCTTTCATTTAAAAATCACCATCACCTCCTCCACCTACAGTAAAGTCAAGACACAGAAGACCCTGTGCCCAAACGAAATGAACTCTTCCAAACCCAGGACTCTCTTCTGGAAAAGTATTTTATTTATATCTCATTAGTAGGCATTTTGGTTCCCATTCAATTCTCCCCAGTTTTTACGGTGCTACACTGTGCTGGTAATGCTAACGGTCCAGTTCAGCTTACTGATCTAGCCCGCAGTGTCACTGCTCCCCCGGGCCTGATGCCACAGGTTTGAAACACCACAGAAGTGTTGTCTACAGCCACAGAAGTTCAAGATCATGCTCTCTGTAATGATGGAGTGATCTGACTGATCAAAAATGCTGACTGCAGGTAAAAATCCATAGGTGACTGGACACAGAGATCATCACCAAAGGCAAAAAATATATAGAAATAAACTGAGTAGTGATGGAGAACACAAGGAAGACAGAGACTGGGGCACAGGCCCTTTGAAGCCTTGTTGGAGGGGGGGACTTAACTGCTATCTTTTAGTACCTACAAGGAGGTTATGGAAACCTCAGAGACTCAGCCTCTTTACAGCAGTGCACAGGAGGAGCGTAAGTGCCAACAATAAATCAAGATTAAATAAGGTTCAGATTGGAAATTTGGAAAGACTTTTCCACCATGAGGCCAGTCAAGCGGTGGAGCAGGTTGCCCAAAGAGGATGTGTGATCTCTTCATCCTTGGAGGTTTCCAAGAGCAGACTGGATAAAACCCTGAGCAACCCAGTCTAAACTCAGTACCAACTGTGCTTTTAGCAGAAAGTTGGATGACAGAACCAAAATCAGGAGTGGGCCTGTAGCCTCAGGGCATGGGAAAGTCTGGAAAATGAGCCAGGCAGACATAGAAGCATGTGCTTCTTGCTGCAGCACACCTTCTGGAAACAGGGATTTTATCCAAGTTTGAAGGCGCATGAAGAAAGGAACCTTCCACAAACAGTTTAAACAACTTACTTTCATGGCAATATGAGACAATACAATTCTAAGCACTAAGAAATAATCTTGAATTCTTTAGAATTTTATTAGGTCCAAAAATAATCAAGTTACAGAAATTTATCAATGCTCAAAGACAATCACTTTAAAGAGTCCACAATTTAATAAAAAATGTAATACAAAAGTTTACTGTGCAATTTAAAGTCATCGTGTATAAATCTGTTTTTTTTTTTGCTGTGTAAGCTGTACCTGAAAAGATTATTTTGTCTAGATAATTTTACAGGAATTGTACAGAAAAATCTCCTTCAACCATGTTTTCTCCCAGGTCCATGACTGGCTAACTTGGCAGGACACAACAGTGTCCAGTTCAAAAACATACCCACCAAATTTTCCAAGCTTCAGAGGTGGTGCTTTGGTTTTCTATGCAGTAGAGCCACATTGGAAGGCATTAATAAGCATCATCATACATGGACTGTAGTTAAGGTGATGACATAAAGAGATTTCTTCCAGATGGAAAGCATCAAGCAGTGGAATGCTCACCTGTGAAGTGGTGGTTAAAGCAGTAAGTGGATACTAGCCAAAGTGAAGCGCAAAGTGAAGTCAAGCCTTAGACTAAGGGGCTTCCTTAGTTTGGGTTGATTCTAGTGGGATGGAGCTGTTGAAGGTCTTTGGATCCTGTATAAGAAAAGTTATCAGAAAACCAGCAGCTTTTGAGATACTGTAGTGAATATGGACCTCAGAGACCACATGTACAGCACTCAGGGGAACACAGTTCCCATTGGGAAGAAAGTTCCAGAAATCATAAGCAAAGAAACTGCCTCTTGTCTCTGTCATAGAATCACAGAATGTCCCTACTCATGTTCACAGAAACTGAACTCTGCAAACTGCTGCGGGAAGAAAGATCTGGCACAGATCCTGGGGCATCTTTTAATGACAAACGATTCAGCAAGGTCCCCAAAGTCCCTCTCTTTCAGTCCAAAATGTTGCAATAAAAAAAAAGCTCCAAAACAAACAAACAAACAAAACAAACTTCATCTCACCAATTCTAAAAGACTTATGTATAAATTCACTAAGTTGTGGGTTTACTCAATGCTTGAAGAAGCCAGTAAGCTTTTTCCTGGAGCTGATTTTTCTCCAGAGCCAGTACCAATATATCCAGCTCCTCAGGAATGTTGCGATATGAATCATTAATAATCTAAAGGAAAGAGAAGAATTTTGTCAGATAAAGCAGGAGGAAAAACCCTACTGGTTTATTCATTACGTTCAATAAATGCACAAGTCCATTTGGATGTTTAGAAGAAAACTGCAATGGAAAGTGATTCTAAAAAAAAATAAAAATATGAATTTCAGTTATGTTTAAAATGCAGTCCATGCCATTTAATCTTTTTTTTATAGGTGCTAGTGCATCACTGAGCAACAGGAATGCAATAGGGAGTTAAGTGTCCGGAAGGAAAAGGGGACAACTACTCACTGTTACGACAGCTATTGATCTTGAGAACACAGGCATGACAACTGTATACAGTATTTTTTGGGCGATGCAGTTCATCCATCATTTACTCCTCAATCTAATCTCCAAACATGCTGCCATTACCCAATTCCTGTCAAGCTGTGCTAAATGACTCTTTCCGCAGAAGCTTACAGGGCACTACCTGCTCCTCCTCAGCTGGTATCACCAACAGTTCCTTGTCTGTTTGTAGCCCTGACAGCTTTTTACATCCATACTTAGCATTCCTTTAGACAAAATTCTTTCTGTCTCTTCAGAATCGCAGGACAGCAATCAATAGGGAAGTGGGAGGATGCTAATTGCAAATTAGCTGTGCTACAGGTCTTCCCTACCTCACTCTTACCAGTACCTTCTCACCCCTTGTTTTTCTGGCTGCACTAGACTGTGTCATGATTGAATTCACAAAAACACTTGGAACCATTACTGGTGTGACAGACAAACAGCAACCATGTTCTTGGCTTGAAAAAGCAGTTCCAGGTTTCTGTGTCTTAGACATTCCTCAGTGAAAGCAGCACAAAATAGATTTAAACACTCCCTTTACAGCGCCAGATTTTAATACAATCAGGTTTCAGGAGATCTGTTCAAAAAAACAAATCAAACAAAAAAAAAAACCAACTGATTACAAATATGGGGATACAGGGGAGAAAAAGGCAGTAGCCTGCAGCAAAAAAGCCCAGATTTCAAAGCCCTGAGAAATGAAAATATCTCAAGTTACTGAATTACACAAGAACACATAAACAGCTCTTTTGGGCCAGACCAAAAATTCTATATAGCCCTGTCTTACCTGCAAAAAATATAGTCACCCACCACACAAACTCATCCATGCAGTCTTGATAAGTGGACACCTTAAGCTGAAAAGCAAGCCAATGTGCATGCATATTAGCACAAGCCTCTAATATTCTCCTAGGCTCCAACCTGTTTTCAACACAAAGCACTCCTGAGATGCATGTTGCTTCTATGCATTTTTCATGTCCCAGTATATTCCTCTGCATTAACTCATCTAGTCTCCCTCCCCACATGAACTTCTGGCATCTCTATTGCCCTCCTGCAAAGAGTTCCTGCTTGCTGTGAAGATGGCTCCTAGCAGTTTCATTTGAAGTATTCTGCCTTTTGTACTAGAAGCCATGAAACCATCCTTCTCTACCCATCCTCTCCAATCAACCCATGATTTTCTAGACCTCCATCATATTCATCTATCAAATCATCTCTACCAGAACTGGTTTTCTCAATCATTCCCTTGCTCTGCTTATTACTGTCAGTTTTTTTCTGAACCTCCTGCATACCCTTGATGAAGTGGAAATCCAAGACTGTGTGCAGCTTTCAGCCTGTATATAAAAGGGAGCATGAAAGCCCACAGCTTCATCTCCCTTCCCACATGCCATCCCAGGACTGGTAAGGTGGCAGTAGCATGATGGAGCTGCAGCTTCCTGTTCTTGCCAGCTTTCCAAAGATGAGAGCAGAAACAACACAAAGCTTCTGGCACATTCATATCAAGAGCAGCACAGAGTAACCAGTTCCTTTGACAGGTCTCAAGGTGGCACAGAAAGGCTTTGGGGCTGATCTCCAGCCCTCCCCCTCCAGGGCTAACCTGCCCCAGAGCATGAGAAGTGCCACGCACGCTGCAAATGCATCTCTGATCCAGGGACAGGGCTGTATGCACACATCTCTCTCTCACTGACTACGCATCCAGATCTTTCTATAGAACAGAAATCATGTTTATTTATTTCAAATGAGAATTCCAATTATAGCACAAAATTATTCTGAGGGAGTAACAACAAAGATGCTGCTTTTGGTCCAAAATGGATTTATTTCAAAGCTATTTCCAACAGGCTGCTAAGCAGCAGAAGTTGTAGAATTGTACAACACAAGGCGGGCTGCCAACACTGAGCTCTTCTGCAGCCGAGCAGGCAGAAGTTCAACATAAACAAAAATAACTGAAAACGAAAACTGGGGGGAGAGAGCGGGAAGGAGGCTAGACGGACAAACAGGCAAATGCCAGTGCTGAGAAAGAAAACCCTAAAAAGCACAAGATTCTCAGTAAGGAAGAAGAATACCTCCTATTTAAAATGCAGTGCAAAGCAGCATCCAAAAATGGGCTTGTCCCAGCACTGCTAGGAATTGTGAGAGCCAGTAGAGGATTTTAGATTGAGCTGCAGCCCAAATGAGCCACTTCACAGGCTTAGAAACTGGCCACAGTTTCAGAAGGTAGGAGCTGAACCATCAGTGTAGCTGAAACTGAAGCCCTCCAGAATGCAGGAGCAGAACTAATAGCATATTTTTAAACTCTTATTAAAAGAACAGCATTTGGCTCACAGAGCTAACTGCTTAAAAATTAAGAGAAACTATTTAGCCGTCTTTGCAACTTTGGCCTCTCAGGTATCTGTGTCACGCAATGGGAAAGGCCATTGAACTGTAATTTCAGAGAGACTTGGAACTGCAAACTTGTGCGATCCACACCTATAAAAGTGGCAAACAAAAGTCAAACATGTCAGGCTTTGCAGAGGATTTACTTGGTTTATTTACTTTGAAAACACTGGTTGTGTAGCTAATGTAGTTAAAGCTAACAAAACAAGTGCTTGCTAGAGACTGTTCCTTTATGGGTTCTGTAGCCACAGCTTAGGGAGCACTGCTGGAGGATCAGCTGTGGGAAAACCTGATAGAAAAGATGGAGAGATGGATTCTTCAGGCTAATACTGGGACCAAAGGCTGATCTGGGATAGTCACAAAGAACCAAGCTCTCATCAGCGCTCCCAAGCCAATAGAAGAAATGCTTAGGTAACTTAAGGGCAGTTCTGAGCTTTTAGTAGTTGCTATTTTGTAGCATTAAAACATTGCACGTCAGCAGAAGTTCAATGGAACTTCAGGGAAAAGGCACCTGAAAAGCACTACTGCAACAGAGGAGTCAGGCTGAGCTCAAGGAGCACTGGAATGAAAGGTCTTAGGTGGCCTTAAGGAGGTGGCAGGAGTTTCTCTTAAAAAGTGGCATGTATTACGGCTTTGCTACCAGTTCAACATATGATTTAGATAGTGCTTCTTAGCCTGTTGCCCAAAGACCACTGAAATGACCAAAGGAAAAAATACATGCTTACTTCTATGCACGTAGAAACAAAGCGCAAAAGAAAAACATGAATCATCATTGAGCATTCAAAGCACAATCCAAACTTTGTTGACAATAAATTAAAAGGAAAATCCACTTGAAGTAACGCTACCCAAGATGAATGGTGGCTTTGTCTTTTCTTCCCATCTCTTGATCCCAGAATCTAGCCCAGCCCTTGACTAACAATACACAAGCAGCAGTGGTCAGAAAGACAGTATAAACAGCTACATTAGAAAATTTACTGCTGAAAAAAAATTAGGTAGGAATAAAATCCAGGAACAAAATAGAGCATTCACTGCAGGAAAACCCATCACACCATCCCCCCAAAGATCAAGAAATTGCTCAGCACAGACATGGTAAACCAAAGCTAGAATCTTCCCAAAGGAACGAGAAAAACAAAACACTTAAATATTATAATGCCGGCATAAAAGTCAATGTCATGTTCTCACCTTGGATACAGGCTCACTCTGAGCAAAACATCTAAAAAATATATGGAGGCAATAAACGGTCCTTGCCAGGCAGCAAAAGTTATTAGTCAAAGAAAGACAACTGAATTAGGAATGACTGACAAGATCAGGGCTGTTTATCTGAAAGATAACAACAGGACTGAATAAATACACACAACATAGCTAAAGTTAATTAGGAAGTACTTTTTACTTGCCCTCTTAATACAAAGTCAAACAGAACTAAATCACGTTTCAAATTGATACTTTGTTTTAAAAACAACAGATGCATAACCTGTGGGACTCACTGCCACAAAATATTAGTGATGCCAAGAATCAGAAGGATTAAACTGCAATTGGGTAAGTATACAAATAATCCCTGCAGTTCCACTATAAGCAATCACTGACAGAGATTAAGGAGACATTCTGTAATGGAGATATCATTAATTAACAGTTTAGGGAAGGATTTCACACTCCACCCTCTGCAGCATCCCAGATGTGCTACTGCTAGCTACATGGCACCCAGCTAGAAGGACACTCATTGGATTACTCCAGCTTTCCCTGCATTTCCAGGGCTGTTCTGCAACCAGAACTGTTCAGAGGCAGCAGGTACTAAGCATGTGACAAGAAGAATATAACCTTTAAAGCATGTTTATCAAGCAACCTTGATTGAGAGAAGTCAAACTTCTGCAGTTAAGGTAAATTTTCTGTAATCTCACCTACAGTCCTTTCTTAATACTTAAGCAAACTAGTCCTCACTCTTTAGTCTTCCGATAACTTATTTTCTGTTCTGTCATTACATCTTTTAATTTCCTGTAAAAGTTCATCTTGTTATTTTCTGAGACCCAGGAATAGGCTGTAGGTAAGAACAAAACCAAGAAGAGTACCCCTTGACGACATCTTTGTGACACTATGTAAGTGAAATGAGAAAGCCTATGCCAAAGCTTTTTACTCCTAAAGGTAATAGGATTCTTTGTAAAAAGGGAATCCTAAAGGTAAGGGAAATGCTGATAGCCTTTTTAGTACCCCTAAATGCCTGTCAATGGCAAACAATAAACCAAACAACACGAGGAAGGAAGCTGCTTCCTAGCCAGACAAAACCAGGCATGACTGCAATACAACTGGAAGTTCAGCTTGGCAAACGTAAAGTCAGCAACGGCCACTTACCTCCTCCCTTCCCTCCTCTCTGCATGCTTGCAAGAGTTGACTTTGTCCTATCTAGGAAAAAAAACCTTCTCATTAGTTATGCTGTTTCATGTTCTATATGTGTTTGGTCTGGTGCTACAATATAAGAAACTTTGATAATGAATGTGTATTCTTCTTCGTCCTTACTAAAGTCAGGGATGATTTTTCAGTCTGAAGTGAGCAGTTTTCACACTGCATAGAAATGTGGCTAACTAGAATGCAAGTGTATTGCTGCAGCATTTAGGTGCTTCTGTAGTTCCAAAATAACAGAAAACTGGAAGGATTTCTGAATGCAACTGTAACGCAAATCTCATTATTAACTACCACTTTACTTTATTGAGCAAATATCAGCATGTCCCTCCTGAATAACAAGAGTATTTCTAACAGCAGTCATTGTATTACTTAATGGAGAACTGAATTTGCTGGCAATAAAGTTCAGGTTCCTGGAAGAGAAATGACTCTCTTCTCTCTGTAGACAGATTGGGTTTTAATGAGCAAGGGAAACACAAAGGACCCAATCCTAATCCCACTGAAGTCAATGGGATGGTTTCTACTGCCTTCAGTGGGCTATGGATGGAGCTCTGAGGTCCTGATTTTGCATTTGTCACACTTCCAGCTTCCCTGAAACCAGCAGGGAGTTTCAGTGTCACTCAAAGAAGAATGGTTCTTCAAAAACTAGTATTACCAATTTCTCCAGCATGGAAAATGCCCCATTATATGCAGGGGAAAAAAATCAAATCAATTGCTGAGAATTTCAAATTGCATTTTCAAAATACAGAACTCTTTAACTATTTGGAATAAACACTTATGGCTCATCTTGTGCCAGCCCTGATTGTGAAGAAAGTGCAGTTAAGTGCTCCAAATGTACTATAATCTTTCCCACTATCACTCACAGGTGCCTTGCTGACATTGTATTTTATTTTCAAGTCTACTTATTTTAGTAATCATATTTTCCAGCACTAGAAGGATATGCTCATGTGGAAGTGGTGGAATGTGTTGGAACAAGCTAATATACTAGCTTGTAATTAGTAATTTACCATGGATGAAGGGTTCCGTGGGACTTTTTAATTTAGAATCTATATATACAGTTTGAAAGACAACTTTTTACCAACTGTGTGGTATTTTTCTTTCTACTGCTGAGCTTTGTAAGCCATTACTTCAGTGAATGCCTGGCCTACTCATCAAGCTCTTTAATGACCTTAATAAATCACATGTAAGCTTTGAGGTAAGGACACAATTCTTCAATTAAAACTAATAGTCATGATTGCAGCATCTCTCTATGGTGGTGCTGCACTCTGTTGGCAGTACACTATGCAAATGCAGCTGGGGTCAACAAACAAATGGTCTTCAGAACTGTTTCACAGCATTTCCTTTATTTCATAGTCTGACCAGCCACAGATTTTATCTCTTGTGCATCAAACTTGCAACAGTTTGGCCACTTGGTTATCACAGATTATGTGCATATATGTTCTTTTCCTGTGGATGGTTCTTTTTATTCATAATTACAATGAAAATGACAAGCATACAGTAGCTATTCTCCATAACAGGATTAAAGAATAAATCTCATTAGTTTGAATTTACAAGTCAAAGCAGATCTATTTTATAAATTGGATTCCTGCTGAGAATCATCAATAAATACATAAAAGAATGAGAGAGTCAGAGACTATCACACTAACTTCAAACTGCTACACTCTCCACCCCCAGCAAACTTCAGGTTTTTGGAGTAATGCATCATCACACTGAAATCCATAGCAGAATTTCTGATTTAAGGACCAAGATTTACTTCCTCTGAGCTAGCACATATTCTTGGTGTGTAATGTGCCGCCTGACAAGACTGCATACCCACTGTAAGTTGCCCCACTGAAGAGAGGAATGAAGCACAGAACAGGGAATACCTGGGTAGGCAACAGATCTGCAGGGCAGAGGTGGCACCTGAACACGTTCGTAAGTCTAATTACACAACAAAAGTAACATGCATAAATTCTGGTTGCAGCTATTTCTCATACGAATATTTTTTATACTCTCAGCCAAGGTTTTCAAAAGATATAGGTGTTTGGTGAATTCTTCTTTGGTCTTATTTTCAGAAGTGCTAAACATCAGCTTCTGAGAATCATGGCCCTTTAAAGTTTCTTAATTCAGTTATCCAGAAAACTCATTAGTTATGTTTGAAGATACTGGTTTTAATTAGTTACAGTGCTTTATCCCTGTGTCTTGTTTTTCACCTTTGCTTTCTTTCAGTTTTCATTCCTGTCCTGCCCAATGCTCCAAGCAGAACTCAACAGTGGCAGAAAGAGTGCTTTTAAGCAAGAAATCTCACCCTGTGAATGCCCTGCCATACTCAAAACCAAACTACAAGTCGAAAGGCAGTGGAGAATCACTCTGAATCCCTGAATCATCCTGAGGCTTCAGATAGCTTTTGTCAGTGGATGGGATCATGTGGTTTTTTTTGACATTTAAAAAATTAACACCATCAGTAACAGGAGAACCTCTTTGCTTTAACTTCTTCTGCATATGGACATTGTTGATTCAGCTAGAAATCAACCATTTTACATCCTGCTTTCTGCATTCTGCTACAAGGATTGCATGTGAGGAAAACAACAGAAAGAGAATAGATGTTGAAACTCAGTGCAGCAGAAGAAAAAAAGAACAGGGGAAGAAATATTAATTACACAGAAGATAACTTTAAAGCAGGTATTGAATCCATTCTGTATTATCAACCATTCTGTAGTATCAACCATTGCCTAGGTTGATAGTTCTCCTTCTAGTACACAGAAATGTTCTCTCTTCTAGAGATAATACACTGTATATGATGCATTCCAGCTCGTGTGATAGAGGGAATATTAAGGAGAAAACAAGCATGGGTTCCAAGTAGATGCCAAATCCAGTAGATTCACAACATATATATAACTGGCATAATCATACACTAGTGAAGCATGTTAATTTACTTGTACCAAATCCACTTAGAAACTTATCCCACTGAGCTGAAAGTGGATTATTTACTTCAAAGACAACACAAGAAACCGGGTTACTAATCAGAGGAGCAGAAGATCTTGAATTTGTATTGTCAAACATCTACTACTTTGGTGGCCGATAATGGCTATTATCATTATCTACTAGGTTAATACTCAATTTCATAACTTGTAAATAACTGTAATTCCTATTTAGAAAATGGACTGTAAAAGCCCAAAAGGACCCACTGAAGACCACTGAGGAAACTACTATATAAAAAGGGAAGTTTGAGATCATGTAGATATTGTATATATTTAAACATACAGGAAATAGATATTGCTATATTAAGGTATAAGACGACACCATCTAATCTAGTATCCTTCTGATAGAATTGTCTAACAGGGTCATATGAAATACAACAGTAATTTTAAGGTTCTTTCCAACCCTCACCATTCTATGATTCTATGATCATTCACACTAGGATTTCAGCGTGACCTCAGGCAGGTTTCGCTTATGTTCTGAAGCACAAGAACTGAGAGCCTCTGTAATTTTTGTGTAGCCATAAAGGTTTATTTGCCTGAAAGATATCCAGCATTGCAGACTTATCACACACTATAAGGCACATTTTAGTTACCTTTTTGAAAGTTTTCTCTTGGACTAATACAATGGAGGAAAATGGTCCTACTGGTTTCTTTCATCACCTTCAATTCTTTTAAACACCTTTCATGTATTCTCTCCACGTTTTTCAACTGAAATTACATTACATACAATGATCGTTTTTCTCCTCACATCAGAGCAACATCTTCCACCAAATGCTGTGTCTTGAAATACTCACACATCTACACTTCTTAAAAAACGTTGAACTGGAGAATTAGCATTATGGTCCAAAATAGCTATCAAAGCACAATAGATGTGAAGGTTGTTTTTTCGTCGTGCCCCATTAAATTGTGGGCATTTTGATTTTTTTGATACTCTATGGGTGACGGCAAGGGTGTGGTTTTGAAAGGTTGGGAGTTCCCACAGTACCAAGTGATTTCACTCAGAGGCTCTGAAAATAAGGATTTATCTTGTAAAGCCAGACCCAGGAATATCTGCATTAGCAGACACTGAGAAAAATGTCTGCCTAAGTGACACAACCCACAGCTGAACACTTCTCTCTGTGCAATTATGCCTAGCCATTTACTTCAAAGTAACCTGAATGCACTACACCATCCCAGTTGATTTTCACTTCCTCAGTATACATCCCATCTATGCAACACAACTGAAGGCAACATTCTGAGCTAAACTCAATTTCCATAACAGCTTGTCAGACATGTCAGTATTTTGGCCTACTCTGTTTCACTGGTCCACAGGATGAAGCTGGCAATATCTCAGCTGAGAATCATGAGACTTTCATATACAAAGGTAATAAAAACCCTACAAGAACTACATTAAATAAGTCTTCATCTATCTCCTTTCTCGTATTCATTCAGGAAGTCCAAACACAAACCATTCAAATGTTACAAGTATGAACAGTCATTCATTTCCTTACTATCTCTCCCACACACATACTAATAGGCACCAAAATACTAAACATAAATTTTTTCTTCATCCTCAGAATCATTTTTAAATGGCACCCTTCCATAGCATTTTTGTGTGATGCCTGATAAATAACAGATCAGTTGCACGGTGTTAGTCTCAATATTAATGTTACCAGACAGTGTTTGAGAGAAGCAGGAGAGAAACCTGAATTGCAGAGGATTTTGAGATAGCAGCAGTCTCCACCTAGATGTATGTTTTGTGCTAAGGTCCATCCCTATATTACACAGACCTTACAGGGTGCACAGCCCCATGAATTTCTACTCAATTTACCCAGAGATGAGGACACTCAGCACTTGATAGAACTTGGCAAAAATTTTCTTAAAATAAACTATTTAAAATAAACTATTTAAAATTAAGTGGTAGGTTAAAATAAAATATCCACCAAGCACAAGGCAAACAATAGGAAGATACTGTGATCTGTTTCAGGACTGCTGACATTTATTTGTTCTGAAATTAAAGAAAACCTTGCTTCCTAAACCTAAGTGTTGACATTTTCCAGCATGGAGATAAATAACCTTTAAGCTGCTTAATGTTTTAATTCAGCATCAAGAAATCCTTCCTACCTATAGGGTTCCCCCCCCCCCCCCCCCATGAAAATGTGTTCCGGATCCATAAAATATAAAGAGCAGTATTAATTATTTAGTGCTAAATCCATCTCTTCTGTGGAGCAATACTAAGAAGTGAAGAGGGGCATATAAAGAGTTTTTCCTCTACTCTTGGCAGCTTTACAGGATGCATGTTTGGCTGAATCCAGCCTAAGAATTAGGAGCCTGGCCAGCCTCAACACAGTTCTGTGAAGGCTTTGTGAAGAGACGAGAGCAAACATGTGCAGACACTGCACGCGTTCAAGTCTCAACACACAGAGGACAGTAACGTCCACCATCCTAAGAAATGCTTGATATGGCTAAATACTGTCACTGCTTTATGTAGCTAGAAAGAGTCTCATAAAAGCAAACCGTACCATCTCTACCTTCCCAGGCAGATCTCCATACAAGAATTGGAGAGAAACTCAGGGTCAGCTACAGATGAGTTGCTTCTTCACTACGCTAGGACAATACAGAGAACAAACATACCATACTTTCATGCTGAAATTAATTTAAGAGATGATTAAGGAGGAGTGGGACAAAAGTCATATGAAGGATATGTCTATCGTTTTAAAGAAAAACTAGTTTCAGGCACAGATCTGAGACATAGCCAAAACACTTTTCCCTCCCTCACCCATACTATCTTGCAGGGATTCCTAGTCTGCAAGGTGGGCATCCATCACTGGTGGCCTTCACAGGACCAGTCCACCTTGACTTCCTAGCCTGCTGGGGTAGGATGGCCAGCTACAGTGCTACTATGGGAGAATGGATGCGGCAGAGGTAGAGACCAAGAAAACCATAACCAGGTAGAGAGCAGAGTAGAGTGGGAGGCACTCCGTCCCAGGCAGTGGCAGGCAGAGACAAAGCAATGGCATAGGCAGAGAAAACATTTCAACATGAAGTAGGACAAAGCACCAGGTGAAAGGAGGACTCTCTGCCTCTTACACGTAGGGAATTCTTTCCCCATCCTAGCTGCTGAGTAGAGTACTTTCAAAAGGCACTGCTAGATTAAACTGACTTCAAGCTCTTCAGAGAACACAGTATTTACCATCTAACTAATGTAACTTGAAAAGCTTTCACTTTCTCTCTGACACACAGCCACGGCAATGCTTCTCAGACTCTAATATGCTCACAATTACGTACTATGAAAACTAGTTCTGAACAGAAGTAACCTTAACCTCTGGACTACAAGGACAGCAATTCACCAGGATTTCTCTGAACCCAGAAGCACTCACAAACCTATTGCTATCTCCCATGCATCCTGTGGCAGCTGACTCCTTTAGCCATTTTTCACCAGCCCACTGCTTGCCAATAAATCACTGTGCTAATTCCTGTGATGCCTCCTGTGAAGTGCTTTTGGGAATTGTGGCAAAGATTTCTGGGCTGCATCTGAGAACTGCTGGTGAATGGCCGACTCCAGGTTGACATGATGAAGAAAGGTTAAGCTCTTCAGCTGAGCAGCCTCTTAGAAATGATTCATTGTGACTCCAGTTATCCCCTTCTATACAGCAAGTCTATCCTCTGCATCTGCCTGCATACATAAGGGAGTTGACATTTGTCTTGTGTGTGGCTCATGTGCTTAAGTTTTCTTCTCTTCTCATTACCCACGAAGGTTGATTGCATTCCCTATGGAATATCACTGGTGATACGTCACACTTCCAGGGCCATGTTCCTCCCTCCTCCCCCCACCCCATTCTAACAGGAACCTGTGGTTACTTCATCTTTTTCCTTTCTTGAATACCAATTCTCCCACAAGCCTGCGTGTTAGCCACCAGCCTCCCACCAAAGAAGAATAATGGGACTCCTACTGAAGCTCATTAATAGTAAATTATTTTCAGTTAGTGAAGACAATTTTCTCTGTGAAGTCTCTGAAGAGCCAGGGACAGTACAGCAGAACACTGCCCCACAATTGATTTGACTACAGTGGTTTGAAGAAAACCTCAGACTTCAATAGCGAGCCATTAAGAACAGCTATTTGTATAGTGCCTGTCTGAACACTGAGCATAGGAGGGAAGGTAGAATCTGTCTTTCCTGATCAGTTGATTATTCTTTTTTTTTGTTTGTTTCCCCACTAGATGGTCTTCAAGTAAACACTGGCAACAGAGGTCTGAACTGGTAGTCCCAAGCTGTGTAAAAAGCTGTAAATCACAGAACTCACACAGAACTCTTTATTATTATAAAGCAAGGGGTTTTGTTTGGTTTTGGTTGTTGGTTTGTTTTTTTTGTGTGCGTGGGTGTTTTGTGTTATACCTTAGCTACTGGACTGTTCTTATCTCAACTCTGTGGGAGTTACATTCTTTCTATTCTCCTCCCCATCCCTCTGGGATCAGGGGGGAGAAAAGGGGGTGGAGTGAGAAAGGTGGGTGGTTCTGAGTTAGCGGCTGGGCTTAAACCACCACAGTTCATAAAACAAAGCCAAGACATTTACTAGTATTTCTCAAGTCCATCTTTCTGTCAGATGAAGCAAGAAATACCCACCATAAGCAGATGCTGAACAGTTCCTCTTCTCTGTCCCTCCTGTTACTCCTCTCACAGTTCTTTATGAGAGTCTTAAGATTTTGGCAGGCAACTGCTATTTGGGGGACTTACAAAGCAACTTGAGGGAATCTGGTATCTGAATCCACACTGGAATTCAAAAGCTCTAAGCCAAGCATTAAAAAACCTCTGAAGAGGCTGCTTAACCAAAATACATGGACAGATTCTAAGTCTACACAGGTATATGTAATAAATATAGCACCGAAAAGGTCTACTTCATATCAAACAATACTTTCTGGTTTGTGCTATAAAAGTGCATGCCCATTTTTGCTACCTCTGACTTCATTCAGTAGATACTATATAGAAGCTGGAACAGACCTGGTTGAAAGCTCAGAATTGCTAAAGTATCTGAAAAAGTCTTTTTTAAACAAAAATATATGCATATTTACTCAATTAATTCTCCATATTGATTTCGATATGAAACATTTTTGCTGGGGAGGGAAAGGAGGATTTAAAAGCTTTTCAGTTCAATTGCCTCAAATGTAAAAACTAGCACATGGCTTCCCTGTGTTCTGTGAATGCCCCTGCTACTGCAGAGGGTATATAAGCTCTGACAGCCTCAGTCCTGGTGGGGGACAGCAGGGCATCAAGATTGTGAGAAAGTGGGAAGTGCAAGACATCCTGGAGCATGGGAGGGTTACCTTGGAGTTACAGACATGGAACCCAAGCCTGAGCTCCTTGAAACCTGTAGGCAGCCAAGATAAAAATCTCACTGACTCAGTACTCAGTTATCTGGGCTCTGGCAGTACATGAGCAGAAGCCATATGTCTTCATAAAGCACATCTCTGTGAAGCCCAGCCTTGAAATGAATTTGGCCAGAAAGTCCGTGACCACCTCTAAGCAGGAGCTGCTATGAGAATGGAGCTTGTACATGGCTTGTACATAGCTGCAGTTCAGAGGAGAAAAGGCAAGGAAGAGAAAGAAACTGAGGAGTAGTTGGGGTCATTCTGTGAATCAATCAAACACCACTGGCTGTTGGGTTGGTCTGGGGCAGAGGGGAATGTTTGACATGCACGCACCAGGAGCAAGGTGTTACCACACAGGTGGTACTGCTCCTGGTTGGGACAAGAGAGGGGAAAAAAGAGGGACCATGGGTACTACTGTAAGGCTTTCACTAGCCAATATATAGTCATGCTTTACTGTGACAGCTGAAGAAAGGCGCAGAAGCCAACCAGTATCCACTGGCAGAGCCCCCCATGATCACTTCATCTTTTACAAAAATATTAATTTTGCATTCATTTGACCAAATGAGAGAAAAATACTCAGAGCCGGAGAACGCAGTTCATTAATAGGAAACCGATCCTCTGCTAGTTGCAGTCAGAAGCAGCTTCTGCATTGTTTTTTCTGCAGAGAAGCTGCTGCTGGGACTTTGCCAGTTCAGCAGTTAAAGGTAATCTCGAAGAATTCCTCGGCAAATTTTAAAGTGCTCAGGCTGAAGAACAACAACGTGTTCAGGGACTGAACTGATAGTTTTGAGTAATACTAGCAGCAAGCAGCACTTCAGAATTACTCTGCTTTAATTCACCTGTTCAAGAACCAAGCCAGCTTCAATAACTAAAGCAGACCTAAAAGTATTTGAAGCTTCAGCTAGATAAGGAAAAGTGCAATAAACCTGACAACAAAATGGAAAATGATGTTGCTATGTTTTTTTTCCTATACACTAACAAGATGCTAAGAGTGTGTATTGACAACACAACAGTCAATACAATCTAACTCTTCACTGTCAGATCCATTCCTTTTACTATATGGAAAAGAAGAGACACGGGTCATCTGAGTACTCCCAAAGTCTCTAAAGATGGTGCCACAATCCACTTATCTTCCTCTTCACAGCAGCCAATACATTTCCTCTCACTTCATTTAACAGACTCTTAGAAATGTGCAGCTCTCACCCCAGAAGCATGCAAGTAATTCACACAAAGGCAAGAATAAAACCTTTCTTACCTATTCCCCTCTCGTATTTTTAACATCACAGCTGTCAAAATGTAGCAAATCAATTTTGCCTCCCTTACAGTCTCCACACTGCCTTTTCAGGGTATTTTTAGTTGTTCTGATTAAAAATTTACCTCTTTAAGTACCACTGAGGACACAGTGCATTTCTTGATTACAGTTTTGTATACTTTTTTCAGCCTACCTATGTATCTTTCTTACAACAGAAGATGCGGAGGCATATCCTTCCTTCCTTTCTTCCCTTCTCTTTCAAACAGAAAAGAAATTTTAGTATCAAACTTTAAAAAATCAGTATTTTCTGTCCTCTTCATCATGAACAACACAGGTCACACACATGCCTATTCTACCACATATTCTACCATGTTTAATTAGCCAATATCTTCTCTATTATTTTGGACAGGCATGCTTTCATTACTGGAATTCCATGTTTGTGTGGTCGCAATACTTCCCTGAATATCTCAGAAATGCAAGACACTGCTCTTACTGTGATTTTCTGCATGGCAGTAGTTTTGATTTGCTTATCCATGGTGGGCAGAGACCTTTCTACCTTCTGATTGCTACCCAGCCAGACTTTCTTTTTCCCTGTGAACCTGTTTCCTCTCTGAAACTGGAGAAGTCTTGATCAGTGAAAGGGATATTGCTTTCTGATTTCTGATTTAACTTCTATAGGTCAATTCATATTGATTAGACAGCTCAGATAAGGTGAGCAGTAGAAGGCCTGAAGTAGAGATACAGAGTACAACAGCCATTGCAAAAAGGAAAAAACTCAGACTTTTTTTCCTCCCTTCAGTATCAATATAGAATGTTGCAAATTGAAAAATGCCAGCCACAGATCCTCACTCATTTTGTATTTGCACAGCAATGCTTAAAGGTCCTTAAAGATCTCCAAGGACTGCAAAGAAATAATTCAGTCAGTTAACAGAAACAGTACCTGGTCACATGACTCATGCAACAGATGACAACTCAAGGCAAGTCACAGTGAACTGATTTTACAGACCATGCACAGAAAGATATATTCCACAAACCAAAGGTATGAAAATCTAAATGACTGTAGCTGATGCATCAGGCAAAGACAGCTTAAATCCATGAGATAGGCTGTGGAAAACATTCTGCTCACTGCAAAGGAACATTTCTTCTCTATTCTGCTTGCCTTACACATACCTCAACACCTGTTCTTGCCATAACTGCCACAGTTTTACTCAGTTTTCTTGGTGTCTCAGCAAAACTACAAGTTTTTTTTTTTTCATATCTGCTTATTTATTCTTCATATGCCTGAATAATGATGGTGCTGCAGCTATGTTTTGCGTTATTCATAAGGACAAGCTTGATACAATATTTAGATTCCAAGAATATCCTAAAAATCAGGTGACAGTAGGTCTTACTGTCTTACAGGTAAGTAGGTTTTACAACCAGCTGCATTTGGTTGTGCCGGTCTATGATGGCATTTTACGCTGCGATAGGTGATGGGAATGGATCAACAGCTGACAGGATTATCCTCTGACCTGTTCAGTCTCATGTACTACTCACTCCCCAGGATGCATGTGCTGAGTCATATCTTGCACAGGTGATGCTCCTCTCTTGCTCAAGAATCCCCTCTTCCCAGATTTCCCATTCTGACCATGGAAATAAACCCCCTGAGCAGCCACCTAATGTTCCAAGTGTTGTTCAGCAGCAGAGATCCACACATCTCCTCTCATGTGGTACCTAGTGCAGACACATATCTGTAATGTAGAGAGGTGTGTGGGTATTGCAGACACCTGAAAAGTCCATGTCCTCCTTTTAGTTTTACACTCTTGACTCAGAAGGAGTGTCAGGAGCAGGTGGACCTGCTTGGAATTGCTGGGATGAAAGTAAAGTGATGAAGTTCTTGTGGATCAGAGGGCTCCTGCTAAGCATCCCTACAGTTATCCTGGTTTCCAGAAACACTTTACACAAAAGCTACCTACTTTGACTTACCTGCTAAATCTCAGTTCTTTGCTTGGAACAAAGCATACGGACCTCCCATATGAAGATAGGCTGAGAAAGTTGGGGCTGTTCAGCCTGGAGAAGAGAAGGCTGCGTGGAGACCTCATAGCAGCCTTCCAGTATCTGAAGAGGGCCTATAGGGATGCTGGGAAAGGACTCTTCATGAGGGACTGTTGTAATAGGACAAGGGGTAATGGGTCAAAACTTAAACAGGGAAAGTTTAGATTGGATATAAGGAAGAAGTTCTTTAGTGTGAGGGTGGTGAGGCACTGGAATGGGTTGCCCAGGGAAGTTGTGATTACTTCATCCCTGGCAGTGTTCAAGCCCAGGCTGGACAGAGCCTTGGGCGGCATGGTTTAGTGTGAGGTGTCCCTGCCCATGGCAGGGGGGGTTGGAACTTGATGATCTTAAGGTCCTTTCCAACCCTAACCTATGATTCTATGATTCCTTTGGGAGGTCTACCTGTTGTACTGGTGAACAGGAATTTGGAGGAATCAGAAAATTCAAGAAAGTTAAATACAGAGATTTAACTTCAGTCTGCATGTCCTAACTACTGCTAGAACATTATTTTCTAATAGGAAATGCTTATTTTTCTGCCTCAAAGATGTGACTGCAGCATGAAAAAGCTTGCTGCTTGAAACATGCTACAGCTGATCTAGCCTCACTAGGCTGGCATCTATTAACATTAATTTCAGCTGCAAGGAAAATAAAATATCTGCAGACTAAACTGAACCAAAAAGTTTATCTTCTGGAAAGCCTTCTTCACTCATCATTGGGTTTGCCTCAGTGTTGTGTCTTGTTTAGTTAAGTTTACTTTTTCCGCATTTGGGCTGGAACAGCTCTTAATTACCCCAGCACATTAACTTGGCATTCTCCTAAATTTGTGCTTTTCAGCAAGGAGACTCCTTCCTGCTGTTTCGTTTAATTGCCTCTGCTTTCTGGAAAGATGTGTCAATATTATCACCTTACAAAGCAGATACTCAAGATTTTTTTTTTTTCCAAGACATCTCTTCCTTGTTTAAACAATTACTTGTCTTACGCTTTTTTCCCATCCTTTCCTTTTCCTTCTAGAGGAATACATTTTCATTGCTAATACACACTGTAATTGTAATGTAATGGAGCACGATTATCAGTCCGAAGCCCAGTGTAATCTTCAAAGGTTTCTAAACCACACAGAAGTCTAGAAAGTAACTACACAGTATCACATAGATAGCTTCTATAAAGGATCTTAATTAAAAGACCTCTTTCTCTGTTCTGAATTAGTTTTATTTGCATAGCATTTTCTGTTTTCCAATCTTTATAGTATTGTAACCAAGAAAAGTTATTTTAAGAAGGAAAACAAGAATGCCAAATGTCCTAATTCCTCATGGAACTGGTATTTTTAAAGGGTGAAAAAAGCCCGAATTTTAAATTCTAGAAGTGATTAATTACAAGAGTGAACTTAGGAAGCTTCCTGTAAGTAACAAACATTCAAGACAGCAGCATTGCAGGTATTCCTATCCTATGCACTTTTCTCCCGTCCTCCACAGCAGATTTACTACAAATTCAAGATAATGATTACAAGTATCTGAACCTGTAACACACACATCCATAGCAACATTGAGGATCTCTTCTGTTAATTTCTGTGCCCAGAGGCTTTTCTGCAACACTGAATTAGAGAAGCCACTGTACTGTTCCTGTAACAAGACAATTATCTTGGAATTAAGACTAAGCAGAACACTTTTCAGAGACTCAGTCTTCCAACGGCTTCAGAGAACAGACAGAATTACTTAGCGTGGCTTATATTATCAGTCCACAAAAGTTATATACCTGCATCACTGTGTTCTAAGAAGTAAGGTCATTATGTTTACAGTCTTTACCTATAATTATATTTTAATGAGGTGGATAATATCCTTGGAATTACTGTTTTTAATGAGGCATTTTAAAAGACATTTCTTTTACTGTTGTAAACTAAGAGGACTACAACATCACTTATCAACAATCCCACCAACTAGAAGGTGAGAAATGTTTCCTTCTTGCAGTGTCAAAACATACCTGAATGTTTGCTAAGTGAGGGTTTAATGGCTTTAGAGGACAACGCTAGTTAAATCCTAAGTCTGTGTAACAATTCTCAACAAGCAGTCATCTTTCCCATCTATTTGCAGAAATCACAGAGGGAACCAGAGTTGTATTCCTCGTGGAGGAAGAAACGATCTTGTACTGAACAACTGCCACCCCTGGTATATGGTTCAGGATATGTCACAGCATATCAAAGGAGAAAACGCATACAGCACAAATCTAGAACAGTGAATCCTGTCCCTACCTCACCGCTCTACTAGTATGGAAGATAATATTCTCAGTAAAGAAGAGAAGCATGACCCATGAGCTGAGCTGTGACTGATATAAAGACAAATATACAATACTGTTTTCAAGTAAAAATACTTCCTGAAAGTGTTGTTAAATTTTTTTAGAGCTAAAAAATGAAATGTGCAAAGACTGTAAGAATTTCTTGGCGTACGAAACTAAAGTATTTATATTCTGATCACAAGAAAAAGGTAGTAATGTACTTACTTTGGATGGGTAAATTCATCCACTAGGACAACCTTTTCTATCAGGTCTCCACCAATGGTTCGAGCCAATTCATAGAAATCATTCTTGGAGTATGTCTCAGAAGGTAGCCAAAAGGAGATGTCATTGATCAAAGGTGGATATTTGCTGAGTGGCTAAAAGAAAATCAACACCATACCTTTGTAAGTGGCTGGACTTGGTAGGTATACCTAGAACTGTTTTAAACTTGTGTAACACACATAACACACATTTTAGAATCTTTCTGAAATGCTTTTTGAAAAGCAAACTGACCTGATAAACAACTGAAATGCAAGATTTTATACTAGGAGATGTCTTAAAGATCCCCTCATAACCAATATGATTAATTCATTCAGAAGAAAAACTGGTTTTGCTAAAATCAGCATTTATGAGCCTGAACACACTTTTTGAGCAGAGCCGTTTAAGAGGAAGAGATCATTTTAACATGATTATTCACTCGATAGAATTGCACTTTATAAAAGCATTTTTCAGTATTTTACAGATTTAAAAGTTTTTATCACATTCATGTATAAAATTTATATGTATTTTATATCATTTATATACACCATTATATGTCTTTTATCTGTACTGTCCAATTTCTGAGACGGTTATTATCAATAAACAACTTCTTGTTAAAAGGTTACAGTAAGAAACACACTTGGACTTAAAAAGAGGGATCAATTCACTTCCCAGGGTTTTTTATAGATATCCAAACATGAACAACAACAAAAAGTATTGCTGTTAACATAATTACTAATTCCACAAGTACCACAACAGACTTTTAAAAATAAAGGGGCATCTTTGCTGCAGACAGAAAGACCTCATCTTGTGGTCAGAACAGTATAACTTGTTATTTGCAAAAACAGGAAGAGAAAGAGAAACAAAACTTAGTGATCATTAATTTTTCAGTTTTGATGAAACTTCCCTGGAGTCAATGGGTTTCAGAGCTTGCCTTTGCTGAGACATTTCCCCCGTCTGAGGAAAGGAAAATGGTAATGCTCTCTTTTCATGCCCTTCAGGTCCTGCAATATCTTACTTCTGCCTTCCATTAATGCACTGCACTTGAATAAATGTTTTTGCACAAGACTTTTGGGGTCTGCAGAAGAAAACATCTTTTCTTATTCTACTTGTATCTATAGGATAGCTAATGTATGCACCTTGCTCTACAGTATATTATTTTCCTCAAAAATGATTCCATGCCTGCAAAATTTTTATGGTGGAGCAGTCACATCCTAAGTGAATACCTGCTAAAAGCAATAAACCTGTTAAAAAGGTAAATTTACAGCATGCTGATTTACTCAAATCCTGTTCTGTACAGTGTAAACCAGTCAATAAATATCTGCTAAGGAATACAGTGCAAGTTTTAAATTAATACCCCCCCAGTGAATAAACCTGTGAATCACAAATGGTTACCCAACTTGTTAAAAGAATAAACTCGTCAAATGAATGTACAGCCTGTACATCAAGTCAAAAAAACCTTCGTACAATAAATACATCACACAAAAGCTTTTGATAAAACACTAATGCATTAAATGTAAACATCTCTGCTAAATAAAAGTCACAGCTTCAAATGCTGGAGACAATCCTCAGTCAACAACATGATACATGTATTTTACATGTTTAAGTAACACAGTAATATCCTAAACCCTGAAAGGAGCAGAGTACCCACAATTCACAGTATGTGAGTATTCGCTATCAATTTCAAAAGAAGCAGGATTATGTCAGGCACATGAAAACAGCACTCTTTTCCCCACTTCAAATGAGATGTACACAAGCACACAATGTGGTCTGATGTTGTACCTGGAACAGTCTGATTTACATTATCATTGCCATCAAATCTGACATGAGCAAAGTTATTCAAAGATGTAATAAACTGTAGGGTCTGTTCCCAATCAACCTCCCAGATTATCAAGTCTATAAGAAAACTGCTTCTTTGACTCAGTTCATGGTGCTACTAGCCTAGACACAGAACTGCATTTTTGTTCGTGCACACGTGTGCGTATGCTTGAGTGTGTTACAAAGAGTGGAAGGAAAAATGCTTAAAACAGTAACTTTTTTATTATTAGGGTACAAACCTTTTCTCAGAGCTCTGTAATACAGAAAAATCTTTATGGTAAAAGGCAAGGCAATAATCCCATATTATACTCTCCCTTCACCACCTGGCTGCAGTCAATATCATTGCAGTAAGTATTATATCAACACTAAAGTTAGTATAAGGATAAAATTCTCAAACATATTGATCTGTTTGGTGTAGAGCTACATAATTATTTATTACCTACACGTAAAACATGAAAAGGGTAGGACAAGTCTCCAACTGGAAGGTTAAAAAGTTACCGAGTTCGTATTCAGGCACTCCTGCAAATACACACTGTGGTCCAACAGATCCCACTGCCATCACTGTCCTCGTTTCTAAACTTTCATGACCTTTAACAACAGAGTGGTCTAAAGTCCTTTAACTTGGGCTTTAGACTCTAAATTGGAGAGGCATACATTCGATGGATGGACCACTAAGGGGGTAAGGAATTGGCTGGATGGTCACACTCAGACAGTAGTGGTCAGTGGCTTGATGCCCAGGTGGAGACCAGCGATGAGTGGCATCCCTCAGAGGTTGGCACTGGGACTGGCACTGTTTAACATCTTTGTCAGTGACATGGACAGTGGGATTGAGTGCGCCCTCAGCAAGCTTGCTGATGACACTGAGCTGTCTGGTAAGGTCAACACACTGGAGGGGAGGGATGCCATCTAGAGAGACCTTGACACACTTGTGAGGTGGGACAATACCAACCACAGGAAGTTCAGCAAGGCCAAGTGCAAGGTCCTGCACACAGGTTGGGGCATTCCCAAGCACAAATACAGCCGAACAGAGGGCTGGAGCACCTCTGTTATGAAGACAGGATGAGATTTGGGCTTGTTCAGTCTGCAGAAGAGAAGGCTCCAGGAAGACCTTAGAGCAGCTTCCAGTGCCTAAATGGGGTGTACAGGAAATCTGGAGAGGAACTTTTTACAGGGCCATGTAGTGACAGGACAAGGGGTAATGGCTTTAAGCTGAAAGAGCGCAAATTCAGATTAGACATTAGGAAGAAATTCTTTACTGTGAGGGTGGTGAGACATTGGCACAGGCTGCCCAGAGAAGCTGTGGCTGCCCCACCCCTGGAAGTGTACAAGGCCAGGTTGGATGGGGCTTGGAGCAATCAGGTCTAGTGGGAGGTGTCCTGGCCCATGGCAGGGGGTTGGAACTGGATGACCTTTAAAGTTCCTTTCAACACTAACCATTACCCCATGACTTTGATTCCTTCCCAGGTTCAAGGCAAACAACAGCCCTGAAGACTGTTCCCTTATGAATTTACAGGCATTTTAGAGGCTCCCCTTGAGAGCAATGTGCTCTTCCAGCTACATTTTCTGCTTTGCTGCTGCTTCCAGCCACCAATTCAGGTATGTCCTCTTCTTGATTTAGGTGTGCTCTACCACAACGCTTAAAGAACCTAATAGAACACTGGCTGGCTCTGCTCCCTGTATGCTGACCAGCTCCTCGCACACTGCAGGAGCCTGGAAGCCCTGCCGTCCTCCTTCCACTGCCTGACCACCCCCCTTAGGTTTCCAGGGAACTGAAAAAAGTTTTTGGGAAAGGTAGAACTGATCCCACCTGCACAGTGCTGCTGTGAGGCACTGGCCAGGCCTGGCACACAGCACTGCCAATGCACTGACAACTCTGCATCACTTTCTTGGTCCCATCAGAACTTTGTCACCACAGCACTACTTTAAATGTTCTGTTTGCTTTCTATTTCAAACACCGAAGTCTTTGGAATTTTTCAACAGCCTTGGAAAACAAGAGTGCATTCCCAGTAGTTACACTATTGATAGGACTCTGCTGAGCCCACGTTGTAGGGAACACTGCAGATAATGACGTCGCATTTTTCAATCACCCAAGGTGAAAGCATTTAGGAGTATTGAATTACTATCATTTATTAAAATAATAAAATGGAAGCTTATGATGATCCACACTCCATGATATACTTTTACTAGTCATTAGTCACACTTCATCCTCTGGTTAATAAATAAGCCAAGTACTTACTAAAACAGAAGCTTTTTTTCTCTCAGGGTGCTAATTTTAGTGTAGGAATGAGCAGCTGGACACCAGTGCTATACCCTGCTCTGCCAGCCTGCCTCGCCCATGCCTAGATGTACCTAAGAAGTGCATCACCGAAAAGGGCTATGACTCTTTATAATAGCTTAGGGCATTCCTCATCCCTACCACTTTGCTCTACCTTTCTGTCCAAGGTTACTGCCCTTGCACCAGCTGATTAAACACTTGCCATATGTATAGAATTCAGCTCTCCAAACCAAAGCAAATGGACCAGTTTGGGATTGATGCACTGCTCTGTCTCCCTGTCTCCCTGCAGGGAATGGCAGAAGAGCATTAGCCTCCAGTGGTGCTCTGAACTTCTCAGAATGAACATACAATTAAGATCAGCCCTTTTTGGACAGCAGCTCGCTCCCCCCAAACAGAGCTCTTCACCTCTGCAAGCTCACATACAGTTACAGGGAACACCATGTGTCCATGTAAATATCATGAGCTCCCTGGATTTCAGGCACTCTGCTTGCACATGGACCATTTTGAGTGGAAGAGGGCTTTTTGCATATGGGCGAGAATGCTCTGTCCCTGGTTTGAATATCATGTGAGTGCCTTTGAGTGTTCCAAGTAGCTTCAAATCATTAATTCATTCAATGTGGAAAGGGAAGCAAGTACCTTTCACTATTTCTCACAGAAGCAATGGGAAAACAGGAGAGAGGGCAAGGGAGGCATCAGGTTTCAAATGAATAAAGGGTGCATACCACAACTAAGGACGTGTTACACGGAACCAAAAGGGACTAAACAAACTCATGGCGGACAGGTCCCCTAGTCACTTTTAAACAGAGCAATTCAATTGTACTTTTGGTTCAACAGCTCTCTTATGGCTTTAAGCAGGGTCAGTAAATGTAGATAAGGATTATACTGTTTTCATAATGAATGTGCTGTGCTTCAAGCACTTGCTCTTTACCATCATCAGAGACAGCTGGATGGTTACCTATAGCATAACAGGTCTTTAAGCAAGCTGCTTCATTCATGGCATTCTGGAAATGACAGTATTACCAAACCAAATCTTTCTTTTTCTAGTTTAGTGATTTCTCATCTTGAAGTAAGTATGAAGGACAGCATAAAGATGTTGAGCTACTGAAGAGAACTGGGTGAACACCACCTTAGATAAACTTCTCTTAGGCCTAGCAGCAGTACTATGCAATCAAGTCTTCTAGGGGCTCTAGGGCTGGGGAAAGGGGAAGAAGCGCCCAAATACTCCCACTGTCACCACCCTTTTCCTCCCTTTCTACTTTCTAACCCACCTGGCTCTTTTCCATTCCTAAAGGTTTTAATTTTTCATGGTTGATGGAAATGTTTGATTTAGGAGCCCTGGTTCTGACCCTGCTCTTCTGTCTGAGACAAGAACCCAACTTAAAGCTATCAGCAGCCACAAAGGAGCATTTGCCTACAGATACTACAGCTGACTAGGCTGGCCAACACACACTCACTGGTGAAATCAATCAGCATCCCAGTTTCCACTCCAACTAGTGCAGTTCACAGCTCTTCATGGGGGTGCAAAAGGAGGGGGGGTGATGTCACACTCCCCTCTAGAGATCAACACTTTGAAGACAACCATACGTTTGGCAGAAGGCCTGCTTGTTTGTCATCAGCAGCCTGCACAATTAAAAGAGCACTGGATGACAAGTAATTGCAGTTCCTCATTTTGGCTCTCTCTCATCCCTGGGAAAAAATAATCATGAAGTATGGAAATACAGGAAGTAATTTGTGAAAAATATAAGAAAGAAAAATGTTATCAAGAAACATAGTAAATGAAACTGTTCTCAAAGATGAAACACACATTCTAGATCCGGGTTAAGCAGGCAGGTGCCACAGGGCACAGACTCTTTCTCAGTAAGTGTCAGCCTTCAATGTGGGATGAAGGAGCTGCAGCCCCTTGGCTGGGGGGCAAACCTGTGGAGCAGTTCCCCCTCTGCTGTGTGTGCATGCCACCATCTGAGCTCCATCCTCTTCCCACCTAAGCTAAGCCCTATGAGGTCTTGTTGAAGACAAGAGTTTCTCTCTTGAGCCCTATTACATGTGGCCTGAAGGTGGAAAACCAGGAGTTAAATTGCTTATGTTCTGCCTAAATGGTAACTGATGGCTCTTCATACAATATCATTTAATCACCTTTTCCAATGCTAGTGAAGTGTCTTTGAATAGAAAAATATCCCCCAAAGACTCATCCCAAATGCACACACACAAGCACATGCATAAGAACAAATATTTACAGCTTCTTATAGAGTAGCCCGCCTGGCAAAGGAAAGTCACTACCTAATATGACACTGAAAAATTAAGATGCGTAATAGCCAATGAAAAGATGAAACTTCTTAGATAAGCTACTCTATCTTTTCCAAGCACCAGGAAGAATGCAAGAGAGGACTGGTGCTGTGGCAGAATGTGTGAGTAGAAAGCTTGCCATTAAAGGTTCCTATGAAGACAGGCTCAGGGAGCTGGGGTTGTTCAGTCTGAAGAAGAGAAGGCTCCAGGGAGAACAGCTAATCCTAACCCTACAGAAGGCATTGCTTGATGCATGCATTAAGTTTTTGCCATGCCCAGAAGTCAGATTTCCTCTTTTCTGATGGTTTGGTTTGTATGTTTTTTCTCATTATGCTTAATAATAATACTGAAGTAAATAGCTCACTGGGGTAAAATACTCCACATATCAACAATTCATATGAAAGACTTATATCTAAATAAAGAATGCAAGCATTTGGAAAGAGACTGCAGCAATACGAAGATGTATTTCTTTCAAACAATGGAAACAAATTGCACCCAACATTTTACTTCAACTTAGATGAAAAATCTCATATAAAGCACTGCTGATTATTTTTCCTTTTTTGCTCATTAAATCCACCATTTCAGAGAGTTATTGCTTAAATAGCAGAATCTTCAGAACACCTGACTACTACTTACACCAAAATAAGCTGGCATCACAAATCTTACAGGCACATGCAACACCCGAAAAGGTCCTTCTTCCCACCTAGCAAGCTGGTTTTCTATTTTCTCTCTCCCTTCTAAAAAGCACAGAGATTTCCAAGTCAATGGCAATGATGCTTCATATTCCTTGGCCAGGTACAGCTTCACATAATGTCCTGGACATTGCTATACTACAAGGGAATGTCCTCATCTTCCTGCACTTCCCAGGCTTACAAGCTAATCTGTTATCATCTAGGAAACACTACTGTAGATACTGCATCATAAAAAAACTATGCTCCCTAGGAAATGAAAATATCTCAATTGCCCGTACAACAATATACCTGAGGAGATTACTGGTGGTTTTGAAACATTCTTCATGATTTTCAGTGCCACAAAAATAGCTGGGTTTCCCTCTTCACTTGGGGAAACTGCCTGAGTTGCAATGACTCTTGGTCAAATCCATTACTTTGGTTTCCAGAAGTAGTCAACTTTACTTTTCCCCACCCTTAAGTATTAAATTTATACTAATCACAACCTCCACAATGCAAAACCAGTAATACAACACTAGGGTAGTGTAGCAAGCAAGGCTCCACTTACTTGTCCAATGCTCACAAGAAGGAGAAAAGCCTTTAATTTTTCCTTTCAGGCAGATTCTGAGCATTCCTAAAGCCATACTCTTCTTAAAGTGTGACAATGCTTAGAAACAGAAAACTGCAGAGAAGCCGTAAGCCAAGAACAGATAAAGCACAAAAAGTACACTCAGGATTTAAGTACACAACTACAAAATGTAAAGCACATTTAAATATCTACAAACCAAATACTTGTGCAGAGCAGGCAATTTCTTTAATGCCTTTCCCTATTTTACAAGAATCAGAAAATATGTTCACTATTGCTGATTTAGGAGAACAGGTTACATGTGGTAATAATTATGCAAACTGGATTTAACACGTAAGCAGGAGGATGCAAGCAATCCTCAAAAGAGGTGATTTCTTCCCATTATTCATTTTTAGAAAATTGGAAAATTGGAAAAACAAATCCTCTGCAGCATATGCACCCCAAAGCATTACTTACTTGTCACATTTTGGTTTAGGCTGTCACTACTATGGAACTTGCGTGTCTCACACTAGCAAGATGAAGGAAATTGAGGACGGGTATGATATGAATAATATGGTTCTTCCCAACTGTGCCTTCTGTTGTTTGGCTATTCTCTGTAGCCTAATTCATATTCTGATCAGGGAAGTGGTAGCTGAAAATCAGGGAGTTTTTATTAACACCATGTACTTCAAAAGGTGCTCCTGTTCATGCATACACACACATGCACCCAGACTGTTCTCTCCAGCCCTCATTTACCAGGGATACTCTACAGCTGAGCTGCAATGGCTAATCATGATGACTGTAAGGGTTTAGGCATGCTTTTAGAGACCACTTTATCAAAGGCTCTTTGCAAAATGTATCTTCTGCCTGTAAAACATTAGCATAAATGTTAAGCCAGCTATCAAATAAACTCATCTACAACAAAACCCATGGTTCTATCCAAAACTGGTAAAAAAGAATTAGAGTGTATTTCCTACCAGTTTCAAGTTATCTCCCCCTGCCCCCATACATATATGTACGAACACAAACTTGTACCTCTGAAGATACACACTTACACAGTACAAGTTAGGCATATTTTAAACAGGAATTTATTCTTACATCAAATGCACAATGTACACTCACAAAGATGTGTTTAACCTTCCTGTAGGCATGCTGATATTCAGATTGTGGTAACTACCTAGGACTGCCAGTCTGAAACCAAGGTCCC
The DNA here is from genome assembly GCF_028554395.1 of Pezoporus wallicus. Lineage (NCBI taxonomy): Eukaryota > Metazoa > Chordata > Aves > Psittaciformes > Psittacidae > Pezoporus > Pezoporus wallicus. The sequence goes on from NW_026636248.1 coordinate 2,573,670, forward strand.
ATTAGGTAAACAGAGCACAAAATGATAGCCCCTGAAGAACTTTCCACCCCAGGACAGTACTGGAGAAGACATGCTGAGGCATGAAGTATAAGACAACTACAACTGTAAACAGCATGAAAAATTGAATTACTGAGTAGGGAAATTTGAGTCAGGGTCAAGATCTGACTCAAATTTCAGGGAAACTTCTCAGGTAAGGGCCAAAGACTAAAGTCAAGACAGTTACTGTGCCATCCTCCTAGCCAGAATTCTATTCACCACACTGTAATTAAACCAGCATTGGAAAAATACTGCAAAAGTGTAACACTCGCACTCCTTACTAGCTACATACTTTTGTAGACAATAAGACTGAACAGTCTGAACTTCCGTGAATTCCTGCTGAAACCACAAGCAGCTGGTTCTCATAGCTTCACATAACCAATATGAAATCTATCGTTATTTTAGATTTCCAGGTTTACGCTTTCACCTAATATTAATTTAATGTGAGTCTCAGCATATATATCACTGCTGGAAATTGCTTCATGGCTTATTTAAGTACTTTGTATAACCATTATACTTCATCATTTGGGACACAATAAAGATCAGTTGATATACTCAGCAGCAGAATTACTCATTTGTGAGCTATTTGTTTTAAGAGCCTCAACCAGTCAAACTGCAAATACATGAGGTTTCAAGATCAGAGCAAATCACGGTAACATATACTTTTTGAAGCTTACTGAAGTTTTTGCTAAGCAATAATTTAAGTAGTATCAGGTGTACTTTCACTGGGTTGCATTGGCCTACAAACCAACCCAAACCCCCCCAACCCTCCCAAACCAGACATCAGCAGCAAAATGATTCTACTGACAATAACTGTACATGGCAGCAGTATTTTTAACTGGAAATCCATTTTTATTTACATCATGTTAGGGCGAGCTCAAATTTCAATCCGGGCTACAGCTGCTCCTTTCTGTTCAAAACAAAATGGAAGGAAGTCCCTTGTGGTCTCTTCCCATTCACTGGGATTCTCTTTCACTTGTATCAATGACATACCTGCTGGGTATACCACATTCTCTACATACTCACCCCCATCCTCTAACCTAACAACATGCTTAATTCAGCCACACCTGACATGGAAATTGTTGAGGCACTATTTTTTTTTCATTTTGCTTGTGCCAAAGCCGTTCATGGGATACGCTGTGAATGGTAACACTCCTGAAGACTTGCGAGAAGCTGGCTTTCGCCATTTTGTTCCAATTTTTCAGATTATAGAGAGGCATAAAAAGTGGTCTTGCCTCTTGGTTTTTGAACAGGGACCTTTTTTTTTGTCTCTGTGAAAGTATTTTTTACATTAATTGCACGGAAGGACTACGGCAAACACCAAGTTTGGGAAAATACGGAGAGTGCAATTTGAAATCCACAGGACACATCTACAGATTCCATGGCCTTTGTATCTTGTGAGGTTGCAGTTGTTTCACTTGGGATGCCACTACTGGAGTCTAAGTGACAAATTTTTCAACAAGAACAGCTGAATGTCTTCAAGTTACTCTGTCCTTTCTTCTCTAGTCCTTGACTTTTCTTTCAGTTACTTCTGGACTCCTTCCTTCTTTTTCTCCAGGACTGAGGTTCTGGATGTCCAAGGTACATGGAAGGAAACAGTAGAAGACTCCCAGCTAGCAAAGGCTCCTCTTTCCACCCAGGCTGCTCACTTCTGTCACTGATCCATGACCTTTCCCTTATGTATGCAGGCCACAGTGCTGTGGCAGACTACCCAGTGGCAAAGCCACCTTACAGGATTTTGTCTTCCCATCTTCCCCCATCACTTCAGGATTGATCCTGCCTCCGAAAACAAAAGTGCAGTTTTCACAGCTGTGCTGAGGGCATGGGGCAACAATGAGAAGTGGAACAGGGGACTGATATGGCTTTGAGGAACTGCAGGGGGAAAAGGGTCCCTGATCCACCTCACAGTGTAGTCACAGAAGCTGCTGCTGCGATGCAACTGGAACAACAAAGCAGGACAGTACATGGGAAAGAACAAAAAATTATCCTTCTCATCCTGACACTGTGAGAACCAAGGCTCTGGGAACAAGTGGTACAGAACAGTTCCAAAACCACTAACATCCTTCAAATGGAGAAGTTTCAACTGCAGTCTCTGACTGGACCTGAAGTCAAAAGAGGATATCACCCAGGTGGACACACTGGTATTTCACATTGCAAGCTTCCAAACACCCATGTGGCGCACTCTAGGTTTGTTAGTAAAGCCCTAGACCTCCCACACAGCTGAGAATTTGAGGAAACATAATTACATCCATGTCAAAAAAAAACCTATTGGTGATTAAACTCTGTTAGCACAGAAAACTGAAAGTATATGCATACCTCTACACACACACTCCACCAAACTGGAACAAAATCTAACTGGGACAATTGTGTACAAAGCAGAAAACTCATAACATCCAGGAAGAACAGCTCAGAGCAGTTATTTTGCTTCAAGTCACCACCAGCTAGATCAAATCTGCTACAGGCACATGACAACCTAATGGAGGTGAACCTGAGAGTTTTCAAATATTCTAAGACTGTGAAAACAACCTAGAATTACTTATTTTCAAGGAACATATGTTAAGGACAAGAGCTGTGGTTTTGCTTATGAACATCATAGGCTTCTCTATACATCTGACTACTATCAAGGTGGCTATGAGATGGATGACTTGGATTTGTTTTGCTCTTTGGTGCACCAGCAGACAACAGCTGGAGATACTGCGCAAGATAATTATCACTAACAAATCTAAGCACAAAGGGCTATTGTTGTTTTTCTAAGTACAAGCAGAAAGGAATTGAAGTATTACTGATTTGTTCAGATTCAACACGTAGCTATCAGTAAGACTAGACTGCAGTGGGAGGGATGCAAACAGGGTATGCATGAAACCTACATCACTGCTATTAGCTCAGGGTAGCAGTGAGATTACTGGCATCCACATCCCCCATCAGTGGTTATTTTTACCAAGGGTTTCAGTAATACCATGTCAGTGCAGCCTTAGTCATGGGTCTGGGTTCCGGCACAATAATTGTTTCACAAATTCAGAATCAAAATGCTGAGTTCAGTGATGGCTCCTGCCCCTGAAAGCTGATGTGCTAACAGTATGACAAATGGAAAACTCATTACCTTGAAAGGCTGAGCGCACAAGTCCAACTGTGCTCCAGTGAAATTGTATGTGTGTCTGAGCATCTCTTTACTACACCCTATGGAAAAGCCACTGTATTACCCATTTGTGGTTCACTGGTATGTAAGCTGCTTATTTTTTAGACCCGGACTTAAAAGTCTACAAAATTACACTAGGGTTGGATAGCATTGGATATACCAGTTTTCATCACTTCTATTCTGTTTCTGAGGTATGCCTGAGTTTTGGAGAGCTGCTATAAATGTTTCTTTCATTACTCTGAGAAAACACATTCCTTGCTTTCAACACCCCACCCCACCCTGAGACTGATGGTAATACTTTAAAGTACAGAATTGCTTTGATGGCTTCTGTGGTCACTCATACTTGACTTTTCAAAAGGAGATATGTACAAAGTCTGGGAAGGCTTTCTGATTGATTTAAAAGAAGACCTTTGCATCAGTCTCAATAGTTTTTTGCCTTAAACCTATGCTCCCTTTCTGTGTCTGTCTTCTCTTCCCACCCCACCCCTCCCATCTTGTTTAAACTTTCTCTCTTAGCCCCCTGATTTTTTCCTATTACCTCCAAGGGCCAAAGTACAGCCCTTCTCTCTTCTACCTTCCTCTTACTTTGTCATATCCCAGTATTTTCTTTTCTTGTATCCAGTCTCACACAACTGTCCATTCACTCACGCTCTGCCCATTTCTGAACCCCTATTTTCTTCTTTCTTTCCTGCGTTTTCAGCTAATTGTCTTTAGTTGAGAATGGGAATTCAAGTCCTCTTTACTCTCCAGATGCTTGCTGGTTGACTTTCTTTACCCAAATGTCAATCAGTAAAACTGGCTTGGATCAAAGATTTTGCAAATGACATTTGTGGTTTCTCAGATTAAACTCTTATTGCTTATGACAGCCATTTTGAAAGTTTTCTCTGCTTAAGCCCTGCAAGGCGCTGATCACTCTCAGCTGGATCTCAGGAAATATGGAGATCTCTGACCTGAAACTATTTAGGTACGTAGGTTATATGTGACTGAGCACAGGAACTATCCCATTGATTTAAATGGGACTACTCACAAGTTTAAAGCTCAGCATGTTCTTCAGTACTTTGCCTGACTGGGGCCAGAGGGCTCAGGTTCCTAGAGCTTCAATACCAGCACTGGCTACAAATGATACGAGATATGACATCCTGATGAGAGAAGACTTGATGATCAAGTGATTTCTAATCCAATTGTGTGGCTTAGTGCAGCATCTCACAATGAAGAAGATATTTTTTTCCTTCTTTCCATAGCTACCCAACACTAAAAAAAAGAGTTTCACCATACTCTGTTCTGCAGAGTATGCAGACAAACCTGAGATGATATACAGCACTTTAAAGATTTTACTGACATTCATTTAAGATGATCTATGTAAATCATTCATAAGAAATTCAACCTTCCCAAAGTCATGTCAATAAAATGTTTATGCTACACCATCACCTACTCTGTTGTACCTCCACATGCATACACACAAACATTGTATATCTTCAATTACAGTAAAGCTAACTAGACAATAAATCACAGTTGAGGCTGTACCTCATTTGTTCAGACATCCAAGTTAAATTTACATACTAATGGTTGCATATTTGCCTTTAATAGATGCACTATTAGAAAGTAAACATAATAAATGAATAACCATTTATGCATGGAGTTACCTAATCTTGATGAAAAATATCTGAAAATGTAGCAGCCAGTGAATCCTTTACTTTTTATCAGAAAATAAAGCTAATCACAGATTAAAATGATAAATATAAATTACATGGAGTAGCACACTAATGATGAATCAGACAGACCCACCCTGAGCAGTGAATGTAATAAGTTCAAACTGGTTGAAATACTGGCTTATACATTAGATGCTCTCCTTCTCAAGCATGGAATACAGGATATAGACTAAGACGGTTTAATTTGTGCAAGTTTCCCCTTGTACCTGCCAGTACATTTTATTTTCAGTATCTTCTAAAACTTCAGGCCAAGCTACATGTTTCCCAGCAACAATCAGGTATGAGCACAGGAAAGAGGCACAGGGTTGATGACTGTCTCAGAAAACTGGAAAGTGCACAGTAGAGTAAAAAAGTTGTACTGTGTCCTCTGGCATCAGAAAAGAGGCTTAATTCGTATGGTACACAGAGTAAAGGGGGTGAGTGAGGCCCAGCCTTTGCTATTTTGCACAGGAGAAGGATGAGCCCACTTTGATTTCCTTCTTTCCACACAACTACATCTCCCTGAAGATACATTTTTTCTCATCTCTGCTAACCTTGACTGCTCAGTTTACAAAGCAGAGACAGTCTCCTAGGTTAGGGCTACATACACCATTCAGGCTACAGTTTTGTGGGAAGTGAACAGTGCCAATTCAAGTTGTTTGCCAACTCTCCTCTCTCAGCTGCCAAGGGTTACTAGCCCCTCTGGACTTCCAGCACCATGAGAATGATCCTGGTTAGAATTTTTTAAACTGAACCTAACAGGTTATTATGAAGGAACTGATTTTGGAGAGACTGCACATGCCAGCACAAGGACAGAAGCAGTCCTTAGAAATGATGGAAGGGGGTGGTTAAAAGTAGGTGGTGCTAGGCTTATTGGAGATAGTGCAGAAATGAGGAAAAGAAGAAGAAAGTAACTCCCATAATCTCAAAGGAGTCATCTGCAGTTTATCTAGGAATCTGATCCAGATTTCCTCTGTACCAATGCTTCCCTTAGAACAGCATAAACATGATTCTGCTTGACCTCAGTCCAGGCCACAAGGCTCATCTGCAATCAAAATACTTATTTAAAACAGCAGCAGCCACCAGACGCCAGCAGCATCAAATGAAAGTGACTTTGTGAGGAGAGAATGTATCAGCAGCCTATTGACGTGACATGCCGCTTACTTGCTGTGGCAGTAAAATGATGGAGGTTCCAGGAGCCATCCTGCTGCCAGAGCCCATTTGTCTTAATCAACACCTCTGGGCCCACCACGCTTCATCTGAACTGTGAGTGCCTTCCTTCCCTAAATGTCATTTCATTTTTGTACCTTTTTTTGAACGTTGTCAGCCCATGGACACATCTTTTTGTAAGAATGCTGGCTCAGCATGAACTGGAAAGCTGTTATATGAAAGTATGATGAACAAAGCGTACTAGATCAGATACAAGCCATTTGTTTTATTACACTGCATCTTGCAGGTGCTTAGTCCTTCCTGCTCTGTCCATCCTCAGCCCTTCATTTCACAGCCTGAGCAGAAACCCTACCCAAGTGACTTAAGGCAGGTTACCAGCCTCTGATCCCCCACACTGCTGTGACTTGTGTCAAATTATAGCCAGCGTGATTTGGTAATCCAAATCAATGCAATAATCTGATCCATGGGGAGCAGCACTCTAACACTGCTGTGCTGACTGGCCACAATGGTACAAGCACTGTCAGCTTTTCCCAGCATCTTTTTGACCTACTGAAATCTGCATGCCTGTATTGATGACACAGGGAAAAGTCTGACACATTCATGCTATTAAAAAGGCTCAAAACATAAACTTTAAGTCCCAAGAAAATGCTCCAATTAAATCCATTTCTGAACAAGAGTATTCTTAGCTCAGGTATTATTAAAGGCTACTGCTGTGTAGTGGACCTAATATATCTGAAAAATATTTTCATGAACAGAAAGAAAAACACTTATGTTGGTGGATAATATTCAGATTATAAAACAGGATGGGGGAAGTATCCAAAGGTTGAGAGGTCTACCTCTGTTAAGCACATAAAGGATGGACATTTATCCAGGCCTTCTGAGGTTGCTGAATTCAATTTATGTAATGAAAGGCTCTCAAAACACCTGGTCTGTCTTGGCTCAGTTCAGTCAGGCTGAAAAGTACTGCATGGCTTTGCATGCAGAAAATCTGACACTTTTTAGTACCCACTGAGATTTCTTACAACATCAACACTGGAAGACAGGCTAAAAGTTTTCTGTTAAATATGATATGAATAAACCATGTGATTCATTAATTCTGACTCTTCAGAAAGTAGGCAGGTGCAGAAGGTCTGCTACCTTGGTTTTACAGCATACCTGAAAAATAACACAGAATAAAGAAAAACTGGTTTAGTAACTCCCATCATCTGAGATCTTAAGGTGGCATCATAGACTATTTGACAGTATTGTCATCTTAAGGGTCATTAACCCTTTAAAAAGTAATGCCAGTCTGTACTAGAAGTATGTACAGTATTAAGCTCGAAAAAGTTCCGTGTAACATACAAAAAGAAACCTGGATCAGGCTTCTTTTTAAACAAAAAACCAAGCTTGCCTCTAGTCTTTTATATTCAGAGACCAAGAGGAAAAATATAAACTAAGAGTTAGGAAGAAATATTCTATGGGATGAGATATATATAGATGGGAAATCAAAGTGGAGTGAGAATATGTATGTGCTAAAAGAGAGAGTAGTAGAGGGGGGAAAGAGGAAAAAAAGAAAAAAACCCACCAAACCAAAACTGGTTCCTAGGAAGTGCTTAATACCAGAGCAAAAATCTGTTTTTAAAACATTGGCCATATCATCACTTCAGAAGAGAGAAAGAAAAGATTGAAAATAATCCATCTTTCCACCTCCACTGCCCCTCTCCCATACCCCCCATTCTCCCAATCTGTATACTTTTCCCTGGCCTATTTGTTGGGATATGACATCTGCCAACATATTAATGTGATAAAGCAGTGGGTAATGGCCCAGTAATATTACTCTATCTTTCCCTTTGGTGCAAATTAGAGCATAGTGGCAGCTGACAATTTCTCTTCCTTGAAGTCCCCCTACCTATTGCATCTTGATTCATGTTATTACTTAAGAATGTATTTCAGACAACAAGCCTCAACTTCATGACTCTCTCTACAGCATCAGTTTTGGGTTGTAGAACTTTCGTCCTTATTCAGAGTTGAATCAAGGCCAGCTGAAACCAACACTGCTCAGCAAGAAATAATGCTTAAAGACCTACCAAGACCTTGTACCACTCTTCTATTGATCATACAGTTACAAAACAGTGGAAACCCACGTGCTTCTAGTGAGTCCTGGCAGCTAAGGTTACCAAACAGCACCAATTGGAAAAAAAACCAAAACAAACAGAAACAACAACAACAAAAAAACCAAACCCAAGAGAGAAAAAAAATTCTTTCACTTTTAGCTTCATAGGAACTGTATCCTTTCCTCTGAGTCTATCCACAGGAACCTATGCCTCTGTCATCTTCAGACTGGTTCACTATACATGACTTTATCCAAAGCTTGAACATGAAAATGATACACAACTTACAGAAGCCAGACACCTAGCCCTCTCCTTGGCTCCTCTTTAACATCAGACCATATCATTCTATGATTCTATTCTATGATTCTATTCTGACACTCTGGGCCTTTCCCCAAAACCCCAGTCTACTGCAAATATCAATTTGAGGCTTGGATTCACAATCTTAAAGTAAGCAAGAAACCTCATCTCAGTTCCATCAGATATGAAATCTATAAATCAAGCCACAATCTGTGCTCCTTGGGAGCAAAGCCAAACAGAAAGATAAGGGCTGAAAAGAAGACAACTTGAGCACTCCTTCTTGAAAAGGACAACAAACATTCTGTAGGAGATTAGGGAAATCTACAGTCAGACCCACCTTTAGGAACAGTGGCAAAAACCTGCTTTCTTTCTGTAAGTGATAACTACAACCTGAATACCGCAATGACCCCAAAGAAACCCCAAACCAAACACCTAAACCAACAAAAAACCAAACCAAACCATAACGATAACCAAAAAAAAGCCCAAACCCAGCCCCCAAACCTATCAAACACTACTCTGAATTTTTAATCTATGAGAAAAAATGTGCCAGCAGTCATGAGTTAAAAAATAGATGCTGCTATTGATTTGATGTGAAGACTACTCAAAAATCATCTATGCATTGTCACTGCTGATTTCCCCTTTTACAGTTTTGATTCTAAAAACCATAATCAAGCCGTTCATAAAGCAAGTAAAATGGTAAAAGACAGCAGCAAAAAGTGTTTTGCTGCTTTAGCACTTCAGACTTCAGCAAGCATCTACACAGCTGTGCAGCTCAACTGCCCCAAAGACCAGTGATTCCACCTGACTTGAACCTTCCCGTGCTCATGCTAAAGAATATTATGGAAGTAGCATTGCCTCTCAATCCCATTAGGCTTGATTACTTTGCAACTTCTGAAAAGTACAACAAGGTTACTAACTACAAAAATCACCTCAGTAGAGGAGTTACAAAACCAATATAAGCTGAGCCTGCATTCTTCCCCCACTATCACCTGAACGAAAGAGCTGACATACTGAAGATGGTGAGGCACATTCATAAAATACTGAGCCAAAGTTTAACAACGCAACTCACATTGACTTTGGTGAATGTAGAATAAAAGCAATGGGAAAACTTTGGATTGTGTTATGGTATTTGAATGCATCAGACACATTTTTATAATGAAACAGAATTATGGACACAGTTCAAGAATATACCCAAACCAGACACAGGCCTAAATAAATCCCTATTGTGGACGTATTTAAAAGTAAAATATATGCTTAAGTATTACTCAGAACAGAAATACCCACAGGGTATCAGCAGCAACCCACAACACTATCTGGGGAAAAAAAATGTTAGTATCAAAAGATGAATTTTATTGCAGTATATCAGAGAATCTTGATAGCTGTAAAGCTGTTGCATAAAAACCTAATCTGCTAATGGCACAGAATTTTAATTATGTGATACTCTCTAGGGCCAAACACACTCCTTACTGACAGAAAATTATTATCATATATACATTACTTTACCTGGAATTTTATTTTTTGCCAAATATGAGGCACAACAAACTGTTTCAAGAAGCGTTCATCTTCACTCCAGAACAGTCGAATGTCAGGGATATCGTACAGGATCATGGCCAGCCTCTCCAAACCCAAGCCAAATGCCCAGCCAATTTTATCCCGAGCACCAGCTGCAATAAACAAACAGACACGTGAAAATTTAAGAGCATAAGTTCACAACATGAAAAACTGCAGATAAAATGTTCAGTTATTTATCAAGAAAAAAAAGGTGAAGTGGCAAGACAGAAAAGCCTCCAAGTAACTGCCAAATGAATGATCTAAATGCTACAGAAAAGATCCTACTTTCATCAAAAACTGCAGCAAGACAGGGCACACCACTGAATCCAGGAACCAAAAGTGGTAATAAAATAAAGCTGCACCCTCGGCAATTTGTGTCCAAAGTTTCAGACAGGCTTTGAGAAATGCAGCATAATGCTATACACCACTTCCCTTTACTATCTTTAGAGCTGAGCACTTCCACATCAGTTGTTTTATAAGGCATGTAACACAGATTCCCTATTCAGAATATTTCATTTGGGCTAACAGACTACACCAAACCTATGCAGCACTAACATCATTACCAACACTGGAGAGGATCAAAATTGCCTCTTTTGAGGCACCTGGAAGAAACGGAGCAGTGGGATGTGAGGCACTGTCCCATTAATATCACACCTCCAACCAGGAAACTCCTGGGCTGCTGCCTATGGGAAAAGCCACTGCTCCCACACACAACAGACTCCTTTCATGCACCACTAAATATAGAAAGGCAAGAATATTTGATACAGAAGAGCTATACAGGTATTAATGACGTGACATTTCCATCAGGAAAGTAAATATTCATACCTTCCTTCCTGTTCTTTACAGGGAAGGAACACTGAGTCATTACACAGGGACTTTTTTTCAACACCAGGAACCAACTCCAAGTTTAGCCACCATCCTACTGATTTTGAAATAAGCTGAGAGCCCAGAAGCAAAGGCTCAGAGGTTTTTAAAACTTAAACAGATGCTTAAACGGACTTATGCTGAAAGGATGCTTGCATGTGAGACAGACTTTGCACCCTCAGCAGTGGCAGCGTGCTTCTGAGTCATATAATGTGACTGTGTATCTCATAGCTATCCATCTAGACCAAGGCCATACGTGCCTCCCCCAGCATCAATTGAAATTCTAATATTTCAGAAACTTCAAACTCAGCAGTTTCCCCACATCATGCAGGAGGCTGGAGGCAGAAGTCTACTTTCTGACCCGTCTTTGCTATCAGAAATTAGAGAGCTCCTGTTATTTGAGTGCTGATGACATCCTGAGGTATGCTGTCACATTCAATGCTGAGACAGAACAGTCCAGAGTTCTGTTTAAATAGTGGCAGACATAACAAGCTTGGGAAAAGAGACACAGTCATCACTTGGATTCTTTTAATTCAATCTGAACCTGCCTGTTTACCTGTTAAATCAAGCCCTCAGCAGAACCTTTCTGTGTCTCATCTGCAAACTCAACAGTATTGCACTGCCACAGGGATGTGGTCAACTTTGTAAGGGTCCTTCCCAGAGGAGTCTGGATATTCTGCCTTGTCCCTTCTCAAGTGATCAAAGGCACGATTTTGCACTTTATGACCTTTGAAAGCAGACAATTTATCAACTGAATTGTGGAAGTCCTAAGAAATAGAGGACTGAGGTGTGAACTCAAAAGCTACCTTATAGCAGAGCTGCTCAAACTAATACACTTACAAGAACCAACAGACTTTGAGCTAACCGGACCTTGGAAACTTACAATCAGTGCTACATTACAAGAAGAACTGCATGATTTTCTACTTTGATTTATTTTTAGAGAAAGGATAGTGACTACACAGAATGTATTGCAATTTGTGTTTGGGAAAGATTTTGAGCTTTGACTTCAAAGTGCAAACCATAAACTGTTTCTTTTCCAAGCTGAAAGTACTATTTCTCTCCCTACTCCAGTATGTAAATGTAATTATATTTTTATGGCTATGAAGGGAAGATAATTCATCGCAATGGTGTTGCTTCCCCAAAGTTCCAGCTTGTCTTTCTTAGACCATCAATTCCTACTTCAGTAACAAAATTCACATTCATTTCAAAAGTGCCAGACTTTCATATATGTACAGGTATTTCTGTAGACTGATTAACACAATCCACCCCCTCCTCCGGAGGTAAAGTAGAGCACCTGAAGCAATATCCATGAGGGTTCTGAATGGCCACTGCTTAATTTCAACAGAGGCATTAAATCTGAAACTTAAAGATGCCAGGTTAAGCATCAGTGTTAATTCACTGATGCTCATTTAAGTATACATGATAAGGGGTGATGATCCTCCTTCCCCATATTACTGATGATTACTGGTAGATTGGACAAGGGTGAAAAAAAAAAGGATGTGACAGAATGGGTATATATTCTGATAAGCAAAGCTTTACATTCAACATTTATGTTTTTTAAATACTTCGATATAAGAATGGTTTTCACTGTAACTCTTTTTTCCTCACACTTTATCCCAAATGCGTTTGCTATGCCCTTTAATTCTGCAATTAATGTTTTGATTTTATATCAGCAATTTTTATGAGTTTTCTTTTTTTTGGGGGGTGTTGTTTTGTTTTAGAAGGACTGAAACACATCACAGGTTTTTGCACCTTGTAGCAGACAAAAAATTCTTTACACAGCTATCTGTCTAGCAGCTCAAAGCATTTTATTTGAGCTATGAATAAACACATCGTCACAGAACTTGTCTTTTGGGTGATTCTTGAGTGATTATCAGCCTTCAGACCATAAACTTCTCAACTGTCCACGAAGTCATATCATTGAAGAATTCCCCCTATTAAGAGAGAGAGCGAGAGAAGGGAAAAAAAGAGACGATAAGAAGGAAAAAGAAAGGAAAATCCAGATAATTAGAATTCCTCCTCAAATCAGCAGTATCAAATCTTCACTGCACTCTGCATCTTCAGTTAATGTTGTCTCTGATCTCTTCTCCAACTTCCTACATGTAAAGCTCCAAGTCAATGTAGCGTTGACTTAAAGCAGCTAAGAACTACCTTGAGGAACTCAACAAGACTCAAGCATATTTACGGGAGGTGCTCCAGTCCCCTGATCATCCTCGTGGCCCTCCTCTGGACTTGTTCCAACAGTTCCATGTCCTTTTTATGTTGAGGACACCAGAACTGCACACAATACTCCAGGTGAGGTCTCACGAGAACAGAGTAGAGGGGCAGGATCACCTCCTTCGACCTGCTGGTCATGCTCCTTTTGATGCAGCCCAGGATACGGTTGGCTTTCTGGGCTGCAAGCACACACTGCCAGCTCATGTTCATTTTCTCATCAACCAAAACCCCCAAGTCCTTCTCCGCAGGGCTGCTTTAAATCTCCAAGGCCTTGGGTGATATGATTTAGCGTAAGGTGTCCCTGCCCACGGCAGGGGGGTTGGAACTAGATGATCTTAAGGTCCTTTCCAACCCTAATGATTCTATGATTCTATGACTTAGAAGTTAAATGTGCAGCTAATGACCCCATTAAGTGAGAGAGCAACCCAAAGCTTTTCACAGCACATACATACATATGTTTAAATACACTGAATTTTCACAAGTAATATGTAAAGAAGCCAAGTGAGTGTAAGCCAACCTGACAGAAAAAACAAACACAGAATAGCTTTAAACGCAGCACAATCCAGGTTGAGGTTCTGACAAGAAGACGTGGCCAAAGCAGTATATTACAGGGACCTGGTGGGGCAATCATAGTATCACTGCTTGAAATAACACAGCCCAATGGATAAAGCTTTCCTAATACATGAGCTTTCCCCAAGTGGCCCTCAAAGGTTTGTATGCTGCCAAGCTCCTTCTGCCTCACATGAAAAACTTGACTACCCACCAGAAGAAAATTGCTGGAAGTTTTGCATGTCAGGTAGCCGAAGATAGAAAATAAAAGGATGAAACAGTCTGGCTTCCCACAGAGGGGCTGAGACAGTCTAATCTGACTCCAGGAGGTTGCAGCATTGCAGCTGTGTCTTACAGGGTTGCTCAGGAGTCCTTATCTTCCTTGAGAACTCATACTGACCTGCTCTTCACCTCTGAGCCCAGATGAATCAGTTTACACTTAAATGTAGACCAATCAAGCCATTTTCCAAAAAATGCTGTTAAATGAAAGCTAAATTGGGTCAATCAGGACAGGAAGCTTTGTAATTACTCACTGAGGTATATATATAATGACCTGCCAGAACTCACGCATTATATCCCACTGAATCCTTGGAAATACCCACAGACAGAGATGTTAACCTTCTCAAGGACTGTGAGACAAGACATTTTGCACTGTACAAGATATTTAAGGCATATTTTGCAATGTAGTGTTAGGAACAGGTTGACAAAACTTTTTTATTATATTCTTCAGTCACACTTATTTTTGTATTCATGCTGGCTTTTACTTAACAATTTCTGCTACTCTTATGAAACTGCCAATAAAGAAATTTTTCTTTCAGTAGAGCCTAAATTGGGTCTTCAAATTGTTATACGCAGCAGCTACTGAGAAATGAAAGAAATGAAGTTTTGATCTTGGATGGAGACAGGAAAGTCAGATGGAAAGTCAGGAACATACAACAGCCTGTATACAACATGTTTTTCACAAAATGCCCCCAAATTAATATACCCAAAGTGTGTAGCTGAAAGCCGGGATGAATTCCAGAAGCCTATGGGACCTGAATTTGATCTCCTTTTTTTCAGACCAAACCATGCCTGTTTATGGAGCAAATTCAGGAACTAAAATGGTGTGAAGAAGGGTGAACGGATTCTCAAGAATACACAGACTACACATGTTTTATAAAACGAATCAGTGTCTTAAAATGTGTAGAAAATAAGTTACAGACATAGTGAACATCTGGCCTGACACAAACCATCAGAAATTCCTGAAACAGACCTATGCCCACATCTGAGCTCCGTGTGACTAATGGGCAGTTATGAACAAGGCTTCAAAAACAGCTTCTGCAAAAGAAGTATTTACTTGTCGTTAAGAGACCAGGAATACACATTCTACATGAGGGCCACAGCAATGAGGTAAACCATGTTTACCTGAATTAAAAATAAGCCATTTAAAATTATTTCCTACTTCAGTTAAAGCTCCTGTATGTTAGGAGTTAAAGGTTTTACATGGAAAACAAACAAACCACCCAATCAACTAACAAACCCCAGACTAAGGTGTCAGTCTAATACAGAAGGGCTTCTGAAAGTGCAAGGTCAGCTGGCTGGGATTCAAAGCACCTGGGGCCAAAAAGCATACTGAGGTTTCCTTCTGAATTTCTCTCTTCAGCAAAAGCAAAACCAAGATTGTCATATTATTCTCTAACTCTGTTAAACTGATGTATCCAGGCTCTTGTGTGCAATTCAGTTTAAATTACCTCCTAAAATAAGGACTTGGCTTTCAGACCATGCATGCTAAGTAAGCCACTCCTCAAGAACTCAAGAAAAGAAGTAAACATTCAATTATGCCTATTCTGTGGAAAAAGAACTTATCTTTCTAAATCTCGCATGTGAAATAGTTTTCTAACAATAATAGTCACTTTGAGACCACAGCTTTGTCTCCTGGGTCAGACCGATCTGTTCTGTTTGCTCCACTTGAAAACTAAGCAAAAGAACTTTAAAGGCTTTGATTAAGGTTTTAATATGTATGTTTGGTTTTGTTCCATAATCAGAATAGCTGGGTACACACTGAAGGAACAGCCTATTAAAAAATTTCAGTCTGGGGAAGCCAGATTCAACTTTCTTCTAATATGTTAAGTAACAAATTCTACCATTTTACCAATATTTCACCAGGCCAAACAGCTGTGAGGAAAACGTTTCCTGGGTGTGACTGGAGCAGAAGAGGGCAGGAAAATCAGATTAGCAAGCAGAGGAAAGAGCGAAACAAAGAAACAAGGAGGAACTTTCCCTATTTTTTCCCCACCTGGGACTGATACTTTCGGTTTCCAATTCTTTTATCATTCTGCTTTTGAAATTGCAAAATTCCTCAGTCCTCCTCCCCTACTCCTTTCCATCTTGCTATCTTTGCCCGAGTCCACATCTCCCATTCCCACAAACCTTCCTAAGTATTCACAAAATCAGTGACAAAACTATTAAACAGAATCTTATTTAAAACTTCAGATACTTTTTCAAAGTTCATTAACATACACTGCAATAACATTCAACCTTTCAAATTATGTGAGATAAGGTATCCACTTAACTCCCAAGAAAAACAAGGATATTAGTCATCAACTATCCTTTTATGGTATATGGTCTTCCTTTTCCTCTGTACTTCAGCATACAAATCTGAACAAATGGCTTGCTTAGTTTTTGAGGCTTTTTTCCTTTTCCCTGCATAGCCCAGGGTTGGACATTCTCCATGGAGGACAGTGCAATTTGCTACAGTCCTAATTTACATCACAGAGCCAAAAATGCATGGACTCCTTCACTCTATTTCCCCTGGCTCTGCCTGCGGGCTCTTTTTGTTCTGCGTACGTAAAAGCAAATTCCCTTTTTTTTTTTTCATATTGTTTTGTTAATTCAGGCTAAGTCGGATTTTGAGGTTTTGGATTTCTTAATATCTTTTAATACTATTAAACCTCCCCAGACATTGGGGCCATGTAGATTTGAAAAAATAAAAAGCTATAAAAAACACATGAGGGGCTGTCACTTGGCAGAAAGACCAAGCCTACAGGACAGTTCAAAAATTCAATTATGAATCACATTTCTTTCAGGGGTATAAATACAGCCGGACAAATTCACTCCATATGTATTCATTGCCCCCAGATGCAACTTTCTTGGCAAAACTGCACTATCACCAAATTGACTGTTTGGTGTCTTACGAAATCGTCTTTTCTTCAACAGGCAGAGCAAGGAACAAGTACTAAAACTCCATCAAAATGTGATACAATCTCCAAGAGACGAAGATATCCTCAAAAGATATAGAGGAAGCAGTTTATGTATCATAGCATGGGATGCTGTTAGCATCTGTTTGATATCTTGTTAAAAAATCAGAAGAGCAGGACACTTGTATATAACGAAAGGTTTAAAACTGTGTTCATTTGATAGCAGCACAATCTCATGGTTACTCTGAAAGCCTGACAGTACACAGTAAATTCAACTTCTACAGGTAGGAAATGACATTACATTTCACATTTTTACAGTACCTACCTACCATAAAAAAGCCTTGGGCTCATGACTGGGGCTTGGCTCTATAATATGTAAAATTAATAGACAGATAAGGTTTATGATTTAACAACTATGCTCTTCTGCCACAAGCTCATTCTTTGGGAGAAGTTAATGAAAAACCTCATGATCACATAGGCATCACTTGCCTTATTACTGGGGTTGGGATAATAGTCCTTCCTTTCCTAGAATGATGGAGGTAGGAGACATAATAAATGTAAAACACTGAATTTCAAAATCTTTCTGTCAAGAGTAGTTCAGCATTCCGACGGTAAAGCTATAAAGAGATTTCATACTGTAGTGCAGCATATATACTCCAGCACAATGAACTCCACTATAATCCCACTATAGTGTTACACAGCAGTTTTGACAAGGTTCCAGGTACAGACAATTAATTTATTTCCAAAATCACAACATGAAAGGTCCACGCATACCTAAATGTATTGTTATATAGCACAGGCTGGAAAAATCTTTGTTCAGAAGCACTCACCCATTTTCCTTTCTTTATAGAGAACTACTCCACCAGTCCTGTGCTACAACAGTTTGAAGGACATTTCTCACTTTCGGCCACAGAGGGCTCTTCAAAGCATGACTGTGTTCCCAAGCCATGTCTGCTTATTGATCTCCCATCCAAAAAAATTCAACCACTGCATGATCCTGGGCAAAATGATTTCTGTCAATAGGTCTCATGCTACTCAAAGCCATGGATATGTTTGAAATATATTACAGAAAGTAAGTACTTTATATGACTACCAAGCAGGGTTTGCAGACCATATCACAAAAGGACAGTTTAGGTGTTCTCTTTACACTGCTCCCAACTATAGTGTTTCCAGCTGGCATTTGGCAACCTGGCCACCTGCAAATATCTTTATTTGCACCTATAATATAACTATGGATGCTCAACTGTTCTCCTGGTACATTCTGTACACAAGGCATGCATAAAATAGAAAGTATACAGCTGTAGCACTAATGGACATCTCAGGTAACTCAATTCAGTGCCTCAGGAAAAGGCATAGCGAGCCACAACCTGCTTTTCTCCCTGGGCCTAAAATCTCTTCCATTTCCTCTCTCAAGCGGCCACAACCCTTTAAACTGCATCACCTGGGAAAGGACTTTAGCTGTGCTTAACCCTGCATCTGCTCAGTGACACTGTGGAACAGCACTGCTGTGCCACTCAGTGACACTGTGGAACAGCACTTTTCTAGGGCAGGAGCCGAAGGGTTTCACTCAAGGCAAGAGTTCTCCATCCTGTTCAGTTCACATTTTGAAATTATAGCTGGTCATTAACAACCTGATGTCTATTAATGTATTCTCTTTGGATCTGAGGAGGCTTCCAGCAGAAGCAGAGATATCTGCAAGGAGATGCTGAGTATAAGCATAATTCTGGGAGATGCCATTAGCTACTTCAGCATTACTCAGTGCTAGGTATCTGGTCTAAGCCAGTCCCTTCAGCTCTGCTGTAAATGGGTAGAGAGAATCACAAATAATTATTCACTCTATCATAAGACATGTACAGACAAAACACTTAACTTTTGGACAGGTAACTTAAATTAGACAAATTTGACCCTATGTGCCCATTTCAGCTTCAATTTTTATCATGAAATAAGCATTCCTGTATAATTACAAGGAAGTGAATGGAAATCTTTCATCTTGGAATAATCACCTCACAGCAATTTCTCTTTTAGATTTCTTTTTCAGACTTCTTTTAATTAGTTTCAGAATTTCTAGTAACCTCTTTCATGATTTAGGAACTCACATGACATAAATACAATGGAAATTACTTTTTGAGTACTCTCCTGTCCTTACCTCCCTCTTACTGCACTGCACAAAGTGCCTATAGCCACTTGTGTTTAATTTATAACGTATTTCAAATCATCTTATTCATCACTAATACTACAGGATCACAGCCAGACCTCTGTGCTCTTCTTTCCTACAAGTAGAACATTTAAGTTAGTGACTATTTTTAAAATTAACCCACTATTTCCGTATGAAGCAGTGGCAGAAATATTGAAGAGGAAGTAATTATTCCTTAAAGTTCAAATTAAATCTTTTTCCTCCACTTTTTAATTTTTTTGAAATTCATGAGTTCTGGCAGCAGCACATTTACTTATGAAAAATAATGATTTCTTAAAAAGCGACATTTTATTGTATTACAATTACTTGTTGACAGAGTTTCACATAATACAGTATCACCAGCTTCTACAGTACTGCAGTTTGAAGAAATGTAACATTGTGAAGCCCCGCACAAACTATACAAGAAAAGCTTAGGAAAAAGAAAACCAAAAACACAAAGAGAGGTTTTGCTTCAAGTCCTTGAAATAATTTATAGAAGCACCTTAGCTGTACATTTTGCAGAGGCTTCTTGCCCACTCTTGCCATGTGGCTGACAAGGGACATAAAACATGATGGAAACAGATGCACAAGCAATAAAATATACCAGTGAAGCAGATTATGCTCTGCAATTCTTTCTAGCAAAATAGCATGACTACAACAACCTTACAGTAAACGAAATCAACAGAAAAGGAAAAGAATCCTACAAGAACTTGCTTTTTCCCTCAGGGACTGATATCTTGGCAAGATGTCACTGCTATTTTATACACTCAAAATTAACTTTATATGTAGTCTTTCAATGTAAACTTTTAAAACCCACTTTTATGCTATCTCTAATGACATTTCCTAGCAAACTGTATCAATAGCAAAATGTCCAGCTTCCCATGCAAGACTGTCTTCCCTGGTATGTATAAGCATCCAGGGAAATACATGCTTCGCTAAAATGAAAACCAAAATATTACCTTATTAAACAAAAACAATGTGCCCCTAACAGAGTGAACTGGCAAAACTTGTTTTTCTCTGGAAGCTTGAAGAGATTCTTCTTAACAACACACCTTTCATTAGCAAAAGGTCTGTGTCAGCACAATTTCAGAAGCAAGAAGTTGCTTCTGATAGTATGAAGTATATCTACAGCACACCTACAATGGGCAACCTCTCCTGTACTGGCCTAGGGCGTGACACTCACACACAGGATATGTGTTACACCACATTATATAGAATCATTGAATCATAGAATAGTTAGGGTTGGAAAGGACCTTAAGATCATCTAGTTCCAACCCCCCTGCCATGGGCAGGGACACCTCACACTAAACCATCCCACCCAAGGCTCTGTCCAGCCTGGCCTTGAACACCGCCGGGGATGGAGCATTCACAACCTCCCTGGGCAATCCATTCCAGTGCCTCACCACCCTTACAGGAAAGAACTTCTTCCTTATATCCAATCTAAACTTCCCCTGTTTAAGATTTAACCCATTACCCCTTGTCCTATCACTACAGTCCCTCATGAAGAGTCCTTTCCCAGCATCCCTACAGGCCCCCTTCAGATACTGGAAGGCTGCTATGAGGTCTCCACGCAGCCTTCTCTTCTCCAGGCTGAACAGCCCCAACTTTCTCAGCTTGTCTTCATATGGGAGGTGCTCCAGTCCCCTGATCACTCTCGTGGTCCTCCTCTGGACTTGTTCCAACAGTTCCATGTCCTTTTTATGTTGAGGACAGCAGAACTGCACACAATACTCCAGGTGAGGTCTCACAAGAGCAGAGGGGCAGGATTACCTCCTTCGACCTGCTGGTCACGCTCCTTTTGATGCAGCCCAGGATACGGTTGGCTTTTGGGGCTGCGAGCACACACTGAAGCCAGCTCATGTTAAGTTTCTCGTCAACCAACACTCCCAAGCCCTTCTGTGCAGGGCTGCTCTGAATAATATTATATGAATATGTTACACTAAGTCAGTGATACACTGATGATGTCAGCTGGGGCTGTACACATGCTTATGTGAACATGTTTGCATCCCACAGAGAACCTCTCAATGTATTTATTACTGGGGTTACAGCTGGTGAGTAGAGCTATTCCATTAAGAGCAGAAATGAAGGGAATGCTCACTGCAAAAGGATGGGCTGCACGGTAACCCCGTAACTACTCTCTCTCTCTAGGTATATGTATTCTATAGAACAGTTTACTTCCTTACACAGGGACCAACAGCATAAAACATAGCTTTATTTAGCCTTGAAGGAGGAGGGATTTTCCTCAGAAAGGATGTCCAAAGAAGGGAAAGACTGCCACTTCCAACTTCCATGCTGGCTTGAAAAAAGTCACGTTTCTCCCACAGTGTTCATAAGTCTCAATTATATCTAGTGTTTTGTATGTGTAATAATTATAAAGGTATATACACACAGAATTACTCTACAAAGCTTGTAATTATATTGAACTGATGACTCATAAGAATGTGATGATATGCAACAGAAGATCTCTATTTTTCAGTTTTCAATTTAAAGCAAGCAGGAAATGTCCCACAAAAGCAAGCCTTAATACATCTCTTGGTGTTTCAATGAAAGATTCAGATATTCTGAAATGCTAGAATTAAGGTTTCCTGAGGAACACTAAGATGCTCTCCTCTTAGAAATACATTACAATGCTATCTTCAATGAGACAAACAAGTATACAGGACTGCTCTGTTCAGCTCAGAGAAGAGGCAATGGTTAATGATCACTGCTCGTGCTCCTTGCATTGCTGAATGTGTACCCCAAGCACCTCACACACTGAGCAATATTCAAGCAGAGCTCTGAAGACACATTATTTCTTTTATGAGGTTCCCAGTGAAGCATTCAGTTTCACAGTATTTAAATGCTTGAAAAATATTAAGGACTTTTTACTTCTTCCACATATCTCGGTGAGTTGAGGAAATTTGCTGTCTCCTGTATTGAAGACTGGGAACTTGGGCACAGAGACTTTAAGATCAAAAGCATTTATTAATTTTGCTCCACATCTGAGATACCTGGGACCTGAAGTTCCTGAGCACCAAGCATTATATGGTGTTTAAATGTTCAAAGTACAGCTCCCCATTACTACAGCTGCAGCTGTGAGCACTCAATAGGTCTGTAAATCAGACCCTACCGTCTCAAGTCAGGCACTGACAGAACAAAAAGCACACAGTTAGTGGCCACACGCAGAAAGTTTAAGTTAGAAGATATTCCTACATTCAACTAGGGACTTTTGCACTCAGGAAGAAAAAGTAGAGCGGTGTTCAAGCGCACTGACTGTCCTTTCCTGCTGTCATTAAAGGCACACATTTTGTGCTTCTCAAATACTGTCTCAGGGAGGCAGATGCTGCCAAGAACACGATCCTCCACCTGGCAGTCCCAATTCATCCACAAAGGAATGATCATCCTGAAAACTTAATCAGACAGGAGTCCTTCACAGGACATGTAGTAAACTTAGCAATGCCCTCGGCCTCCTAAACTGCCTCCACCCTTTACCACGCTCCTTGCAGGACTCCAACTTTACAACCAAGAAGGTTTCTCTCTCTCTCTCTCTGGGACACAGCATAGAGGTAAGCCTTCTGCATCCTGGGAAGGAGCTGATGGATGCCTACAGCCCTTGACTGAACTGCCATGCCCACCTCAGGGTGAACACTGGGTAAGTTTAGCTGACTGCAAGTCATAGTACCACACTAAGTCATTGAGCCCACACTAACTGCAAGTTTCCAGAGGAAGCCAGAGCTAAATGAGCTCCTGTGAATAAATGTGTCTAAACCATTGACCCAGTCAGTGCCCTACCTTACTTATAGGCACAGCTTCTGAGAAAGAGAATACTTACTGAACACAGCTATGTGCCTCTTGTATGTCTTTTTTCTCCCCCCTCCCAGAAATGGCCTCCTTCAATGAGAAGTCAAAACTGCAAATAAGACGGGTTAAGGATGTAATTATACTTGACTAGAAGTTGACTCAAAACTACAGGAGTATATAATCTGAAGCCCACTGAAGACAACAGGAAAGAAAGAAACCAAAACAGACAGACTTCAGCCAGAAAGGGAAAGTTCCTCACTAAATACCACCTTGTTCCATGCACAGGGCACAGGCACCAAAAACAGACCACTGTCTTAGTGGGGAAAGAGACTTGCTCAAGTGTTTAATAGGGAGACTTGTGTTGAGTATCACAGCACCTCAATGGGAAAGGTCCAAGCTTCGCTCAGTGAGTTTTATATCTTCCTCATTGACTATATGAACGGAAATATTCTGATAAACATACAACATAAATGAAAAGTTACTGCTTTGATTACATGGTATTTTAAGTTGCTGATAAAATATTTAAATGAATCAATATTTAAATAAATAAAGCTTTTCTTTCTGGAGGAATGAATACATTAAGAAAAATACTTTCTCTTGCTCAGCTGAAGACCTGCAATTCAAATCCCCTTATTTTAGAACCATAGACTCATAGAAGAGTTAGGATTGGAAAGGACCTTAAGATCATCTAGTTCCAACCCCCCTGCCATGGGCAGGTACACCTTACGCTAAACCATCTCACCCAAGGCCTCATCCAACCTGGTCTTGAACACTGCCAGGATGGAGCATTCACAGCTTCCCTGGGCAACCCATTCCAGTGCCTCACCACCCTAACAGGAAAGAATTTCTTCCTTATAGCCAATCTCAACTTCCCCTGTTAAAGTTTTAACCCATTACCCCTTGTCCTATAGCTACAGCCCCTAATGAACAGTTCATCCCCAGCATCCCTATAGGCCCCCTTCAGATACTGGAAGGCTGCTATGAGATCTCCACGCAGCTTTCTCTTCTCCAGGCTGAACAGCCCCAACTTCCTCAACCTGTCTTCATACAGGAGGTGCTCCAGTCCCCTGATCATCCTCGTGGCCCTTCTCTGGACTTGTTCCAACAGTTCCATGTCTTTTTTATGTTGAGGACACCAGAACTGCACCCAATACTCCAGGTGAGGTCTCATGAGAGCAGAGTAGAGGGGCAGGATCACCTCCTTCGACCTGCTGGTCACGCTCCTTTTGATGCAGCCCAGGATACGGTTGGCTTTCTGGGCTGTGAGCCCCAAAAAAGTCACTGGTTTTCTTCTGTTCCTTTTTTGCAATTAATTCAGCAATTAATCTGTCGTTATGCATCAAACTTAATTTTGGAAAGGTAATGTCACTGACACCTAAAGAAATTAATGATAAAAGAAATGTTAGACCTCCTAATTCTATAAGTCCTATGTAATGATAATTAATGAAATGCCATTTTCCACTGGGAAATTTTTTAAGGGCTAGATAAAGGGGCTACTGTGCTTTTAAGATTTACTCTCTTGTAAATTGTGTCTCTTATAGCTATCAGAAATATAATTAAGAGTCTTCCTAGAAAATAAATCTACAGATAGTTTTTAATCACATCTTATTTCCTTTACAGTTTGAAAATTGACAGCAATTGCTATAGAAACTCATAACTGTGTCATGTAATTTTTGCCCTGCTCTCTATTAAAGAAGTCTATCTTGAATATCAGTCCCACTTGTCAATAGAGAATCTGAAATACATTAACATTTGCTTTTACAGGACAGATACTAATTAGGTTGTTATTTTGTCGCTGTGTAAATTTTCAGTGAGTTTTCCAAAAAAGAAATAACAAGTCAATAGAAATTGTTTCTTCTTGATTTTCTCCACCCCTTATAATTTCATTTTTTTAACAGACATCTTAAGTTTCTTAATCCCTTTCCAGCTACGCAGTTTCATTTTATTATATATATATATTTAAGGTAGAAAGGATAAAGTTGTTTTCTTCTTTTTTTCCTTTGCATTTTATTTTAATGGAGGTTTTCTAAGTCATTCTTTCAACAACAGCTCTCAGCAGTTGATGCACATTGTGCATTTTGTAAAGAAATATCTGAACACATTTACATACACCCACTGAACTTACTGAATAACAGTATTTGTAAATATGAGTTGTATTAGCATAGCTGTACATAAAGATTGAATCCACTCAAATCCTATCACTTTGCTCTTCACTCTACCACCAGAGGCTTGACACCCTTGCCTCCGGTGGGCAAGGGGTCTTGCTAATATAAAGACAATGCAAACCCACAGCCATTTTAAGAGGTGGCACAGATAGCTCTAGGAATACTGCCTCTCTCCTAAAAGCAAAAGAAAATTGAACACAAATGCATGCAGCATGGGAAGCAAACAGGAGAAATGATGTCTAAGTGCAGTTGCAGAGCCATGACCTCACTGGGACTATAGAAATGGTGGGACAGCTCGCTTTACTGGAGTGATAGATGGCTAAAGGCTTTTTGGGCCGAGATTAAAAACTTGATTAAACAAAGCCCTGGGCAACCTGTTTTACCTGTACTTGCTTTGATCAGGGGGCTGGACCACAGACCTTTCCAACCTACATGTGCGTGTATGTGCACACGCGCGCATCTAATTGTTTGTAGGAAAATGATGCTCCATCTTTGCTAAGGAGAAATTTTCAGCTAGGAAAAAGACCAAAATACTAATCTCAACAGAGAACCTCATGTATAGCTATTACATAGGATTTCAGTAGGCTAGAGCTTGGGAGACTGTATCATATCATTGCCAAAAAAAAGATAGAGGTAAAACATGACCGTGTGATATTCTTTCTCAACAGGTTACACTTTAAACTAACTGTCATAGTTTAGGACACTAACACACTCTGAGGTCATTTACATTCAAACTCCCTGTCATTTCCTGCTGCTGTGAATGTTTAAATGTGTAATTTTGGGTAGATACACTGCACACTTTTTACAGGGCAACATTTTAAGCAGCATTTCTGGCTTACTTTCCTCATGAAACCACAATCAGAAGAATGTCTATAAATGTCACTTGCCATTTATGGGACACTTCTTCATTTGAAGGCACAGTGGACAAATTAGTCTGCATTTAACACTGCTGTTAGGATTATGGCAATATTCCACATAGATGAGAAACAGAGTGGCTCTGACATCTCCTTCAAGAACTGCCTTATTTCTGGATGCTCATACCAAGTTCCATACCAAGACATACCAAGTTCCTGCCATACAGGTTATGGAAACTGGCTATTAATTCATGATACATTCAAAGAATTCTTAGTCTTGCAACCCATCACTCAATAGGGTCTTCATATATATATATATATATATATATATATATATATATATATAAAATAGAAAACAAAACTCCACACATTCATTCACACACCCCCTGAAGAATATTGCAGTGGGATCCTTGCAGTCAATGAAATAAAACCATGATATTTTAGGGGTTCCTGCAAGTTACCAAAGATACAAGATGTACAATTACAAAAGATGCTAAATTTTACATAGCAATAGCTAAAACAGTGAACTGCTGAGCTTCACATCCGACAGAATCTATGCAATCGTTGCAAGTAATACTAAATAGTATCTTTTACTTTCTTTCCTCAGACCTTTACAAACAATTATTTGGATTTTAATTTAATATTTCAGAAAGCAGCAACAATACTTCCTATCATAATTCTGATATACATCATCATTCAATCAAGTCAGATAGATCCTGATGAAAATAAACAAAACCTCCAGGTCCTCTCAGTTGTTCAGCTGCCTTGACTTTGATGCTATGACTTCAGTAAAGTTCTAGTTCTGAAACTTTCACATCACTGACAGGAGCTAGATTTATGTTACCAAAAAAAAAAAGCATAAAAAGATATGTCCTAACATATACTAAAAAAGCAAATTAGAGATCTGTGCAACATGCCTTACCAAAACCAAGACAAAGCAATGCCTGCTTTTGTGATTAAATTCCCTTCCCATTTCTATATTCTTGTTATTACAGTCCATAGGAAAGGAGAATGTAAGCTTGTAAAGGTACCCAAATACTAATTAGTAATGCCATGTTTAAGTATCTATTTGTCATTTGAAGCTGTTTCTGTACCATGCAGTGAGTCTGCATTGAAATTAAATATAAGAAATAGGAATTCTCAAATAAACTCACAGGTATGTAACACTAAGCCAAAGGGGATTAGATGCTGC
Organism: Pezoporus wallicus; assembly: GCF_028554395.1. Lineage (NCBI taxonomy): Eukaryota > Metazoa > Chordata > Aves > Psittaciformes > Psittacidae > Pezoporus > Pezoporus wallicus. Next base: position 2,600,608 of record NW_026636248.1, read on the forward strand.
AACGCCTCCACTGCTAATACGGGATCTGAAAATTCATAATGCCAAGCAGAAAACTCCCCTACAAAGCGACCTCACCATCTGGCTTATCTTGAACCTAAAGGGAATTAAACAATAAAAGACAATAATTTTCCAACAGTGATGCAGCAGTGCAGAGTGAAGGACAAGAACCAGCCACAGCCTAGAGACTAATGCATTTTTATAGCACAGTTCTTGCAAAAATCAAGCCTTAGGGAAATACTACAATTAACCTTGTCTTAGAAATTATGGAATTTGAAGCACACTAATCATTTTCTCAAAGAAACCAAAACATTAACTAAGTGAATGACACAGCTCAGAATTACTCATTTCTAGAAATGATGTCCAAATCATGAGAATATACTCAAACAGAAGTTTCTGTACTCTGCTCCAACTTCATGAAGCTTTTGAACTTCCAAATGTATTAAATTCTACATGATGATGCTCTGTTAACAGTATCTTAATTATACAGTTTTAAAACAATTCATCTAATCAACTGCCTACTCATAGTGTTTGTGAGGAATTTCTTCTGACAAAGAAAAAAACAAGAATTACAGACATGCATTTAAAATTAAACAGTTCATTTTATCAGAAGACATTGAGACTATAACACTTCCTTATTCTACACCTCAAGAATTAGCCATACATGAAAAAGCTACCCTTAACAGAATGTATGATTGTGAGTGTGCCACATACTGTAAATACAGGAAAACAAGTATCATCAAATTTTGCCTTGTCACCTACCTGCTTAGCATTCCTGGCTAGAAAGAAATATGTGCAATATTTGGTGATCACACTTGTCCACTGTAGGTTTTTCCAACCTGTTTCTCTGATACAAATATTACTGGTCATGAGATATAACAGCAAGATGGACCAGTGCTCAGCTGCAGTACAAAAACTGCTAACTTTCCTTTCACCATCTCTTTTTCGTTAACATAAGTTTAAAATCTGCATACCTTTAAGAATGCAAACCACAAAATACTACGAAATCATTACAGTTGCACAAGCACAACTTGGTATTAAAGTATTATAAACTCAACAGAATCATCACAATTTAATTTTCTTTGTCAGTTCCTAGGATGTATTGTGCACCAGTTGCACATAATTATAAGAGGTTTTTAGCTTCTGAGCCTGTTTTCATCATGGTTGCCTGCTTTCCTGAACAACTCAAAATGTTATCAGCCATTAAAATATAACCAGATTAATAAAGGTGTCCTTGGATAATTATCACATGAAGTTTGCATGCGTTGCATAAGCTTGCTTTCTACAAAATGCATGTAATCCCCAAGTGAGATAAGACAGGATATGCTCTAAGGCATAGCGATGCTTGAATGAATGTAAATCCTCCCTACTTTTTGTTGTCACAATAGAAACAGAAGCTCTTCTGCCAAACTCTAAGAAAGAATCACCACCACCAGCATATATCAGCACGTATTCATTTTAAGTCCTCAAAAATCAAATTAAATAAATAGGGCTTGCCTACTCAGAATTGTATTCAGCTATTAAAATTAATCTGTTTTCCATAGGAAAGAAAAAAGCTATAGGAAAGAACAAATCCTCATTTTGGATTTAAAATAAATCCTCTGCATATCTATGCAATGGAGAATCAAAATAAATATGCTTTTAGATTCATGTAAAGAAGCTCTACCCTGAAACAAGCTGGTAGTTTACATGTAGTAGATTGGCTAGAGCTGGAACTTGCATGAGAGGCTGAACAAAAGATTGCCAAGCACATGAGCCAAGATGAAAAGCAGAATGAAAAACATAAAGGAAAAAAACAAAACAAAACAAAACCCTACTCCACACTTGCATAGACTGGACAGCATAACAAGCTCAGCTGGTGTGAATTAGTATAAAAGCTCCTCCAACATCAATGAAGCTCTGCCAATTTAGAGCAGATGAGATCTAACCTGTCATCAGCCAAATGTAATAATAAAAAAAAAAGGCAAAAAAATCTTCCCAGTTCTTATTTATTTCAATTTCTATGCATGTGCACACACACACACAAATATCCTTGCCTTCACTGCTGTTATTCCTAATTTCCTGCAGTGTAAGTAGAAGAATCAGAAGTATTGTGTTCCCACAGGTTTGCTCATAAACATGTATTGACTGCACAACTCCTTAAGTTATCCAACCCCATTCTTAACAACATTTCAGCTCACATTTAAATTCACCTTATTTTGGATTTCATAAAAGCCTCAGAAAGTCAGGCCAGACAAAGCAGGCCTGCCAAGCTGTAGTTTTTATCAGAAGCCAGGTGACTGGCTTTGGAAAACTTCACCCTTAAAGAAGTGAAAAAAAAAATTCAAGGGTTGTAAGCACATAGAGCAAATCAAGAAGAGCACAAACAGGCCAGTGCCAACCCCTTCCCCAACATGGGGAGATGGAAGAAAGCTTTGACCAGTGTCTGTGCTTTGTCACTCTCCAAATTCTCAGCAGACCGAGGGTCCAGCTGCTATACAGTTCCGTACAGTTGATGTAACACAATCACAGCACAGAGAGGAAGCTGAATTCAGTAAAATTGCTAGTCACATTGTTCATTCCTTGTTTTAGCATTAGTCGATATTTACAATTTACATTTAGACAATCTTTTCAGCTCAACAAAATAGTCCTTTCCTCTCCTTGTTTTGCTGCCAGAGAAACTGCAAGTATGTCTACATGGTGCACAAAGGCTAAAAGTACAAACGACACTTCTTCAACAAGTTAATTCAGCTGCCAATTCTAGCCTAATCAGTTCAATAGGAAGCTCCAGGAAGAATAATTTATCCCACTTCATTCTTTCCAAGGTAAACCAGCCACCTCTGCTACAGCTAGCCTGTTTGTGGCAAACAGATCTTGAAGATTTACTCATCGGCAAGGCTGCAGAATGCACCTGCCTCTTACAGTGACCCAAAACTTGGTGTGGTATTCCCTGAGCTTCTGCTCCTATCACTAAACTCAAGACAAATCCATCACTATGTCAGCTTTAGTAGACCATCTTAAATTGCCAAATCTGCCAATATCACAGAATCACAATCGTGCGCTGATCCTCGTGTATTTTGGCCTCAAAATTCACACAGTCACAATCTACAACAGGAATACTGCAAAGTCTGCCTTAGACAGTCCTTCCTCTCTTTGAATCCACATTATTCAAGTAAGAAAGTGAATTTGCACAATTGCACTTCAAGCAGGGCACACAAATAATTATGAAGACATACTATTCTCTGCCCTTAAACTGCTCTGTATTCTATGACCATAAAGACTGTCAGAAATCCCCGAAGACTACCAGAGTAAAATCTGGACAAAAAGCTTCCAAGGGATTATACGCAAACATCTCCCACTCCTCCCAGCTACCACTGAAAAGAGAAGATACAAATTCTATGTTTCATATGCATTGCAAAGTTACTCTTCTTGCCCATACTGAAAAGGAACATAATACCAGGAGACGATTAGAGGAAGAAGAATATTATGTTGCAGGAAGAGCACTGATGATACCAAGTTTGGTACTGTTTGACTGAGTCAAGAAACATACGCTTGGGTCTTCAATATCACCAGGGAGCTCTTCTTCTATGTATTTGCCATGGTTGATACATTTGCTTTAACACTTCTACAAATCTCATCTAAAAGATTAATAAAAAGTAAGACAAGTGAAAATCAATAAAGATTTAGAAGTATCCCAAAAGCTTACAGTGGTCTCTTAAGGTATCATAAGTATAGGTTTCACTGGTGAAATAAAGGCACAGAGCTATCACTCAGGTTGTTAAATGGTGCCTGTCAAAAAAAAAGCCAGGTCTGATTATTTCAACAATAGCAGCTAAATCCATCTGGCGCTCAGCAACCATCCAGAAAGCACTTACAAGCTTCAAAGGACTGAGTTACTATGGCACACCCTCAAGATATATACACGAAATCATTACTAATCAATTTTTATTTGGTAGTAAGTTTTCTGTGGCCTTCTACCTTAAAGCTCAACTGAGTGACGACAATGGTTTGTTGATGAATTTAGAGCAAAAGGGTGCTAGGGGGATACTTCTGAAGCCAACACTAAATGCTCCGCACCCAGAGCCATCCTGGTTCTAATTTGTGAGATCTGATTTTACTGTTCAATAAGGTGTCATCCAACAGCTGTGCTTCGGGGGAGCACAGACACAACAAAAAGCAGCTGTGCATCAGAGCAGCTCTGGTTTCATATGCCTGATGGTTTAAAAAAATCAGCAAATGTTTACTTTTTGGCATCAGCTCAGCTACAGTCCTGCAGTGCCCATCAAGTGGGCATCACTGGAACTCATGATGCTCTGAGAAGTATAACTGCAGAGATCTTCTAGGAGTAAGACCATAATGGTTTAATTATCTCACAGAACAGCAGAACTGATCACAGTGGAACATACAAATATCAAAGCACCAAAAGACAGAATTCTCTGAAGAACCTCAGAGAAGAACCTTTCTGCAACACACCAAATCAGAGAATGGTTGAGGTGGGAAGGGACTTCTTGAGGTCATCTAATCTAATCCCCCCAGCTAAAGCAGGGCCAGCTACAGCTGACTGCCCATAAATGGGTCCAACTGGATTTCGAGTATCTCCACAGATAAAGTGACACAGGTCAATAATCTCCAGCTGAATTGACAAGGAAACCTAGGACATCTTGTGTTCCTGGTTTTTTTTTCCTTTTCTTTTTTCCTTTCTCTTCCCACCCCCACCTTCTATACCAGTTAACAGTGAAAAAGCATAAAAAAGTCAAAACCTTGAAAAAGACTGTATTTGATATGCTTACTGAAAATCATAAGCCACACAAAGCAAATCCTGCCTTCTGCAAATGAGCTTGGAAAATATATCCACACAAGCCGCTACTCTGGATTGTAATAAGCATGAGGTAGAAGCAATTTGAATGTACTGAACGGCAGCGTGAAATGCAAGAAAGCTGACTTCCATGAGTAAGGCACAAACACAGCTGGAGGAAGCCTCAAATCTTTTCCAAGGATCTTCAGCTGTTTGGGATTCCAGATGGACAAGACAAAATGCTTCTCTCCATGGATCCTTTCTGACATCTTCCAATTGTGATCTCTGAGAAAATATCTTTGGCAATAAAAAAAACCCTTGTAACACCTTGACTATTCTATGATTCTATGATTATTTAGCAACTCTGAAAAACATTCCAATAGGAGGTCAGTGCAAAAATTTTCATCTTCATGAAAGATGTCAATAGTAGGCAAAACCAAAGTATTACTCTACATGACTCCCAGCTGCTCTTCCATATCAGCACAAAAGAAGAGAAGAGAATATTTTTCATCTATCCTTCCTGGCAGAAAATGCACAAGCTAATGTTTCAAAAGAATAAACAACATCTGTTTTGGATGGTGTAGATGGAAAAAAAAAAAAAAGTCATGAACCAACCTGCAGATAACCTAAGTGCAGGCATTTATAAGAGATTTATAAATATACATTGATTATTTGCTTAATACATCTGGAATATATTTCCTCATTTATGCAATAGGTTGGTAGATTTTTCTCCCCACAAAGAAAGATCCTCCACCGGGACTCATAAAGGCAGGAATATTTTAGGAAGTTACTATTACACTAAGAATAGTAGAAGAGATGGTCTTGCATTTTCTTGTTCACAGCTTTATAATTAACAAAGTAAAAATGTAGGCTGTTATGCTTGACGGAAGTTTCCCCAGAGAGACCAAATAATTTAAAGCAGCAACAGCTTTCTGTAATTCTGAATATAATTATAAGAGTGAATTTCTTTATATGGTGTAAACAGTCATAGTTAAGTAGATAGGTCTTAGTGATTGCCACTTGCATTCCTCAGGGCACCTGCAAGAAAGTCAAGTTGCTTTCTGCTACATCTTAGGACAGTTAATAAAATATTATTGTTAATTCATGCCATATGAACAAGTGCATGTTTACAGGTAGGGGCACTTTTTTATCAATATTACAATACTGAATCTGGAATCAGTATTGCAAATTTAAGGGCAGATCATCAGAATAACAAGGACTGAACAAACCCCTCCACACAAATACATTTTCCCCAAAATTCGGTGCTTCTTACCATTAAAAAACTCCAAACACACACAAGCAAACAAAAATCCCCACAAAACCCAAAAAGACAAACCCAACACCACCTCATCACCTCCCCCCAAAAAACACCACCCAAAACAACAAATCAAGAAACAAAAAAAGCCACCAAAAAATCTGCTATGCTTCGTAGAGTTGACTCTGTGATTACATACATGTAACAATGCGCATTTATATATTTTTGTAGAGACAGATAGACGTTTATACACAATACACAGACACATCATCTTTCTATACTAATATTTTCAGAGTTAAAGCAGCAGCTTTTTCAGCCCAAAGAGCTGCTAAAAATTAAGTGTGCTGATGAAACATACAATTTCCACTTCAGGGCAAGGTTTAATAGAGATACCCTACAAAATAACAGTACAGTGCAATAGCTGGAAGGAGAAGCCTAAAATATAATGCCAAGAAAGCAGAGACAACATGCATCTCCTGGTGGCCTAAAAGAATACTAAAACAGACCATGCCATAGACCTTTGAGGTACAAATTGCAGCCACTACAAAGCAAGAAGGTAGTGCCAGCATTTCTCCCTCAGTGCTGCAAGGGCATATGCTCCTACAACACACAGAACCAACATCAAAGACATCCAACATCTGCTATGGTTGTGGATACCACAGAAACACCTCTCAGCCTGTAGCTCCTCAACAAGATTAAATCTTCTGTCTTAGCCACACACAGCTCACTCTTTCACCACTACAATTCCCTCTCACAGAGAAAAATCTTTCTACACAATTTCTACGCTCTGAACATGCTTCCACCTAGAAATTTCACCATCTGCCCTTCTGCCAACTCCTTCACTTTGTCTCTCAGGATCCACCTCACCTGAATCCACACTGCTGTCTGGAGAGAGGTGGTGGCTGTTCACAGCACTTGTGAGAAGCACGAGTGTTGGACAGCCATGCATTTAACATTTCTCATTTTGCTTGGCCCCTCTAGTCCTTGGCAACCAAGTACAATGATAAAATTGGGGGTGGATAGTTAACTAACTTCTTTTTGATGATGTAACAACATCAAAGCTATTGAGACCTCTAGGATTTTCAAACATGTACAAACTTTTGTTCACCCATTATCCCCACAAACATGCACAAGCATAGCAGTACACTCTTCAAAATGTATTTCACCTAGATAAATGACCAGATTTCAGAAACAGAGGAACCACTTTTATCCACATTGTTTCCAAAGGAAGCTTTGTTATCTGACCCCTTGGAAAGAAAATTTTTTTCATTATGGGCACTAGCAGTAGAAATCAAAGGTGAAAAGTATAGCACTCTACCTCTTTTAAGTACTAATACCTATGAAATCAAGACCACACATGAATGAGATGGTACCGCAGAGCTCCAGTTAAATGTATCCAATAATGTCCAATACAGTTACCACCAAGAGAGTTATTCATTACTCATTTTCACTACTCAAGATTATCACCACACAACAGAAAAAAAGCAAGTTCTTCTATGAGTTTCTTCTGTTGGCTATGAAGGAAACACATATGGTTCTGTTCATTTTTCCTTCTGTGATTCTTGTTTAGGAAGCAGCTGTAAAAACACAACTACCAACACTCCCTCATGATATAATCAGCTTTTACTGATTATGTAAAATGCGATGATATGCTTAAATATATAAATTTTTGATACATTCAGGCATGAAACAATCCAGATCAGAAAAGAGGTGGGGGAAACACCTGGAAAACAGTAATAATATTGGGCAGAAAAATCAGGGAAGGTGATAAAGAAAGGCAGTCAGATTCTAGCTTGATCTTACTATTGGGATCAAAAGCCACATGCAAAGAGAAGAGCGAGCTACACTCTTATAAGCACCACCTTACGCTCTTCTGCAACACAAAACCTCTGTTGTCATCAAGATTCATTCAAGACAGTGGCTACACAGAGGGGTGTAGCTATCAGGCAAAGAGCACTGTACTTGCAAACAGCCTTTTTTGATCCCTAAATCACACATTCAAGGGTCTCTGCTCCCCAGGTACTCTAGAACAAATGTATTGAAGTTTCAGATACTGTTGCATTCTGCTTAAGAAGATACTTAAAGGAGGTGGGGAAAAAAAAGGCAACTAAGGTAAGTGATCATCAGGTTTGCCCATTTATTTATTAGGGAGTAGCTCTGAGAAAAACTTTTGATTATGGTACAGTGTTCTTGCATCATCTGTGAGTGGGTCACTGCACAGAGTTATGCTTCTGAAACAGCATGAATAAGTAACACAAGAGGTGAACAGAGTATTCCGCTAACACCTAAGGAGACCAGCACATTAAATTCTGATTCATCTGGGAAGGCACTATACTACACTGAAAAGTGTAATTTTCCATGTCTTAATTAAATATGCTCTTAATAGTATAACAGAAAGTGTCTATGCTTTTTTCTTGGCAATGGCTGTGCACATAATACAGAGCTTAGAACTAATGTGCCTTACCTGCCAAGTATAAAGTTCAGTACATTTTGGTCTTTTTGTTAACCTGTTATTCACAATTGTGCTGGTTTTGAAGCCTTTACCATGTAACCTATGCAGCAGCTGAAAAGTATCCAAAATCAGTGGTCATTCATACATTCAGTCATCCAACAATTTGAGCACGTTCAGTAGAATACATAAATGCACTTGTATTTAATAAGAACATGCACTTCAAGTTTTGTATGCAAACAATTGCTCAGAGGAGAATTGAAATCTTTCTGAAACCTTTAGGGCTTTTTTGCCCCCTGAGACTATAACTTGGCTGATTTATTATACACATTTCAGGCAACATTTATGCAAAAAACTGACAAATGCCATCTTGGTAGGATTCAAGACGTGATTTTTCTATTCCAGAATCCTATAAAACTGCCACACAACACCAATTCTGTCAATCAACAGTGTCAAATTTTGAAAGCATCTCTTTGTTCTGACTGGTTAGTCAGACTGCATTTTACCGAAAAAGGTTGGCCAGGTCAGATTTCAAAGATGACCAGCTTCTAAGATAATCTGAAATTTCAAGCAGCAGAGAACAAAGACTGTTAAAGAGCATAGCCTGCAAAATAAAATCCTCTGCGGGGAATTCAAAGCCCTTTTTCAGTAGGAAAGAATACAAAAGCATACATTCTTTAAATATACATTTAGCCTCTTGGCCTTACTCCACAAAACTGCTCTTCAGCACCAAGAGCAAAGCCAGTAATTTGTTGTTACAGCCTGACTTTCCCGATACCATTTTGCTTTTGAACTTCTAACAGGGTTTTAAATTCCCAGACAGTCTAGTCCCACTTCATGCAGTCTGTTCCATTTTTGGAACATAATTACTAAAAATAGCCTTAATTAGCATTATATAACAAAAGGAGGAAGGGAGAGGAGGATGGACGATGATGACCAAACCAATCAAGAATTCAAAAGAAAAAGCTCTGTAAATTTTGGGCATTGACTGAGAAACAGTACAGCTGATCCATCAGTGATGTCTGAATCAAAGTGCCTGAAGAGAAATACCCACTTCAGAATCAAATCAGAAACTGTTTTTGTAATTACGCGTAACGATAAACACTGAATACAGAGGTATGGCCAGCTATGGAGCAGAAGGATAAGGAAAAAAAACCCAAATTTACCAATCAGCATTAAGTTATAAATGTCTTTCTCCCCTCACCACCAAATATGCCTTCTCTGAAAGCAGAAAACAATGTGTCCAAGGTCTTTTCATGCTGTCTTAATTAATGCTGCCTATTTAAGCATTAAATTATATGCAAAAAAGATGCATTTGCTTAACTTCTAGCCCTGACAAATTGCTGTTTAAATTACTTGTCAACTGGATCGAAATGATGAGACCTATCACATTTGAAGGTCCATATCTGCTTGCATTCACTCTGCCAGCTTTGTACAGTACACTTAGTGCAGGTCTGCCTAAGTACTCCTCAGTACTTAATGGAGAAACATCTTCCCGATACCAGAAACTATCACTTAGGAGCAAAAGAACTGCTCATCCTCAGAATTTACTTTATTGGTTGTAAATTATGACTGCAATTTTAATCTATATAGATAGCTAGATGAAAGGAAATAAAACTGTGCCAAAGTCATAGGTTACTTAGAACATCTTATCTGGTCCTCTATTAAAATCTTAACCCCTAACAGGTGTTATAAGTTAATTGCCACAGCACTCTACTAAGCTCCTTCATTCAAGGGTGGTAGAGAAATGGGTCATCCTTCCTTTTACTTTTTTTTCCCTGATGCTATCAACTTTTTCCTGCCAATATCACCCACCTTTATCTCTGGAAATACATCTTGCAAAATTGGTGATGGTGGTAAAATATCTTCCAGTCAACCCTAACTTCTGAGCCTTCGACTCAGGTGGAATGCAATCTGACTGATTAAAATCAGAGCCCTGGGAATACTGAAAAAGATGGAGTTCAAATAAGTCCTCAAGAGCACCAATGCAAGCACAGCCCACCACACATGTAGTACCTGGGGATGCTTTCCTATTTCAGATATTCCTGAGTGAAATGTATTAAACAGATACCCTTTATTCCTCAGTACCGTCACCTTCACAGAATGGCTGCAGTAGGAAGAGACCTCTGGAGATTGTCTAATCCAACCCTTTCTAGCGAGACCAGGGTCAATTAGAGCAGGTTACTCAGGACCATGCTCTACAGTTGGGTTTTAGTATCTCCAAGGATGGAGACCTCACAAACCCACCAGGCAAGCTGTTCTAGTGTTCAACCACTCTCACGGTAAAACAGATTTTTCTTACGTTCAAATGGAATTTTCTGTATTTCAGTCTGCATCCACTGCGTCTCCTCCTGAGAACAGTCTGGCTCAGTCTTCCTTACTCATCCCCACTGGGTATTTACACACAGTGAGAATATCCCCCTGTGAATTGTCTGTTCTCAAGATTCTCTCCCATTATGACAAATCCTCCAAGTCCTGAATCACGTCCGTGGCTCTTCACCGGACTCAAGCCAACGCGTCCATCTCTCTTGTACTATTGTATTGAGCCCAGGACTGGACATAAATCTCCAGATGTGTCTCACCAGTGCTGAGCAGGTGACAAGGATCATTTCCCTTGACCTCCCGGCAACACCCTTTTTCATGCAGCCCAGGAAGCTGTTGGCCTTCTGTGCAGCAAGGGCAAATTTCTGGCTCATAGACAGCATGCTGTCCACCTAACTATTTGGATAATAAACAGATGCCCCAAGATGCAAACTGCAGCTTTCCCTCTCCCTCCTGCAACTGCTCTCATCCTTTATCTCAAAGACCTTGTGTGCATTTCACATAAAATGAAGTGCTGCATTTCTCCAAGCAGATTTTGCTGCATGTAAAGCTGGATGGCACTCTTTATTCCTTCCTAAATTAACCTCACCTGAAATATCCCTGGTCTGAAATAGCTAATGTCATCAGTTGGGACTGCTCTTAGCATAGCACTCATTGTAAAATGAGACTGAGCTAGCTAACCAGAAGATGGTCCTAGACAGATTTGTGGTGGTTCTTCAGTCAAAGTGTGTTTCACATTTTCATAAACTCAATACCTGTTGGGAATGTAACATAAGAGTCACTTTGCCAAGATTACTTATTTTTGCCTAATACACTGTATAGTCAACACAAAACATGCAAGACAGGTTACAAAGAAGAAAGTCAGAATATGACACTGCCTGTGAGAAGCATGAAATATTAAAACCCAGAAGCTGTCTTCTTCCAGCACGAAGCTTGAAAAGGAAGTCCTGATTACTGCTTATGGGTAGAATCTTTTCTCCACAAATGTGGTATCACATATTAACAGCCTAAATTGCCCCCAGCAGTTTGGTGGAAGGCATGCCTACCAATTCATGAAATCACCACCACTTGGGCTGGATCAAGGAGACACCCCACAAGTATGTTAGCCTGCCATGAATAATAAGATGCTTAGAATTGCTACTTCATTAACTCAAGTAGAATCTGGAGAGAAAAAATATACAAGGATTAATAAAGAGAATAATCTATATGCTCCAGGTAAAGACAGAAACACTGGAATAGGAAGAAGTAGAATTGCATGCAGGTGAAACAATAAAAACAACTCAATTCTGTCTGATAACTCTACTTTGTTTTTTGGTGTCAGACAAGATTTTTCTTGTACTTCTAAAACTGAGGGTTTATTCTGGCAAGTGTTCTTACTGATGGAACACTGCTTCAGAAAACCATGCCTTGTTCTGGTTATAGTTGATGATTTATGCCTTTATTAAAGGAACTATGGAAAACAAATAGAAGATCAAAGGAAATCTTTGACATCGTTATGATTGTCTTTGGAGTTGGAGAACATGCCTCCCTTAATTCCATACTAACTTTGGAAACCTCTTAATGTAATGATATTGCTGATGGCAGCATGTGTGAAGCTATATTAAGCTTGAAAATACATTTCTTTGATGAATGAAAGGAGACCCTGAAGTGCTAATTCCTCCAGCTCTTTTTTCTTCTCATTTGCCATTCTTCAAGAAGCTGGCTGAACAGTAGCTAGGAAAAACTGAGTTGTATCACTCTGCACTTCACATTCAGGAAGAGGTTGTGGAGCAACAACTTGCTTTACATGTTCCGATTCTTTTCTGAAAACAAACTTAAAAAAAAAAAAAGTATGGCCACTAGAACTCATTTTATCTTTTTCACTATTTTCTGAATGTAGTTACACAATATAAACACTGTACGTGGGCTCTCTGCAGTCTGGGGTTCCTTTGCAGCTCCTACTCTTTGCCAATACAAAGGTAACTTTGTGTAACTTTTGCTTGTGGTGACACTTTATAAAGCACACCACCTGCAAAAATGAAAATTGCATCTACCCTTTGTATCATTATTACACTCAGAAGTTCTGAGATACGAGAAGACCAAGACTTGTTAGTAAGCCAGGCTGAACGAGGCTTTGAGCAACCTGGTGTAGTAGAACGTGCCCCTGCCCATAGCAGGGTGTTTTTGGAACTAGATAAGGTTTAAGATCCCTTCCAAACCATCATTCTATCTATTATTCTATGATAGATTGATAGGAGTTACAAAAATGGCAGTAAAGAGCACAGTGCCAGTCCCAAACTCCATTTCACTCATTGCTGAGACAAAGCCCAATCTGGCACAGCAAGACTGAAACAAACAGCAGCTACTGTGCATTCTTTCTTTGGGAGATGATTATCAGAGCCTTCTCTGCTCAACAGCTACATAAATTGAAATCATTAAGGAGGTAAGACGATCCCTTTCTCTAGCAGTTTGTAGTTTTGGTTCTTTTCAGTAAAGAAAAAAGAAAACGCCAGAACAGGCAGATCCAATCCAGGAAACCTCGGTGCCTTAATTTCTGAGGGGAGATAACAAGAATGGAAAAAAAAAAATCAAAATAATCCTCTGAAAAGACTCTAACAGTAATTTCAAGTGAAATAGCCCCTCCATTTCCAGTGAATTCATCACAGTTTACCTGCTCAAACTGTCCACTTAGAGCTGGCAATCTTTTTAGCAGGAATCTAAAGGAAGACTGCTAGTTTAGTCCTCCTATCAACATATTCTTTGACCTTTTTTACTATAACCATAGCCCAAGAATTATAACTTCAGGTGAAGGACTCACATAAAACCACATCTTGCACCATGTACACAGTTTCATGTATACAGCTCAGGCTTTACTCCTTCACAGTTTTGATTCTGGGGATTGAGCTTTGCTTCAAAGCAGCAAAGGATCTAGGCGAATAGATCCTAGATCTAGAAATGCTTCATCAGAGTAAGGACTAAGCTGTTCAAAACTCTAATCCAGAAAATAAGAAAATGGCTTTCCACGTTGCCAGCTCACATGGTTTCACTAAGTATTCCATATTTAGCAGACTTGTTTGGTTCTGCCTGCCCGCCCTCCCTCCCACCAGGTTCTGACATAAAAATCTAAAGCTTTGAGAGGTTTAAAAAAATAATGTTTAACTCTAGTGACAGTGTAAAAACACGGCTTACAAGCAGAACCAAAAAAAAAAACCCCAAGCCCATGCCTAGCATTTTTAAACATCTCTTTTTAAAATGCTTGGCATCATCTGCGATGTCTCTGACTAGAACTAGCATTGCTTCTAGTGAGACTGAAATCACAGCAACAAGCCGGAAGCAGCTGTATGACCCAGGCATTAAGCTTCAATTGACAGGTTTCCTCCAAATAGTAAAAATTCAGAAGATAACTTTTCAGTACCAAGATGCAGTAGTGAGCAAATTCTGAAACATTTGATCTAGGTTAAAAATTAACAGTGTGGAAGCTATATGAAATTTAGTGTTAAATACACACTCAGCTTCTTAGGTTTTGAAATAAGGAATGAGCTGTGCCACAGAGTTCTCTGCACTGAACTGAGGTTTTGAAAACATTATAGCTGACTAAATTGCACACTGGCAAGTGGACAGGGGAACAAAGAGCAATACACAGAAACACAGAGAGCTGTGAAGCTACTCCAGATCACACCGCAGACATCACTTGAAGGCAGTGGCTGAAATAAAAGTCCCTTCCCTCTTCCAAAGGCTTGTAACCAGAATATTTTTTCCAAGAAAAGGGCCTTTAAGCACACATAAGTAACCGTGCAACTTGCAGCAGCTCTCAAGAAAATGCTAAATGGCTTTCAAGTGAGCCCAGACATTACCTTCCCTGCTGCTCCAAAACTCAGACCACATAAAGCAAGCATCGCATATGCTTTGCAAAATACTGTTAAAAAATATCCAGATACTGCAGGCAGTTCCAATTGTCTTTATTGCAAAAAGGGCCTTGGTTGAAAGAGATGTCCCAAATGGGACTGCAGACCTATCTCCTTGAGCACTCCACAAAGAAATGCTAAGTACTCCAAAAAGGTTACAGCCTAAATAGATGAAAGAACCATGCCTAATCCCGGTTTTCAGATGAAGAATTCAGTCATAAAGCAATGTAACACATACTCCAGAAAGACAACCAGGCCCTTCATATGTGCCTCTGTGCTACTGGACAGTCCACAAAGGACCATTTATCTCTTGCGGCTTCATCCTCAGCTTTTTAAAAGTGCCTAGGAACCAAATTTCCCTCCCTTTACAGGAGCAAAACAGCTCCTGCAGCTTCAGAGAACCGACTCCATTATGCACAGAGTGTCACAATGCTCAAATACCTCAGCACAACTTGCCCTAAATGACCTAGACACAGTCCCACAATAAGACCACAGCAGATCCAAGACTTTGTGACACTACCCATAAGACTGCTATGGATTCTGTGCTTTTTAATGGATAATGCTTTTTCATGGGTTTTATGTTTAAAATCATAAGCTGAGCGGGGACATGGAATATTGAAGATGCCATCACTTAGACGAGCTACGAGGTACTGTTTGTGTCCTTTAAACACAGAGCATTTCAGGAAAGGTCAGGATGGTATAAAGAAAATTCCACTTTTGCAGCATTACCTTCTTTATCCTTTTGTCATTCTGCATTCGGGCCACACTATTGACATGTCCTGTTAAACAGCTTCAATGTTGCCAAAACATAGCCACAATCAGCAATCTAAAAAAAATCCTCTTGTGCTTAGAGAGCATTTTGAAATCTGAATGGGTTATACAACCTCTGCTTATTTCTGTAGCTTTGCTGATTTCTCTGCATGGAAACGTAGAAAAAAATCTAGAATATTTCAAAACCAAATCAAATTAAAAAGTTAAGTGTTCAACATTTTTAATTTTAGTTTGTTGCTTTGGAGCTGCTTCTACTGAAGGTTAAAATCTATAAACTCCGGTAGAATAACTGATTTCCATGTATGCAACTCCAATAGGTACATTCAAGATTATCAACACAACTATCATCTCCATCAAGAACCCATGAATTTCTGCATGTCATTCAGACAGTAGTTTTAACTGCTCACAGCCCTATTAAAAAACAAATCAGAAAAATAGCAAATTTGCTTTTGAAAACTAAGCTTCAGTAATTAGGCAGATTATTTCTAAATTGGAGTCAACCTTGGAAGAGTGTGGGAAATAGATGGAAGAAAAGTAATTTGATTCCAAATACAGCAACGTGAAATAAATTATTGGGTGGATGGATCTCTATTATAATCTTTATTAGCTCTCCATTCCAGGGACATACACAATGTAGTGACAAGAAAAGTTTTCTTTTTTTTTTCTTTTTTGAAGAACATATGATTTCCAAGATCCAAAACTTAGACAGATTGGTACATTGTGATGAGCATTTAAGAGATATTAAGGGAATTGAAAGAATTTTCAATGATGCTAGTGACATTCATTTGCAATGTTAATAACCTATTTATTGTGATAGCACGTTAATAAGCTTTTAACTGGCAGAAGTTAAATTACACTGCAATATGACATCATTATTATCATTAGGAAGAAAAAAGCCCCACAGTTCCTTGCCCTCATCATTCAGATATTTTTATTCTATATTTCAGGGATATCATTCCAAGATATTTTCTCTCCTCTTTCCACTTCTGCAGGAAAATTCCAATCCCACTTCTTGAGATCTAAAATCTACTTGGGTACTGCAACAGGTGCAACCTGCCCATCACCTTTGCAAACCTATGCTCCAGAGTATCCTTTTCTGTCTGTCTTTCCCTTTGCACAAAACCATAAATACTAAATATCACCGTTAAGGTTTACTGACCATAAGGGTAGCTCAAGCTTTCCAAAATAACAAGTCTAACCCTTCTCCACTGGAATTAAAAGTTTAAATTCCTGCCAGGTAAAAAGTCTAACTATCTTTGGAATCCTGATCTATGTACCATGGCTGGATCCAGTCTCTACTTTCCTTTTGTGATGTGCTTTTATTGTCTTACAAATCTTGTAGCATCTCCGTTGACACTACCACTGCCTATTTTGCCAGCCTAGGCAGAATG
Organism: Pezoporus wallicus; assembly: GCF_028554395.1. NCBI lineage: Eukaryota > Metazoa > Chordata > Aves > Psittaciformes > Psittacidae > Pezoporus > Pezoporus wallicus. The sequence goes on from NW_026636248.1 coordinate 2,617,451, forward strand.
CTCCATTTTACTCTAGGCAACCTATAATCTGTCTAAAACGTCTCTTCCATGAAGAGAAACCACTATATAGAAACTGCTATATAAATTGCTTCTTTTCTTCATGTGACCAAAAATACTTGTTTCATAGGTGCAACTCAGCACACATATCAGGCAATGAATGCTTGAAGCACTGTATGCCAAATACTTCCTTCGGCTGAAAGAGAAACATCTTTCCTTGTCCTGTGAGTGCAATCACTTCAATGCACAAAGATTTTTGGCAAGTATTTCAGGAAAGAACTAACACGGGTTCACTCAAACTGAAATCTCAGTAGCCATGATCTTAAAATGAGAAATGACAAACCAGACACCTTTAAAACATTTGTGCATTAAACATCTGTATATCCTACCCTCCTGTGCCTTATACTATTTTAATAGCAGCTTAGAATATTTCTGATTTTTTTTTTTCCTTGAAGTTTCAGAGCATGTTACCATAATATGTCAAACATGATGAAAGTTTCCTACTTGTTGAATCTTGATTTGGAATGTTTTCCAATTGTTCTGCACCAGAGATTGTTTCTGAACGTATTTTAAATGAACCAGCATTACGAAAAAGGGTATTTGGCCAACAAACTCCTTTCACCAAGATGACCTGCATATTGCTATGAGCACATACATCTCTGACAGGCATGACAAGAGCTTCCAGCATCATTCTGTTCTGGAGGGGTGCTTCTACACGAAAGGGCTTGATTTGTTTTTGACCTTTGGAGGAAAACACTGAGGGTATCAATCACTGCCAATTGCTCCCATGGGGCTGGTGACATACCCAGCCAGGAAATACACATCCATTTCACACAGGTCATGGAGAAGCAACTAGACAGTGATTTTTGGCCACTACCAACCTGGGCCAGATGCAGACTCCAGGCCTGAAGGTGAAAGGCTCTGAACACAATTACTAATCCGCCAAGCCACTGACTCCCTTTGGCTCCTTGTCTGTCACAGCCCTGATCTTTATCAGAAATTGGAGAAGCATCAGTACAACAAACAGAAAAGGCGCTGATATTTCCAATTCCATTTTTAATTAAGAAAATGTCTGGCAAGGTTTCAAGCCCTTTCTGCACCACAATAAACTGTTACTCCTCTAATGCTTGAACTCACACTGAGGAAAGAAAACAAACACCATCAAGTCTGTGATTTTTGATTACACAGAAAATGAAAAAGACAAATGCCACAGCACAGACAACTGGATGCTACAGTTTTGTACTTTGCACAAAGGTACATTGCATTGGATTTAAATTAGTAATGGAAACTCCCTGGCGCATGAGAACATGCTTGACAGTCTTTCATTCCTACTGCCTATGCTACTCCTTGTCCAACCAGATTTGAGGTTTTCTCATTTTTCCAATGGAAAAAGGTCTATGGCATATTCTAGTGTAATCTACATTATTCTGCAAAATCAGAGCTCTACAAAACTCTGCAAGCTACCATTGAGGATATCAAAATAGGCACTCAGCAGAGCTGCAATTTAAATCCTTCCTAACTGCGATACTATTATTCCAATGATCTGTGATGAGTTATGCTATATACCTAAGACAAGACAGTTAAAATACCACAAAACTGTTACTAAAGATGTAGGAACAAGTAAGGACAGGTTTAGGAAAATAAGCCATTACATTTTTAGGACTAAATCTACAGGAAGACTCGAGGGTTGAAAGAATTTCTCAGTTTCCTCATGGTGAGCCAGCAACAGATTCGGGCCTTTTAACCCAGGAGGTCCTGATCCCCTGGGACTCATGGGTTCTGGCAAGACCCCTGGACCTCCTTGGCGAGGCACTCACCAACTCAATCTCAATTTCATTTCCCTCTTGCTTACAAAATGTAGAAGTTAAAGGTATCTTACTGAGAAGACATGAGCACTGCCCACGTATTGCCAGCACCCCAAAGGAGGTAAGCAAAGCCCTAGTACCATGGGAAAGCAATTCCAGTTCAGACCAGCAATTAAACAAAAAAAAAATGCAGTAGAAAACGAAAGGCTATGAAAGGTGTGGCACAGGCAGGGAATGAGGAAATTATCATAGCACCTGGGATGAAATGAATTAGCAATCATGTGAAAGGGCAGACATAAAAAGGTACCATAAGAGAAGCTAGCACAGCAGGAGGCAATGACACAAATGAATGGATGGGGACAATCAATGGATATCTAATTGTGCTTTCAACCTCCTATTACAGAGGTGGGATACGCTATCTAAGGCCCTGAACATAAAGTGTTTAATACTTTCAGACAGAAAGAGATCTAGTAGAGAAATATGTCACAGTTTCAGGCACCCTGGGTAAAAAAGAAAAAAACCCCACATTTCACCACTAAACAAATTACATAAGCACAAGGTTTCAAAAAAGAAAAAAGTATTAACATAAATTGGTTTAGCTGTACAACACACATCAAGTTAGAATAAAGTATGTTTTCAGGCTACATTTATTTGGGCTTCAATTATATCGAGAAAGGCACTGAAATAATCAAATTATAAAGCCCCAAAAGCATTTAATAATCACAAAAATGAAGCAGATGCACTAATAACATTAACACTAATAAACTAGGTCAACACTGAGAAAAGAGTGATGGAGGAGGAAGAGAGCTCCACCCAGAGATGCTCCTCCAGGGTGCCAGCTTTGGCACTGCACTCTGCACATAGTGCTGTGCAGTAATGACTCCAGATGATGCAGCTCTTTGACCTCTTTAACACAGATACTGCTCACACTGCCTCTGTAGAATTTCTGCTTGCTGCAGCTAGCATCCAAATAGCTCCTTAATACAGAAACCTGTGAGGAAATGCTCCCTCTACCAGTAGTTTATCAACCCTCAGATTAGGAAAGAGGGCCTTTAAGCCTCACAGGCTTATCTGCAGTGTAGCGGGAGTCTGGAGAGACAGAGGACAGTCAGGAACTTGCCTTCTCTTGAGTCACCCCACAATCTCTGGCTTAGGAAGGTAATTTCAGCACTAGATCTCAGCTTTTCTCACTGTGAGTATCACCACCACCTGCTCACCCTGTGTAAAATGATTAGAGAGAACACAAACCTGAATCAGGCTGTGTCACCCCTACTCTGCTGCCCCTTCCCAAAGCCAGGCAACCTTTGTGGAGCTGTTCTCAGCACAAAAAAATCAAAGACACAAAAAGTAGTCTTGAAGTCTGCAAGCCTTTGGCTCCCAGTGTTTTGATGCATAAAACGCTACATACAATAAACGCTGAAGAATGATGATGAGTGCTAGCCAAACCAGCAAACACAGTGGAGAGCAGAACTGCTCTGCTCTGTCTCAGAATCTGACCCACTCCTGTTATAAAACAGATGCATAAATGATTACAGTAATTATGCAGGGGAGCAAGGTTATGCAAGTGCTAAGCACTGCTGTTACAATACAGAGAAACAAACAAATATAAAGGGGCCTAGGGATGTGGCATTTCTCTTCAGCTTTCTTAGGAAGGCAAAGAAAGAATGAGAAAAGGGATGGATAAACACAGTGAGAAGGAATTTTTTAAGCATTGAAGACAGAAATCCTGTCTTTCTGCCAGCCACACCCTTGCTCTCATAGAAAAAGCTCCAGCACAGCAGCAAAACAGCAGAGATAGAAACATAACTGCAAAGAACTAAACTGTCCATTAAAATTTAGGATTGGAAAGAGCTGACAAGCATTATAATTCTGCAGAAGAGCATTCTTCTCAACTTTCTGGCACAGAAAAATCAGGAACAACTGCCATTAGCAAAAAGGAGAGGGGAAAAAAAAATCAAGGAAAGAGAAGCAAAATCAAGGCCAGTTCTGAACAGCAGGGAGTGGTAGCAGAGATGTACAAAAACTGTACATGTGAGTGCGGTGAATTTGGAAGTTTTCTTAAAAGGAAGTCCAACTGTAACTAAAGATATTAACATTAAACCAGCTACTTTTAAATCCCCTCCTCAAACAAAGGCTAACACAACATTGCAAAGACTCTAAGACATCTTTGGATGCAAAAGCAGAGTATTCAGTGAGATGCACAGAGGATAAAGCACTAACAGAAGTCCTGGCAATTGTAGAAAGCAGGGTGGCTGGAAGCAGGTCTGTCATGTCATACTATTATGTCCTAGTACACTGAGAAAAGGTCAGGACAGTCATACAATCCCATGCCCAGACCCTCCTCAATAACCCCCTCACCAGAGAGCACAAAAGAAGCCAACATGTGCTCAAGCACCAGTCTTCACCTCCTCACCATATGCTTCTGGGCAGAGGGAGTTGCACTGGCAAGATCTGGAGGCCAAAGTTACCTCTCAGCCTTCTGGACTTGGGAGTCCTTCTGCTCTGTGGCTGAGGTTACTGCCCCCCAAGTCACTGATCTCAGCCTGTCCCCTGCAGGTGCCTCAAAGCACAGAGTATCTCCTGCTCTTCCCCTTGGGTCTGCCAGCACAATGCTGGGTGAATGGACTTTAACCAAGCACCACCAGTTTGGTCCATTTTGCAAATGTACCCCAATTGCCTTACACATCCCAGCCAAGCCAGAGACCAGCCTGGCAAGGAAAGAAACAATGCTGGGGTCAGGGACCATGTAAATTAGCACAACTCAGCCTCATGGAAGGACGTATCACCAGAGCCTTCAGCTGAAACATCACTGAAACTCTCAGGGCAGTAATCATCTCAGTCCTGTGCCAACAGAGCATGTAGGATCAAGCTCTCACATGGGTCTTTTAGCAATAGAAGATGATCCCTTTCCCTTCTCTCTTTTCATTGCAAGTATCGATGGGTTTTAGGAGAACTAAGACACTAACCAAAGATTACACAGTATTCATTGAATTACAACACATTGCCTCAAAGGAATACGAACCTATTCAGACATAACTGGATTTTAATCCTCACCCCATATTTCAGTGCTGCTCCTGAAAGCATGTACTCCTTGCATCTTGCAGACTGCATAGTCTTAGTCCAATATGACATTATTACAAATCTGCATTTTCAAGGATTTTTTCCCCCGTTTGATGAATGGTTTTCAATCATGCCTGAAATAGCACATGCTTAATATTATACTGTATGCAAAGTCAAATTAAGACACTTGCAAACAACTTTGGTAAATTAGAAAAAATGGCTTTCCTGTTCCATGACAACTGCCAGAATCAGCCAATGCTTCCTATCCTGAATCCCACCCACCACCTAAAAGTCTGAGCCTCCAGCCTAACTTAACTACTGCTGCTACAGAAACTCTCCTCTAGAAATTTTCTCTAGTAAAGAAAAAATCTATGGATAAATTAAGAATCAAAGGCAATACATTTTACACAAACTCCTAAAGTACCACTTTTACCCAAGATTTTGAAGATTTCCTTCCCATTCTTTAAATTGTCCAACCAATTAAAAGGATTGAAAAATTAATGTGACCAAAGACTTTGCCTAACTGATGTTCAATGTCAGAAGCAAAGCCTGAGGTGAAATACAGATAAATGAAAAGGCGAGTTTAGACAGGCTTTATTATGGACAGTTTGGTATATCTCAATTTACTGCTTATATCTTTTTTGTTTCTTTCCTCATAATGAACGCTACATGGCTTGGCTCCAAAAACCAAAGATGCACTTTCAACATGCATAGGGCTAGTTTTCTAGATTTTTTTTAGAGGATGGCACCCATTAGTAGATCATTCTTATATCTATTTTTACACCACAAGGTCTTCAGAGGATCTGATTGCCATTTGAGACTGTGTGGTAAAGTGCCTGAGTGGGTGCCACCATAAATTTACTAATATTTCATTATGCATCACTATCATTATTTATCATACTTGCTTCTACAAGTTCAAATAACATCTTGTGTGCAGGGCAATGCCTTCAGTTCAGTTAAATATCACTAAAACTTTTTTTATTAAGTTTTCAGCTGCCAGCAGTATCAATGGATTTTAGAACACATGCTCCTCTTAGAACAACATCTCAAGAATGAATGTAGAAAAGATACACCAATTTTCCTCCACGTGAAAACTCTGGAGATAAACTTCACACATTCCTCTGCAGGGAAAAAAAGATAAATTTCCCCCAACCTCCTCTGTTAAATTCAACTGTTACAAATATCTGCGGTCCATGGAAGAGCAAACACTGATGAGGCAGTATCCTTGGCAGATTACCCAATTGAATAGGTGATCAGAAATGCCCTAACCTAACCAAACATAGACATCATTTAAGCCGAAGGAAGGAAGAATTCCAAGCGGTTTAGTGAGAGTGTACACATCCGGGATTGACTGATCTCTGGGTATTTTTCACTAATACCATCACTAATACCATCATATCAATATGAAAAGTGGTGGATTTTGTTCTCCTTAATAGCCAAACAGCCCCAGATTCCTATCAGTTTGGGGGTTTTATCTGGGTCAGTGAAAAGAAAAGCTTCAAAAAGACTTTTCAAAACTGAAGTAAAAAGCAAAAGTAAACATTAATTTCAACGTGCTGGTGCAGCAAGCAGAAGAAGACCCTTGGGCAATTTCTGTATATAAAACTCTATGGCACAGTCAATGGGAAAGCCAGCCAGAATATGGGACAGCACCGCTGTACTTTATAAGTAAGGACAGTTTAGCTAAATCAATAAAGTATTTGCCAGGTGCAAAAACTGACTGCCACACTTGTTCATCAATTAACTGATCTGCAAATAGCAATTCTTATTCTCTACTTCTTTTTTATTAAAGATACTATTCTTTTCCATCTTTAAAGATACTAAGTGCAGCTCTTGTGATTCATTCACAAAGGGCTCAGCTGCAGAACTACATCTCCTATAATACCTGCACCTCACCTCTTTTGTCAGCAACTTCAGCTCTCTACTTGGATAGAATCTTCCCAAAGTCATTAATACACAGCTCACCTGAAGCCTCAAAGCATCCCCTCCCTTTCTCGTTTGACAAGTTTGACAGAATTTTCCTTTTTGCTGCCCAGCTCTTTTGTTTGCTTTTTTTAACACGGAAGCATCTGATGCTTTGGTGTAATGTTACAGTACTCTTTGTCAGATCACAGTAATTTACAGCAACTCCTTGAGACTGTTCCAGCCAAGAACACCCAGGAGCAGAAAAGAAGGCTTGTCCTCATATACTTTGTAGAGATAAAATCATTTAGGATGGACAGGACATCAAGAGGTCATTTAGTCCAACCATATGAGTACTTACATGCTACTGTTTCTCTTGGGCTGCTCCTCAAAACAGTGGTACAAAATCTGTCCTTCAATTCATAATAAAGTTAGTTTTTAAAAGCTTTTTTTCGGAATGTTTTAGAAACAACATTCAGGAAATGTGGTATTTCACCCCTCAGTATGGCTTACAATGGAAAAAATTAAAACATTTAATGTCAAAATATGTCAAAATGGATAAAGCATATTGCTGGAACATTTATAATGAAAATTTTCTCTGAAATCAACCAGGTTCTTTTTACAGGTTTATATTTTGAATAAAAATACCCTTTTCAGCTCAAAATAACATTTTAATGAGAAAAATCCATTAGCAGTCCTAAAACTTGTCCTGTCAACTAGTGTTTTCACCTAATAGAAGCTCTGTGTGCCTGGATGCACAGCTGTTTCTGCTGATGTTTAGAAGCAGCAAAGCCCTTTGGGGGCCACTTATTCTCCTGTACTTGGGCCTTCTGGCATCATTACTTCTGCCAATCCAAAAACCAAAGCAGAGTCTGCCTGCCGAGCAATCACGAGCACGTGCACACACACACAGACTAATCAATACAGCTCTGGCTGTAATTCCTTTATGAACCAAAGTAAAATACTAATACACTCAAAAACATCAGCCACAAAATATTCTCCATCATGATCTGAACTTTTTTTTCTCTTACACTTGCCTGGCCTCCTTAGGCTGAACAAATATTTGCAGCTGACAGCTCAAGGAATTATCACAGGGCAAGTAACGCTGTAACAACTACCTGAATATGATGTTAAAAGGGATGAGACAGAACAGACAGACCCATAATCTTCAAAGCAGTTTTACATGGGAGCAAACTAAAGCATCCAGGCCACTCATGACTTGTCAGCTAATAATGCAATCACTTCTTGTTCTAATACTGTGCTGTAGTACAAGCCAGTCATTTATTCTGCGAGTGTTCTAGCAAAACTGCATAAACAACAATAACCCTCCTCCAAACATGACATTTTTATTTCATGCTGTACATGAATTAATTGAAATTCAAATTCAAATGCTTTCTGCATGCACAGTTGGAAGCTTGTCCTGTCTCTTAGCAAAGCGTGTGTTCTAGCAACCAAACGATACCATGCTACGTTGTTAGATAAGCTAGGAAGGAAATCCCAAATAAATCTATTTTCTGGGCACTGTCTTTATTTTAAGCAAGCAAGAGGCATTTATGCAGTGAGTCCTTAGGTACAGCCAAGCCTTCTTGTAAAAGAAGAGCTCATTCAAATATACAGCTTCCCTTATTTATAGATACGAAAAAAGAAAAAATGTGTAATGGAAAGAATGTTTTCCACCTGAAAGTGCTATAATGCCATATAATACATGGTCTGTAGTGTGACATTACCATTAAATAGAGCCAAAAGTTTATTTCATTATGTTCTACCCATCTCTATCCTAAACGCCAAGGAAGTTGGAGAGGAAGCCAAAGCTGCTGCTGGTATGGGAGGTAAATCTGGTCTACCAGTGGGGGGGAAGCTGAGCTGGGGCTGGTGGAGGAAGTCCTTGTGCCTGCTGGGGGAACACGAAGGTCAGCGATAGATTTGTGCACAGCAGGTTTGTCTTTTCTATATTGCACGCACAAATCAGGGCTGCAGAAAACAATCATGAGGAAGAGGGAGGGCTACAAACCTACTGCCCCTTCATGTGATGGGAGGACATACTGCACTTAATGGCAACAATGTGAATGAGAGAGTCCTCTCAGTTCTACCTTCCTCTGCGCCCATAAATGTGTCCATCAGCATCAAGGAATCTAGTTTTACAACAACTGCTTACTAACCCATTACAATCAACCTGCAGCAAGCAGAAGGCCTGATAAAGGCAATAAGCTACTTCTCATTTAAACTAAGAGTGAAATCTTTACCTAGATAATACTTGGCAAAATATAGTGTTAACTGTCAGCAGAAATATCAGCCACTGTCCTTCTTACTATTGTGAATTGATTTACTTGAAAGGACATTAAGCAGTTAGCAATTTAATCTCGTGTTTAATTTTGCAATTGTTTTTGTCCTCAGCCTGCAAGGCAGGGAGTAAGTGGGAGTACAACTGTGAGAAAATGTGGCTTGGAGAGGACCAAACTGCAAGACCATAATCACAGAATGGTTAGACTTGGAAGGGACCATTTAATTCTAAACCCGCTGCCATAGACAGAGACACCTTCCACAAGACCAGGTTGCCCAAAGCCCCATCCAACCTGGCCTTGAACACTCCCAGGCTGGTGCATCCACAGCTTCTCTGGGCAACCTGTTCCAGTGCCTCACCAGCCTCACAGAAAATAACTTCTTATGAAATAGAAGCTCTCAAGGGAAAGAGAATGAACTTATTCTTATAGGAAGATTAAGATTTTGAAAGTCAGTTAACAGTCAACTGAAAACTACTCATCCTCAAACAAACAAACAAAACACACAAAAATTAAATTACTTTGTGTAATTCTAATGTACATGTCCAGTAAATTGACTTATTGTGGAAGAATTTTTAAAACACTACCATATTACACATCTGTGTTCCCCGCAGAACATATGAAATATGTCACTTGCACTTACACTGTGAGAGATTCAAACAGCACTAGTATTGCTGCATGCTCCGTATTCCACCGCCACAGAAAAACATAACTTGCTTGTCTAGTTAACTAGGAATAGTGTTGGATAGGGTGTTTGTACATGCTTAGACATTTCAAATGCTGAGAGGAGGGAAAACGAAAAGACAGCTGTTTAGCTTTTGCAACGTGTTGTTGGCTGGGCTCATGACAACCTGCACCAATTGAAGATCTCTCCCACCGTTTATACACCCTTTAAACATTTGCCTTGTGCAAAACAAGGTAACAGAGGAGATGAATGACATCTGCCTCTTCTTGTCAGGTACGATGCGTTGCGACATTTCAGTCTGGAAAGTTTTCACAGACTGGAGATGAAGTATTAGACCTCCAAGTAACACAGCCTTGAGGAGATAATCTACAAGGGACAGCAAAAACCTCAAGAATCTTCTAATGTGCAGCTGTACACAGAGACTGGACAGAAAACAGCCAGCTAATTCCTGGGATAAGTATTTAAAATAAAGTGTCAGCAGCGATGGAACTAAGGGGCAGAACACAAGTTGTACACTTGTAGGTGCAGCATATAATGTAATAGATTTTATATCAGTTTTCACAATGAGAACAATCAGCCATTGGAATCATCTCCCCAGGAAAACAGTGGATTTCCCAATGTTGGACACTAAGATTCAGCTGGACAGGATGTTGGGCCATCTTGTCTAGACAGTGCTTTTGCCAAGAAAGGTTGAACCAGATAATCCTTGTGGTCCCTTCCAACCTGGTATTCTGTGACATGTTACCATGTAATATAAAAATATTGTGCACCTTTGCCCGTGGCTCTGCTATTCACCTCTGCTGCGTGTGGCTCTGTCCATTGATTTTACCAACACATCTACACGCTCTTCAAGCTTACACCATGTCTGTACACAGAGACATGACTCTCAATTTATGAAAAGCAAAACCAGAGACTACTGAAATTACCTCCCTCCTCCTCCCAGAGACAAATGCATGCTACACAACCTATTTCAAAGCACATAGAATATCACTGGTTTATACCCCACCACCTACGAAGAATGATCATTAAGGTGTCAAAATCAGATAAGGGGCCTTTTGCAGGTTATCAGTCTGACAGCAAAATGATTTTTCTGTCTTCAATAAAAAATAATGGCAACATTTAAAACATAACATGATTTTTAGCAGATCAAAACTGTCTCAGCTTTGGACCCTTCTGGGATATTTTTTTCCTGTGTAGAAAAGAAAGTGAGCTAGTAATTACAACATGCAGCTCCAAGACCAATTAACAATCTGCAACATGCCCCACTTCTTTTATCCTCCACTGGTAACGCTACAGGCAGCATTAACTGTCTAATAAATAGGTGAGTACTGCTTAACACTTTGCAAGGTTTCAGCATTTCTCTTCACTCCTTGGCATCAATTCTCTCTTTCCCTTGGCTATTAGCAGATCAGTCTGGCAGTATGCAGATGCTGTTCTGTGGTGTGCTCCAAGAGACACACTGCCTTTAGGCTCCCCTGGGCTATGAAAGGCAGGTGGCGTATTCATGTTCTGAAAAGAAAGCTTCACTAATGACCCTGCGAAGGTCTCCAAGAGATTTCTTTTTTTTTTTCCCCAGCTAATCAGCCAGACAAAGAATTTACTTCTGCTTAGGAAGGGTGGATATTTGTAAGCCAGCTATGAGTGGTAAAGCGCAAATGTTAAATGTATTTTTAATATACTTCCATTTCCTGAGAGCTAAACAGTACCATGCACAGGACAATGTGCTGTGGGGCAATATCCTAAGTGAACGCACTCCATGTGTCAGGCTTTTGAGGGACTAAGTACACAAGCGCTGGTCTTACACAAATGCCTCAACTGAATCAGCAACTGTACTTTATTATGCCCTAAATATATATGCACATTGTTTTTTTCAAGGCTGTAATGCTTGGGTTCTTTTCAAGCCAAGGCGGGGAGTAATTATGAATGGGTACAGCTAGAAGAGAAACATGCAGGTGAATCACTTAGTGCTCACTGGTACCACATGATAGTGCTCCTACCAGGAAAAGCTGTAAAGGTAGATCTGTTTCCTCTAAGATACCTACTGAGCAATATATGAAAAACCACAACATAGATATTTTCTTTACTTGCAATAAACAATTCATACCAGCACAAAAATTACTAGCTCATCATCAGTATGACAAAAAGCACCAAAAGAGTCTATCAAATAGCTTATCACCTGAAAACCTGCATCCTGTTTATTAATGTCTAAGTGTAGCATATAAAAATTAAGAATCAAAAAGTATATATTTTTATATTATATGCTCCTAGAAAATTTATTAATAACAGTTTGCCTTTAAAAAATCCCACATGAACAAACAAGGCTTTTCAGTCAACTACATTAGCAGGTCATGCACATTTCCAAAAGTAAAAACAAAGAGATAGCTTTCAATAAATAATTACTCTTTCCCCTCTACTTTTTAGTCATCAGATTCCACATGAACCTTTTAAGAAAGGCGAGTACTAACATCCACAGCTTTATTTGGATTTTACCTGTAGAAAATATTTCTGTTACTTCAAAAAATAAAAGTTTGTGTGTGCATGTGTGTTATGTACTTAAATATATAAAGAGATGCACATAAACACATATTTACGTACTTTTTATATGTTGTCTGCTTGTTTACAACCATTTCAGAGGTTGTAAATAACAATAATTTTGCTCTCAATTTTCCTTTATTGAAATAAAGACCAGGTTATGGCTGGTTTGTTTAGAAATTGCACTTTCTCTGTTGGCTAAAGAAAGGAGAACTTTCTGAAAGTCATTAGCTGAGAACCTGGTCCTTTAGATCTTCAGTGGTTTACTACATTCTGAAAGTATCAAAAATATATCATGAAATCATGAAGTAAAATATGATACTTCCTCTTTTCATTCATCCCATCTTTACCCTTATAGATGATGATCTACACTTGTAGATACAGTAGAGTCCACAGATCATTAAGTCTGTCCACGTGGTGGTCTAAACTCTTACAAATAGAACTTAGATAAAACAAAGGCCACATGAAATTGTGTTGCACTACCCCAAGGAATAGTAGTATTATCCTTAATCTTTGTTTCACATGGCAAAAATTGCTTTAATTACCACGAACTTCTTGACCAAAAGGTGATAAAAAAAGCAACCTTCTCCAACGAAAGAAGTCTCCTATGTCTCCTACTTCTTCCACAGCTCAAATACTCCTCAAATTACAAATAACAAAATTACTCTGCTCCTTGACCTCAACACTCACAACCACAAAATGCTTAACGATGCTCTTGTTCACAGGTTTGACGTGAGTTGCAAGCACTGTCACATATGAAGCATCTACTTGCAATTTTAAGTGTGCCAATAGCACTCACTGACGTTGTAATTGCACAACAAAGTTCTATTCTTGTTACCAAATTTAAGTCAAGTCATTCTCATTCTATTTATAACGCAAGTATAGCAAAGTATTCTGATGAAACTTAATTAAGTTTAAATAAACTTTGATTGGTGTAAAATGTAAGGCGAATTCGCCCGATGGCCATCCAGTGTAAAAAGCCCCAAGCAATAATGCTTTAAAGCATCACACCCCTGTGATTTGGAGTCTCGGAGGAAATGAAACAAAGTTTGCTTAAAAAATGCATCTCAAACCATCTCATACTTTCTTCTTACTAATGTGCTCAACTATTGGTGTTATGTTAATAGAGGCTACATAAATGGTCTCCTGACCACTTGATAAATTGCTTAATAAAGAAGTAACTTCCATAGTTGTCAATTAGTTACAAATCAGCAAGTATTTGCTATCCATCAAACAGTAGCAGCAAATTCAACTGCAAAACACCAGACTATATCAGGGGAATGGACAGGCAGGAAGAAGATAAGGGAAGAAAGTAAATTCATATTGTTAGCATTTCATGTCACCTGTACAGACAGTATTTTGATATTTTATAATTTTATCCCTACTGCCCAGCACAGCAGCAATCCTCTGCTACAAGTCATATACTCAACTCCTCTTTTGAGCTGCCAGAAGATACAAGAGGATCTGAACCTAAAACTTACCTCACCACATGACCAAAAAAAAAAAAAAAAATTAAAAAAAACCAAACCACCACCACCAAAAAAAAATATCAAACCCCAAAAGAAACCCATTTACTATTGGTTTAGACATTTGGAGAATGCAGCTATTGCCAGATCAGCCCTAATGCGTACTACTTACTACACATCTACCAGAACCTAGCATCAGCATTTGGAATTAAATCTTCCCTGGTCAAAATATTTTTGGTTGTTATTTCTCTGGGGATTTTCAATGAAGAAAAGGAAATGAAGAAGGAAAAACAAAAGCCAAAAAAAAAGTTAAGAGTGATTGCAACTGAATCCAGATGGACCCCAGACACAGAAATATATAATGTGGGATGACTGAAAGACATAATGAAAGAAGCAGCTCTGACTCAAATTTGGGTTTATTTGGGCTATAATGTCCAATATTACTGCTGAATTTGAGACTAAGATACTGACTAGAATGTACTTCAGATTTTCTGTCATGCCAGAGGTGTGTGGGCCAGTTTCTTTTGACGTTCACTTACTATTCTATCAGTGAATAGGACATTCACTCTATCCACATTGCAGTGTGCTACCTTTGCACACAAATAGAAACAAGAAGCAAAATTCACATCCTCTAGCTTCATGTACCTCCCCTGAAGCACCTTTTGAAAGCTACATTGTCAACAAAAAGACAGGGTGTCTTTGGGCACTGAATTACATATAAGGTCATTGATATCTTTATTGCCCACTGACTTCACAGGACTTGTTCAGTTCTTTGTGGTTAAGCCCACAGGTCAGAGCAGAAGTACAGATTATATTCTCTGGCAACAAGAGAAGAAGAACAATCACTCTAAAAGAAGATGGCTCAATTATACTTCATTCTGTGTTTTCAAGATACATAAATAGAGGGCTCTGGATAAAAACCCTGACATTTTAAACCAGCGGGGATTTTACTAGTTACTTCAATGGAAACACTTTTGCCTTTAAGTCACCTTGTTTAAGAACACAGTTATAGATCTTCAATGTTTTCACTGGGATTTTAAAACCAGAAAGTTATGACACTTAGACTAGCAATCTGAATACTTATGTTAAGCATTGCAGACCACAGTAGAAATATGACACAGTAAAACTGAATCTTTACAGCATGACTAGATTCATCTCTTGAGTGAGTTCAAAGTTAAACCACCTTTTTTAGAGATTACAGAATAAAAACAAGAAATAAAGGATGGGTAGAGACGATAGGTCAGCGGTAGCTACAGGTGAAATTAAGCTGTGGCTTGTCCAATTCATTAATGCACTTGCCAGTTTGTGAATCATAGAACGGTTTGGATTGGAAAGGACCTTTAAAGATCACCCAGTTCCAACCCCCTGCCATGGGCAGGGATACCTTCCACCAGACCAGGTTGCTCCAAACCTCGTCCAACCTGGCCTTGAACACTGCCAGGCAGCCACAACTTCTGGGAAGCTGCCCCAGTGAGACTTGTCAAGAAGCAGGAAAAGCAATACTGCAGTAAGCAAACTACTATGCTATAAGAAGTTGGCTAATTTGAGCATACTGCCTACTGATACACACTTTTTGAAGACTTCAGCAGTGTCTGGCAAACATTAGTGCTTCTTTTCCTTTAAAATTCTTAATAAAAATTTTACACCAGATAACCTAAACTTGCCTTCTGCAATTCCTGCACCAGACCTTCTTCTATTTCCAGTCTGATTCTTCTTAGTAACATAACACCTAAGCATCACAAAGAAGTTCTGATGCCTCAAAATAAAATCATGGGCATAGTGAGCATGGTCAACGAACACACATCAAATTTTACCTAATGGCACCATAAGCACATGAGCAAAGCATCACTTGCATGTACATGGCTGGCTGGCTGGACAGACAGGCAGTAGTAGATCTACCCAGTGAGAATACTGGATGAACAAATATTTATTGAGAGTTACTCAGCTGTGATACAGAAGGGGATTCATGGCATGGTGCATCTGGACTCTGCTCATTTTTTATGAGATAATTGCACCACGGACTACCTCCAACATGGCATGACTGAAGGATTTGCCTTTTAAATTTAAAAACATGGAACGGACAGGAATTAAATCCACCATGCCTCCATGTAGCACACAAAGGAAGAAGAGTATAAATAAACAGGCAACCAGAATGGTGCAATAAGAACAGGATTAATCCAAGTGTGATTAATTGTCAGATTAAAATTGATAGTGCCAGCTGTATCAGATCCATTCTGCCACATTATTCTCGCCTGTCATTTTTTTTTGTGTCCACCTTCTTCCCATCTCCTTGGTGGATAAACCTGCAGGAGAGTTAATTGTCACATACATGGATTTAATCATATTGTCCACAGTGTTCGGGGCCTTGCCTTCAGCGATCCATGACTAATTGTTGTGGTAATTTTTCAATCATTAACAGCATCGCATATGCTGCAAACAAATCCCATGACACCCACTAAAGCCCCGGCGGCAAGTGGTGCACACTCCTTCATGAAAGCCTCGAGCCCCCGTCTCCCTCCCCTCTCTGCCATTGTGAAGCCATCAATATGGTGCCCCTGGCCTTTGGGAGGCACGTGGAGGGGCAGAGCTGGATGGGCACCCATGACTCGGATGCTTGATGCTGCTGCCCATAAGGAAGGAGCACCGCAGAAGGTGTGGGGGGAGAGAAAGGAAATGTAAGCTCCATCTGGGCCGGCTGAGGGGGGTCTTGCTGGCCCCCTACTCAGCCTCCACGGAGCAGTGCCCCTTCACCGCGCTTCAGCTGCATTAGCCATCGCCATGGTAACGGCCGGTCCTCATCTGCCGCGGCCGGCTGCGGCCCGCTCCCCCCGCAGGCCGCGGATGGGCCGAGAGCTGCCCGGGGGGATCCCCCGGCTGACCGAGGCACGGCTCTAATCACCTTGTCAATGCCAGCGAACCGGGGCGGATAAACCCGGTGGCTTTTCCGGACTCCGATAATTACACACCCTTAATAAGAAATAAAGAGGCAAGCCAAAAGCTTTTCTCTTGCCTCAAAGCCAAATAAAACCCAGAAACAAACTTCTGCACCAGCAGCCCCGCAGCAGCACACAGGGGCAGTGCCACAGGGGTTCGGAGGGAACCGTGAGGATTATACAGTAGTGCCATTGCCTGTCCAAGCCATGTGAACTAACTGACCCCCAGCTCAGCTGCCAAGAGCCTGCCTGGGGAATGAGAAGGCTGGCACTACCACTAACCTTTTTGACTTCTCGTTCCCAGATTGATTCATTTATCCACCGGCATGCAAGCCAGCCTGCACTGCTGAGACCTACAACACCCTCCAATGGCCTTGCCTGGGTGCCTGGAAAAACAGTATTCGGTTTGCAGCTTTGAACGGACTGACTGGATAATGTCCTCACCTGTTAGCATATTAAACTGGTTTATGTGCCTGCTTATAGACGATGCGTATCAGCATTATCAAAGAAGGCCTGAATCGGGGAAAGGAACAAGTAGATGAGATTCTGCAGCATTTCTGCTTTGAAGAGGCTACTTTAAAACAAGGTGGCATTTCAGCAATCATCCACTTGCTCTAGAAAATGCTGATAAAGCATTTAATTATTTAAAGCCATGGTAGAAGCAGGAGTGAGTATCCAACTATAAATGCAGGCAAAGGAGAAAAAAGAAAAAAAAACAACAAACTAAGAGCAAAACAAAGCAGGATCAAGCAAAAGTGGGAGCCCCACTGCTCTCTTGGAGTTGGGGGCAGAGAGACTCCATGGTTATGCAGATTTGTAAATAACAGCATCTTAGATTTAGCTTCTGTTTCAAGCCACAAGGAAGCAAAGGGAGGGGAAAATCCTGTCCTTCCTGTGTGTTTCTGACAGTCAGGGCACCAGCACTCTTATGCAATCATCACATTACTTGCAACAGGACCAGTGCTTTCACCTCACCCAGCAAGCAGGGCTCCCACTGCCTCCCCAGCCACCATGCAGGCAGGTCATGCTCTCCTCTGCTTGCCCCTGGATTGCAGATGCAGTGTGATACACAAATACATAATAAACGTTTGCACTTCTATTATTTTTGACAGCTCTCTGCCACCACCCATAAGTTGCTTTCTGTGAGTGTGGGGGAACCCTTAGTGGCACACAGTTGAAATAATCTTTCTTGCTTTTTTCCCCCTCCTTATCCCAGTAAAAGCTGTCCTCTCAAAGCCAAAAGAAAGGGTGACAACACGTAAACAGTTACTTAATTTCCACATGTAGCAGTGTCGCTGCTATTGCCATGCTGCATTGAGTTGGTGTCACTGACAGAAGAACCACATGAAGCTTATGGAACCGCCTAGAGCCTACCATAGATGACAAAAGATCCCAGCAATGGCAGATGGCATGTGAATCACTGTAAAGGCAATTAGCAGCTAGCTGCTGGATTTTGACATGCTGGGGAGGACAGAGGGGGTTTTCTCTGCTCCAAGCAGTTCTCACCAGAGGGGCTGGAAATAGGCATTAGTCTCACTTTGCCCCCACAGAGTCTTTGCAACCAGCTCTCCTGGCTTTGAGGCTGCTGTATTGCTAGGTACCTGTAAGCACCCAGTGCAGAAAAGATTTGCAGCAGCAATAAAAATGCTGTCTTTTTACCTAGATGGGCACAAGTCACAGCTGCTGCAAGGAGAGAGTGTTTTAAGCAGAATGAAAAAGCCACAAAACACCTCTGCAGCAAAGGACCACCAAGCCAAGTGCTGTGAAAACATTAGAGAGTGCTGTAAGCAGTGATTGAAAATGCATCAAACCCATCAAATGCTTCTAAGCAACAATGACAAATGGATTCTGGAACTGTTCAAGCTGGATACCTGTCAAAATGAGTTTGTACGGTAGACAGCAGTCCTAAATTTTGATCAGAGAGCTAAATAAGAACTCTTCAGCATGAGCCTTGTCAGCATACATCCTTATCTTCAAGTAAGTAAAAAGAATAATATAAAAATGTACTAGTAAAATAATGCGCAGCAAACATCTCGTTTGTGTGCCTGCAGTGCAGACCTTGGATAACCCTGAAGCAGGGACATTATTCTGGGAAGTCTTACAGACAGCACTATGACCAGTAACACTCAGAAGGCTACCTTACTTCGGAAACCTAAGGTAACAAATTACATCAATTTTTCCTATTCTTGCTAGTTTGTTTGCTCATTCCTTTGCAGGCCACTGTTAGTTTTTGTGAGCTCTGCAGTAGGAATTCTTGTGTACTTTTTATTTGCTCACTGTACACACAAGAACAGTGACCTCTTTCGGGGGGCTCCTTGCACTGCTTCAATCAATAGCATTTACAACCTCTTACAGCCTCACAGACCAGGTGCTCTGTCTCTGGAAGCACAACATCTACTAACCCTTTCTGCTGAAGGAGAAGCTCTATCAGCTACCACCCACACCTGGACTAAGCAAGGCTGTCCACTTAAGAAGGGCAGTGTGCCAGTTTGCATTTTTCCATCCCAAACTAAGCATGCTGGTAAGTATTCAGTAGAGGCTAGATAATGCTACCTTTCAAAGAGCCAATGAAAGGGCTGTCAGTAATCCTCTCATCAACATCTCACTTCCACATTAGACAGCTCTTCCTGCTCAGTTTCACATTTCCCAGGAGTCAGAGGCTGTACCTCTCAAAAGCCCATGCTCCCAATGTTACGGAAGCACTGCTGCACACACTCAGCATCTGCTTACAAGCCACTGCTGGCACCCATGCCATAGGTTGCTTGCTTACTCCTTACTAAATCCAAGGTTGGGTAACTCTAGTTCTGCCAACTACTGCACTTACTGACTCCCAGGCTACTTTGCACTTGCTGACTGACTTCCATCAGTACGTATGACGGCATTTTGCAACTACTAATCAAGCCTGAAACAACAGTAAGAAGTCAATAGGTCCTTATCTCCATTCTATATGTAAGTAAATTAAGAAGACTGTGAATGCAACAGTGATGTTACATTCAAGCAAATCCTACTGAGTAGTTCTAATACAGACATCAGTCTTTCCTTGAGATTACTAAGCAACTTCTGTACAGAAAGCAAACACCAAATCAAATAAAACCAAAACAACAACAACCAAACAAACAAACAAAAACAAGCAGGAAGCATGCCTGCACTCTAATCTTATTCAATGTAGAGAAAGTGCTATATGCTGTATGTACATGATTACTAATCATCAGGATAGAGCCAAATGACGTATTACTATATGAAATTGCATACCACCCTGCAGATAGAACCAAGACTGCAAAGATATTTGGAGAAAATCCAAATGTTTGAGAAGTTATTTGAAAAGTTAGCAATTTTATCATATATAGGAACCTTCTACAATAGGATCAGCCCTAAGGATTTGACTGCTTTGGTATTTTGCCAGCTACTGAAACCAGAAGTTGCAATTACGTAATAACATTGCTACAGGTAATGTTTCAGCACCTGTAACTCATGTTATATAAGGCCCTATACCCAATGCACATTTTAATCTTGCCTAGTTTGACAGCATCTAATCATATCAACTATAATGCAGCATGTGGAATTTGAGTGCCACTGAATTTCAGAGAAATTGCTAACATGCAGTTCTGGAGGGTTTTCCAAAACTTTTCTAATGCCTCAGTCCAAGTGCACCAAGCCAATTACATGTCACAAGAAAGGAAAGCAACCCTTGCAGAAATAAATTTTGTGCCTACTAATAAAAGCCTTGTGAGTTTCAGGGAGTTCTCATATAATACCGGAACACACTTTACTTAATGTTTGCTTTGCTTCCTCCAGCTCAGAGCCTCTCAGGCAAAAAGAAAAACAAAAGAAAAGCCCAGCAGTAGCAAACTTTCTGAGCTAGAAATCAAAGTTCAAAATTAATTAAGATGTTCAGAAAAAGGATGTTGCAATGAAAAAGCACATACAAGAAACATATGAAGCTAAGAGTTACCTTACCTGCGGAAGTACTGCCCTTACTGAGGACAACCAACCACAGAGAGCCAATCTCTCTTTGAGTGGATGATAAGGTGACATGGGACAAGCCACAACATTGAGTTGTGTCAGTTTCTGCTTTCCATAAAACATGTCTAATAATACAGGTTTTACAAAAACCATTACTGCATGCTGCTGAAAAGTGCTGCATAGCAGCACTGCTTTTATTATCACCCAACAGAGGGCATTTAAGCAGAACATAATGACTGGCCATGTTTCTTCCACTGAGGACAGCCACTGACAGTATTCCTCACCGATTATGTTTTCTCCACGTATTAAAAACCAAAAACTCAACAAATGAACCAATCGCCACCAAAAAAAAACCCAATGGACTCATTAAACAGAGGTTTCAGATGGCTGCACTTCAGCAGCTGAAGAGTGCTAGCAAACCTACACATTAATGGTTTCTCAAAGCTATGATACCTACAAGTGATCCAAGTCTGGATTAGTACCAAAGCACTATCTTAAGGGTATTTGCGCAGAATCATAGAACAGTTAGGGTTGGAAAGGACCTGAATATCATCAAGTTCCAACCCCCCTGCCATGGGCAGGGACACCTCACATTAAACCATGTTACCCAAGGCTTTGTCCAACCTGGCCTTGAACACCACCAGGGATGGAGCATTCACAGCTTCCTTGGGTAACCCATTCCAGTGCCTCACCACCCTCACAGTAAAGAACTTCTTCCTTATATCCAATCTAAACTTCCCCTGTTTAAATTTTAACACGTTACCCCTTGTCCTATCACTACAGTCCCTAATGAAGAGTCCCTCTCCAGCATCCCTATAGGCCTCCCTTCAGATACTGGAAGGCTGCTATGAGGTCTCCACGCAGCCTTCTCTTCTCCAGGCTCAACAGCCCCAACTTTCTCAGCCTGTCTTCCTACGGGAGGAGTTCCAGTCCCCTGATCATCCTCATGGCCCTCCTCTGGACTTGTTCCAACAGTTCCATGTCCTTTTTATGTTGAGGATACCAGAACTGCACACAATACTCCAGGTGAGGTCTCATGAGAGCAGAGCAGAGGGGCAGGATCACCTCCTTCGACCTGCTGGTCACGCTCCTTCTGATGCAGCCCAGGATACGGCTGGCTTTCTGGGCTGCGAGCGCACACTGAAGTCGGCTCATGTTCATTTTCTCATCAACCTACACCCCCAAGTCCTTCTCTGCAGGGCTGCTCTGAATTTCTTCGCTGCCCAACCTGTAGCTGTGCCTGGGATTGCTCCCACCCAGGTGTAGGACCTTGCACTTGGCATGGTTAAACTTCATGAGGTTGGCATCAGCCCACCCCACAAGCGTGTTGAGGTCCCTCTGGATGGCATTCCTTCCCTCCAGGGTATCAACCGAACCACACAGCTTGGTGTCATCAGCAAACTTGCTGAGGGCGCACTCAATCCCACTATCCCTGTCACTGACAAAGATGTTGAACAAGACTGTTCCCAACACCAATCCCTGAGGGACACCACTCGTTACTGGTCTCCAGCCAGACATTGAGCCATTGACCACAACTCTTTGTGTGCAGCCATCCAGCCAGTTCTTTATCCACCGAGTGGTCCATCCATCAAATTGATGCCTCTCCAATTTAGAGACAAGGATGTCGTGTGGGACAGTGTCGAACGCTTTACACAAGTCCAGGTAGATGACATCAGCTGCTCTACCCCTGTCCATCAGTTCTGTAGCCCCATCATAGAGCCACCAAATTGGTCAGGCAGGATTTCCCCTTAGTGAAGCCATGCTGGCTGTCACCAAGCACCTTGTTGGTTTTCATGTGCCTTAGCATGCCTTCCAGGAGAATCTGCTCCCAGATTTTGCCAGGCACAGAGGTGAGACTGACTGGTCTGTAGTTCCCTGGGTCATCCATTTTCTCCTTCTTGAAAATGGGGGTTATATTTCCCTTTTTCCAGTGATCAGGATCTTCACCTGACTGCCATGATTTTTCAAATATGATGGACAGTGGCTTAGCAACTTCATTTGCCAGCTCCTTCAGGACCTGTGAATGGATTTCATCAGGTCCCATGGACTTGTGCACGTTCAGGTTCTTAAGACAGTCTCGAACCAGATCCTCTCCTACAGTAGGCCTAAATTCTTCATTCTCACAGTCCCTGCATCTGCCTTCTAAGACCTGGGTGGTGTGGTAGAAGCATTTGCCAGTGAAGATTGAGGCGAAGTTGTTAAGAACCTCAGCCTTCTCCAAACCCAGGGTAGCCAGTTCTCCTGATAGCTTCCTGAGGGGGCTCACGTTGTCCCTAGTCTGTCTTTTATTTGCAATATAACTATAGAATCCCTTCCTGTTATCTTTCACATCCCTAGCAAAGTTTAACTCTAACTGGGCCTTAGCTTTCCTAACCTGGTTCCTAGCTTCCCAGACAACATCCCTGCATTCTTCCCAGGCCGCCTGTCCTTGCTTCCACCTTTTATAAGCCTCTTTTTTTTCCCTCTAAGCTTCCTTCAGCAGCTCCTTATCCATCCAAGGAGGTCTCCTGTCCCTCCTGCTGCACTTCCTTCTAGTTGGGATGCAACATTCCTGAGCTTGTAGCAGCTTATCTTTGAATATCAACCAAGAGTTTTGGGCCCCCCTGCCCTCTAGGGCTATATCCCATGGAACCTTACTAAGCAGGCTCCTGAAGAGGCCAAAGTCTGCACTCTTGAAGTCCAGGGCACTGAGCTTGCTGTGTAC
Source organism: Pezoporus wallicus (assembly GCF_028554395.1). Classification (NCBI taxonomy): domain Eukaryota; kingdom Metazoa; phylum Chordata; class Aves; order Psittaciformes; family Psittacidae; genus Pezoporus; species Pezoporus wallicus. The sequence goes on from NW_026636248.1 coordinate 2,640,777, forward strand.
TCTTCTCACTGCGCTGAGGATATGACAGTTGACAGTGAGTGAGGAGTTTTCAGTAAGGTATGACTCCACTACAGGAAGCTGCAAGCCTAGTATGGCTAAGGAAGAGTAAAAGAAGAATGCAAGGTCTTTGGAGAACATACTTCTTTCAAGCCACCAGACTTTAAGAGTTTACCTTGAGGTTTTTCAGTTGGCATGTCCTTAAAAGAACAAACCCCCAAACTCTAACTGGTTCAGTAAAAAAGAAACCCAAAAAAAACCAACCCCAAAATCAAAAAAAAAGGCAGTGTGATTCCTCAAACCTTTGCTCTGTTCCAGTTACAGCTGGCACATCTTAAATCTCAGCTGTCGAAAAACAGCTACTGCATAGTTGTTATTATTCCCCATTTGCATCAGTGCTCGTAATACAGCAATTTACTCTAACCCCCCTTAGCCTCGCCATGACTCCTCATCATGCTTTTCTGCTCTTCCAGAGAAGACTTCAGCTTCCATGACACACCTCTGCAGACATGACAAGCAACTCCATATATTGGATTAACCAAACTAAAACTGTTATTCTACAAGAACAGGCTGGGAGTTGAGCAAGAAAAACAAAGCCAATGGACCAGGTCGCAGGCCTTCAACAGAGGTCTTCAATCACCTGACAAACACCTTTCCTGTTCAAGGCATGGGTCCAGAACAAAGAGTAAAGCAAGGCCTGGGGCAAATCCTAGCCCTCCAAATTCAGTGTCTCACACAGGACTTCCACAGGTAGTACAGCATGAAGCTGATGAGGTCATGCAGGCATCTCCGCTGCTGTCACACTTCCTTGACACAGTTTCCTCAGCTGTGGTTTGAAAAACATCTTGGGATTGTCCTTCAGCTGCCAGTATACTTGCTGCAATTACTTTCTTTTGCTACAAAGCCTTTATGAGTTTGGTCTCTGGGGAGTCCAGGAAGGCCCTGCCAGCTCTGTATTGCACAAACATGTAGAACACTGAAGAAATTACAGATTCAGTGTCCCTTAGCTCACCTTCCTTAAACTCCACCTGTGAACTATATAGTCACAGAGCTTTTCCCTAACTTACGGTGTACACACTTTTTCTTCAAGCTCCATAAGAAGAGAGATAATGAAAGGGAGATGGGAGTAAAGCAGCAAAAGGTCACTGTAGGCGAGCTCTAGTTTTCAAATTCGAGCTTTTCAAGGAAAGAGTTGCTGATTTTCTCTTCCTGCAGAGTATCATAAGGCAGCAAGGAGGTCATTGTAGGGGAACACAGGCTTTTTCGAAGTTGAGCCTTTCAAGGAAAGAATTAATGATTTTCTCTTACTCCTGAGTACCATACCTGCAGGTCTGATGAAAAGCACAGAAGAGGCTGTCTGCTGAAAATAAGTGAAGTAAAGGATCTGCATTTTTGGATGATTGTGACTTTGTTTCCGTTTATAGGAATGATTATGTTAATTTAGTCTACAGTGCCAACCTGATCTCGTATTCTGGGCATACCTGCTGCAAGTGGCTGCTGCTCCTTCCCTTCCCCTGAACAGTTTTAATCCTGGTGGCCAATTTGATGAAGAACACTGGAAGGGTGTGTTGTGTTGGCTGATGACTGTTAAAAAAGTTTGATCTAATTACTGACCCGTGAAGAAGAGGCAAGAATGTGAGACCATTCTCTGTCCAACATTAGAGATGCCACAGAGGTCTATAGGAAGTGACTGGCTGCACAACTCCTGCAACTGGCTCCTAAACTTGGTTTAGAAAGACACAAATTTCCATCTGTCTCAACTTTTAATTGCACTCCATTTTGGTTTTAAATACTTCTGTCTTAAAAGTATTGGGTAGAAAACTCTAGGGCAACGTCAGTGTTTATGAATGGTCTAACATAATAAAAAAAAAAACCAAAAAAACCAAAACAAAACCAAAATCAGTTACCAGCCATGTGTATGTAAACATTATGCCCAATGATGACCTTGCATACTCCTCTACTGTTCCTCTCGTGTTTTTAAGACATAGTGCATCTGTGACAGCCACAAATATGGCAAACAGAACTACTGATGGGGCACCACAAAAATTAGTTGATTTTCTTTTTACTGAGTTTACAGTTATATGGAGTGCTTCCTTCTCTCCATCACAGGATGTACAGGTTTGCTTCTACTGAGATAATTTTGTATTGATTAATGTAGAGAAACAGAAATAGCACAAATTACACTTTTTTTGAGCTAGAAGCAATTCCACTCAGCATCACGTGCTGCCAAAACAAAGCAGCAGCTTGTTCCTTGCAGCCCATAGGGCCACATTGAAAGACACCCAGATACTCACCAGTGCATCACTCATCACCTGGGTACTATTATAAAACCACATAAGTGGCACAGAACAACTTTGGAAATCTGCAGAGGATGCTACAACATTTTTCTAATGACTTCTTCTGCTCCTCCGATCAGCCACATGCAGAACATGGCAAATGCTTATGCCCAGTCTGCTCCACCTCACTATCGATGCGTGAAAGCTGACTGCAATGTAGGCACAATAACTTTAGTTTAAAACTACTGTACAATTAAATGCACCTTCAGATGGCTTAAATGAACTCCAGCTTCCTGTTCTGAAGAGGCTCTAGTAAATGCTCATTTTCTTTGTTCCTATTGCTCATGTGCCTACGATGTGCAAGAGCTGCAATCCATCTGTTACTAAACCTCCCCTCAACACAGCCAGAACCTTACACTGCAAGAAACTGTACAAATAAATAAATAACCACAAGAGGGGAGACACAGGACAAGTGCCCCTGGTGAGCAGAGTACCCTAGGAAATACAGCCTCTCCTTTTTAAGACAAGCTGCCAACATTTACTAAATAAATAAAAATAGAAGCAGCAAGTGCCAGTGCAGTAGTTTTCCTTTCTAAGATCACCTGCTTTTCTTCACTAAGAAAGCATTTTAGCACTTGTAAAAGTAATTCTGCCTGTCTTGATTGTGTGTGCTCGCTTTGGCAGGTGTAGAATTAAGTTTCTTCACAGCAGCTAGTACGGGACTGTGTTTTGGATCAGCGCTGGTAACTCGGGGATGTTTTTCTTATTGGTGAGCAGCGCTTGCACAGAGCCAAGGCCTTTTCTGCTCCTTATCGCACTCCACCAGTGAGCAGGCTCTGGGTGCACAAGCAGTTGGCAGGGGACACAGCTGGGACAGCTGACCCCCAGTGACCAAAAGGATATGACCTGTATGGTGTCATGCTCAGCCTATAAAGCTGGGGGAATAAGAAGGGGATGTTTGGAGTGATGGCGTTTGTCTTCCCAAGTAACCGTTAGATGTGATGGAGCCCTGCTGTCCTGGAGGTGGCTGCCTGATGATGGGAAGTAGTGAAGGAATTCCCTATTCTGCTTTGCTTGCCTGCATGGTTTTTGCTTTAGCTTTTAAACTGTCCTTATCTTAACCCATGAGTCTTCTTACTTTTACTATTTTGATTCTCCCTGCCATCTCACTGGGGGAGAGTGAGTGAGCAGTTGTGCAGGCTTAGATGCCAGCTGGGGTTAAACCACAACATTGTGATATGTTAGTTTCTAATATAGTAGCAGAGGTATCTTGGCAATTATAATTTCTGCTGTGAGTCATGCAGTAGTATTGTATTAAGAATCTATTTCCCTGAGCTGAAAAAAGGAGTCCAAGTCAGGAATTTAACTTTGACTGTCATTTTTGGAACACACTAAGCAAACCTGAACTAACATGAGAAAGGGTTTTCTTCACATTACTTATTCTTTTGGAATAATTCATTAGCTAAAGACGTCTCAACCCATACAGTCTAACATGAAGTCCTAACTGGAGTCTCTTGCCTTATTTAAATGGATTCTGCTAACTCTTCTACTGTCATAATCCCCACTGCTATTTTGCATCAATCATTATTCTCAAAGAAAAGTCAGTAAATCCACTTTTTTTTTCTTTTTTTTTAACAGAAAAAGCTCTGAATTTCAATGCCAGTGACATTCTCTGTCATTAGCATAAATAAGGTGCTTTTGAACGAGTGACTCAAACTTCAGGACTGGAAGAAATATTTTTCTGTTACTTTTTTCCTGTCTCCTCATCATTTTAAGGTAAAGAAGAAACAAAAGTTATTGCTCATTGCAGGGTGAGGAGCTGAAGAACTCTAAAATTGTAGCCACCACCTTATGGCTTTTTGTACAGTGTTTTTTTATTTCTTTTTTATTTCTTGATAAAGTCAACATTTTGACCCAGAGAATACAGAATTTGCCAAAGTTTTCAAATACACAGCTAAAGTTTTTAAGTAATCCAAATGGCCTCAAAAGCAAGGAAGCAAAAAGCCCTTCTGGTCTCCACTCTCCATTTGGCCAAAAAGAAAATAGGTACGAGATAACTTCCATGGTTACCTCTTAAATTCCATTCTTGTTACATACAAAAGGTTCCTGTGACTCAGCCAGAATATTTAGGATCGAACGTATTAGTGATGCTCACCACATAGTCATCAGAATACGTAATTTATGGCATCCGTTCTGTTCAGGAAAAAGGAGACATTGCTTTAATATCTATTAGTAATCTATCACTGTTGTTTACATGGAGGAAAAGTGCTAATAAAGGCTGGCATTTTTCCCTGATTCATTTCAGGTACAACAGCAGATCTTGCTCAAAACTGGCTGGTACACTGCCTGGAACGGGCTGTCTCCTCTCCATAGCTGTGCTGTTGATGCCTTCCAGCAGCCCGGAGGTGCCAAACCTGTACCAGACTCTTTCCTTCCTTCTGGAAACATGATCACAGCATAATCACCTCCTTCTGAACACCTTTTTATTCATGTGTTGCTGGTTTTATCCCCTGTACTGCTCACAGACACTGCCCGTTAATGAATGCTGAACAGGAAAGTAAATACAGGTATCGGAAGATGAAGCCCAAGCAAAACTGAAGCGATGTTATTCTTTGTAACACTAGCCAAAACAGCACCACTGGAGCCGACTTACATACTTTTACAAAGCTAGAGTTTATAATAACGTGAAAGGTTATTCTGTTGGCAGGCAATAACAACAGAGAAGCAGTGGCCAAACTCCGGCTCTTGAGCCGTTCTGTGTTTGCCTACATGCAATTCAAACAAAGATCCCCAGCCAAGGCTCACCCGCATGGTCAACAGCAGATCAGTATGCACTGGCACACTGACAGCTGGGCAATCCAATCCTTTCAGCCTCCAGCCAAAATGAGCTATGAGAGGCTGGTGCCACTGGCTCAGCCTGGACTGCTGCCACAACCGGGCCATCATCACCAGAAGGCTGTCGCTCCCCCTCAACCATGCAAAACACTTGGATTCCCCTTCCCAACTCTCCTTGCCCTCTGAAGATGTGCGCCTCATGACTCAACTGGAGACTCTGATAAATGGTATGGAGTTGGGAAGGCTGACCACCCATACACTACTAATGCTTTGCTATTTTCTTAACAAAATAGCGTGTGTTTAGCCTCCAGCAGTCATGCAGGAAACCTACATTCACTCATTCCTCTCACCAACTAGAAATCTGAAGGACAAGAAGTGATGCACAATAGAAACATCTTAAATAAAACCTCCTGCCCAGAAATGTGAAATCAAGTTTGTGTTTGCAATCAAGCGAAGAGAAATACTTCCCAAAATGCTTGATCTAATCTCAGCTGAACTGAAACTATCTTAACTAAGCTTTGTGTAGCAGAGTCAAGAAGAGCTAGAGACATGCCTGGCAAATCTATGCTCCACCCTCAGCTGGGTAGTCCTGATAAATGTCCTGGGAACAGCAGAAATTAATATTGCAACACAGTGTAAAAACCCGCAGGGTATCCCAGCCTGATGAGGAATTATATTAGGCTCCTGGGTGATGAAAACCATTCAGCATTCATCAAATATCAGTGTAGTAATTCAATAGTTTTATTTAGCTGTATTTTCATTTGCATAAATAAAGCCAAGGGAGATACCTTCTCTGTGCTATAAATTGTTGCTCTTCAAGGTTTTTGAGAGTATCACTTTCTTTTACTTGGGAGCTGCTTAATAAACTACATCCATTGTTATTAAGCCTTGTGTGGTGCTCTAGTCCTCCTGCTAGATCCCAAGGAGACAGATCACAGTGAATTACTAAACCTTTAATTTACTTTTGATTAAAAAAAAAAATAAAGGGAAGGAGAGAAAACAGATCCACATAGGCAAACTGCTTCAAAGGCAATTAAGAGCTCTGGAAGATGCAAATGCACATTCTCTCACCTCTTTTTTTCCCTTTTTTTTAGGTTCCATGTGGACTAAAATCAGCCTCACATATGCTTGGGGAAGCTTTCATTCACTGGATGGAAAGATGTGCCATGCACCTGTCAGTCAACCAACCAGTCTTGCTGGCTTTAAGGTTAGTGTTAAATTGAGTTAACCCTTTTTCACAGGCATTTTTTGCAGGAGAAAATGAAGCACGAAGACAAAGTAGTTTCCTAAACTGTAAAGATAAGGAACATATATTCCAACTAAAAATGTAGACTTGCACCATGAAAGGGAAATTATCCTCTAAATCCATTGACAGTACTAGTCTAATACTCAGCTGGCAAAACCATATGGGGCCACGAAATCAAATAGCCATCTAAGTTCTATAACAGCTACTTACTTCAAGATTCAATCCTGCACTTATTCTACCACAAAATTCTCCTGTAAACAAGTAACACATTTCCTAGAAATAGGTGCAACAGAATTGTCATTAAATGGAATACTTTATTTATTCATTCTACACAAACACATACAGATTGGGAGTAAACGTCTATTAATTCTTTTGAAAAACACCAACTCTAACATACATAATGAGTCTGTCAAAAGTAACAAAATCAGAGAAAGCAACATTTCAAAAACATTCAAAACCTTTGGGCTCCTTCTGGATGAAAAATTTGATGAAAAAACAGTTTTAAAAATAGAGCTATAAATGAAGTAGAAGACAACAGGCAAATTATCTTGACAAGGGGAAGGGCAGAAGAAAAGATAACTTTATAATACGACACACACATCAGACCTGGTGGTGTAGCCATAGGTAACAGAAGAAGAGAAAAAAAAAAAGCCCAAATGAAACAATGTGCCCTTTGACTGGAGCATCACCTCTATGCAACTTATTTTTGTGTTTTGGCTTACTTATCACAGCAAGACCAAGACTTCCTTCCAGGCAGTTCAAAAGGAACCAAACAAAAATCAAACCCAAAATGCAGGAAATAAACTCTAATTTCTTCTTTTAGTGGGATGAAAGGAGATAGAAGAAATAGCTTTTCTATACAAGAAACACCCCAATTTAAAAATACTTGCTCTTTAGAATCTTTAACCTCTGAAGTCCTGAGAGTCTGGATCTAATCCTCCCAAAACTTCAAGCACCAGCTATGGCCTAGCTCCCAGGTAAACATGTAGCAGTGCTGTATCTGTTCTCTTTGCTGGACAGGGATGCCCAGCAAACAAACATTCACCTAGATTTGCAGTCACAAAGGAGTTTGGTAGTAATGGCTAATCTGAAGATACTGAGAAGCGGATAACATTTCCGCTGTCTCTGCCTATGGGCGATTCCTTTACTGCCAGGATGAGTGGTAGCTAACTAAGGACAGGCACTTGACACCCTCCCTTCCCCCACATATCTGGGCTATTCAACTAACTATTCAAAGGTTAAAAGTCAAGCACATGCTTATCTATTTTGCTGGTAGCTGCCCAGCTGACTACAATTACAGATCCTCTCCTTGTACAGGCGAGATCACCACAGACTTTTTAGGGAAAAGCAGGTCTTCTGCCCTATTACTCTCCTACTGGTCAGCGTTGCCTTAGGTCCACACATCTCTGGATGTGCCCTGCACATATATTTGTGGGTATCTATATGAAATGTTGCAGAATACAGAATAAAAAAAAAAGAAAATCATCACATCTTTCTCTAAAAGCTCACAACTACACACCAGCTCCACGTTTGAGCGGTCAAAGCAAAATTTCAGTGTCCGTCAGCTCAACGGAGTGTCTCTCAAATTAGCCAGTTCTGACAATCATTTTTTCTGTTTGCACCATATGTGTATGTGTATGTGTAGAAAACCACACATACAAAAATAAAGATTTGTCTCACTATTTTAATACACACACACATATATATATGTATATACAAATGTAAATCACTACGATGAATTGAGATGAAGGTGACCCAGGAGCTCAGATTCAACTCCAGTTTCTGCCACATGCAACCTCTGAGACCTTTGGGAAGTCACTGAAACTCAGATGCTTCCTAATTCCCCATTAATTTCATTTAATCTGAGACATTGTCTCTTTGTGGGATACTTAACCTTCAGGTACCTGCCTAAATTAGGAGACCAGGCTCCCCCTGCAGCCAGTCATAGGAAAGAGGCTGCCCAGCAGTATGATAAAGAAAACAAGCTCCATATGTTCAAAACATAACTGGAAGAACTTCTTTCACTACTGAGTGTAAAAGGAGCGTGGGAAAGCTAACTTTAACTAAAGCAGCTAAAGTCTTTGTCTACAGTGTGCATGTATGTGTCAGCCTCCTGTGCACTTCAGTTCCAGCCCATAAAAGAGGAATGACAACATTTCACTACCTCGTAATAGTCTCGGCAAAATAAACACTGGAAAGGCTGGGAGACCTCAAGGTACTGTGGTGATGTAGTCACACAGGAGACAGACTGTGACCTAAAAAGAACAGATTTTAACCCCTGGAAGGGAAGCTGTGAAGCTTATGCAGCAAATTTGAATCACTTTGGATGTACTGCGTGGGTAGAACCAGCCCATCCAACAGTTTTATCTCATGTTCTTGGGAGGCCCCAGGTGCTCAAGACACCAATACTTCTGTAACTTTAATTTCACCTTGAAGACCTGCATGAATGTATTTTAAATGCATTATATTTAGCCTCATACACGATATCCATATAGACACATACAGTGTTAACTATTTCAGGATCCCCACAGAGAGCTGTTAGCATAGACAGAACATGCCTCAGCATACTATTTAAGCCACATGCACCATCTGCTCCAACATTTTAATGTAATATACCAGGCAAGAGCTGAGCAGGAAAAAAACTGCTAGATGAAAGATATTAAATTTCTCCTTCCCCCAAACACCCCCAGATGCTTGATATATGAACCTAGCTTACCCATAATTAATATTTAAGAACATATTCATAAATGTAGGGAAAAAAACCCACCACCAGCAAAAACACAAGACAAAAATACCCCAAAACAAGCACACATAAAAAAAACGCAAACATGCACAAAAGAAATAGAGTCCTGTGTCTGCAAGGTTACACTGACATAATTTTCCTCTTAACTACTAATATGCTGCCCATGGAGAACTGTCTAAACTAATAATCCTTCTGCCAAAACCAAAACGAAAAGGAGTGGACAGGTTAAGAACTTAAAATTGCTACTTCCCTTCAGGCAGCAGTTTTGATGACCTTTAGTAAGTGACTAAAGAAAAATGTACTTAGCGTGTCATTGAAGCCAAACAAGTTGTACGTGTTAAGTCTTGTATTTGGCTGAAGGTGGCAGCCCTGGGCTAAGTACAACTCAAATTCTGGAAGTAAGTCTTGCATCTGATCTGTAAAGGGGCTTCCAAATGGTAAAGACTTACACTTCAAGAATCAGGTTTCACCAAGGAGTATACTCATGACAAATAACCTTCCACCTTTTAAAACAAGAGGAATGACTTGCAGAAGTAATGACAAATTCCTTTTGCCGTGTTTAATTGCTCATGAAGAGGATTAGACAAGGTTAGCAATTTTTGCTTCGTTAGAAGTACCCACCAAATTAACAAGAAACACAGTACTAGGAAAATGACCCTTGCTATAATTTCAGGCTATTACACACAACTGGAAGACCAAGACTGCCCAGCAACTTACAAAGCTGTAATTGTATGCAAGCCTCTGACAAAATGTTCCCTCCATAGCCTTACAGAAAACCCAGCTCTTGCTCATTTCCTTCATACCATAACAACCTCCTACTATTCATGATAAAAAGCTGAAATTCCCTCTTCCAAACCCCTACACCACACTGTGTGTGTTGTTTGGTGGTTGTTTTTTGTTTTGTTTTGCTTTGTTTTAAATGATTGGGGTTTACAGCCTCTTGATTTTGGGGTAAACTTTAGTCCAGTTTTGTTGCTTCCGTCCCCAGGTAACATTCTGCAACACTGAGCACTGAGAACATTGCCATTGATTTCAATCAGCAAAGGATCACACCCTAACTGCTTTCAATTTCGCAGTTACTAAGCAACACTATGTGATTGCAGGCTCCAAGTAAGCAACGTCCTGTATTCAAAGGCTTGAATCCTATAACTCCATAACTGACCTGGAAACTTCAGCACCTACTAATGAACACCAGCTTTGCAAATCTGGGATTACAGACTCTTGAAGCACAGAAATAAGTATATCTTATGTGCTGTTAATTGATGTTAGATCTACTGAACCATAAAATTTCCTTGTATCCTTATCTTGGACCTAAAACGAAGAGCACTTGCTACTACACTTTAAAGTTTCTATATTTTTCCCAGGGTTAACCAGAATAAAAATCTTTTTTTCTTTATATCAAAATTCATAGATAATGTTCCTATTAAAATTACATATTCAGGTACGCTTCAAGATGAAAAACAAAGCACACGAAACTGGAATTTTAAACAGTACAGTATGTTAGATTTTATACTTCTTATTGAATATTGATTATAATAGTAAATATCTATCTTACATTATACCAAATAATTGCTCTAGTTTAGAACCAGCAGCCTTAGGGGAACATGTAACAATTCCTTACAATTTAGTGTGTTTGCAGTAGTGCCCATTTTTCCAACGATTATATAAAAACACTGCCATAGGGTATATATTTTTTTTTTTAAATAGCATCTATCACTGTTACTGAATAACACCATATTCTCAGTTTTGTTAGCAGTAGTAGACTTTCCTGAACACAAACAACTCTCACAAAATACTCAGTACTGGATCATTCCCACTACCCAGTGAATTATAGGAATGAAGCTGGCTGTCCCTCCTTGGGCAAACCTTGATCTTATTTAACATTTTAAGAATGCAAAATTTCAAGAGTGAGATAAGCATGTTGGAATTCCACATACGATAAGGCTGCAATAAAAAATGCTGGTTGGTTCTGTTCCCCCCCTCTATCTTGGTTCTTCATCATACCTGTGGCTGTGGAGATGCATGCCAGAAATAATTAGAAATCTAGTTTGTTAAGAAGCATGGGGAAGGGGTGGAAGGGGGGAGGGGGAAGGGAAGTGTAGAGAGAGAAGAGGAAAAGAGAATCATAGAGACTCTTCAGAGACCTCAAAAGATAAAAAGAACAGAATAAGAAAGCCAGTGATGAAGAGTACTATCATTGCATTTAAACATATTTGACATTTTTTCCCCTATAACTGACAACGTTTCTATTTACACATACTAAGTATCTGCATCCTGTTATATTAAAAAGCGGTTGAAATAAAAGAAAGGCTCCTTCCAAAACATAAGGCGGCATCAGAAAAATTTGATAGGATATTGTTGTTCAGAAAGTAACAACAAATTTAATGCTGATTGCATGGGGCATTAAAGCTACAATAGAATTCTTCACTCAAGACAAAAAAATCTTAATATGATCAGTCAATACCATCAAAGTTTGCTGCATGAGGAGGTTAACCTCCAAAGAGCTATAGTGAGGTTATTTTATACAAGGGAGTCATCATTGTAGTCCAATAGAAACTTCAATCAACCTAAAATACCAGCTATTTCCAGCTTATGTCCTGGCCCCTTCACAGCATAGGCCGTGATTTTTCACTCCTCCAGAGAGTTTCTTCAGTTATTCCGCATTTTTATTGTGTTTCATATAGATTCATATATGAATATATCTCTTCAACAAACAAGAAAAGAAAACCACAACCAACCACCTCCACCAAACCATCAAACCTGTGCTGAAGCATCGTGACTGTTTAAATTATAATCACCATAGATAACGATGCATGTCCAGCTTCTACTTTGAGCGACTGGTTTTGATTGCCTCACAAGCCAGTCTTTTGTATTCAATCAATAACATACAAACAAAAGGACTTAAGAATTTTGAAGTAAAAGCTCTCTTCCTTTCTCTTAGGTAAATATTGTTTTATGGAAGGAAAAGCTTGGGCAGGCTTTGGAAGGTAGTTGAGTTCTGCTATGGAGAAGATAAAAAAAAAAGAAAAAAAAAGAAGGAGTTATGAAATAAAATGTTCACCTCCATTCTGGACTCCTGGAATTTTGAATTTTGGACAAAAGCAGCTTGCTGCCATAACACACTCAAAAACCACTAAAAAATTTATGGGATAGTAACTGCAAACTTGGCTTCACCAGAAGTAGATGCAAATTGGCATGCCAGGAAACCTACTGGGGTTTTTAATCATTGCAAAAGAGGATTAAAAAAAGAATACTCAAAGGAGTAGTAGGCACGGAAGACTGATGTTTGACTCCTTACCTGACTGAAAATGAGCTACCTTGTCCTCATTGTTACTTTGATCCAAATAAACTAATCATTAGCCAACATAAGTATTAGCCATATTTCATCAGTTGTGGTAAACAATCCAGTGCTTCAATAAAATTACAATGAGATGCATTAGACTCAGCTTTTGTAGCCAATTGTTTTTGCAGAGTTACTGGAGGGAGCAAAAAACCAAAACTCTGTCTACACAAGGTGCAACTCTCTCTAAAAGAAGTGAAAAATAATTGGCATTTCCACAACTAAGGTTGTACACACTGAAAGTATGTTGCTAATAAATAATCTTTTATTATTTGCTTGTTTGTTTTAATAATACAAGTCTAAAAGTCATTCAAAAGCTAGACTTGTGACTAAATTCTCGCAGGGTAAGAATTACAATGAAAAGTTAGGACAGTTGTGGTGCAGAAGGGATATAATGCACCATAATTCAGAAAAAGAGGTGACACATAGTAAACTGGAAACTTTGACTGCTGTAGAAACCACTGGTGTTTCATGTACATTCATTCACATACACACAAATGCATACACTAACTGTTTTGAGGCCACAGTATAGGTCTCCTCACACATGTTAAAAGTAACCTAAATATAAGAATTGAGCAACATAAAAGATTATCAGGAAGAAAGCCTCAGCACTGGTGTGTCGTATCTGATGCAATTAAAATTACACAGTAGCCTTTCACTTCTGAGGTTGACCAGAAGCTGTATTATATTTACTACAACACGAACATAATAACCTGAGAAAGAAAGTTAGCATAAACTATTAACCCACTGCGGAATAACTCTGGAAGAGGATATCTTTTAAAAAGAAAAATGGTCTCATTAAAACAGATGAAGGCTTTGAGAAAAAGCTGTGCCAAAGAACTGGGACCAAAATTGCACCATTCATAGACACCATACTTGGACTTGAACAGAAAGAATTCAGAGCACATGAAAAATACAACAAAAGCTTAGGAAACCAATAAAAAAAGGAGTACAACCTGGCTATCTGAAAGCACACTTGTGAGAATTAAACAGATCATATTCCAAAAGGTTCCCATACCTAATTAATAGTACTAGAAGACACTGAACAACAGAGATTTTAACATATGCAGTCTGCCCTGTCCTTACAAAGAATTGCCTATTCTCAGCTAATAAAACACAAACATACAAAATTTTCTATATACAAATAATCAGAAAAATCCCCCACTGATTCTCCTCTCCTCCTTTTGCTCTGTAATAATTCCAGTTAAAATAAGTTATGCTGTTCTTCATGCAGTTTACAACCTCATAAACAACCTGAGGAGAAAAGAAATAAAACGAAAGCAAAGAGCAACCTACCATTTAGCTAGTGACCAAATAGGCATATACAAGATACAACATTCTTCCTTCTATGCTTTACAGATAAAGGAGCACTCTGATATTCCAAGAATCAGGGGAGGTCATTTGCTTATGATACTTTAAAATTGAGTGTGAATGCACTTGGCATCTCTTAGAAGGAAAAAAAAAAACAAAACAACAAAAAACACCCCTAAAACCAAACACACCTTAATTTGTCAGTTTCTCTTTTAAAGCTGACATCTGTCTGTCTCCTTACTGCTCAAAAGAAAAGGCAAGCTTTCTGCTTGCAGGCTTCAGATCACTCGCTCAATTGCTACCCTCAAATCACAGCATGCAAGGGCTGCATTCCACCTAAGGACTATTTGTGGTGGCTGACACGAACAGAGATGTCTGCGCTCACCAGGAGAGAAAGGGGCATTTCAGACTGTGAAGCTGATTGCACTGAAGTGTTTGCCAACAGAGATGTCAATGAAGTAAAGGGGTTTCAATACCTGAGTTAACTAGCTGTTGCTCCATGACCCCGCAGCCCAGAACCTCCATCCATTCTCCCTGGAAGTTGATCTCCATCTCAAAGGAAGGGTGAGTAAACGGAAAGTAGCAGTCTACCCATCTGACTTGCAGTCCTGCAGCAGTGTTTAAAAAATAAATAAAAATGAAGGGTGTATGGTTAAAAGCCATCCCCCCAACCATCTGTAAAACTTGCCCTTCAACTAATGACACCAGTTACCACAATCCTGAGAAAATAAATAGCAAACAAACTAATTCACAACACTTGCGCAAGGCAATAAATCTTAAAACTTGTGGGAAAAAATGATCATGTCTTTTCTAATATAAAAAACGCTTTGTGCAATTCAAGCACCCTTTGAAACCAAATCAATCATTTGTCAAACTCTAGCAACCACCTGGCATCAAAAAAAATGAGGCAAGATCATGGAAAGCCAGTAATTCCGTTATTCTTTGTACTAGGAAATGACTAACTACTCATAGCAAAAGCTAAGTCTTTAATTTTTACTTAGTATTTTAGGGATCAATTAGGCAAGTAATTTTTTCATCAGAACCTATTTAAAATACAAAGCTATTCCTTCTGTATATGTTTAAATATGGAAGTTAAAAAACAGATACTAATACACACAAATAGAAATGCATATAGACAGAGTTGTACATTATTAAGATATGCTCTATACCAACACACATGGAGTATTCTGGACACGATACAAGATTTTAACATTATGTGGATGTTACATGTAAGAGATGGGTACCACTGGGTAATTCTCCCTCCTCCCCAGCTCAGCACCACCACGAGTACCACTGCACAAAGAAAGGAAACCCCTGACATTTCAGAGCACCAGAGACAGAAGAGGACAAAGTTTAGAGTGCCACCAAAGACACTCTATCAAACATCATTATATTTGATGAGTTCTAGTTCTTGTAATAATTTAAACCAGCTTTGTTTTGTTAAATACATTTTTCTAGTCATTAGGTGTCTGGAAAAAATGTCTCAGAAACATGAACAGTAAAAACTCAAAGAAGAATTGAACTGCAAATGCTGGGAGTTAATGCCTTAACCCCAAGAAGCCCATCTTTCCCTTCAGTTAGGCCAAATGCTAATCAGCACATTAGGATCATTAACAACCAGGCAGGTCCAGTTTTGAAATCAAGGGGCATAGCAAAGGTTGCTTGGGTGATGGTAACTGTTAACACTACTGGTGTGATTTCCAGGCTTTGAGTTTGTTTTGTACAAGGAACTTAAACCATGAAATTGCATGAGAGGTTTTAAAATATTTTCTGTATACTCAATGATTAATTTCCTTCCATTACTTCTGAAACATTAAATATGGCTACAGAAATTGAAACCGTAAGTTACCACAAAAGCAGACATACATAGCCAAAATCTAAAATACCTAATAGTTCCAGGGAACTTTTCTGGATGCTATGAACTTCCAGATGGAGAGGCAGGTTTCAAACACACACATCGGTACTTCTACATCTTTTCTCTTAAAAATCAACCTCAGGAAGTTATATGAATGATAAAAAAGTGTTTTGGTAATTGTACACACAGAACTCATAAACCCGGAAGCATTAGCAATTACATTATTCCTAACTGTGCTGTGTCTTACAGCAATCACTTTATTGCTTTTTTGTTTGCATAACAAGAAAAGACTACACACATGAAAAAAGTCCTGTGTGTACAACAGTATAGTGTGCAGAACAGATTTTTTAATTTCCCAGTCCTGGTACAAATGCATTTTTAATCCTAGGGCTGTACAACTCTGCATTCACTGCAAAGCCATGTACATATAAAATATCTTCATTTAGCCTGCAAAATTTGCAACTGCAGCAAGAATGACATTGAATATTCAAGTAGTTCCATGTTCAGTAACAACATTTGGATGATGGTTTCTTTTTAATCCTATGCTTACTTCAAAATGAAGCTCTGGGAAAGAAAGGATTTCTCTGGTTTTTGTTCTTAATTAAAATAAGCTTTAAAAAGTAAAAAAATGAATTTAAAGCTCTTTTTAATTTTGAATTTTAATGCATATTAAGTACTTAAGAAGAATTTGTTTTAAATGTAAATAAGCAAAACAAAAAAAATCTGAATAAAGCAAATCAAATTCACAATGAAGAATCAACTCTCACCTTCTTTCTGTTCTCTGAATTAATAGTTAATACCATATACCACAATAATTTTATTCATACAGTAGCCAAGACAATTGGGAATACCTCTGTAGTTTACATTCAAGTGTTCTTTCAGACTTTTGGCTCTGGAAGACTTTACTGAAAAGCAAGGGGTGCTCAACCTTAAGCAAGATTAAGCTTTCCAACTGCATTTCTATAGATTGTCACAGAATAAGTGGGTACATTTATTATTTATATACAAAATACTGTCTCGGTGCTCAATATATTCCCAAGGAATAAAGGACATAGCTCACACTTGGCAAATTGAACCACTAAAGACTTAAAAGGATTACAAAGATGAGTCTTTCTGTAGTACTATATAATTTACCTGATAAGGCTGAATTTATTTCTTCATGTACAACCTATGAAATGCCGACAAAAATTATATTCTCTAGAAATCTTAGGAGGCCAAGAGATGCGTATCCGTCTTAAAAGACAGAGGGTCTTAAAAGAGCATAGTGCCGAATCAAACCAAACACTTATCCCTACATGCAAACTCAGTGATTTCCCTAGTTCAAAGAGATGATTTTTTATTAGCAGAGGACACTTGCTCATTTCACAGCTTCACAGTGCTCACAGGAATCCTCCCAGTAGGTACACCTCCATTAGTAACTGTGGTGGGTTGACCCTGGCTGGACACCAGGTGCCCACCAACGCCCCTCTGTCACTCCCCTCCTCAACTGGATGGAGGACAGCAAACACAATGAAAGGCTCATGGGGCCAGATAAGGACAGGAAGAGCTCACTCACTCACCAGTTACTGTCACGGGCAAAACAGGCTGGAGCTGGGGAAAGTGTTTAATTTATTACTGATCAAGTCAGAGCACAGTAATGAGAAAACAAAAACTAAACCTTAAACCACCTTCCCCCCACCTCCCTTCTTCCTGGGCTGAACTTCACTGCCAATTTCTCTGCCTTCTCCCCCCACAGCAGCAGAAAAGGGGAAAAGGAATGGGGGCTGAAGTCTGTTCATCACACTTTGTGCCTGCCGCTCCTTCCTCCTCAGGGGGAGGACTCCTCACACTCTTCCCCTGCTCCAGTGTCAGGTCCCTCCTATGACAGACAGTCCTCCATGAACTGCTCCAGCGTGAGTCCTTCCCATGGGCTGCAGTTCTTCATTAACTGCTCCAGTGTGGGTCCCTTCCATGGGTGCAGTCCTTCAGGAACAGACTGCTCCATGCGGGTCCCCTGTGGGATCACAAGTCCTGCAGCAAACCTGCTCCAGCATTGGCTCCTCTCTCCACGGGCCGCATGTCCTGCTATGAGCCTTCTCCAGCATGGGCTTCCCATGGGGTCACAGCCTCTTTTGGGCATCTCCCTGCTTCAGCGCAGGGTCCTCCATGGGCTGGTGGACCTGCTCCTCCATGGACCACCATGGGCTGCAGGGGACCGCCTGCCACAGCAGGGAAATCTGCTCTGGTGCCTGGAGCATCTCCTCCCCTCCTTCTTCACTGACCTTGTGACAGTCTGCAGAGATGTTTCTCTCTCATATTCTCCCTCCTCTCTTCTGACTGCTGCTAGTGTTGTATAATTTTCTTTTTTCCCTTCTTAAATGCATTATCCCAGAGGCATTACCACTGTCACTGATGGCCAGCGGTGTGGGTCCATCTTGGAGCCACTGGATGCAGGGGAAACTTCTGGCAGCTTCTCACAGAAGCCACCCCTGTAGCCCCTCTGCTATCAAAACCTTGCCATGCAAACCTGATACAGCAATTTACATGTCACATCTCCAATGATTAAGAAAGAAGTGAACAGTCAATATTATTCCTCAGAACTGAATCTGTTTAAGGAATTGGTCGTAGCCTGCACTCAAAAGTAATGGTGTTATCAGATACAAAGCTAAGCAAATGCTACCCTAAATGAATCTCATCATGAGAAAGGCTTGACCAAAGGCACTAAAAAAGAAAGGAGGAAAAAATAACCCCAAACAACAAACCCCACCACACACACATTAAAGCAGCCTATTGCTATTCTACAGCACAGAAGCAACAAAGCCAGAGGCACAGATGGCCTACACTGACCAGAAATTCTCTTTGTTGCTGTGAGGATTAGTTTCAGTATGGGAGAAATTGGGAGAGGGGTGCAGGGCAGGTGCTGGGGAGCACATAAGGTTATCAAGCCATGGCCACTTGAGGGGTGTGTTGATTTGTAAGTACTCGGCACTTCACTGCTTCAGCTAATTTATCTCCCTTGCAGCAGACAGAAGCTAGGTGCCCATGACCCTACATTAGCTCACATTTTTCAGAAGTTATTAGCCAGACCATTATGTCCTCAATAAATGATTTATTTTTTTTTC
Organism: Pezoporus wallicus; assembly: GCF_028554395.1. Classification (NCBI taxonomy): domain Eukaryota; kingdom Metazoa; phylum Chordata; class Aves; order Psittaciformes; family Psittacidae; genus Pezoporus; species Pezoporus wallicus. The sequence goes on from NW_026636248.1 coordinate 2,659,481, forward strand.
TCTTTTTAAACTCTTTACACTCAGATCTCCATGCACTTGAAGGAGACGCCAGTACAACAGAGTCAAGAGGAAAGAGCAGAACAACAAATTTGATTTAAAATCACCCACTGGCTGTTCAGTGAGACCCAGCAGCAGCAAAACCATCAGTCAAAGCACAGCATTACTCACCCTCCTGCCTTCTCTTATCGCTGCTTAGGAACTGGGTAGATAAATATGGGACAGCAGTGAATTTTGGGCCATTTAATGTAAAGCAACAAATCACAGAACCAGCACAGAGTCATTCTTTTCTGTTCACTATAGTAAAATTACTTCTGAATTTCTCAGAGTGCAGAAAGCTTTTGGCAAACCACAGAAGGGTTAGGGAAAGAACGGGAGTTGGGAAAGATTGACTGACTTTATGAGGAAATGTAAAACACCTAACCTTGGAAAGCCTCATTAAAAGGTATCTAAATTGACACAGAACAGACATTCTACACTGAGAGATCTGCATGTGGAGATGGAGGTGTAAGTTAAATTAGTGGATTTTAAGTGTGCACTTAAACCTGCCAGTAACAGGGGAAAACTAAGAAAGGTAATCTCTAGATACAATATTTGAAATAGCTTCCTGACAGAAGGTTCCCATAAAAAAAATGAAAGACCATCACTTGTAGAATGTAAAACAGACAGGATATACCACTGGAAAGTATCACTGAAAGAACCATCTTACACTGTCAAGTATTTAAGACAACTGATTGCATGCTCTAGATCTTTGTCCCTAATATCTGTTGTTCCTTTGCCTACTGGCAAAGTGTCCTGGGTTCAGCAGTAGCAGTCAATTTTTCTCCTTCTTGGTAGCTGGTGCAGTGCTGTGTTTTGACTTCAGCCTGGGAACAGTGCTGATAATACCGATGTTTTCAGTTGTTACCCTGACCCAGGACTTTGTGAGGCTCATGCTCTGCCAGGGAGGAGGGGAAGCCATGAGGAAGCAGAGACAGGACACCTGACCCAAGCTAGCCAAAGAGGTATTCCATGCCACAGCACGTCATGCCCGGGGTGGGGGGTAACTGGGAGTTACCCGGAAGGACACAGGGTCTTCTGGGTCTGACTCGTTTCTCAGTGGGTGGTATTGTATTCTCTTCCCTTGTTATTTTCTCTTACCATTGTTGTCGTTGGTGGTAGTGGTGGTGATTTGTGTTGTACATTGGTTGCTGGACTGTTCTTGTCTCAACCCGTGGGAGTTGCACTCTTTCAATTCTCCTCCCCATCCCTCCAGGAGCAGGGAAGGGGAGAGCCCCTGGGGGGGATTGTGCCTCAATTGCTTCCAGTTCGGCACCACTCACTGGGAGTGAGTGAACAAGCTGTCTGGCTAGGGTTTAAACCACGACACAAAGCAAGAAAAAATAAAAAGCCAAACTTGTGAATGTGTAAGTGCAGATTTTTTTTATGAAGTCTTTGACCTTCCTCATTACAAACTAGTGATCTCTAAGCAACTTTTGTTATATTGTTTACTGACATACACAGCACAAAAGTATCCAAATAGCATGGGATGAGTCAGGCAAAGCAAAACTGCCTCACTGAATATTACAAAAACTAACCCAGAAAAAATGAAACAAAAAATAAAATAAAAGATGTGACCTTTCTGCAGATATCCTCAATCTATCATCAACCTGAGCAGGTAAATTCCCAAAGAAGCACTGTGGAAACACAGCTATCCAACTCCAGGACTTCAGGCCTAAGATGGTTTATGCAAAATTAATGTGCATGGTAGACTTAATCTGCAATCCAAACAATCTGCCTACAAATAACAGTTGACTGTGTGACAATGGAACATTTCAGTAGCTTACTGCAGCTATGATCACACTATGCTGCTAGAAAAGATGTGCAACTTCACTACAATATTCTGCTGACAGCACAGGCTGTAAAGAATACAACTGATGTGAAGTCTACGAGGGATGAAATTTTTGCTTTTAGCAGAACACGAGGCCTTATGGAGTATCTGTACAGAGGAAAAATTCAGAATTCTTCCATGAGCAACAGATGCAGTAAAATACATTTAAAATTTTGAGTTAAAATCTATACAAATTGAGACAAAAAGAAAGTAATCACAAGTGTTGTGTAAAGTGAAGAGTAAAATGAGAGTTAAAAGATGACAGCTGTCAAAAGACAAGTTTAACTATGTGTACCCCAGGTCATTTGCACTGCACTCATCTCACGTCTAGTGCCTGGCACAAAGTTTGCTTCTTTGAATATTACCTTCCTGTTTGTATTATAAGCTTAAAAGATGAAGGTGGTGATAGGGAGAGAGCTTAATATTGGGGGAATATGAATGGGGGGAAGGGGAGATATAATTAAGTTTAAATCACTATATCTTTTTATTTCATGAAAAATACTGGGGGCATAGAAATATAAAACCCTTACAGGAAGAAGGTGGCACCTACTTTAAGACTGTAGGTTTACAATCATTTAAGAAGACTTTTTTTAATATCTGTTGAGCTACTGTATGGACTGTAGAAGAACTAGTAATAGCAAGATACTAAAGCTTAAAGTGGAGCATCTGTCAACAGAGAAGGATGCCACTGCAGTCTCAGATATCACTAATAACTCCTAGAAACTGCTCACTTTAAGCAACATCCTCAGCATCTGAGGTTGATCTAAAAATACCTTTCTTACTATTACTCACTTTGATCCTAATTTTGTATGTTTCAAAAGGCCACTGTTAAATAAAATACAATCACAAGAAAATCTGAACTCAGGAAATTAAAATGTTTTTGTCCAGGTAGAATAGAACAAAAAACTGGTAAAATTTTTGCTTATTGTAAATTCAAGTTTAGAATGTCAGAAAAATATTCAAGTAGTCATATACAGAACTTGTTACCATTTTGGAGCTACTATAAATACAGCAGGCATCTTAAGAGAGCTCTGAAAGCAGCCAGGATACCTCATGCATTCTAATACTATCCAGTATTTCCTCAACAGTAAAATGAATCAGTTCAGGAGAGCAACCTCCTTGCCAGGAAATAGCATTAACATAGCAATTTTGACTGAGGCCATTTATAAATTCAGCTCCTGCAACTGAAAGCAGGCATTTCTGAGGAAAGGATATTTCATTTGTATACACAGACATTCATTACCCTTCCTCATTCCACTCTAAATACCGAAAAACAATTATTTTTCAGCTTGGTACGAATTTAGCAAACACCATCTCCCCTCAGCTGCAAAGTTTAATTTCTTTGCACAAGGGAAATGCTCAAGGCACTTTGTGTGCACATGTAGCAAAGTAGCACATGGACATACATGCCCCTTGCCTTCTCCTGTCAATCCCATGCTGCCAATGTCAGATTTGATCATTGCCCTGCACCCTCCTCAGCAGAGCCCAAGCTTTCACGCATCCCCAGATGCAGTGCTGCAGCCACACTCTTGTCTCTCTGGGGACACAGGAGGTCTACGAGGAAGCAACACAGGGTCCTGCACAGCTTTGTGCAGGAGGTCACCAAGTTTACTCAAACACGTGCCAGACAAGTGCCTGTAGCTGTGTTTGGCATGTGTTGCTACCTGTATTCACGCCCACTATATTAACCTGACATGCTGCATACCGAAACATTTTCACAAAAACCTGATGATTCAACAGTGTTGCATGAATCAGTATTTAGAAAAAACAAGAAAGGAGTGTGTGTGGCCTCTTGGGCTGTGCTCAGTAATTTTACAAGGTGTGGATATAAGAGTATTAAAAAACAATACGCATAAATACAGGTTACAGTTGAAAGGTCAATCGATAGCCATTTACACTGACATTGAAAAACACTGGATGGGAACTCTGGCAAAACTTTAGGCAAAAATGTAATAGTAAAAAATATCAATGAAGATTCCTAAAATTACTGTAACTCTCATTAGAAAAAAGACACACTGCTTTTTCAGTTTCCCAGCTGCCAACATCCCCCTTAAGCCTCCTGGTTTCATTATGCAGCAAAATGCTTCTCAAAAGTCCGGACGCCTACAGCCATCAGCAGTCCAGGAAAAAAGGCACATGAACCTACCATTACCAAAGATGTGAGTCATGAGCTTTGTGAGCACTTGCTTCAGGTTGAACTCCACCAGCCGCACTGCCTCCATGGTGTGACACTCCTGCTTGTGAGCAGTGCGATGACCTTGCTCAAACAACTGCAAGCCTTCACCATCCTTAATGTTGGAGAACAACTAGAATAAAACCACAAGAACACCAGTGCATTCCATCAATGATTTTCCAAATGGAAACAGAAATGAAGTTATATTGATTTAAGTGGGAATCTTACCTGCAAAGTCTGCACCATGAAAAACAAAAATGTAAAGACTGATCTTGTAAAATTCTGCTCACTAAACACAGAGAGAAATCATTGCAAGAACAGAAAAATTCAAACAATAAGACTTGTTTTATTTCTGTACCATATCTTCAAATAACATGATACAGGAAAAAATTTATAAAAGAAACAATTTTTTTTTTCTGATGCTGTTACTTTGAATATTAACATGCAGAACAAAGTACAAGCTACAGTATACATAAATTATATCCCCCAAAACTCTAATACAAAGTGGCATTTATTACAGCTCTAACTTTTTTAGTAATTGAATGATGTAAAAGAAATACCAAAACATCCAACTCTTTTTAAAAGCTGTAATCAAATGAACCTGAAAACTGTAAACAAACAGAAAACCCAAACAAAACCAAACAAATAAATCCAAACCCAACCAACTAATCAAAATCCAAACAACAACCACACACAACACAGCTTAACAAAAACTTTAGCTGTTTATATTTAATTCACCTCGGGTAGTTTATTCATTTAAGGACTACTATTTTCCTGTGTTTTCCCCCACACAGCACCTTTCTGTGCACAGAAATTTTGTCTATGGAGCATTTAAGGATTCCTGGTCTTAGTCTGAGGTTTTCAGATGCATCACAAAGCACAGGGGCAGACTGTATTTGGGATGTGACAGACCTGCTCTTCATGCAGAGGTCACTCTCTACCACATCTGCTGCAAGTTCAAGATTTCAGTTTCCTATGCATCACCATCCATTTCTGACCAGGTGATCCCAGACAGACATGTACTGGCAAATGTACATTCTCTCACACCAATAAAACACTCTCACTAAGTCACATTGTTGGAGGCTCTGTGTTTCAGGGAGACAAGCAGGCAGTTTTACACTCTTGTTGGAAAATCCTTACAGTTGTACAAAACCCACCTCTGTTAAGTCCAGAGGACAGGGAGAGCTAATTCTAACACTTGCTTCTAGTGCCCTTTCCTACCCTTTCTCCTCCACCTTCCCATATTCAAGCAAGCGCACAGAGGGAAAACACATGCACTGATATTTTCTTCACAGTAAGCCTCCCAACATAACTGTCTCTTACTGAGGAGATGCCACAAACAGTGAGCAACCTTCACAACTCACAGATACTCACGGAAATTGTTTTAATTGCAGTTTGATGACTTCAGTGCACTGAATGCTCTAAATAAAGTTCAAGTGAACCTCTGATAGTGTACAAGTGCTGGGCACAATTAATTAAGACTAGCTTCTAGCACGTTTCATACAGACACAATGCATGCAGAAGGAGTCAGAGTTTAGGCAGCATACAAACTAGCAGCAAAATGGATTGAGGGAATAAAAAAATCCCATCAGTAGCATTTAACTGCGCACTGCTAGTCAGAAGGAGGCTTGGCTGGCAGAGTGAGAAAACACCTCTCAAGTTAATCTCCTTAGCACTCTGCAGAAAAATACAAAATAAAAAGAGAAATACCAAATAAAACTATTATCCATCAGTCTAACAAAAAATGCCTTTAATAATCAAAAGGCAGCAACTTGACAAAGCTAGGTATTACACCTTTAAATAACAGATTCTTTATTCAAGTGCTCACCTGAAAGATTAAACCCCTTTCTTCCTACCGGCATTATTTCTGCACTGGCTGTTAAGAAGCAAATACCCACCCTACAACTAATTTACTGTCAGGAGAGCAGATCAGTCTTCTAAGCATGTGGTTTTGAAAGCCAGGGGGTACTTACAGTGGCCAGCATTAGCCTAGGCAGGTTAATCATCTTAGACTCAGGGTGGTCAACAAACACAGGCTCCCCCCCACAGGAACCTGGAGTGGCTAAATTAGGTTACTGCTCTGAACTACCCTCTACAAGTAGCTACTTCTGCTTTCTAGTGACTGAAGAGACTACCCTCAGTAACCCAAAATAGCTTTCAGGCCACAGAAATGCTCCTCCCTTGGATTAGAATATATTGCATTTACACATTAGAAGATGTATATCTTTTTTTTCCCCCACCAGCAGTACTTTGGAACATAAAAATCTCTTAATACTCCTCCCCTTCATTACTTCCTCTGCCCCCACTGCTGTAAGGAACAGGTAGTCTAGACACTGCCTTTAAAATGCAACACTTGTATCAACAAGTTTTGTCGGCAACATGGACAGTGGGATTGAGTGCGCCCTCAGCAAGTTTGCTGATGACACCAAGCTGTGTGGTTCGGTTGATACCCTGGAGGGAAGGAATGCCATCCAGAGGGACCTTGACACACTTGTGAGGTGGGCTGATGCCAACCTCATGAAGTTTAACCATGACAAGTGCAAGGTCCTGCACCTGGGTTGAAGCAATCCCAGGCACAGCTACAGGTTGGGCAGAGAAGGGATTCAGAGCAGCCCTGCGGAGAAGGACTTGGGGGTGTTGGTTGATGAGAAAATGAACATGAGCCGGCTTCAGTGTGTGCTTGCAGCCCAGAAAGCCAACCGTATCCTAGGCTGCATCAAAAGGAGCGTGACCAGCAGGTCAAAGGAGGTGATCCTGCCCCTCTACTCTGCTCTTGTGAGACCTCACCTGGAGTATTGTGTGCAGTTCTGGTGTCCTCAACATCAAAAGGACATGGAACTGTTGGAACAAGTCCAGAGGAGGGCCACGAGGATGATCAGGGGACTGGAGCACCTCCCATATGAAGACAAGCTGAGAAAGTTGGGGCTGTTCAGCCTGGAGAAGAGAAGGCTGCGTGGAGACCTCATAGCAACCTTCCAGTATCTGAAGGGAGGCTATAGGGGTGCTGGGGAGGGACTCTTCATTAGGGACTGAAGTGATAGTAAAAGGGGTAATGGGTTCAAACTTAAACAGGGGAAGTTCAGTTTAGATATAAGGAGGAAGTTCTTTACTGTTAGGGTGGTGAGGCACTGGAATGGGTTACCCAAGGAAGTTGTGAATGCTCCATCCCTGGTGGTGTTCAAGGCCAGGTTGGACAGAGCCTTGGGTGATATAGTTTAATGTGAGGTGTCCCTGCCCATGGCAGGGGGGTTGGAACTTGATGATATTCAGGTCCTTTCCAACCCTAACTATTCTATGATTCTATGCTTCTAAGTACATAGAAGTACTTTTGCTTACCACAGTATTACTCCTGAACTGTTGATATTACAATTACTGTCTGAAGCAAAATTCCATTTTAGTAGATTATATGAGATATGGCAATAAAATACATGCAAGAATCACATAGTAAATACATTTAGTCATACCCCAGCCCTCTAACCTGCCTGCTTCTTCATCCTGCCAAATGAGCCATATGCACCATCTCCTTCTCTGTGCTAGGACAAGTGCCATGCAGCTGTGCACTGAGCCAGGCTGCGAGGTGGATCTGGATGAGATGTAACCCAGGAGAAGGGAAGAAATTAAGCAATGTGAAAACGGTCAAATTCAGTTCAGCAATCATTTATCTGCACACTGGCAGCATCAAGAGACATGCTGGCATGTGTGATTGGGCTGGGCCACTTTTGGTATAGGCATGAATCTATGCCACTTTGCACAGCTTGTGAAAGCACAGCCTTAGGGGAGTCCCCAGGAAACAAGTAGCAGCAAGGAAATATTCCCCCTTACAGTCAAACACAGAAAGGCACTTTGGTATTCTCCACAGAGGCTCCAACAGCTCCCATCAACTCCAGCACAGCTATAGACAGGGTTATACTGACACACAAAAGAAAAAAAAAAAAGCCTTACAGTGTTATTAACATTTATTCCTTTCTTTCCATTCACTGATACTGCTATGTAAATATGAGCAGCTTTAAACTGATACACCAATTTCACTATTACTATGACTGAACTGTGCTAAGTACACGTCTAGGATTTGAAACGCTTCAACATTTCTATATACATAAGCCAGGAAATTCAAAGCTTGAATAAAATGAAGAATCACCTACAGCCACTCCTTTTTGATGTCAATTCTTCTCAAACACATATCTGAGCAAATGGAAAAAAAATAAATATAACTGTATTGCATAAAAGACTGACACATCCAAGATGCCACAATTTCACATACATTTATTCCTTCAGTGCAGACTCAAATAAAATGCACTATGTTATTGTTTTGAATATGATCAGTCACTACTGCTACCAGAAAAGAAATTTCCTGTAGCCATAAATTGAGCACCTATGTATCTGCCTACAGGAAGCACAAGAAGTTTCTTCTTTAAGTGCAGGTGTGTAAAATACTGAATATTGTGCCATGATGCAAAAGGGAAAACAAAATCAGCATTTAAAAAAAATGTTTTTCACCATATCCGACAGATGCTGCATTACAAAGCAGAAGGCTGAAAGGATTTAAAGTGACTTTAACTGCGTGGCATGAAATTTACTCACAATTTAGCTCATAATAAGAATAAAGTAAAATTTGGTAACATGCAATGGCCAGAAGATACTGAGTTTGAATTGGGCAAATACAAATGGAGCTATGCTCCTACAGTATTTGTCAGCCTGGCATGGAGGGCGGAAGTCACACGTGGGATTTCCATAAAGACTCCATCATTTCTTCAGTCACTTGAGAGACTTCTTTTAATCTCCATCACTTCATTATCCATACATTTAGGATTTAGTCCAAGATCAAGTGTCTCTTTACAGGCTTGCAGTCATAACAGGTTTCAGACCAGAAAGAACTGTAACTATATCCTGTCTTTGCACAATGCAGTTGTGTATTCCTCCTGTCGGTCATGCACATGCCAGCAATTAAGATAATGAATACATAATGCTCATGCACTTACACTCACAGACAAACTGGCACTTAAGTATAGCTTTGCATGAAGGAGCTGCATGTGGCAACACTCAACCTTGCCGCACCAAATACATTTGGACTCGCTGGCCCTAATATTTATTAGGATATTTATTCCTGTAAGTGATAAAAGACCTGCACTCTAAATCCACTTACAAATAGCAAATCCTTTCCACAACAATTTTTAATGTGCTGTAACACTCCACTGATGGATCAGGAAACATAAAGATGATGCCACTTGAAGACGACTTATCAAGAAGAAAACCTAATGCCAGTCCCAATCAGCCATCAGGATGGCTAAACTTGTAAACCTGCACTCCCATCAAGGCAATTTCAAGCACCAAAGAGATACAGAGCCCACTGTCTGTGCTACAGAATGCTCTTTACTGCTTATCAATAAGTATTAGTTTCATGAAAAAATGGCAAAAAACACTTCAAACAACAAGCTTCCATATGGTCACGTTAGTTTCTGGACCCTTCCATTTTCAGTCCACCAGTTGCAGCAGAGAACAGTTATTTCTATTTGTGGTTGGTTTGTTGTTTGCTTTTTTTTTCTTAACCTAATCAAAGTATTTCTGAAAAAAAAACCCAAATCACCACCACATGAGCAGGCAAAACATACAGATGTTTTTGAACAACAAAGAAAAGCAACACTGTTACACAGGTATCAGTTATAATGAGACATATATGATAGGATTCAGTTATGTTCCTGTGGCAATAGAAATTCCTTTATTTTTAAGCACTTTAGACTTCCCAAATACACTTGCAGACATTTTGCTCTTTGTTTCCCCACACATTTTACATATCACATTGAACAGATTTAACTGCTTTATTCTGAAAAGCATGGTTGGATTTTTTTTTCTTTTTTTTTTTTTTTTTAATTTTAGCTGGATGAGACAAAGAGAGAAAGCTTGGAAAAAATACTTTATATAAGAGTCTCTGCAATAAAAGATGCACTTGTGCCTTCCAAACTTTCTAGACCATGGACCACTATGAAAATCTCAGACCCTCAGATGCCCTTTGTTGCCATACTTTCAACTAAAAATGACAACACAATGTGGATCCTCAGACCAGTGAAGCTCTATTTATTATGGCATGATTTATAAACCACAACTTGGAAAATACTGAGTAATACAATGTTCACAACTCCGATAGGCATCCACAAGACAGAGGTCAGTTCCACCTGAAGAAATTTATTCCTGTTATCAGGCCCTTTATTCCTCCCACTCAGGCAAATTGCAGCCTTCGGGAATAAAGTCACCTCAGGTTACTCTATGCAAGTAACACGGCTGCTCTTTTTCTTAACGTGGCGGATCTAGTTCAGGGTGCTCCTGCTCTGGTACACTCCCCCCTGATCTCCCAGGCTCCTTGGGACTGATGCGTTGCTCACAACCCTATTCTCAAGTTGCAGAGGGCTAGTAAGTGGCCTTTTCTGGGCCACTTATGCCTTGTAAAATATTTGTTCCCAGTGCCCTGCTAAACATTTCTATTGTGACTCCCAGTTACACACACAAATATTCTTGCATATGCTCTAAAGGTGCTTTCCTTTGATAGAATATCAGAACAGAAGCACAGTGTCCAAAGCTGCAGTAAGATACAGGATTTTTGAGAAGTCAAACCTAATGGCACTAGTTTTGCAAGTGAACACCTAGGATGGCATGCATCGATGTAAAAAAACCTAAAAAAGTGGAGATCAACCAGGTGCTCACACCTACCCCAAAGCATAAGGATAAAAGCAGCAGTAGGTTAATGGTGGGACTGGATGATCTTAAAGGTCTTTTCTAAGCTAAGCGATTCTATTCTAGACTATGATTCTAAAAGCCATTTAAAAAAAAATATTTATTAAAGAATACACAAGAAATGTGGCCATGGTACACAAGCATAAAAAGATGAGGAAAGGAGTATGTATTTATATGAATAACAGAAAATCTACAGTTCTATTACTTAGGACAAGAGTCTTCACATTTCAAGACACCAGCACTATGAAGTTACAACATTGAAATTCTTTTTGCTATTATACATATATACTGCTTTGGAAGAACAGACTTCACTTTTAACAGGAATATTTACATTTTTCCATTATACCCTAACAAAAAAGTTGCTGTTTCCACCTAAAGCATTTCAATGCAGAATAAAGACGTATCCCTCCTACTTCTTTGCAGTCTTCCTATTTATAGTTTTCAGATGTTAGCACAAAGGAGCCTCATGAGAACATAATTTCTTTATCTGAGCAATCTGGTATTGGCCTCCATTGGAACAAGGTTACTAAATTAGAGAAGCAATTTCTATGTTTTCACATCTGTTCCCCTTAAAATTTATGTATAATTCAATACATACATAAAATACCTTATGAAGTCTCCTTCCAATGTGTAAACATCATTTGTTGTCAACTGAATAATGTTCTGTGACTGACATTGGGTTTATACTGGCTCCCTCTGCTGGCTAAATTCCATAAAGTGTAATTTAATTTTCTTTCCCCTCTGCTCTTTTCTATAAATTGTGGCAAATAAAGAACCGAACTGAAGAACACAGCATGGCACAGAAATAATTTATTTTCTAATCCACCCAGAAAAGTCTGACAGCTCAAACCTGACTACAGCAGTATCAATACTGCCAACCCAAAGGATTAGAAACAGCAATATGCCATACAAGGGAAAAATAAAAACTCTATATGCCCTTTAGAAGGAAAACAGGCATGCTAGTACGCTGGTGGAAGAAAATACAAAAGAAATACCATTTGGGGGAACTGTTTAAGAAGAAAAGCTCATTTTAAAAACTTAATTTTAAGTTAAACACGAATCTGCAGTGTGCAGTTGCAGCACAACTGTATGCTGGGGTGTACCAAAAGGAGGATGTTCAGCAGGTCGAGGGAGTTGATTCTCCCCCTCTGCTCTGCTCTCGTGAGACCCCTGCAGTACTGCATTCATCTCTGGGGCCCTCAACACAAGAGGGATGCAGAGCTGTTGGAGCAAGTCCAGAGGAGGGCCACAAAGATGATCAGAGGGCTGGAGCACCTCTCCTGTGAAAACAGACCGAGAGAGCTGGGGTTGCTCTGCCTGGAGAAGAGAAAGCTCAGGGGACACCTTACAGCAATTTTCTAGTACCTAAAGGAACCAACAAGGAAAGGTTGGAAAGGAATTTGGGAAGCAACTTTTTACAAGGGCATGTAGTGATAGGACAAGGGGGGATGGCTTTAAAAGGATGGAGGAGAGATTTAGATTAGATATTAGGAAGAAATTCTTCAGTATGAGGGTCTGATGCACTAGCACAGGTTGCCCAGAGACGCTGTGGCTGCCCCATCCCTGGCAGTGTTCAAGGCCAGGCTGGATGGGGATTTGAGCAACCTGCTCTAGTGGAAGATGATCTTTATGGTCCCATCCAAACCAAACCATTCTATGATTCTATGATTTTATGTCCAGAATTTTGAAAATTATTTGTGAAGGTATTTTGGCACTAGTTTTAAGTATTTCTATTAATTAGTTTCTAACTCATATATTACATTCAGGTAATGATTACATAAAATATTCTAAAATACACTGATGATTTACAGAAGCTCTGTGATAGCAGTCCAAGGACATTTTTAAAAAGTTTATGGGAAGTTGCAGCATGAATTATTCTAACTTTTAGCAATGAGTTAGTTTGAAAGATAGAAACTTCTTTAGTACTTTAATATTTGCACTCATACAGAGCTGCAGAAAAGCATCAGTTACCTGCCCATCTTCAAATCATAGATTACTTTTCTCTTACAAAAATAATTATCTAACCCTCATGAGAAACAGTATATCCAAAGAAGCAAAAAGCTCACAAGCATCTTAAACACTGCAAGATTGCCTCGCTGCAATTTGTCTTCCTGCTCTTCTTCCAAGGTATTAATTTTAACTAAAGGTTTCAGTCACAGGGCAGAAGTTTTAACCTAGCCTTGACTACAAAATTTGGTATTTGTAAAGGAGAGAGACTTCTCTATATCTTTCTTACCCCACCTAAAATCTCAGGTGAGGATAATCTGACCTTTTCCCCACCCCTAACAAACCGAGATGTCAAATTCCTCTGAATTCAAGTTGCTATAAAATCACTCTAGGTTATGTGTTTTGTTCACCCCTTCCTCAGTTCTGTGGTTACTTTCTCTGCAAATGATAAATGTATAAATCAAAAGAACAAAAAAGAGCACTAAACTGACTACAGCATGTAAGATTATTGTATTGTCTATAAGACAAAATGCACCCAAAGCTTGTAGCTAAGAGCTAACAGTTCTTCCCCTTAGTTTCAAAGGTATTTATCTTTGGTACCCTGCAAATTTCCTCTTGCCAGAGAGTCTACTCTGGTTATGAATGAAAAGTCTGAGACAAAGGTAACAGGCTCTGACTTTCACATGTTTTTTTCTCAGTGGTTTACAACTTAAACATGGCTTTAAATAAACGCATAGAAAATATAAAAATATTTATCTCACGTAGTAATGCCTCCATTCAGCCTTTCTTCCACTCAGACAGTTCCTTCCAGAATTATTTAAATTTGGGTTATTTTGAACAGGATACCAGAATATAAAACACAGAAACAGTCCCCAGTGGAATTTCAGAATTTCACATTCAATCTTTCCCACAAGGCTCTTGTGATGATGACTGTAAGACGTTTTACATACTGCAAGACTCTCTCACTCTTTAATGTGCAACTAAAGCAAATACAGGATGCTTTAGATCATGCTCAGGTTTAGAATTTACGCATGATGCCCAATAAACAAGACTTTACACATTGTACACAATACCGCTATTCTTTCTTTACCAGTATGGAAAGCCAGCTGGTCTTCCATTCTTTAGAGACAGACACATTTTCCAGTGCATAGCTAACTTCAAATTCATCATTCATTAACCCTCTCCAATAACATCTCAATTATTTTCTTGGGGAAAAAGAAAGAAGAGAAAAAGAAACAAGCAATCTACAATGCAATGAATCAGATTGTTATACATTATGTATTTCTAGATAAATGTCAGTGAATATTTCTGTAACTGTCTTCCCAGTTATTAAAATCCTATTATTGCCATTATTACTAATACTAAATTTGTCGAGAGGAAAAAATCAGTTTGTCATTAGGATCAAAATTTCTTAAGGGGCATATTCATGAACAATAATTTCAATAATCAGATCACACCAAAGTTTGCAGAAATTCTATCCTGCATGAGCATCAATGATATAATATTGTGACAGATAAAAATCAGACTCTTTCCATCTGAACGCCTGAACTCCTGCTCAAGTAAAAAACCCACATTGTCATGAACACAAAATATTCAGAAACGGCATTATCTTAACATAGGATTGTACATTTTTCTCTTGCATATACCTTGACTGTATTAATAAACATGCGTACGGGAAAAGAAGAGCAAGCAAACAAGACTAGATAAATCTGCAAGATTTCCATTTCTTGGTTACCAGAGAAGCAGCTGCAACCTGTATTCAACACCATATTACTCACAGGACATCTGCAGAGGCAGCTACGTTTTCAAAGTGGAAGAAGCAGTGACCACGTAGAGTGTGAAACGCCCATTTAGGCAGCACAAACCCTGTCCACCAGCAGGAAAGGCAGTGTTCTATGACTATCCTAGGTTTCCCTCAGGCATCCAAAACCAATCAGGCTTCCTGCCAAGCTCCTGCCAATCACCATTGCAACCACATTAAGAAGAGTATATATCGCAGTATTATTAGAATAAGCTAGTTTCAGTCATAGAAATGTGAATTTGGCAGTATTGCTACAGGCATACACAAATTATACAAATCAATTATTGTTTGGAACACGAACTGGCTTGTATTTACCACTGATCAATGATACAGCAGAATACTTAATGACATCCAAGCATTTGCAGAACATACAAGCTGTGCCAACAAAATATATAAATGCAGTCTTGGACATCTACCTACAGCTCTCTAGTTGATGCCTCTATTGTGCATGTATTACACACCTGTAACTATCAGCTGCGACATATGAATCCTTCAATACAGCTTTAAAATTAAATGAAAAATGGGACAACTCATTAAAAAAGACATTCATTTACAAGTTTGGAGCTATTAAAAGCAAAAAGTTGACAGAATAAAAGCTGCATCCTGGATCTAGCTGCAACAATTCACATCTGTGAGTCCTTCAAGTATTAATATGACAAAGTTTTTAGTCAAGTGACCCCACTGGAAGATACTTGTGACAGAACTAGAACTGAGTCATGCAGATCATTAGCTGAACAAGTTATTTCCTTTAGATAATGTTTTATTTTGCTAGCTTTCACAAATATTCTCTTTCTACTTTTTCACATTTTTCTGGGGAAGTTTATAGTTGTTTTCAAATTCAACATCTTCCACCTATATTTTTCCCAAATTACAAGTATTACTACATGACTGATCACTTGACCTGTATCAATGTACAGCATAACACATGTTGCTGTAACATATTTATGTGCATGTATTTTGTTTAAAGTAAATACAAGACCATGCAACTTACCCAAAAACTTTCACCTCAGCTAGAGAATTCCTACCTCATGACATGAGAAGAGCCGAACTCCTTCCATCTGATGGAAGACTGGGTAGTGGGTGTTATCAATCGTATCACGGCGGTAGACATCTCCCACTGCCAGAAAGGCATCTAGGCCAGAGTGTATCAAGTCCCACTGATGAGCTGATGTATGTGCTCTTAGCATGTGACCACGATTCAAGTAGTAGTTATCCTCTTTACTTCTGCTGGCATGGTTTTGTGGGATAAGCAAACTATCAAAATTCTGCTGTACTGTAACCACAGGAGAAAGACCATCATAGACAGAAAAAAGCGGATTCCCACGGCGTCCTACATATTGTTTGTAGAAGTGGTCCTTTATCTGTTCCTTGATTAGCCACAAAGGATGATGCTTTTTGTTGTGCAAGTTCTTCCCCACCTTGGAAAGAATCTTCTCTGTGACGTTGCTGTAGTCATCTTGAGCATAAGCTTTACCAAGCAGTTCCACAGTATTTGAGCAGGGTGTGCTGGCAGCAAACTCTGAAGGTACAGACTTGGATGAAGAATGCCTCAAATGGGTGGGAATTCCTCTTACCTTCACTTTTGGTAGCAAAGCTGTTTTAGAATACTTAGCGACCCTCATGAATTTCCAGAGCATTGCCATTGCAAACTCTTATGATCTAGAGAAAGAAATAAAATTAAAAAATTAAAAATCGGGTTACGGACTGCAAGCTTGCTGCAGAAATTGCTAGTATCTCAGGGATGTGAAATCCAAATATCTGCTTGATTAATATGACAAAGTTCCCATTACAAACCACTATTTTGACTTCAAATTTCAGCTAGGATATCTTATTCAATTATCAGTCCTCTGTACCCCTGCATCAGTATTAATGACTCCAGACCTAGCTTTAACCCCATTCCAGATACTGCTACTCTTATAGCTGAATAATCATCAGGCCTTCTTTGGAATGGTATTTTTCGTCCGGTTAAAATACAAGGCAATAACTGAATGCTATTTCTGAAAAACTCAGAAATTTCACAACACCCTTCAGCAGTAACGGACTTGCTTATAATAAAACTCCAAGCATTAACTTATTGTTTTATCATCTCCCTCCATTAGCAGAAGCTATGGAAGGCATTCCACATCAGCCAGATGCATGTGGCACACACTATGCAACCATCACTAATTTGTACTTAATACCAGACAAAACCAGTTAAACTTTACAAACCACTGAACCACTGTGAAGGAAAAAAAAACCAACCAACCAACAGATGGAAAGAGCACAAAGCATATATTTATATATAAGCAGTATATTAAGTTCACATATGAATATCATGTAAGATCCACAATAAAAGCTCCACACAGTCAGAACCAACGTTAGCATTTTGGGGTGAGCATAAAATCCCATGTTCCCAGAATGGCTGCTTTCATGACTAACAACACTGTATCAGGCAGGGAGGCTTGTCAAATATCAGGAAGATCACTGAAGTGATGAGATTCTGAAAGATGTCTGAACTGAACAATTTGCTTCCTACCAAAGGGCCACATTTACACATCTGCCCTGTTTACAAACAGGCTTTGTGCTTCACATGTACACAGCAGTATCACTCTGTGGTGTTCAAAGAGGTAATTCCAAAAACAAACAGTTTTGAGGATGATTAGACCTTCAGTCGCTCCAAATGCATAAGCCCACTCCGAGATGAAAAGTCACTTGAAAATTTGTAGTTTGGCTTAAAAAAATATTAGCATAGGTTACAGTAAAACAATTAAGCATTATAATTTGCTTATTATGGAATGGGAAAACAGAGGCATTAGAAGTTAAGTGACCGAGGAAAGGCATCTGCTTCAAACAATAAACTGGTTTGTATTCCTCTATGAACCAAGAATTCCCGGGCCACAGGTTCCCTGGATAAAAGACTTTCCTGTAAAAGTCGTCTTAAAGAAATGGGGGAATAAAGCACATAAGCAATGAATAGACCACTGCCAAGAAACGGACAGCTTTCCATCTTTATGCTAGGATCACAGCATCTGACTACCGTTCCTCAAGAACATAAGAAAAATGAACATAAAGAACAAACAAACTAAGATTATTTTTCATACTCTTTAAGGCCCCCCCCCTAAAACAGATCTGTAAAAGAAAATGGGTATGTTCATGTTTGGCTTCCTTTTGTCTGGATTATGCCTGGATGTTCTCCATAGGTCTATTTCCTGAAGTACTGTATCTCAGTAAATCAAAATAAAAGCAAGTTGTGTAGTCAGAAATTAAATTTGGCAGGGCAGTGTAAAATAACTAATTATTTGGTTTAACCCTTTTTCTGGTTGAATTATCTTAAGAAAAAAGAGCAGCTATAACTTTTAGAACTTTTGCCTAGTTTTGAAACTTCTAAGAAAGATTGCCCTTTTTTTTTTTTAATTTGCAAAATATTTCACCAAATTATTTCTTGGCCATTACTAATAAGGTTCTTCCATAAAAGAATTCAGAAACACACACCAGTAACCCCTCTGACATAGACTAAATGAGGGGATAGCGTTATGTTTTGAGAAGAGGCTCCATTTTCCCCAAACGTAAGTTCTCCTTCATGGAAAGGGAGTTCTCATATACAAACAGCTGCTTGGAATACTCAGTTCTAGTCAGATAATGAATGCAGCTTCCCTTAAGTAAATATCACCATCTGCCCATACATTTAGTTTTCTCAAAAAACCTCAAAACTTACACATAACTAATGTATGAAAAACTCTCGTGACTATCGTGAGTCTCGAGATGTTTGCTGCTTTCCTAAATACCATTCCTTCGAGAATTAGACAACCATATGAAAAGTTTAACTTTCACATAAGCAGTACATCTCATGATTGTAACTTTGTGGAAAAATAAATTAGAGTATGAACCATAAGTGCTGGTGGGGATGATTTTCAGTATTTGCAATGAGCAACACTTCTAACAGTTTCTGATAGCTCAGAAACACTAATTTTTCTGAGCAAATGGTGTATATACTCTTCACAAACTCTTACAGGAAAAAAAAATACAGATGAACTTGTAGCAGTTTTCATAGTTTTCATCCTAACATTATGCTTGTGCCTTAAAAGTTAAATTGAATTATTATATGGGCTATTATTCCAATCTAAAGCAAAATCTACTGCGAGCAGTAAGAAAAGTTACAGTTATCCTATGTTATCCAATGTCCAAGTGCTACAAACAACAGCAAAAAGCAGTAAAAGAGCCACTAGCATGGTATCACACAAGAGTGCCAAAACCACTGAAGTCTTTCACCAGCGTTCTTCTGCTCCCCTCTCCCACCACAGACTCATGCATGCTACTTCCAGGATCACTGCAGAAAAATGATACTGGATTTAGTTCAAATCGACTGGTGATACATTGCATCTGGGACAGAAGCCATTGAGAAGGAAGGAAAAAGCCATGTTTGTACTTCTTACACCATACAAGAAACCTTCAAATCAAAGAAATATTTACTAGAGTGGAGAGCAACACTGGAAAATAAAGAAATCTCTTTACTTTTCTGCTAGCAATAAATAAGTGATGTTAAGGATACACTAATTACTTATGCTCACTTCTAACAGACACTTGTTTCTGGTAGACAGCTACTTAAAGGTCTGAAAAAGCACACTTGACATTTATCGTTTTCTAGCTTAATTTCCACCATGCTTATTATTTGTCAGTAAAAAAAAAAACCCAAAGAAACAACTGGCTTCTGTGCACACTGACAAAACCTCAATCTTACAGCAAAGACTGTCAGCCAGCTAACAACCACAGCAAGCCAAACAGCAGCTGTAGGTCGTGTAGCTAAAAACAAATATATAAATGGGAAATAAACACTGAACAACCACCACTGGCATCTATGATCCAAAGATGGTAAAGCATTCCACCAGCATTACCAGTGTGTCACAGGCTCTGGGCTTGACAGTGGCTCTGACTTACAGGTGGGAGGTGATGAACGGTTTTGGAAGCAAGCTGCCCCACCAGCAGCTCCCAGTGTGACTTCTCAAAGCACTGCAGGAGGACATGCAAGCACCAGGCCCACCATCTTCTACACACAGGTTCTTACCTTCACACTGCCACTGTCACATTCCCAGGTACCTCTGCAACTCCATGGGCCTGTCCCTCTATCTCTATTCTGGGATGTCTAATACAACTGCAGGAACTGGGATTTTTGACAGGGATGCTATTGTCATTCTCTTTTGGTGATACATTTGGAACCATGCCTGCACATGAGCTTCTGAGCAGCTTCAAGGTAGACCAGAGGGCAGAAGGGGGGCAAACATGACACCCACGGATGAAGACATCCAAACAGTCCTGTCCATGCTGTGGACAGACCTGGCACAGATGTGATCGCACTTGCCAATGTCAGTCCTCTACCACATGCCCTGTGCTGTTTCTACAGTAGTTTCAGCTGCTGAGCAAGGCTCCCTCATCCCCCACAGAAAAACAATCACCCCCATGCAGCAGCACAGTAGACAATGCATGTGCAGAAGTGCACTGTTGTCAGGAGCTTAACAACAGGGAAACAGCAGACTGAAGGCCAAAAAATATTGTGACTTTGGAGCACAGGCAAAAGGCAGTTAGATGGGATAAGGGATCATATTGCTGTACTGTTAAGGCATGCCCTTTCATGTCTAAATCCAGGTTTCCATGTCACAGTACAGGGAGGATTAAGTCAGCATTATCACAGCTGCAGTGGTATTTGTCACAATTCCTCTCTACTGCACTGAAGTTTAGAAAAGAATTGCAGACTCGGTGAAATTCCTCCTTACACCTGCCCTGAAAAAGGAGGGGAAAAGAGGGGTAGTTTAGCAGCTCACAATAAAAGAAAAAGGACTGTGCACCTGTGTTATTTTATTCACCCACCTCTCCTAGGAAAGTGGAAAAGAGGAGAGAGAACATTCTTGCTGGAGCAAACTAGAGCCCACCGGTGAATGAAATGGGCTTTCAGGGCCATTTGCTAGGTATTCATATCTGTGAACAAAGGGCATTCTCATTCTTGCTGACCTTTTTTCTGTATGCCCTGAGCTTTTCACTGTTTATGGCTGCAGAAACACAGATGGGCAACTGCATACATAAACCAAAGTACATGATGGGTTTGAAACCAAAATTCTACAAAGATGAGAGTCTGTCTCCTACCCAAGAATAGCTAATTAATGCAAGACTCTGAAGTGCCATGGAAAACGTTAGAAAAGTTGGGCTGCCACCATTTTGTGATGTGACAGCTTTTATCTACCGTATGTGTGGGGAGGGGAGTTCAACCAACATAGCATATGTTAAAACAAAAATTATAAACATATGCCAGGCTGCTAAAATTGGACATTTACCAGTCTGCTGAGCAATTTAGCTAAGCATTGAATTTTAGTTTTGAAAACTATGTAGGCATACAGCCGCAAATATCATTGTATTGCCATGACCTGTACCTACATTGCACAGGATATAACAGAAATTATTTTGCATGCAATACTAACAATGAGCTCAGATTTTTTTTCAAGCTCATTTTAAAATGCAGATATATTGTTGCACACCAGAACAAGGCTATCATTCTTACTGAGCATGCTGAATTTATGCTACACACACTGAAATAGCCTTGCAGGTGACTTAGAATAGATCCATTTTATAACCTGAGCTTCCAAGGGCAGAACATTTACAGATGTCCCTGAAGATAGCTGAACACCCAATGGAACAAAATATTGCATGCACTACAACGCACCAGGCAAGATAACACAGGCTTCAAGTATTTGGCTCTTAATTTTTTCATGTACTTGGGAGTTCATCTAGTTAATAATCCATCAGCAGGTTCCAAGAAACATACAGAATAACTTCTGTTATTTTTCTTATCTGAAGCAAAAATATGTCAGAAGCTGGCTTGCTGTCTGCTCTCTAACAGTGATACAGTAATCATGATGTCACCTTCGGCAACATTTTGAGGCATGCAATATTGAGAGGGAATATTAAAACACCTTTTCTGGGATAAGGCATACCATGTTTTCTCTCAGTGTTACATGTAAGACCTTCTTAAATATGAAATAAAAGTTATTAACAACCACGCACCTTTTTCACTGATCCAGATGCCTATTGTCTGAACAACGGCCAGACAAAATGTTAATGCCCTGCCTTACATCCATGAGCACCTGAAGGCAAGCACAGAAAATATAGTCCATACTTCTGAGGCACACCAACAACCTTCACTGTTCTTTAGAATTACGCAATGTGCCAAGATAGTCAACAGTGGGCAGCAAGTCTTTGGGGAGAGGAACACACTTCTACAGGGATCTCTGAGCAAGCACCAGTTTTAAAATGTTTTGAATCATAGTTACACTTCCCATTCAGTTTCTGATTTGTTGTGAACGATGACCAATGTCACATTCCCACCACACCGCAACAAGTTTCAGTTCCCCCTGTGGTCCTGCAAAGGCTGCTACAGGCACTAGTTTCCCTGATACAGTGACAGCTCTGAGATTGCTCAGGTTTATCCATAAGTTTCCTACTTATTAAAAGGATAATACTTCTCAAGACATAGGATTCAAGACAGGTAAAATGTGTTTCAGTAGTCAAAATACTTGCAGACTCTGCAGCTGTATAATTTGGTAGAAGACTGCTTCAAAGATTGACATAATTGGGTAGTGACAACCTGTAGTGAATTTGGTTTAAGCAGCTCAGACGTACAGTATCCACACACTGGAATTTGTGGCCAGCAAGCTAATCAGGTACAAATTGCTGAATTATTTAGAGTATATAATTTTTTTAAGACAGAAAAGTATACAGCATAATTGACATAAGAAGTTAAAGATCAAAAGCAAACAAATTTAGACTTCTGGTCTTCTGGAAAGACATCAAACACATGCAAAACTCAGAAGCTTAAGGTGAGCAGTCCAACCATACCATTTGTAGTTGAACAATAAAAAACAAACCAACCACAAAACAGATTAATAAAAGCAAAATAAACACATTCAGAGGAAAGAAACAATCAACAACCACAAAAAAATATCATGTATATATATATATATACACACATGACAGTAGATTAAATTAAGAAAAAATCACCACTGCTCAGAAACAGTATCTAATTTTCTTTTAGTTTTATCTTAATTATTTCTTAATTTTCTTTTCACAAACTAAAACCAAGTTTGTTTTTCACTGAAGAAATACTGATTATGCCCTTTAGTGGAAACTTCCAATAGCGTATGATGACTAAGGCACACAAAACTCTACTAATAATTAAGCAGCTGTGACCTGAGCTCCTACTGATGTACCTGCATTCTTCCCTCCCTCTACAATGAGACAAAACACAATAGTCAATTCCATATTTTAAGGGAAAATCCTCATTACACAAACATAATTTAAATGCCTTACATTACAAATTACAGACTACACAAAGGCAAAGTAGAAATCACCCTTAAGCATTCTCAAATGTGTTTCCCGCTTTTAAAATACATCAATTTTTCGAAGGATGCAATCTGAAAAAACACTACCTTTGTCCGCTGAGGGAATATTCCTTTTCCAATACCTTGAAAAGGTTGCCAACTAGCTTTCTTCCTTAGAAGACATATTGTAAATAACTGTCAGATGAAAGAGAGAGAGACTTTTAAATACCTACAAAATCTTCACTGCAGTCAAGATTAGCAGTATCTCTTTTGCATTCTTTATTCCACCACTATCTGCAACTCGATTATCTGTATTTTTCTTTATACGTATACGCCATCAAGAGCATACTCTTATGGAGTTTTATCTGAGTAAAAATTACGTTGTTTAGAAATCAGATATTAGCAGTATTTGTGTGTACTTGTATACTTTCTTAGTTCTCACTGATAAACTATACCATACAGACAAAACCATAGAGATCTCATCCTACCTTATCAGGAGGAGGGAGTAATAATTCTTTTGCAGTCAGTTATTAACTGCCAAGAATGAGGCACATTCAGACTGGGTAATAGCACAAAGGACAGCAGAGGAAAAATATAATCATTTCTATGATAGTAATCCAAAACACTACACCATAAACAAGTCCACAGCATTGAGAGTGATAAATGTGGTACGTTCTGCACTTCTGAAACAGCAGAAGCTTCTGAACTTCATCACTGCTTCTCATGTAAAGAAAGTCACCTGTAGGTGCATTGCCATGTTTTAGTGGTCCCTCTGAGATGCAGATTCACACTGCAGAAAAGTATAAAGCTATAGGTATATGCTTTATTTTTACAATTTAAAGCAGAATGGCTCAACCACAGCCCCCAGGAAGTGGTGGATCCTCCTGGTGAGCCCGCCAGGAAGCTGCAATATCCCTTTCGGGGAAATGCTGCACCTCCTTGGCAATGGCAATTGAAGCAGCCCAGCCCTCTGGAGATGCCTATGGTAGACAAAGACGATATCCTTCAACTCCCAAGGCATGATCAAATCATGACTGCCTGCCTTCTCCAGGGAAAGCAAAAAGAAACACAGCAACATCTTACACGCCAGAGCCAACACACATGCTACCTCACGGGCTACATTTAACCTTCATCGGCAAAACATCCAACATGCCCAAATACCCAAGTTTCAGATGCCTCATGTGGCACAGTGAAAAATTAAACTTAGGATACAAACCCAGCCTGCACAATGCTAAGAAAACCAAATGACTTAGATGGCTCATGCTAGAGGAGGCGGCTAACATGAATCACCCAGTTCAAAGTCTAGAAGTCTTCAGCTTTACCTGCTATCTTCCTGGTAGGACTCCGATTCCCACCATTTCTTTCCTTTCTTGAGATAACTGGGGAAATCCATGACTCACCATAGATCTCCAGATGCCCTCCTTAGTAATATCCTAGATATCATGTCATAGTTTAAAGGAATAATCTAAATATTTATTTAAAATAATAATTAATATTTGAAACCAGGAAGTTATTTCATGAGTTTAATATGGATGTAATTAACATTTAAATTGAATTAGCCTTTCTTACCATGTTTCAACCCCAAGTGGTGCTGGGATATTGTAAGCTTTGTGTCACATTAGTTTTCTGTCACACCAAGCTCTAAGGAGAGACAGTTTCACATATTTGTTATCATCTTGAGCTACAGATCTACATCTCAGACCTAGCTGTGATGTGAACTTGATCTCAGCTCAAACTCTAACTCAGTTGTGATATCGCACCTTGGTCTTTCTCTATTAGAGAAATAATGAAAGTCTGAACAGACAGAGCCTTTACTAGGACTATATATATTTTAACAGTCAAACCAAGAAAAAAAGAGAAAAAATTCTCTATGGATTTTACTTCAGAATCTAAGTCTCATAGACTTCAGTATCAAAAAGGAAGAGAAAACAGGCTATTGCAGTGGAGACTCTACTGCAGTCCAACACCTCCCAGTTAGGAAATGTATGATCACACTTACACAAAGAAGTCATCTCTACTTTGAACTGCACCATCTTCACTTATCTGTAACAGGCTCTGACAAAGCATTTAAGGAAAAGATTAGAAGGCGCCTATGGAAGGAACTACATTTCCCTGCCTAGGGCATACCACTTCTCTGAGGTTGGTAGGAACAGGGCTGAAATTTTAATGAATAAGCCACTTGTCAAGCGGATTATGCAAGAAACCTTGGCAGCCACACAGAGGCTAGCAGTAAGATACGAAGCTAGGGCAGTATAAACCAAATGGTTAATAGAGAAAAGGGGAAGGGAAAAAAAAATTACTTTCATTTGCTTTTCATCTTCATAAGCTTTGGAAGGAAACAATAAATTGATGAATGAGAGTATTTAAAGATAAAAGTTAATCAGACTCATTATTAATAATAACAGGTACTAACTTCTAAAAGGGACTACGAGCCATTCTAAGATCTAGAATTCATCTGGATTCTTCCCAGAAACTACTTCTAGTGACAGTCTTCACAAATAAATTACAATGTAGTATGTGAACTAAAAATGCTGTCATGTATGAAGCCACTAAGTCATTGAAAACTCATATAAGCAAATGAGAAAAATATTACCCACAAGGCCAGATTCACAAAAATGAAAAAATCTGCCTTTCTTGAGGTGCCCTCACAAGTCATAATGAAACAAGGCAAAGAAAAAAATTTAACCACTCTGTCAAAACAGATGTTAAAGTCTATTCTCCCTAAAAAAGACCTAAGAAATAAATCAGCTCCAGGAGTTTATAAGTATTATTTCTCCATAAAAGGAACTTGCAAAAGAAAGAGACTCCGTGTTCCTACCATTTATTCCCACAATTTATACTTATTGATAATTTTGGATACAAATTTATATATAAGTATGCTTTTAGAGCCAGGTATACTATAATTTTATATCGTACTCTTTATATTATAAATTTGAATGCTTCATTTTCAAAGGGACATGGCTACCTTTTAGTGTAAGCAAATTTGAAAAGTGTGCAAAGCATCACTGTATTAAAAAGTAATCTAAAATTTTCATTAAAAAAGAAAGTGGTCCTATTAGCAAATAAAGCAAATTATTAATGCATGCTGATTTACAGAAACATAACCATAGTCACCTTGCTAAATGTTAAACATGTCCAGCAATATGATCTATGGGTTCAATCACCATTGACACCAGTTGGACATACCTACAGATATACAGGTTACACAACAACATTTAGACTTTAATTAAGCAGCACTCTGCTCTTAGATAGCGTATCTCTACATAGGATCTTTTCAGCCATTAACCAATTAAGCTCTACAATACCCCCATGGGAGAAGTACTGCATTATTTATACCCATTAGTGCAGCAGCTCCAATTCAAAAGTGCTGTACTTTAACATCTTGTCTGCCACTTATATTTTCTTTCTATATTAGTTTGACTATATTTAGTCCATGCTCAAATGTTGTGTTTTTTTGTGGTTTGTAGTATCACTTTATCAACAATTTAAGGAGTATAGTGGCTACTGTGAATAGAATCAAAACGTTTCAAAAGCAGCTTGACAAACATCACTTATTAGGAATCATGCCAAACAGTTCAGAAATACTAAGCTATTACCATTGAAACAAGCTCTTCCTCAATATGTAGATTTTTAAGGCCCAAACTGGCATTTCTTGAGCAAGAAGTTCAGAGCCACTGCTCTGTTGTATCAAACTTCACAGGCCTCAACATGAGTGTAATTACAATCACATTCTTAGTATGAGCAGAGAGATCAAGTGGAGAAGCAGAAAACATTTAGGGAAGATGTAAGGGTAAATAAATGAAGAGTTATTGAGGCAAACAGGGATATGAAAGAAGGTGGTAGCAAACTGGGTGAAGTGGCATAGAACAGAGCATTGCCACTCTATCTATTCCATGGCAGGGCTGGCCTGTAAACCAGAATGGAATTCACACATAACCATCTTTTAACTAGGATTTCACCTCTGATGATTATGTTTACCAGAGTCAAAGACAGCATTTGTTTTCATGAGGAAACTATGTGTTTATTAGGGGCCTCTTGTGGGGAAGTTTCATATTAAACCTAACTCCACTGCTGGTCTTGGCTCAGATTATGCAGAGTGAATTGTGTCAGCATGCCAGTCCGACCAGGAAAGTGCTACATGGTGGCCTGTCTCTCCTGTGTCAGTTGTGAGAACTGACAGAGTCATCTGAGATTCAAACATACACAATACATACCCATATCTATATTTACCAGTGAAAAGATAGCCAAAAGCAATAGCACATCATCAGCCTTAGGACTTGGCTCTGCTGGGGCCAATGCTCCTGGGTGCTGCCCTGGCACAGCAGTCAGCATTTACTCAAGAGTTTTGCAGAACCAAGGCCCAAGATCTTAGCAGAGCTCACACAAAGCCCATAACGACTTTGGATTAAAAGGAAAAGAAAGCAAATCTAGCTATTGTCATGAAAAAGCAAAGAGGATGCCTTCTACACCATGCATTACTACCATGGTACTAGCCCCAGAAGCCAGGCAGACTAGATACAAAATAGATACAGCATCTAGAAAGGAAAATTATTATGCCTAGTGTCACTAGAGTAAGCAATCAGAAAGACATGTGAAGTCAGTAGTGATGGATACCACATATTAGTGCTAAATACTTCTAAATTATAATCTTAACCATGATCAGAGGACACAGTAAAGCAAATCCACAGTGCAACTTAAAAGCATTGTAGGATGCTTGGAAATTAAATCCTAATTGCATGTCTCAAATGTGCAAGGAAGCAGGAAACGGTGACTTGCTGAGGCCAGAATCAACTACATGGGACCTCAGAAGGTCACAATGACTTAACTTTAAGGTAAAAAGGAATGACCACAACCTCTCTTCCTTAAATACTTCAACCCAATGGACTGTTGACATAACCAGTTGTTACAAAAGGTAAGGGAAATCAGGTCTCACTCAAAGGAAAATATAACCAGCATCTATACAACATCAAATTGAGACAGACACAGATTTATGTGTACTAACATTTTTTCATTATGAACCTTTAATATTAAATTCCTGGAGTTCCAGGGACACTGCCCTGAGCTATTAAATAAAAATTATGGTTTAGACTTGTTTTATTTTCTATACCTACTAATTTCAAAGTTACAGTTTCCCAAATCCTTTAATCCAAAGGCTATCACATAACAAATACAGTGATTGATAGTGATTTTTTTTTTCCCTCTGAAGTTATTATTACCTTATTGAATCTTAAAAAAAAAAAAAGGAAAAAAAAGAAAAAAAATCATTTCATTTTCATGCTGGTACACTATGTATACTAAGAGAACCAAAGGAATTAAGAGGAAATTTGTCTAGCTTGCAATTTGATATAACAAAATCTGGCCTAGAATGGCACATTGCCTCATTTTCTAGACAACATTAAAATATGAGTATTGGATTGTATTTTTGAGGCTGAGTAAACAAAATCATGTTCATCATGTCAAATGAAGCTGATCTAGCTACAAATCTACCAAATGCCTAAACTTGAACTGGCAATTTATTATAATGCATCTAACCAAAACTGCAGAATTCTAAATATCCAACTTCTGTAGGTCTAAAATAAACCCACCTGCAGTAATTTCACATTTGTAAATTAAAACTAAATATTTCCAGTTGTTTGCATGTTCCTACCCCCACTCCCCTCCAGCCACACAAAGATGTGTGCTCAACTGGATGATGCTGCAGGATTCTCCTCTGGTCTCACCTCATACCACATGAGAGGCCAGACATTTCTAAGATTGTTTTGGGGTCTGTTCGCAGCTAAGCCAGACTGAACATCACATACTGCTTAAAGAAAAAAACTCATATGAAGCTAGAAACATTTCAGTGAATAACATAAGAGCTGAAAACCACTCCCTAAGTTACTAGATCCTTTTATCATTCAGCCTAAATTATTTGGCATTGTTTTTTTTGTTGTTCTTTGGTTGCTGCTTGGGGTGGGGGGAAAGAGGTGTTGATGTTTGTTGCTTGGAATTTTTTTTACAATTATTTTCTGTCACCCCACCATAAAAAGCTGCATCACCAATTGCTGCTTTTGATATTTATCTAGACATGGTATAACAATTGAACTTGTTGGAAAATATTTCCATAAAATCCATCAGGTAACTAAAACAAGGTTGAGAAGTTTCTGGATGAAGTTTTTTTGAACTCTTATAGTTAAAGCCACTATCCTGGACCTTTACAGCATTTCATTTTCTGCCATTCCAATACACACATTGACATCTGGGCTGAAAACTCTCTTTTCCCAATTCTTCTTTCTGTCATCTGCTGGAAAGCAGAGTAGAATAGTTAGATTGACTCAAGTAGCTGCTGATTGCTTTCAGTGTGTAGTTCATTCCTTGATGCCACAGAGAGGAGTCTTGCTAAATAAGGATCAATAAACTGGGTAGGAATGTCAAAATATTCTTTAAAGCTGAAGAGCAATCCCACAAAAAAATAAACTTTTTTTTTAAAGTAAAGTTACTTGGGAAAAAAAAAAATCAAAAATGTTGACCTTACTGCATAGCAAAGTTTAAGAAACAGGTATGAAGAACAGAATTTAAGCAGAATGAAACTGAAGCCTGTCTTTTCTATTCTCATATACTTCTTACTACAGAGCTATCAAGAAAGACAGCTCTAAGGGAAAGAAAGCAATTAAGGTATGATGTTAACATTGCAACATCAGTTAATGAAGAATTACATCCAGCAAAGGGGCCTTCAATCACAGACAATTACAAAATCACATATAAATACACCATTACAATCAACTCCTCTCTTCATAATTAAAGATCAAATACTGTGAACAGGCAGACAGAAAGAATAAAAAAACAATAAAAAATTACAACCCCTTGCTTCCAGGCTGATGCTATTTAATTAAGACAGAAGCAGAGGAAAGGTCTTTTCTTGCACTGTCATTGCTAGCACAGACCTGTTGTGAGCATTCAGTCTTCTTTAGTACTACATGAATTAAAAATAACTATAAAGCACTCAGTAAGGCTTCTTTTCCTTGAAGTCTTAAAGACAGCTTCTTCTAACAGCAAAGTAGCAAACCAGGGAAAGTTCTTTACTGTCTCTTTCATACTTTCAAATGACTTAATGACTTCTCTGCTGCAATGTTTATTTTGATACCATGTGGAGTGGACACCATATGGAGTGGGCAAAGGAAAATGTTTCATCAGAAAAGAAGAGCTAAGTTTCAGTGCTCTGTTAATCTGCTGTACTTTTTGTTGCACATTTACCAAGTTTGCTGTAAATCGAGAAATAAAATATAGAAAGATATCTCCTGGTACACCTGAAAATGACACTCTCACTTAAAAGCTGAAATTCACCACTTTGCAGAAGGGGGGCACCCAATTCCTTGCCAGGTAAGCCTCATAGCTATAAAATCACGTTCAGTTCTGATGCCCCAATCCTGCACTAGATGTATCTCTGAGCAGTAATTTTCAGTTTAAGGTCTGAACTCAAACCTGTTTACTGAGAACATTAGAACATGGCCTTCTGACATACCAGGTACACTCAAAAATAGTTCATGTAAGTAACATTACATATCTGTATAAATGTCCTGCATTCAACTATTCAAATAATTACCATGTTGACCTCAATCCTGAAGGTACCCACACTTTATTCAGTTTAAGTTCCACAAGCATCAAATTTAGTGCAGTCAGTATATCTACCATGCTAGCTTCTACAATCTCTGTCAAAAATCACATGTTTATTATTAGCAACCTGTGAGCAATTAGTAGAATTATCAGCAGACTTGGATTCATATTAATCAGTGTTTGTTTCAATTACACAGGCAAACAAGACATCACCAGTAAGTCACTGTGTTAAGAATATTAATGACTTTCCATCTAGTTATAGTCATGTCACTGCTTGTCTCTCTCTCTCCAGAAAGATATTTTACATTGAATTCTCTGTATTCTTCAGTATGTCACATAATATATTCATGACATACAATATTCCATAATGACATGAAGTACACCAGTAAAGAAGATAGAATGTAAGTTCTGAATGCAAAAGACTATTCTTTGATATTTGAAAGGATACTTTCATATTTGTCTCTTCTCCAGCAACCGCGATCTGCATTATTACTAGCATCTAGTAATTACAGGAGACTAATCCACAAAATCCAATCCAATCCACAAAAACATATCTATCAAAGCTAGTAAAACAGCCACAGAATATCCTAATTTGGCCATCCAACTATCAACAAACACGTAGTTACTAATGTGTAAATAAGCACCTCCATCTTTTTTCCTTTTTTTTTTTGTGTGCTATAAGATCATTTCTCAACTGTAATACCCTACTTAAGCACATAGGAATAACCAGTACTATTTCTTACATACCATCAGATCATTACAAATTTCACCTGGTACTCCAGCTCACTGAGAAACAGTGTGGAAACACCAGCACAGGCCAGAAATCGGGAGATTCTTTGTCCCTTTTATGCCTTTCAATATGTATTACCAAAGAAAAGGCAGGTGACTCCCTCACACACCCTTTCTTGTAAACATTTATTTTCTACAGGAGATTACTAATGAAGGCATGACCCCCACCGCCCAGAATATGTTAACAGGTCTCTATCAAAAATTCAAAGGTGTACTGAGTGGGTTTTTGCAAGATCTGAACTTGAGCTAGTTTCAGAAAGTGTTTTCATTAGCAACCCACATAACTGAACAGAGGACACACTTAAATCTGCCAATCAAGAGCTGATGATGCAGGTATGTCAGATAATAGGGCTGGAACTCAAAACTGGTCAGAAACAGAACAATTCAACAAGGGCAAGTGCAGGTTTCAGCACTTTGGCAGATAGCTGCATACCTACAGCACAGCAATTAAGTAGCTAGATGGCAGCTTCTTCAGAAGATGATCAGGGGTTGTAACAGACCATGAGCTGAATGTAACTTCAAAATGTGATTAAAAAAATAAAAATCATCCTACAGGACTATAAACAGGAGTACAGAATTATATACTCCATATAATAGGAAGCACAACTTTCCTTCTGTCTAGTAGGAAGGAATAAGAGAGTCAAATTTTTGGCATAATATTTGTAGAGAAATGTGAAGCTACTGGTAAGAGTCCAAAGATAGTAACAGAAATCACAAGTCTGAAAGGAGGAACCATGTAGAAAGTTTAAATATACGAGGACTATTTAGATTAGAGAGAAAAAAAATCAAAGGCATTTTCATCATCATCAGATCCGAAAGAAAGTTGTACACTCCATGGAATAAGCTTGTCTCCAGTGTATCCTGGCTAGGACAAGCAGCAATGCACCTACCATAATCAAAGTTAGGAAAATTTGCATCAGTTATTAGAATAAGTCTTTACATGAATAAAGTGTGGACTGCATTGCAGCTCTATTATTTCATGCAGATTTCTGTGCTAAAAAAAAACCCAGGTATTAAATCCAGCCGGCTTTGGAGGCCGAAGAACAGCCTAGTGAGTATCTCAAGGTCTTTCCAGTCTTATTTAGGTTTGTAGCGCTATAATTTCTATGATCATTATTACATTTTTTTTAATGAGGCACATTTATAAGGGGTTATCCCTTAGAGGTCTAGCCAAGTCTTCCTTTCAATAGCAGTTTTAATGGTGCTTATGGCTGAACGCCAGTTACATTGCTGAAAGCTTAACAGGTGATGTATTTGCTTATAGGCACTGTCATATTTTATCCATCTCAGCATCTATTTAGTAAGTGCTTTAGCATTCTAGAGTATGGCAGGTGCTATATAAAACACAGCATTATTTTCCATATTTTACTCTCCACACTGGCATTCCTACTCACATTAACTGGCAAGAGTACAAAATATTCACAGCAATCTTAAAAAGAAAGTTTGAGTGCTCAGTGACAGCCACAGTTAGCTGTGTACTCTCAGTAAACAAAACAGAACAATGTTTCTTTCCTATTATAACAAAATTTATGAGCTATTTTTGGTATAGAAGAAAATAAAATGGTAAACAAACTGCAGTAGTCATTCAGACACCACCTGCTACCTGTATGCTGCAACAATGGTACCTGATTTATTACAGCTGAGTTTCAATTAGTCCCTTCATCTTGTTCCATGGGCTAGGTTAGGCAGAACAATCCACCTGGAACAGGCTTTTCCATTCATATTTCATCTTACTTGTGTTTAACATTTCTTGGTGGTCTAGATAGAGACTCCCACTGAAATTAATGTAAAGACACCAGAAGCATCTATGAAAATCATACTAACCTGACAAGATACTGCTTTAATTCCACTCTTCAAACTGCAGTTGTACATAGTGCAGTTTTTAATTCTTTACTCTTTTTTTTTTTCGGTATTCCTTCATACAGAAGTCATCATGGACATCAGTGAGGTTCTTGAGTAACTTCTGCTTTCTCTTGGTCTCTCTCTTTAGGGAATAAGGGGACTGAAATTGAATACAATATTTAAGATTCAATATTTCAACTGCTATCACTGAAGCATCCAATAACTTAGGGAAGGTCACCACCTCCTCCTCATATCCTAACATTTTTCTTTAATTATATTTCATCTTGTCTGCACTCTGTCTACAAAGAGATTAAACACTAAGCACAATAAGAACCTGTATGATGCCTGTGACTTTACTGCTTGAAGGACTTGAAAATAAAATATTTCTGCCTTGTTAAAGCAACAAGTTTTTAACTCGTTGTTTGTTACTCCAACAACCCACAGCAGACTCAAACAGAAGTGCAAGGAACATATTCGGACTTCAACCACAAAGCTTTCACCTTTGCCCATCATTACAAGCTACAAACAACAGTGGCTCCTAACTACCTACATGTACTAGCTGTGCAATCCCCAGTGACTCAGAAACGTTGCTTCACTGTCAATACTCAATACTCTTTTTAT
Source organism: Pezoporus wallicus (assembly GCF_028554395.1). NCBI lineage: Eukaryota > Metazoa > Chordata > Aves > Psittaciformes > Psittacidae > Pezoporus > Pezoporus wallicus. The sequence goes on from NW_026636248.1 coordinate 2,693,182, forward strand.
CTCATGGCAAAACAAAAAGGAAATACAGCAAAAGCGGGGGGGGGGGGGGGTATTTAGCAAGGCTTTTCATTTTTTAGTGTCACCTGAGTAACAGCTGCCTCCTATTGAAAAACACTCATAACCCTGGAAAAGTTATGCAAGATGTCAGACACATAGTATATGCCAATGTGTTGAATGTTTTTATGTGTTTCAAGGACATATGAAGTAATTTGAAGACAAATTCTAAGCAGGTCACCTGAAAACTAAAAATGCAGTTCTGAAAGTAGAATTTTTCTCACTGCACTTCACACCATAGAGCACTCTCCTCAGTGAAGAGGACATTTCAGGGTGCACTTCTATATAATAACAGGATCTACTGCATTAGGAGCAAAATGACTAATTTAGCATCTCAGCAGTAAGGGTGGATAGGGTCACGGCAATATAAAGAACAGGATATTGCATTTATTTTCCTCAACAAGGCTGTTTCAAGCAGACCCATGATGTCACAAAAAAACGTAGGAGGGCAGTAACATTTAGAGGCTGTTTAAATGAGTCTGATATACCTATCAGCTGTCGACAAGGGGTATCTTAGAGCACTGCACTACTAAGTAATTATGAAAAGAACAAAAGAGCAGGAAAACGAAGCTTAATTGTGAATAAAACCCAGCCTGGCCCTCTTATGAAGCAGCCTGAAATCACCATTTCTTTTTTTTTCCTCCAATAAACAAATCAAATACAGGAGAAAACTTTAAATGCCCATCATGCAAAATCCCACATGATTATTTAATGTATTTTGCAGGACGGAGAGCACCAAGACAAACCTGATGAAGAAATACACAAACTTTAGCATACATAACCCTTCCCTGAATGAAACCAGGTAAGCTGAAACTAAAAAACCCCATGAAAAGCACTTCCAGTATGCCTTCTAACATGTTTTTGTCCTTTCTCCTGGTAGATTTCCCACTGATCTTTCCAATAGAAACAAAAATATAAGATGAAGGTTATCCATTGCAAACACTTTCAGACTAGAAAATAATCCCTTTATCTCCTCCCCTCTATCAGTTCTACTAAGTAGAACAGTCTCTTTTTAAATTGCATACACAAATGGAAGAAAAGCAATCACTTGGCAGCAGATTGCTTCTTGACTGCTAAAGCATATTCCTCAGGTCATATTCTTGTTTCTTGCAACATCCCATCATTCTGAGGTTCTAACACATCCATCTTTGTCAGGCAGGTTCCCAGTATGCTCAGGCAAGAAGTACAATAACAAAAAGCACGCAAACAAATAAATCTCCTCCCTCCCAAAAGGAGGTTTCATTTGAAGTCAGTGTTCACAGTGGCAAGTCTACTCCAGGCAGTACAAATGCATCCTGTGTTGCTCTGCTTCTAGCAACTGTAAGACTCCAGCACAGGTCTCCAAGGGAGATGGTTTTTGAGTAGCCCTGAACACAAACTGTGGATTTAATGCTTTTTTAGGACAGAGCCTTCACTTGGGAAAACAAAACAAAAACTACCACAAAAACCCAAACAAAAAGTGTAACACAGAAATCACTGAGTCAGTTCAAGCATATCAGCAACAGGGTGCCATCCACTCCCACAAGACAGCACACCAGAAAAAAACCGTGGGTAGCTCGCGTAGAAAAATTTGATACAGTTTTGTTGTAAAGAAAGGATGGGGCATTGTGCCCAGCATGCTAACCAAAGCCTTAGCACAACAGAGCTGCAGCATCTCCAGTGAACTGACAGTCTGAGGAAGCTCTCCGCCTAATGTAACAAGTAAATATCACATCTGTGTTTCTGCCTGTCCTTACAGATCCAACAGCAGCTTTGCAGTCCTGAGATTCAGCACTACATCTCATCGACCTGCATTTCCACTTCTGTCCCTAAGCAAAGTGGTTACTCACAAGTATGCAACATCAGTCAAACGGACACACTGAACAGGACTTACGGGGTATTTACGTTGGAGAAACATGTTCTAAACCATGCTTAATCCTGCTCTGAGTAACCCCTATAGTTTGGTTTTGTTTTTTTTTTTGAACTTTACTAACGCTCAGATTGCTTAAATTACCCCAAATAAGTAATACAAGAAACCTACTCTAAAGCTGAGAGGCACAGAAAATACAAGAACTGACAATACTGTTGGTATTTTTAAGCCAATTTCCCACCCAAATACAGATCTGAAGTGAATGTGTGACTTTTCCATTAGTTGATTTCAGGTGAGACCTCATACATGCTTTATATAATGTGAGTTTCTGAAAGTCCTATTCATTCATCTTTTTTAAACACCTTTATTCTACAAAGTATGTGGGCTATGACTCTTGGAAACCAATTAAACCTGTAATATTTCCAGATTCTCTTAGATGTTCAAAGTAGTTCAAATAAACTTCATCCCACACAAGTATAAACAAATGAATCATATTATGTAAATATCTTGACCAGACAGCCACTCTTCACTTAAAAAAAGGGAAACACACACACACAAAAACCTCCAAAACAAAACAAAAATAACAAACAAAAAACCACACACAAACACGCACTCCCCCTCTTCCCTCCCCAAACCAACCAAAAAACTCACAAAAATTAAGGCTTTCCTCTTCCAGAATTATTCTGACTTCTGGAGCAGGACAGTCAACATTACATTATAAATCAGAAACCTGTTTTTAAAATCTCATCTTTTTCACATGGAAAAAGGAGGATTATCACCTTTCATCCACTACAGAGCACATGTTTTTATTTCTGAGAAAGTTTCAAGGTACTAAATCTTAGGAGCATGTTGTTCAGATACCAAATTTTACTACAAGTCATTCTTAGAGGCTTTATGTCTGTGTATTAAAACACCTTCCTTTCTCAACTATATACAGAAATAAAATAACTAAAGAGTAGATTTACAAATGAGGGAAATTAAATCTACCTACATAAAAATGTAACCCCCTGTAAACTGTTAGTAAATAAACTCCTTTTCTGTAAAATATTTTTGGTGTACTGTGTATCACTCAAATGGTGACTGTATAGAATAAAAATTTTACTGACATCATCTTAAGATTACCCCTTGTGACTTGCAAGCAACAACAGTTGTTATACAAACCACTGTACAGAACTGATGGTAACTTTTACACCTGATGACATTAAGCCATCACTATTCTGATGACTAAAATCTTACCTGTCTTCTTTCCATTGATTATACAATTCATAAAAGCACATTGACGCTTGGGGGTACTTGCATTAAAATTTAACATCGAACTCACTTGCATAAACAATGGTGGGGCATTTCTTCACAGGTCATATAGGGTCTCAAATCCCCCTGAATTTCCATTTGGTAATCAACTATTCCTTTCCTCCCCTGGCAAGTCTGCTGTGGCATGAACTTAAACCCTGCTTGATTTTTTACTTTTCCACTAAATCATAAACTCACTCAGTTCAGCTCAGCATCTCAGTGCACAAGGCCCTTACATGGGCTTCCAGAGGGTAACAACACAGGGTAAAAATTATGTATTTGCAACACATTAGGCTTGAGCAGTACAACTTGCAAATTTAGTGAAATCCCGGAGAACTTAAGACTTGCCCCAAAGTCTTGTCATCTCAGAGTCTTTCAACTGTATTTTGATTACTGAACTGTGGATTAGACTCGTGCTTGATTCCACTGGAATTTGAGCACAAGCACAAACTTGAAGCTAGCCAAGTGCTGACTGATCCACCACACCTCTCGAAGTCTGTTCTAGAACTGCTTAAGCATGTGGAAATTAACTCGCTGGAAATCAACATCCTCAAATGCCATGTTGCACAACTTAAACCATGATAAGGCTGCAAAGCAAGAATTTTATGTCAACAGCAAATGGGGTCTGGGGAACAATCCACTGAATTTAACCTAAAATAGCTTTTATCACAATTTTAATTATATCTGAAACCCTTCACTTCCTCTGCACATTAGAACGACAGCAACTTGTAAAATAATTGTCCATGCTTGAAGGACCTAAAATAGGGTTTGGAGAAAATGGGAAAAAGTGTTTGCTTCTCAAATATCAATCCATGACTACAGACTGCCTAAACATAATGATACAATATAGATGCTGTTTTAACAAATACTATTGGATACTGCTATTAAATTGATTTAAACGTTACAGGGCTCCTGCAGCAAAACTCAAATGCCACATATTTTGCCTCTTCAAATATCTTTATTTTACTTGCATGTTAAATTCACCAAAACACAGATATCAGATTTTTTCTGTTAGCAACATAAGTAAGTCCGCAGTTATCTGTTAGAAACCACTTTATTATGTGAGCTGTCAGCACTCACATTAGCTATTACAAATTATATTAACCTTTCAGATACTGCACATTCTGAGGTAGATTTATAGAGTCATAAGTTTATACTTCATTCCCTTATTCTTTATTTGCCCCTATGCATCCTAGGCCTAATTCATTGTCAGATAAGGCAGCAGAACACCATTGAAGGCAATCACCTTGCAGTAATCATGTCAAGCATTTGATTCAGTCATTACCAATTCCTCCTGACAGCGGGATCATCTTGGGGTTTGACTGCTTGCAATGCGTCCCAGGAAACAGATCTACTCATTGGTGTGAATTTCACATGGTGTGAAGTCTGAGGCAGCCTGAATTTTGTTCTGATATAACAGGAAGAGACAATACTGCAGCCTTTTTCCTGCCACATGTCAAGGTAAACTGGGGGATGATCCCCAGACCTGAATGGAGAGACCTGCTGGCCCATGCATCACAGACCCAGACAATATAAACGTGTGGCCTTACCTGACAACAGCAGACAAGGAAGAATTTATATAAAAAATTGGCTGAGGCATGCTAAGAAATTCATGTTCCTTCTTTCACTAAGAGCAAATTACTATTATTATTATTATTATTAAAGAAGCCTGGATCAAAGACTGGGTTAAGGCTTGAACTATAATTTAAGCTCTGCATGTACATACAGAGTCATCATGTTGTACAACGCACAACCAAATAGAAAGGAGCAAGCCAAAGAGGTATTACAAGCCAAAGAAGTATTACATGGCAAGTTTCTTCATACTTTTTCTTCTGTCAAAGCAAGTAATATTAAAAAAAAAATAATAATTATGAACTGAATTCTTAAATCCACCACCCAAGCACAGTCGTATAAAGAACAAAGCTGAGGGAAACTAACTTTCTGCACAGTAAAAAAAGCACCTGTTAACATCTGGGAATAGTTCATTATTGTAATAAACCATAGATCAGAATAACTCTCTAAAAAATATGGAAGATATCATAAACAGCTTATCATAATGTACTTGTCAGTCCAAAACCACCTGCACTTTTACCTCTCAAGATGATAAACATTAATTATAGGAACTAGAAGACCATGACATCTAGAAACAATCTGCTCCATTCAGTAAAGATACTGGCTTTGTTTAGTCAATTCCACTAGTTTTAAATGTGGAATATGTTTTGGGGGAAAAGTGTATAATTCTAGGTTTCTGTATTTTTAATTGAATTCAAATTTCCATGAAGATGCAACTGTACATGTCCCAAATCAAAATTAATCATTAGCTTGGTAAGCAGGAAATGTACCAATGATTATTTTATAAGTTAAGAATATGTAAATATTAAGAAGTAAGCTATATTTATGTTAGGTTGTATAATCGCATAGAAGTACCAAATCAATGCTTACTTTAGCATAAAGGACTAACACTATTTACCAAACAATTTATTTCACTTTTGCCAGCTGGCAAGAACAAAGCATTTTCAAGTAAAATAACATAAAATGCACAAAAGCTTCCCCACTCCTTTAAAAAAATCAATTTTTAGCCATGATTTAAATCAATTCAGCTTGACTGATGTCCTGGTTTGCTCCCACTAATCTGCAAGTTTCCCATTCCATGACCAGAATGAATGTTGCTAAGTTTGATACTGATGGATAGTAAGGAGCTGATCACTCACATAAATGATTTCTTGTGTGCATCAAAGGAAGGCTTTTACAAGTGGTTCCTTAACAACCTCCTCGTGATGCTCTCAGGAAAACTGATTATTCTCTAAAGATGATAGTCTAGAATAGAGTTCCCACTCTCAATTAACCTCACTGGTTCCAGCTAATGAAGTGGAAGGGAGGAAAAAAATTAACAAGATATATTACACTACTTTTAGCTTACAACCTTATTTATATTCGGTACAAATTTAACCTGCTTCCAACTGTAAGGTGAAAATTTAACTAACCTATAGTACAGGTAAATTCAGTGGAAGGATTATTTGCAGTGTCTAAATTAAAAGTGTCTTTACAAAAATAACAAGCAAGTTATATAAAGAAAAGTAAAATGCAATCTAAGGATCTCCTCTAGATAACTTTAGCTGAAAAAAAGAGATTGGAGAAAACATCAGTCCTATTTTCAAGAAAGTCGAGAAGCAGGATCTGGGGAGTTACAGGCCAGTCAACCTTCCCTCAACCCCTGGGAAGATGGTAGAGCAATTAATCCTGGAAATAACTTCCAAAATATGTGAAAGTGATTAGGAGCCATCAGCGTGGATTTATGATGGGGAAATCACATCTGATCCACCTGTCAGCCTTCTACAAAGACATTATTGGCTTGGTGGATGAGCGAAGAACAATGAATGTCTTCATCTTGATGTTAGTAAGGCTTCTGACATTGTCTCCCATAGTATCTTCATAAACAAACTGACGAAGTACAGACTAAGAAAGTGGGCAGTGAGATGGACTGAAAACTGGATGAACTGCCAGGCTCAAAAGACTGTTATCAGCTGCAAAATGTCTAACTGGAGACTGGTCACTAGGAGTGTGTACCAGGGGTCAATACAGGTTCCAATACTGTTCAACACCTCCATGACTGAGACAATGGGATAGAGTGCATCTTCAGCAAATTCAGAGATAATAAAAAACTGGGAAGAGTCATTGGTAAACCAGATGAATACGCTGCCATTCAGAGGGACCATGATAAATGGGAAAAAATGAGCTGACAGGAACCTCACGAAGTTCAAAGAGAGAAGAGCAGAATCCTGCTCCTGGGGAGGAACAACCCCATGCACTGGTATATGCTGGGGCCTGACCAGCAACAAAGCAGTTTTGCAGAAAAGGACTGGACAATCCAGATGCATAATAAGTTGACCATGAGACAGTCACATGTAACAAAATGCCAACAACATCATGGACTGCTGGAAGACCACTGCCAGCAGGTCAAGGGAGGTGGTCCTTCCCCTCTGTTCACTACTAGGAAGGCCACACCCGGAGTGCTCTGTCCACCTCTGGGCTTCTCAGTAAAGCCCAGGGAAGCCACAAAGATGACAAAGGGATTGTGCTATCACTGTGAAAATATGGGAATAACAATGCAATAATCAGGTTTCAATCTCTTTTGACTGCCACTGTTTGCTCTAATGCATGGTTAACATTAAGCCTGTGCAACAATAGCATATTTTATATACTCCACAAAAAGCAAAGCAGCATGTCTCACCAGCCAAAAGCGATTAAAGAGATAATGACATATGCTTTGCATCCTGCAGAACATTTTAAAATACTCTGGGATTTTCAAGGTGAAGGATGACTACTGACTTCTGTCCTTCAGTATTTTTAAATATAATCTAAGATTTTTGTTTTCAAAGAAAACATAAGAGAAAAGGAAAAAAGAAACGCAACACCCAAACAAACAGTAACACACTGTCTTCCATTCTTACATATGACAAGCTAAAAATACTCTTGCAATGGCACTCCATTTCTTCTAGCAGTTATGTGGGGTGTGAGGGGTTGTTGAATTTTTCCAGTCACACAGGAGAACGTTGAAATTTCTTTAAGGACTGTGTTCACTCTTTTTCACCAGAGAGCAAAGGCAGTGGCTCTTGGCTGTGCTAAGAAAAGGAAACTATGGAGCTCCGAAATAGCATCCTGCCATTGAGAAACACAAGCATGCAAAAAAGAAAGGAAAAAAAAGAGAAACCAAGTCAAAACTTACATAATCCCCACCAGAGATGGGTTCCCTATAAATATGCTCTATGCTCTTAACTCCTTACAAAATAACAGATGACAGTACCCATGCAATGTTTTAAGAAAAGGATAACAGACCATTTTCTTCATGACTGTATTTGATCTCTTCATCTAAGTGTTTAAATCTACACTGGCTCAAACACCACCTACAATTATGCCAACACTTTGTCAAAAATAACTTTATGTATATATATATATATATGTATATGTATATAAAAAAAATAACCAAACACACCACGTATCTGTCCTAACTCACAGAGTCAGGAGAAACTCCCCATGCTGGTATCCCCCAACACCATCTAGAGGGTGTTAGCAGACAGTACAGTGTGTTGCAAATAGGAAGGGATGGAGACATCACCATTTGAAAAGGAGAGAAAGTCTTCACTTATTCCTCTCAGAAGTCCTGCAGCATATAAAACATTTTCTGGTTTACCTTCTTTCTAATCCACTCCATCTCCCCTTTACACATTTTCAATGCCCTATTTAACAGTGGCTTTCGTATTCTCTTCCCCCAGAGCATTTTGCCAATATTAAAAAGTATTAAGTTCTACACTGTTCTCTTTTACCACTATTACTTTTCAACCTTTTAATCTGAGGTATGGTCTATATTCTAGTTTCTCCTCTCTCAATGCAACAAACTCATACACAGCAAACACTCCTACATAACAACTTCCTTCTACTCCTTATAAACATCTTACCTTCTCTGTCCATAGCTTTTCATTATTTATTTACAATAATGATTTCCTGCTCTTCTAATCATCCTCTATTCTCTACTTTCTCACCTGTAAGCCACTGTGTGATCTGACACCAACCCAGCAAAGCATTTATACTTTTCAATGTCTTCACAGTACTTTAAACTAAACATCTCCCTAACTGCTTCAGAAGATCAGAGCAGAACTCTCAGCATCCTGAAGAGCCGAAGTTTTCTTTCTAATAGCTAAATAGAAGATTTTTTTTTCACTTGAGGCACCGGCTTTTAGTCATTGCTTGGAGAAGCTTCTCACACACACAATACATTTAACTAAGAAAAAAAGAAAATTAAATACCAGAACAAAACCACAAGGCTGTTCTTGCCCCGTTGCCCCTTAATAATCGACGATTTAATCTGTTTCTTTGACCTCAGAATAACCTGTAATGTGTGCCACATACACAATCAACCAAAATGAGTTTCATTTTGATACATCGGTTTTCCAGTGCCATGATAGTTACCTCTATTTACTGCAGTAGCCTTTGTGGAGATACTGGTTAATTATTGGTCTTCCATTTATTTAGAGTCTACCAAAATCCACGAATAATTCGTAATTTCATTCCCAAAGTATTAAGAAGACAGAATGATCTTCCTGCTTAAATACTTCCCGTATCTAATGAGCAGGCTACCATTTCTTCACCTCATACAAGGCAGGAACGATACCTGTAACGCTTTAATCCTTTAGGTTAATTGAAAATCTTACAAGCCTTTATCTACACACCATAAATCTTAACAGAAGTGTCTTCCATCATAATTCACAGGTTTAAGTAGCTATGCACATGACCCCTAAACTCATACTGATTACTTCAAAGAGTCTGTAAAGTTTTAGAAGGAACAGTAGTAACACACTGGCATAAAATGTAATAATTGTAGAGATAAAGAGAAACTAAAAAAATAATTCGTTGATTTTTTGGTTGTTGATTTGTTTCTTTACATTTGGGCAGGGAGGGGTACTTCTTTGTGATACTTGGAGGAAAAAAAATCACATTTTCTTCATTGGATTTTATTTTTCTTGTCACCCTTAAAAATCCCCAAGCTGTTAGAAGACAGGCAAGTAAAAGTAAGTTTGTCTTCTGGGTTTTGAGACTATTTTAGTGATGCATAGAAAAGAAAACCATTGAGCTCTAAAGGCCCTCCTCCCAATTAAAAAAAAATAAATAAAACAAAGTAGAGATCTCCATCCATGCCTGTCCTTCCATTACCACATTTTTATAAAGCATCTCATATCACTTGGCATTCTACTTCATGTCTCCAGCTCCTGGAAAGGGGGGATGAGAGCAGAAACTGAGCTGTCTTTTTATAAGCATACTTTCCTTATGACAGAAGCTTAGGAATTTGAATGTGTAATTTTCCAGGCCTAGGACAATGAATGTGGCTGGCAATTGCAACCACCAACATAAAAATTTTGTTTCAATTGCATAGAAAAATAATTAGCTTTACCACACATGAATTAAAGAGCAAGCTCTGACAATAGGAAGCACAATTAAATTCTGCTTACATGTCTTGCAAATGAAATACATAAAGTTTGGTTTGAATATACAAGAACACCGTCATTCCTTTCAACATCTGTGAGGAAAGAAGAAATGCTGAGAAAAGCCCAAGCCACACACACTGTGTAAAGGAACACATGAAAAAGGAAAAACACTAGTTTGGGTAAAGTTGGGGAAGGGAACAGGGTTGAAACAGAATTGTTCCCCAGTCTATAAATAGGCCCTGACTTGAGATAGACCCTACCCAGGAGCTGGTAACAATTTTGCTGTAGTGGATAATCATTCCTGCCAATGACATCCACATATGTGTGCATACACGTGCACATGCACAGATTATATATGTGTATTTAATTATAAGCTCTTGCTTGTTTATGCTTTTCTCTAGTTGACTGAGGAATGCTACTACTCAATTTCTTTCTCTTTAAAATTACCTATGAACATATGTGATATAATTTCCATTAACTGAAGTACTTACACTGAGACTGAACATCCATCTGAAAGACATGCCCTGCCCTAGCAGCTAGCAGAAGTTATTGGAAAGAATAGATGAAATCCTTCTGATAATCCCACTCACTGTCAATCTAGATAATACAATGCTCCTTCCCACTTTTACATCAGTAATGTTTGAACTCTGTTACTTTATATTAAAGCAGAACAAGGAGGAGAAAAACATTTATTTTAAGGACCTACAGAACTGAAGGTTCACGTGCATTTCCCTCTACTTACCTCCTCAAAGGAAGGCTTTCCTTAAAGGTGAATTCCTGAGAAGGGTGAAGTTCCAAAATATTTAGTAGTCACCCAAAAACAACAACAAAAAAAACTAAGAGAAAGACAAAGTTTATTCAAAGATCTCCCACATTAGCATGCCATCCCCTCTCCACCATGCTGCAATTCTTCTGTAGATGATAATATCAGTATTTTAGTCTTTTATGAGAGAAAAGACAGAACACTGACCTATGGGTCAGATGCTTCATGTAGTTGTATTGGTTTAACTGACAGTAGGATTGAGCCCAGTTTCTTAAAAAGGCACCAAATAGAAGATCAGCAGTAAAAGAGAACACTTTAAACACAAATAAAGATGTCATCAACAGCAAAGGATATCTAGAACTGACAGACACTCTCAAATCTGCCTCAATTTGAAGGGCTCATTTGCCTCAAGTGAGGCAAATGAGCAAGTTTCACCACAAAAACTGTTAAAAATGCTCACTCACAAAGCATTTTGGTGAAGATGTACACTTTTACCATAATGTTTTATTAGACTCTTAAAACTCTTATTTCTATGCTATTAAATAAACGAATGTAGGAATGCCTCAATGCTATTAGCTACACATGTCACCCTTGATTCAAGAAAACAATTCATTATATATGCCTTGCACTAGATATTGGGCCATTAGTACTGTGATTTAAAATGGAAGGGACCCACCTGTTACCAGTCATTGCTTTGGTGTCTAAAGTTACAGTCTACTTCCAAAAGACAGCCTATTTTATATCCACTACACAGATTTTTTTACAGGTTCAAGTTGGAATAGAAAATGAATTGTGAGAAATTAAATAGGAGAAACACACATGGTCCTCAGCTGTCACATTCATTTAGAGGGCTTTTCGCATTAAAATCTGACTGTATTTTACCAATCCATTCTGTGACTTGAGTGCCACCTTATTTCAGAGGTTAGTGGAAAGCCACAGAAAGCGACTCCAAATCTTTCCGTATCAGCAGTACACGCTGAACTTGAGATAAGGACTTAAACTACTGAAATAGAAACAATATGGACTCCAGTGACAAAATCATATTTAGGTTCTCCCTCAAGCAGTTCTGCCTAACACATTTGGAATACATATCAGTGCTCTGTGGTCCAGATCATCACGTTAAAACCCAGATACCCAGGCTGTCTCTCTTTTGTATGGAAATCTCCCCACCCCACCCCCCAAAAAAAGAAAAAAGGTTCTTATTTTCTGTACAGACATTTTGGGGTGGATGGCTGGGCAGAAATCAGAGGTCAAAATAAATTCAACTATGTTGACATCATTCTGCACCACAAATGTCAAACTACTATCATAACTTCAGTCTGTTTACTGTAGTTTAAAGTTCATTATTATAGTAATGCAAAGTCACCAGATTAATTCTATGGAGAAAAAAACAAACAAACCATGAGTTTTCAACTAAGAGTTCAAAGCCATAGATAAAATATGTCATTCACCAGAGGCAGACTGGCATGCAGAAAAGTTGAAACAGCACAGTAAGAACTCTGTAAAAATGTAAATATATGTAAATATCAATAAATTTCACTCTTAATTACCCAGTAGGTTTATCACTGTGAATTACATCAGTTCTCAGTGGTCTCAAGCCATTGCTGGCTGAACTGATTACAATAATCTAGTATAAGTATAAATCCCAGAATAGATATTACACTATCTCTCAGAAAAATAAACTATATAACCTCACATCAACAACACAAAAAACCTGATCTGCAGAACTTCACTCTTTACTTCCTCAAATCTATCATCTGTCATTTATCTGTCCTTTCTGCATCACTTACAACTGCTATTTATTAAAACAGCAGTAGACATAAGGATAGGTAATGAGAAAACAATGCAGTAACCATAATAAGGATAATGGGGTGCTCTGACATTTCCTTAAATAGATGGCTGGTGGCAAGAGAAACTCTTTCAACAGCTACATATAACAAAATATAGTACAGGGTATGGGAAATCATACATCTTCTAGTGTTGCCTATATCAGTTTTAATTACATATTGGAGAATAAAATTTACAACCAAAAATGGAAACCTGGGAACAAGGTCCAATAGCTTAGTACTGGCTCTCCTAAAGGATAGGGAAGCTGAAATTGCTCTGACGTTGGTTTACAAGTACTGCTTATAAGTTCGTCTCCATGGCTCCCACCAGACCAGTGTTGCACACACCACAAAACAACTCCTCACTCCACAAGAAGGTCCACTGATTTCAACAGGATCTGCAAAGGAATAAGGCTGGACTCAACAGAAGGAGGGTGGAAGACATTGGCTTTCCAACAAATACTGAATACATGTTCAAAAAAAGACTGCAGAGAATTCATAGTCTGCATGTACCCCATTACCCGCCAGGGTCTCTCAAGGGGAGAGTGAAGGGACCTCCCACTCTCCCCCCACACCAAAACAACTTTGCCCTTCAAAGCAAAGGGCAAAAGAAGGATATGAGTTTGCAAGGATGAAGGAAAGAATAGTAGGAAAGTAGGAAATAGAGCTGTGAATCAGTGGTCTGGCCCTTCCGCCAGAAAGGTTGTTTGGTCTGGCATCAAGTACATGCCTTTTGTTGATTCCATTCTCAAATCCCACCAGGTGATAAATTTTAAATGCAGGAAAAATGCATATATTCAAAAGACTTGCTAAGAAAGTGGAGCACATTTATCATAAAGAAAATATTCATCTGAGAAGGCTTCAAGCTGAATAGCAAGCAAGCAGGGAAAATAAACTACAGGCCTACTTCAGAGATACATGCTTATGATACGTATGGGTTAGTCCTACACAGTTGGCTCTAACCACAGTCTAAACAGTCTCACACACTCATAATGAAAGGTTTTCTATTTTAGAAGCATATTCCCCTTCTCATCTCTTCAAAGAAGAAACAAATTCTTAATTAAACTCTTAAAAATAAATTTTTATATCCATAAAGCTTGTGTTTTAATTATTTGTGTGAAAAATTTCTATTCTGCTCTGTTGTGATAAGAACAAATGCAACAGAGGATGGATTCTCAATTGCTCCTCATTCTTTCAATATTTTGACAGGGAAAAAGTAAGAGAACTGCTATATAGATAATGAAAAGTGGTAGAACAGTCCACTAAGGACAAGCATAATACAGCGTTGCATGAAAATCTTCATAAGGAGAGGGAGGGAAAATAAAACTTGCAGGCTGGCTGCAGAGAACGTGACAAAAAAAGACATCCTTGAGCCCAAGAGCCAAGACTATACAAAGACTTTACATCGATCCCTATTGGACATCCCTTGGTGACTTTAGAATAGGGAACAACCAAAAAACAGAAGCAAAAAACCCCCCAAAATCCAGCAGATGGCTCTAAATGAGGAGAGCAGAGACAGGTGACTAACTAGTCTGAGAAAAATAAAAATAAAATGGGAGCAGTGCCACAGTGTTATCATTTTTGTAGAGCCACCTGGAGAGGTAGCAGGCTTATCTATGAATGCCAAAAATGAGTAGTGCCCATCTGCTACCCCTAATAAATATCCCTTACTAGAAAAAATATAAAAGACCACAATTCCCTCAGCAAACCTGTTTGTTTAAAATATTTGAGTATTACATGGCTCAACAACTACTTGTGAACACAATAATGCTTTAAGATGACCCTTGGAAGTATGTGGCAAATCAGTAGCTGTAAGAATTCACAATAACAGAAAACTCCAACTACTTCCTTTTAAATAAGCAAATGCTCTGTAATTATCACTGTCTTCTTTCAAAAGATGTCTCTGGCCAACTGAATGGACTGATGGCAAAACCTTAAATGAGAGGAACAGTCCAAAGTTTGTACTCCTCTGGAGGCAACAGCAGCAGAAAGTATATCTTCATTCAGAAAGAAGTATAAGAACCATGGTAAAAGCTCAGTTTACACCCTCTGCTGGCTTCCCCAAATGGCAACAACTACCATCCTGCTGATACTAAAAGTGGACGGAGAAAAGAAGTTGGAACGCTCAGGTCTCTCAGACTACCACTATGGGGCAGAGAAGACTAAAGCATACAGGTTGGTTTGCGTTTGTGAGTTTGAAAGCCCCTTTAGCTCTAACCTATATCAGCTCCAAATGTTTCTGCAATGAATGAAGAAATAAGTTTAGAAGAGAAATTCAAATTTGCTAAGACTAAGATATTTCAAAGTTGACCTTTTGAATCAGAGGCATATTTATTTTTCATAAGTGACGTGTACAGCTGAAAAAAAAAACCCTGTTCTGTTTAACATCATCAACTCTACCACCTCAATAAAAGCAATTCAATCACATAAATCTGTCCGTATTCACACAAAGTTGTCCAGAACAGGACAGGCCTTTATGTGTTCACCACCATCTTTGCAAATACAAAGTTATCATACTACTTGCACGTAAATGTTTCATGCTAGATTTCACTTTTTATATGGCAAGAATTAAAATATGCTTATATAAACCTGTATGAAGAGAAAGGAGAACAGAACAAAAAGCACTTTTGAGGAGATAAAAATCACAAAATGTGGGCAAGCCTGTATCCACACAGGCCAAAGTTTCTTCTTAATTCCTGTAACAGATATTTAGAACCTTCCAAACAGCGGTTTTAAGAACCATCCATACCAAAATGAAGCAAATAGATTCTACACTACCGGCAACACAGAAAAGCTATGCGCTGCTGAAAGCTTATTTCTCTGTTCAACACAATACTCAGGAAATTCATTTTTTTCAAAAGTTAAAGTTATTTTGATTGCATAAATTCCTTTAAAGTTGATTGTCTTCAAAATACTGTATCTCAACAAAAGCTACAAGAAGTGTTACCAACTGTTCCTGGGACTTAAGCAAGACACTTGGTTCCTAAAGTTTCAAGCACCTTTACCAAGTAGCATCTGCAAAACCTGGCTCTTGACTGTAGCCATGCACATTATTCCCAGTGGTTTGTATTCCCTGCATTAGCATGAATCAACAGTCAAGTAATAAAAACCAACTAGCGTGATTTGGTTCATTCATGAACTTGCTCGCACTTTTTGAAGTAATGTAAGTTAAGAGTGAGAACTCTCAGGTACAATGCCAAACAAAAGACTGTTTAAATTCAAATGAACAAAGCTTTACACCAAAGCAAATAAACTCCGGAGGCCGGGTTACAGGATTTTAACTACAGCATTATTCATATGACATCCCTTTATTAGTCCAACAAAACCAGCTGGGACTTTTTAAAATAAATATTTTTATGAAGCTGTTGAAGCAAAGGCTACATCACTGACAACTTGAATGCAAAACAGACGTCCTCAATTTTTAACTTCTATTCTAAAAATGCATCAGGAGAAAATCTAAAGTTCCTATAATATTAATCATCCAATGTTAGTAGCAAAATATTCCTTCTATTTCCTCCTTTAGTTTACTGCATCTTATTTTTAAGCATCTATGTTTCAATATGCTATGAGTAACGTACATTGCTGTGGCACACAGATCTTGCCCATGACACAAGAATGAACAGAGGCAGCTAGTGACCACAGCCACATAATTTTTAAAAGGCCTTGAAGTGCCTTTTAAAAGGCATTGTTGAAGTCTTCTCATACCTCTGAGAGCAATAGAACTATTTTAGCCACATTGGAATAACAAATTAAATGCATGAAATCTTTGCTGATGCTAGCACCAGGTTATTTCAGCTGACAATCTACCGCAGGAACATCAGAGTCTTTCTAGGACAACAGTCCTACTGCTGGCAAAGTCCAGCCAGCCCACTATCAAGACAGATATCTGTGTTCTCTGTCCTCCTATAGCAGGAAACAACTTCTGTCAGCTGAATCAGGGGGAGAGCGCGAGGGGGGTGTGCATGTTTTTTAAGCTGATCTGTGTATAAATCCAATTATTTGTCCTTACTGTAGTGTGTTAGGGGGAGTTTTGTTTAAATAATTTTTCCTGGCTGGCTTGGAAAATGAGGAAACATCTAAAAGCAAAGCAAACAAACAAGCAAAACAAACCAGATGCTCCTTCTGGTGCACAACAGATGAAAGTTTTCAGCTACCCAGACATCCTTAATTATTTTCAGCAACTAAGTAACCTGGATAAAGTTGCTCACTGTAGTAAAGGTTTTGCATTCCTCTGCTGAGTTAATCTCATCTTGGAGCACTTGACATTTCATTGAAAATAGAGCTTTTTTTTTTCTTGCAATCAAAAGAGAGTAAAGGTAGGAAATGAATCTAACAATATCTTTTTTCTATAGTACCTAGAGAAGCCAAGAAAGGGAGTTTTAGGGGATTTTATGCTATTGCTACTAAGCAATAGCAGAGAGCCATCTTAGACACATCAGTCAGCCCACTGGAGCCTTTATCCCTAAGTACTCAAGAATCAGCTTTTTAAATTGTTCATATTATTTATTACCTTATATAAGAAGAAATGATGACGATGAAGACAAAAAGATTACCTGCATTACATAGCAGTCATCAGTGGCTTTGTGTGCATTTATTCCCCAAGGTGTAGTTTATTTGTATCTAGGATTTTAGTTCAGGATCAACAGAGAACCCTCAAGAACTACCATGAACAGTTTTCTACAGAAGGAATGCTTTACATTTCCCTCTGTTTATGCTCTGGCTTTCAATGGGTAAAAGCTAGAGAGCCCAGTTCCAAATGCAAATCACAGGTCATATACATCAAAAGGTGCTGGACAGGCCATCAGAAGGGAACCTCTATTAGCAACCATCAGTAGGAAATATAACTACGGTTTCTATGAATTTTGTACTCACATCTGGATATTATATAAAGATCTCATCACATCAGTGATGCTCTGACAGTTTGACAGCAGCAAATCTTGGGATATTACATTTTAAGAGTGATGTATAATAAGACACCGTTTCATGATGTAAATATATTACCTAATATACGCTTGGCAGACCAGTATCTTGAAAGACAGCCTCTAAAAATACTACTAGCTTGTCATCTTATTTTTTATAGAACACCTTGTATTTCAAGCAATGGAAAGCAACTCAATTTGAAATCACTGGTATTCTTTTCTAAATCAAATTACTCTGAATATTTCCAGTAACTGAATAAGGTCATGTAAATCCAGGTTCTGGCTTGACCATGAACACCTGAGGCATGATCTCCAAAAAGCAGGCTGCTTGGTTACAATGAGGGGGATGTGTATTTCTGCGTGTATGCACATGTAGAATGTGGAATAGGAACCGGAAAAGTACAACCTCCTTTGCCAAACCACTTCATGTTGCATAGAGGATTTTCCCCATGTACTGTGGTGCTCAAGCAAACACATTGGCATCAGATAGCCCACTGCAATAATTGTTCAAGAGCACACGGGGTTATTGCCTGCTCAAAAAAACTTTAATTGAAACAATAGGAAAGGGATACAGAAAATTGAGCAAGAGTTGCATTCCATCACCATGTCTGGTAACTGAAGAATTTATCCTGGAATGGGAAAAATGGATAGTTCAATTCTAAAAACAGGTAATTTGGTACTGCTGTTACGGTGGCTTTCTCTCATTGGTCACAAGTACCACAAAGAAGCACCATTCTCAGTACAAGTGAAAGATTAGAGAAATGGAGTTTAAACACCCTTCCAAAACTACAAAGCAAAATGAATGAGCAGTGAAAGGAAAAGAGTTTGTGTGGAACCTTACTTTTGGGATATATGAGCCTTATCTCTGGGTTCAGTCATTCCAATTTAGCCCACTCCAGAAAGAAGTCTGAGCTCCAGGACAGCATGATCCAGGTACAAAGAGCCCAATTATTTTGCAAATGGAATTCTCCTCCACATCCCAGTTGCTTACAACATGCATACCTTTATTTAAAATCTCAGCTCTAAGTCGTCCACAGAATTCATGCATCAGTTATGGTGAAGGTCTGTCTCCCACTTTCTAACTTCTCATGATGGACACAGTCTCCTGAGGAGCAAAACTGCCCACAAGGACAGCAAAGCCTAATGACAGCAAGAGATAGACAGTCATAGAGCTGACCTTAGGGATGACATGATTTAACATCTGCTAAAGATAACAATAATCCCAGGACCAGCCTCCTTTAGAAGCAAATACAAACCTTACTTCTGTAATTCACAGAATTACAGAAGAGTAGAATAATTTTTTATTCTTTTCGAAAGAGACCACTGGAGGTGGTCTAGTCCAACACCCTGTTCAAAGCAGTTTGCTCAGAGACTTGTCTAGTTTGGTTAAATGTCCCCAGGAATAGAGCTTCCACAGTCTCTCTGGGCAACCTAATTATAGCTAATTTGAACTTAATGCTCTCCCCTGTGAGTTCTTCATACAGAGACACACACAGGATATATTTGCTTACTAACACACAGAATCAAACCTACAGTTGAACGATCTCATACTTTCAAAAATGATTAATAGGCAGAGACTATACATGTTTCCTACACTTGGAAAGGATTCAAAGGTGCACAAGCATCTCAGCAATTCACAGAAAGAGAAATCTCATATTTATACATGCCTTTGATAAGTCTTAGAAACCCTGTTTACTATCCATCTTGTCTATGCCTGACCTGAAGTGCACAATAATCTTGCCTGACCTGAAGTGCACAAATGCCCTTACCTTTTCTTTCTGCATCTAGCTACTAACACAGTATACTGATGGACATTGCAACTCTAACAACAGAAGGCAACAGAATTCTCCTGCAAAGCTACTTATCCACAGCAATGAGAAAAAACAAAATAGGCTCAAAGATTTCTGTGATTTCTATAGCAAAGCAAACAACCAGAATTAAAAAAAAAAAAAATAAAAGTTCAAAAGTCAAAGATTAATTTATTTCTCAGATCTCTGTTTGTAAAATGATTTGTCTTAGTTTTGGATGTATATTTCAAACATCTAGAATATTTCTACTTCAGAATTTAGTTGTGGCAAGGAGGGGTTAAAACCACGAAATGAGAACTGCTTTTATATAAAAATAATTCATTTAAGATCTCATACATCACCAGTGGAGATGTTCATTTGAGCAGGAAAGTTGATATATTTACGACAAGCTATTGTACACTTTTCCAGAGGATGGCAACACACTGACAGCTTTAAAGAAGTAGACATGTTACTGTAAGGTTTATTGTCTAAGCAGCCTTCTCCCTTTGCAGCAATCTAACAGCTTACATTTCCAGTTGATTATCATTTCTGTGAAATTCCAACATTTGCTAATGATCTCCAAGACTGGGAAGAATAGCATCTTCTGTCTCAAGCCCTCTCCTATAGACACACTATTCTTTTAAAATAGTCTGAAAGACAGCAAATGCACTTTTTTTTTCATAAAGCATCCAGTCTTAGTTCTTTTAAAATACTGCAAATAGGACTAATCTCTTTTCCATTTCGGTTAGATTTGTCAGCCAATGGAACATTATTCATCCTCTGGGTACGGAGTTTACAGTAAGCTTTTTTTGCAAGCAGCAGAACCAGCAAAACATTATTTCCTCTGTGTCTGGAGGCAAAGTTTGTTTGCAGATTCAGTGGTAAGGGACAAATTCATTCTGCTTTAGCTGAAGCATTAACAGAGTCTCCCTTCTTTATTAAGCCCTTTATTCTCACACACCACCTGTAACTTACTGTCTCCAGTGATATGGACATCTCCTGTGAAATTTGACTGAAGTGGAAAAAAGAGGACTTACAGCTGATGTACAAATACCATCTCACAACCATCATTTCTTTAGGAATCTATGATTAAAAAATGGAATTCTAAAGAATAAATATTAAATTCTACACAACAACATTTTCAAGAAGTGATGGCAAAGCTAGTGCACAGAAACAGCTTAAGTGAAAGTAGCACTCTGGTTCTCAGAACTGATACAACTTTAGATTATTCTTACTGATAAAGGTTGTTGCTAAAGAATACACTAGCAAACTGTCACTCCAGGGACAGATAACATGTATGTACATCCATTTAATTTCTTTCATAACATTCATTCAGGATACTCTGGGCTTTCCCCAAGCTGCAACTCATTTAAGTGTGAACACTTAACATTCAGAATCTGAAACAAGCTGCCACTGCACTTCACCGTAGAATGGACAGGGATTACTAGAGAGACTGCAGAGTCAAACCATATGTGCACGGAGGAGCTGTGCAATACAAACGCATGTTTCTTTGTGGGGTTCCTGAGCAGAAGACAGTCACTGCTTTCTGAAGGTCTGCTTTTTCAAAAGTGTTGGGAGGTATGGCAGCAATGAAAATTTTTTGAAACAGACTACACAGAAGCAATGGGTTACATCAGAGCCAAAACTGATGAACAGACATATTCAAACACAAGAAGCCAAATCCCAATTGCTAATCAGTAGAGGTGAGATAACTATTCTCTAATTATATCCTTGAAAAGTCTTGTGAAATTCATCGAACAGCAGGTGTTTTCCTGACCGTTACAATAATACCCTGATCATTTACCTATGTTGTTTCAAGATATATAACAAGCAAGATATTGTATCTTGCTTCACAAGACATTAAATATATTAAACAATATTTTTCTGCTTTTATTCCCAATTGACACCAAGTAAGTAGACCACTTACACATTTATCCTGTTTCTCAGATTTGCACCTTAAAAATACAGTTCTCCTTCTAAAAGCAGGTATTACATTTTTGAGAAATAAAAGCCAAGGGAAAAAATCATTTGCTTACCTATGTCTCTTCTCAAATGCAAGTGCAGAAGTAGCAATATAAGTTCATCAATCAGCAGCTAGAGACAAAAAAAACCAAACCCACAAACTGCTTAGCTCACCTACTCCATTCCTTTTCTGAGGTCTGGATCACTCCCTAAAGCATACAGTGGTATTCTTGTAATACATGTCACCCAGAATCACTGTAGATGATACACAATCACACATTAGCATGATCTAAGCATATGTCATGCTTATTTAAGAAGGTAATCTCTGCCTCAGAAGTAGCATATGTTCTGTGCTATAGAACTTTTTTCTTGTAAAGTAAATACCACCTAAAGCCTCAGCTTCTTCTTGGTTTTTGACACAGCCCTTCATTTCTTTTTTAGGTTAGTTTTCATTGACTGGTATGCAACTGATATCTTAAAGAACAGAATCATAGAATAGTTAGGGACGGAAAGGACCTTAGGATCATCTAGTTCCATGCCATAGGCAGGGACACCCCGGCCTAGATCATGCCACCCAAGGCACTGTCTAGCCTTAAACACCACCAGGGATGGCGCATTTACCACTTCTTTGGGCAATCTGTTCCAGAGCCTCACCACCCTCACAGTAAAGAACTTCTTCCTTATATCTAACCTGAACTTCCTCTGTTTAAGTTGTGTCGTGGTTTAAGCCCAGACAGCAACTCAGAACCACACAGTCGCTCTCTCACTCCCCCCTCTTCCACCCCCCCACTACTGGACGGATGGGGTGGAGAATCGAAAGAATGCAACTCCCATGGGTTGAGATAAGAACAGTCCATTAACTAAGGTATAACATAAACCACTGCTGCTGCCACCAATAATGATAAGGGAAATAACAAGGGAAGAGAATACAACCGCTCACCACCCACTAACTGATACCCAGCCTGATGGAGCAGTGATCTAACCCTTCTGAGTAACTGCCCCCAGTTCATATAGTGGGCATGACGTGCTGTGGTATGGAATACCACTTTGGTCAGTTTGGGTCAGGTGTCCTGTCTCTGCTTCCTCCTGGCTTCCCCTCCTCCCTGGCAGAGCATGAGGCTCAGAAAATCCTTGGTCAGAGTAAACATGACTTAGCAACAACCAAAAACATCAGTGTTATCAGCGCTGTTCTCAGGCTGAAAGTCAAAAACACAGCACTGCAGCAGCTACTAAGAAGGAGAAAAATAACTGCTACTGCTGAACCCAGGACAAGTTGGAACCTGTTACGTCTCGTCCTATTGCTATAGTCCCCTTGTAGGCCCCCTTCAGGTATTGGAAGGCTGCTACATGAATCCCTATTTATTGTGCTAAAAATTGGATGCAAACTATCAAAAGTATAGGCAAACACAAGTAATAGATTTATGGCTAGTTACACAACTGCTAAATTGAGACAGCCTTATTAGCTAGCACCCCACTTCCTATCTTGGTAATTATACCTATTATTCCTATATATGCTACTAACACATAAGAAGCCTGGTAGCTTTCACAAACTCATAGACTCTAAATAATTCCAACTCTCAGTAGGATCTGACAATATTTGCAAAGCAAATACAGGGCACATCTACATGGAATCTCTGCACCTATTGCCAATACCCACAGCCAGCTCCTACCACCCTTCTTCCCTCACCCCAAATAGTATCTTAATTTCATGAATTGTCACAGAAGAGGCATTTGGGCAGCTCACCTAATAAGGTACAACATAGAATGGATTTATGTGATAGAAATTTGGTTGAGGGAATGCTTCAAATGCTCACAGGAGCATTTATCCATTCTGAATCATAACTGTGCGATGGCTTTGCCTACAGACCTGCTGCAAATTTGTCTTTATGCAGAGAGGTTTCCTCTGGTTGCCCCTCAAACTCACATAAAATGTAAAGGCATTTCCCAATATAAAGCTACACTGCTTTACAAAATCAAAAAACAAACAAATGCACCAAAACCAAAGTAGTGGTATTACCAGATATACCTCCAACATGACCCATGATGAAAATATACTTCATTGGACAACTAAACATTTGACATTGGAGAACCTCCTTTTCACTCCCAGGTAAAGACAACCTATCTAAGTTTGCATTTTAATGCTAAATGTGTAAGGGACTTTTTTTTATATGGTTAAAATGCAGACATTCCAACTCTAACTATTCTATGATTCTATAGTTAGTCTGCTCTATTTTTCAGCATAAAAGTATTTGCGGTGGCATAGAAAAAGATCTGTTTCACGTGTAATATAAGATGATCATATATGATGTTATAATTAGAAAGAAAGAAGAAGAGGTTTAGCAGTAAAACGTCTACCTTTCAAATGAAGGTCCAGCACTAGTAAAGCCAACTGTGGCTACTTCTGAACTTGCCATATAATAGATACACAAATATATTGGTTTATGTAATTATCATCTCAGGAGGTAAGACACTAGAAAAGCCAACATACCAGCATTTCCCAAGCTTGCTACTAATTAAATCATACACACACAGGTTCAATTCAAGGATGATCAAAGTTAATGAAAAAAATCCCATTTAATTCAATGAGCTGTGGATCAGTTCCAGACAGCTAGCTGCTACTCCATCCTCTTTCTTCTTTATCAAAAGGACTCCAACAGTGTGAATGTGAAGAGAACTCCGTATGAGTCTACAGACTGCGTATCTCCCCTCACATTTGAATTTTAAATTAATTATTGACAGTTGACTACATTACATACAATTAGGCAATCTTTTCCATAAAGATATGTTAGAGGCTATTCCAGGTTTTGAAGGAAAACATACTACTATTATTGTTAAATAAACAGCTTCAAGAGATTTCAACTATTTCTTTCACAAACATGTTTATCCTCACTGTACATGTATGTGCCGCATTGTTCACCACTGCAGCAATATATCGCCAAATCTGAGCATGGAAAATGTCAGTCCAACGTACTGGAAATAGAGCACTAAATTTATAACGCTTCCTAACATTAACAGAAAGATAATCTAAAGTCATCTAAAGTCAAAGAAGTGAAGAATGAATGTTAAGATCAAATAACTATTTTTAATTAGATTTCAAAGGCATTGTCATTTTTGAACAACTTCAGTAAACTGGACATTACATTTCTGAAACCTATCTGAATATCCTTATTCAATTCTTGATAACAATGCTTTTTCACATTCTATTTTTCACTAAATGCTTGTATCAAAAATGAGAATTTAATTTCAGCACCTCAAGACTGGGCTCTCAGTGCTGCACAGATGCTTAGTTGTGTCTCTTTGTAGTCAGGGTTTCAGCGACGTCCATTCAGAGCAGCCTAAAGACTCTCATTTGTTTAAAGCAGAGCTGGACATGAGTTGCTGTAATGTCTTTATTTGGGAATCCAAAATATGCATTGCTGCTATTAGCCATTATATAATGTCTCAGATCCAATTAGCATTGCATAGCAAACCAAAAATAATCTTTTCTGTTCAAGAATCAAGACTGAAAACTTAAGTTGTTGGCATTTGACTGAAGAAATAGGTTCTATGCCTAAAACTTCACATCTCCTCTATCCAGGGACAGAAGTTTACATGAAAAATGGTGTTTAGACATAGTTTCAATTAAACTTGTGCATGCAATGCCGCCTAGTTGGCCACCTTACATCATTGCTCCTTCGAGACTGATTTCAAGCATTTCATGTTGGAAAAGCATTTTCTTTGATCAAACACATCATATCCAAGTTCAAAATGTTTTGTAGGTATAACCAAAGAGGTCTACTTTTAGCACCTCCTTCTATTTCATGTTAGAGAACCACATTAAAAAATGATGGAAAGGGAATATCTGTACTACAACTTTTATTACCACACCAGGTCTCCTTTGCTGTAGCTACTCAGAAGCCCTGGACAGCTGTGCCATACCACTGGGAACACTGTGATCAGGCAGTCGGAGCAGCAGGATTTTATTCCCATGCAGTACAAAAACATCCCTCATGGAGCCCTGAAATCCAGAATTTGAATATGAAATGATCTTCCAGTCTGCTTTGCCCTTCTCACTCAACCCCTGTCCAAGACTAAAGTGAGAGGTGTCAGAAAATGATGACTGAAATTCCTAACATCTTCCTTCTGCTTTGCTTTGTCAGAGAAGACTTCTACAGAGCCACTTTTAGGTATCAAATTAAAAATGATGCTAGCAGGCTTTATTTGACTGGGTCCAGACATGTAAGAAATGGTTCCATACTCTGCTCTTCACTGAGTACAGATATAGCTGCAGGAAAATGAGCACCATTCTAGTTTAAGATACAATAAGTAAAAACTGATTCCTACAATAGGAATCCTATGGATTACCCAGGCCATAATACCACTCTTGAGGAAAAAAAAACAAACAAACAAAACCCAGTTTTCTTCCACTTTAAAACATTGCTGTTGGCTCACTCTTCTAGTAAGGGCCTATTATCTCTGAAACATGTAAATGGAACCTACAAGTTGTGTTAGGAAGTAAACTCGATTTACCCCAACAATCTTGTTACGTAATGCAAAAACTTTTATTGATTTGGTACGATTCCCAGTCACTGAAGCTCTTTTCTGTTGACTGAGTAAAATAGGAATTCATGACCAGATTTTTTTATTCTTCCATTTATGTGCTAGTGATTTAGGCTGTTGTGTTCCCTTACTGTTAATGGGGTTTAGAAGCAGAAGAGCCCTTCATCTCTCAAGAGCTATTAACCCAAAGTCTAAGGTTAGAATTTCAAATATATATTATTTTAAAGCAAACAGAATCTGTTTAGAAACTCTTTATCATCATTTACATTTGATGCCAAATCACATGGATTACAAATACAAATAAAACAGGGCAAAATAAAAAGTATAGGGAAAAGCAGTTTGCCTACACAGGCTGCAGTATTGACTGGCACGCTGTAAAAAGAAAAGATACAACCCACTACATGAGTTTCTAAATGACACAGTTCATTCCAACCAATTTAACCTACACAAAGTGCCCGATGCACATGAACAGCAGGATCTGCAAACAATACAGACAGCTCTGCCAGCAGGTCTCACACAATCACAGTGTCTGTCTCAATACAGTTGGTCTCACAGTAACACAAAGTTCAGGAGGTAAAACAAAACTGAAGTAAAATTTCCCTGCTAAACATGTGCAGTTTGATTTTCTTTACCCTGGTCTTTTTAGCAAACATTTATATATATACATATTTATTTTGTAAGTACTTTGGTGTTATTTCCTTAATTCCAGTACTAAAATTACCTGCATTTCTTCCTAATTCCACATGACTTTATCAAGCCTGTATGCTGCCTCATCCATCTTCCAACACGCTGCTGGGCTTCAAGATTAAAGACTTACTTTGCTCTTTTAAGAGCAAGTGTACTTAAGAAGACTCAAAAGAATTAACTGTCTTGCCAACCTCCATTAGTAAGCTTGAAAATTTTACTTTCCATATTCTATAGTTATGAACTTACATGTCTAACCAAGATAGAAACCTTATTTGCAAATATTCTACTTATATTATGAATCATTTTCTGTAACTAAAGAAATGCATTATGTTTAAAGCCTAAGGGTAAGAAAGCAGTCTTTTTCCTTAAAAATACTTCAACTGCAACAAGTAATACTGAATTATAGACAATGCTCCTGAGAAATATTAATGAGAATTTTTACAATAAAATCTCTCAATTTAAAGTTCTGCCTATTCAGATAAATACAAGTCAGATTTTGTAATGGATTTTCTTTATCCTGTTCTAACTTCCTGATACAACTGTGCATGTTTTGTGTTAGTTTATGGCATACGTCTGAACACCTCAAGCTTTACAGTGTTCAAGAGGTGCTGACATCTACAGCTTGTTAAAAAAGAGCTAGTTCCAAGATATTCTGTAGCAAGCAAAGCAAGGAGATTATGAATTTAAAATACAGGTTTAAATTGTGTCTCTGTCAAGTCCTACTATCACATGATAAAAAAGTTTGAGAGTGTTAGAGTGAAAAGAACAAGACTATTTTCACTAACTTCTTTCTTCATCATTAATGCTAGATAATACAATATATTTTGGTCCATGGCTTGTAGGATAACAGGCTCCCAAGCATCTTCATGCTTTTTTGTTTAATGTTACCAGGTAACATCTCCTATAAGGCTTGTTAATGCTAATATACTTACCCCAGATAAAGTACGGAACAAAGAACAGAAGAAAACCTTTGTCTGAAAGGCCTTGAGAAAGACATATACTTTAAAGCCACACTTCCCTCAGAGCAAGCCTCAGTGAAAGAAAGCTTTAACAGAGCTCAGGATACACACGTTTCAAACTATGGAACACAGAAGTATTTCTCCATCCAGCCTTTAGACAACAAAGGCAACATCCCCTCATCTTTCATTTTGAGCCAAGATACGCACATTGACAGGCTGGAAGAAGCTATACAAGTTAGGAAAAAAAAAAAAGACGATAACATGAAGAATCAAATCTTTATTATTAACGACGAATAAGGTGTTATAGCTCAAGGCCACATATGACAAAAACTTCAGTTAATGCCATGTTAATTATATACTAAAAGAATCAAAGACATAATCGTTGCCTTTTTTTTTCTCTTTAAAATAATTTGTAGAATTGCACTTTGCAACACGCTGAAAGTTCCACAACAGGCCCAGCAGACTCTGTCACTCAAGGTCTGGAATGACAGCAGTAAGGGACACTGGGATCAAATGAACTCCTAGT
Organism: Pezoporus wallicus; assembly: GCF_028554395.1. NCBI lineage: Eukaryota > Metazoa > Chordata > Aves > Psittaciformes > Psittacidae > Pezoporus > Pezoporus wallicus. The sequence goes on from NW_026636248.1 coordinate 2,721,323, forward strand.
ATCAGGTGAGGAAATAGGATTTGGTAGAACCTGCAATACCTCTGAAACAGTGTTTATAAAAAAGTTATGTAAGAAAACAGCACTGGGAACCCAGTAAAAGAAACTAGTATAAGCATGGTTTTCCCACATACTTAGTTCAAGTCTTTACCTATCCAGCATAGTTTATTGTCTGTAGAACGAATATTACATTAAGAATATAACCTACCACAAGAAAACTGAAAAAAATGGCATCATCGTCTTGACATATATTGGGAGTGGAGGGGTAGAGAATAAGAACCACAGCCTGTGCAGGAAGGGAGGGGGCAAAAAAGAAAGCCAAAAAAGAAAGAGAGAGGTGTCAGAAAAAGACTGAAACTCCTACCATCTTTCTTCTGTTTACCTTTATCAAGTAACATCTCTATCTGTTTAGAACAACTTTCTTCCATGAAAGTTCACAAAGCTAGTGTGCCAACATAAAAAGCAAGTAGCTTTTCTAACTTCAACAACCCTACACAGATCTGATATTTAATTACCTCTTCAGTATTTCATAATTTTACATGTACAATACCATATTTGTTTATTTTAGACTATTATCTCTCCAATGCAATTTTTCACCCTGAAAGTAATAAGTATAATAAAATCAAAGCTAAAAAAATAAATTAAAAAAGCTATGTTCACAGCCAAAATAAACAAGACAATGAAAAGATTATGCTAATACTCTCAGAAGTAAGAACACTGTCAATGAAGATCTTGAACACTGTGTTGAAAGTCAAATCAATCTTGAAATCATGCTAAAAAAATTTAGAAGCACCACGAAATCTCCATGAGGACCCTGATAATCTGCTCTGTTCATCTGTTTTTCTCCATTTTAGATGCAGCACACATACTTCATCAAGAATCATTTCCAAAAAAAGGCAAAAATTATTCAATTATTAAAATCACCTGCAGAAAAAAAAATTGAAGGAAATAAAACATGTATAGTGCATGGGTAAAAAAAAAAAAAAAAAAATCCCCCAAAACAGAACACAAAAAAAGCAAAACTGATCCTAGGCTACAAAGCATACCTGAAAAAGCTAATCACAGAAATTTTAGAACAAGGAGATACTTAATTCAGCACTCCAAACAGATGAACTCTCGTTTATTTTCCCAGAACAGTACTTCAAACTGTTTCTTCCCTCATTTCACTTTCCTGCTTTTCTGCAGGATGTTAAATCTATTCCTATAGGTGAAGTGGCAGTTCAACTTCATAGGTCTGTATCCCCACCTAAATCCATCCTCAACCCCCATTTGAGATAAGATACAAAACTTCATGAAGAGACATTACCTTTAGCTTATTCTGCTATGAGGTCAGGAACTTGACAGACTGAAAGGTTAACAGATGGATCTGTAAGGCTGTACCTATTGCCTCTCCCAAGAGCTCACTGTCCATTCATCAGAGCATCCTATCCTGGATTCTACCTTGCATCAGTTATAAGTAGTCTGTAAAGTAAGGAGGACCTAATTCTGCCACCTGTTTTTACACTGAACAGCAATTTATTGTTTAGGTAGTTGGGACAGATTTCAAAGGGATTATATTAAAAAATATATATATATCAGTATAGAATCACAGAATAGTTAGGGTTGGAAAGGACCTTAAGATCATCTAGTTCCAACCCCCCTGCCATGGGCAGGGACACCTCCCACTAAACCATGTCACCTCTGTCCAACCTGGCCTTGAACACCGCCAGAGATGGAGCATTCACAACTTCCTCAGGTACCCCATTCCAGTGCCTCACTACCCTTAAAGAACTTATTCCTTATATCCAATCTAAACTTCCCCTGTTTAAAGATAATAGAATTTGTCCTTCTGAATTTGCACTTCAGAAGACTTCTACCTAACTACCTAGTATTATCTACCTATCTTTATATCTCAGGTCTCATTATTTTCTTTGTATTAGGAGTAAGGAAATGCATGAATTCTATATGGAAAGCAAAGTTATATAGCGAGCATACATAGTATACCTGTCTCAAAATTGGTGAAGATGAAGGAAGATTTGGTTTTATTATTGAACATGAGCTGGCAGTGTGCGCTGGCAGCCCAGAAAGCCAACCGCATCCTGGGCTGCATCAAAAGGAGCGTGACCAGCAGGTTGAAGGAGGTGATCCTGCCCCTCTACTCTGCTCTTGTGAGACCTCACCTGGAGTCTTGGGTGCAGTTCTGGTGCCCTCAACATCAAAAGGACATGGAACTGCTGGAACAAGTCCAGAGGAGGGCCACAAGGAGGATCAGGGGACTGGAGCACCTCCTGTATGAAGACAGGCTGAGGAAGTTGGGGCTGTTCAGCCTGGAGAAGAGAAGGCTGCGTGGAGACCTCATAGCAGCCTTCCAGTATCTGAAGGGGGCCTATAGGGATGCTGGGGAGGGACTCTTCATTAGAGACTGTAGTGACAGGACAAGGGGTAACAGGTTCAAACTTAAACAGGGGAAGTTTAGGTTGGATATAAGGGAAATTCTTTCCTGTTAGGGTGGTGAGGCACTGGAATAGGTTGCCCAGGGATGTTGTGAATGCTCCATCCCTGGCAGTGTTCAAGACCAGGCTGGACGAGGCCTTGGGTGATATGATTTAGCGCAAGGTGTCCCTGCCCATGGCAGGGGGGTTGGAACTAGATGATCTTCAGGTCCTTTCCAACCCTAACGATTCTATGATTCTATCCTATGATTCTACGATTAATTAAAATGGAGAAAGACTGAAAATGTGTTACTAGCTGAAAGGCTACCTGACATTGCTGGTGTCAAAGATTTAGAAAACCACATTTATTTATAATTACTTACCCACAAGCAGAGGTAATCTTCCCTCAGCTCAGCTTCTTTTGCCCATTAGCTTTAGTCACTGCTTTGTTTCTTCTCTTCAGGGACTGGCTGAAAGACAGATTTTGGCACAGTCACTCCAGATATAAAAAACTTAAACAAAAATAGAAAGAAAGTTCTGTCTAGAAGTGTGAAGGCACGTAAGGAAATACTGACAATTCATCTGATCTTACGAATGCACCAGAATCATGATATATTTAGTAATACGTCCCTAATGCATTATTGTGAATGCTGGCCAGAGCTCTGGATACATAAAACTGATAGTGATACAAGATGAAAGCTCAAACATGTCAAGGATCATGCAAAATTAAGTTACGTTAAACTCTTCCATTTCTACTATTCGCTAGTATGGGTATGTTGTTTTCCTCATTTAAATGAAACATTGCCCCATAGTTTCCCTTCCTCTCCAGAAATACTCTCTTCAGATTTCTTTGCTTCAGCTTCATATTTAAATTGTTGGATTTTTTTTCTGGACCAAAGTCCAAGCTACTAGAACCAAGTATCACATGGATGCACAGCAATCTAAAAAATGAAAATGCATTACAAGTGGAAAAATCACATTCCCCCTCCACTCATCACACATTCAGAAAACTAAACTTACAATCCACTTAATCCTTGCTGTTTTACACATCCATTGTAAATCACAGTTTTGCTTAACCTTTCCTTTAAAAAAAAAAAAATTAAATATTAGTGTTTTCCACACATCTCATGCTCAGAAGTCACAACCTTCCCCAATAAGTCCTTGTCAGCATCTTATACAAAGTGCCTTCCACTTTTATTTCACCTCAGATAACGTTTACTTACATCAGCTCCACTCTACATTATACCAATGTCCTACTTCCATTGGTACCTTGTCCTAGGAATTGCTTCCAGAAGACAATTACACAACAAGAATCTATAAAAAATTGCTTAGTGAAGTGGATTTTCAGGGAAGGATGTAAGCAATAACCCATGACTTGAGTGGAGCTAGCCCCTAGTATTGTTTGACATGAGGGCCCATGTCCATAATGCAGGGAACAGGAGAGGAACTGAAATGCACCCAAACAGCAGGCTGCCTCTGATTTCTCAAACCTGGGATATGGGACTGGGTAACCTGAAAAAGAACCCACAGCACTGTGTTAGCTATGCATGAATCCCCAATGCTGCAGCATGGAGAATATGGAGTGAACAGCATGACCTTTACCACTACAAAATTACTGTGTGCATGCTTTTATACATGTACATTCACACATGATAAAAAGGTACATTCAAGAGAAGAAAGAACTTTGCTCTAGCAAGACATCTTGGATGCAATCATCCTCGAACTAGAAAGGTTGGCGGTACCATTTGCAACCAACCTGGCAAATGGGAAAACACGTCAGCAACGAAGATACAGGAGTGGCTACAAAGAGATTCTTAGTTGCTCTTAAACACAGTATCACTCCACGTTTTACAGCTATGTTTACTTTTTAAGCTAAAAATTTCAACATCTATTAAAAAACGAAGCAAAAAAAAAAATCAAAATAACTAAATAAGGCTAGTTGGATGGCAGCTATTGAGAAATATCATAGCACAAATCACAGAGGAGACAGAGGAATTACACAAAGTGACTCTCAGGGGCTTAAATAAATGAGCAGGATGAACTTAGGAAAGAGGGTGGCATAGGCTGAGCATCAGAATACAACAGCAAGAAACAATATACAGTAAAATACTTTTTTCCACACAAAAGAGGAATTTATTTAAGACTAAATTAGATAAAATTTAGTAGTAAGTGCAGCAAAAAAAGCCTTTCTGAATTAATGAGGTCATGGACAGGAACACTTGATTAACCCTGTCCATCCCACTCTCATGATTAGGTTTCTTAGTAAGATTTTAGTGTAACAATAACATAGCAAAAATACATTCATTTCTTGTTGAATTCTTGTCTTGAAAATACCTTGAATTTCAACAGCATTAAGGTTAGAAGCACCATTCACATTTAATGTGACTATTACACACCAAACTTTTAAGTGTTATTTGTAACTTTAATCCCCTATTACTTCTCTCTCTTCTGCCTATTGCTGTAACACAAAATTATCCTTTCAATTTTGGGGTCTTATAGCATTTTTATTTCAGGCATTTTGGAGTCCACTTTGAAATATGCCCATTATCAACATCTCTCACAATCACTATGTTATATAACAACATCGTGTGGCACTGATCCAGAAGTTATCCATCACTGCTGAACTGTCCAGCTGCTTAACATGATACATATGTAGCAGGCAGCATGATGGCCATGAAGTCCTCTGGTATTCCACATGGCTACAGGAAATTAGAAGATCAGAACCGAGGACAACAGGAAAACAGAATTCAGTGTTTCGCTCAGTTCAATGCCTGCAGCATGACAGATCATGAACCAGCAAAAATACAGGAGCAGTGCTAAAACAGGTATTCCCCTACTATTTCTGTATTACAACAGAAAACCCACTACTGGTTAGGGGGTTTGATCCCCTATTATTACTATTTCTACAGTCCAACTTTAAACAATACATAACATTCTGCAATTCAGATTGGAAAGAGATGGGGTAACTCACAAAAAAAACAACTGACAGAGGAGTTTGTTTTGGAAATTTAGGAGCACAGCTGAATCTGAAACACATGAATTTCTCCTCCTGCTTAAAAATATTCTTTGCTACAGGACAATCAAATAAATACTTTTTTTTTTTTTTTAAAGCAGAGTTATTCAAGGCCTCCTCTTTTCATACTATGGAAGTCTTACTCCCTATAGAACATTGTTAAATTATAGTTTGTTACATTTCCAACTGAAGTCCACAAGTTTTCTTGATTTATAGTCCTTATTTTAAAGGTCCTACTCTACACTACTGTGCACAACGCTGTCCATCAATACCTAAGAGCAGAAAAGACGACAGAGAAACCACACCACAGCAGAAGGGAAAAGTTAGCATGCTTTCACAAATTAAAAAAACAATAGTTAGAAGAGATGATAATATCACAACAATCAATTATCATCCTGACCCCCAAAGAAAAATAATGAACATGAACAGCAGTGTACTAGGAAAGCACATGCTATCTTAGTGTTAAGTGCCACATCATAAAGCTGAAATAGTGTACTACAAGGAACAATTCAGCAGCATATGACAAAACATCCAATATGTATTGGAGAATGTAACAGCTGTTCCCCTTCACACCAGTCTTATTCTTGCCTCCTTGAGTTTTAATGTAATGAAGGTTAGGTCAGGGAAGCAAAACAAGAGGAAAGACTTTTTTCTTTGGGTATGTTTACTTTGCATTTGGTAGTACATTTCATGTGTTTATTGCCTATTCTAAACTTAGGTTTCCATGCTTCTTTGAGAGGAAAAAAAAAAATCTTAAAAAAAATGTATAAAACTGCAAAAATTGTCACAGAGATTCAGGAATAAGATTAGCACCTGAAGCTATTTCAAAATTCATAATTACTTTATAAATATTAAATCAATGGTGTTCTTGTAAACAAAATTTGCCTAATGCAGTTTGCGTTCTTCCCAATCCTCTTTTAGAGCCAAGGACTGGAGCATCAAAACTTCATTTCTCACAATAATAAAGAAGGCTGTTATAGATGGACTAACTGCCATGCTGATCTACACAGTGATTTAATGTAACTTTGCTGAACTCTCAAAGCTAAGTTTTGCTCTGTACATGACAGACCCGTGACTTTTAAGCTGTCTGAAGCCTACAATCAAAACAACAGGTAGGGTTGCCTCTGCTGCTTTTCATAACTCAGCAAGAGTTCTGCTTTAACACATATTAAGCAACCCAGCCACCAACAGCTGCAAAGATGGGGAAAATGAGCACCTCAGAGAAACTCCACTTCTAGCATGGCAACATGTGTCAGCAATATGGCTTGGGCTACAATGAGAATTTGGCTGGTCCCACAGGCAACTAACGAGTATGCTTGACCTATATTTTTCTGTTTGGGTTTCCTGAATGCCAAAAGCTAGCCCAAACCACATTGCTTTGTGACTTACAAGGGAAGGCCTCAAAAGCCTGGTACTTATCAGTGTCTCAGTCGCTTACATTTTTCTACAAAATACATTTCCTCTAACATTTCCCATTTTGGTTTTGACAAAGAGAATACCTAAGAAATTTGCCATGTACAGAAAATCTCCACTTCCAGAAGCCTAACAAGGGTGCCAAAACATAGCATACCAATAAAGATGAATTTGAGATAAATCCACATGTGACTATACTATTTACATAGTGAATATTTACAACTATTTACAACTGTAAATTGCATCAGATATACAACTAACACAAATAATACTCAAAGTACATATACAATCATATGAGCTCCACTAGTAGCAGCAACTGATCACTTTTGCCAGACACACAGAATCATAGAATAGTTAGGGTTGGAAAGGATCATCTAGTTCCAGCCACCCTGCCATGGGCAGGGACACCTCACATTAAACCATCTCACCCAAGGCTTCGTCCAACCTAGCCTTGAGCACTGCCAGGGATGGAGCATTCACAACTTCCCTGGCCAACCTATTCCAGTGCCTCACCACCCTAACAGGAAAGAATTTCCTCCTTATATCCAATCTAAACTTCCCCTGTTTGTTTTAACCCACTACCCCTTGTCCTGTCACTACAGTCCCTTATGAAGAGTCCCTCCCCAGCATCCTTATAGGCCCCATGTAGAACCTATATATACCTATAAATTACAAAATCAAGTTTATCCTGCAGTAGCAAAACTTTCAGCAGAAGACAATGCTAGGTACATGGTACATGCTGTTTCCAGCAGCAAAAAGATCAAGATGCTTCTGGTATAACCAATAAAAGAAATGCTTAAGTAGAAAAAGAGCCTACCAGCCTCACAGCAAAGAAGAAAAAAAAAGCGAAAGGCTTAGCAAACAGACAGGCAGAACTTAGTTTTTAAATGGTTCAGGTAGCCTGCTGTTCTGTGGCCTGTATGATGCATAGGCACTGTGTACACTGATTCTGGCCTGGGTACCTCCTTTTTCAAGGACAGTTTCAAGATACATAGGTCTGTGTGCGAAATTCACCTGAAGCTCAACACAGTTATCCAGCTTCTGAACACCTGCACAAATAGGGAAACTCAGGGGAGGGCACTGGTAAAGCCCATATGGTCATTTCTCAGAGCTGTGGAAAAATAGAAAGAAAAATCACAAACTTTAAAAATAAATGGAGATTTCATATTGAAAATAAAAGCCCAGGAACAGGAAATGGTTGTCAACCTTCACATACTCATAACTTAACCAGTACCTTCAGTATACACAGGTCAAGTTAGCTTAAGGAATAGAATCCAGCTTAAACTCGGATGCTGAGAGCAACACACCGCACACACAGTTACAGCACACCAAGCCTGGTGCACTAGCACTGGTGAACATTCATTGCAAACTCAGCGATCTTGATGCAATTTCCAAACACCTATCATCTGTTGCTCGTTTCCAGGCCCTACATCAACCCCACCTCGCCAGCAGCCACCTCCTCATGCAACACACCAATAAAATGAATATGGGTGCACAACTAGGTTGCTATCACCGGCTAGTTTATTTGAACGCTACTTTCGCTTTCGTTATCTCTTAGGCCCTCCTGCCCTACCAGCCTTCGGGCCATTCGCAGTACCGACAGAGCCCGACAGGATCCCCCACGGAGAAGTAGTGGCGGCGCTTCAGGGTAAACCGAGTTTAAGCAACAACCCCGCAGCAGACCTGAAGGCACGCTGTCCCGGCAGCGCCGGACAGGACTGAGCCGGCAAGACTGGCCCCGAGCCCGAGGCGCAGAAAGACCGCCCGCCGTCCCCCAGAGCTGCCTCAGCCGGGGAAGCTTCCTCCTCCTCTGCGGCGCTGAAGCTGGGGCCTTGCTTGGCTCGGCCCCGCCCCAGGCCTGTCGCTGGGCCCAGGCCGAGGCACGGGCGCTGCTCCCCTCCGCTCCTCCACTCACCGCCAGGCAGTGCGCTCCCGCTCCTGCCGCCGCGGTTGCCCCCTCCCCTGCCTGCCCGCCGCGGAGGCGCGCAGAGAGGCCGGCGCGGGTGTCGGTAGGCGGCTCTGGAGGCCGGCACGGCCTCGGGCGCTACGGGCGGGGAAAGGGGCCTCGCTGCTGGAGGACCCACCTGGTGTCGGCAACATGGCAGCGTCCAGCCGGGCCCAGGTGCTGCGATTGTACCGGGCCCTACTGCGGGAGAGCCAGCGCTTCAGCAGCTATAATTACAGGTGCGCTCGCGGCCCGGGCGGGGACGGTTCCGCTTCTCCCCGCGGAGGCGTGGGGGGTAACTGGGCGGGGAATGCCGGCGTCTCCTGGGGATGAGCATGAGGGGCTCGGTTTTGGGGGGCGCAGGGGAGTCGTGACCTCCCCCTAGGGTTGTGCCCTGGGGGCAGGAACGAGAGCGAGCCCGGCGGCGGGAGCATGGCCGGGCCGGGGCCGGGGCCTGGGCCTTGCTCCGGGGCTCAGGGAGCAGCAGTAAGACCCTGGTCCTTGTGCCTGGCCCCGGGCTGCCTCAAAAACACCGGGTTATGGACTGTCCCTGTTGTAGGAAGAAGCGACAAGACCGAGATTGTCCTAGATTAAAAATTTCGTTCCTGGTCTGGATGCTGCCCTTCTGTCAGGGCAGAAACGGAGCCAGGTTGCAGCCCTGGTTATGCTGAAGGAGGCTGGGTTCCTGGCCAAACCCTGGCACCATGTGCTATGTGCGATGAGGTTGCAGGGTTCACTTGACCTGCAACACACGATGCCATACTGTGTGACTGGCTGCCTTCATGGCTGTTGGTGAACGACCTGTTTTTGGCAAAGGGTATGCGTGCCTGTGTGCTACAGGCATAGGCCTGGTCTCCGTTAGGTATCTGCTGCGTTCACAGAGGATGCTCCCCAGCAGCACTGGCAAAATTGCATTACCCACTGGTAGTTTGCTCGCTTGACTGCTCAGTTAGACCAGAGGCAGAGACATGTGAGCTACCTTTGCTGTGATTCATCTCCAGCCTGGCAAGAATTGGATACAGAAGCCTTTGAACTTGCATAACCATGGTGAGCTATACACTCTTCAAGGCATAAGTATTCCTCTGACCTTGTGTGAGGTAATGCCATGAGAAGAAAGGCTGTGGGGCTGAAACTTAGCTAATAAGCCTTCATTGGTAACTCAATGCAGCAGCACATGTGTGCATCATGTTCCCATACTATCAAGACATCCCCCTGATCTTTGCCGTTATTCTGGCTAATGAACAGAGGATTGTATGTAATGGGGATGGCTTGATGCCTGAAACGTGCAGTTGGTGGACAGCTGAATGTAGCTCCTGTTTGCTCCACAGTAATGAGTTTGTGTTGGGGAGTGATCAGAGAGAAAGCTGAGTCCACAGCAGTGGGAGGAAGCAAGCCAGTACTACCTCAGAATGGTGGCACCAGCCTCACAGACCATATGTGGACCCTCCACCTTTGCCCAGGACCTAGACCATACCCAGAGCCCAGTCCCCCTCCCGGCTCCCCCCAAAATATATACCTCGGGGGCCTTGGCTCTATGAAAATTTTGGCATGCAGCTCAAAGGCAAGGCTATCACACAGTAAGAGGTGCATCAATGAGTTTTCTGTTTAACACAATATGAAACTTTTTGTTCTGTTTCTTTTAGTGTTTTTATTCTAGCAAATTTTAAAGGATAGAAATAATAGGATAGGTGTTTACCTTGGATATCTGGGGGGGGTTTGACACCATATCATAGTGAAAGTTTTTCCTTTCCTTAATGGAGATATCTCAGTTTTTGAGCCTGTCCTTAAATATTGTAAAATCAGCCACTGTATAAAGTCTTGCCATGTATACACATTACACGTTTGTGTCCACTAAAAGCAATAGCAGTTCCTAGCAAGAAACGGTCAGCTGCTATTTTATGTAGAGATCTGCTGGGACCACAACAACAGTTCTGCCTTGGTGTTTATGCCACACCCATAGCTAAAATTGACAGTTCACCAACTGCTTCTGTGCCAAGATAAGCATGTCCTCAGGGCTGCTCTAATATGATATGGTAATACCCTGGAGTAAGCCTAATGCTTTTGTAAAGAGCCAATTTGTAGTAAAGTAGAAGGTTTTGAAGATTCATCTTATTGATTCATTATTTCAGTTAAAGAATTTCAGGATGTTTTATTATTGCAAGCAGTATGGATTTATAAGTGTGGATCTGGAGTATGATCAAATAGTTGCTGTACCCTTATTTCCTTGCTGTGCATTTTGTCTTAAATGTGTACATATAGGTTGTGATGGAAAAATCAGTTATTTTTGTTTTGCAACTTTCCTAATAAATACAATGTATATATCATCTGGTAGTATCTAGTATTTATTTTTACCATCCAAAAGAACTTTTAAAGCTGTAACTATGAAGAATAAATTTAATTTCTTAAAGTAACTGAGGGTACCACTGACAGCATTCAGAATAAAAACACACAGGAACATCTCCAAAGCCCTGCAGTAAACATTATGGAGTGTTTCGAGGCCCAGATGTGTGGGCCAGATTTTAACAGCAGGGAGAGAGAATTTAGTAGACTGTAAGTAATTTCATGTTTGCCCTTCTGCCCTATTACCCATGCATACTGTCTGAGGAAGGAAGAGTGATTAGTACTGGAGGAAAAGCAATAAGCAAAGAAGGAAGATGTTGAGTCCAAAGGTGGTTTTTAGAGTGTACTGTTTTCTTCTGCTTGGCTGACAAAAAGTAGATCCTCTGATGTTTTACGTGTTGGGTTGCAGTCTAACCTAAATTAATTTAAGGGATAGTTTCTAAGTAGAATAAAATTTGTTATTTAAATAATGGCTTTATTTTGTGGGTTTTGTTTTTTTGTTACAGAAAACAAAAGAATTTATAAACTTGTGAAAGCTGTTAAAACATCTGGTTGCAAATGATGGTAATCTGAATTTACAAGTGTCTTGTTTGCTTAACATGACTGAAGCCCGGTGGTCACAACATGGGAATGTAGTCAAACAGGGTTTTTTCTAAAAGAGAGCACAGGACTGCAGCAGGTCACCTGGAGAGTTTTTTGATATCTCCATTTTTGACCGCTTCATGACAGGTTTAACCAAACAGCACCATGGCTGACCTATGGGTAGGCCTACTTCAAGTAGGAGGTTGACTTTGGTAAGCTCCAGAGATTCTAGTTAAAAAACATTACTATGATTGTCAGGTCCCCAGCCTGTCTTGGCCTATAAAGAAACTGACACTGGCTAGAAAGTTCTGGGAAACATTGTATGACATGCTTTTGGTTGGTCTCTCCAGTTCTTTGATTTTTCTATAGTTATGAGCAATATCAGATGTGGTAAATCTCTCTGGATTTTTTTCTGAAAATAGTATGGTTTTAAAAGGTATTTCTTGATTTATTTTATATTTATTTCAGTTATCCATTATGTACTCTATTAACTGGCAAATGTTGTGGGTTTTATTTATAAAACTATAAATCATATATATATATAAATCGACTACATAGGGATTGGAACTAGATGATCTGAAGGTCCTTTCCAGCCCTAACTATTCTAAGATTCTATGTCTTGTCTTTGCAAATTGCATTTTGATGGATTTTTTTTTTTCAATTAGAATGTGCAATATTTGAAAAGTAGTTGAATAAAACTACTGAGAATACAGAAGAATCAGGGAAGGAAAACTGTCAAAACAGGTTTTGCATTGGAAACCAGTTAATTGAATGCATGCAGTTTCATCTGAGACATGTCCTTCAAGATTTTAAAACTAGTAAATCTGATTTTTTGCAAATCTCTAACCTAAGAACAAACCTGAGCAAAGTAAATAATTGTTTTATTTCAGTGCCAGTTGCTTTTCCTGCTTTGAGTAATACATTTGTTGATGTGATTTTAGGGAGTCATAGAACATAGAGCTGTAGAACAGCCCAGGTTAGAAGGGACATCTGAAGATCATCTTGTCCAGCCTTTTGTGGGAAAAGGATGGTTGAGATTATCTAGCACCCTGTCCAGTTGCATCTTGAAAACCTCCAGTGATCAGGACTCTATCATAGCCTCCATGTCCCTGAGGAGGTTGTTCCAGTGACTGATTGCTCTCCTTGGGAAAGATGTTTTTCTTATACCCAGATGAAACCTCTCCTAGTGTAACTTGTACTTGTTACCCCTTGTGTTAGCTATGTGGTTCCTTGTGAAGAGATAGCCTCCATACTCTTTGTGGCTGCCTTTTAATTACTGGGAAGCCATCATGAGATTCCTCCCCCCTCCCTCCCAGCCCCAAGCCTCCTCCAGTTAGAAAAGACTTAACTCTTGTGGCCCTTCCTTAGACCTCCAGTCTGTCCACATCTCTCTTGAATTGTGTGGACCAGAATTTAACAATCCAGCTGCAACCTAGGAAGTGCTGAGTGCAATGATCTCATCTCTGCTAGTAATGGCCCTGCTGTGCAGACCAGGATCTTATTTGCCTTCATTGATGCAGTGGCACACTGCTGACTCGTTTTCAGCTGCTTGTCCATCAGGCCCCCCGGTCTCTTTCGGTGAGGCTGCTACCCAGCCACACAGATCCTATCCTGTGCTGGGCTCCTTTTTTATGCCCTCCGAGGTGCAGGATCTTGTCTTTGTTTAACTTCATACAGATTTTGATTTAGTCTGTGAAAGCTTTTATGTATAGAAAATCTTCAATTTACAAATTTCAAGGTGCTTGTGAGAAATGTTGCTTTTGCATTCTGAAAGAAAGTTTGGGAAGTTAAAATTCAGGGATTCTGCAATGCAGGGCAGAGCAAGTTCTTAAGGCATGTTCAGTCCTTTAGCATTAAAGCTGTTCGTTTTGAGGGGGGAACGTTTGTGATTCTGATGTTTTGGCATTAAGCTTAGTATCTGAATTTAATGTAAAAGTTTGATGAGACGAAGTTTTAACAGAACTTACACTTTTACAGTTTGAGGTCTTCTGCTGCATGAAATCAGTAATAAACAATGCTAACAAATAAAATGCTTGATTTTTTTATTTTTTTTATTTTTTCCTTTGTGGCAATGAGTTGTTACTCCCATAAGCCTGAAAAAGGTTTTTTTTTTTGTGGTCAGTGTCATTAAATTTAGCATGGATTCCCTGTGTGTAGATGTGGTAACTCTACTGATACACATAAATAAGCTGATCTGTGTTAAAGAAAATATTTCAGCTGGTTATGGCTGTGTGTGCAAGATTTAGTCTGCTTTTTGGAAACAGGAAAATGCAAAAAGGAACTATGTTAGATGCCAGCTGCTGTTACGCAAAGATAGTTACTACTGATTAAACACAAAAATAAACAACTATTTTGGACAAGGGGTCTGGTTTAGCAATGTACCATTTCTCATTGTTTCTGTTGCTGTTCCACTACTGTCAGTGTTTTCCATTTCGAGACTTCTTACTAACTGCTACCCAAATTTAAGTCTTGATCAAATAGTAAGTGTGCTGATCAACTTCTTATGCTAAGCTGAGGAGCTGGGACGGTGCAGTATATTGTCACATGCCACATAATTCACACCAAGTAACTAAGTAAAATTTAGGGGACAAAAAACAGCACCTTTTCAAATCTGGGTTTCTTTCTCTTCCTCCTTACATACCTTATTTAGTCACTTTAATACTTGCATATCACTTAGGTGATTTAACAACCATGTTACAATTTTACATGTGATAGTTATCCAAGCTGAATAAGCCTTTTTCTTACTGGCTCTCTTAACGAAGTTTATGATTGACAAGATCAGTGTCAGGTTTTGATATGTTTCTATGTGCTAGGAAGGAAAAGTAAGACAAAATGGTGATTAGAAAAAAAAATAATAATCCAAAACCATGAGGAAACAAACGCATGCCATGTTATGGAAAGTACTGTGCTCTGTCTGCTAGTTCGTCGCTGAGATAAGAAACGCAGAAAAAAACCCTGAAAATGTCAGTTCTGGCCAGCGCAGCTCTCTGACTTATTTGTAGAGTAAGGTGACTTAACTGTAGCTTTACGATATCCATTTTTTTCCTTGCCTGTGCAAAGAAAGCAGGTAACTTATTTTTCCTTCTCTCTATGTAATTGTTGCCTGTGTTCTGAGCGATAATAAACTTTAGGAGGTTTTGAGTTAATTTCCCACATGAGTAAATAGCTATCTCTGTAATCTACTTGAAAACTGTAAAAGTCAGGGCTGCAAGCAGCTGTGGTGTTCCTGAGCCTGGGGTGCAGGGTGGTTTCCATTCTACACCATTGTAGATGCATGTTTTGGTCTGGCAGCTGCATGACCCCTAGTATTGGGCAAACAAGTACTGCACCTTTGCAGATTGGTGTTGTAAAGCATTCACACAGCTTTGTGATCGGCCTTATTAATACCTCTTTCTTTGGGGAGATAAGTCTTGGCCATTTCGGTGACCACATACTGTGCAGATATTTTGCTATTATGCACAGAATTATAGAATGGCTTTGATTGGAAGAGACCTTAAAAGATATCCAGTCCCAACTCTCCTGCCACAGGCAGGGACACATTCCAGTAGACCAGGTTGCTCAAAGCCCTGTACAACCTGGCTGCCCAGGAATGGAGCAGCCACAGCTTCTCTGGGCAGCCTGTTCCAGTGCCTCATCACTCTCACAGTAAAGAGCCTCTTATATCTCATCTGAATCTTCCCTCTTTCATTTTAGAGCCTTGTCCTATTCGCTAAATTTCTTTGTAAAAAGTTCCTGTCCAACTTTCTTATGGGCCCCCCTTTATGTACTGGAAGGCTGCTGGATGGTCTTCCTGAAGACTTTGCTTCTTCATGCAGAGCCATCCCAAGTCTCTCTGCCTGTCCTCATAGGAGAGGTGCTCCAGCTCTCTCATTATCATTGTGGCACTCCTCTGGACTTGCTCCAACAGCTCCATGTCCTGTTTGTGTTGGGAGCCCCATAGCTGAATGCAGTACTTCAGGTGGGGGTCTGATGAGAGCAGAATAGAGAGGGAGAGTCGCCTCCCTCAGCCTGCTGGCCATGCTCCTTTTGATGCAGCCCAGCATATGGTTGGCTTTCTGGTCTGCAGTACTGCCAGGTTATGCTGAGCTTTTAATCAGCCAAGACCCCCCACATCTTTCTCATGGGTGCTCTCAGTCTGTTCGTTGGTCAACATGTAGCTGTGCTTGAGATTACTCCAAGCCTGGTGCATGATCTTGCACTTGGCCTTGTTGAACTTTGTGAGTTTTGCATGGGCCCCCCCCTCCAGCCCACCAAGGTACCTCTGGATGGCATCCCTTCCCTCCAGCGTGTTGACCTCACAACACAGCTAAGTGTTGTTGGCAAGCTTGCTAAAGGTGCACTTGATCCCAGTGTCCATGTCACTGACAAAGATGTTGAGCAATGCCAGTTCCAATACCAACTTGAGGGATGCCACTCATCACTGGTCTCCCCTTGGACATCAAGCTATTGACCACAACTCTTTGAGTGCAACTATCCAGCCAACTCCTTATCCACTGAGTGTTCCATCTATCAAATCCATGTCTCTTCAGTTTAGAGACAAGGATATCATGTGGGTCAATGTCAAATACTTTGCACAAGTCCAGGTAGATGATGTCAGTCACTCCTCCATTATCCACCAACACTAACCCTGTAATAGAATACCAAACTTGTAAGGCACAGTTTGCCCTCAGTGAAGCCCTATTGGCTGTCACCAATCACCTATGCCTATTCTATCAGAATCATGCTTGAATAGGGTTATTAGTGTTAAATCTGAATGCACAAGAACTCTGGATAGTGTTCATCTGTTGATTAGGATGGAAACTGTGAAAAGCATCAGGATGATTACACTCTGAATTGTAGTAAAACATGGAAATGCATGCACTTTTGGGGAAAGTCTAGAGGCATAGGAACATAATTTTGGAATGTCAGACTTTGGGAGTGACAGTATAGAAGTATTTCCATTTGACTTCAGTATTCTATACTTAAAATATTTTGGAAAGGCAACTAAAGCACTCTTTTCCAGAAATGTCAAAACATAACCATTATACCATCTGAAAAGAAATTTTAAACCAAATAGGAATCATTTTGACAAACGTTTTGATTTTTTTGATAGTAACATTTCGTGAAAATCATTCTGTCAAAGTTCTGTTGATCATAAGGAGTTACTTTCTTGGATTTCAAGGTACAACAGTGATTGTCATTTTCCAAATGTACTCACTTTACCCTTGTAAAATTTTGCTTTTCTAAACAATAAAGGGTAACTACACACTGGTTTTGATGTAATTTTCTTGACTTCCTTTTCTTGGCAGAGGAGAGTTTTGAATAGTAATAACTTGGAAGGAAATTCTGGAGTCCTATCTGGCATAAGGAGTTCTGGAAAAATTGAAGTTTTATAGTTGGAAGGCAAATGAGTGGGGGCTTCCTTAAAAGTCCAATTAATGGACTTTGTTATTTTAGTAAAGGCACCCAAATTGAGTAAGTATCATGTGGTTATTACCCAAGACATCATTTTCCATCTATGTATAGCACAGTAGAACAGGGACATTTTTTATGTAAGACTTAATTACCAGTAAAATTTGTTTATGAGCTAATGAAAGTAATAGAAAAAAAACTGCCTCTAGCACTGATTCATTTCAATCAGACATATGCATGTGATTTCTAGTAAATGAAAAACACTTTATAATGTAGTAATTGTTTCCTAGTTCACCTCCTCCTTTCCTTACTTTTGAATGTGGCTTTAACTAACATAACCTGGTCTAGTGGAAGGTGTCCCTGCCCATGGCATGGGGTTTGAAACTAGATGAACTTTAAGGTCCCATCCAACCCAAACCAGTCTGTGATTCTTTGATAACATTTAGGTGCTCATTGTATTCGTCTGTATGCTGTCCATGATGAAAAGATGCTGACCTTGTAACATCAAGACTTATTCAAGGCATAGACACAGCTAGTATTTCAAGTATTCTGAAGACAATCAGATTTAAAAATTAAAAATCAAAGTAATTTTGCAAAAAGAAGAAACTGCAGTCAATCAGGCAATACTGAGAACCACTTCCGGCTGCAACAGATAGCAACAGTGCGTTCTGAACTACCTCTTTGGTAAAGCGCTTCCCATAGTTCATGTGTTTGCTGACAAAGAAAGTACATTGTACTAGATCGTTCATGGTTGTCTGCTTTTCCAAGAAAAATGGCCATGAGAATAAAACTTTCTTGTTTTCTTGCATGGGGAATATTTGGGCCATCTGTTCTGTGACTGTTTTGCTCAGAACTCAGTACAGAGGATGTTCCAAGAATCCCCTTGGTGATTCTTGCTGATATTTTAGTTCTTTCTTAAGAATGAAGATGCCACAATTCATTTATTCAATATTCTGGTTGGAACAGCGTTATCGAAAATGGCCTTTTCCCTTATGTTTTTTGTACTTTTCATTCTGTTCTATTCTCCCTCACCGAATCTCCACATAAAATTACAAGGTTTTCTCAGGGCACAATGCACAACTGAACAACTAATAGTGTAGTACAAGTCTCATTACAAATGAATCTCTGTTGTATTGCAGGGCCTTCCCCCTCTCCACCTCCTCCCACCTTGAGTCCAATAGCACTTAGATCAAAAGATGTGTAACTTAAATTTAGGAAATGCTGATTTATAATTTGATATAATCATTTACTGCATGCCATTCAAAATGTCTTGTGGGACAGCTGCATTCTCCACAAACTTTATTGCCAGGTCATGACCGTCCTTCTGAGCGTGCTTGTCTAGCATATCATAGTCTGGAACCAGTAAAGGCCTGTTTGTAAATCATTAGCTTGTATAAAAGTAAGATTGTCTTATTTCAGCTGCCAGAGAAAGTATGTGGGTTTTTTTCTGGAAAAAAAAAGCCAATTTTCCCCTGAAACTATAATCAGTACTGGTACACTGGCAATGATTAATCCGTCATGAAGGTCACGTAATTGAACTTGGTCCTGTGATCTTAAGTGGCTATGAGAATAATTTGGTGTATCCCATGAGGTCAATCTTTACAGAGTTGCCTCCGTCTTTCTCTTGCACAGCATGTGATTTCTGCTAACTAGCATTTACTTACAGGATACGTGGTAGTTTTGCATGGCAGTCTTTATTTACTGGAATTATTTATTTCTTCAACAAATATACAGGTTGTCACAGTGCTCATTTGCAGTCGCAGGCAGATGTAAACATCTGAACATCATTTGCATAAGCAGGAGAAATGTGGATACAGGTTTCCTCAGAGCCTTGGTGTTGGAGAAAGTCAGTTTGTCTTGTGGATAGCCACTGCTGATGGTTACATGTTCAGTGAATGTTAAATACTTTTCTGCACACTATGTTAGCATAGGAGTGAAAGAGTTAAATAGACAGGGGAGGGGGGGTTCTGATGCTGATATTTATTTGCATTGTTAATCACAGTTAAGAACAGGGGAACTGAGAGTGGAAGGTGACAGGTAGGTGCAAGCCATCATGTCTTGTGAAGTTTTGGATTTAATCAGTAATGGAATCCTTTGTGAAACAATTCAGTCATTCATCAAAACATGCCTTTCCTTGTAATCAATGTTTTTATTTACTTAAATAACATCAGATTCCTTCCTTCTCAAGAAAATGTTTTAAAGTCAGCACAGCTCAAATGAAGTATATAAGACATAGTACAAGCTGCAGTGTGTCCTAGAGGTTTATAGCTTGAATTATGTTCTGGATGTGAAATTGCCTTGAAATTAACCTGCTACGAAGTTCCAGAATATGTCTTCGACTCATCTAAAATATCACAGTGGTATTTTTAGTCCAATAAATTAGCAAAAAAATAGCAAATTAATGGTCTTCATATGTAAATGGGTTTTGAAGGGGAAACATTTATTGATTTGAGTAGTTTTATCACTGTTCAAAGTAAATTAGATGTCTTGTAATGCTTTTTCTCTGATCTGACTCATTTACAAGATGTAAATAAATGTTGAAGTGTTTTGTTTACAAAATAATAATAATAAATACAATATAATAAGAATAAATATCTTTTGTGTAGATCTTTAAATAGGTTTCCAGAGGATGAATACATAGGATGAATATGATCCTACCAGCTATAGTGATGCAGTGTTGAGCAAATAAGTATACCAATATACTGAGACAGAACTACTCATTCTGTGAGCTAGTGGCAGTACTTACTAACCTATATGGCTTTTGAGGCTTGATTGTGGGGTTCTGTTTCCTAACAATTTGTTGCAGTCCTTGAAGGAGAAATTCTCCATCAGTACGAGTTATTGCCACCATTAGCTAGGGACCTGGTGCTTCTTCAACTTCTATGAGTAATTTATTCTGAGACTGGAAACCTTTGCCACTACCCTGGGGAATGGAAGGTCATGTTGCATGTCAAAGGGAAGGTAATTTGCCCTAGTCATAATATGTTATACTGAAAACACTGTTATCATAAATAGAGCACCCTTCATATCTCTTTTCCTCTTCTAATATCTCATGTGGTAACCTCAGCCAGTACCCATCTGGGTCACTGGGATTTAAGCCTCATGTTGACTCTGCATTTAGAGTACCTGAGAAGAACTTCTCACAGCCATGTGCTTATGGGACGGAAAGGAGTTGGTGTTTGCTGTATGGGATTTTTTTCTTACTTGCAAATAAAGGACAAAAGTCGTATTTTTGTCTGTCACTTTTTGACACTTTTGGTCACTTTTTGTCGCAATCACTCATGAGTGAATAGTTTCTTGGGACTTTTAATTAGCTGCTAAGTACTTGGGGGGGGGGGGCATATAATATTTTCAGCTTGATATACAATACCTTTTGTGATTATATAAATGTCCCAGTCTGAACTTACTCTTCTTCAATAGAATAAATATAGACATATTTTACTGAAACAGAATGAGTGTATTTTGCTTTTCATAGTATAAGCCCTTAAATGAAAGTCATAAGAGGCTGACTGGAAAACTCTAAAAATTACTGATCTTAGCTTTATCTTCACCTTTACATTTTTAACGTCTGAATTTAATGTACTTGGGCTTGACTAGGTTGAAAGATAATACTTTGTCAATGTTTCTCTTCTTAGAAAAAGAAAATTGATCTCTCTCTTCTTTAATTTTTCTGATCTTCCTTTCTGTAATAGTGGTTAAAGTGCTTCAGTGCACACAAGATCTGTCAGCAGGTGGTTTGAATGGCTTCTGTCCAGTGGGCCAGCATAGCTTAAATTTTAAATTTAATCTTATTTTTCTGTCTGGTATTAAATTATATATTGTCTGCTCAGATTAAAGTGAGCATTGTATGCTGAGATCTACACTTTGGCGAGTAGTGTGTATGCACTACAGTTTTAGAGGTGAAGGCCATACATAGCTCAAAAGAAACATGTTGGCTGGTAGATGCTCTTGGCTTCATAGTTGGCAGAGGAATCATTCATCCTGCATTGCTTTTTAGAGTAGCGGTAGAAAAATAATAAGAAAATGAGTGTAAATTTTTGTTTAGGGTTTTTTTGTTGTGTTTTTCTGTTGTTTTTTTTTTTTTTCCTGGTATGTAAATTAGCTTTCAAGACTGTTTTATTACTTCACTTGGGATTTAGTACTATTTTGAACCATATGTTAGTTATGGACTCCAGAAAGTTATGTAGGATATACAGGTCCTGAGAACATGAATCTCTTTTACTGGAGCTTGCAGAGATCTCAGGTGTGTCTTAGCTGATTGTTACTGTGCTCCAAAGATTGATAGCTGTGGGCATATAGTTCTATAACTAGCCTGCACAGGATCTGGCTTTTTTCAGTGCTTGCTTGTGCTGATAGCACCTGGGAGGTACAGGAAGTGGAGACCCATGCAGTGCTGAAAGCCATGGTGGATAGTTCTGGCACATTATGCCTGGTGCATACAGATGTGATGTAATTTATGTAGGTGAATATCAGCTGTGCCAGCCTCAAAACCTCAGATCTGTCTATGACATGGTCTGTAAATGAACTACTCAATCAGCTTTGCCAAGAAGAATAATCTTTTCCCTTAAAACCTTGCCTCTGTTCACCCATGGTTCCTTCTACTCTTTTATTGTGTAAGACGCCACATCCAATTTCCCATCGGGATGAAGTGACACCCAGAGTTTGTACCCATTGCATTCCTGGGTTACTGTTCCATTCTTGAATGAGGCTGGGATTTTCAGCCTCCCTTTCTTTTGTGCTACTCTTATCATATGTAAAGCTTTTGATGACTTCCATATCCCAACAAAAATTAAATAGAAAATATACAGAAGGAAAGATCTAGTTCACTTGTCCCTCTGTGCCTTAGGTAGTAAGTCAGTGTGCAAAACTACCTGCATTTATTTTTTTTTCCTGAGCATCTGATAACATAACCACAGTAGCCTTTATCTAGGCTTCTTCAAATATTTTATCTATTGTCCAAAGGCATTGCATTTATAATCTAAAATGTCTAAAAAGTTTTATTCTTGTCCTGGGTTCAGCAGTAGCAGTCATTTTTCTCCTTCTTGGTAGCTGGTGCAGTGCTGTGTTTTGACTTTCGGCCTGGGAACAGAGCTGATAGCGATGTTTTGGTTTGGCCAAGGACTTTTGAGCCTCATGCTCTGCCAGGGAGGAGGGGAAGCCGGGAGGAAGCAGAGACAGGACACCTGACCCAAACTGACCAAAGAGGTATTCCATACCACAGCACGTCATGCCCAGGATGTAACTGGGAGTTAGCCGGAAGGGCTGGGAGACTGCAGGGTTGGAGGAGGTATCGGTTGGAGCTTGGTCGGGCTTGGGGGGGCGAGTTATCGGTCAGCTGGTGCTGAGGTGTTGTATTCTCTTCCCTTGTTATTTCCTTTATCAGTATTATCATTGGTGGTAGCAATAGTGATTTGTGTTATACCTTAGTTACTAAACTGTTCTTATCTCAACCTGTGGGAGTTGCATTCTTTTCGATTCTCCTCTCCGTCCCTCCGGGAGTAGGGGGAGGGAAAGAAGGGGGGGGGGGGGGGGGGGTGAGTTAACGAGTTACCTGACTGGGTTTAAACCACGACAATTCTGTACTCTGTATGTGCAAAGTGGGACTGTGATTTTGTTATGCATTCTAAATTGTTTTTTTTTAGGCTCTGCATTTGACTAATAAGCTTTGCATATATTAGAATTTTCAGTGTTAAGTATTACATTGTAATTTCAAATATCCATCATTGTTGTCAAAATTGATGTTGCTGATTTGCTAAACTAAACATGCAGTGCTTTGCTGTAAATGAGGGAAGGTCATCAAGCCATATGGTGATGGGAGGTCCAGTGGGGGAGGTTTGTCACTGCTGGCTGAGTTACAAGAAAAAAAGCTTTTTGGATAAGCTGTAAAGGTGGTAGAAATAGATGAGAGAGTAAAGTTTCAAGAATATCTTCAGTTTTCCAAATCCTGTAACTTCTAATGTGTTGTCTATAAGCAGATAAAGCATGTGGTCTGTTACTTAATATGGATTGTTTAATAAATTATATGTTGACGCAGGAGTCACGGACAACGCAGAGATGATCAATGTGATCAAGCGATTGCCAAATTTATTACAAAGCCTTAACTCCTTATATACTATTTCTTACATGCACTTACAGTGATTTGGCATATTATGATTGGATACATGTCTTGAAGACCCTTAGTGACTAACTTATAATTGGTTAAGCACAGGTGTGAGAACTTGACCTCGAAAGCTTGCCAACAGTCCACAGTTCTCATTAACTCAGTGAATTCCAGCTTCTTCTTATATTGCTTGCTTAAGCTTCTTTGGGCCTCTCATGGCCTTGCTGTATCTTTCAGGATTATTCAGAGTTTATGTACTAATTATGCATTCTCCCGTGAGAACACTGTCTCCACAATTGTATTTATGGTTTATTGTTGTCTTTGTCATGAGATGACTGGATCTTATATAATTTCAGTTTCTTTTACTAGATTCTAGTAGTATCTCTTAGTTGATTCATTTTAGGTCTGTGATGCTTAAATTCTTTCTCAAAAAGTGCTGGTTTACTTGAACAAAAATCAAGAAGCAAAACTAATCATGTTTATTGCTAGAATCCAGCAATCGCTTTTGTGACACACAACTTTGCTAGAAGTCTGTTCTGTAGGCTCAAAATTAGTAGTCTGTCAAAACAACCAAGAAAGCTTCAACTCAGATAACCTTCAGAGAACTGTTCCTTAAAGTCTTTTGTAAATCAGAGTATTTCAGTTGTTATTTTAAGCCAGTGTGCTATCAACGTATTTCTGATATTCAACCCCTTTTCTTGGGAATTAGCATTTTTATAATTTCCGTATTAAAATAATATGGGTACTGGAACTAGATAGTTACTAAATCTACATGCCTAGATTCAGAAAAAATGCTCTGCTTTAGAAATTTCCTATCAACATATCATCATCATGCAGACCATCCACACTGCTGTCCAAGAAGTTAGAATATCCCAAGGGTTTATGCCTTGTTGCTTAATTAAAGAAAATAATAAAAAAAAACCAAAAAAAAAAAAAAATCCAAAAAAAACCCCAAAAAAATCCCCAAACCACAAACCAAAACATAAGCACTGTTTCTTCATCAAAGACACCACATAATTTTCCACTGACAAGTGGGAAATAATTCCATCCAGCAAGTCTGCTTAGCACCCAGAAGGTTTCTAAATGAACAGTCACCAAGAGGTGCAAAACGGTTAGCCTATGTAAGTTACCCCTTAGATAACACTTCAGGTTATCCAAGTCATGAGCTAAACTACCTCTCTTCTTAGAATGAAAGGCAGCCCCTAGTCATGCTGAAGAGAGGAATGTTGGTCACAGTGTTGGACTAAAACTCTAATCTTTCCTGAAAGATAAAATGGGATTTGTAACGGCAATTCACAGCAGGCCAGTCCTTTTTTTAAGAACTGCTCAGAAATACACAGCAAATGGAAGGGTATATATCTACCTCAAAAATGAGGAAGAGAAAAAGTAGGATTTGAACTTGTGGTTTCAAGGCATTCCCCAGCTGGTAATTGGATTGTTGGGCAACCCAAGTGTCCTGGGGAGCAGTTGGCAGTGAAAGCTTAGCAGGGAGCTATTAGACATTTCAGGTCATCAGAATCCTTTTTATCTGTGGCAAATTCTGGTTCCAGTTCCTACAACACATCCTTGCCCAGTGCCTTGTTAACTGAACAATGTGCTCGATTGGGTCCTTCAGTGGTAGCCCTCTTTCTTAACCTCTTCTGCAATATAGCATTGCAGTTGCAACTCCAATTAAGATGAAAAGAATGCTTTCATTTGGGCATCTTTCCTCTTTTCTTTTAACCCTGACCTTCTGTAAAGCACTCCCTTCTGCAGAGATTCTTTACACTTAGAATTAAGCCAATAACCGCTTTTATTTTTAGAAGTATAGCAACAAAAATGTTTCAAAGAACTGCAAAAATAACTATGAATAGTGCTGACAGTATTCTGGGACTATGAAGAAGGTGGTGTTTGGGAACTAAGGGCAAATCATGACTAACTAACGTGATTTCTTGGATATGTGAACAAGGGGAGAGAAATGGATGCTGTTTACCTCTGCTTTAAGGAGGCTTTCAACACTGACTCCCACAACATTCTTGTATCTAAGCAAGTGTGTTATGATCTGGATGGGCCTTTAAAAACTGGTTGGATGCTGGGGCTCGAAGGGTGGGAGTTGGTGGGTCTTCAGGGCTTGATCCTGGGACTCATCTTGTTGCACATCTTTATTAACGACCCA
This sequence comes from Pezoporus wallicus, assembly GCF_028554395.1. Taxonomy (NCBI): domain Eukaryota; kingdom Metazoa; phylum Chordata; class Aves; order Psittaciformes; family Psittacidae; genus Pezoporus; species Pezoporus wallicus. The sequence continues at coordinate 2,746,670 of NW_026636248.1, forward strand.
AAGGAATCAACACTACTTGCTCATTAAGTTTGCAGGTGTCACCAAACTGGGGAGACAATGAGCTCAAAGGCTCAGAAGTCTGAAGGAAAAGGCCAACAGCAGCCATATGACATTCACTCATTAAGTTGTGCTTGGGAAGGAGATGCCCCAGCCACAGAACAGGCTGGGGACTGACTGGCTAGGGAGCAGCTCTGATAAAAAGGGGCTAGGGATCCTAGGAGACACCCAGCTGTGTGCCCTGGCAGCAGTGAAAGACCAAGACCATCCTGAGATGTATAAATAGTTGCTCAGCCACCAGATTAGGAGAGTGATCATCCCCATCTGCTCCATGCTTGTAAGACCACATCTGGAGTGCTGTATCCAGTCTTGCCCCCACCCCATCCCCTGTGCAGAAAAGACACAGATAACTTGAAGCAAGCTCAGCAGAAACCACCAGGGGGGATGAAGCACTTGCCCTGTGAGAAAAGGCTGAGGAAGCTGGGCTGATTCAGCCTGGAGAAGAAACAATATTGAGGGAACCTAAATAGCATCCAGTACCTCAAAGTATCCAGAGGTGCCTAGCAGGGGAACAAGAGACAGCAGATGTAAAGTGAAGGAAGACAGGTTTTCAGACTGGCTTTAAGGAGAAGATTTTTACCCACAAGGACAGCCAAACAATTGAGCATATTTCCCAGAGAGGTGGTCCAGTCACCATCCTGGTTTTCAAAACCTGACAGGACAAAACTGAGAGTCACCTGGTCTGACCCCATCAGTCCTTTCAGCAGGAGGTAGAACTAGAGACCTCCAACACTGCTTTCCAATGTGAATGATTCTGACTGGGTGGCCATCAATGCTTTCTTCTTTGAAATGGGTACAGGCACAAACTGATGAAAAAACAGTCAGAAAAAAAGTCCCACCTTCCCAAAAGGAGCCACAAGTGTCTCTTTATGTAGATACAGAAATGCGGGGAGGCATTTTCAGTTTTTAGATTGGTAAAAGAAAATGAAAGGAAACTGTTGAAATAGGCGTGCCTATTACCAGTTTTTTCTCATCTAGGACATCTTGCACTGGGAAGATGCAAGTTCTCATTAGAAGTTTTATTAGATATGTGTCTCAAAGTAGCAAGAATTGCTTTAGAAAGAAGTTACAAATCCTTGTATCTGATCATACAGCAAGTATCGTATGCACTGGGTCACAGTCACCAGCTCTCAAGTGTGTTTTCTGACGTTCAATTTTTATCCTTCTGTTCTTTTGGCGTAGTCCTCTCATGAAGTATCTCTAGTGCTATTCTCTTCCAGACATACTTCTTGGCAATTCCATTGGAACTCATATTTTGTATATTAGCAAAGAAACCAAGTAGTGGCTCATTGGTTTCATTCTATAAGCTTTTTGTAAAGAGTGTTCTTTGATTAGAAAATTTAAGAAAATAATACTGTGTTAACTGTCTATTTTTTCTGTTTCTTTGTTCTTCTCTCCTCCACTTCCAGCTTACACACTCCTCCTTCCCCCTCCCCCCACCCCAGTTCCAGGAATAAGCTTTGCTTTGATTTTAGAAAACAGGCAGGTGCCATCGTTGCCGTGCTGTAAGCTGAGGTGGTAGTGCTGAAAAAGTGTCTAGTGATGGAGTTTGAGGAACACCTTGCTGATAAAACACTGCATTACCCCCGCCTGTTGGTCTCGTGTTTAATTAGACAAGTCACAAGTACTTCCCTATGAAGTACTTACCTCTCAGTCTCAAACATGCATCTGTTGTCAAATGTTTCTTTTTCTGGTATTAAATTTTAATTGCATGCTTCTTTTTCTTCTCCTTTATTGGTGTCTTTTAATGAGACCTTTATAGAGGAAAAAAGAATGTAAATACATACTTACATATGGAAATAGGTATGTGTACACATACAATCATTCCCTCTAAAGTAATTCTGTACATGGAGACAACCTCACTAATGCTAATAAAAGTTTAAGCTAAAATGAATTTTCTGCAGCTATTTCATTATCAAAACTTTCTAATTTTTAATGATATGTCATTCTGAAAATTCAGTTAGGCAAATCTCATCTGGTGCACATTTTGCTAGTAATAATGCAAAATTCTGAACGTTCATGCTGTTGCTACCTCAAGTTAATAGATGTTAATTGGAAGGGAAAAGTGGTAAGGAAATATAATTAGTGAAAGGAAACAATGACCTTTTATAAATGGATTCCTCACTTCATATGATGTTACTGTATTGTAAATCAGTATCTCACTTCTGCACATTGTGTCCCTAAATAAAAGCATCATATACTTCATTTGGGAGTTATTAACCACAGTGGACTTCCTAGAGGTAGGCTATTGATCACTTACCTTATTTTTTTAAATATATGTCAAGCTTATAAAGAAAGATGCATTTTACTTTAGACTTTTTTTAACATCTTCACTATTCTAACTTGCTGGCCTCCTCGCTCGTAATCTGTTTTGCTTGCACAGGCTATACCACTTTCTTCCTCTTGTATCTTCATGTACGTGCTCAATGACTTGCAATTTATAACAGCCATTATGTTTTGCAGTATGTTGCCTATAACTATGTTGCGATCTATTAATACATTATATTTGTTCACAATCACAAAGACAAGATGTCAACATGTCTGTAAAGCTGTCTTGGAAAGACTACTTAAATATTTAGCATGTTGTGATATTCATAAATGCAAAGTGGTGCTGAGAAAAACATTGCTTGGCCAGGTTTATTTGGAAGGCATAGTACTGTGTACTTAGAAGCAAGTATGTCTGCATGATGTTTCAGCTTCTTTTCTTACACTCTAGTTTGGCAGAGCACAAAGATATAAGAGTGAAGACTTGAGAGGAAACAGATTTTTTTTATTTTTATTTTCTGGTCAGGCATGACATAAGTAAACATTTTGAAATGAAAATTTTTAAAGCCCCAAGTTGCAATTATTTTCTGAAGTACCTGTTGTGGTTTCATTTTTCCTTAACAGCTATGTTTTCAGACTTCCCTTCTTACAGGCTTCATTGCAGGAGTACACGTTAGGTTTTTTGATTGTACTTCAGGGAAGGAAAAAGATGAACTCTTTGAAGGTAGAGGTGAATGACAGATCATTAGAAAAAAGACTATTTCCAACTGTAATTCTGTGTGTGTTACTATTATTTGGGGGCATTGTTGTCTCTTAATACTAGCAAGGTAGTGCCCATTCCCTCTGAGTCTGTAGTAATATTATGGCCCTGACCATAATATTCTTACATTAACCCCTAACCACTCTGTCTTTTTTCTGCTGATGTGCATCTGTTACCTTACATGCTTGTGGTGGCTTTGGTTATCACCCTGAGTCTGTTACCCGTTGAGTGCATTCTTTTGATTTAATTCTGAGCTAGTTGTGTGACAGATGCACAGAAGTAGGGAAGTGTTTTGAGTGTGTATATGTAAGAAAGCTCTGAATGAATATATTCAACCGTACACTGTTGCTTGGGTCCTGCTGTCACTAGCTCACTAAAAGTTCTTTGCAGAAGATAAAATCAAAGTTGTTCACTACCAAAATTTTGGTGCATTTGGATGACGAAAAGTAAAGAAAATGCCTTGTTGCATCTTTCAGCCATTTTTCAGTATCTGTTTCCAAAGAATGGTGGGGAAAATAGTAGAATGTGAAATGCACCGAGTTTTCATTTGCAGTGATGTTTCCTAATGAATACTGTTGCATTCCTAGGAAATTTCCTGAAGGTCTGTAGGAGCCGTTTGAGTGTACTGTATGCAGATTTGCTTTCCCATTCTGTTTCTCTGGAGAGCTTGCTTCTCCAGAGAGAAGTACCTTCTCGCTGAAGAGTCCTTTTGGTTTATGGACTTGCTCAGTTGGATCTATTGCAGATTGTATCCATCTAAATCAGTACTGCTGTATTCCCTCTTCCTCAGTGCTAATGCTCATCTGGTCCCATTCAGAGCTGGTGGAGCTTGCTAATGGGGGGGGGGGGGGAGCCCACCAAACACAACAAAAAAAAGAAGTTAACTCTTTTAATAGGTTAGCCTACTGTCAGGTTCCCAAGTCGGGCTGGCTCACCTCTACCAAGTTTCAGACTGGCTGTGCTGGTCTTAAGGAGGCAGAGCGAGGATTTGTGCCCACCAGAGAGGGTGGCAAAATTGCAGCAGCTCCCCTTCGCTCAAACTGCCTTAAACTTGTTGGAATGCTGTATGCCCTCAGTTTGTTTGTGCCAGCTGGGATTAATAATCTTATCAGATGGGATAAATCCATAAGGTACAGCAACCATTTTACTTGCCAGTATGTCATCTGTCATTTGTCTTCAGATAGTGCTTCTCTTAGATTAATGTGGTTAAGTTTTGTGAAGATAGTCATATATTCTCTACCAATGGCATTCAGAGCTGTGCCTTCAAATGGTACATGATTTTTTTGGCGTTTCTGCTTCTTGAATGGAAAATACACACCATTAGAGTAGCTGACCAGTCTGTTCATCAACCAGAAGATCTTTGGAGGAGTGCTCTTTCAAAACAATGACAGATACACCTCTGAGAGAACAAGTTCTTTTAGTTGCATGTGTATCTGTACTACATGTTGCTACATGCATTACTGTACTTACAGAAGAGCTCAGTTTTTCATGCCTTAATGTTAGTACTACCTTTTAGTACATAAGTGGTTCGGAAAATCTTGAAGTGTAGAGATTACTGAGGTTTTGAATTGACACTACTCACAACTGTTGCATTTTAAAAGCTGGTGTTTAAACAAACACACAAACAATCCCCCAAAACTGCCAGATTGTTTATACCTTAACATTTCTCACATAGTTTTGAAAGAGTTTTGAGTGTTGGTGAAATGTTCCCCTGGCACCTGTCAGTAGGGGAAAAAAAAGGATGTTTTTCAAAGGGTTTGAGCTTTGAGTTCAGTTTATCCTTATTTTAGGTGATGTATTTAATCTCAATTTAACTCTAGTAAAGAGTAGTACCAAGATACAGAGCTAGTCTTTGAAGTGTGGAGATGTATTGATTTAGCCGTAGAATTAAGATTTTGTTAAAGCCTTTGTAAAATAACTTCATTTGTGTATTAATGTTCGTAAAGTTTTAAAGAAATTGTAAGAGGAAAAATGCAACTTTCTGAGGACAGATAAAAAATGATCTAATGATATTTTTTAAGTACATATCTTTTTTTCTCAACAACTGTTGGGTGTAATGAGAGGAAGGGAGAGAAAATAGAACAATTAATGCACCATATGTACAAACCAAAAAAACAGTCTGTAGGTGTTATACTGAAAAAGGATTTGTTTTAGTCCTATCTTTTTTATGTAGTTAGCATTTACTTATTTGTTTTGCATTTTGAATGACTTGTATGCAGTAACGGATACTTGCTAATTGTTTTTAATTTTGAGCTAAAGTGTATATATATATGTGTAAGGTCTTTGTATCATTTTCAAACCCTTTCTTGCAGAAAATACTGTATGTTTCTGCATAGTTTAACCCTATAATATATATAGGTGATTTGAAATCCATCAATTATCAAGCAACAAAATTACACTACATCTTAATGATTTGGGGTTGTTTCTTTTGTAGAATAAATAAGCAGCTTCCCCTTCAAATCTGGCTAGGACAGCAGCTGCAGATGAGAATGAGCTTCCATATTTAATACATTCTATTAACCTCACACATACAAACACACACTCACTCACTCATGGACCCCAGTGTCGCATTATAGGTGAACAGGCCCTAATTAAAAGCACGCACCATCTGCCAGTGTGCGGCAGCAGGGTGGCACTCCATAACCATCCTGGTTCCTGTGATTGAAATGTATTATTTATGAACTCAAGGAGAAAATATGCTGCTTGGCTGGTGTAGGGTGCATTAGGAGCTGGATAGCACCATCTAATGGTATGGAGTTCTACTGACTATTCATCTTTCTTATACTTCTTCTCCCTTTCTCAGACTCCTCCCCAATTTTTGTATTTTTCAGCATCATCTTTGGAGTATTTTATGATCATGTTTCAGCCAATTTTGTATCTTGTGTTTCGCTTTTATGGCTGTTGAAATATTACACTATTTGTGGTATTTACAGCAGCATTTTTTTTTTCCTTCCAGCACTGCACATAAGGTTTTTCTTTCTGTAGTAAAAATGATACTGCTCTGATGTGGTAGAAAAGTGGGAAATTATCGAGGTAGCTGAGCAGGATCAGGTTACTGTTGTTTCTCCTACTCCTCCCATGCCTGTGTGTAATGAAAATGTCTACTGATCAGTCTGATAATTTTATTTTAATATTGAAATTTGCCCTATTTTTTATTGAGCAATACCCTACAGACTACATAAAGGTTCTTTGCTGTGTTGTAAAGAACAAGGAGAGATTCAGAGATAGCTACAGCTTTGGACCTTCCTTTCTGAAGGGATCATAACATCTTCCTACTTGAAGAGATTGTGTCCTGTTATTGCTTCTTAGTGGGGAAATGGACAAGGAGGTGTTTGGGGGATAAAATATGCTTTGTTAGGAGAGGAAAGTGGTGAGACAGGGAAGGAGCCCTTTTTATTATGGTTAGTCAGCTTACCTTTGTTGTATTCAAAACTAATAATAATATGTAATGCATTTAGTAGTTAGCTCAGTGACTTTTCGAGTATCCAGAATAAGAACTGTTGCACTGATTCAAAATAATTTAGGGGATGATTTTTTATTCTTAGGCTTGTTGTTATGTTGTTGAGCTTCGCAATATCCATGCTGAACATCCAACAGTGTGTTTATAGCGATAACAAGCAGTAAGGACTGGACTGATACGTGAAACATGAATTTTTTTCTACAATAATTTCCAGTAAAACCACTTTTTTCTAGTTAAAGAATCTGGTCACTGTTTCAACTCAGGCAATACAAGACCCTGAATAAAAATAATTATGTATAAAACTGGGAAAAATTTATGACTGTGTATGTATATTAGTTTTAAAGATCAGCATGTCTTAAAGAATGTTGAAACATCATGAACTGTGGCACATCTATAAATACATGTCATCTTATTGTTTGTGTTTAGAACATATGCCATCAGAAGGATAAGAGATGCCTTCAGAGAAAACAAGAATGTAAAGGATTCTGGGAAAATAGAAGAACTACTGAATAAAGCCAAAGCAAACCTAGAGGTTATTCATCGGCAGGTATGTTTTGTTTATTTCATTTTATTTAAACCTCTTCCACTCAGTTAACTGCCTTACACCATTACAGATGGAAAAAATAGATCCTTGCTCAAAACGTCTTTAAATGAACAGTAGTTTTTGTATGTCTGAGCTTGAGAAGGTGGGAATCGTCTCTTTATCCATGATGGTTCAATAGGGGATATAGGGATGTTTGTTGCATTAACCGGAACAGGCCTTGCTGTCAAAAGTTCATATACTTTTCTGTTACCTTTTCTGCTGTTTGTTTTACTGTCTCTTCACTCTGTTTCTCTTCCTTTCAATCTTTTTTCTCTCTCTTATATGTGTTAGATTCTTTTCCTCACACGTTCCTTCTTCCATCACAGGTTTAGAAGAGTCACTGTGACATTCACTCAGATTAGTCTTGCCTTCTGTATTTGTTTTTCCCCACCTCCAGATACAGTGTTAGAACAGTAGCAGAACAAGAAAATCTTAAAGTGAATTAAGTAAATCCTGGCTAAATATGTCCAAGCAATGGGATAGATTTTTCTTTGGAAAAAGTTGAGTCACTGGCAATATTTTTCACTTGACATTGTCTAAGTAGCATTTATAGTATCTCTGTTCTTTCCACTGGGTACCATATTATTCAGACATGAATTATACTTCATTGAACTTTACTTTATTACTTCTCATACATACCCTCTGTCTATCTACAGTGACCACTAGAAATTTGAAGAAAGCAAGTTTCTGTGCCTGAATTCACTAATGGCACTTGCAATGCTTAAGCTGTCCCTCCTTACAAAATCCTTGCTTCCTGACACCCATAGTATCACATTGAGCTCAGTAGTACTTTTGTTAAATATGGAATTAATATGGGCACCTATTCCTCCATGGTCTGTTTTAACATTAATCTTTTAACAATCAGTAGGTCAGTTAGCTGGATTCTTATTTCAGGAGGAAGCTGGGCCCTTTAGTTTGGCAATTAAATGTGAATATTTTGGTGTGAGTTAAATTATTTATTTGAATTTTTTTCTCCCAGAAACAGATGCTGTTTTGTGCTACCATAGCTTTGCTATCTTTTTTTAACCCAAACACTGCTATTTCTGTATTTTAAAAGTTTCTCAAAGAAGCAGCTCAAATTGGATTTTGAAATGCCATGCAATTGTATTTCAATTTTGGGGTGCTTTTTTCTCATATCTGTTGGTGATGAGTAGCATTTTCTGCTCTTCCTTTTGAGGTTTTCTCTTGGAGAGCCTTGATATCCAGTATTCTCCAGAGAAGTATTACAAGCAGAGGCTGGAGAAGACAATGAAGCAGGGAGTGTCACACGAGGAGAGTCAGAGATCACTCAGATCTGAGCTAGTACTTAGTTAATTAAATTCTAATCAGTAAATTTAGGTATGTAAAATATTTAATCAGTACAGACGGATTGGGGGTCAGTACTATTACTATACTTAATGTTAGTATAGTATACAAAGATTATCATTTAAGCTTACTATACATAATCTTAAATGTTGCATGCATGCAAAACAATGCAACCGATTGATGTTTGGTGTCAGGTAAGGGATCTCTCAGCCTTGAGGGGTAACCTTGAGAGATGACTCTTCTCAAGGGGAGATGACTGCTGCACAGCCAACTGCTCCAACTGAGGGAGAGCTCAATAGACCCTGGAGATATTTACAGCATAAAGTGGTTGATTTGTAGTCAGATCTGCTGTGTTAATGCAATTTCGGCTGCTGATTAGCCCAGTCTCCAGCCAAATTGTGGTTTTGGGGTTCTGGTGCTGAGTTCTCATGTAAAACCTCACCAAATAGGATTAACTTAGGTCAGGTGTACTGAGTACCTGCCTGGACCAAAGTCAGTTAGTTCCAACAGGAGGAGTGTATCCATCACAGCAGTGGCAAAAGATAAGAATACACAGGGTCAAATTTTGCCACTTAAAGAAAGCTGTATTAAAGAAGAAACAATTTATGAATATGGGATGTCCCATAGTAAAATGCTACAGAAAATCTCTTGTGGATTGTGGCTTAAGATAAATCCTGTCAGCATGTCAGAAAATGCTCTGTGATGATTGTAAGTAATCATATAAATACTGTATGTTTGATAAATGAGGAAAACATCAGTGAAGCTACGACAGTGACCATTTTGCCATGAAATTAAATGGATGGCTGAGGTGTACTAAATTTATTTTTGTTTTAAAATATGGTTAACTATGTGGTACCTGGTACAACTCTTTCATAATAGCAAGTACTTCCTTTTTCTGAGAAGAGTTCAATTTCAAGGTGTCAAAGCACTTGAAACAGGTGGGAAATACTGCTCTGCTTTATAGATAATGTATCTGGGATGCTGAAATGAGGATGCTGATGTGTAGAACCTTAATGTTTGGGGTACCCTGACTTAAATGACAGTTCTTCCTGGTTCTATAAGCCTAAATAGTAAAAGGCAGTTCTAAGTCAGATGATAGGTACGTCTTGCTAAAATAAAGCTTTTCAAACTTTTTATTTGACAAAACATGGTTCTACTGATTCATCTGAGCCAAAATAAAACTTCTGTCCTATCTGAGTCCTGTGAACACCCAGATGACTCTGTTACTTTAAACCCTGAAAAAAATATACCATTTCTCTAAAAATGGTGTGGGCTCTTGACTCAGGGTGGACTCTTTTCCTTCTAGGTTGTGGGTCTGATCTTGCACATTTTATGATGCTGTTTGTTTTTTTTTTAGCTTAAAGATTGTCCCTCGGCCTCAGATAGGTCTTTCAGCTGCCTTTGAAAGTGTAGGAAGAGCAGGCAGGCTTCACTAATCTCTGTCTGGTCTATCCACTCACTGTCCTTTGTAAAGTAGTTGGTCTTAAGGACTTTTTGAATTCATTGGTTGCTAGTGAACATTTTGATCATACATAAACATATGCATGTGCTTACACAAAAATCTCAACACATGTTTTAGCTTTGCAAATATAGAAAAACTAGTGTTTAATACATTATAATCAAAATGTTTTCAAGCAAATGACATTAAGTACCTGTCTTTCTGTTAGGCGTTTGTTACTTGGAAAGAAATTTCTCTGTGGAAAGAAATGCATTCTTGCTCCCTGTTTTAATTGAAGATCTAAGTAATGAAGTCATCTGACATTATGAAGACATTATATTTAAAACTAACCAAGCATAATAGAAAGTGATTTTATTTTTAAATGCAGAAGCACTGAAGTAAACATGAGCACTAGCATACTTTTACTTTTTTTTTTTTGTTATGTTTGGGGTTTATTATGGTGCAGCGTGTCTTGGTAGTGCTGACTTTTTCATAGCTTGTTGATAGAAATTAAATAATATCCCACTTTGCTGACAGTTTGTTGTTACTCCAAAATCAAATTGATACTCACTTTACATTCTAATTTATGGTTTAGTCATCAAAGTGACCATTGAAGTGTAAGGTTCATAAATAACTGTGAATCAGCCTACTGAGAAATGTGAAACAGTGACAGATTACTGTCATTTTGTTCATGTCAGTCACTGTACAATTTGCTTGAATCTATAAAAGTAGCTTTATAACGCTGAAAATCATGGATGAGCATTAATTTCTGTCTTAGTCCTCCTCTGCTTGTTATTGGTTTTGATTTAAAAATGGTCTGGCTAAAGGAAGCAACAACTCTGATTCTTTACTCAACACTGTGAAGACTTCTTTTGTGTATGCTTACTGTGTAAGCAGCACAACTCATGGTGGCTTCCCTGTCACAAATAAGTTTGAAATAGAAAGTTTTTATAAGTTTTGAGGCTAAGTCTTGCGGTCCTTCAAGGATTATCGTAACAGCCATTCCCCAGCTATGCTAATATGCTTTCATTTGTGAGTTTTCATTACTACTGGAATATGCTAGCAGTAGGAGAATTTGCCTTGAAATGTTACTGCTGTTGCCGAGATTCACGATTCATAGAAGCCACTTTGAAGATAGGATAATACTGAGTGATTCGAGACATTGCTAGTTTCCTTTGTGGCATGTTGTCTCTCAAGTTTTGAACTGAAAGTATAAAAGTGAAATTCAAAAGTTGTGTTACACCTGTGTGCTCTGATTAAACCCTATTTTAATTTATAGAACATCTCACTCCTAAGTATTTTTCCACAGTACTTTCTTCTTAGTTTTATATTGTAGCTGGAAACCACCAGTCATCTTGTTGTCCAGATATGAAAGGTTATTTTGTTTTTCCTGGGAGCTCTTAAGGCTTTAGTATCAATTGCACTGGTTTTGACATCACACAACTACAGTACTCTTCAGTAAAACAGCTATAATACTTCACAGCCTTTTTTTGTCTCTTTAAATAATTCAGACTGTTATGAATCATGGTTTGCACAAACCTCTAGCAGAGAGACAAGAAATACACTGTTTGCAGTTACACAGTGAGGTCATGTGGATCTGCTTCCTTTGCAGCTGACTGGTCATCGGCATTTTCAAAGGGAACTATCTAAACTTGTATTTCTTTTGAGTTTGAGTTGACCTCTCTTACTGTTCCCTTCAGATGTGTGGAAGAATGCAGGAACATGGTTCTGAAGTATGAGAACTCTTATAAAGGTTCCACTGATAATGATAAGTATTGAGTACTTGCAGCATTTTTCATGTTTGCAGCATGCTATAAGTGCATCCTAATCTTTGAAATATTTGCTGATTATAGTAATGTTAGCTCTGTTTCTTTTAAAGAGATGCTTTCATGACTATGCCTTGATAAAAGGCCATGTCATACTTACTTGAGATTTCAGATTCATATTCTTCTATTTCTTCATATTTGCCATTTCTGATAAAAATCATTATCATGGTCTTGTTCTGAAATTTTTGTACAATAAGAGCAGTTGAACAGTTCTGGGGTTCTTTTTTGGGGTAAGGGCAGACGATAAGTCAAGTTGCCAGTGCAGCTGTGTGTAACCAAATACTGTGCGTTCTTAAGGTGTTCCTTAACCAGTATTTCACCTTAGTAGTATCATAGATACAAGTAATAGTGAATGGAATTGGAAAGGGTACTGAATAAATGTACAAAGATAGCAGTCTTATTATTATGAACTGGTAATAATATAGCCATAAGGGAGCATATTTCTATTAATCAAAATAGGACTAATATTAAAGCATGTTTAATAAATATTAGCGAGACAAGCAGTTTCAGTTATAGTTACTCTAAAAAACCCTGAAAGGTAGAAGTACCTTAGTTTACGGCCCCTGCTTCGGATCTTATTGCTAATCCTTTGTGGCTCTATCAACAAATGCTTCCATTGTTTTCCTCATTCCAGTTCTAGTAATCCTGTGGTTGATTTGCAGCAATAGCAGATAAATGAGTAAATGCCAAGGTATATGTATTTCTGGACTGAAACCATATTGCTGAATATTCACTAGACTGGTACCAGTTTACACGATTGTGAGTGACATTGGAATTGACTATCTCAAGAACTTCTTAGTCTTCAAGAAACAGTCTGTGTATCTGAACATAGCTGTGTTTATACTTCAAAGCACTGTAGGCTGGATGACCTTAGCAGAGGATTAGTTATGAAAATTCTTACAAGTAGTTTTAATTTCATCCTGCAAGTCATATTTCTGTCTAATTTTTATGAATACATAAGAAAGTTGCAAAATACCATATAATGTATTTGAGTATATTAGCAGCAGTTTCGAAGTCAAGAGGAAAGAGTAGCTCGTAAAGCTCTTTGAGCACTCTGAGTACAGGGTGCAGCACCTTGACTATGTTTCACGTATGTATAAGATACTGGCAAGTCATGTTGTCATGTTTTCCATGTTGGTGCTCTAATGCACTTTCCTTTTATCGAGTTTGTCATTGCAAGGAAGTTCTGAAATCACAGATTAATCTGCTTTTCTTGAGAAGATCCTTGAACCTATTTTATTTCAGCTTCACAATGGCAAATACCCATTTTTCTACAAAAAAAAAAAAAGAAAAAAAAAGTAGAATTACAGTTCTTATCTAAGAGGATTGTCCTTGGAAGTTTGCTGCTTTTTTTCTAGTATCACGTACTTTTATTTATTACGTTGCATCTACAAATTCCAGCAAGAATAGAACCAACATTATGCACATGTATTCCTGCCTCGTGAGCTGTTTAGTTTGTTAAAGTAAGTATAGACTCATGAAAGAGTTTTCAAATGCCTCATTCACAGAAGAGCAGGAGGTGAGTGTTATAATCAAATGATGGACAAAGATCCTGTTTAAAATTTCATCAAGTCACTGCACAGTATTAGTTTTTGAAGGTAATTAAGCATCTTTACGCTTCTAAGTACTTGGAATGGCTTCTAGAATTCAGCAAATGTTAAGTGTGGTGAGCCTCCTTCACTTACCTTGCTCTTATCCTGTTGCAGTACTGGTAGTCAGTTTTTAATTGCTTTAGCAGATCATGAGTTCTCATTTGATTGGCTCCTTACGTGCATTTACTGAAATTATGTTGTAATCTTGTGGCATAGCCAAGCACTTAATTTTTATCAGCTGACTTTGGTTTTTAGAAGGCATTAGGGGGATTTTTCTGTGGATTGATTTTATTTTATGTTATTTTATTTTATTTTGAAGCTCTGTGGGTGGTATTTTTTTATTTTTTTTTTTTTTTTCCTCAAGGTCATTTAAATCCTATTTGTTATGTTCAAGTTGTACATACTTTCCATGCTATTTGAATACATAACTCAAGAAATGTAAATCTATGTATTTTCTCGTTTATAACAATAGCCTACAAGGAAGAATATGAGTAAGAAAGCAACAGAAATCCTTACCATACATTAAGTTTCAGTGCTCTTTACCTGGAAAGAGACACAGATGCAGGTGGAAGAATAATACAGGATAGATAATACCTGTCTTTTAGTAAACAAGAGAAAACTGGAAATTGAAATTGTAATAGGGAGGCTTTAAATTCAGAGCTATACTGGTTTTGTATTCAAGTATGAGTGTAAATACATTTTATGTCCATAAGGTTTTTTCTGGGGGGAGGGAATGAGGAACAAAGAAAAAAATGTAATAGGACTACCTTTGAAAAGTTAGTAAAAGTTACCTGGTAAATTTGAACAGAAACCCGGGTGAATTTGCAGGATACGTTAGCAGTGAGGTCCACTTTGGCCAGCCTTTTCAAACAGCTTTTTGATTTTGGCATGCAGGACAGCTTTGGAGATGTGCAATACAGTAACAGATGCCAAATGCCCAGAGCTGTCATATCAGCTTTATTTCTAGCTTCTCAGTGTGCAGGAAGTATAACAGACATTTTGCCCATCTTCAGGTGGCATGGCTCTCCAGGTGGCACCTGTGTGAGTCCCCAGAGTGGTGTGAATCCTTAGGCTGTCATTTAACTCTCCACTTGGAGAGCAACATTGTATTTTCACAAGTGATTTGCTGCTGTTTGCCCTGCTGACTGAATTACAAGTGTCAGGTTCCGCCAGCAATATTAAATGCCAAAGCAGACCCTGAATTGAAAGTAACCTTTAGGCTACAAGCAGAGGCAATTCAGAGGTAGAATGAGGCTTTGTCTTTCTGATCTAAGAGACTTAGTTTAAAACACAGCATTTAATGTATGCAGTAACCTTTCCTAAAAAAAAATAAAGACTGTTCAGTGTTGGCAGCTGCTTTTTAAAATACTTTAATTATCTGTCATAAACAGCTGTCATTACTTTCGTTACATGTATTTAGTGGCTAATCCAGTGAGGTTGGGGCCTTATAAATAATAAGTAGTTATATAATATATCCAGAACTCTGAGCATCTAATGTTATGTGTAGAGGAGGGCTGTCTGAAGGGCAGGAGAAGGACTTTTCTAGTGAGCAGTTTGGCATGGCAGCATGTCTTACCCAGTCAGGTAAAGACTAGGTGTAAACTTCCACATGAATAGAGAAGTAGAGTAGGTTTCATCAGCCAGGCCAGTCAGTAGCTTTTTTAAAACAGTTGGCAGCAGTGATTGAACCAGTCTATGCTGAAGAAAGCCCCAGAAGCCAGGAGAGCTCATGTTTTCAGGGAGGTATGTTCATCTGCCACTCATCGCTTCCTGCTTTCTGCTTTCCTGTGTTTATTGTTGCAAGGGCTTCTGCCCACTGTGTAAATGGTTATGGTTCATAGGGGTGGCAGTTGCAACAAAACTTCAAGGGGGCCTCTTCCAAATGAGGTAACGGCAGGTGCATGTGGGTCCTAGTATAAATATAAAATACAGCCAAGGGAGGGGAAGTAGAAATAAGTGCTGGTAGTTTTGATCACAGCTCAGATTACTTCTGCCATATTTCTAATCTGACTGTATGATCTTGAGTTGATGCTTGCCAGTCTGGTTTGTAGTGATTCCAGTTGAAGGATGATTTGAAGACTGAGTTTCTAACATTAACCTTTGAGCAACTTTCTGTCTTTCTTGCTGTGCAGCTCTGCTGTGGAGCAGAACATTTCTGGAGGATCTCTTTTTTACTGAATAGGAAAAAGAGAAATATGGCAGGTTTGTGTGTTATTTATGAAATGTGTAACCTTGTAAAAGCCTTTCATATGTATTGTGACTTATGTTCATGTCAGAACATAGATCTTTCCTGAGCATCCTTTTTCAGTGGTGTTACCATGGGATAGACCAGTTTTAAGTATAGCTAGACCTTGAGGAAATGAAAGGGATTGCTGTTTTGAGGACTTCTGAAAAATGTAAGAAATACAACGGTGCTGTTGTTATGACAGCGATCTCTTGTTTTGATCTCCCACAGTCTTTTGTTTGCTTTTTATAGTCTGCTGGTTTATTTTACTTTCCTTGCTGAGAAAACTTTCCTTCCTGGTTTTGTATACTGCTACTGAAAGGAGACAGTGGCATCGCAACTGAGCAGGTACACACTTCCCTCCAGGAGGAGCTTTGGCACATTTGTCTGGTGCCTCAGATCCCCAGGACTGTGTTCTGCTGCCCTTGAACTGCAGGCTGTAATTCAGGATGACGATGTTGGTGTTGACGCCCTCTCTGTCTGATAAATCTCCTAGTCCTGTAGCTGTGGTACAATGGCATTTTTTTTAATTGCATTTTCTCCCTTCTATGCTCAGTCATCAGTCTCTCAGTATATTACAGTTACAGCTTTTTCCTTTACAGCTAACAAAGGGAAGAAGGATCATTTTAGCTTCTCTTTAAGCTATTTGCAGTCTTTTCTGGCCTTTCAGATAGTCATGTTTCTCCACTCAGCACTTCGAAAATGCGGTATATAAAATCTTACCTGACACTCTAAATAAGATGCCTGGTTTTGTTTCTTCCACAGATAGTTCGCCGAGTCTAAAGAATCTACTTTTGTCTTAATTTGTAGCATAAGGCCAGCCTGCAAAGAGCTATATTTGCCCCATTTGCTCAAAAAAATCTGTCTTCACAAGTACTTTTTATTTCCCCATCTTACTATCTTGATGCTTATTCTGTTGGTTTAGTCACTAAAAAAAACGCTTTCATTACCCAGGTGCAAAGGTGCCAGCTGTTAATTTAAAATTACATTTTGACAAATGAAACCTGTTTCTAAACCCTACCAAGGTTAACTGTCATTTCATAAAAATATGGAAAAATAAACCCCAAAACAGTTACTTGAAAAAAAAAAAAAAAGAAATCCTTCTTCACAGTCCTCTGTTTCTGCTTTTCTGTATGTATTGTAGTCTTCTGGAGTTCACTCTGGAGGGCCATTGAATACCCCGTGGATCAATGTAGCACCAAACATGGTCTCTAACACTATTTGTATGAATTTGTAGCCAGGTAAATTCACAGTGATACAGTTTTTGACAATAAACATAAACACGTGTGGCCTTCATATAAAGCTCTTTCAAACAAAGAAGCTTTATCATTGACACATTATGGTTCCATTTCACCTTTTTTTGCAGTAATTTGGATTCTTTCTACTGTCTCTGTATTAAGCTGCTTGTATTTGAGGGAAATGTGTTCCATCCATGAAGTTTGGATGAAGGTTTAGCTTTAAGGAAGAAAGTTGCTAGACTCCATTATCAGCATGTCTGATCCAGTCCTTAGAAGTTCAAGCAGGGAAAACTGTTTTCTAGACAAGAGTATCAAGAGAAGTTTAATTAGTGTTTACGCAGTCTCCTTGGTACTGGTGCATTGCTGCTGTCTTTAGCTCTGTACTTTCTGAGGTTAGCCTGGAATTTTTTTGGCTGTTAAAAGCTATAGCTGCAGTGCCCTTCATCTTGGTGACAGGCATTATGCCAGTACATTAATTCTGAAAACAAGTAAAAAGAAGAAGAAAAAAGGAGACCAAACTCTTCCAGTCACATTTAGAACACAAATAGACTGATTCCTGTTGTTATTCTCTCTGGGGTATGTCAGAGGTATGGACTGCCTGGAAGTTCTTCCTAAGCTGTTTGCTTTGCAGGAAGGGAACCATTACTAAGCAGAGTTTCAAGATCACCTTTGTAATTTGGTCACCTGTAGAAAGTGCATAAATACATACTTTGAAATACAAATTTGTTCTTCATCCTGTAAACAAGGTCTTGTCCCTCACTAGGGCAGTTATAAATACTGCAGTCTAGTGGCTAGATAATACGTACATAGTCTTTCTGTGTGAGTGTAATTCACTTGCTGAGGAGTTGTTTTGTAATTTTTAACCATACTTTCATCCGGGTGTATGGTTAATGACACTTACGTGACCTAATCACTTAGCCTTTCACATTAATGCAGATCTTGTTTGTAATTATGTTGTTAACCCAGTGCTTTGGTTATGTGTTCAAATTATCTTAATTTTAATTGAAAGTACTTTTTGTCTCTCAGAAGTCTATTTTCTATGCACATTTGTCAGTAGTGAATACTTAACCGGGGGTGATTACTCTCTAACTGCTTGTGCTGGTATACCTGTGGGAGGATAATCAATCTTGTGCTTTTTAATTGAAATCAATAATGTGTTTACATTTATCAATATTTCTTAATTGTAAAGTTATAACAGTGGAACTTCAATAATAAATCATGCCAATGGTTAACTTCATACATTAGACTTTTAAGAGTCTCCTTAAGCAGTCTGACATGTTGTAAATTGCTTTTAAATGATTTGTATGTATGCTTATGGGGAAAGAGGAGAAAAAATTAGTAAGGAAAATCATGCTGTAGAATAATACTGAAGAACTAACGCACTAACAGTAAAATACCTTTACCACATGTATGGTATGCTTTATGGGAAAAAAAAGAGCTAAGTCTTTTCAAAGTGCTAGTTTTTATTACTAATAATTTTGTCAGTATGACAGTATATGTACATTTGTTGTGCCATCCTAAGGGACTTGTCAGGGCTGGGACTGTTTCCCTTCTCCCAGCTGTACAAGCAGTGCAGAGGGCAGAGAGAAGTACTAGCACTACTGCTCCTTTACAGAAGTGAGTTCCAGGAGATCAAGGCACCCTGATTTTAACTGTGCATTTCACCGTATGTCTGTACTTACACTGTTGAGGTAGAACTGAAGGAGGCTGCTTCTTCTTAAATTTAAGCATATATTTAAAGACTTTGCATAGGGAACAAAATTATTTGCCCAAGTTCACAAAGTGTGCATACAGGAAGAAGTAAAGCATGATATTCCAAGTCTTGCACTACTGTCTATCTCAGTAGGTATCCCTTTATCACCTACCTCACACTTCTCTGGCCTCTTTAAATCCAAGTAGCAGTAGATTGGAGAACATCTGCTTAGACAGAGACCTGGCAGGTTGCTGACCACATTGTTTGTGTCATCCCTACAATGTTTTACAAGCTTCACCAAGGACAATATAAGAATTAAAAATTCTGCCTAACAAGCAATAAAGAAAGATTTAATAGTTAATGCTGTTATTTTCTAATTAAGTTAAAGCCACTGTGAACACCCGAGGTAGAAAAAGAGAGAAGTGGATAAGCTGCTGTTTGTGGGGTTTGCAGTTTTACATGTCTTTTCAGTTGAGATCCTAAAGGTGAACTTCAGTTTTTCGATTACGCATACATACACATACAAAATTCAGATTAAAGTAACTGATGTGGTTAAATACGATATAAAATTAATTATTCTAATATCTTACTGCGTAGGGACTGTTTTTACATACTGCTTGTAGAAGGAACTGTTAGCTGAATCAGTTGTTATCTGAAATGCTGTAGAATTGAATGGCATTTTGCACAGAGTTAGAGAATAAACCAGTTGCTTAAGCTGAAAACAAGACTAAAAAAAATAAATGCTAATTTTGGCAAAGAACAACAGGTGAGGGGTTTGAAGAGCTGGAAAATGAATATGACTAGCATCTTTAACAGTTGAAACAGTAGGAGAACAATATTTATATACCCTTTATCAAGGCGTGAGTAAAAACTTCACCAGGGTCTCAGTCCTAGGAATCAAAAAGACGGATTTAAACATCCAAATCTTGATACAGGTAGCAAAGTTCCCCATCATTGGAGCAGTTCAAGATCAGGCATATTTGCATGCCTGTTCCTCTTGCCTTTTCTGTTCTCCATTCTGGCTCCATCCCTACATAGTAGTCTAGCTTAGTAATTTAAAATTGTATATTTCTCTGTATTTCAGATAAGATGCTATTGTTAATAGATCGATAGTTTTTATTTCACTTGTTTAAACTTGTATGAGAGAACAATGGCTGGCCGATGGGGAAGTTAAACACCAATATGAAGCCTAATGCCATCCTACCCAGTGTCATGTTTGAAATTTTTACTTCTGTAGCTCCTTTCCTTTTCGTACTAACTGGAGAAATCATGTGTTGCCCAGGTCCTAAAAAAAGACCCTCAGAAGTTTTGTTGTCAGTGTGTGCAAAGATGGTTGTCCTCTGACATCAAGGCTAACTTTTATATGAAAAGACATTAAAATATTAAACGTTTCAGTCTTGCAGCCATTTTGTTGCCTTCTGGCAAATGTTAAAAGTAATAAATTAAGCCTCCCCCTAATTTTTAAATGAGATGAGACTGTTAAGACACAGCTGTCTAACAAACAAAATTACAGTGATTACCAAATCAAATTGCATTAAAGCAGGGACGTGTAATCAATCTGTTTGTGAAAGGTAAAGCAATTCAGAAGACAAAACCATCGACATTTTCTTTCGCATGGCAGGTTAAGTACATTCATGTTGCATGTGGAGGGCTTTGCAGTAGGGTGCTTGCGTGAACAAGTTATATTTAGTTTAAAAAGCAGACATCCTGGAGTGCAGCTGATATGGTACTGCTGCACAGGCTCTGAGCTAGAGGTCGTTTGCATCTGTGCCTAGAAGTGTAAGCTTGCGCCAGCATATGAATGTGTGAACACAAGTCTTTAGGAAGTGATGACCCTTCAGTGGCATTCAAATTGTATTTGCCCTTTTCGTTTCAAACCTGCTAAGATACCCAAGATGCCCATAACACTAAATTTAGTTTGGCTGTGTGGTGGGTTGACTCTGGCTAGGTGCCAGGTACCTACCAAAGCAGCTGTTGTCACCCCCTCCTCAACTGGATGATGGAGAGAGAATATAACAAAAGACTCACGGATTGAGATAAGGACAGGGAGAGATCAGTCATCAATTACTGTTATAGACAAAACAGGCTTGACTTGGAGAAAATTAATTTATTACCAGTCAAATCAGAGAAGGATAATGAGAAATAAGACCAAATCTCAAAAACACTTTCCTTCCACCCCTCCCCTCTTCCCAGGCTACACTTTACTCCCAATTGCTCTATCTTTTCCCTGCCAGTGACACAGGGGGGGGGAACAGGGAATGGGGTTTGCAGTCAGTACATAACGTTTTTTCTGCTGCTGCTTCCTCCTCAGGGGGAGGACTCCTCACACTCTTGTCCTGCTCCACCACGGGGTCACGGGAGAGCAGTCTCCCACCAACTTCTCCAACATGAGCCCTTCCCATGGGCTGCAGTTCTTAATGAACTGCTCCAGTGTGGGTCCCTTCCATGGATACAGTCCTTCAGGAATGGACTGTTCCAGTGTGGGACCCTTCCACGGGGTGCAGTCATTCAGGAACAGACTGCTTCAGCATGGTTCCCCTCTGGGGTCACAAGTCCTCCATGGGCTGCAGGTGGATCTGCTCCACCATGGACCTCCGTGGGCTGCAGGGGCACAGCCTACCTATGGTCTGCACCATGGGCTGCAGGAGAATCTCTGCTCCAGTGGCTGGAGCATCTCCTCCTCTCCTTCATTGACCTTGGTGTCTCATATTGTCACTCCTCTTCAGCTGCAGTTGCTGTTGTTTTTTCCCACATTATCCCAGAGGTGCTACCACCGTTACCGATGGGCTCAGCCTTAACCAGTGGTATGGATCTGTCTTGGAGCAGTCTGCGTTGGCTCTACTATATGCAGGAGAAACTTCTGGCAGCTTCTCAGAGAAGCCACCCCTGTTGCCCCTCTGCTACCAAAACCTTGCCATGCAAACCAAATACAGGCTATTAGCATGAAGAATGCAAAATCTTGTTTGAATTCAGATGATTTTCATGCATTGTCCTCCAAAAATACCTGTAATACATTTAGCCTGGAAGTAGTGGCAGATAACTCAGTGAAGATCTGGTTTTGTATATTGACATAAGGTGGCAAAATCTGGCTTTATACCACGTTGGTTTCATCAGTGCTGCTTGATTTTGGTTTGTTTTCAACCTTTCATTTAAAGTATAATTGGAGTTCTTTATTTGACTTACTGGGTAAGGCTTTTCAAAATATAAATATCAGTCTTGTACCTCTAGTACAGAATGCTGTGAAGCTGAGAGAAGGAGAGTCTGACCTACTCTTATAAAAGAAAACAAAACGGAGAAAGGGTGGAACACAGGAACAGAGAGATCCAAGGTTTCTCACCATATAGTAATGGATATGACCTTTAATATTGAGGCCTTTGGATCAAATTTAAGTTGGCATAAAAATTTTCTAATAAATTCCCTGCTGAATCTCAGAGGTTTTTTTCCTCAGATTTAATTCAATAAGGTCACAATAAAGCCAGTGCTGTCTGTGCTATTGTAATTGCTCTCAGCAGGCTGATAATATTATTGCAGAGAAGTGCCAGCTACTGTGCTTTTATTTCTTTCTTCAAGCACTCTCCTTCCTACAAGCTTGCTCCTCTTGCTCTCAGGTCTACCCTAAGTAGGAAGTGAAGCAATTTTAAATGCCATTTGCTTCTCATTTTAACATGTTTTTATAGTAATGCTTTCTTGAGTCTCTTCAACAAAGGAAATAAAAGCATAGCTCGTCTTATTGCAGGATAATTGGAGCCTTGTATTTCCTTTCCTTAATTCTCATCCAACCTTTATATATTCGATTCAGCCTTTAAGTTCTTTAAAGCTGACATCCCTAAACACTCAATGGTTAGTTCACTTTGGCTTTCTGTTTTTAGGGTTGTGGAATAGCTGTGCAACTAAAGGAGTTTCTCTTAGGTGTGTGGGGAGAAACACTGAATTCCCACCGTCCTGTGTTTCATTAAAAAATTACAAATTGCGGCTTATCACAGCGAGGCATACATATTTGGGGTCCTGTACTTGTAGATTAATACCACATATGTTGTCTTTTGCAATGTGACTTTCAGAACAGCATTGCTAATGTGATGTTTCCTGTGAATGCATATCTATGCTTAGTGTGCTACTGGTGGATTTATTACCACAAATCTTGTATTGGAAGTAGATCAGGACAGCAAATAAATGCAGAGTGCTGTGATCGTGGTTCTCTGTATAATTCTCTGTGACTGTGAGACTCATTGCAGCTTCAGTATTAATTCTGCATAAACTGCACTAGCTGAACGTTAAGCTGCTAGATGCAATTTCCTCCTTTTTCCAATCAGAGCTGCTGTCTGAAATGTCAAGTTTCTGTTTGTAGTGATGGCATGTTAGGAGCTGTGTACATCATGGCTTGTGCTTTTTAGCAAATTAAGAGGTGTTTTAAAATGTAAATAGATCACAATTACTATTTGGGGTGAGTCTTTTAGGTGCAGGGCTAGATACGGGGGTTTTTAGATATGGCTAGATGTGGTGTGGACAGAAAAATAATAGTCCATGTTCCCCTACCTCAGCATAACTGATACCTCTGGCCTTTGTAGTTTCAGGTGACCAGCCTGTCCAGACCTAAATGCTCCTGCTGGTATCCACATCAGGCTTCCCACACCCTAACTGGCTTCGCACTTGCCCATCTTAACTCTCCTGGTCCGTCATCTTCTCCTTGCACTCTCTTTCCCTGGGGCTAGAATTTCTTACCTGAAGTGTCACGCGCAGAGTATTTTTTTGTGTATTTCCAGCCACATGCAGATACTTACAGTTCTCTGCCCATGGCATTCATTGCTGCCAAACAAGCCAGTCTCTGTAGAGAAGAAAATTACTAGTGTGGATCTTCAGCTGCTTATTCACATACTCAACTAACATGTGCAGTGGGATATATCTTCTTGCCCACAGGCAATTGATTGTAAAACATCTTTTGTTGCTCCTCATTTCCAAAGGCTTTTCCATTTCTGAAATGCATACAGCTGTATTCTGCCCACCTTCAACTTTCATGGCAAGCCGAATTGCTCAGGGCTACCCCACAGCATGCAGGCAGTTTTGATATTGCATAGTATTGCTTGCATGTCTGTGTTAAGTCTGCTTCAGTAATTAAAAAAGCAAGAGATGATGATCTTCAGTCATAATGTTTCACCTTCTTTCATATTGCTCATCATTTCATCTTTCTTTGTTTTTTTCTTTAATTGCTTTTGATGTCTACCCTGAGATGCACATCTTATGATGCTGATAGGATGTATCAGTGCCAGCACACTTGAACTTTGGTGAGAAAACCAAGCACTTCTGCAATGTGTGGAGTTCCTCACCACCAACATGCAGGCATGCAGAGGGAGGTCACTTCTGATCAATAACTGCTCATTGCTTTTTATTTATGACATAGCATTTTAATTTATATTTCCTGCTGCTGACAGAGGGAACTAATTTCTGTTGTCAGAGATGCAACGCAGCTACTTTAAAGCAGAATGGTCCTAAGATGAAATGATGTTACTGACCTGAAACACTTCAAAAAGCTTGATTCCAAAGCCTGCTGTGGTTTGAGCCTGCAGCTTCTGAATAGGTTAAGATCGCTCTGAATCATTGTGAGACATGATCAGATAGTTGCTTTCTAAATTAAATAATGAAGCATTTGTGTGTGAGAGTTCCTACTGTAATTAGGAGTTAGCTTGTGCTTTGGAAAGATCAGAATCTGCATCACATGATGGTAGGATCTGCAGTTTGTTTTCCAAACTTGACTTTCAGTCATGAAACGTGAAGTCTTCCAAAATCCAGGCTTGATTTATGACAGTTTGTGTATAAACTGTAGAAACATGAGTGAATAATCAAATAACCCTTTGAGTAGTGGGATTTTTTTTCCAGCTAAACTAATAATCTGGGTTGAGTTATTTAGAGAAAAGCTCCAGTGGTTGAAATGACCTTTCCCTTAGTTCTCCTGTAGTTCTCAACTGTGAAGTATTGGTAAGTTTCTTTTGACAGATTTTGGTAAAGCAGAAAAAAATAAAACCCAAGCTTGGCAAATTACATGTATGAATTGCTGTTAACCTTAAGCTTCTGAAGTGCTCTATGAATTGTAATAGCACTTGCGAATTGCTCTGCTTTCAGATCTGTCAACTGGCATATATTTAACAGTTATTAGCCAAGATGCAACATGTTAAAATCTTGCCACTCTTGCAAAAAATTTCAATTCCACATGACAGCTTTACTCTAGCTATTACAATCATACATCAAACTACATAGCACGGGATAGGGGATATCCCAATGTGGGATATAGATGCAGTAATTAGCAAATGCACTGATGTTAACATTTGGGGCATTTTTGAATATGGAGACAGAAATGTAATATTTTTGTAAATGTCCCTCATCACATTAAGTGACAGAAAATTTCATCTCTTTTCCTTCCACAGAAAGTGAAGAGTTGAGTAGATTTGAATATGATATTTATAACTTGAAACTTGGTGTTTCAAGTTGACATTTTAACCTGTGGTATTGTTACACTTACTTCATAAATGTTCCTTTCTTCACTACTCTCTATCTCTTAAAAATGGTGTTGATAGCTTACTACTGTGAACCCATCAGGTCAGAATGCTTTTGTAGTTAAAAACATGAAATACTTCCCAGTCCCATCTAAAATTTTTTGGAAGAACTGAAAGCCTTACCTCCTGATTTAACACAAATATTTCTGTGCCATTTCTTCAGAGTAGTAATTGGGGCATTTCAGAT
Source organism: Pezoporus wallicus (assembly GCF_028554395.1). Taxonomy (NCBI): domain Eukaryota; kingdom Metazoa; phylum Chordata; class Aves; order Psittaciformes; family Psittacidae; genus Pezoporus; species Pezoporus wallicus. The sequence continues at coordinate 2,771,843 of NW_026636248.1, forward strand.
AGTATTGGATAAGCAGGGCAGTTGGTAGAAATCACATTGAGGGGAACAATGTAAACTCTGTTACCAAGATCCATTTAAGCAATATCTGTTCTGGAAATAATCCAATATGTGAATAAACATATTTCTGATTTGGAAATTCTAGTGTTTGGGACAGATATGGGAAAACTATCAAGTCCTGTATCATATTATTAACTGGACTTCTGGTTTCATGGCGTGACTCTTAATCCTAGGATAAATTGGAAGGTAAAAAGCAAACAAAGCTGTAAATATTCCCCTTGCTTTTTGTGCGCTCAATGTTTATCATGAATCATAGGATGGTTGAGGTTGGAAAGGACCTTAAGATCACCTAGTTCCAACCCCCCTGCCATGGGCAGGGATGCCTCGCACTAGACCATGTTGCCCAAGGCTCTGTCCAACCTTGCCTTGAACACTAAAGACAATACACGCAGAGATTTTACCTCCGCTGGAGTTGCTCTTGCAATTCTGTTCATATCTTAAGTTGCTCTGGGTAGTCTGTCTTTATTTAGGTACTGTGCTGTGCTCTTCTTTCTTTTGGGTGCTCCATGTATGTTTTCATCCACCTCCAGATGATTTTAAACCTTAGTCTTAAACCTTTTTATCCTTCAATCTAAGTTTTAAAAGGAAAAAAAAAAAAAAGAAGAGCAGCAGCAGCTTGTGGCTTCTGTAAGGTTGTAAATCCTGAAATATGAAGCCACATCTACCCTGATCCAACTGGCTAGTCTGCCAGTCTGGGTGTCTGGGTCACATTTGTATTGGTTTTGGATCAAGTAAGGTAACAACATGATTCAGAGCCAGAAAACCTGAGGAGAAAGTGATGACACTTCTTGCATTAATGCTCCTGTTTTCTATTATCACATTCAGGAGACTGTGAGTAAAATGATGCTGAAATGCTGTTTCCAATATCCCATTGAGAAATATTCACACCCTTAGTAAAAATTTGTGCTATAGTATGTTTATATATTGGACCATTTTTAGGAACATATTCATTGCAAAAATTTTCCACTGCGTTGTAGCTGAGATTCAGGTTTGGGAGCTACTGACCCATTTGAAAAGGCACTATCATTGCTTATCTGTGGTTGTGAAACCATCAGGAGATTTTGGGATGACAGGGATGGAAAAAAATCACTTTTCAAAGATTTGTTTTTATTGTGAAACTATATAGTTAAGTGTTTTGCTGCTGTTGTAGTAAGTACAAAAATGCACTAAACTTCTGGTTTCTGGGAACACTTAAGTCTGTTTTTGTTAGAAAACTGTCCTGTGCTATAGATATCCATACAGTTATTTAGGCTTGTTTCTACCATTTGTTACTAACTGAACAAAAATGCAAGAAGCTTACAGTTAGTAGCAGAAGGTAAGATTACCTACATAGGCAACAAACCAATTCCATTTCTGTGACATTGAATGATACCAAAGTCAGAACAGTGATTCTGCACAGTCAAAGACACTGTTTAGCCCACCTTGACGATGTTTCTACTTCCCTGCCCTGCAGGAGGGTGCATTCCTGTCCTGGTCCCACACCTGCCCTCTCCAAGCACTTCTCTGGAGGGAAGGAGGAGCAAGGAATTACTCCACAGTTGTAGCCACTGAAGTTCTCTGTATCCCTGGGTTTGGGTATGGGATGCAGAAATCCTGAACCACACACAGGTGAGAAGGATGAAGAGGATGCCAGCACCACCTTGACTCCCTGTGAGATTAACTTCTGATTTCCACATCGACCATGTAAGAGGAAGGAAGGAAATTCCACCCACCCCACCCCCCCACCCCCCCCCCCGGCAGCTCCACCTTGCAAACTCCTTGACACCTGTTTTGTGATTTCATGATAGATTTTTTTTTTTTGTAGTTGTATGTGTGTGGTTGTTTTTAATAAGATATTTACAACCTATTGGTGCTGGTATTTGGTTGTTTTAACCATTAACTAAATCCAGACTTTTTTTTTCCTTGGAAATCTTTCAGAAAACAACAGCTAGGGCATGTAATGCGTTCTCCTCCCCAGAATTTTCAAAGGCATTGTAAGAGAGAGTTCTGTATTTGCTGTATAGCCCTTTCTCATGGTAACACATTTTTTTCAAAGCTGTCTTTGAGCTCGTACTATAAGGCAACAAAAAGGTGCTGTTGTAACATGCCTTTTAATAAACAATTTGAGATTTTCCCCCTGTATTACAGTTGTTGGCATAGTCTTTCCATTTGGAAGATCGAAACCCATGTGTATGGGCCATGTTCCTGTGACACAACTTTAGATTAATTGTAGATGTTTCTGCAGTAACCTGCAGGAAATGCTAGTCACCAAAAAAGAGAGCAGTGCCATGGTTCAAGAATGAATGTGAAGAACATGACACTGGAAAGCAGGTCTCTCCTGATGTGAAAGAAAACACTTAAGTAGTATTAATGAAACTTTGCAAAGGGAAAAATAATGTAATCCCTTTGCTGTACAGCTGAATGGGAAAGTGGTGTATATTTATGCATGTTCTTTTTTGAGTAGGTAAGAAATACCATTCAATTCTGGTTCTGCCACACTTTGTTGGTATAGAACATCATTTATCTTTGCTTCTTTACCTGCTGTCATGGATTCTTCCTTTTAAAAACAGGTAATTCTTCAGTTGCATGTATGATAAAGTTGGTATAAGGCTTGCTTCTTGGTGTTGGGTGCTATGAGTATATTTTTCTTCTAGGAAATGTCTTCTAAATTTTCACCTTTGCTTTAGAGGGCTTACAGTGGTTTGGATTTAAACTTCATGCGAGTTTTGAATTTATCAAGGGTCCTAATGTTGTTACAAAAGTGGTATCCTTGCCCCATGTGCAAAATACCAGTATGCACACAGAGTTGCGGTATTTTATTGTCAGATATTTTGCAAAAGGGGGTGCTAGATGGAAGCTCCACAAAGCTAGCACACCTTAGTTTTGTGTAGATCAGATTATATACATTTCAGAGAACAAAGGAATTCTTTTTCATTGGTCAAAATTTACAGGATATATAATTAATTAGTACTCTATCTTATATTGGATAAATTGTCTTTGCTTGCCATGTTAAGTTAGCATGCATGCTCTGTGATGGGGCAGGGTAGGGAAGATTTCTGAGTCCTGAATTGAGTCAGTGGTCACAATATCCCCCTGCCCCCTTCCCCTTTCACCCAGTTACGACTGTTTTTTGATGACTACTTGTTTTTCTAGGGCTTGTTTTGTCTTTGGTGAAGATATTCTCCTTTTATCTGTCCTTTAGCTCTTCTTTGTAGGTTAATATAGATAGTAAGGAATGTGTTGCTTATACATTGTCTTGTTTTTCTAAGTGATGTTGTTCATCAAACTAGATACTGTTGTCACAATGGAAAATTCCATTCTTGCTCTACAGCACTAAAGAGTTCAGTTTAATTCCTATATAATCGGTGAAGATATTCAGGTTTACTTTTTCTGTCTTCAGTTTTGAGTTCTGCTTCCAATAAGCTTCTGGGGATGCTAAGCAACAGACATATAGAAAATTATTCTAAAAGCTTGTGAGCCTTGGTAATGAATTTCCTGATTATCGTTGAAAAGCACCAATGCAGAAAGATTTTGGCCAGACATTGCGGAGGCACAGTGGGAGTTTTCTAGTTGTTTAATATTGAGTTACTTTTTATTCTTAATTCTGTTGTGAATTTGTGCAGAATTGTATTGTGCAGCTAAAGTTCAGCCTTTGTTATTTCACTGGTATTTGTCTTTACAAAACTGAACTTCATGCACTGACTCAAGAAATGTTAGCTGGAGTATTATATAATGTCAGAGGAAAATATATTGCTATATTCTACCCCAAAAAAACAACTGATCCAGTTTTACATGATAGAGGTCTATTTATTTGAATTGCAGATATTGAGAATAGGAAGGAAATGAAAGCATTGTAAACCATACTGGGTTTTTTGAAGAATCAACAATATCTTAAAGTCACCACTGCAAAGATAGCATCAGGCTAGAAATGCTACTCATTTTCTTATTAATCTTGTGTAAAGCTGGCTTTCAATTGACCTCAGTCTGAAGGTAGCTGAATTTTGCCTCAGCGTAATGCTCTGTACCTGAGGTTTCTTTACACCTTATCAAAGGATGCTGTAGTCTTGGACATTAAGTATCTGTCTAGCTTGATTATGGAGTACAAGTAAAGTGTCTTACAATATGGCAGAAAATGGAACATACTTTTTCCCGCTAATTCAGCTTTCATTGTACTTAGAGGACTTTAGTGTGCTTACTCTTAATGTATTAGCATTCAGCAAATCTCTTTGTACTGTGTATGTGTAAAGGGTGCTCTTTATATTTTTAAAAAATTTTGGTGTGAAAATTTTATTGATACCACACAGAAATTCAGTCTTCTGTAATTTGGTAGGTTGGTTTTTTTTTGTTGTTTCATTTGCTTTTGCTAGGGTTTTTGGCTTTTCTTTGTCCTGCCCTTTCTAAGTCATGTTTTCATTAATTTTATTTATCATGCTGTGTCAAGACACCTGGTGCATTCTCTAGATCCAGGTTGTTTGTTTTGGGGGTATTTTTATTCTTACTAAATGATCCTGATTGAACATTTAAACAGTGTTTTAAACTGCAGTAAATTTTCTGTAGTTTTAGCAAAAATTATTTTGTTTATTAGTAGTAAGTTTCTCTGCCTGATTATAGAGTTTCTCCAACTTCCTCACTCTTGTTCCTGCCCCTAAACATGGTTTAAGTAGATTTACAAAGTGGTGTATATATTGAAGGTATCATTTAGGAAAGACGTTTAGGAAAAAATAGTGATTTCTTGTGAAGGGATATAGACAGGGTGTCTGGAGTGGCAGAAACACTTCTGAAAGAGTGGCAAGCTGTGACAGAAACACCTTCAATTTCATTGGAAGGAAAACTTAAAATGATTGGCTTAACAAAAAAGTTGATATAGTCTGTTTTTCCTTTAGAGAAGCAAAAACCCATTGTAATTTTTTTTTAGGCTACATGACATTCTTCGTTGTCAAAAGACTGACTCTTTGCTCTCCTATGACGTCCCGATATTTAGCATACTAGTGAGACACTGAATTCTTATAGACCAGATAATGGAAAGTCAGGTAAGTGGCATTTTTCTTTTATTATATTGCACAGCTTTTAAGTTATACACAGTCGGTATGCAGATACATTGTAAAAATTATGTAGGAGAAATGCGCAATATAATAATATCAAAAAGCCACTTACCCACCTTACTGCTTGTGCAGCCAATTCCATGGCAACAGTATTCATTGTATGGTGGGCAGGAAGTCCCCAAGACCACTTGGGGGAGATAGAAACCTGCAGATCTATGCAGGCCTCACACAGGTCATAAATACAGTAATGCCATCCTCAAATTTCCATTCTGAGGGTCTACCATTACTAGACAGTACTGTTCTCAGTAAAACTATTTTTTTCCAGTAGAATGGATAAAATACATTGCACTATGTGGGTCTTATTGGTAATATCATCCTGTTTCATCATTCTTATGATTAATCAAATATTGTTTATTGGAGCAAATACAGAATTGCTTAATGATTTGGTATCAGATTTATTGAATTTTAAGAAATTGAAACAGTAGAAGCTGAGGGATAGTTCAGGACTTTAAAAGTGCTATTACTTTGTGTAGCTACTGAATTCTGCTGTGTGTTCACACTCTCACATGCATACACAAACACTTAGAGGATTCCAGTTCCCTGCACAAAATAATTAAATAAAGCTCAAAGGCCTGACGATGTGTATATCCAAAGCATTGATGGGGGGCGGAAAGCAAGAGGACGTCTTTTTTCATTTGTTTTCTCCTGTCACTGTTGTCTCGCTCCAGGCATGAAGCTTTCTCACTGATAGGTCAGTTGTGGTGTGTGGATATTTGCAGGAGAGTGTTAGCAGAGTTACAGGCATTTTGGACAACTATTTTTTACTCTTAATTTTTTTCCATAAAATGTTTCTCATGGTCATTACAAAACTTGACATTCTAGATGTCTTGTTACATCTACTATTAGAAGTGCAGTCATCCATGGGAAATATTCCCCAGCAATGTTCTGTGGTAACTATAATAATAAACAGATGTAGGTGATAGAAAACAAACCTCCTAAGATGGGCATCATGATTCCACTTTAGTGCCCAGGGCTGGAACTAGGTCTTGGGGGCAGGAGGGCTCCTGTTTTCATTCTGCTTTGATTTTTCTTCTATGATCTTTCAGTTCTGTTCCTTTTCAGCCATTTCTTGTAGTTGGGGAGCAATTATGTCCTCCTCAGGCCTGTGTATCTGATGTTAGGTCTCTGCTCGAATGCCACTCCTTTGCCAGAGGTACCTCCTGCAGGCTCATTCTCAGGTGTGTTCATGTTTTTTTAAGTGACCTTGTATCCCCTTATGCTCCAATGAGTTGGTCTGTTGAGATGCATCGCAAGAATGGGTTTTTCCTTCTGGCCGTTCTTTGAGACTTTGTGGCCCTGCAGGTTGCCTGTGAGACTCATAAACCTTGAGGAGCATTTTGATCTTACCTAAGCTGAGTCAGCTCTAACACAGAAGTTCAAGGACCAGAGATTTTGTTACTCTTCTAGCTTACTTCCAGCTTGATGAGCAGGACCATGAACACTTCAAGATCTTGTTTGTTTCTTCCACCTGACAGGGCTGTTCTCCCACTTTATTCCTGCCAGCTGGTGCTGAATAACTGTCATGCCCAGAAGAGATGGAGCTACAGCGCTTCACATGTCTGTCAGTCTTGCTGGAGTTGCCATTAGTACAACATCTTGTACCAAGTGAACAAAATGTTGATCTGCACTATTAGAAGTGCAACAGTTTGCTCCATTTTTTTTCATCTCAAAAACCACTTCTCTGTCTGTACTCAACCTGTGGTCCTCTTCTGGCATTGCATCTTGTAGCCTATAGTGACTTCTTCCCTTCTTTCCTGGGGCCCAGCATGAGTCTTTGCTCTTCTGCTTGTAACAGGCAAGATCACCTGGCTGCTTGCTGGGAGTATCCAAAGCATGCACATGATATTTTGATTCCTTGTCCAGAGATCAGAGACATCAGACCTCTACAGCTGACAGAGCTGCCTGTGGGTGATGCCACATTTAGCAAACTTGTCCTTCAGATGTTGTTTGCCTGGAAACTCAAACGTAAGCTGTTTCTTCAGGTCACCCACTGCAAATGCGTGTGGCACAAGTTACTCAGAGGAAAAACTGTTTATCAGTCTTCGGTTTTCAGAGAGATGTGATGTCCATAAAAAAAAAATCATAGTCCTCCCTCATTCCTGTGTTCATTAGAGAACCCGCAGCATACATTTCAGTCATATTGTGAAACTAGTCATCTCTTCAAAGGACCAAACTTTCCAATTATTTCAGATAGTTCTCACAGCTAGGAAAATAAATGTTAGCTGTATGAAATGTTGTGTTACTTATACATGCTTTTAAAAATAAAGAAGTGATCTATAAGTAAATGCAACTGAAATAATTTTACATCTCTTAATCAAAAAAAAAACAAGTATCACACATTTCACATAATGTGTGACTTATTTTCACCTGTTCTGAGGGGTGACTTGTTTCACAATATGACGGTAATGGAATCAATAGAATAATGTTCCCGTATGATTTCTTATGAGGATGGGGTTTGGTTTTGGTTTGCTTTTAAACTTTATAAATAGTGAAATAAATACATGTCAGGTATTTTCACATTTTTGAGAATACTCCATTGCCACCAAAACCAGGAGGTAAAAAAGTAAAAAAACCTCAATACAGACTTAACACCCTCAACCTTGTTATGGCTTCAGGTTCCTTGATTTTGCTTTCTTCTTTGCTTATTTAGATCTTCAGTTTTCCACTCAAGTATTTTCTGGCTTTGTGAGTCAAACATAAAATATCATTTTAATGGCAACAGGTGTTAGAGCTGGTAAGGTCATCCTTTGTCCTTCAGTGTTGTTCTGTTCCAAGTTTCCAGTACGCATTTATCATGTGTGTTGTGCAGGAGTTCAGCTGTGTGTGTAGGGGGGATAATCCATTCAGCAGAAATAGAATACAGACTAATTACATATAGACTGTTTAATTTCCTGAATCCCCTGTAGTTCTAGATACCTGTAGCAGAGCAGAACATAGCTGCTTATGATGGGGAGGAAAAAAGGACAAAATAATACACTCTGCATTCAGTAGTAGTTATACTTCCATGCCTGCCTTCAGAAGATGTGGTATTTGGCTTTTTCCTCTCTCTTTTGCCAGAAGCACTTGAAGCATTTTATGTCACACTTACTTCTTCCATCATAGAAACCTCTGATTGCATCCTCATTCCAGAATCTTTTAAGCTGGTAAGGGAGCGTCAATCATCATTCATACCTTTACAATCTTATTTAAGTGGAAGAGCAATGTCCTTGGAAATTGCAGCATTTTTTCAGTGCTCAGCTCAGGAAGGGGCATCAGAATTTCATAGTTTCCTTTTTAATCTTGGTTACGTTTTCCTTAATGCTGTACAAAAATTCCTCTCACTCATTATGTTCAGTCATAAAGTATGTAGTATAGATGACATTTCAGTTAGGGAAGGACACCTTGGTCTACCTTGACCTCAGCAAAGCATTTGACACAGTCTCCCACAGCATCCTCACGGCTAAAATGAGGAAGTGTGGACTGGATGATCAGGTAGTGAGGTGGACTGTGAACTGGCTGAAGGAGGGAAGCCAGAGAGTTGTAGTCTATGGGGCTGAGTCTAGTTGGAGGTCTGTAACTAGTGGAGTGCCTCAAGGGTCAGTACTGGGACCAGTATTATTTAATATATTCATCAATGATTTAGATGAGGGAATTGAGTGTACTGATGACACTAAGCTGGGAGGAGTGGCTGACACGCCAGAAGGCTGTGCTGCCATCCAGCGAGACCTGGACAGGCTGGAGAGTTGGGCAGGGAGTAACTTGATGAAATATAACAAGGGAAAGTGTAGAGTCCTGCATCTGGGCAGGAACAACCCCAGGTTCCAGTATAGGTTGGGGAACGACCTGTTAGAGAGCAGAGTAGGGGAGAGGGACCTGGGGGTCCTAGTGGACGACAGGATGACCATGAGCCAACACTGTGCCCTTGTGGCTAAGAAGGCCAATGGCATCCTGGGGTGTATTAGAAGGGGGTGGTTAGTAGGTCGAGAGAGGTCCTCCTTCCCCTCTACTCTGCCCTGGTGAGACCCCATCTGGAATATTGTGTCCAGTTCTGGGCCCCTCAGTTCAAGAAGGACAGGGAGCTGCTGGAGAGAGTCCAGCGCAGGGCAACGAAGATGATTAGGGGAGTGGAACATCTCCCTTATGAGGAAAGACTGAGGGAGCTGGGTCTCTATAGTTTGGAGAAGAGGAGACTGAGGGGTGACCTTATTAGTGTATATAAATATATAAAGGGGGAGTGTCACGAGGATGGAGCCAGGCTCTACTCGGTGGCAAACAATGATAGGACAAGGGGTAATGGGAACAAACTGGAACACAAGAGGTTCCACTTAAACTTGAGAAGAAACTTCTTCTCAGTGAGGGTGACGGAACACTGGAACAGGCTGCCCAGGGAGGTTGTGGAGTCTCCTTCCCTGGAGACATTCAAAACCCACCTGGACACATTCCTGTGTAACATTATCTAGGTGTTCCTGCTCCGGCAGGGGGATTGGACTAGATGATCTTTCGAGGTCCCTTCCAATCTCTAACATACTGTGATACTGTGATACTGTGACATGTTGGAGCATTATGGTTGATTCAGGTGAGTAATAATGCTACATATGATTTGAGTGTCTTTTCTCATGGGTGAGGGAAGAGCTTTTGGCTTCTTATGTCTTGTTCTTTTAGTTAAAAAAAAAAAAAAGTTAATTCCCAAAGCCATAACAAGAATTATAACAGAGGTTTGCTGCTGCCCTGGTATGGGCACTTATCCCTGTTTGCAGTGGGTGTAACAGGCTGTCTCACTGTTGGTGAAGAGTTTGGAATCAGCAGCATTTCTGCAGGCATTTTGTGCTTGGTCAGGACAGGTGTGGCTGTAAATACAGCCAGGCAGGGAAGGGCAAAGCTGGCTGAGAATTTTAGTCTAAGGTAAGGCTCCTTTCCCCACAGCACACCATTTGTCACTTAGGAAGCAGTTAAAGGCTAAAGTAGGAATGAAAAGTAATATTCCAAAACAAATACCTGGAGGCGAAAATAAAGAAGAGTGTATGTCATTCTTACTGTGTCAGGAAGGTAATCACAGCCATAATTTTGTTTTCTAAAAATGGGTTTAAAGGGTGCCGCCTTTGCATTAGGCAATTCCCTGAATGATCAGTTTGAATCTATTTTGCACCTCTGCAATGAGGCAAAATATTGTTCCTCTTGTATGTAGAAAGCATAACTGTTCAGTACACAACAAATTTAACTAGTTCTGCACGCCTCTTCAGGAAACTTTGATGTAGCATAAGGAAGATAGCACAGGTTATGTATAGTTCTTTCAGTGAGCTCTGAAAAATGCTTGCTGGTCTTGTGATAATGCTGCTGTAAAGAAATGTGTTGTATTTGTTATTTCTTGTAGCATGACTCTCACACAGGTCATGTCTGTGCAGGCGCATATCCTGTTGCATCCCCTTGTGGGTAGCAAATGCTTTGAAGAAGAGGGGAGAGTTGTGTTTTCCTTTGCCAACCTCTTGTTCCTTGCTCTTACCTGACATCCATCAAAACTATTTGCAAACTCAGCTATTAGCTGATGGTCACCCAAGTTTTTAATGGGTGCAGAAGCCGTCTGTAGTTACTACACCACACACATTGCATTATCTGCTACCACCACCATCTATATCCACAGTGACCCTTATAGAAGAATGGTTACTTTCTCCACAAAAATATTTGTATCTTTTGCACTTGGTTATTGTGTGTGTGTGCATTTGTCTTTATAGTACTGCAGGAATGTTTGTGTTCCACTTCACAGGTTGCTGGGTCTCCATCTACTCTGTTTTATTTCAATTTTGCTTAGAGAATCTCCTTCGTCTTCTGCGTATAGTAATAGTGGTCTTCTGCTTTATAGAGTGTACCTGGAAGTAAGCAGCAGTTTTCAATAAAGCCTCCCAGTTTACCTCATTCTTTTCATTATTAGCACAATGTGAATGCATCATAGCCCAGTGAATACGTATATGTTGATTTTAAGTCAGCTTTTCTTTCACAAGAGAGTTGCATTAACCCTTAATGATTTCTAAAAAAATGCCTGTTAATGGAACTATAATGTGGCCTTTGGCAACCAATGCTAAAAGGTTTCTGCAGGCTGAAACCAAATACGCTTCAAATATGAATGGGAACAAATTCAGAGATGAGGTGTGGCATTATAAGATGCCTACAGTGAAACCTGTCATTGTTTCTGATTGTAAATTAATGGAGAATCCTGCACAGTAGGAGTCATCATGCGGGTATAGCAGGTGCTGCTGTGGCAGTGAATTATGGTTCTGAAAAACTGTAATGTTACATCAAGAGGATCATTACAGCTGAGCAATCCAACCAAAATGCCCTGAATGAATGAAACTGCGTGTTTAACAGCACTCTGTCAGTCAGTGCTGTATAACTACTTCATGGCTTCAGTCTGGAAAGTCATCTTAGAGGACCAAGGAATTAGACAGAGAAGTAGCGTAAGAGAAAGACTTGCTTTGGAATCCAGAGGTTCACTGTAGGAACTGTTTGTTTGGGGCTTTTTTCGTGTTTATACAGAAGTGATTGATTGAAACTAAATTGTATTAATATACAATTTAGTATATCAATCTCTATCTGTAAGCACATATGTCTATAGATAGAAGGCCTAAAAAATACAAAATGTTTTGTGAGACCTGTTTAGTTTAGCAGATAAATGTCAAGTAATATTTTGTCTTTCTTTATGCATTTTTAGCATTGTTTTAACATGTTGGCATTGTGTTTTTTTTTCTGTGGGAAACAAAATGTAGGCTTTCTGGGCTTGTGAATTTTATACTGCTAGAATCAGAAATCTCTCTTGAATCTGTCTTCCCACAACAGATTAGAATAACAGTCTCCCTGATCTCTTGGGGCTTATAATTATGATTTTTTTGAAGTCTTCACTGAGCTAATATTTGAGGCAATACAGAATTTAGAAATGCAGCCCATCAGCAGTTTGCTGTATTCTAGTTTCTCCATGAACAGTATTAAGGAAGTATGAAGTTTAATAAAATACATCAAGGCTTTATTCAACTGTATATTGCTGCTGCAAAAATATTACAAGTATTTTGAAGAAAATTAAAGATTATAATCCTATTACCATGGGATAAAATATGTCTTAAAATTCATAACCAAAATCTAATTATGAATGCCAGTATATGAAATTAAGGAGGTAGTAAGATGCAGGTTTTTAATGCATCCTTTTTAGGGGGTTTGCCATACAAAAGTACAAAGCGAAAGGCAGCATTCGAAGATGCAAGGCAGAGTCTCCCCAAGATCTCCTTTGTTCTCCAACACCTCTCCAAGGCTCTTGCATGCTCTGCTGAGACAGGCTGATCTGTGCCTGCTTCATAGAGAAAGCTGTTTTGGAAGTGAGATGTTAAAAGGAAGTAGTTCTCAGCTGCTGCTTTTGGCAAGGAGGAAGCCCTGTTAATAGGAGAAATGATGAAAGGAAGAGAAGACTTAAGGTCACAAAGGTTAAGTATGAATTAATGGATAGAATGAATCAGGGTGGGAAAGGAAAAGCGAGTATTAGTTGCTACTGCATTCCCCCAACTACTTAAGATTTTCGGCTCCCTGGTTGTATTTATGTGGGTTTGACCATAGAGACGAAAAACAGGGATACAGATTTTCCAGTTAGTGCCTGCCTAAGAAATAACCTGCTTTTTAATTGTGTCTCCATTTCTTCTATCTTGCTGTCCTGAATCTGCCAGCCTTTACTACCTCCTTTGTAAATTATGCCCTTATATCAGGCAAAAAAATTTAATCTGTTCTATAGTTCATGGTTTGATACAGATACAAGTTTACACTAATGCTGCAGAGACATTTTTCAGCCTGTGGTAGATGCACCTGTTCTGTCCATCCCATCATTGTACAAGACATATTAAATCAGAGCATGTTCTTTAAAAAACACTTTTGTGTTTCTTCTTGAAGATTTATGTTAATCTGGTACATAAGTAAAATGAAAAAAGATCACCTCCTCCAAGCTCAGAAGTAATGCATCCAAATGAAGAAGAAGTCAGGCAGAAATGACAGGAGGCGTGCGTGGATGAACAAGTAGCATCTGGACAAACTCCAACATAAAAAGGAAGTCTACAGAGGGGACTTCAGCCAGGGATCAAGTTAGGAAAGCTAAAGCCCTGACAGGATTAAATCTGGCCAGGGATTTTAAGGGCAACAAAAAAAGCTTCTATTAAGTACATCAGGGATAAAAGGAAGACTAGGGAAAATGGGGGCTCTCTCTGGAAGGAAACAGGAGACCTGGTAACCTGGGATATTGAGAAGGCTGAACTGCTCAATGATTATTTTTCCTCAGTCTTCACCCCACAGGTCACAGAAAGCAAGGGCTGGGACTGGGAGAGTAAAGAACCCCCTGATCTGAGAAGATCAGCTTTTTGACCATCCAAGTAACTTGAAGGTGTACAAGTCCACGGGACATGATGGATGCATGTGTGAGTCCTGAGGGAACTAGAGGATGAAGTGGCTATGCTGCTGTCCATCATATTTGAGAAGTCATGGCAGTCATGAGGGCCACAAAGATGCTTTGAGGTCTGGAGCACCTCTCCTGTGAAGACAGAGAGAGTTGGGGTTGTACAGCCTGGAGAAGGCTCCACGGAGACCTTGTAGCAGCCTTCCAGTACTTAAAGGGGCCCTATAAGAAAGGTGGTAAGGAACTTTTTATAAGGCCATGTAATGACAGGACAAAGGGGAATGGCTTTAAACTGAAAGAGGAGAAATTTAGATTAGATCTTAGGAAAAAAATATTTACTATGAGGGTGGTGAGACATAGGCAGAGGTTGCCCAGAGAAGCTGTGGCTGCCCCATCCCTGGAAGTGTTCAAGGCCAGGCTGGATGGGGCTTTGAGCAACCTGGTTTAGTGGAAGGTGCCCCTGCCTCTGTCAGGGGGGTTGAAACTACATGGTCTTTGTGGTCCCTTCAACCCAAACCATTCTGTGATTCCATGATGATTTTACAGTTCGGGATATTGGTCTTGTCAGTGGCACCAGCCCTGTAGAAACCAAGGGAAATTAGAGTCTTTTTTTTCCTCCTTTTTAAATGAAATTGTTTGGCTGATGTGTTCAATTAGCATTGGTCCAATTACAAGATACCCCAGTGAAGGAAAGCAGGAAGCAATACATCTTGCTTCCTAAGTAGACATTTCATTTTATTTTTAATCAGTGCTATTAAGGAAGTCTTCCCTGGGAGTAGGCTTCACTGAGGGTTTGTTCATTATCAGCTTAAGGTGACGCCAGAGGGAACCTTACTTATTTCATACCAGAATTGATTTAAAAAAAATAAATAACAAGTGCATGCACAGGGGGTTGGTGCATGTATTTAGAAGTGGAGTTGCCATTGGTAACACAGCTGATTTCCTTTGTTAGAAGGGTCATTGTTCATTACTTACCTGAAGCAAAAAGTTAATGGCCTGTAGCGATCTGAAGAAACCACTACCAAAATGCACAGCAAGGATCTAATGTTGTTATACAGTAGTGCTTTCCACATACTTCTTCTCAGGTAAGACAGACATAAAAGATAGCTTTTGCTGTTCTAATAAATATATTTGATATACTGGAAAATTGAAAGGTTCCTGCTACTGTCAAACAGACAGCTGTCACCAAGAGCACAAATTTTGCTTTCTTTATTGATGTTTACAAAACATGCTGGCTATACACTATGTAGAACTGCTACACTTTTTTTTTGTTTAAGAAGCATCTTTGTTCTAGTAGAATTAACTTATTTTGTAGCGTGACTGTTGCTGTGTTTGCTCTCTCAATAGCTTAAATCTGTTACTTTTGTCACTTTTTGTTTTCTTGGAGTTTGAACGCAATTAAAAATGAGATCTCGTGTAGCATGTTTGATACTGAGGTATTACAAAGAATGGTGTTGGCTCTTGAGCAGAAACTTGGACACTTAAGAGACATCAATTAGCTGCCTCACTGAGATGCACCTGTGATGTAGGATTTAGCCAAGTCACTCAGCAGCTCAGGGAAGAAAATGCAGGATATGTGTTTCAAACCAAAGAATATCATGAGATTAGGCTGCAACCATCAGTTGGTAGTTGAAGAAAAACTCCAAGTTGGCACTGCCTCTGGAAACTACAGTCTTGGCTGGTCCCTTGTGTGGGTAAAAGTAGTTGGTGTGGTATATGGGAAACGGCGCCCAGGCTGGCTAGGGAGCAGTTTTTTCCAGGGAAGTACCAGAGTGGTGTTGGTGGTTAACCTGGCCACTTTCCCAGTCACTTCCCTAAACAGCTGTACAGATGTAGGTGTCAGCAGGAGCAGAATGGGGAGAAAAAAATGCAGGAAGAGGCATGACTGCTTTTTTTGAGTGACAGTGATAGCCAGTAATGGGAGAAAAGTCAGCTAAACCTTGTGAGTGGGGACAGCTTAAGGGCTGTCATTTCTCAGATTTAAAGACGATAATGGCCAAGTGGTACCCAGTGCTTCTGAGTAATAATTCTGCCAGGACTAACTTGAAATAAGTGATGCCACATATTTAATAATTAGAAACTGTTCTTGCAGCACTCGTGCTGACCATTCTCAACTGGGCCATAGCTTGAGAGGAGATAACCTTGTATATTAAATATGTATCAGCAGCTTCAATTTATTTAGAGCCAGATGCTGCCAAAATGTCATTTTTGTCAATGATATTAACATAGGTATTGGAATACTGTATGAAATTTCTTTTTAATCTGCCCCTAAAAGCCAATAGCTGAGTGCTACTATAGATCACAGTCTGCTGAACCTAAAATTATTGCTTGAGTCTAACTTTTCCACATTGAATAAAAACTTTTAGAAAGTACAGATCTTTACCTTGTTTTATTTGAGTGATTTTTGATAAACTTGCAGATTTTATTTTGAGGGTTGAAGTACACATCTTATCCAGGGAATTGTGAGGAAAACTGCAGGCTTGTTCAGCACTATTGCAGCTCACAAGTACATCTCTATCCAAGAAATGAAATGCACTGTTTGTGTGTGACAGTTGCATTGTCCAGAATTGCCCTTCAGCTGTATATGTTAGTTCTGGGTTTAGCTGTTGTTCTTTAAAGGAACTGCATAAAAGAGAAGAACAAATCACTTTATTTTCCATACGTACCCTTAAGTCTTTTCCTTCTAAGTAATCCTTTTCTACTGCAGTGAATAATTTGTCAGTCGCATTGCTGTTACCTGTGAGTTATCCTTCATTTGACTTGTCGGTTTGCAGTAGCCTTTCTCTAATTATGTATGCCAATTAATTTGGGTGCACTACCTCAGATAATACTAGTTACCTCCATAAAGGTGTTTGCTTCTAATTTTTCCCTTATTTAGTTTGCATGCTGTCTGTTTTGCTCAACTGGGGAGGAATGCAGAGAAGGAGGAAAAGCAGTAGTATATCACTAATTGGAACAAGACTTGACAGCAAGTTACATATTAATATAGAATAATACTATTTAACCACAAGTACCTGTTTCAGAGAGAAACTTCTACAACGTTTTCTGAATCTTTCTGGAAGCACTGCAGCTTGAACTGTTGCTTTTCACTCTGAACTTGCAGGTTGTATATTGTGCCCCTGCTTTTTGTACTAGGAGTTAGAATAGTCTCTATTATGAATAGATTCAATATTGTAAATACTATAAATGTAGATTTTCTGTCTGTTTTGGAAGGTCTTGTGGCACTTCTGTTTATGTGCTTGAGGCCATAGTTTGATTAACAATCAAAATAAGGAGCTCCTCACCTTTTTTTGTGATAGTGTCTCAGTTTAGGAAGCCAAAACAGTGACCTAAATCAACAAAGCTTATCCAGCTGAAAAGTACCTTATTTTATCACTGTGAAAGTGGTATCATTCACTCACCAGGTTTGTTTTTTTTTTGTAGGAAAGTTATATATTGCTCACATCATGGCCATGAAAGTATTTATAATAATAATTAAGGAATAATGGGTGGTGACAGGACTTGCTGAAGCTGGTACAAGCAGCATGGCCACCAAATAGGTGTGGGCTCAAACATCACCATCCCCAAAAGATAGTCTGTCTGGGGAACTGAAAAAAGAAAAAAAGAGAAAATGTCTGCATTAATGCATAGAGCATATCTGCAGAAACATATAGGTAAAGCAAAATACTTTGTCTCAAGAACCTGATGTCTGCTCTGTATATACTTTGGGATTTAGTTTTTTCTGTGAACTGGCCCTGGTCTAGTCCCAAGAGTGTAATGCTCAGTTACTGCTGGAGCGCACTCAGCATTGT